>NC_064925.1:53515115-54892615 GCF_023897955.1 Schistocerca gregaria | reverse complement strand
TACGAAAACCTGTGATCACAAACAGAAAATTTCCATTTACCGGTTATTTGAAGATCTCTAAATAAAATCATTATTTCATAATTTCATTTTTGTATGTAATCATTTTGTTCCGAACATTTTAATACGAAAAAAAACTTACATTAATCCTACGTTTCTGGCATAGCTACCTGAAAGTTAAGTTTCCAACTTCGATGTCCAGGAGCTTACTTAATACCAGAACTGAGAGTCTCTTTACCCTGGCCTTGAAACGTACGGTGGATTTTTATTGCTGCCACAGAAACAGGCACTGTTCGAGGCGGCGGTGACAGCTGAGTCTGGTGAAGGCTGCCTTTCTACTGTAAAGCGCAGCCCGCCGCCTGTGGCGTCGTTTCACTGTACCAGCGGCAGCCAACACTGTCGGCTCGCCCTTCGTGCAGCAGCGACCTGTTTTCCTCGTGACGTCACTGTCGTGACCAGCTACCGTGACGTGACGAGGTGTTTGTTGCATTCAGTCTCCGGACACTCCGCTTGCTTTGCGTCTGCGAACTAGAACTGAATATCTGACATACTGGATTCCTCATTGTTTCCAACAAACTCGTGATATGTATGCTCACCACTAGCAGGAAACAAAGGCGATTGTGTCAAGCTAAACATCTTAGTAACCAAAGCTGTAGCAGAAAGCTATTACATATGTTTCGTGTTTCGAGATCTGAAAGTGGTTTTTCAGCTGAAAAAAAAGTACTAGCACTGGACTGATACTACTTTGTCAAATGAAAGCCTTTACCTTCTCCTCGAGTGACTTAACATAAAAATAAAGCATTTAAATAAAGAATATGTATGATAATGATGATAAGCCCCCCCCCCCCCCCCCCCCTCCCGGTGAACCATGGACCTTGCCGTTGTCGGGGAGGCTTGCATGCCTCAGCGGTACAGATAGCCGTACCGTAGGTGCAACCACAACGGAGGGGTATCTGTTGAGAAGCCAGACAAGCGAATGGTCCTGAACAGGAGCAGCAGCCTTTTCAGTAGTTTCACGGCAACATTCTGGATGATTGATTGATCTGGCCTTGTAACAATAACCGAAACGGCTTTGCTGTCCTGGTACTGCGAACGGCTGAAAGCAAGGGGAAACTACAGCCGTAATTTTTCCCGAGGGCATGCAGCTTTGCTGTATGCATTGGATATGGCAAGGAAAGCGTTTCTGAAGAAGACAAATTTGTTAACAACGAGTATACAGTTAAGTGTCAGGAAGTATTTTTTCTGAAAGTATTTCTATGGAGTGTATGGAAGTGAAACATGGACGATAAATAGTTTGGACAAGAAGCTTTCGAAATGTAGTGCTACAGAAGAATGCTGAAGATTAAATGGGTAGATCACGTAACTAATGAGGAGGTACTGAATAGAATTGGGCAAAGAGGAATTTGTGGCAAAACCTGGGTAAAAGAAAGGATCGGCTGGAAGGACACATTCTGAGGCATCAAGGCATCACCAATTTAGTACTGGAGGCAAGCGAGGAGTAAGTAGACCAAGAGATGAATACACCAAGCAGATTCAGAAGGATGTAGGTTGTAGTAGTTACTTGGAGATAAAGAAGATCGCACAGGATAGAGTAGCATGGAGACCTATATTAAATCACTCTCAACTGAAGACCACAACAACGATATGATAATGGTCCATTATACGTAGAAGCAAAATAGTCGTAAATAGAATAGTTCATTTAAGAAACGCAGGATCACTAGTTTGACACTCACTGCTAGCTAACGCCCCATTCAGACTTTTTCATGTGCTCTGGTCATCAATGTTACTTCTGCATGACAGGATGTTACAATGATCTTCTCTTAGCTCTTGGAATCAGTTAACACTTCCTTTCTCCTTTCCGACTACATGTCTTCCCTCATCAGTTTCCTTTTTATTAGAGTTTCCATTACGTCCGTTCCCTGATCCACTGGGTTGTTATAGTGTCTCTGCAATCAATTGCCAAGGTTCGTTTCTTCGTTGCTAGCTAACCAACCCCGTTCACGGATTCCTTTCGCATTTAAATTCTTACTGCCACAGTAAATACTAGAGACACGCTCACGCTTTTCAGGCCACAGTAAACTTATTTACGGAAACCAAATTACTCTGACCATCTCAGCTAGTCAAAGTTACCCGACAACTACCGCATACACAGAAGAATACACTGCTTGGCAATAGTTAAGGACGACTAACACTTGCTAAGGAACAACTGCCGATTGGTATGGAACAAGTACACGAACGATCTGTATGCTGTCTTGAGTTCATCTAGTACGGTGTCTGATTTCTGCGACATTCCGTGCTGTACGGCAAGATGTCATTTCAGTGCTTACGATAGTGGACTAGCAATTGGACGGCTCGAAAGCAGGTCCAACTGTCACTAGTGTGGCCATAGTAATAGGTGTGTACAAAAGTGTCATTTCGCTATTTTGAAAGGCCGTGTAAATGCTGTGCAGAAACATGTCAGTGGTTATAAATGGACCACCACACCGCAAGAGGCTCGATACGTACGAGTATGCCTAGTGTGGAAGAGGAACAGACATCTCACTCCCAGACAGATCTCGCATTACGCACAGTGACCAAACACTGTGCGAGGTTCAGTTACAGCACAGCGAGGTTACTTTGTATCATTTCGATTTGTTTATCTTTCTGCTTAAGGACGACAGTGCCCGCCCACACACGACCGCTGAGGTGTCGGACACACTGGACGGTAAGATATTGAACGGCCTGCGTACTCCCCGGATGTGAGCCCTTTAGGGCATGCTCTGGGATGCTTTTGGCAGACGGGTTTCTCAATTAACACCCCCTCCCCGAACCGTGCAAAGTCTGAGGGATGTGTGGGACAATAACCTCCAAGGACTCCTCAGCAGCTAGGAAGCCAGCATCAGGAACAGAACAGTGCAAAACGTGCATCAGTGCCCCAGGAGTGCGTATTTCTTACTGAGAGTGTGATATCGATCTTTATCCTGAGGGTCTAACCTAGGTCGGACATGAACGTTATTTACGTCTGTTGTCTTGCTTTCCCACATGGTACTATTCTTCGTTATAAATATACCACTCTACCCCTATTACGTATGTACTGTTTTTTATGTCGATGCCTGTCCAACAATCTCTCGGTTCCCTAGAATTCGTCATGGAGTGTGTGTAAATGTCTCAATTGGTTCTATAACTTTATAGTTCATGAAAACGCATACACTTCTGTAAGAGATATTCACGTTTCAGTTGAAGTGTAAAGTTTGACAATTAAAACACTAGGCTCCGTAACTGGTACGAGCACACGTGTTGCCAATACATTCCGCTCGTCGACTTAAAACGTGTACACATTTTTCCCGCTTAGCGTCGTCTTTTGATTAGCTCAATACTGCCCTCCGTTTCTTACTTCACTGGCCCAATTTTGTCATCTGTATCTAGGTATTTTAGCCGACATACACCAGTATCTGTTTCTGCTTATTCTTGTCTCTGTTTAACCAGTATTATCTATTCCTCCTCCAGTGGTCCTTCCAGCGCTATTCCTTCTTCTGGTGATTCTCTTCCAAGCCTTTAGTAAGCTACTCTTTGTAATACCTCTTCATTTCGCACTAGATCTGTCCACCCAATTTTTAACATTATTAGATAGTTTCACATTCAAAATCCTTTCAGCTTATCCGTCTCCAGGTTTCCGATGGTCCACTTCTCATTTCCGTGCAACGCTGTGCTCCAGACAACTTGTACCTCATTTCCACATGTACCGGATGCATTCGGACGTGGTTTACTGAAGAAACCTTTCCTCGCCCCTGCCAACATCTTCCTTACTTCGACAATCGTGGCTATTTTTGCTTCCCAGATAAAATTCTTTCACGCCTTGTTCCCGGTTTTGATGACAAGCAAATCGTTACTCCATTTTCCGCACCAAGTATGTTGCCCACACTTATCTTCAAATCTCGTGGTCTAGTGGTTAGCGTTGCTACCTCTGGATCACGGAGTCCCGGCTTCGATTCCCGGCCGGATTGGGGATTTTCTCTGCCTGGGGACTGGGTGTTTGTTTTACGCATCATTCCATCATACTCATCATTCGTGACAGTGGCTAGAATGAACTGTGAAAAAAAATGGACTGTGAAAGAATTGTGACTTTGTACGGACGCTGATGACCGCGTAGTTGAGCGCCCCATAAACCAAAAAATCGCCGCCACCACCACCACCACCACCACCACCACCACTACCACTTCTCTACAGGTGCAAGTGTTCCTTATACCCGGCCACAAGTACTGTGTGAAGCAATCAATGAAGTGAAAGAAAATTTTGGAACATCGACGTAAGTTAAAAAGCCTACTCGCCCTTCTGACGATTAACTTGTCTTTGTTTACGTTCCATTTTTCTTACTCTACTTGGGTTCCGTACGTTTTGTTGTTGTGGATCATTCGCCTGTCTTCGTTTCTAGCTCCAGTATTGTAAGGACTACGAATGTCTTATTCATACATATTTTGTCAACGGCTTTCTTTAGGACCACAAACGTTAGGAAGGTATCTCTATCCTGTTTCAATCTGCCTCCCATTATGTTGCGCAATGTCAGAATTTGTTCTGTCGTTGCTTTTCCCTTCCTGAAACCAAACTTACCTTCGTCCAGCAGAGCTTCACTTTTTTTTCTGCTCGTCTCTATATTATATTGTTCAGCAGTTTACGAGCATAAATTTATCCGCACGTGCCTTCCTCGGTGTTGGGATGGTAAGTTACCCGATTCACACATTTTCAACGGAAATGACCTAGCTTCTTCACCTCCGGTAAATTTCAGCAACTCCAAAGATATATAACCGAAAACAACAATATGGTAATTGAAGGGCCTCCTTGATACAAAACAATTTTGTTGTTTATTTATTCTCCAAACTATTTTCAGCGACAAATATAGCCATCATCAGTGGGTGCTTTAATTCTGAGACTTGCAGAAATAGCATAGTTATAAAGCATTATAACTCCTGTTTACTTTTTAAATGTTGTTTTCTGTTGTTACTGTCATAATACCTTATGTAGTATACTTTACAGCAGGCTTTTAAGATTGTTGTCGCTGTTTGCGGTATATTTTCTGTTGCCTTTTTTTCGGCATATGTCATGTCCTCTGCAGTTACTTTGAGCGGCTAATATTAAAAAATACGAAAATGTGAACTTATGTGGGTCAGTGTTGCACAGTTCGGACTGCGGTAGTGTTGTGGATACAGTTTTGATGTGTACTAGACTGTTACATAGTTCATCGCGTACTCACATTCGTTGGAGGGCTTGCCGTTACTTTTATACACAGAAAAACATAACTTTCGCACTTCTTTCATGATCCAAAACATCACGCCATTTGCATCAAGGCGGACCTACAGTTCCCATATTGTTGTTATTGTATGCAAACACGGACCAATGGAAGAGTTCAGACTTCTGCTGACTACTTTGAGCTCATGTCGTTCAGTTTTGTGTCAAATTCAGACTGCGGCATTGGACTACCAATTTATTTTACTCCTCCCCTCCCCTCCCCTTCTCTTCCTCCATCACAATTGAGGACACTTCCGTGCATCGTATCGTGGACACTAATCACTGGTTCCTAGGCAATTCTTTGTCACTAAACTTTGAAAAAACACACTACATGCAGTTCAGAACTTGTAAGGGGTGTCCCACGAATATATGCCTAACATACGACGACAAGCAGATAGAAGAAGTGGACAGTGTTAATTCTTGGGATTACAGCTTGATAATAAATTCAACTGGGAGGAGCACACCACAGAACTGCTGAAGCGTCTTAACAAATCTCTGTTTGCAATGCGAATTTTGTCAGACATAGGGGATATAAAAATGAAAAAGCTGGCATACTATGCTTACTCTCATGCCATAATGTCATATGGGATTATTTTTTGGGGCAATTCATCAAGCCAAGGTAAAGTTTTCCGGGCACAAGAACGTGTTGTAAGAGTTATATGTGGTGTGAACTCAAGAACATCTTGCAGAAGCCTGTTTAGGGAACTAGGGATACTAACTACTGCTTCCCAATATATTTATTCCCTAATGAAATTTGTCATTAAAAATATATCATTTTTTCAAACCAACAGCTGAATTCATGGAATCAGTACTAGAAATAAGAATAATCTTCACAAGGATTTAAAGTCACTTAGTCTTGTAAAAAAAGGTGTGCATTATTCAGGAACACACATTTTCAATAACTTGCCAGCAGCCATAAAAAGCTCAACAACCAATGAAATTTAGTTTAAGAGAAGCCTAAAGGAATTATTGCTGGCCAACTCCTTCTACCCCATCGATGAATTTCTTACTAGAACCAACTTATTTGTGTGTATCTGTATATAAGCACAATATAACTTCTGTACAATTTCATTGCAGTAATGTGTTCACTGTAAATAAGTGTGTGTGTGTGTGTGTGTGTGTGTGTGTGTGTGTGTGTGTGTGTGTGTGTGTGTGTGTGTGTGTGCGCGCGCGCGCGCGCGAATCTAACTTCTGCACCAGTTCAGTGAGTAGTGTGTTCATTGTAAATAAGTATTTAGTAGTTTTATTACAAGTTTATTACCTTATAAATAAATAAAAAACTTTATTTTAAATTTAGTGCATTAGTATTTGAAAAATGATTCTTTCATATAGCGTTCATTAAAAAATGACTACCATGCCACTTGGGACCTGTGGAATGGTACATTAACTTATTTGTTTGAGTTGTAAATATTTGTCATGTATTGTTCTTTTTCTGACATGTTCTACATCCTGGAGGACTCACTACGGATCAATTGGAATGAAAGTAAATATAATCTAATCGACGTACTTCTCCCATTTCTTGTGCATTTAATTCGCACATAACGTTAAGCAGTTAGCTACGAAATGTTTAATTGCTCTTCTAAGAGCATTTGTCAGTGGCCACCTGTGGATATGGATAAATTGGCATGTCACTCGACGGTCTCAATTGGGGTGATTCTGCGAGAATGTCATTAGAGAAATTCGTAATTAATAATGTGTTTAGTAGTACACAGGAGACTTCTCCGCCCACATCGGATAGTGTATTGTGAAAACGGCGTCTCCTCCCCTCCCCTCCCCTCCCCTCCCCTCCCAAACCCATTCCCTACTGATCCCTCCGTAAAGCTGCTGAGGACTGCTACGTGGGTGTAACGGTGCATACGGCAGATGCGCCGGCGACCTCCTTCCTGCAAGCAGAAGAGTATGACGCGCCCTCATGCGGGTCCTGCACCGTTCCGCCATTTCCGGGGCCACCGGCACAGGGGAGTCGGAAATCCGAACACTGCAGCACACTCTTCGCAAGGCTGCGCTCGTGGCGAGGTCACAAGAAGCCTCCTTGCGTGTACAAGGTCAATTACTGGCTGAACAGTGCAGGCTCCAGTGTGTTCGGTTCATCACCACCTACGTTTACGTTATCTTGTGTGAAATCTAAACGCTACTGAACCACAGATTTCTGAGAGCGCCCACTCTGATTTGTTTGATATCAGTCACGCTAAATATGTTTACTCGTGTGGACATGTAAGAGTGAATCTAATATATACGTTCACCTCTGTTTTACGTGCACACCAAATTATGCCAATATTTACTTGAAAGGAAGGAAGGGATACAGACAGTTCACATTAATATAACGGGCTCTATGCGGGTGAGATCCTGTAAACTGATACACATCTGGTATGTTCGTTGATGGCACGAAACAGTTTATTTTCACAATTTTAAGATAAAAATAGTTACTTGTACTTCTGCATGTCAGTAGTATTGTAAGCCCAATTCAATCCAGTAACTATAAATAGTAATTGCGCACTAAAAGAATTGGCATACTGCAGGGGAAAATGGCTCTGAGCACTATGGGACTTAACTGATGTGGTCATCAGTCCCCTAGAACTTAGAACTACTTAAACCTAACTAACCTAAGGACATCACACACATCCATGCCCGAGGCAGGATTCGAACCTGCGACCGCAGCGGTCACGCGGTTCCCGACTGTAGCGCCTAGAACCGCACGGCCACTCCGGCCGGCATACTGCAGGGGACACAGAGTCAAACTGCATTTGTTTATTTAGGCCTGAATCTGGTTTAGAGTCAGTACTGTTTGAAATTACTTTACAGTCATTATTACACACATAGTGGTAGTTTCAAGTATAGCCGCAATGCCAGACTTTACTCACTTCTTACAAGAGATACGCATGTTCCTCCTGTTTAGTGTTTTTATTGGCTTTAGGGACGTGCCCGTACACCCATCTGAATAGCGTAACATCAGCTATAAGTTGCAAACGTAAAAATAACACAATACCCAGACCTGGCGGAGAAACTCTCCGACGTGGACGGGAATCGAACCCGGGCCTCTTCGATTAGTAATACTCTGCGCAGACCGCGGCTGTTTTTAACCTGAAACATAATAGCTATGCTCGTTTTGCAAGTAATTGTGATGTTTTGTTACATGCAAAATAAACACCTACGGCGTTGACAGTGAAAATTATTGGTTTGTTCCATGTTAGCACATGTATTTTCAAAATCAAACATTGAACCCGTGGACTACACATTCGAGTACAAGATAAGTATTACAAAGCATTTTGCAGGGAGACATTCCTGGCACATACGTTAGACATGTGTTTAGAAAGGTGCCGGGGATGGTCTGAGATGTATCACACAATAGTTGGGTTACTATAAATTTCGTTAACAGTAACTGCGACGTTAACATAGTCTTTACAGATGTTTTTGACATATCTGGATAGAAATAATGTAGCAAAATCAGTAGAACTCGAGAGTAGAAAACTCATCTGCACTCAGAGTTCGGTGAAAAAATTACCGCCGTTAAAAAGTGGTGTTTTTACGTACGTCTCCGGGAGGAATTTAAAGTGGCAAATTTCTTCTAGTGCGTCGACTTCGGGCTACGTGAGAGAACCTTTATTTACGATCCGTTCACACGGTTCGTGTATTCTTAAGCCGTAACGCTGAACTAACCGCGTTCTGCGACTTGAGGGGCGCGCGTAGAGGTCTTACAGGTACGCGTAAGAGCCTCTTGCATGGCACTCTGATCGACAAGTTCACGCGATAACATTCCACCCGAGGCTTTGAGTTGGAAACAAGCTGCGGAGAGCGGGCGTTGACGGCTTCCTGCATTCCGTGCTCGCAGCGAAGCCGTTGTCAGTCACCACACGTGCAGACACTGTGTTCGTGGATTCTGAAGTGAGTGTCTGTCACTGCCGCTGAACCACAAGGTCAGCATTTGGCGATTCGAAGGCGAAGTACACCACGACTTTCGCAGGATGGCTGCAAGTCAACATATACATCTTGTTTATTGCGTATATCCGCTTCTGCGCAACAACGGTTTGTTTCGGTGTGCTCTACCGAGTAGTGACGGAAAAGTTTCCGCTAGAGCGTAACTTGCTCGCTACGTGTGTTGCTTACTGTAACAGAACCCACTGGCCTTCAGCACTGCAACTGATAACGCCTCTAGGCGCACAGCTGAAGTCGCAGAACGCGATTAGTCGAGCGTTTCGTCTGAAGAAGACACCAACCGTTCGAACGGATCGTAAATAAAGGTTCTCGCACGTAGCCCTAAGATAAGGCACTAGAAGAAATTTACCACTTTAAATTCCTCCCGGAGACGTACATAAAAAGATCACGTTTTAGCGCTGATAACTTTTTCAGCAAACTTGGAGTGCAGATGAGTCTTCTCTTACCTGTCGAACTACTCTCGAGGTCTAGTTTTGCTACATTATTTATATCCAGATATGTTAAAAATGTCTGTAAAGACTATGTTTTCGTTGTAGTTACCACTAAAGAATTTAATACGTTTCTTCGTTAAAAGAAATTGTGTTCCGTACAATACTCATTAGGTGACTAAAGGTCATTTCTTTTACATCTAGGCCCTTCTCCAAAGAAAAACAATACTCTCCATTGAATATAGCTTTAAGCTATCTTCTGCAATTTCTTAATAGTTCTGCTAAACTCCATTAGATCTACAGTATGTACTAATGACACCACCACAAGCGCTTAGTATACATCGGTCGCTGCCTGTAATTTCTTTCCCATTAACAACGCAATCAATTTTCAGTCCCATCCCGTGCCTTGCCATTCTGTATGTACGACTTACTGTGTGACTGTGTGACAGTGCGGAACCATAACAAATGGATTCCAAAATTCAAGAAATCCAACATAAGTAGCTCCCGTTGTTTCGTCAGCTGCAGTGTTTCGCACAATTGTTGTTTATGGAATCACTATGATTTTTTTTTTAGTGGTGGTTTTCGGTTTAAAAAATCAGCTACAATGGAAATTGCGCTAACATGTCTGATTTGACCAAAGATGTGAGAACAAGACGACTATGCGTCATATTGCATAATCAACATGAACCATAAACGAAACACGCAGCTTACATTACGCGAATTTTGTACAACAGAAAAAAATATGATTCATATAGGGACATTGAGGGAACAGGACGAATCTTACGAGGGCTCTACCGCTGAAGACCACAGTACAGGGTATCTAGTAAAAAACCATACTATTTGTAAAATAATCGAAGCTAGTGTCGCAAAATGAACTTAACCTATATTGCTCGAATGCAGCCTAACGTATAGTCTGCCAGTATACTGAAGAGTGAACGAGTCAGTCCCCACCCTTCCTACCCAGCTACGTCACGCGGCGCTTCTACAGGCTGTTTCACAGAGCAGTACTGTCCCTGCCGCGGCGCGCGCTTTGAGTCTGTGGCGACGCCGTGTACAGACACATCCCGGCTGCGTTTATTTTTAGACAGATACGTTAAGACCACAAGGAATACAAAACAACATTGTAGAGTAAATAATATTAACATAAGAACGGAAGTCAAGATTCTACTACAAACATAGTACCAAATGCCTGTTCATGTGAATGAATGTTCCTCTGTAGCTATTCATTTTACGAACCCCATATAGTGCAATCAATGTGTGGAATTTAGGGCTTGTTCTTACTTTGTGTTTCTACAAAAAGGTGGAAGTTTTCTTTGAAGGGCTGCATTGAAACTTTCGAGTTCTTGCAACACGAAGAGTGTTTAAAAAGTAACCAGAAATCTATAATTTCATGTGTTGTATTAGTCCGATACCCACTACACTTTTTGTCACTGTCTTCGTAAACATGTCTGAAAAGTATCTGTACAATGTTATGCACATTGGACATTTACTCTGTTGTCAGCTGTCAAAAAGGTTGGTAGCATCAACGAGTATTTGTTTTGTATAAAACTATAATAGAGAATCCGTATTAAATTTTGTTATAAGAGTGGAATAAAGCGTATCTAATTTTTAGAAATGTTAAACATTGTTTTTGGTAAGTCTGTTATGAGTAAAACAAGGAAACAGTTCCTGAAGCTCGAACAGTCCAACGGGCACAATATTTCGCCGGTCAGACATGCCGCCACAGTCAGGCACGCTGACGAACTGAGCTCCTGAGGGCGGGCGGCAGTATTAAACCCCCACCCCTTGCGAGGCGTTGTCTCCGCGGCCGCGGCCGCTCGGCGGCGGTCGCTGAGACGCTGGCGTCGGCATCTGTGGTGGCGTCGCTGCAATTGCCTCGTCCGCCCTGGGTGCCTAAGTCGAGTGTGCCTCTGATACTGTCGGCAAACATCTCCGACGGTGCGCACTGACTGTCGAATGTGATTCTTACCACACTAACACGGGATCTGGTATATGCTGGCCTTCCACATTCGATATCGTCTTCGACACTGCTGTGCCGGAATACAGTTTTGAGGTGTCCCAGTCCACGGGGCAGACTGTGCGTCAGAGATGGTGCGCGCCCCGTGCACCAGTGCTTTTAGCACCCCATTCCTCTGCAAAGGGTGGTGGCAGCTATCCAAATGCAAATGCAGGTCAGTGTACGTTCTCTTCCTGTATACCACGTGGCCCAGGGTGCCATACAGAAAGGAAACGCACACTGACCTATATCTGCGTGCAGATAGCTGCCATTACCCTTTCAGAGGAATGAGGTACTAAAATCACTCGTGCACAGGAAGCGCACCATCTCTGATGCAGAGTCTGCCCCATGAGCTGGAACACCTCGAAACTGTATTCCGAAAAAACGGGTACTCTGAATGGCAGATCAGGCGTGCTCTGTGCCCATTTCTACAGTACACCGTGTGGAGATGGAAGAGATAGCCACTGTCTACATTCCTTATACTCGCGCACTATCAGGGAAAATGGCAGAATACTGAGGAAACACCGAGTAGGAACAGTCTTTTGCCCACCCAATAAAACACGAGCATTACTGGGAAGTGTTAAAGACGATCACGGTTTGTGGAAGGCTGGCATATACCAGATCCCGTGTCAGTGTTGGAAGACTTATACGGGACAGAAGTGAGCACCATCGAAGATCGTTGCCGGGAACATCAGAGGCACACTCGACTTGGGTACCCCCACAAGTCGGCGGTCGCGCAGCACTGTTTCTCCGAAAATCACGAAATGGACTACTAACATACCAGGGTCTTGGCACAGACATCTAAATACCGGGACAGCGTCGTTAGAGAGGCTGTCGCAATTAGTACCAGGGACGGACTCATCAACCGAGATTGTGGTTATAAACTCAACAAGGCATGGAAACCAGCATTGAGTCTAATTAAAAAGACACTCACCAAAGAAAACGAACGGGCACCCAGGGCGGACGAGGCAATTGCAGCGAAGCCACCACAGATGCCGACGCCAGCGTCTCAGCGACCGCCGCCAAGCGGCCGCGGGCGCGGACCGCGGAGAGAACGCCTCGCGGGCGAAGGGGATTTAGGACGTCCGCCCGCCCGCCCTCAGGAGCTCAGTTCGTCAGCGTGCCTGACTGTGGCGACGTGTCTGATCGTGGAAATATTGTGCCCGCTGGACGCTCTGCACCGGCAGTACACCCGTGGACTGTTCGAACTTTAGGAACTGTTTCCTAGGGATAGTTTTTAGGCCTGTTAACTGTGCATTTTTAATCTCGTCCACGCTTGTACAAACGCTGTCCTTTAAGGGCTACTTTGAAATGTTTATACCACTTGCATGCCCTTGATTTTGTACCACTAGTGATAACGGTAATTATTGCTTTGGACCACATGTGACTGTATTTGTCTTGGAAAACTGTTTTAACACTTATACTACCATGTAGTACATTTCTATCAAAAGAAACTCTTATAGGGTATGAGCAGAGTCAGGCTTGAAACGACACACAACGTATTTTTTAAGAAATTATTCATTGCCTGTTTACACAGATCGTATTTTAGACAGTGTCGCTGTCGTCGTTGTCGTCACTTTCTAAGATATAAATTCTGGCGTTTAGTATGTCTTAAATAATCCCATCCTTAACCCAGTATTGTCTTTCAAATTTCTCCAAGTGGAGGCAGCATGCACTCCAGTCATCTTGAGTTATCGTTTCAAAACCTGTAACAATTGGGACAAGTGTGTGTATATGCTTTTTACGGTTATTTCAAAATTTAGTTTGGAATAAAAAATGGAAGCTCAGAAAATGGCTACGTACCTTCTTGCAGCAACTTCGTCGTGAAAATATCTCCCAGAATATTTCTTCCTCTCACCAAATTGTTCAGTTTAGCCCCCGCCATTTCAATTGGATTTAAATCACAGTTGTATGGCGGAAGTTGCAGCACAGTGTGTCCATGAGTTTCAAGTATTTTATTAATTTCAAATACTTTGTCCCCCAGCTTATGTTATTTAATTAAATCAAATAATCTTGTTTTGCTTTTTGAGAAACCAGTTTCCAGCTTATTTTTTAATAACCACTCAATCATTTTCCCCCTTTTTTTTTTGGAAGACCTGGTTGGAGCTTTGTTATGCTCCTTGTTGTGATATGAAGAGTTGTCCATAAGAATAATACAGTTCGGTGAAAAATTCGGAATTACTTTAGTTGATATTCAATTTGAAAAATTTTCGTAATTCATTTACCCATGGTAGTCTCCTGTTGTACATCCCGCTTTATAAATCAACTTTGCGATGGGTAAGAACCAATCTTTTGATCCAATATTGACCACTATAATCCTATTGGTTTCGCTAACATTGTCTATAATTCCTTCAACGCCAGGCTTCTGCCACCATTTTCTTTAAGTAATGTTGTTGTCCACCCAAGTTTCATCAATATAAAAAAAATTCTTCCTAGCTCCCTTAATTTCGTCACTAGGATCAAGCACCTACATCTCCAGTCAATTATATCCGTTCTCTCTACCAGAATCTTTCGTTTACATACAGATCTTTTCCAAGTAAATCCGATTTCACCCAGTGTCTTGTCAAAACATCTTTCTGCCAAGGAAAATGTGTTTATTTCATGGCAGTAAGCAATTTGTAAAATGCTATTTATAAAAGTCCTCCATCGTTTATCGAATGACCTATTTTGTGAAACTGTCTATAACGATGGGTTTCTCCCAAAATTATTAGTTTTCCTTCGTGGAGATTCCAGTAATCCATGGGCTTGCTTATGCATCTATTGTGGCGAGCAGACGTTTGCACAAATTGCAGCCCTTTGATTGAGATTGGTAATATTAGACAACAGTTCTTTTTGTGTCGTGTCATTAACAAACGCTGTCGTAACATTAGATACTATCTAACGCTCGTTACTCCGCAGATTCTACCCGTTTTCTTGCAATGCTGGGCGATTATCCATCACTTCCGGATATTGAAGTATATCAGTGAGTTATTTATTTATTCATTCATTTCGTTAACAGTACACAGTAACCCACCACCCTGAAATGTAAGGTGGATCAGATGCTTCTAAATCCAACAGCAAACACTTCTTATTATTTTTAAATGCGAATATTTTAGATTAATCCTTACCGTGGCTGTTACTGACATAAAATGAAACAAGTTTACTGTCACCAGTCAATGTTTATTTATCTCCACGACGGGTTTGAAAGGTTACATAGTATGACAGCATACATGTGATGTGTTACGGCAGCGAAAATAACTTGTGACCACTGGAGACAGTGGCACAAGTTCCTCCAAAAAATCGTAATACAGCACACACACACACAGATGTCATACTAACAGATGTAAATCCATCTGATGATGCAGTTTGAAACATTTGAAACGCATCGTTGAGATAAACAGTGACTGGTAACAGTAAACTTGTTGTTTCATTTCACTTCTCATTATTACAGTCTTATTGGCATGCGCTTGTCAATGCTCTTTTAAATAATATAAAGAACATAATATATAAAATTTTGTCTAAGTTAACAGCGAATTGATTTAACAATTGTTAAAATGGTTCTATATAATTTGTTTCTGCCTAGTTGATGGGAATATAATTTATATAATGCAAATGTCGAAGAAATATAAAAAGGAAATAAGTAATACAATGAGAGTGGTGAAAATAATTTGCAATATGTAGAGGGAAGTGAAATACTGTATCTGGATGTGTAACATAGCCTATGTAGCATGTTGGATGGTAATGGCCTATTTCTACCCATTTCAGGTGAGAAGGTCTCGGTAGAACCTCGAGCCATTCTCACCTGAAATGGTTTGTGCTTATGTATGTTTACTGGGTTTGTGTGTATTGGTATATTACTGGGAGTGTTGCAAGTGAGGACAATACATGATATTCAGAAGCTGTTTGTTTGTCCTATTGCTGGTAGTTGCGATATATTCTGTGTGATACCTTAGATACATGCACCTGGTATTATACAGATTAAATATTGACTGAGCTTTTGATACATGGAATACATGAATTTAAGCTTCACATGAGAAATATGAGTGAGTATACAAAGTTAACTGACACTGGCAGCTAAGATCCCACGAACAGAAACGACGTATGTCATAGCACGCCGATCTACACTGCGAGCCAGACAATGGGCAACAGATTTTGGGTGCCCCTGTAGGTCAGTGGCAGGATACTTCCGGGAAAGGCCACTTCCCCCAATAAAAGCGCTGCTAGCTCTTGAGTTTACAGGCAGACTATACATAGTTGGAAATGTATGTACATAACAGCAATAAACAGAAACTGTGTCTGCTACATGATATTATACTTTTTCAAGAGGCTAAAGGACGTTATCAGATTTATAATTTCCTAAACTAGTTTCTAAATAGTGTGATCCACTTCCTGAATTTCATAATCGTGGCACTTGCTTTCATCAAAACTATCAGCAGACTCATAAACATTACGTGCACCAGTGATCGCCTCCATATTTCGCAGTAAAAAAGGGATGTAACTCGCCAAGAGCGTAGAGTTAAGTACTCTTTCAGCTACCCAACATCATCTTTTGATACAAAGGAAAAATTTTAAAAAATGTTTCAGAACCAGTAATAACGCGAAAACGAACAGCGCTGTAGTGAAATGCAATTCAGAATACCAACCAAAAAGTGCAGTTCCGGTTCAGGGTTGCGCGGGGGTCGTGTCACTCATAAACTGCGGAGCAGGTAATAAAGAACACGTGTAACTTTTTTAACGTTGTTGTACATCCATATTTCACTAATTTCAACACTAACAGACGCTACGTACTCCGATTCCTTGAACCGTTAGCTGAACAACGTTATCAACACAATAATAGTCGGTCACAATCCACTTCTTTTTTTTCAGTCCTATGTGAAAGAGCTAACAACTACGACTAATAATTTTCTCGATGTACTTACTGAAATAGACCAAGTGAGATCTCACTATTGTATGCAAATAGGAGTAAGATAATAGTTTAGTTACTGTAATGCACAGTCAGTTACATCAGCCACGAAGCTGAACTGATAGTTCCACCGTTGTAGATGTTGATGTGTGTATACTCTCTCGAAACTGATTGTAAATAAAGACCATGCCCCATTTTATAAACCTAGAAGTTAAGACCTCTCTGTAGAACAAAATTTCGCAATAAGCTCCATGATTGATGGCACAAAGCAAAACGTCAGGACGTGTTGTTTGGGAAAGTCTAATCTACGTTGTGCTTACTGACGGAAGCTGGAACCGTAACACTGCGACATGCGACAAGAGGAAATGTTAAGCATTCGGCGTCTGAACAGGTGAAACATTAAGCCATGCACGAAAACTCGACGAAAATGCGTTATAGGTAGTAGACAAAGGTACTTCCAAACGCAAAACTGGTCAAGCGCGATATAAAATAGGGTCGCAGAAACATGAAGTTGGCCAGATTATCGCAAAACTGAATTCAAAGGAACAACCGTTAGACTTGGGGAGTAATCAGGAAGCGCAGCGAAACAGTCTGACATCCTAAGTGGTTTGATGCGAAACAAACGATTTCTAGGCGAACTTTGTTAGCAATGTGAACGAAAAAAAAAGAAACCCTGAAGCGATATTACGGCGCAAAGTCGCACTAATGCACGGCAGATCTTACTGGAACTTGTAAATAAAACAGTTGTGGCAAGTTGTAACGCATTCGTGAGGAATTATGTTGAATTTATTCTGTAGAAATTAAAAACCATCAATATTCTTTATCAGTACTGTATTACTTCCAGTGTTTTTTAAACTGTGCACCACCATTTGTGAAAAATCTTAAACAGCATTATTATGTTCAATTCGAAACTGTTAACGGCTGAAATAAGCAGTGAAATACAGTGCCCGTAGCATGTGCTTTATGTCCTTCGTCGATAATCTTTAATTCTGCTTGTTTACGCTTATGCTAGGAGCGCTAATGCGCCGTCGGTAGTGGCTATGAGGTGAACGGGACACGTAATAAACCATCCCACCGTTGGAGAAGCGTGTGACAAAATTGATATGAAAGAGTGGCGAGGTAACAGTTTTCGGTGCAAAGGGGCTAGACTCGTCGTACGAATGATGATGGAGTTGCTGCAAAGGGAGAAGAAGTGGTGGTGATGCGCTTAGGAATGCACGCCGCGGCCGGAACCCGCCGGGGACAGACCGGTCGCCCTCTACCTGGTGACGTCACGGCCGCAGCCGGAACTGACGCGGCAGGGCGCGCGGAGCAAGAGGTGCGCGCTCCGCTGTAACGACCGAGCCTCTCTCTTCTCTTATTTTAGTGTTTCGTCAGCAGAGCTGATAGAAGGCTAGAGTGTAGTAACACATCTCCTTTTCCATCTTGTTTCCGCCTCGTTGCGACTAATCTTGCTTCCTGTAGATCCATAAAATTATTTAGAAGTCTTGCGCCTATCACAGATAGACCTGTTGAAAAAGCCGAGAAAATCGGAGAAATATAGGGAATTTTTTGAAGAATTTCGTACATAATTAATGGACGTACACGTTGCCAAAGAATTATTTGTTGATACAGATCCCGGAAACGCAGCTGGCCACGGTGAGCATGCGGTTCTAGTGGTTCTAGCGGTTCTAGCGCTAAGGTCGCAGGTTCGAATCCTGCCTCGGGCATGGATGTGTCTGATGTCCTTAGTTAGGTTTAATTTAGTTCTAAGTTCTAGGGGATTGATGACCTAAGATGTTAAGTCCCACAGTGCTCAGAGCCATTTGAACCATTTGAACCAAAAACGCAGCGGTGTAGCTACACATTACTTAACTGTCCGGTGTTCTCAGTTGATGGATAAAAGATACACATTATGTCGTAAATTTCATCACGTGTCTTTAGTAAATAAAGTGTTACCGAGGCAATCTAATTCTTTAGATTTTAACACCTAAGCGTATCCCATACTGCTAAAACTATTTTTTCTAACTCCATTTGATACAAAAAATGTGAACTGCGTGGAGAGGAAAAATCTGATACCTAAAAGATTAGGTGAGTAGTTGTAATGGGAAAAGGTCAATTGAGAGCGGGACAGTTCATGACAATTAGCACCAAAGTGCGGAGAAAGTTGGCATTGCAGAAGACAGGAGGTGCGTTTTGGTAATTCACTCGGCAAGCGTCGATAAGTTTTAACTGCATAACGAACTTAAATGACACAGTGTCTCATTAACGGTACATCAGAATTTGTCACACTGTGTTGGATGGAACGTCTGCATTTACATATTACATATCGTAGGGACAAAATACCAGCTTTTCTAGTATTAGACCAGATTTTTATAATATTCAACACTTCGGTCACGATAGAAGTCAACACGCCATTCTTACGGAAGAAAGTAGACAAGTGTAATGATTATTTCGGGAGTACACCAAGACAGCGCCTAATAGGCTGCTGATGTCGACGAAATGCATACATATCCAGGCGGGAACGTCGGCAGCTGGGTCGGAGTGCTGGCGGACGGTGCTGTTGACTACAGGAAAGTAAAGAAGATAGAAGGATGTAGCAAAAAGAGGGAAAAACTTATAGAGGACATGAGATTTTCAGTGCGACTCGCAGCTGACCCTGAACGTCGATTTATATATGACGTAGTGCGCATAAGTAGATGAACAGACCCGCTACCCATCGATTACCTTACCGGAGACTAAAGTACTTAGAAGCAACCATCCTCGACGACCTAAAGTGGAATGACGACACACGACTAATAGTAGGAGAAAAATATATAGTTTCACTGGGAGAACCTTACGGATATGTAATTCACGCACGACAGAGATGGCTTCCAAAGAAGAACGGTTCAGCCGATTCTTGAGTATCGTTCGTGAGTCTGTAATTCTTACTAATTGGAATAATAAAAGAGATATCGAAGATCCAACGAAGAGCAGCGCATTTCGTCACGGGACCGTTGTATTGTATTGTATGTTAACCGGGGACCTAGAAACGACGGAGAGACTCCATCCCCGCTGCAGCCGCAGTGGTCCACAACCCCACGAAGACTACCGCAGTCCACTTCAACCCTCCGCCGCCCCACACCGAACCCAGGGTTTTTGTGCGGTTCGGCCCCCGGTGGACCCCACAGGGAACGTCTCACACCGGACGAGTGTAACCCCTATGTTTGCGTGGTAGAGTAATGGTGGTGTACGCGTACGAGGAGAATTTGTTATCGCAGCAATCGCCGACATAGTGTAAGGGGAACCGGGCCGCCGAGGCAGATGGAAAACCGCCTAAAAACCATCCACAGACTGGCCGGTTCACCGGAAAGCCGGAAAGCCGGAAAGCACGGCCAACCGGGCGGTCTAAACGGGACCGTTTGGCGAGCGCGAGAGAGTTACGGAGATGCTGAACAAAATCCAATGGCAGTCACTGCAAGGCGGACGCAGTGCACGACGGAGAGGCGCGCTGCTAGAATCGCAATAGTGTATATCCCAACAAGTTTCAGACAACGTACTACATTCTCCGACACAAATCTCACAAGCTGGTCAGGATGACAAAGTCTGAGAAACTGTAGCTCGTGTGGGTGTTTATCGAGAATCGATCTTCCAGTGTACCATTCGTGAATTGAGAAGGGAAGGAGGAAAAAAGACAGCGGTACTGGAAGTATCGTCCGTGGTAAGTGTAGTAATGGCTCTGCTTTAAGACGATGTCCTGATGTCCTCAAAACGTCTACGAGTGACTGGGTGACGAAATTATCACGGTGCGTTGAGGTAGTGGAGCACATAGGATACCTCCTGAGCACCCCGTCTCCACTACCGGGAAGTAGTAATGGTCTGTAACCAGTGTCGACGACCTTCCTTCCTGATCAGCATCAGCCACATCTGTACGACCTTGGTCAAATTGCTGGCACAGTTTCACTGCGTCTGGAGACGACATTGCGTTTGGCCCATATACAACCAGAATTCCACCGTGAATCTGTGTGCCATTTACGTTTTGTTCGCGAGCGTCATACTGTCCATTGTACCCAAACTGAGGAGTAAGTTTCTAGCTGGCGCGCCATTTGTCTCAAACACTGTCTTGCGCCTGTGATCTGGACCGCAGTAGAACTGTGTGTGCAGGAAATCCGAGAACATGTACTCCCGTATGACAGTGCGCCACATATGTTAAGTAAAAACGAATAGCCCCTTATGGTGTATGGTAAACGTAACTCTCATTGTATTTGATAGCTACATAAAGGCCTATTATCGGAAAAATTGGTGCGGCTCGCTAAAGTAAACTTTTAAATACCGAAACCTGTGCACATCAAAATTTTTATGAGTGCCTCTTGCATTTAAACTTTTTTATTGAATTTTTTAGACATGCCATTCAAGCAGATCCTTAGATAAATCTGATGAGGAAATTAAAATACTGTGTAAGGAGACATAGTGCACGTAGTAACTCATATCAAGTCGTAGTAACCCCTGATCGCAAGTGAGACGACATCAATTTTGACTATTCGAAAAAAAGGGAGGAAGATCCAAGTGAACTAATTATTCTGAAGTAAATATGCGACAGTATCTTGTTAAAAACTTTATTCCCATAAGATGGACAATAAGCAAACATAGGTATGCGTACTGCCATTCCATGTAATGGTGTCGAAGCTCTTCGTCGAAATGTAGTCAAAGATGTGTATAGATGAAGTCTCCGTCTTTCGATGCTCTGATACAGCTTCTACTATTTCCTCTCCTCTGCCAACTTCATTTCAGAGTACACCTACACCGAGCGTTGCACATATACCGATCCCTCTCTTCTCCTCTGTTCATTGCGCTCTAGAGCCTACAGCTCTCTCTTGTACTGTGGAAGTTGTTCCTTGATGTCGTATAATACCACAATCTCATAAAACGTATAAAATTCCATAATTGTATATTTTATGATATGAGGATAGTGGTGATACTAGTTTGAAATCGGTTTCAGTAATGCTTAGGCCCGATCACGAAGCTACATCAAACCAACCTCACGGTTTGTAAATTTGAATAATTTTCTGATGTTGATTTGCGCGAACGGGGCAGAGGCCGCTGATGCTTATCCTGTGGCAGTGTCGGACACGTTCCCGTGAAAGGAGCGCATCGTCGTGACTGGCCGGAGGTATCGTCTAACCGCAAGTGGAACCCGTATAGCACGATCTTCTGGCGTGGGCGGGAGGTGCGGAGGGCCAGATTGCAGGCTACAGTGCTGGTGACACCTGCTCCATTGTGTTCTTTCTCACGCTTTTTTCCATGTGCTACGTAGTGCCATTCTGTTCTAGATGAACAGAAATCGGCACTTTTAAGCAAGTGACCGTTCCTGGCTACGTCATTGGCGAGATGGGTCACGTTCTCGTTTTGCTGAATGCCTTGGTGCTCTGAAACTGCCTATACACTGGCGATTCGGTTGACATGATGGAAGTGCAGAGTATTGTGACCGAGCTCTAACGATTAAAATCGTGTTGCACTGGTGAGGATAACCTCACCGGAGAAAAGAGTTGTCACCCTTAACAGAGCACACTGGTCCGACCGTCCAGCGCTGACGTAGGCCGTGGGAGCGAAGTCAGTTACAGTCAGTTGTACGTAACCAGCGCAGTGACGTGGGTCGACTTGATAGAACAGCAGAAAGGCGTTACCGTGTTTGGACGTACCCTTGACCACACCGTGAATGCAGTTCCGCGATCCGTTGGAGTCTCGCGCGCATTTTGCATCGTCTCTACAAAGAATGGTGTCCCACTTGCAGCCATATAACACAACGGTTTTAACAGACAGGATCCGCAGACTAGGGTCACGCCCTGTCAGTGACGCTCATTTTCAAACCCGATCGTAAATGAACCTCTCAATGAATGAAACCAGTTTCCGAGCAAGCGTTACGAAAGCCTTTGAGCAGACTTTTTCGAGCCGGGCACTTTCACTCTGACGAAGTACGCAGAAAGTAGGCAGTAGCTGGCTTCAGGTGTGCAGTGTGGTCCGGCGAGTCGTGATTTTGTCTCTCATCAGAGGCTGGCCCAGTGAAGTTTAACCCACGGTGTAGAGGCTGTAGTTTGAGCTGGAGGTCGTTCTGTCACGTTTCGAGTGTCTTCTTTCGTATAACTTCAGGCCACTCGTACAGCATTATATTGAACATGCGTTTTCACTTCCCACGCCCGAGCTCCCGGGTTCGATTCCCGGCGGGGTCAGGGATTTTCTCTGCCTCGTGATGGCTGGGTGTTGTGTGATGTCCTTAGGTTAGTTAGGTTTAAGTAGTTCTAAGTTCTAGGGCACTGATGACCATAGATGTTAAGCCCCATAGTGCTCAGAGCCATTTGAACTATTTTTATACTGAACATGAACCGAGATGTTTTTTTCAACATTGTCGGCGACCACTTGTTTCCCTTTGTTTTTCATCGTCGTCATAATCACGTGTTTGCTGTAGATCTGGCATCAAAAATGACAACTGCCGTTGTGACAGGTCTGCACGCATACATTCCTGGTTTGACGAACACTCGGGCACCCATCACACCTCTACTCGCTCGATGATATTTTCATATAAAATATCTGAGACTGTTCGCAACGGCTGGTAAAACGCAACGGTCGACATTTCATTTTGGAACCTCTGTTGGATCTGATCATCAATGACTGGTTTCAGCTGGCTACGCGGCGTTCCTGAAGAAACTTGTCTCTCAGGCGTCAGAAATGGTTTGCCCATTGTGCTCGTTATACTCCTCGGCGAGCAGCGTTCCGTTAGCCCGACGGTTTCCGCGTCCTTTGGTGGCTACCCAGAGTGCCAAGTCGCGAGCGCTTTCGGAGCGAGGCGGATGTGTGTTCGCGCTGTGTCACTGTCGAGTGCTCACCAAAGCCCGTTCCAGGGAGCCGGTTCCCCGTCACCCCCGCCCTGTGGGAACCAGTATCGGACACACACACACACACACACACACACACACACACACACACACACACACACACTCGGCAAACCGCTATGCGAGCCAGCCCACTCAGTCCACCCGCAGCTGCATTTCCACAACAAAACCTCGCCGGTAAACGCCGTCCAGGCGAGTCGAGCAGCGGCGGCGGCGGTGGCACGCGCTCAGCTGTCGGCACAGACGAGAGGCGGCTGACCTCGGCGTTCCTCCTGCCGCAGACGTCTGTCCCCAGCAGGCCGAGTGACGGAAGGCGGCAAGCGTGGTGCTCCAGGAGAGGCGGCCCTGGCCAGGGAACCATTTAGTCCCAAGATACAAGTGGAAATGATAAACTATTCAGAAGACAAAATTACATGCTCCAGAACTGTGTGCTAGCTGAGAACAGTGATCTCTCCTCTATTATCCAATTAAGACTTTACAGGCAAAGTTGGGCCAACAGTAATACATTATCAGCAAATGTGCAGTCACTGCGTACGGACCATAAAACGAGGTACAAACTCCACTGAAAGGAATGGAAAAGTTACCTACGGAAACCAATGCCAGCCGGTGTGGCCGAGCGGTTCTAGGCGCTCCAGTTTGCAACCGCTACGGTCACAGGTTGGAATCCTGCCTCGGGCATGGATGTGTGTGATGTCCTTAGGTTAGTTAGGTTTAAGTAGTTCTAAGTTCTAGGGGACTTATGACCTCAGATGTTGAGTCCCATAGTGCTCGGAACCATTTGAACGGAAACCAATTATTTACGGAAGTATTGCTACATTCCTGTAGCTCACAAACGACAGGTCGGGAAAACGTGCGAGAGACAGGCAGAAAGTAATGCAAAAGTGTTAAGGCTTTCTTGGCCACTTGTTGACAAATTACCTATTGGTTTCTGTCTCGGGTTCTTCGGCCGACGTTCATCTAATAATTTTACTGACGTTTCGCCAGCACGAGTGGCTGGCATTGTCAAAGATTCACCCTCTGTTCAGAGAAGCTGTGGAAGTACAAAAACATGCAAACGGTTTCAACAAGAAAGAGGAAAGTCTTAAGGTAAACGGATCTTGCCTTCCCGTACTGCAGCGAACGACCGTCGCAGGTAGCAAGAGGAGAACCACACCGGAAATGACGGCGGAGAAGCCCTCGCACATTGGCGCGCCAGCTACATATAGTCTGCGGCCGCGAACTCGGCTCCAGTTCACCACCGGCAATGGAGGGTGAAGTTTTGACAATGTCAGCCACTCGTGCTGGCGAAACGTCAGAAAAATCATTCGATGAACGTCGGCCGATGAACCCGAGACAGAAGGCAATAGGCAGTTTGTCAGAAAATGTCTCTACTTTCCTTCTTTATTACATTGGTAATGTAGTAACCGTGAATTTGGCGCACTTCCGCAAAACCACCTGCTACAACCCACCCCAGTAACAGCGCCCTGCATGATAGATGGAAGCGTTGTATATGCTCAGTAAATGACAGACACGGGTGTATGTATAAGACAACGTCTGTCGTTGAATTCCTTACTGCAGAGGGTGACACGGCCAATTGCATTCACGAAAAGTTGAACAAAGTGTGCGGAGATACTGCGGTGGACGTCAGTGCCGCTGGACGACGGACACATCGTTGTAGAGAAACTGAACGGCGGACACAGCTGGCTGTCGCAACTCTGAGCTGACGGGCCGGCCAGCAATTGCAGTGACGTCACACAACATCCAACGCGTCGACCGAATGAGCCGTGGCGGCCGACGGTAACTCAAGGGCAACTCTGTCGGTGAAGGCAATGCGAAAGATTTGTGCACGCCACGTACCGAACAGTTATTATACTGGAAAGTAAAAATTAATCGTGAATGTTGTAGCTGCTGTCAGAGTATGTGGTACCACGTTCTCACTGACGCTCGTAGACCAAACTAATTCATAAATAAGATGTCAACATAAAGATTTCACACATTTTCATCGTTTAAACTACTGGAACTTTTTGTGCTTTTACGATCTTCAATTTGGAAACAGCGTAGCTACTTGCTTTACACTTGTATTGCAGTCTTGTCAAGCCATTGTGGCGCTCTGTCCTTTGTACTGTACTTACCTGCTGCTCATTGTCAACGTGAAGCATGAACTCTCCCGCGCAAATGCTTGTCCAGACATCTAGGCGTGATCCCCTGTTCTAGTCTCACGTGCTTTCCGAAGGTCGCCTCTGCAAAGAAAGTGTTTTCGTCAGCTGTTGACCACACTGTTCCCATGAAACAGTAGTAGTATTTCCATTAAGTTATATGTACTTAATTAAGGCGACGTTTCTATACGATCTGAAAAGCCGCCCTGTATAGATCTGATGGAAAGAACATCGCTCTTTGAGTAATTTCTAATGACTAAACCTGAAATATAAAACCCAAAGCAAATTTGCCTTTGGTTTGCACGGATGATTAAAATCCGTGTTGACACATCTTTGCAGTATGTTAGTAACCTGCACGACTACCAAAAGTCGTTACCTGTACAGCAGCTCACTAAAATAGACACACCCAGTCTCTCTCTCTCTCTCTCTCTCTCTCTCTCTCTCTCTCTCTCTCTCTCTTCCTTTCTCTTTCTTTCTTTGTCTCTCACTTCGAACAACCTCATTGTTTTAGGAACGTCAGACAACCAGAATACTTGTTGGAGACCCTCTTCAGCATCTTTTGCCATGTCTTGTACAAGACTTCTCACATAATTCCACGAGAAGACATCAAGTGGACTTAGGACAGTTGTATGAGCTGACCGAGAAGTAGTACCACCTGTGCACATCCACATTCCGGAGAGCGTTTGATGCAGGTGTTCGTAAGAACGACACACAAACAGAACTAGGGCTCCACCTTGGAACCAGATACGTGTAAGCCGATGGGTTATCTTCAAACAATGCAGGGGTTACGTCTCCCAGGAACGCAATGTACAGTTATACAGTTAGAGCGGGTAGGAAGCAGATACGACTTGGACTATGCCCTCATGCAGACCTAGTGCAGATGTGAGCGGACACGTCTTCACAACTGTTCAAATGGCTCTGAGCACTATGGGACTTAACATCTGTGGTCATCAGTCCCCTAGAACTTAGAACTACTTAAACCTAACTAACCTAAGGACAGCTCACAACACTCAGTCATCACGAGGCAGAGAAAATCCCTGACCCCGCCGGGAATCGAACCCGGGAACTCGGGCGCGGGAAGCGAGAACGCTACCGCACGACCACGAGCTGCGCACTTCACAACTGTAGCATGACGATTCTCAAAGATTTTTTCATGAGGAGTATTAATTCTGTCTCAAATCGTACCTGCAGACTCCACCCGACAACATTATACCGTATACGAAATAAAGTGAGGCTCAGTAGTACAGCGTTGCAGTACTCATTGTCGCAACACAATGCGACGGCCGGCTTATGCCTTACTTGTTCCGTAACTGGGTAAAACTCTATCTCATTAGGATTCATCGACGTGACTCTTAAACTTGTAATAAAACACTGCACTCTTACAGACCTTCACATCAGCGCTTGGTAAGTCAAAGAACACACCACAACATCTGAGTTTACATGCTCCCATCCCTCACGACTGATGCCTAAAATCTGGCAGGGTTTCTATAGACTCCCGGGTTAGAGACTTCATACATAATAAATAAGCTTAGCAAATTGGCATTTCTTATATTGCTCACGGTGTGTCCTAATAACTGATCGCTTCTTGTATTCAAGTTGTGAGGTAAATTTTTCTTCAGTAGTTACATGACCTACCCATCTAATCTTTTGTTGCACCCCATATCATACCTTCGGTTCTCCTTGTCTGAACTGTTCGTTGTCCACGTTTCACTTCCGTACGAGGCTGTACTGCAGACAAAATACCTTTAGAAAAGATTTCCTAACATTTAAATTTATATTCGAAGCTAAAAATATTTATGTACCAGGAACGCTTTTCTTATGTATAAACGTAGATTTGCCTTACTTCAGTTGCACATAAATCGAAGCACCTGTGTAGCTGTAATTGCGCGCGTCAAAAAATTCTGTAGTTGAAAATGGAATGAAAAATTTTACTGCTTACGACGATCTTCATGAAGAAACTTATATTAATCATTTTAAGCCGCGCGGAGTGCCCGCGAGGTTTGAGGCGTCATGTCACAGACTGCGCGGACCCTCCCGCCGGAGGTTCGAGTCCTCACTCGGGCATGGGTGTATGCGTTATTCTTGACATAAGTTAATTTAAGTCAGATTAAGTAGTGTGCAAATCTAGGGACCGATGAACTAAGCAGTTTGGTCCTTTAGGAATTCACACACATTTTTGAATCGTTTTAAACTCACCATGTCTGTTAGCATCAAGTAATTGCTTTCATTTGAACAACTGTCTTGCTGTATTTTGCATTTGTACCAAATCGTAGACTGGGATCCAGGGATGCTTGGACTCTGGCCACGAGAAGTAAGAATTCTCATAACTTTTACTGACAAGCAGCCTGCCCCTTGAACAGAAGCGATAACAGGCATGTCGGAATCCATCACCATATCAGACAAGCAGACCAGCTAGGACCTGTAGGACAGCGTTTGTGGCAAGAACTTAAGAGCTCAGCGTTATCTTATTTAATTTAGTGACGTGGTAGTTTGGCCACACGAAATGACGCTTAGCTATACGTAACGAAATTGTCAGCCTCAGGATCTGCCTGAATCGTTCTTGTTTTCACTCAGCAACGCGAAAATTATCTTTAAATATGTACACTTCACTCTCTGAAAATTATATACATCTTGATACGTCTTACGGAAAATGTCTGATTTTATTATTATTAACTTTACCTAGACATAAATGGGTATAGGAAGGGGTTCAAGGCCAGGACAAATGCACTTCGAGGGGATGCCGGGGGAATACTGACAGACCCCAGTGTTACATTAAGTAAATGGAGGGCGTATTTTGAGCTTCTATTAAATGTACACCAGGAAGCAGGAAGTGAGCAGGCGTACGAAATACATACAGCAGAACCCCAGATACCTGAGCCAACGTTAAAGAAAGTAAGAGATGCAATCGACAAATTGAAAAACAATAAAGTACCAGGATCAGATTGCATAACTGCAGAATTATTTAAAAATGGGGACAGAAATTGGTGGAAGTAGGTCACAAAATGATAACTAAAGTATGATACCTGAAGAGTGGCGGGAGTCGATTCGGATCCCAATTTTTAGAAGGGTGACAAAATGGATCGTAGTAATTATAGAGGGATATCGCTATTACCCGTATGTTCCAAAATGTTCTCGAACATTCTGCTAAGCAGGCTTACATCATGTGGGGGATTGCCAAGCTGCCTTTCGGAGGAACAGATCAACTCTAGAGCAAATATTCACCCTGCGCAAATTTTGGAAAAGAAATGGGAGTACAATAAACCGGTTCATAATCTTTTCATAGATTTTACAAAAGCATATGATTCAGTATTGCAATCAAAATTGTACAGAATTCTTTTGGAAACTGAAATACCAAAGAAGTATGTCAGACTTATAGAAGCGAGTTTGGAAAACACAAGGTAGAGTACGCGTGGGGAAATTGGAGTTAGAATAATTTGTAATAAAAAACGGACTTAAGAAGGAGATGCCCTGTCTACGCTACTTTTTTAGTCCTAGAATATATTGTACGAATTGCAGCAGATAATTCAGAGGGTGTGGAGTTAAATGAAAATAAGATATTAGGGTATGCAGATGACCTAAACATATTTAGCGATAGGAAAGAATCTGTAACAGCAAATGCGAATGCGTCAATCAAGACTAGTGAATATGTAGGTCTAAGGATAAGTGAAGACAAAACTAAATACCTGGTTACTACTAGAATGCCAACATCAGTAGATCAGGACATGTTAAGAGTTGGAGACTTGCAGTTTGAAAAAGTGAACACATTGAAGTATCTAGGCGTGAACGTCACTTCGAGAAATGAGATTGAATCCGAACTGAAGAAGAGATTACGGGCGGGAAATGCGTGCTACTCCTCACTGAATAGATTACTTTCATCACGGATATTGTCTAGGAATTTAAAGATTAGAATATACAAAACTATTATTCTACCAGTTATGCTGTATGGGTGTGAGACTTGGTCTCTCACTGTGCAAAATGAAAAGCCGTTTCGAGTATATCAAAACAAAATTTTGAGGAAAATTTTCGGAGCAAAAAGGGATTACGTTAGCGGAGAGTGATTATGTCAGGGCTTGAATAGAGTTCGTGAACCTCTTCGTTATGCAGTTTTCGCCACTCTCCGCTAACGTAATCCCTTTTTGCTCCGAAAATTTTCCTCAAAATTTTGTTTTGATATACTCGAAACGGCTTTTCATTTTGCACAGTGAGAGACCAAGTCTCACACCCATACAGCATAACTGGTAGAATAATAGTTTTGTATATTCTAATCTTTAAATTCCTAGTAGGCTGCGATGGGCGGGTCACGTAGCTCGAATGGATGAGGGCAAGGCAGCGCGCAGAGTACTGGTAGGCCACTTACAGGGAAAAAGTCCTACGGGGAGACCGAGGCGTAGATGGGAGGACAATGTGGAGGCTGATTTGAGGAGCCTAGGTATTGGAGGTGAATGGAAGGAAATAGCCCAAGACAGGGACAGATGGCGAAAATACGTTGCTGCGGTAAGGGACTCTCGAGTCCGGTATGACCAGTGAGTGAGTTTTTTATTATTAATTGCATGACGCAATGAGGGATGTTCTATCTGCGTTCTGACATTGGTGTAAGTAAGTGTATGAGGCATGACGTGGACTGAGAAATCAAACTGCCGCTTGGAAAATATTTCCTTAATCCCAGGCATGAACCATGAACCATTCTGATTCGTGTAGAAAATTTTAGTACCTAAATGTGTGTGCTATAATATGGAAAACAATGTGCGATGAATAAAGTGCATTCCTCGCTTGATTTATTTTCAGAACAGAAATGATGGTAATAGTTACGGAGAGTTCGTACAACATTTGACCAGCCGACTGCTGTAGAGGAGACGAAATATGCTTCGAGGTACATGGAGGCATTCAGATCGGAATATTACCAGGCAGCTACACTGGTGTGTAAACCTAAGGCCGAAAGTAATTTTTGCACAGTGTGTCACTGCCGAGTAACACAGCTCGATGAAACCTGGACCAAACATAGACAAAATTGCTACAATAAGCTGATAAGGAACCCGAAAGAAGTATGCATTGCGACGAACAAAAGTTACACTTTTGTTCGAAGTAAATGATTACATTGAAGTCACCGCGATTCATCACGGTCTCCTAAACATTACAAAAGAGTAGGCAGGGTCCTTTATACGGGGTGTAAGCACAACAAAGGGCAATGCGTGCTCCCCAATGTGCTTCGATGCTGGCCACAAGGTGGGTACAGAGTTGCTGTGGCAGATCCTCCCGTTCCAGCAGCGCAGTTGATGACTGCTGGACGTTCGTCACGCACGTGGACGCGCTGTAATACGTATCCCCGACGCATCCCTCAGGTGCTCGCTGGCACTCGAGTCACGGAAAGGACGGGCCAATCAATTCGCCGAATACCCTCATGTTCAAAGAGTTGCCCCACCGTCGCCTTTCGATGCACTCGTGCTTTATCATCCACAAAAATTAAGTCAGGGCCGAATGCAACCTTGAAACGACGCGTATGAAGAAGCACTCGAGTGGCAAATGACGTTGACCTGTGAGTGTACGATGTTTAAGGATTTCGAGGTCAGTGCGGCCGTGCAACATTATTTCTCCCCACTCCAGAACACCTGGACCACCAGAACGATTACGTTAGATCATGTTTCTGGGTCCATTACGTGTTCCCGCCTCCCGCCTAATGAGGGTACGCCCACAATCGCTAGTCAGACTGAATCTGCGCTCGTCAGAGAAGAGCACGTGACCGTCTTCCCTGTCGGTCCAGTTGCAACCGGTGCCACTGATGTGCCGGTGTCAATGGGAGGCAACGTACTGGTCGTCAACCGTAGAGACCACCCCAGTGTGGACGCCGTGCCCACGTGGAGCGTGAGGTGGCGCGCCTCGGGGTCCCGTTAAATGTGTCTGCAACTGCAGCTGATGTTTGAATTTGTCCCTTCTTGGCTGTTGCACAATGTAGTTAACCGCGGTAGATCACCTCTTCTCCTTCGGGCAGCGGTGACTGTGGTTCGGAACTCTCCACAGCCACGTGGAACAGCGCTGGGAGCAACACCAAGCTCCTGTGCTACACACGTCGTCCTTATTCCAGTTTCCCGACTATTCTTCCCCGTGCGAAGTTGCTCTGTTGTTGTCAAGAGCAACATAACACTGCACAGTAACGGGTCTCTGGCTGACACACAGCCTTGTTTCCTTTCCTTCAACTCCCCCGTTTTGCGGGGCCAGCCCCGCCCTGAAGATGGCCCCTGCGATGGGCTGAAACCGGTCAGCACTAAGTAAATAAAAAACGCGATTAAGACTGTTTTCTTAATACTAAGTGTCTTTGCACTACTGGGAGACCTGTGGCAACATGCTCCCGCACTTCAGCTCATTTCCACCGAGTAGTTAACATGTAATGGTACTTTATACAGCTCGTGCGTAAATCTTCCAGAGGAGTGTAGTGGGCTGAAGCAGAGTAGCAAAGGAACATTTCTCGCCTGTGGTATCTCTTCTAAAGGGCCGCTAAAGCAACATTGTGAGGCGATGTGTCATTCGCACGGGGCAACGATCACCCGAGAGCCACTTTTTATTTTTATTTTATCTCTAGAACTCTATGAAAATATTTTGTATAAATAATAAAAGGCATACATTCATTTGCGAATTGTCTTAGAAAATCTTTTACTCGGTATAGAGGGTGTCCCATTAACCTTGGCCACTCTAAATAACCGTTTGCCCAGATGCAAATTATAAAATGTTTCAAGCAAATGTTCTTTAGCCGTCAGGGGGACATCAATCAGCATGATTGCCTTAGTTGTAGCTTTGTTTTTTACAAAAATATGAACCGCGGTATGACTTTTCTAAATGGCACCCTGTATTTTTTATTCGGTAATTCATTTCCTCTCCTAAAGACCTACTCAAAAATGTATCAGAGTGTACCATTCACTGAAACACAACGTTATTAATTACATAACACAACACGGACTGAGCCTTCGTTCATCAGTAAATTGATTTACTGTGGTACGGCGCACTAGCGAAAATCATTTTGCACTATGTTGAATTTACAGTATTTACTTCGTTTCGTTAATCTCATTTTAATTTCCTTAAGTCACATATACCGATAATGAAAATCCATGTTACTTTTAGAGTTGCGTAATTTTTTGAATCAATAAGTAGAATTTCGTATATTACTTGTTTATCTTGCCACGTATTCTGCCGTCTGCAGTACGACATTCATAATCATAACCTTATAAAATGGAAAAGCACTTTCAATGACCAACAGCCTTCTGAAGATTACAATTTTGTTAGGAATTCTGGCCGCGCGGAAGTAGCCGAGCGGTCTATTTGCGCTGCAGTCATGAACTGTGCAGCTGGTCCCGGCGGAGGTTCGAGTCCTTCCTCAGGCATGGGTGTGTGTGTTTTTCCTTAGAATAATTTAGGTTAAGTAGCACGGGTTCAAGTTTCTCTGAGCTATGTGGAAGTGGGAGTCACGCAATTCTATTATAACCTGAACAGTTACGTGCGTGCCGCCCGCTGCTAGGTTACGCTCGAGTGAAATCAGCCCTAGTGTGTTGTTTAGTTGCGCTTAACACAGTACTTGACATTTAATCTGCTTTTGGAGCTGTTCTCAAGCAAAGACAATCAGCGTCGCCAGGAAACTGCCCTTCACGCAGAATACCGTCTGTCGAACAAAGGCATTTGTTTACACGGAGGCTGTGTGAAACCTCTTGCCCCATTTATATCTATATTTGACAAGCGTGGTGGAGGATACTTTTCGTCCATTGTCACTTCTCCTGTTTTGTGCCCTAGTCGCGAATGTCGCAGCGGAAGAAAAAGTGTGGGTAAGCTTCCGTGTGAGCTCGAACTTCTCTCATGGTCTTTTCGCGATATATACGAAGCAGGAAGCGGTGTATTGGTTGCCGACTCGTAGAATCTGCGGTGTAGGATTGTTATTGGTAAAAATCAGAGTGACTCAGAACATAACGTATGATGATTCCCAGAATGCGATTTTCACTCTGCAGCGGAGTGTGCGCTGATATGGAACTTCCTGGCAGATTAAAACTGTGTGCCGGACCGAGACTCGAACTCGGGACCTTTGCCTTTCGCGGGCAAGTGCTCTACCTTTCTTTCAGGAGTGTTAGTTCTGCAAGGTTCGCAGGAGAGCTACTGTAAAGTTTGGAAGGTAGGAGACGAGATACTGGCAGAAGTAAAGCTGTGAGGACGGGGCGTGAGTCGTGCTTGGATAGTTCAGATGGTAGAGCACTTGCCCGATAAAGGCAAAGGTTTAGAGTTCGTGTCTCGGTCCGGCATGCAGTTTTAATCTGCCAGGAAGTTTCATAACGTCTGATATTGGGCTCGGATGGGCGTCTTGGTCACGCTTTCGCGCCTTCTAAACGAGCCTTCCACGAATTGCTGAAATGTGCCGCTCTTCTTTGGATCTTGTGTCTCATCTGTCATTACTACCCATTACTGGTCCTAGACTGGAGAAACAATATTGAAATATCGCTCGTACGAGAGACTTGTAAACTACATACTTCGTAAGTGAACTAAACTTCCTGAGAATTCTTCCAATGTGTCTATTTGGCATCTGCCTTTCCTGAGATTTGTTTCATGTGGTCTTTCAGTCTGGATAGCTCCGTACGCACACACTCAGATATGTTATGGATGTTCTGCACTCGTGTAAGTGTTAAACAATGCATATTTTTGTGTATGTATGCGCAATACGTTACATTTGTTTATGTTGAGTGTCAACTGCAAATCCCTGCTACAAGCGTTGGACTTCTCTGTAACTCTGTAACTACGACAGCGTCGTCTGCGAAAGGTGTCATGGAACTTCGGGCGTCATGTGCTTCACTAGATCATTTCTAGGTACTGAACAAAGAAATGGTGCTATGACGCTCCGTTAGTGGACGCCCGGAGTTCTACATCTACATGGATATTCCGCAAGCCACCGCACGGTGCGTGGCGGAGGGTACCCCTGTAGCGTTACTAGTCATTCCTGTTCCGCTAGAAAATAGAGCGAGGAAAAAACGACTATCTATATGCCTCCGTATGAGCTCTAATTTCTCGTATCTTGGTGGCCCTTTCGCGCACTGTATGTTGGCGGCAGTTGAATCGTTTGGCAGTCAGCTTCAAATGCCGGTTCTCTGAAGTTACTAGTACATACGAAGATTTCTCCCCCTTACGAATGACACCCTGTGTTCTGTTTTCTAGGAACTCTTCAGTCTGATCGCATAACTCGTCGAATATTCGGTGCGCTCGTATTTCGAACGCCTGGCGACAACGTGAAACTGTATCGAACACCTTCCAGATGTGGAGGAGTACGGAATTTACGTGACATGAGGGTCTCGTCTGGAGGACGAACAGAGTTAGATGATTTCACACGATTATTGATTTTGGAATCCAGGTTGATAAGTACAGAGAATTTCCGTCCCCGAAACTGTCAAAATACTCGACCATAAAACGTGTTCAAATTATATGGACAGACGCTATCGTTATAGGTCTCTAGTAGTTAGTGTCGACGACAAACCCGGAAAGGACCTGCACATTTTTTGCAATCACCAAGAATAGTTCGCTGCTCCAGTTAAACTGTTGCTAAAAGAGGAGCAAGTTCTATTTTTTTGCAAACCTGAAAGTGTCGCCCAGGTCCAGTGGCCTTTAGTCTGTTTAGCGCTTTGCTGTCATAATAGAACTCGGAATCACACGCTATTCAAGCCAGATACGTAGCATCGGTTCCATAGGGCACGCTACAGTGTGGTATGTGCCACTGGGAAAAATAGTTTAGTGTTTTATAAATGGGAAGTTTTGTTACATAACCGTTAGCGACGAAGCACCATCTCAACTGGGCAAGAATGGGACAGAGACTTGGTTGTGTTCTCGTTACAGGAACCTTATCACCTTCCGCCTACAACTCCCTGAAAAAGTAACCCAAGTTGAAGTGGTCGCCCGGCTCCCATTGACGCAGCAGCAGCGGGCGTGGTGCGGCGAGAGACCACTGGACAAGCGAGTGCCATCGCGCCGCCTTGCGGCCTGACGGCGGGCGTGTTCGCGTGTCGGTGCTCTGAGGGGAGCTGACGTTGCCAGACTGCTGTCACAGTCACAGTCACACTGTCACAGCACCAGGCGTGGTGGTACGGGTCGCCATTGGGTTGATAAGACGATCACCTCTGGCTCGTATTTCGGACAACAACCAAACTTCTGACATGAAGACGGGCACAGCCGCCGAACGAGGTCTCAGTGACATAAATCACTCAAGATCACACGTGGCTTGAGCTCTGCGGGTATACCTCGATGCAATGTGCGTTAGACCAGGGCTCTACAAACTTTTTAGTCCGCGGGCCACATTGACTCCTCCACGAAGTCATAAGGGCCAAGATCTGCCTAGTGGGATTAAAGCACACTAGCACTCCATGATCACCGTAATGATGAAATCGCAAAAATCTAAGGTTGTGGGAATCGCTAGCACTGAAACGAACTACGATTTTTATTTAATTACATAATTTTGTTTGGTAGACGTACCTTTTCTCCAAAATGAAACATGCAAAAAGTGTTTACAGATCAAAATTAAGTGATGAGCGTTTGAAGTCACCGATGATTTTCTCTACCAGTAAACTTGATCCCCAACTGGAGGTAATTATGAAAGGAAAGTTACAGCTACATAAAAGTCACTAATTATCACTAAGATGTTAAATTTCGTTACGTGAATACTCTAACACTGTGAGTTTTCAAGATATAAATTAATTACAGTTATTTTTATACATCAGTTACAACTAAAATATCTAATATCATTATGTACACCAGGTATTGTATTTTCTTTAAATTGCATTTAAATAAAAATATTTTATACGATTTACTTGCTATGTGTATTTTACAACATAACCAAGAGAAAGTGAAACCTCGTTTAAGAAGCATCTTCCATAATGATTGATTACTAAGGGTAGTCACCGAAGTGGCGTCCATTTGAAACACTTGCACCAGACTCGTGAGTAGAATAAAATGCAAAGAATTTTTTTACTTAAAATGTTTTTGCCAAATTAGTCTGTTAATCGTTCTTTATTTTTTCAATATCGCACGAAGAATGGTCTTCTGTTTATTGTGGATAGCCGCAAGTTTAACCATGACCTTCCGCTTTGTAAAGATAGAGCTCCGACAATGTCGCGGTGTATTGGTCGCGACAGGCCTCGAAACTTGTCTGTATAGGTATCACCTCAAATATTTGGCGGGCCGGATACCGGGTATGTCAGGCCAGCTAACGCGGGCCGGTTTGCAGGCGCTCGCTAGACTGTTCCTCTGGGCCGCAAGTTCTCCAGATCTCTCCCCGACTGAAAACACCTGGTCACGGATTACCGAAAGAGTAACTTGTCACACTGCCTGACAGCCACTAACCGTTGACGGATACTGATACAGAGATGGAGTGACGTATCCGTATGTCTCATCCTTGCTGAGATCGACTGGATCCCCAGCCGGGTCAGAGCCGACGCTTCTGCCGGACGTGGCAGCTCTGCGATCTAATTTTCGCAGCCTGTATACGGCCAAATCACCTACAAATGTAATCGTGTACAATGCCTATCATAGTATGCACGCGCAGTTGCTATTGTTCGTGGTGCTGCAGTTTCAGTAGCCACCCCTCTTTAATATACGATAGAGGCGAAGACATCCTTGTTTCTTCCAACATTTCTGAAGAACGGTTTCTAAACTAAGTGAAGCGTCACGGTTCCCAAAGCCGCCATATTCCAGCACAGTAAGCCCGCAGCCCTTGGCAGAGCCTGCTCCCTCTCCCTCGCCCTGTCCCTCCCCCTCCCCGTTGGCCTTGTGTCCCTGGTGCTCTGCTAATTGTAGAACGCTGTCCGGCCGAGTGTGTCCGCCGCTGTCCTTGCTGCCGCCCCCACTTCGCCCCTCTTACTTGTTGCAGGTGCGCCTCGGCAATTAAAGCGCGTTAGGGCCTCGTCGTGTCGTGTCGTTTCCTTTTCTTCTCGCTCCCTCCCGCCGCTGCTATTAGCGCGAGTCAGTGACCTGCTCCGCCGGCTGCTTACCTTCCCCGCAGCGTCGTCTGCCCCAGAACTACTACTTTAGCAAAACTTGCTTCTCATCCGGTGTGCCAGTCGAAGCAGAAGTCCCTGGATCGAATACATGCGATACAAATTTGGTGCACACACAGAGCTTACTCTCCTGTAGGAATCAAAACCGCTCATTTGGTCAACGAGACGCAAAAGGCAGTCGGCATCAGCGCCCAGCTCGATGTCGTGTTTCTTAATGTCCGGAAGGCATTCTGAACAGTTCCGCACTGTCGCCTAGTGACCAGCTGTGCGATGCAGAGGATCCTTTTGCTAAATGCAGGAAACTATCTTCGACAAAATAATGAGCAACAAAGTTGATACGCACGTAGCCGGAGATACTTTCCAAGGGAGAAACATCCACATGAAGATCGTGAAAGTGTAGGTTCCAGTGATAGAAAGTACACACGAGAAGAGACCCGGAAAGTGGGGAAGAATGAAGGAAGGAAGATGAGAATTTAAAGTGTCGTCGACAGCGAGGTCATTACAGACAGAGCACAAACTCTGGGATTACGAAAGTACGGGGACGGAAATTGGCCGCGACCTTTTCAAAGGAAACAACCCAGGATTTGCCTGGAGCGATTTAGGAAAACCACGGAACATTTAAATAAGTATGGCCCGATGTTGATTTGAACCGTAGTCTTCCCCAATGCGAGTCCAGTGTACCACTGCACCACCTGGCTCCGTACTGTTTTAGCTCCATACTGAAGAAGGCAGTAGTGTTGTCCGTAACAGCGGCACGCTCCCGCATCGTTACTGGTGGGGGGGATCTGCTGTTGCCGATTCACTCTGGTGTGGACCTGTATCGCGCAGTACAGCGCTTAGAGACGGTGACACGGTGTACCAGCCCGACATGGTCTTCACATACGGACAGGCAAATACCAATGGCCAGGCAGCAGCATGACTATACTGGAGAAAATAAGCCCGCCGACAGCAACTGCACGACAAACTCTTCGCAGTACTGTTTCGCAGTTCGTGTGGGACAGTTTCACTTACGCAGTAGATAACCACACGAAAGGCGGATGCGCCTGGTATATACAAATGCTTTGAAGGAAGACCATTGAACGAAACAGAACAGGATACCGGTATCAGCACCAGGCAGCATAGGACCTAAGTTCAAACAGGTAACGAGTTCTGGAGAGGAACAAGGATCTCATACATTCAGCAGAAGAAGTGACGTGGGATGTATTGCTATGAAGAGATAAACAGGAAAAAAGACGCAGCAGTACGCCATAGTCAAACTTACGTCTGATCTGCAGTGACAGTTTTCAGAAATTCGCTGTCCACGAAACGAAAAATGGATCAGTGCAGATTTCATTTTCCGAAATTAATTTCGTAGCCAAAGCGTAATTACAGCAGTAACGACTGGTCGGATAGTTAGGAGGTGCGACGTTTCTAAAGTACCAATCCTAAATAGGGGTGTGCGTGTTTCGTTACGGTATCCGACCCGAAGACGCGGGAAACCTCTTAAGAGACGGAGAGCCACTCTAAACTTTATGTGAGGCGGGCACACAGCTCGGCGCTCCGCAATAACTCTGTCGGCGCCGTAAAGCGCTAAGCGTCCGTCGCCGGCGCGCCGGCAGAGTTCGAGAAATTGCCGACACTCGCCGCCCAGAGCGCTGTGATTGCACCGAAACAAAAACAGTTCGTGTCGTCACTTCCAGTAAGTTGCGGTACTTTCCTCTAAACCACACGGGGCACATGCTAGTATTAGGCGTCAAATAGGCCTTATCTTTAGATAGTAGTTGCGGGGGTGAATGACCGGAAACGATTTACCGTTGCTTACTCACGAGCACAGTAGAGTTGTCTGTGTGCAGTCAGAAACGGTAACCGCTGTCTGCTCTGTTGTTTTGCGTTTAACAGTACTTTGAATCCTAACATACCTGCGGATTATTGGCACTCAGGTGTAATCTTGTGTGTAATTTGCTTCCCGCTCTTCTCCAAGCTGTAAGAAGACCAATGCTGCATATGCCTTATAGCCCTCAGTACTGCAATAGACTAGCTACGTTCTGACCGTGTGATTACCAAAACCTCCGCAATTTTAATCTGAATATCTTACTAGTTCATCAGCTAAAATAAACTTTTGGAAATTTTTGGTAAGGTCCTATGGGACCAAACTGCTGAGGTCTCTAGGCTTACATACTACTTAATCTAACTTAAACTAACTCACGCACCCTTGCCCGAGGGAGGACCCGAGCCTCGGCCGGGTGGAGCCGCGCGAACCGTGGCAAGGCTGCCTAAAATTCGGAGTTCAGGCAGAAGGTCCGTTATACCAAAAAGGATTCGAAGCAGCGGACATCAACAGCATATGACGAACAAGTGTGAAACAAATCTTCAGTGTCGACTAATAAGACACAAGAAGAGGAACACAAAATCGAGTGCCCCATTCACACGCAAATCTGTACTCGAATTACTGTGAGCTGAATGCGCACATGCCCATTACACCTCGCATATACTCTGCCTGGCAAAAAAGCGCAACTGTGCAGCTGGTACCGGCGGAGGTTCGACTCCTCCCTCGGGCATGGGTGTGTGTGTGTGTGTTTGCCCTAAGGATAATTTACGTTAAGTAGTGTGTAAGCTTAGGGACTGATGACCTTAGCAGTTAAGTCCCATAAGATTTCACACACACTTGAACATTTGAAAAAAGTGCAGCGGGTTGTAGAAAAGAAGTGAATCGTCACAGGTACAGAAGCTATGTCGTGTTATTTCAGTGATTGCAAAACCGAGTAAGATTTACAAAGAACTTGATAGTATGCGCCCACTTTCACTATGAAGTTGCCTGCATCTTGTCTACATGCGTGCAGTAAGTAATTCGGTTGGAAAGGGCGTCATAGAGCCGTTGTGTCCTCACCTGAAGCCATCTGTCCCACGACTTGCCCTCGATATTCCGGTTACCGACACGCGGATGGAGCTGGCGCCTTATCTGGTCACACACACATTCTATCGGGGACGCATCTGGCAATTTTTGCTGAGCACGGGAGTTCCTCGACATCATCAAGACGTCTCATAGAAACATGTGCCATGTTGGACCAGCAACGTCCTGTTCAAAAATGGCGTCGGGAAAGTGGCGCAGGAGTGTGTATCTGCCCTACCGCTCCATGCAGTCCAACATCGGGCCATTGTCACATGGGTATGATCCACAAATCTCGTTCAAATAGCTCTGAGCACTATGGGACTTAACATATGAGGTCATCAGTCCACTAGAACTTAGAACTACTTAAACCTATCTAACACATCCATGCCCGGAGGCAGGATTCTGACCTGCGACCGTAGCAGTGGCGCGGTTCCGGAGCGCCTAGAACAGCTTGGCCACCCTGGCCGGCCACAAGTCTGGATATCGCACGATTCTGCAAGTCTGTCACTTGGATACTCACAACGAGGCCCCGTTCAAACTTGTCAGGTGTGATGAAGCACTCTCACACGAGTTAGCGTCATCTCCGCCACTTTCACAGTACTCAACATCTGAAGCCGTTCACGCCCCTTGTATACATCATCGGGCCTGATAACAACACGAACAACATTAGAACACTCTGGTGGGCGTTCTACTTGTCCCAGGGAACTGCAGCTCTAATCAGTTACGTACCCGACGATGGTGCGCGCGCTTAGGAAAGTACATTCATATCCGACCACGTCTGATGAGTGCTTCACTTTTTTTTTCAGGCAGTGTAGTTAGGCTACTGCAGGGAAATCTATTCGGGAAGAAAGGACATCTCAGTCCAGATACAAACTCAAGTCTACTTTTACACAGAAGAGCCAAAGAGACTGGTACACCTGCCTAATGTTGTAGGGCCCCGCGAGCACCCAGAAGTGCCGCAACACGAATTGGCACCGACTCGACTAATGTCTGAAGTAGTGCTGGAGGGAACTGACACCACGAATCCAGTAGGGCTGTCCATAAATCCTCAAGAATACGAGGGGGAGGGAGATCTATTCTGAACAGCATGTTGCAAGGCTCCCAGATACGTTCAATTATATTTGTGTCTGGCGAGTTTGGTGGCCAGCGGAAGTGTTTAAACTCAGGAGCGTGTTCCTGGAGCCACTCTGTAGCAATTCTGGGTGTGGGGTGTCGCATTGTACTGCTGGAATTGCCAAAGTCCGCTGGAATGCACGATGGACGTGAATGGATACAGGTGATCACACAGGATGTTTTCGTACCTGCCAAATGTCATCTTTACGATTCTTTCACTAAATGTAAATCTGCCACATGCTTTTCTCGCATTAGATGTATGCGGTCGTTCCATGTTAAACAGTTCCGGGTAGATTGTGTGTATTTAACTGAGAACCTCGAAACGACGGAGAGGCTTCGACCACGCCGTACCCCTCATTGGTTTACAACCCCACAGCAGGCCACCCACCCCACTGCTGCGCCACACCGATCCCAGGGTTATTGTGCGGTTCGGCCCCCAGTGGACCCCCCCTGGAAACGCCTCATACCAGACGAGTGTAGCCCCAAATGATTGCGTGATAGAGTATTTATGGTGTACGCGTACATGGAGATTGTTTTCGCATCAGTCGCCGACATAGTGTAACTGAGGCGGAATAAGGGAAACTAGCCCGCATTCACCGAGGCAGATGGAAAAGCGCCTTGAAAACCATCCACAGGCTGGCCTGAAGTCCTTATCTCAACACCAATCAGCCGGGCGGGTTCGTGCCGGGGACCGGCCTACCTCGGAAAGTAGCTAGTCAGACCGCGCGACAAGCTGGGTGGGCTTCCGGGTAGATACTCCTAGATATTTGTGTTGGTTCTCTTTCCAGTGACTGATCACCGTCAGGTAGCCTAACGATATCGGATCCTCAGGCACAGTACCTCTTTGGCACAAAACTACAATAAATAAGAAAATGATTTATGTAACTCTCCAACTATCTTCAAAAAAACATCGATTGGTTAAAAATAGCAAGCTCTGTGACCATTTAATGAAGATCCTAAAATGTTTAACATCGAGAAATTTAAGAAAAATATTAATTCAGATACACTACTGGCCATTAAAATTGCTACACCACGAAGATGACGCGCTACAGATGCGAAATTTAACCGACAGGAAGAAGATGCTGTGATATGCAAATGATTAGCTTTTCAGAGCACTCACAGAATGTTGGCGCCGGTGGCGACACCTACAACGTGCTGACATGAGGAAAGTTTCCAGCCGATTTCTCATACACAAACAGCAATTGACCGGCGTTGCCTGGTGAAACATTGTTGTGATGCCTCGTGTAAGGAGCAGAAATGCGTACCATCACGTTTCCGACTTCGATAAAGATCAGATTGTAGTGTATCGCGATTGCGGTTTATAGTATCGCGACATTGCTGCTCACGTTGGTCGAGATCCAATGACTGTTAGCAGAATATGGAATCGGTGGGTTCAGGAAGGTAATACGGAACGCCGTTCTGGATCCCAACGGCCTCGTATCACTAGCAGTCGAGATCAGGGGCATCTTATCCGCATGGCTGTAACGGATCGTGCTTCCTCGTCTCGATCTCTGAGTCAACAGATGGGGACGTTTGCAACACAACAACCATCTGCACGAACAGTTCGACGACTTTTGCACCAGCATGGACAATCAGCTCGGAGACCGTGGCTGCGGCTACACTTGACGCTGCATCACAGACAGTAGTGCCTGCGATGGTGTACTCAACGACGAACCTGGGTGCACGAATGGCAAAACGTTATTTTTTCGGATGAATCCAGGTTCTGTTTACAGCATCATGATGGTCACATCCGTGTTTGGCGACATCGCGGTGAACGCATATTGGAAGCGTGTATTCGTCATCGCCGTACTCACCCGGCGTGATGATATGGGGTGCCATTGTTTACACGTCTCGGTCACCTCTTGTTCGCATTCACGGCACTTTGAACAGTGGACGTTACATTTCAGATGTGTTACGACCCGTGGTTCTACCCTTCATTCGACCCCTGCGAAATCAGACATTTCAGCAGGATAATGCACGACTGCATGTTGCAGGTCCTGTACGGGCCTTTCTGGACACAGAAAATGTTAGACTGCTGCCCTGGCCAACACATTATCCAGATCTCTCACCAATTGAAAACGTCTAGTCAATGGTGGCCGAATAACTGGCTCGTCACAATACGCCAGTCACTAGTCTCGATGAACTGTGGTATCGTGTTGAAGCTGCATGGGCAGCTGTACCTGTACACGCCATCCAAGCTTTGTTAGACTCAATGCCCACGCGTATCAAGGCCGTTATTACGGCCAGAGGTGGTTGTTGTGGTTACTGATTTCACAGGATCTATGCACCCAAATTGCGTGAAAATGTAATCACGTGTCAGTTCTAGTATAATATATGTGTCCAATGAATACCCGTTTGTCATCTGCATTTGTTCTTGGTGTAACAATTTTAATGGCCAGTAGTGTAAATTGTTATGGGACTTATTTTCTACTAACGATTTTTTTTTTAGTGAAGCATGGTGCATTTTCAAATCTCAATACAATAAGACCGCACTGATGACGCCACAAAGTGTCACAACATGTTTGGGCATGAAATATAATGTGAGGAGATTTTATGGTTTGCATAAGCAAGCAAAGCCCAATTCTAAAAATGAAAATTCCGTTGGGAGTCATACAGAAGTGAAGCGAAACAACCATCCTCATTAGATGGTTTCCGTATTGGCGTCGCAGATGAAGGAATTTCTTGCTGCACCTGTGCCTTTCTGGCTTACTTTCGTATTCCAAGCGCAGCATCGTCATGGGCGCAGCAGAGCCCCTCGACATGATTGCCCCGCCCAAACTGACGGACCATCCTCCCCGTGCGTGTTTCCGCCTGGCAGTGGGAGCCTAGCGTAGCGCAAACGCTCCATGCCTCTACATCGACTCGCTAACACACTATTAAATGAAATGAAATGAAATGTCGTGTGGCGAGAGCCTCCCGTCGCGTACACCGCTCGCCTGGTGCAAGTCTTCCGATTTGACGCCACTGCGGCGACTTGCGCGTCGATGGGGATGAAATGATGATGATTAGGACAACACAACACCCAGTCCCTGAGCGGAGAAAATCTCCGACCCAGCCGGGAATCGAACCCGGGCCCTTAGGATTGACAGTCTGTCGCACTTTCCACTCAGCTACCGCGGGCGGACACTATTAAATTAATTGCTGTTCGATACGAACTGTTGCTTATCCAATCCAGTGATGATTACCCGCTGGGTAGCTGCGTAACGCCGGCCTCAGCGGGCGAGCGGTTCTAGGTGCTACAGTCCAGAACCGCGCGACCTCTAGGGTTGCAGGTTCGAATCCTGCCTCGGGCATGGATGTGTGTGATGTCCTTAGGTTATTTAGGTTTAAGTAGTACTAAGTTCTAGGGAACTGATGACCTCAGAAGTTAAGTTCCATAGTGCTCAGAGCCGTTTTGTAGCTACGTAACATTGGTGAATTCAAACTGGCACTTGACATTTGTCTATTGAAAGTGTGGCAGTTTCGCCTGAATTTCTTTTTCACAGCGAACATTCACTGCGCGGCATACTACCACTAAATACTTTTAGTGTGAAATATTATTTATGTCGTTAGTAACGGTAACGCTCCCACAATTGTAAATCTACCCACATACTAGTGGAAAAGAATCCACCGAATAACTACAGTTTTTCAATAGCTACAGTTTTTCCTCGAACGTTATTTGCAGACCGGTTACGGAAATATTACTTCCATTATCAGTGTTGCTATGGTATAGTTATCTTGGTGCGTATCCACATGTTGGACGCCTGGATTGGGTCTGCAGATGTTATCCATTTTGTAGGCGAAAAGAATGCACTAAGAAAACATTTTAGCTCTCCTTTTGATTCTTTTCCTCTTCAAAATGGAGAAACATAGATGAAAAACCCAACCCAGGCGTCCACAACGTGGAAATGTACAAAGAGATAAGCGTATCATTTCCGCGAAAGCGAATCGTATTTCACTAAGCTCAGACATAAAGCAGCTAGCTATTCGCTCTTTGGTACCGCACGTGCTGTGCTGGCAATGTTGTCCTTTAGATAATGTGTGCTTGCTTGACTGCTCTGCATTTCAGACAAGTGTTTGGGAATATGTTTATAGGACACCTTTCAGACTGTACCTAGACAGTTCCACTATTGGATAGCTGATGGGAAAAATCAAGACACAAATCTTTCCATGCGAACTCTGATTTCCCTTATTTTATTGCAACGGTCATTTCTCTCTGTTTAGGTGGCTGTCAAAATATTTTTGCACTCGGAGGAGAAAAACGGAGATTGAAATTTCGTGAAAAGGACTCGCCGCAACGAAAAAATCCCTTCTTTTAACGACTGCCACATCGAGTCGCTTATCAAATCTCTGACACTCTCTCGTCTATTTCGCGATAATGCACAACGAGGTACGCTTTTCGACGCACTCTGTCACTCGTTTCAGAGAAAGATCGCTAAGCACGCATCAGTACTCGAGAAAAAGACAAGCGATATATAGACAGTCTCCTTATTAGATTTGTTGCATCTTGTTAGTTTGTAATACCACTGCCTGTAGTAGAATGATAAGCTTAAAAATGCTAAAATTCCGTGAGCAAAGTATGCTGACAATGTCTTATGCTTAACCTGTTACCAATGATTCGACTGCGAAACAAATATAACTCCTGACAAGGAATGCAATATCGATTGATTGAGAATAGGAGTCGATTTCAAAATCTGGAGCAGTTACTTACGGTACAGGTTTGAAATTTCAAACTGTTTGCCTTGCACCTCCTGAATCGTGTGCTTTCAGAAGCCAGCCGGCCGCGCGCTGCGGTCGTAACGCGTTACAGATTCGGGTGCGCTGATAAGACGCTATTGTGAAATGTAAGGCCAGACGGCTTACTCCGCTGCAGCTTAGTTTGGCGTTGTACTTGCAGAATCGCTTCAGGACACGCCTACGCACCGACAGCCGCAGAGAATAGCAAAAATGCGCCTCGCGCAGACTACAATTAAGCAGCGTGACTATGCCGGTACTATTCAGAAGTTTCCCCCATTAATCAAAGTCGCGAACCGCATGTCCTGCGTTTGTTCTACCCCCTTCAGTTTGTGAAAGTTTCTCAGGAGCCGTCCCGGGAAGCAACGCTGCGCCTAGTTGCAGTAACTTCTCACAGTAGCTGCATGTTCCTGTCCGCTAAATTCCCTGGCATACAATATCTAGAGGAGTTCTTACTCCCAACCCCTTACAACACGAGGATCAGGATATGGTGCTTGTTTCATCAGCAGTCTTCTGAAACAAAAGATTACGACGGTTCTGAATTTGCTTTCAGCGTTAAAAATAATTGTCTACATGTCTGTAGGCTATGCTACTGCTCTGTCTTAATAACATCGGAACTTCAACAACGACTTAAATTGCATCACATTAATGTGAGTACAATTTGAGCAGTTAGCAAAACCTAGGGGGTTATGATAAATCTGACAGTAGGAGTTATTGATCTGCACATTTTGAAGACAACGGAACAAAACAGAACAGAAAGAGACACAAAGAAAATTAAAGCAAAACAAAGCAATAATGGTACGCATCATGTACAAATGTCCCTTTTGATAGCAAATTCCAGTATCGTCCCAGTTTAATTGACGCACCACTGCAGAGATGAAAGGTGTCTACATCAGATCCTGTCATTGCCGTCGAGACACAATCGAAATCGATAAAATTGAAGAATGTCCTATGTCCCGATGAACTCCGTGTCAGTTTCCATCTGTAATTGGTTGCTGACTTAGCTCGTCTAAGCACAGTAAACTGTGAATCGTTCTTAACACAAAACCATACCAGTGGGTGGGACAAATCACAGGTCAGACCTGTCTACAAGGAGGGGAGCAGAACTGCTGCGCAAAACTACTGCCCAGTGTCACTGACGGGAACCTAAATTACGTTATAGGCATAAAGGTGATTGCGCATTCTCGATGGTCGGTATCGAGGATACTTAAACTTCGGTTTTGCGAAATCCACTCGCACTCTTGTTACGTGTCATGCTAAAAGCCATAAACCAAGATAATCAAGTGAACGCAATAACCCTTGACTTTAGAAAGGTTTTGACTCTCTACTATACCTCCACACAGAATGATCGTATGGGGTACGAAATGAAGTTTGTGACTGGTGTTCTTTGGGAGGATGCAGCATGACTACGTGAATGGTGAGTCACCCATGAACTCAGCAGGGACTTCAGTCGTGCCCCAGGAAGTATGATGAGACATTCACTTTCCACCTTGTACATTAATGACCTGGAACGTGATACTAATCTCAGACTCTCTGCGGACCATAGATTTATCTGTAATGATGTACTACTTGAAAAAAAAGAACCTCAACAGATGTAGTCAGGTCTTGATAAAATGACAGTGTGCTGCAACGATTGGCAACTTGCATTAAATGTTCAGAAATTTGAAAATTTTTGGGTGTGACACCTTGTGGAAATGAGTAATGGAAAGACTGCGTAATGTTAGTCAAACATAAGCCCGGTCTCAGACCTCCTTCATTGGTAAGATACTGGTAAGTGTTGCCTGTCCACAAAGAAAAGGGCTTACAAAGCATTAGTGCGAGCCATCGAAGAATACTGCTGATGAGTGTGAGACACATCCAAACTAAGGGGTGTTGAAGGTGTTTGGAGGGTAGTGTAAATTGTCGCTGTTTCGTTGCACTCGTGGGAGACCGTCACAGAATTGCTAGGAAACCTGAAGTGGCAGATGCTTGCGGGTAGGCGCCACCTGTCTCACGAATGTCACCTGCTTACAAACTATGCGGAACCAGTACCAAGTGAGGACTCTCACAGGATATAGCAGCACCTTATCTCCCTCTTCAGCAGGGAGCGCGAAGACAGTATACTGATCACAACGCGCTCATAGGCATTGTATCACTCTTCCTGAGCTCCATACGCAAATGAAGCGGGACGAAACCCTGATACCAAGTATAATCACAAGGACCTTCTCCCATGAAACTCAGTGGTTCGGAGAGACTAGATGTAGAAGTGAAACTGCAACCGGTCGCCAGCTCTAGTTAGCGCTGGTGCTCTTCTCCTTGCACTGTTTTAGTAACGGTTCGTTTTCCACCACTGATTTGCACCTACTGGTATTAACAGATAGCTACTTCGTTGCATAGGTTTCTACAATGGTGAAGGCTCACGAGAGTGTCAAACTGCCACGGCAGTGTCGTCCTGTGCGCAAGCCACGAAAGTGCTGACGTTGCGTGGCAGTCTGTAAAAACGCCTTGCCTGACAATTTGGATCTAATGTAGAACACACATCCCAATCGACAGTATACGCAGTTACTTAACACTGCATGAAAACTGCACACATTATTCACTACTGCCAGTGATTACACTACCGAGTGAGGTGGCGCAGTAGTTAGCACAATGGACTCGCATTTAGGACGATGACGACTCTAACCCGTGTCCAGCCTTTCAGATTTATGTTTTCTGTGATTTCCCAAAATCGCTTCAGGCAAGTGCCGGTATGGTTCCTTTGAAAGGGCATTCCCCTATTCCCTTCCTCATCCATCCCTAATCCGAGCTTGTGCTCCCTCTCTTGTGACGTCGAACTCTACAGGACGTTAAACACTAATCTCCTCCTCCAGCCCTCCAATGATGACATTGATGTGACAAAATATGCAAGAATAGGGAACAGTTAAACTTATTTTTAAAATTATTATTGGTCAGAAATCACAAGATCTGCTGCAATCGGCCGGTGAGAATCAGACGCTGGCAGAACCAGCTAAGTTTGATAAAGTTAAAACAGGCTTGCTGCAGGGAGAATAGATTTCCACCAAGTCTTTGCAGAGAACTGCAGAAAGGGATGTCTGAGACTTCCTTAGAACAAAGCACAGAGGCCGAGCTAGACTCAAAGAGTTTGCAACCGCTACTGCAGCAGTCTACAGCAGTCTACCGGTAAGCTGTGCCGACCATGGAGCCAGCGAGGCGGACGGGATGCTAAGCTAGTCAGAATCATCATTTCATTGTGCAAATTAACATTCAAGACCAGTTAGCTGCACCCATCAAGCACTTGGGCGAAAGTAGTGTTCTTAGTTCTTAATTTTAAAGTTTTTTTTTTCTTAAAGTCACTAACGATTTTTGCCGCCATTGGCAATATCGCCGTGTACAAACAGTTTCGTGTTATGATTTCGTGGGTCCAACCACCTGTGCCATGGCTACAGTTCGTGTTTGCAATCTCTTCTCCACTTGTTTACAGCTTGATTCAGTTGGTTACTTCAAATGGTGCAAATGGCCCTGAGCACTATGGGACTTAACATCTGTGGTCATCAGTCCCCTAGAACTTAAAACCACTTAAATCTAACTAACCTAAGGACATCACACACATCCATGCCCGAGGTAGGATTCGAACCTGCGACCGTAGCGGTCATGCGGTTCCAGACTGTAGCACCTAGAACCCCGCGACCACACCGGCCGGCAGTTGTTTACTCATTTTGGTAAATGTCTTACGGCAATAAACTCAATTGATAAAGTGAACACTAGTTTCCTTCTGTACTTTGATGTGTTCTTTCCTTAATATATCCATGTTAGGTGTGATGCAAAGAAGACAGAAATATGATGACAGAGATGTCAATAACTACCGACGCATTTCACTGCTTATATTATTCTCCGAAATTTTTGAGATCATGTATTCTAGAATAGTGTCTCACTATAGCAACAGTAGTTTCCGAATGCGAGCAGAATACAAAATGCCGACACACTGAACTCGCATTCGGGAGGACGACGGTTCAATCCCACGTCCGGCCATCCTGATTCAGGTTTTCCGTGATTTCCCTAAATCGCTCCAGGCAAATGCCGGGATAGTTCCTTTGAAAGGGCACGGCCGACGTCCTTCCCCATTCTTCCCTAACTCTAGGAGACCGATGACCTCGCTGTTTGGTCTCCTCCCACCCAAACAACCCATAGAAAAGGCCAAAATTTCATTTAATCGGAGTAGGAACTTACTCACCAACAACAACATCAGTCTGAAAATAAGGAAACGTATCATGAAAGGTTTCGTTTGGAGTGTGCCCCTATACAGATGTGAAACTTGGACGAGAGGAAGAGAAGAGAGAAGATAGGCAGAGGCCCTGGAGATGTGGTGCAATAGAACGATGATGAAGATGAGTTGGAGAGACAAAGTAACAAATGAAGAGGTGCTTAGAAGAGTACAGGAAACCATATCTCTGTGGAAGCGCGTCCAAACAAGAAGAGACAAACTTGTAGGCCACATCCTACGACACAACATTGCGACAATAGCATAGGATGTCATGCGAGGTGCATTCAAGGTCTAAGGCCTCCGATTTTTTTTCTAATTAACTACTCACCCGAAATCGATTAAACTGGCGTTACTTCTCGACGTAATCTTCCTGCAGAAGTACACATTTTTCACAACGCTGACGCCATGATTCCATGGCAGCGGCGCAGGCTTCTTTAGAAGTCTGTTTTGACCACTGGAAAATCGCTGAGGCAATAGCAGCACAGCTGGTGAATGTGTGGCCACGAAGAGTCTCATTGTTGGAAAAAGCCAAAAGTCACTAGGAGCCAGGTCAGGTGAGTAGGGAGCATGAGGAATCACTTCAAAGTTGTTATCACGGAGAAACTGTTGCGTAACGTTAGCTCGATGTGCGGGTGCGTTGTCTTGGTGAAACAACACACGCGCAGCCCTTCCCGAACGTTTTTGTTGCAGTGCAGGAAGGAATTTGTTCTTCAAAACATTTTCGTAGGATGCACCTGTTACCGTAGTGCCCTCTGGAACGCAATGGGTAAGGATTAGGCCCTCGCTGTCCCAGAACACGGACACCATTTTCTCAGCACTGGCGGTTACCCGAAATTTTTTTGGTGGCGGTAAATCTGTGTGCTTCCATTGAGCTGACTGGCGCTTTGTTTCTGGATGGAAAAATGGCATCCACGTCTCATCCATTGTCACAACCGACGGAAAGAAAGTCCCATTCATGCTGTCGTTGCGCGTCAACATTGCTTGGCAACAAGCTACACGGGCAGCCATGTGGTCGTCCATCAGCATTCGTGGCACCCACCTCGATGACACTTTTCGCATTTTCAGGTCGTCAACCCACAGAAATGTCAACTCTGGAGGCGATCTGTTCAACAGTCATTCGGCGATCCCCCAAAACAATTCTCTCCACTTTCTCGATCATGTCGTCAGACCGGCTTGTGCGAGCCCAAGGTTGTTTCGGTTTGTTGTCACACGATGTACTGCCTTCATTAGACTGTCGCACCCACGAACGCACTTTCGATACATCCATACCTCCATCACCACATATCTCCTTCAACTGTCGATGAATTTCAATTGGTTTCACACCATTCAAATTCAGAAAACGAATGATTGCAGTCTGTTCAAGTAAGGAAAACGTCGCCATTTTAAGTATTTAAAACAGTTCTCATTCTCGCCGCTGGCGGTAAAGTTCCACATGCCGTACGGTGCTGCCATCTCTGGGACGTATTGACAATGAACGAGGCTTCGTTTTAAAATAATGCTCATGGTTCTATCTTTCCAGTCCGGAGAAAAAAATCGGAGGCCTTAGAACTTGAATGCACCTCATACATTCAACAGATCATGAAAGGCGTTGGATGTAACACACACATGGAAATGAAAAGGAAGGCAGACAGAAGAGAGGAATGGCGCTCTGCTGCAAACCAACCTCAGGGTGGAACACTAAAAGAAAGAAGTATCCATAGCAAATCACAGTTTAGGTTTAAGGAGGGTTGCAATAATGAGAATGACATTTACACATTCACTCACCAGTTTTCGCAAGCATTAAATAATAAACTAGTGCATGTTGGTATTTTCTGTTACTTACTTAAGGCATTTGATTGTGTGACTCACAGTATTATCCCAGATAAACTGAAATTTTATGGTGTTGATAGTGTAGCCAACCAATCTCATATCCAACCAAAAGAATGCAGAAAGTTATACTTACTCAGAATTGTGTCCTTGGACTAGATTTCTAGTTAGTAATTCAAGCAATAAACTACAGGGTTCCACAAGGTTCAATCTTAGGTCCACTACTGTTCTCCATATATGTAAACGATTTTCCTGTCTTGCAAAAAACAAGCAGATTGAGGTTTCTTTCAGATGGTCCAGTATTGTAATCAATCCAAGAATATGTACAGTACTTAAAGTACTTAAGAGTATTATTGACTGTTTTTTTGTGCATGGTCTCAACCACAATATTGTAAAGACACTACTTAATCAGTTCTGCACATCTAGAGGTACTAGATAAATGATAAGTGTAAAACATGGTGAGGAAACAATAAATGGGATGGAAACTTCAAAATTCTTAGTGGTACACACTGATCAGAATTTCAACTGAAAAAAAAAAAAATTTGGAACACCTAAAACAGCTTAATTCGACCACATTTGCTCTTACAATCACTGCAAATCTTGGTGGAGACAAATCTACATCTACATGATTAGTCTGCAATTCACATTTAAGTGCTTGGCAGAGGGTTCATCGAACGACAATCATACTATGTCTCTACCATTGCACTCCCGAACAGTGTGCGGGAAAAACGAACACCTAAACCTTTCTGTTAGAGCTCTGATTTCTCTTACTTTATTTTGATGATCATTCCTACCTATGTAGATTGGGCTCAACAAAATATTTTCGCATTCGGAGGAGAAAGTTGGTGTCTGAAATTTCTTAAATAGGTCTCGCTGCGACGAAAAACGTCTTTGATTTAATGACTTCCATCCCAACTCGCGTATCATATCTGCCACACTCTCTCCCGTATTACTTGATAATACAAAACTAGCTGCCCTTTTTTGCACCCTTTCGATGTCATCCATCAATCCCACCTGGTAAGGATCCCACACCGCGCAGCAATATTCTAACAGACGACGATCGAGTGTAGTGTAAGCTGTCTCTTCAGTAGACTTGTTGCATCTTCTAAGTGTCCTACCAATGAAAAACAACCTTTGGATCGAGTAATCGAATTCCAACGGATTTCTTTTGGAACTCATGTGGATCATCTCACACTTTTCGTTATTTAGCGTCAACTGCCACCTGCCACACCATACAGCAATCTTTTCTAAATCGCTTTGCAACTGATACTGGTCTTCGGATGACCTTACTAGACGGTAAATTACAGCATCATCTGCGAACAACCTAAGAGAACTGCTCAGGTTGTCACCCAGGTCATTTATATAGATCAGGAACAGCAGAGGTCCCAGGACGCTTCCCTGGGGAACACCTCATACCACTTCAATTTTAATAATAATTTTAATAATAATTTGCCGTCTATTACTACGAACTGCGACCTTCGTGACAGGAAATCACGAATTCAGTCGCACAACTGAGACGATACTCCATAGGCCCGTAGCTTGATTACAAGTCACTTGTGAGGAACGGTGTCAAAAGCCTTCCGGAAATCCAAAAACACGGAATCAACTTGAGATCAGATCCCCTGTCGATAGCGGGCATTACTTCGTGCGAATAAAGAGCCAGCTGCGTTGCACAAGAACGATGTTTTCTGAAACCATGCTGATTACGTATCAATAGATCGTTCCCTTCTGGGTGATTCTAGTTCTGTCAAACGACGTGGTACTTGTACGATTAGTTGAACGAAACGGAATGTGACTTCAAAAGAGGATATAAGATGACCGTCAAAATAAATAAAACAAGGGTAACAGAGTGCAGTCGAATTAAGTGATGATAAAAAAAAAACGTAACTCCGGCTAAATTAGAGAGAATCTGAATGCAGACTTGCTAAGCATGAGAACTTTTACTGAAAGGGAGAAATATTGTAATATCAAATATAAATTTAAGCCGTAGGAACTATTCTCTGTAATTATTTGTATGAAAGTGAAACATGGGTAGTAGAACAATAGAGGTTCTTCGGACGTGGTGCTACAGAAGAATACTGAAGGTTAGGTAGGTACTCAGCACAGCCAGTGAAGGGATACCGTACTGAATCGAATTCGGGAGAAAAAATCGTGAGTAAAACAGGGATCATGGTGGTAGATTACATTCTGTCGCATCAAGGAATAGTTTCGTAATGGAAGGAAGCGTAGGAGGTTAAAATCGTAGAGGGAGACCAAGGCTTCATTACAGTACAGAGGTGCAGGTGGTGGCACAGTAGGCTGCAGACGTGAAGAGACGTGGCTCTGTTCACACGGAGCAGCAGAACCCTGTCGTTAAAGGAAATGTGGCCGGGAGCGGTTAGCAGCAAGAACGCGGATTGTTTATGAAATCTCACTTGGGTCCGAGGAGACCACTGAAGGATGAGCTACGACGACGAGATTTGGAATTATGAAGAAAGGCGTTGGTGACATTTTGGTGGGAAGCGAAATATAAATGGTTATTAGTCGTGAAGAGTCTTTACCAAAGCTGGTAAATAGCTCACTTGTTCTGACATATAGTCCGCCGTCACAGTACTAAAGGCAATACTAGTATTTCATAGTTCCTCAGAAAGACCTGTTAGGTGGCCTCCCACATCACGTAGTGTGGTTCCATAAGTGGTCCAAGATTCGAATAAAGAGCGGGAAAGCAGAGGGACAGCGATTTGCGTGTCAGATGAGAGTGAATGACGGAGAAGCTGCCTTGGCCTGATTAAAACCCCAACCTCGTAGTTCCTCGTTGCTGAAGAAACGGAAAGCTTTTACTTGTACAGCCCTGTAAAAGCCTCTTGTAGAGTCGTCGGCCATCTCTCCTAGCTGCAGATGGTAAGTCACGGTGTGTGCAGGCGGGCAAACAGAAAGTGCACTGTTCCAGATGTCATGTGGAGCGCGAAACCAGGTGTGTGTGTGTGTGTGTGTGTGTGTGTGTGTGTGTGTGTGTGTAAAATGATTGAGACGCCTGCTCTGTGAATCTCTTCAGTTACTTGCTATATTCCCCACCAGCCACACATTTATTTGTTATTTGGTTTATTAATTTGTGAGGATGTTTATAGTATGCCCACCTCATTGTTCCAATCATAGCGCGTACGTAACGTTTCTTCTTGTTTTTAGTTCTCAGTCGTAAGCCGCTTCTATAGAATATCGAGTAGTCGACCGTGACTGATCTTCAAAATGCATTACTGTTCTCCTGCTCTGATGGCATTCTTCCTAGCACAACAGGTATCACACCTGTGTTTTCGTAACCACTCAAACCAGAATAGATACACCATTTCAGCGTTAATTCCATTCCATGACCAGTTTCAAACCCTACAATTGTACTGTTGTTTACTACTACAACTACCACCAGCATTACATCAATGAACCTGAATAAAATGTTCCAATAATTACAATGTCGTTGCTATTTTCTAACCGGTTCGTGATACAAGAAACTGAATTCGTACCTGATGTGTTCTACTGATACTAAATAAACACTACGTCGATCCAACTTCTCAGGCCATAGGAACCAACCTTTTTGTGTGTGTGTGTGTGTGTGTGTGTGTGTGTGTGTGTGTGTGTGTGTGTCTTTCCACCATCGTCACTTCTGCCTGACAGTGATACCTCCAACGAGAAGCGTATTTTTTTTTTTTCAACTAGTGGTCTAATAGCAATGTTTACTGACAGTTTAACACTGATCACTGGAAGCAACACGTATAGTTTAAGTCCCCCCCCCCCCCCCCCTCTCTCTCTCTCTCTCTCTCTCTCTCTCTCTCTCTCTCTCTCTCTCTCTCTCTCTCTCTGGTTTTTACATCACAATCTCTTCGAAAACATTGATAAGCCAATACAGGAGAGCACAGTATGAGAAATCTTTAGTAGAAGAACGAGGATGAACGATTGTTCACTTTTTAATGTCGAATATTGTGGAGGGTTCCACTGTGATCTTAAAGCTCACAGGTTTACGCGATAGCGCCGAAATAGACTGAGGTGATAAGCATCGGACAGCGATATGCACCTATACAAATTGCGGCAGTACTGCGTAGGCAAAGTATAAAAGGGCAGTGCATTAGCGGAGCTCTCATTTCTACCCAGGCGAGTCTTGTGAAATAGTTTCCGACGTGATTATGGCCGCACAACCGGAACTGACGGATTTTGAACGCGGAATAGTAGTTGGAGCTATTCAATATTACGAGATGCACAGTGTCAAGGGTGTTGGGAGAATACCATATTTCAAGGAGTACCTCTCGCCATGGGCGACGGCATTCACTTATCAACTGAGAGCAGCCGCGTTTGCATTGTTGGTGTTAACAGAAAGGGAACTGTTCATGAAACAACCGCAGCAATCAATGTAGGACGTACGACGAACGTATCCGTTAGGACAGTGCCTCGAAATGTGGCGTTAATGGACTGCGGCAGTAGGCGACCGAGGTGAGTGCCTTTGTTAGCAGCGCGACATCGCCTGCAGCAGCTTTTCTGAGCTGTTGGCCACGTCAGTTGGACCCTAGACGACTGGGAAACCGGAGCCTGGTCAGATGAGCCCAGATTTCAATTGGTAAGAATTGATGGTAGGTTCAGAATACGGCGCAGACCCCACGAAGCCATGGACCCAAGTTGTCGACAAGGCGGTGTGCGAGCTCATAGTGGCTCCGTGACGTTGCGGGCTGTGTGACCAGAGGACACAGTCCATCCCGTGTACAAACTGAACTGATGATTGACTGGAAATGGTAATGTCAGAGGTCAGTTCGTACACAGCATCCTGCAGTGACAGCACTTTATCCGTTACGGAGTGCTATAGTGCTGCATGGCCCAGTATTTCTGGAGGGGACCCCCAACGATTTGTTGGGCCCATGTCACGTCCAGTGGCCGAAGACGTCACAAAATTAGACCTCAAGGACATGATAACAGGCAGTGGATATTTTATGATGATATAGCCAAAAGCACCTCCCTGGGAAACATATATTGTGCTTCATTGACCAATTCCAGAAGAGAAACAGCTTCATTAAATGATCTAATTAGACACTTTGTAAGTCATTACCAAACCAGACATGACTGGAGGAGCTAGCTGCTGTAAAGCGAACCACCTTTTCGGCTCTTCCTGCTTCAGTGTGGTCTGTGGTCGGAGCAGCTTACATGAAACTAGATGTGAATCCCACGCGGCGACCTACATACCAACTCATCTTGGGGCATACCAGCGTAGGAGGCGAGAGTTACGCAAGACGTGACCAGGAGCGCAAGTGGCGGTGTGGAGCTCAGCGCGTGGGCGTGAGGGCAGAGGGGCCGCCCCAGCAAGTAAACACGCCTCGTTTACTCGACATGGCCAGCCTGTAGCTGAAGCCTGACCACCTGATCGCTTCCTTCTGACTCCTTGCGAGTGATGTCAGTAACTACGATCTGATTCGATACTGTCTTCATTTTCCAGGCTTATTGAGGAGGTGATTTATTCTAGAATAGTATCCCATCTGAGCAACAATAATAATCCAGAGTTTGGATTTCAGAAGAGTAGTTGCACTGTGAATAACATTTACACATTCACTCACCTAATTCTAAAAGCATTAAATTTTTTCGGCGACTTATCTAAGGCATTTCTCCTAGATGAACTGAGGTTTATGGGACTGCTGGCGTAGCCAGCCAATTGGTAATGTCACATGTAACCAAAAGAATGCAGAAAGTTGTACTTAGTAATTCAGCCAATGTAATCAGGGTATATTCTCTGACTGGGGATAAATCGCATATAGGACTCTTGGGTGCGCTTCTGTTCCTCAGATATTTAAACGATCTGCGGCCTAATACAAAACAAACAGAATTAGTCCTTTTTGAGATGAAACTAGTGTTATAATGAGCTCAAGCATACGTACAGTAACAGAAGAAATGGTAAACAGTGTTCTGAAAAGAATCATTGACTGGTTTTCTGCGAAGGTCTCACCCTCAACTTTAAAACGACACAACATATTCGATTCTGCACATCTAGAATTATTGCACCAATGATAACACATGGTAAAGAAATAATACATATGGTAGAAACTACAAAATTCTTAGATGTCTGTATCAACGAGAATTTAAACTGGAAAAATCATATTATCTAATTCAGAAAACAACTTACTTCAACCACATTTGCATTTTGAATCACTGCAAATCTTGAAGAGAATCATATCAGTAAGTTGACATGTATTCCATATTTCACAGCCGGCCGGTGCGACCGAGCGGTTCTAGGCGCTTTAGTCTGGAACCGCGCGACCCCTATGGTCGCAGGTTCGAAGGCCTCTGGCAAGGATGTTTCTCTTGTCCTTAGGTTAGTTAGGTTTAAGTAGTTCTAGGTTCTAGGGGACTGATGACCTCAGATGTTAAGTTCCATAGTGCTCAGAGTCGTTTAAACCATTTTGAACCATATTTTACATATTTTCATTCAAAAATCACATATGAAGTAGTGTTCTGAGGCAGCTCATCTTTAAGAAAGCTAGTCTTCGTTGCTCAAAAACGTTCTATAACAATGAGTGGTGCGTAGCCACGATCATTTTCTAGACATCTGTTTAACGAGTTGAGCATTATGATTACCGCTCCACATTATATTTATTCTCTCATAAAATTTGTTGTAAATAATCCACTGCAGCTCAAAAGGAGAAATAATGTACCTAATTATAAAACCAGAAGGAAAAATATCATTCAGTACTCCGCATTAATGTTGTGTTTAGCACAAAAAGCAGTGCACAGTGCTGCAGCCAAAATTTTTCGATGTGTTAGACAGCGAAGTAAAATTTGAAAACAAAATGACGAAATTTGCCGTAGAACAATTTCGGTTACTGTAGCGTGCGAAAGGTGGTGGGAATGACTAACACTTGTGAATGGGCAACATGTAGCCATATTCACAAAATAATTTGTGATGTGAATATAGAATGACGTACTCCCTATTATTACGATTTGTCGTGCAAATGATCCGTGAGACATAAAACTAACTTACCATAAACGGAAGGTGGAACCAAACAGATAACAGTTCTGTGTTTTGTTCCATGATATGTGCATCACTAGGCGCGAAATGGCATTCGTTTAACTTTTTCAGTTTCTAAATCCCTCTTATTCGATGTGTTAAATCCAAGCCACACAAGTCGTAACATTTTTTGTAGACACCAAGAATTATAACAGCAGGAGAAAAAACATGTAGAACTAAGCTTTCTACGAGTTGTTTTACAGATGTGCTTCAACTGTCACGGTGTAAATTAAGTTTGGACCTGCTGTCACTGTTGTGTGTCCTGTCAGACATGCCATATACTATTCGAGAATACTTCGCATAACTGGAAATGAATATGTAATTTGAAACATTGTATTCATTGTCTAAATCAGTAGAAAATGCATGAACACAGCCAATATAACATTTTAAATAAAATAACAGTTAAGAGCGTAATTATGACAACATATGTTAATATCAATTTTAAGGAACATTTCCCTCTTTTTATACCTCGCTCAGTATTTACTCTTGTGGGTATGAAATTAGCTGAAGTGGCGCAGTGTCTGTTACCATTCCAGATGTATCTTGAAAGCGTTGTTGTTTACGCTACATACTTTATGTAGGATTAACATGGTAGGAAGACACGCCAGTTGACAATGAACGGGATTTCGTTTGGTGCACTGCAGGTACTATTTCATTGGTAAATATTAACTAAATAAAATTAACGGAGTTCAATGAGTAAATCATCATAATAAAACTATGTATGTAGCGAACTGAAGAGTCGCATATAAAGCAAAATCAGATGGAGCTAGAAGTACAAAAATTACAGAAACAGCTAGGACAGAACCAAGTACGTATTCTGCGTCTATCGTGGGAAAATATTACAACATAGAAATGAAAAGAATAAAGAAAGACATAAACTACAGGGAAAGAACTAAATGCGTGTAAACAGGCAATTTTAGAATACCTTTGATCTCGTTAGTCTACGGATACCGCTTTCGTATAGGTTTCGAAAATTATGTGGGAAAGAGTTAATCACTTCTTGGAGGAGGAAGGCGTAGTTAGATTATAAAACTAAGCTTTCCAGCTGTTGTACGATGTTGTAAGCCGATATGTCGTGGTTGTACGATCGTTTCTAGCTACCCAGTGGAAGTAGCGTGACAGGATTCAGAAGACGATAGTGCCTCCCTGCTACTGTCTAAGAGTTGCTTCACCTTGCCTGCCCACCTGTGCTCCTAACAAATGGAGTTAGAGGGAAGAGGTTGCATTCCGTATAGGCTTGAAAACTTTTTACTAGACAGTATTTCTCAATGAAGCAATAAACTGCTACACTGATAAATCAGGGTTAAGCTCTTGGGCTAGGTGGAGTGGGCTAGGAGACATGCCACAAGAATAGCATCGCCTTGAGCCCATATTTGCCCTCGTAGTTGATTATATTGTGCACCAGAGATGTGAATTTACTTGGGAAAATAAATATTTGGCTACGAAATCTCAGGAAAATAATTAACTAGTATTGATCATCGGGTTTTACTCGTTAATAAAGACATCGGTCAAGAAAAGCACTTCTGCACCCGCTGTGCGTTTCTAAAATCAGGAGATGACTGTAAGAAACGAGACGGCGTGATAGGAGGTGTACAAGCATCTAACTGCAACTGCAGACTGCAGTTAGTTTTCCGCTCGGACAAATTTCCTAAGGTAACTGCCACATTCGAACAATAAACTTCACGTCCTGCATTATTATCTTACGGCGCCTCAGAGGCCGGGAGCTCTCACTACGAGAAGTCTCTCGCCACCGTGGCGTTTGGTAGGAGCTTCACCGTTATGGGCACTGCGCGTGCGTTATACGTTGGCTGCTCCAGAAAAGCTGGAACAAACTACGGCTGACTGCGCCTGACGGGTGATAGCCAGAGACTGCGACCCTGCAGCAGAACACCATGCATCGTAATGTGCACTGTTTTCTAACGGCATCCTGAAAAGGACGTTAGAAAAATCTAGGTCACTTTCATTAGAGACTCTTGGGTGGACTACACATTTGTAAAATTGGTATTACCAGGTTGCTCTTTATCGCTAATCGCTAATTATCTTCCATCAGAAGTATCCTTAAAGTCACGGCGTCGACCTTCGTACAAACCAACGTATTTGACGATAATCGTAAATGGGAACGAAATTTAACCCATACTTCAAGTTAGTTAAATGTGCCTGAGTTAAGGCCGTACAATAATAAGTACTCCCCACTTGGTGTCATACCAAATGTCCAGTCAGCTATCTGTGACCCGCGACAGTCAGGGCTCAGCCGCAGCGTGTGGTCGCGGCATTCGCACAGTTGCGACAGCGTTCCGGCCTTCACCTTGTAGTCGCAGACCGTTTCATAATCACCGCAGGCCTGCTGCCTTTCCCCATTCCTAAGCGGGAAAGTTGTCCGGCTTCGGCGGCGACACCGATGTAAACACGGCGCGTGGTCCAGGTCTGCCACAGCGAGGCGACAGTCAAGAGTACATCTGGAAGAGAGACATGCACTGGACGATGAGAGATCGCAGACAGATCGTAACGTTGATATCAGAGAGAGATGGTTTTTGTTACGTGGTAAACTAGACTGTAGTTGCAAAATTGATAACAGCACTTTTCCAAGCTATTTGTGTTGTGTTGGATCTATTACGCGATTCAGCTCCGGAAGCTCATTGTAAGTTAGTAAGTGTAGTTAATTATAAACAGCACACTCTACTGTTGTGTTATGTACTGAATTGATTTTTAACAGTTTGTCCCTTCTCCCCAGATCCTTCGTGCTATCGCGTTGGAGATATCCATTTTCTTAAGTCCAAATTACACCAGTGTTGTGCTTCTTCTTTTCCTGCATCTCTTTCAGTGGTGCACTCGTAACATCCTCTACTTCTTTAAATGTTTCCACGTCCTGTACCCGTAATTTACTTCTTTTTTTTACAGTTTCCTCCCTTTGTACAATTTCCCCCATTTGTACAATTTCCCCCATTTGTACAATTTCCCACGCTTTGTACAATTTCCCACGCTTTGTACAATTTCCCACGCTTTGTACAATTTCCCACGCTTTGTACAATTTCCCACGCTTTGTACAATTTCCCACGCTTTGTACAATTTCCCACGCTTTGTACAATTTCCCACGCTTTGTACAATTTCCCACGCTTTGTACAATTTCCCACGCTTTGTACAATTTCCCACGCTTTGTACAATTTTCCCACGCTTTGTACAATTTTCCCACGCTTTGTACAATTTTCCCACGCTTTGTACAATTTTCCCACGCTTTGTACAATTTTCCCACGCTTTGTACAATTTTCCCACGCTTTGTACAATTTTCCCACGCTTTGTACAATTTTCCCACGCTTTGTACAATTTTCCCACGCTTGTACAATTCCCCCCTCCCTTTGTACAATTTCCCCCCTTTAGTTTTCTCCCTTTGTACAGTTTTCTCCTTTTCTACAATCTATTCAGTTCTAATCCTAACAAATAAATTATCATCAGATCCTCACCTGCAACTTGAAATGTTGTGCAGTTTAGAATCTGATTTTGAAATTACTGTCTTACCAATAATCTATACGGTGTCTCCAAATCCTTCCCATGTATGCTTCTTAAACGAATCAGGAGGAAAATCGAGGAGAACCTGTTCTCGCTTCAGGTAATCCTGATAACCGAAAAGCATCCCTAAATCTTTACCTTACCACTCGGCGCGCCACCAGAAATGTTCCACTGACAGATCTTCCTCTCCTTTCCACCTCTTTTCTTAAAGTAACTTATTTATTTTACATTAATGAGAGACGCTTTTCTGTTGCAGACTTTTGCGAACTATATCGCTGTCTGACATGTTGCATGTTGTTTAGAAACATGCTACAATTCCTTAAGAGGTTTCATAGTCCCACATACTAAAATGAAGTTCTAGTTACCTGTATTTTCTTAATAAGTCGAGCAGCGATCCGCTAAAAAGATGTTTACGGGACCTCGACTGTTCATCCTGTTTGTGGCGAGAGGTTTTATGGGCCTGCTGCGCCATCTAGCTGCATAGCACCTAATCTAAATAATAGTAACGACCGAGTGGAATTACGGTAAAGCTGTCTGCTTTGTATGGTCGTTGAAATTTACTATCTAAAGCACTCACTATGGTGACGAATCATGAGATAGCTATATAGACACTTACACATGAAGGTGGTATCGTGTACGCAAAGTATAAAAGAGCTGTACATTGGCGAAGCTGTCTACTCAGCTGATTCAATTGAAAAGATTATCGACGTGATTATGTCCGCACGACGGGAACTAACAGACTATGAACGCAGAATGGTGGTTGGAAACAGACGCATGGGACATTCCATTTAGAAACTTCTTAATGAACTCAATAGTCAGCAATCTACAGTGTCAAGACTGTGCCAAGAATAAAAAATTTCAGAACAATACAGTGGCCGACGGCTTTCACTTAACGACCGAGAGCAGCTAGATATTAGTAGAGATGTCAGTGCTAAGAGACGAATGTATCCGTTAGGACAGTGAGGCGAAATCTGACCTTAACGGGCTATGGCAGCAGACGACCGACGCGAGTGCCTTAGCTAGGAGCACGACGGTGCCTCATCTGGGCTCTTGACCACATCAGTTCACCCGTAGATTACTGGAAACCCGTGGCATGTTCAGCTGAGTCCCGATTTCAGTTGGTAGGAGCCGATGGCAGGGTAACAGTGTGGGCGGACACCATGAAGGCATGGACCATAATTGCCAACAAGACACTGTGCAACTTGGCAGGGGCTCCACAATGATGTGGGCTGTGTTTACATGAAATGGATTGGGTCCTCCAGTCCAGGTGAAACGGTCATTGACTGGAAATGGGTATGTTCGCTACCTAGAGACTATTTGCAGCCATTCATGGACTGCATGTTGCCAAACAACGATGGACTTTTATGGATGACAGCGCCCCATGTCGCTGAGCCTTAATTGTTAGCAACTGGTTTGAAGGACGTTCTAAGAAATTCGAGCGATGGATTTGGCTAACCATCGAACATTTATTGGACATAACCGGGGGGTTAGTTCGTGAACAAAATCCAGTGCCCGCAATACTTTCGCAATTATGGAATCGCTAGAGAGGCAGCATGGTACAATATTTCTGCAGGAGACTTCCAACAATTTGTTGAGTCCATGCTACGTGGGAGTTGCAGTATTATGCAGCGAGAAACGAGGTCCGACACGATATTAGGAGGTATTTCATGGCTTTTATTGCCTCACTGTACAGTGACAAGATATAAAAAAATTTAAAGTATGGAAAATATTACGTGATTGCATTACGTAAGCATATTCCTACGTGTTTTTGGTAAATCTCATTCGGTCTTGCAAAATACTATTTACAGCTAAGTCCTATTTCTGAGAAAATCTTTCACCCTCCTTTTGCTCAAGAAGCAAGACGACGTACACAGTACCGCTAATAATTGCTACGAAAAAAATATCGGAATGTATGATTGGTGATATTACACACGAGTTCTCATGCAACAAAACAATTGATCTTATTTGATGCATCATAGCAGATGTTGGAAGTATGTTAATACACACACACACACACACACACACACACACACACACACACACACACACACACACACACACTTTCCACAGATGTGTTTCGACATGGTCACTAACTCCGGCAGTGCCAGGAACCCAGAAGGTTCTGCTTTCAGTGAGGACGGCTATGAGAGCCTGTAGACTCAGACACCTACGCTCCTCCTGTTCTTTCACGGTCGTATTTTGTATTTTCCTTTTCTTTGGCCTTCCAGGGCCGAGCTTAGTCGATGCGCTCTCGGTCCTCATTGCCAATGCATCCGAAGTTACATCAGACCTCCTACCCATCAACTTACGAGCGCATTTCAGGAAGCAACGACGGCTAAACTTTAATGAATTCCAAGAATACATATTGTTAGAACATACCACAAGACTGAAGCTTACTTTCACAACATCTCCGTTGTTTATTTATCGTATCTATCTACAAGCTTTAGAGTCCCTTGTCCTTGTCAACTGCTGGCGGTCCAATAAGCTAGTTGTACACTGCATTAATCTCAATATCGCTTCCATAAAGTTTCTCGCCCTGGAAGTCTTAGAGCATTGCGAAAAGGTAAAGACTGCGTGATCGATCGTTTCCCATCCAAACTGATGCAGCAAGCATCTGATTTTACCAGCAGTGTAAATGTGATCGTAGTCATGAAGGACAATCAGCAGGGAGGCGTTACAAGCCGACAATTACGGAGTGTTCCCTTTAGTTTTAAATACAAACGTGTCGCAGTATCAGTCTGCCTTTTGCACGAAATAAATCCTTAGGATATCAAGCAACAGCCGCCATGAGTTTACATATCGATTTCGTTTGAATTTTCACGGGTTTAAAAAAAAAAAAAAAAGTTAGATGCCACCAGTGATTGACGGTTGGTCTGTGGGGTGAAGTAATATTTCTCTGTCTCACCATCAGATTCCACGTGCATGGTGCCGCATCGAACCTATCAGCGTTACAACTGTTAACCGGCCGGTGAGGTCGTGCGGTTCTAGGCGCTTCAGTATAGAACCGCGTGACCGCTACGGTCGCAGGTTCGAATCCTGCCTCGGGCATGGATGTGTGTGATGTCCTTAGATTACTTAGGTTTAAGTAGTTCTAAGTTCTAGGGGACTGGTGACCTCAGAAGTTAAGTCCCATAGTGCTCAGAGCCATTTGAACCATTTTACAACTGTTTCCTGTGGTTTTTATTGCTCACACGTTTTCCTGTAAACCCATCGAGCACAAAGTTTGCTACAGCCAATACAACTGGCCAACATTTAAAGAGGCAAGGAATGAGTTACTAAATTAGAATTAATTTTTTTTCTTGCACTGTTTCGTTCTTCACTTGATTCTGGAAGGAGCCTCCGAAGAAAGCCGGACGTATGTGTCGAGAATCATCAACCATTTTGCGAAACTTCCACACAATTTTTTCGTTCGTTATTTAGATGACATTAAAATTATGATAGTTTCAACTTTCGAGCATTCTGGAAGCGGATAACATTTTTTACCTCACTACCGGTCGTAATTTACGTCGTACACGGTACATTTTTAACAGTTACGGAATGCAGCATAACTTATTTCTACCCCCATCCTCACAAAATGAAGACTAGAGTTTGAAGAAACGATTCGACTTTCGACAGAATATTTCAATTAATATCAGTAGCAGGAGTGCGTAAAAGGTCACTACCCTCGTACATAAACTAAATACACTTCCTGATCAAATTACCTAAAGAGGTGTTGCTTTCATTTGATATTTCGAGTGAGGCTACTGTGCAACTCGTACAATATTTCCAGAGTGGTCAGAAGTCTGACAGCTGCATAGAGGCAAACACTTATAATGAGGGGCTCTTCTTACTAACGTATGTCGGAATTTGCATAAAAGCAGTTTGCAAGACGTTCTCGCACATGAACAGTTTTTTCAGTGTGGTCCACACTGATAGCTGATACTTTTCACACTGGATCTGCGTCAAATTGTTTTATGGAATTCATGTACAACGTGAATTTATTTCTGTGTTTTCATCTAGTTTCCTTCCTTGTTCGAACTTCCAGTAGTACCTTACTTACTATCTTCTTCTTTCTTCCTTGTCAGAGAATAGTCTAGACGCGCATCTTAGATGGTTTCGTGTTGATAATCTGAAGTTGGCGCAGAATGCATGGCCGAATAACCAGTTTCAAATAAAGTAAATGCGGACGACTGGAAAGTCTGAAAGCTGGCATCACAATTTTAGGCTCTACGGAAACAAATATGGAGGCCGCTTACAGACACAGTGAATCTTCTTAAGAAGTCGTTTCAAAGCACCTAGTATTGAATCCTTTTTGTATTACATCTGTCTTCCTTAGCTGCGACCTGACACACATTATGCAGACTCATGGGCTGATGTGAAACGCCATTTGTCCCGCTACGTTAAATATTCATTAGTGTTTCTCCTGGGAAATATAGTTGCGGTATTTCACAGCATGAAGTGCAGTTCACAGAGATTAAATTGGACCGGCAGCGTAATGCAATATACGGCAATAACTGTCAGCTCAGCGCAACCATACAGTCACTTCATTTTGTGCAGGCTGAGGAAGCAGCCTGAAAGCGCTAGCAGCGAAGACAAAACAAAAAAATTAACTGCAAATAATTATGTCTGTTCATTCAAAATAGCTATTATATGGAGCTGAGTAAAGAGCTACGTGTCATAATGGCAATAAATCTCTCTCTCTCTCTCTCTCTCTCTCTCTCTCTCTCTCTCTCTCTCTCTCTCTCTCTCCCCTCTCCCCCCGCCCCCCTCCCACACGTACACGCGCGTAATTAACACACCAGTGACTCAACTACATCCTCTCCCCTCTTTGTCTCTCTTGTCGTACTTATATATGTGATTATTGGGCTGTTATTACACTTGGAAGATTGAGAGCTGTTTACCATAAAGTGTACGGTATTGTTTTTAATTTAAAAGTGTGGAGTGATATTTTGATTTCCTTTTTCTGAACATAAATTTTTAATTATTTCTGCTTCTGCTAATGTGGTAAATATGAAGTGTATCGCGTGGTAAAAATAGAAATCTACGTAGCTTTCTCGTCTGTAAGCCCAGAAATCCATATAGCTTGCATCCACTTAATCGGTTCAGTGATATCGATACACAGTATTACTCCGCTGGATTTGGTTATTAATTTTTCTCGCTTGCTTTCGTTGTCTTGGCGAGTGAATCGTGATTAGTAATAGTGTCTCTTCTAAATATATCTTCGTGGTCATTCATCCCTTTAATTGAGCTCTTTTCTCTTGTTTCAGGTAAGTTTTGCGAGGCACCTGGTCTAAAGCGTGGTAAGTTGTCTTCACGAAGCAGCTAGCTCGGAGAAAGAAGGGGCGGTGATATAAGGTGCACAAACGACTGCCGAGCGGAAATGTGAGTGCCGATCGGTTTGTGGTCTTGAGAACCCCCGTAAAAGTCGCCATTCTGAGAACAGGCTACAGGAATTAGGACGCTTGTACCCGGTGTAACCTCTGTTCGACGGAACTCTTAAGCAACGACGAAAGTTATCACTTGATTGTAGTAGTCCATAGCACATACGACCATATCACTGTGTTCTAGAGATACATAGTGTCACGCCATTGGTAGTGACATCCAGTAATTTGAGCAACGTACAATGCTTAAATAACCACATTATTTCCATCAGGTTTTTCTTTTAAATGAGTTGTTAATCAACCGTTACTAGCGAGTTCGCAGTCTGTGCAGAGATGGATGTGGACGCATCATCCTCATATATCTTCGAAATGGCATGTGACACGTCCATGTCCACCTCTGCAAGGGCTGGGAACAGGCTAGTAATAATTCATTAAAAATTCATTTAAAAGAACAGCTTGATGGTACCGTTATTGTACACGAACTTGGAATAAGTATGCACGTACCACGTACAGCCAACAGTTAGCAAACTGTTTCGTTATGTACTTAGGAAAATGGTCCCTCCGCATTCTTCGCGAACTTAAAAAGCGCACACGTCCCGCACTGACCAGTAGTTGTAAATATCACTGTATAAAGCAACAGCTTGATAGAAACTATGTCGCTCTTTAAATTTATCGGGGCTGTGGTGCCCACTCAGTAGTAAAGTGAGGTGTTTACAGTAATTACAGTTTGTGTGAATTAGTGTGCTCTTCAACTTTGAACCGAATTTGGCCACTGTGATGGGTTGTACTTCCGCAGAGATTTGAAAATGTACTTAGTGGACGTGGTAACCTCTCAGCCCGTAAATATCTTATCGAGGTGGTATTTGTGTAACACCGAGGGCTGTTGACAGACTTTTATTCGGTTAATTTCCATCCGAAGGATCATCATCAGAAGACAATGGACCATTGCAGCAAACTGTATCGCTTCGCTCATAATGCGGAATCAATGAAAATGAAAGACACCGCCACACAATAGAAATTTTATAATTTCTTATTTATTGACGCCTCAACAAGAGTTCCACCTTATAGGCTCTAATGGTACAAGAAATTTACTGTTAGCAGTCTTTGTTTATTTACTTCCACAACACGGTTCGACGGTTTAAACCTCCATCATTTTTGTGGATTAATATGACATGTATGTGCTGTTTTATCACTTTGGGGTAATCTGTGGCACTGTCTAGTAGAGGACAACACACTGTTGCCGTACACGGGTCACACTGTTGTAGAGATCTTTGACTGAAAGGATGAACGAAAATATGTGAAAGTAAAATAAAAATTGCTCACTTGGTCACAAGGTCTTTTCATTTGCAACATCACATAGACCATAACGCATTGTAAGGAGTGAGGGAACAAAGATTACGTCTAGAATCGAAGTTGAAAGAATATATAGCAAAACAATACAAGATTTTCGAGCGCGACTCAAAGCATTATGGAGCTAAATGGTTCAAATGGCTCTGAGCACTATGGGACTTAACTTATGAGGTCAGCAATCCTCTGGAACTTAGAACTACTTAAACCTAACTAACCTAAGGACATCACACATATCCATGCCCGAGGCAGGATTCGAACCTGCGACCGCAGCGGCCGGCTTGTCAAGCTTTTGGGTTGCTTTAGATAAGCGGAAACGCACGTGTAAATATCACCAGTGACCATAAATTATTTTATGTCCAGCTCATAAAACTTAATATTTGTATATAATTAATTTTTAGGGTGTTACGCTGAGTACTTGAGTACAATAACAATGTTGCCTGCAATGCCAGAGTTTCTATGACAGCGGCAGTTTTTTTCGTGTGTTCCTGACGATGAGTGTTTCGAACGAAACCGGTTCCGATTAAAGGTTCATTTTATGAGTAGCCCTTGGTGGGTCACAGACTTTTTTAAATGTTTGAGAATTGTGAAGAAATTGTAACAGGGTACACCACGGAAGATGTAATTCAACCGTAACACCGAGTGAGGCAGGAATGCTACCATTGGGACATTTCTGGTGGTTGTGGGCTCTGTTGCCATCGAAGTGTTACTTTGGAAAGTCTCGGGTGCTGCTTAGCATAGAAAACTGTGCAGATTGCTAGGAGTAGGACAGCCGGCCTCTGTGACCGAGCGGTCACAGAGTCCGGAACCGCGCGGCTGCTACGGTCGCAGGTTCGAATCCTGCGTCGGGCATGGACCTGTTAGGTTTAAGTAGTTCTAAGTTCTAGGGGACTGTTGACCTCAGATGTTAAGTCCCATATTGCTCAAAGCCATTTGAACCATTTAGGAGTAGTAGTGCGGATCTGGCGAGAGCAGGCGAGGACGTGCAACGCTGGACACGCGGGTAGCCCTCGCGGCACCTGCTGCTACCCCACCCCCTCCCCCTCTCCCTCTCCCACTCTCTCTCTCTCTCTCTCTCTCTCTCTCTCTCCCCCTCCCTCCCTCCCTCTCTCTCGCCTGCTTCCCCGTCTCCCACACACAGCCTGCTCGCAGTATGCGCCGGCCGCTTCGCCAAGTCCGGACGCGCAAGTAGCCCAAGGCGAAAGCGACACGCAGCGCGGGCCAACACACTGCTCCGCCACGCGCCGGGGATGCGTCCAGAACTGAAAACAAGACCACACTGTAGTGGCAGGTCACATTGTGGAATAACTGAAGAAAGTAGAACAAGGATTGAGCAAACGCAGCACCCAGACTTTTTTTTATCTTGGGTTATTCTCTCACGAGACAATGTTCCTTCCGTTGAACTGCGCGTACAACTTTAACGTCCATAAGGCTACGCTGCGAGACAAGTAGGTGACCCAGACGCGGTTGAATGTCCGCGGCGTAACAGCGACCTTCCTTGCCTTTGTCTGGCCAGCTCCACGGTAGTCAAATGCTGAACTGTTCGCACGTCTCCGCTTAATATACAAGGTGTTACAAAAAGGTACAGCCAAACTTTCAGGAAACATTCCTTACACACAAAGAAAGAAAATATGTTATGTGGACATGTGCCGGGAAACGCTTACTTTCCATGTTAGAGCTCATTTTATTACTTCTCTTCAAATCACATTAATCATGGAATGGAAACACACAGCAACAGAACATACCAGCGAGACTTCAACACTATGTTACAAGAAATGTTCAAAATATCTTCCGTTAGCTAGGATACATGCATCCACTCTCCGTCGCATGGAATCCCTGATGCGCTGATGCAGCTCTGGAGAATGGCGTATTGTATCATAGCCGTCCACTATACGAGCACGAAGAGTCTCTACATTTGGTACCGGGGTTGCGTAGACAAGAGCTTTCAAATATCCCGTAAATGAAAGTCAAGAGGGTTGAGGTCAGGAGAGCGTGGAGGCCATGGAATTGGTCCGCCTCTACCAAACCAGCGGTCACCAAATCTCTTGTTGAGAAGCGTACGAACACTTCGACTGAAATGTGCAGGAGCTCCATCGTGCATAAACCACATGTTGTGTCGTACTTGTAAAGGCACATGTTCTAGCAGCACAGGTAGAGTATCCCGCATGAAAACACGATAACGTGCTCCATTGAGCGTAGGTGGAAGAACATGGGGCCCAATCAAGACATCACCAACAATGCCTGCCCAAACGTTCACAGAAAATCTGTGTTGATGACGTGATTGCACAATTGCGTACGGATTCTCGTCAGCCCACACATGTTGATTGTGAAAATTTACAATTTGATCAAGTTGAAATGAAGCCTCATCCGTAAAGAGACCATTTGCACTGAAATGAGGATTGACACATTGTTGGATGAACCATTCGCAGAAGTGTACCTGTGGAGGCCAATCAGCTGCTGATAGTGCCTGCACACGCTGTACATGGTACGGAAACAACTGGTTCTCCCGTAGCACTCTCCATACAGTGACGTGGTCAACGTTACCTTGTACAGCAGCAACTTCTCTACGCTGACATTAGGGTTATCGTCAACTGCACGAAGAATTGCCTCGTCCACTGCAGGTGTCCTCGTCGTTCTAGGTCTTCCCCAGTCGCGAGTCATAGGCTGGAATGTTCCGTGCTCCCTAAGACCCCGATCAATTGCTTCGAACGTCTTCCTGTCGGGACACCTTCGTTCTGGAAATCTGTCTCGATACAAACGTACCGCTTCACGGCTATTGCCCCGTTCTAATCCATACATTAAATGGGCATCTGCCAACTCCGCATTTGTAAACATTGCAGTGACTGCAAAACCACGTTCGTGATGAACACTAACCTGTTGATGCTACGTACTGATGTGCTTGATGCTAGTACTGTAGAGCAATGAGTCGCATGTCAACACAAGCACAGAAGTCAACATTACCTTCCTTCAATTGGGCCAAGTGGCGATGAGTCGAGGAAGTACAGTACATACTGCCGGAACTCAAATGAGCTCTAACATGGAAATTATACGTTTCCGGACACATGTCCACATAACAACTTTTCTTTATTTGTGTATGGGGAATGTTTCCTGAAAGTTTGGCCGGACCTTTTCGTAACATCCTGTATAAATTATACGATAGGACACACGACTGATATGACACGATTCACTCGTGCCACACAAAACTTCCGTGCCTTTGGTGAACTGGTGAAGGTGGCGACATGGATGACATCGGTCCAAACAACTAACACAAAAGAAATTTCCCAAATCATGGAGAAGCAGTGGACTCCGCACGATAGAAAATATGCTAGCGAAGAGAGAGGAGTATAGTTTACGGCTCTTAAACTGTGTGGTAGCTTCAAGGTTACATGAGTAATCTACGCCCTTGGTGACGAGCAGACTTGAATACACAGAGTTGACGGGTTGCTACTAGACCGCAAAACCATGAAAGGTATAGGACAGGGGTACTTGTCGCCACCGCTAATATTTCATTTGTATAATAAAGAGGCAGTGAGGGAAGTGAAATATCTTGATGTGGGGGTATTTTGCCACGGACATGCAGTTACCACGATATGGTTCGCGGAAGACGTGGCAGTAATCACCGAACATGAACAGGATCTGAGTTTGGTGCTTAACGAAATAGAACATAGCTACCAGATCTAATATGAAAATCATAAAAAGATAAAACGAAGGCAATGATGTGCACAACAGATGTACACACTGTGTGACTAAATGTTTAAGTAGGACAAGGAGCTCTTCGAGAGTGGAAGAATTTTTCTGTGTACAGAATTAAATAATAATAATAATAATAATAATAATAATAATAATAATAATAATAAAGTGCGGCCTCTGAGAGTTCCGTACAAACTTAATAGTTTATCCATACATTTCATCTATAGGTTCTGATGAGTGTGACCGAGCGAGGTGGCGCAGTAGTTAGACACTGGACTCGCACTCGGGAGGGCGACGGTTCAATCCTGCGTCCGGCCATCCTGATTTAGGTTTTCCGTGATTTCCCTAAATCGCTCCAGGCAAATGTCGGGATGGTTCCCTTGAAAGGGCACGGCCGACTTCCTTCCCTGTCCTTCCCTAATCCGATGAGACCGATGACCTCGCTGTCTGGTCTCCTTCACCAAAAACAACCAACCAACAATCTGATGAGTGATCCTGCAAGCCAAAATATGTAACAGTAATGGACATCACTTTTCATTGCATTCACTTAGAAGCTTACATTTTTTTACGCTACCGTAGACTTTAGTATAAATTTCAACTTAAAATCATGACCGTTGCTGAGAAAAAGAGGTCTTAACAAAAAAACAAAAATGGTTCAAATGGCTCTGAGCACTATGGGACTTAACATCTGTGGTCATCAGTCCCCTAGAACTTAGAACTACTTAAACCTAACTGACCTAAGGACATCACACACATCCATGCCTGAGGCAGGATTCCAACCTGCGACCCTAGTAGTCGCGCGGTTCCGTACTGCGCGCCTAGAACCGGTAGACCACCGCGGCCGGCAGGTCTTAACAGTCAGACAGCCGGACAACAAAGTGATTCTATAAGGGTTCCGTTTTTACTGACTGACGCATAGTACCATAAAAATGACATGTAGGAGAAACATAACAGTAGTAAGGAGTGGACAAGGGAAAAGGGCTTTCTGTATAATGACACAGCCGCAAACATCCAAAAGTTATAAGTCTCCACAGTCTACAAAGGTTCATAAAAGCTACGTTCCGTGCATTATTCCGACAGGTTCGATATATAGACACTACGCAAGACAGCCTTCGAAATGTTGTGTTCTGGGAAACTGGCACCAGATTCATTCAACGAGAAAGCAACGAAGACCTGAAAAACTTGAACCAGAGAAAAAGGTATACAGGCAAGCTTAGAGGGGCTTCAAAACTGTATATCGCCAACAATACAGCCCGTCTTTGTTATCCGGCGGAATTACAGACCACGCGAAATGCCACCACATGTCCGGCAAGGAAAAATTTAACTTGGAAAACGGAAATCTGCGTTAGTGGAAAGTTGTTTTTTAAGTGAACTTTTTCCCAAACTTTGTTTCGTGAGCTTACGCTGTGTACGAGTGCATACTACTTCCACAATGTTCAAGCAGGATTATGTGTTATCATTTTAAAGCGGTTCGTCTGAGAACTTGAAATACCAATATCCGACTACGCCAGTTAAAATCAGACTGGCGATCGCCTAGTTTTCGCCACTGGTAATTCATACGGAAGTTTGATGTGGCTGTACAATGCTACCGCCTACTTCTCACCCATATGCCTGTTGGCGCCATGCGTTTGCGACACTTTGGTGGAAGCATTCAAGGAATTCGTCAAATCAGTTTGAAATAAAAATAAAACGTTTATGTTCACTAGTACAGTGATATAACTATGAATTTCGCACATTATCTACGACCGAAGTTACAGAAAGTGAAAATAATGTAACACTTAATAAATATCGTAAAGAAAACCAGTTGGTGCTTATCGAAGCTTCAGAAACATTTAGGAGTTTTAAAGATGTTGTTGTTGTGGTCTTCAGTCCTGAGTCTGCTTTGATGCAGCTCTCCATGCTACTCTATCCTGTGCAAGCTTCTTCATCTTCCAGTACTTACTGCAACATACATCCTTCTGAATCTGCTTAGTGTATTCATCTCTTGGTCTCCCTCTACGATTTTTACCCTCCACGCTGCTAAATTTGTGATCCCTTTATGCCTCAGAACATGTCCTACCAACCGGTCCCTTCTTCTTGTCAAGTTGTTCCACAAACTCCTCTTCTCTATTCTATTCAATACCTCAGTAAGAGCCAGTTTTTCAGTATCACGTTGCAATCACGCTGGCGTGGACAGATGCCCTGATTCGTTTGGGCTGCGTGTCGTAAGGCCATTGTTACCGCTTCCTGAGGCTGGCTGCCTCTCAGCTGTTGTAATTGGATGCTGGCTGACAATGTCACTATGCGTCCGAACTGACTACGCGCATGTTCTATCGCGGACATACATAGGGATCCGGCAGTCCACGGAAGAACCTCAGCACCGTCTAGACTCTCCACTGATTACGGAAAAAACACAATACATTGAATGCTGCACAACAATTGGTAGACTAGGAAAAGCTTAACTGATGTATTACGGAAAATGGAGTCGGTTGTTTCAGATAATTCTATCTCATTCAGTAAGTGCAACATCTTTTTAGTCTCACTTCATAATTTACGGCTTAATGTTACCTGATAACTTATCACTTAGAAATACACCCAGAAGAGTGCAGTTGTGAAGTAACGTTTTCATCCGAAGCCACTTTGTAGGAAACTATTCGAGGAGCTACAGACTCTACATGCACCTCCACAGCATGTATAGTCGCTAACATCATAAGTAGACAAGAATAAAAGATGGAAAAGGAAGCAAAAGTTTGGAGTAGGGAAGTGTGGGAAAGGAAATTGATCGTGTCCTTTCAAAGGAACCATCCCGGAATTTGTCTTAAGCGATTTAGGGAAATCACGGAAAACCTAACTCTGGATGGCCGGGCAGGGATTTGAACAGTCGTCCTCCCGAATGCGAGTCCAGTGTTCTGACCATTGCGCCACCTCATTAGGTTTGGCAAGAATAGTGATATCTGCAGTTACAGTACCACAATAAGAGAAAGTTACTCATCACTAAAGCAGAAAGTGGCTCAGAAACGAATTCAGTGCTCAGTCACCATAATCTTCGACAATTTAACAAATAACACGAAATGTCCGAAGATTAGCAAAGGAAAATTTACGTATAATTTGAATTAATTTCTCGTGGATACCCCTTGTATTACACAGACCAAAGTTAAACAAACACTGGTAACACATACTGGCCGGCCGCTGTGGCCAAGCGGTTCTAGGCGCTTCAGTCCGAAACCGCGCCGATGCTACGGTCGCAGATTCGAATCCTGCCTCGGGCATGGATGTGTGGGATGTCGTTAGGTTAGTTAGATTTAAGTAGTTCTAAGTCTAGGGAACTGACGACCTCAGATGTTAAGTCCCATAGTGCTCAGAGCCATTTTTGGTATGACATACTAGGAAAACGTGTTTGTTTTGTTCTGAAATCTGTGCTTCATTTCTAACATGAATGGCGAGGAAGAATAATGTGATCATTTTTATAAAATTTAAGCCACTGTGCTAATCAGTATTCTGTAAATGACCAGCATGTACTCACACACCCAAATCTCGCTTGAACAAAAGCAACAGGCTCCTCCCACATCATTTCGAAACAAATCGTACATATAACCTATGGAACGTATAGGTAACTAACTGTAAACGTCCGAAATGAAGGTCGACTATATGTAACAGACTGAAGTTTTCTCTTACGAGACCTTACCCATGAGATAGGGGCGGACCTTTGTAGAACTCGTTTGTTCTGTATATAAGTGATGTACGCATGAGTGTGAGAGCCGAGATATCCAATAATAACAACATACAAAAAAAAAAGGCAGAGAATCGTGTGCCGAGAGTAAAAGAACCGCAACGCACAAAAATGAACCCCATATTTTGTGAATACATTTTATGAGAGGGATCCATTTAATGATACGACGTCCCCAATTACTCGTTTAGCTTCCGCAACACTAACTTGTTTGTGCTAATGGCCCTGGATTCGCCCTCTTACCAGATCGCTTTGTATTTTCACGAAACTTCGCATAGCACTAATATGCTCTGGGGAGATGTAAACAGTTCTCCAACTGTTGCGCTGAAAACACCTGACCGTCGTCACATTTCTTGACAGCTTTTATCACATGATATAGGATACTGGCGCCTAAAGTTGGATATAATCATAGTTATCCATTATTATTATCTTCTTAAGGATTCAGTTTCAGTCCTGCCATTCCAGAATTATGTGATGATTCTTCTTATCATAAATGTTGGTAACAGTCCATTTAGTACAACACGTCTGTTGAATCACTTGAAATCCCCACAAACCATTAAGGTTAATTAGTATGCCCTGTCCGTTCCCTCATCTTTCTTGTTGCACAGGAAAAACCATTGACACTAAGGCCCCTGTATGAGGTGGCATTTGCATGGCGGAGGGTACCTTGTACTACTGCTAGTCCTTTTTCTTTCCTGTTTCACTCGCCAATGAACCGAGTGAAAAGTGACTGCCTATATGCCTCCATAAGAACCGTGAGTCTTCTCGCCTTCGTGGTCGTTAATCGAAATCTACGTCGGCGGCAGTATAATCGTTCTGCAGTCAGCCGCAAATGCCGGTTGTCTAAATTTTCTCAACAGAGTTTTGTCAGAAGAACGTCGTCTTCCCCTTAGGTATTCCCATTTGAATTGACGAAGCATCTCGATAATACCTGCATGTTGTTCGCACCTTCCGTAAAGACATCTCGCAAGACGCCTCTGAACTGCTGCGATGTCTGCTTTTGATCCAAACTGGTGGGGACCCCAAACACTTAAGCAGGGTTTATTTAGTAAACAAAGTCGTGGTCGCATATAAGTAGTCACTTTTTATTCGTAGATGACGGTTTCGATCACCTACAGAGATCATCATCACATCATCGGATGTATGTTCCTTGTTGATAGTAGGATCGCTGGAGTGGAGCACGCAGACGGCCCGTCTGTGCTGGTGTGGAGAACACTGCTAAAAAATAAAAATAAAATAAAATAAAATAAAAACTATTACTTGTGGACGGACCTTTAAGTGTCTGTATCAGACGCTTTCTGGAAACATAAGAAAATGGAATCGACCTGTGGCCTTTCATCCATGGTCCGCAGGATATAGTGTGAGAAAAAGGCAAACCTGAGTTTCACGCGTGCAGTGCTTTCTAAATCAAAACTGATTTCTGATTTGTGAACAGAAGTTTTCCTACCCCAAGGAAATTAATTGTATTTGAACTTGGAATATATTCAAGGATACTGCAGCAAAGCGATGTTAAGGATATTGATCTATAGTTACGCGGGTCTGTTCTTTCGCGCTTCTTACATGCAGGAGTCGCTGCGCTTTCTTCCAGTCGCTCGGGACTTGTCGCTGGGTGAGAGATCCGCGGCCCTATTGTAGAAATGGAGATGGATGACCGTCGCCCAGGTGACCCCAGGCTTAGTAAAGTAACCAGCAACCGACTGTAGGACTTTCCTGCGAAAGTTGTGTATCTCGTCCATTTACCCTACCTGGTAAGTGTCTCAGGATGATGAACAGTATTCTAAAATCGGTCGAGAAAGCGTGTTATAAGCTATGGTATGAGTTAAATTTGCTCTAGATCTTACTAAAAAGATCTGCGTAGCATCTGCAATTTCCTAGAAATTTTAGTGACGACTGGCTTTAAATCGCAATTGACGCTGTTTAACTGTTTCTTTCCAAGGGATGAGTGGCAATCGCGTAGTAAAACTGTCTGCCTGCCTGTTTTGCGAAAAATGTTTTGTTACTTCCCTTTGTCCTATGACGGCATTAACCTCGACATTGATATCTGTTGATCGTCATAAGATATTTGCTTGCGGATCTAATTTTGATTCCTAAAGCGAAAATTTTCGGTTTGAAAAATTGTAACGATACTCGGGCATAAAATTTTTTAACTCTAGACCAGCGTGACTCCACCGATATAGTTTTACAGTTATTCCTATCTGCCAGATAACGCTTCTTAAAAATGGAAGTGTTGTGTAAAGTTTTTCTAGCGATTTAACACGTTTCGTTTACCCAGCGTTAAAGCCATTGTACTAAGACTCATTCTAGCATACGGTTCTCATTTGGATTATCTTCATCATATTTGAAAATATTACTGGTGTACACCGTGAGAAGAAAATCTTTTACCGTTCATTAATTCGCCGTTCGCAACACGCGCTTTCTTCACTTCGACACTCCATTCCTTCACGATTTTTCCCTGGTCCCTAACCCGTGCTCTAGAAGCTTATCAAAATAGCTTCTGCAAATCCACAGTAAAGAATAAGACGCTTGCAGGGACTTCAAGCGCTCTGCAGCCACACAGCAGCAGTGGAAGGAGAAAAGACTATACTTAAACCTGATACTAGATGCGTGATGGTGTGCACACGAGAAGCTCTTAAAGATGGTAACGAATGCTGCCGCCGGTTAGTAGGCTACGCTCGTTCCACACGCGCAGAGTATTGTCTTCCTCCGTCACAGCCGCGGATGCAGCTGGCATCTGTCGGTGGGTGTGCTCTAGTGAGACAGCTGGCGCGCAGCCGCTGCCTCTTGGTACAGGTGACAAAATCCCTGCCTGGTGACTGACCTCATAGTTCATTCTTTCAGAACACGAGGGTAGAGCCTCACGGATCTCGCGAGATCTTGTCCCCGTCCGGACGTTATAATTTCGGTAGCTAGGCCGAAACATGTGTCTCCTATAAGGTAGTGAACTTAAAAATCTGCCAGTACTTCAGTCTACTGCGGACGGGGTGCGAACTACTATACTTAATGGGGTATTCAGGTTGTCGGCTGTGAACTGTGCTATTACTTCGTAGAACAACTAAAATAAATCACTTCGGTGGTAGTGGATGAGTAATTTACAGCAGATCATTTGTTGCCTATCTCCTGAGGAGCCTCGTGGAAAATAAAGTGCAGAAATGCTTCGACCAGTGGCAGATGCGAACGCAGATCTGAGAGGACGCAAACGGGTCATACTCAGCTAACACCACTCACATGGGCAACTTCGATTTCCTTCTGTTGTACTCACCAAACAGACTGTGTACCAAACACATAAATGTAACACGAAGAAAATTACTTACAAGCGGCAACTATTCAATTTTGTCTTGTGGCCAAATAGACTTAGGTGACAGCTTCTACAAAAATTGATGGGGGCATAGATTAGTAATAATTTACAAAGACTTACTAATAGAATATGTCTTAGAATATTCATCTGTAATACGAAGAATGCGAGTGGTAGTATAGACCGTTGTCCAGTTGCACTGATGTGTTTTTACACACTAGTGAAGAATGGCTAACATCACGTACAGAATGTACAGTTTGGTGGTTCTTGGTGGCAACTGTTAATGAGTCGTGGAACTCTTGCCGAGTCACTGTCCTGAGCTACTTACTCACGAGCTGATGAGAACAGCCGTGCGTTTGCATACATCCATGTTTGTCGGATGGGTGTTCTCTTGGGAACTATTTGTGTGACGTACGACGAAACTGAGACATACTTACTATTGTGTGCTCCCTCTCTGGAGGTTAACCTCTGTAACTCGTGCCAGAGTGGTAGGCAGCTCGTCACTCTACGGTACAGGGTTTATACACTGAACTCCCAGAGAAACTGTATAGGCATGCGTATTTATATACAGAGATATGTAAACAGGCAGAATAAGACAACAAGTGTCTGATTCAGTTGCTAGATCCGTTACTGCCGTTCAGTGGCGCGTTATCAAGATTTCAGTGAGTTTGAACAGGGAGTTATAGTCGGCGCACGAGCGATAGGACACAGCATCTTCGAGGTAGCGATGAAGTGGGGATTTTCCGGTACGTCCATTTCACGAGTGTACCGTGAATAACAGGAATCCGGTAAAACATCTAATCTCCCACATCGCTGCGACCGGAAAAAGATCATGCAAGAACGGGATCAAGACAATCGTTCAACGTGACAAAAGTGAAACCCTTCCGCAAATTGCTGCAGATTTCAATGCTGGGCCAACAAGTGACAGCGTGCGAACCATCCCACGAAACATGATCAATATTGGCTTTCGGAGCCAAAGGCTCACTCGTGTACCCTCGGTGACTGCGCGACACGAAGGTTTACGCCTCACCAGGGCCCGTCAACCCCGATATTGGACTGTTAACAACTGGAAACGTGTTGCATGCTCGCACGGGTCTCGTTGCAATTTGTATCGAGCGGATGGACTGTACGGGTATGGTGTCAACCTCATGAGTCCACAGACCCTACATATCAGCAGGAGACTGTTCGAGCTGGTGGAGACTCTGTAATGGTGTGGAGCGTGTGCATTAGGAGTGATATGGGACCCTTGATACGTCTACAGGGTGTTTCAAAAATGACCGGTATATTTGAAACGGCAATAAAAACTAAACGAGCAGCGATAGAAATACACCGTTTGTTGCAATATGCTTGGGACAACAGTACATTTTCAGGCAGACAAACTTTCGAAATTACAGTAGTTACAATTGTCAACAACAGATGGCGCTGCAAGTGATGTGAAAGAGATAGAAGACAACGCAGTCTGTGGGTGCGCCATTCTGTACGTCGTCTTTCTGCTGTAAGCGTGTGCACTTCACAACGTGCAAGTGTGCTGTGGACAACATGGTTTATTCCTTAGAACATAGGATTTTTCTGGTGTTGGAATTCCACCGCCTAGAACACAGTGTTGTTGCAACAAGACGAAGTTTTCAACGGAGGTTTAATGTAACCAAAGGACCGAAAAGCGATACAATAAAGGATCTGTTTGAAAAATTTCAACGGACTGGGAACGTGACGGATGAACGTGCTGGAAAGGAAGGGCGACCGCGTACGGCAACCACAGAGGGCAACGCGCAGCTAGTGCAGCTGGTGGTCCAACAGCGGCCTCGGGTTTCCGTTCGCCGTGTTGCAGCTGCCGTCCAAATGACGCCAACGTCCACGTATCGTCTCATGGCCAGAGTTTGCACCTCTATCCATACAAAATTCAAACGCGGCAACCCCTCAGCGCCGCTACGATTGCTGCACGAGAGACATTCGCTAACGATATAGTGCACAGGATTGATGACGGCGATGTGCATGTGGGCAGCATTTGGTTTACTGACGAAGCTTATTTTTACCTGGACGGCTTCGTCAATAAACAGAACTGGCGCATATGGGTAACGGAAAAGCCCCATGTTGCAGTCCCATCGTCCCTGCATCCTCAAAAAGTACTGGCCTGGGCCGCCATTTCTTCCAAAGGAATCATTGGCCCATTTTTCAGATCCGAAACGATTACTGCATCACGCTATTCTTCGTGAATTTGTGGCGGTACAAACTGCCTTAGACGACACTGCGAACACCTCGTGGTTTATGCAAGATGGTGCCCGGCCACATCGCACGGCCGACGTCTTTAATTTCCTGAATGAATATTTCGATGATCGTGTGATTGCTTTGGGCTATCCGAAACATACAGGAGGCGGCGTGGATTGGCCTCCCTATTCGCCAGACATGAACCCCTGTGACTTCTTTCTGTGGGGGCACTTGAAAGACCAGGTGTACCGCCAGAATCCAGAAACAATTGAACAGCTGAAGCAGTACATCTCATCTGCAAGTGAAACCATTCCGCCAGACACGTTGTCAAAGGTTTCGGGTAATTTCATTCACAGACTACGCCATATTATTGCTACGCATGGTGGATATGTGGAAAATATCGTACTATAGAGTTTCCCAGACCGCAGCGCCATCTGTTGTTGACAATTGTAACTACTGTAATTTCGAAAGATTGTCTGCCTGAAAATGTACTGTTGTCCCAAGTATATTGCAACAAACGGTGTATTTCTATCGCTGCTCGTTTAGTTTGTATTGCCGTTTCAAATACACCGGTCATTTTTGAAACACCCTGTAGATACAACTCTGATAGGTGACACGTAGGTAAGCATCCTTTCCGATCACCTCCATCCACTCATGTGCATTGTGCATTCCGACGTACTTCGGCAATTCGAGCAGGACAATGGGACACCCCACACGTCCACAATTGTACAGAGTGGCTCTAGGAACACTATTCTGAATTTAAACACTTCCGCTGGCTACCGAGGCATGAACATTATTTAGCATATCTGGGATGCCTTGCAATGAGGTATTTACAAGAGATTTACATCCCCTCGCACTCCTGCGCATTTATGGACTGCCCTGCAGGATTTATGGTGTCATTTCCCTCCAGCACTTCTTCAGACGTTACTCGAGTCCATGCCAAGACATGCTGCGGCACTTCTCCGTGATCGCTGGGGCCCTACACGATATTATGCAGGTGTGCTAGTCTCTTCCGCACTTCAGTGCTCCATTATAGGTGTCTTCTCGAGGGCATGGCAGCTTCACTTATAGAGGATTTGAATGTCAGTGAACGGACGTCTAGTATTCTAAAGCAGTACGATTAAAATCTCAAACAACAGTCGAAAAAACTGACTTTGGAATTTCCCGAGTGCTATTAAGCACAAAACATTTCAACTCAGTTAACTTATGTAGCCATAGTTGAATGGATAGCATTCTTAACTTGTAATGACGATTTCACTGGCTCCATTCACCGTACAGGCAGATTTTTCAAACTTGTATTTGCATTCGGTCTTTATTATCAACTCTAAATGTTAGTTAACAAATATTGACGTTAATCCATTTTAATAAAATATTTTTATTTTGAGTTACCCATTGTATGAAAAAGACAGCATTCATAATGAATGAAATGTTGGTACAAAAATGAAAACATAAAAAAAGAAACACTTTATTTCTTAATATTACAAAAATTATGAAAGCATCAAAAATACAAATATGATAGTAATGAAAATATTTAATGTAGTATGGATACTCACTGTTTCATGTGATTAATAATTAAAAATGAAAATGTTATTTTGTTTAAAAAAACTGTTGTCACGTCAGTACTGATAATTAAAATTTAAGTTCGATAATATATACTAAATTCAAATAAAAGTTTAAATATTCTCTTCTAAGGAGAATCGAACCAGTGAAGTCGTGATTACGAGACTCAACTACATGGTCACCCACGGAGGATCCGTTTAGCTAAAGCGAAATGTTTTATAACTGACAGCGCTCAGAATCTTCAGATCTACAAACCTAATTTTTTCGAACGTTTTTTGAGAACTGCATCGTTCTCGTTTAGGAAACTGACGTCGATGAACCGCCCTTAAAGTCATGTAACTTTGAAGAAAATGAAGAGGGGTCAATCGGCAAGCTTAAGTTGTAACTGAAAATATTTTATAGGGACAGAAGTTTGCAGTTTCCACGTCCAACCTCGTTGCAGAGCAGCCCGAACTCTATAGTAGACTGTTGTTGAAGCAGTCATATTTTAAGAACTAGTTACACCGTAGGCGTTCAAGATCAAAAAGGAGTCGTGCACCATTACACGAAGACAAATAGCACATTATTAACGTAACGTCTCTTACGTACTTTCCAATTCATCTACAGATCAAATTAACGCGGCTGTTTCCTCTTTTTTCGTTCCTTTGACCAACTGAGATCACGTAAAAAATTTCTTCTTTCCTCATTGCCTCCTGTTTTTCCATAATTAATCTTCTCCACATGTTGTCTTTCTCTTTCTTCTGTACAGTTGTTAACGGTATTTTTTCATTTGAAGGTTTGATTAATTTGGTATGATGTTCTCAAGAGATTTTTATTTCCGATTCTTTGGTACGATTTCACTGTAGTTCTTTTCTTCTTCCTGCAACCCATATAACTGTTCTCAACACAGAAATGCAGGAAATTCTCCTTATCTCTTTATTTAACTTCGTGGCTTACGAGTATTTTTCTTAAAGTTTGTATCTTTCAGAGAAACAAAAAATAAAAATCTTAACTTATGCGCATTTGCTAATCCTTCCAGACAAGATCCCTACAGTTTACACATTTTTTCCAGCGGTGTTTCACCATTCGTATGCCATAATCGTGGAAGTTCTCAGCCTGAAAAATGCTCCCCACTGCAGAATCTTCGCCTATGGGCAGAGGAGTAATGAAAGCCGTAAGACGTACTCTTCCTGTACTACATGATGAGCAGCTGACCTTCACACGTCGTGACAGCCTGTCCATGATATTTTTGCAGCAGCCATCGCGCACGAAGCGAGGATCTGGCCCTGAGAACAGAAGTCCGTTACTCCGTGACATCATCCCTCAGCAGCGCTGCGTGTGTCCGCCTGGTACAGGAGCCGCAGCTCGCAGCCGTCGGCGAGACAACCGAAGGGCGAATCACTCACGCCAAGCGTCAGCCAAAGCACGCGTGCAAACCATTTGTCACCCCCCCCCCTCTCTCTCTCTCTCTCTCTCTCTCTCTCTCTCTCTCTCTCTCTCTCTCTCTCTCTCTCTCTCTCTGTCTGTGTGTGTGTGTGTGTGTGTGTGTGTGTGTGTGTGTGTGTGAGAGAGAGAGAGAGAGAGAGAGAGAGAGAGAGAGGAGAGTGGATTTCGCTGGCCAGTTGAAACAAAACTATTTGTATAAAGTGCTTCTACGCTACAAATAGGAATAAAGCAGAAAAGCACTTTAGAATCTTATAAGGAAAAGTCAGTGTGGTAGAATGAAGCCGCGGTACAAGTGTAATGTCGGAACTCTGCTGCCATTTCATCTCAGCTCCACTGCAGTAATGCAACGAAACAGATGTCCATGCTAGACCGACCGAGGTGACGCAGTGGTAAACCATGGTCTAGAATTGAAGAGGACGACTATTGAAATATTTATGTGCACATCTAGATTTAGGTTTTTCATCGTTCCCCTAAATGGCGTAAGGCAAGAGGCGGTAAGGTTTTCATGAAAAAGTCTTGGCCGATTGATTCCGGTGTTATAGTTTACAGTTGGTTAGAATTCTGCATAGATCAATTAAATAGAGAGGTAACGTTTTGGGAGTTTCCGACCTCTATAGTTACTTCTTCAGAGCGCCATTTCTGAATTGCGTCGGAACCTCACAGAAAGTGACAATGGTAGCCTAACTGTTGTGGAACTGCTGTGGTTACTTTATTGGACAGTAACGCTGTTACCGTGTAACTTTTGAGCCTGCCAAGAGTCCAGAGGAGCTGTTCCGTTTTGGGATATTAATTGCTGGTAGGGATTTAATTTGCTTTTACGTTTGACCCAATTGGTAGCCAAGTTTTCGGGACATTATCTTGGTTGCTAGTGGTCCAAGAACTGAATCTGGCTTAATTCCGAGAGCCCGGTAGAGTAGATGTTCCTGTTTTTCTCCATGTCGGACTGGGAGGTAGGTTTCCGCTATTCTACGTAAAGTGCTGAATACGGGAGACTGCTGAATTGTGTGCTTAGAGAGTTCTAGGCTCGCTAGTGAATTAGATTTCCCAGTGGCGTTTGGTATTCTCGCTGTACCGTGAGGTTGGATATAAAATTGTGACTCGTCCAGGTGGGAGGTGGCAGTTCCTGCGAGAGTGCTACTAATGGGAGAATGAAGGGAGAGCGCTGTGAACCTGCCTGCAATCGAGTCATTTCACACGTCACGTCTCGTTGGCTGAAAGGTATCAAACCGTAAACAATGTGGGTAGTTGCTTGGAACTGCAGAAATAGAAGTCTGCAGGTCGACATCCTGACTGTAAGAGTCGAGCAGTGATCACCCTGAGAGCAAAAGTGATTTTCGGAAGTGTTTATCTCTGAAATCAGTTATTATTCATCGACACTCATAAAGTTAGTGTCCAAATATGGAATCCTTACAAGAGTTCACTGATGCTTTGTCGCTGCCAGGTGTCTAGTTCTATTTTTTCTGGTTTTATAGGCGTACGTTGTGGCTTAACGAGTAAGCCGAGTCACAGCGTTAGATTGGGGAGGTATGAGATATATGTTTGATGGGACAGGTGGTCGTTCAGAGTCAGTTAAACGTGACAAACCGGTGTAGGTTCCCTTGACTCTTCCAACTCTTACTCGTTGTCTGTGGAAACTTCTGCCTAAACTTGCAAGGGACCAAGGGAAGCGCTGTATTAACTGTTACCGGTGTACGTAGTCTAGTCAAGTGACCACTTCTTGGAACATGTTTGAATGCAGTTTGATTGGTACAGTTTATTATTTCATTGGTGTTGAAGCAGTTGCCATTTTAATCTTGTTCGTGGGCCAAAGCGAAGCTGACAATCCTTACTGACTCTCCTGGAAGAGTAGCAGCGCAGAGAACTGAATCGTGATCGCCGATAAACGTTCCGCTGTCGAACCAGCGGCGCAGTAGGTCGCGTAATTCGTGTGGCGCGCCGCACGGCGCAAGGAGTGCGCGAATTCCAGCCGCTTTGGCCCCTACCCCTACCACTGGCGCAGCGCCACGGCATCGCGGAGTCGAGGAACGTCGCAGCCGCTGGCTGGCCAGCGCAGGTTTCGTCATTCCAGCCGGCAGCTTGCCGAATGTGTGCCGGACTTGCTGGCTGCGATCACGCGGACGGACTGAGCAGAGAGGCGGCGCGCGTCGAGGGGCGCGAACTGCGCCTCGTGGCGCCGCCGGCCGTGACCTTTGAGCGCCGGCGCCCGGCGCCGCGACGCCCGGAGACGCGGCCTGCGCCGGCAGCGGGTGGCGTCACCGGCGGTCTGTGGCGTCATCCCCCACCATGCCTCGGCGCCCACGCGGAATCGATAGCTCAGTTACAAGTAGTTTCCTCCATACCGCGCCTAGTTCAAATGGCTCTGAGCACTATGGGACTTATCTGCTGACGTCATCACTTCCCTAGAATTTACAAGGGAACCTCCCCATCGCACCCCCCTCAGATTTAGTTATAAGTTGGCACAGTGGATAGGCCTTGAAAAACGGAACACAGATCAGTCGAGAAAACAGGAAGAAGTTGTGTGGAACTATGAAAAAATTAATGAAATATACAAACTGAAGATAGGAAACATCAAGGACAGAGTGAGCTAAGGAGCGCTGTGGTCCCGTGGTTAGCGTGAGCGGCTGCGGAACGAGAAGTCCTTGGTTCAAGTCTCCCCTCAAGTGAAAAGCATAATTTTTTTATTTTCAGATAATTATTATCTGTCCGTCCGTTATGTTTTCATCACTTTTTTTGGAGTGATTATCACATCCACAAGAAAACCTAAATCGGGCAAGGTAGAAGAATATTTTTACCCATTCGCTAAGTGCACAATTTAGGTGGATCAACACCATATTCCTGTCATGTGACGCACATGCCGTCACCAGTGTCGTATGGAATATATCAGACGTGTTTTCCTGTGGAGGAATCTGTTGACCTATGACCTTGCGATCAGATGTTTTCAGTTCCCATTGGAGAGGTACGTCCTTTCGTCTACTAATCGCACGGTTTTGCGGTGCGATCGCAAACCACAGACACTAAACTTATTACAGTGAATAGAGACGTCAATGAACGAACGGACAGATTATAAGTTTGAGAAGATAAAAAAAGTAAACTTTTCACGTGAGGGAGGACTTGAACCAAGGACCACTCGTTCCGCAGCCGCTCAGACTAACCACGGGACCACGGCGGTCCTTAGCCTACACTGTCCTTGATGTTGCCTATCTTGCGCATGGACTACTCAGTTTGTATACTTTGTTTATTTTTTGCATGGTTCCACACAACTTCTTCCTGTTTTCTCGATTGATCTGTGTTCCGTTTTTCAAGGCCTATCCACTGTGCCCACTTACAACTAAATCTGAGGGGGGTGCGCTGGGGAGGTTCCCTTGTTAGAACTTCTTCAACCTAACTAACCTAAGGACATCACACACATCCATGCCCGAGGCAGGATTCGAACCTATGACTGTAGCGGTCGCGGGGGTCCAGACTGTAGCGCCTAGAAACGGTCGGCCGACCCGGCCGGCTCCATACCGGCTGCCACGGCCACGGCCACGTACTTACTAAGGTAAAGACACTTCCCACTTTCGGTTGCTTCTTAAGTTCGTGGCGTTTTCCGGGCCGGTGTAAAATGAATGTGCGCAACGGAAAATAATAAACGCCAAATGAAGATTTGGCCCTGTCTATCTACCCCCTGAAGCAGATCTTAGGATCTCTTAATTCAATAAATTACAATCTAAACGTAAATGAATAACGAAGGCAACAAACCCTATTAAATGATAAACGTTTTTCCTGCTTATATATTTATTGGGGATTAAAAAAAAACTTTAGATTACAAAGTTTACATTTCCTAAGTAAAATTACAAATCAATTGCCCAATGCCGGCCGCGGTGGTCTCGCGGTTCTAGGCGCGCAGTCCGGAACCGTGAGACTGCTACGGTCGCAGGTTCGAATCCTGCCTCGGGCATGGATGTGTGTGATGTCCTTAGGTTAGTTAGGTTTAAGTAGTTCTAAGTTCTAGGGGACTGATGACCACAGCAGTTGAGTCCCATAGTGCTCAGAGCCATTTGAACCATTTTGAACCAATTGCCCAATTCTGCCCGTTATTATGACTGCGCCGCCTAATATCAATGACACGAAATGACTGACATCATGTACGTACCAGACATTAGAAGAGACTACTTTCAAAGATGATCTACGTTAGTGTGGAACCTCAGTGGACAAAACCTAACGTGATCACAGCTGTTTAGCTTTTATAGCCCTAATAAGAACAAGCAATTTGCGATATCACCATATGTAGTGCGTCCCGTGTGTCGAAGTGATGGTTCTTGTACTCGTCTGCGACGATGGAAGAACTCCAGCCACAAATAAACTATTCAAACACTAGGACGGCGGAAGGCGATCCTCTAATATCCTCTAATATACTCTAATACTGTCTCCTCCTCTCTGTGTTCTACAGACGAGAAACGCGAACTCCCAGCCACAAGGGCGGAGTTCAGATAACGTCTCAACGTAAGTATACGCAGAGGAAGTGCTGTCAATTACTGTACGCTACACACTCAACGACGACGTCCAACCCGGAGGCGAAGTCCAGAATCGCATAGGTTCGCAACAGTACAGAGCCTAACTGTTCTAACTATAAACTCTCCTGAGAGCAAAGACAGCAAGTCCGTCAGTACCAACAAAGATGATACCGAGCGACCTTCACACACGGGCGCTCACAACGGAAGACCTCGTCTCTCCAGCGCTGGCTTCCCAGAAAAACTCGGCTCCCGTTCCTCGTAATTCCGAAAACGACTAATATTCCCGAAACCACGGAATATTCTCCCTCTCTACAGATTCTCCCGAACTCCGACCAACCATATTTTAGTCTTTTGTCGTACAGCGCGAAAAGTTTGCGAGGAGAAACCTATACTCGTACTATGATGCGCTTCTGAGCAAAAATCGTTGGAAATAACGCAGCCTGCATGGTTTGAGAGGTGCCACTTCTTCGTTCCTCTCACATGCGTCCAAGATTTTCAGCGTTCGGAAGTATTATCCGGTTATCCTTTCGGCCGGCCATCACCCTATTGTGCTCCAGAGCTCATGTGCCACGATGTCCATCTAGTTACTTCCTGTATTTAAGCAGGACAAACACATGTGCTGGCTTTCCACCCAGGGTTTGAATTCTGCCTGCCGTTTCATCTCCACTGGCGTTCCAACCTCTTCTAGTATAGGCAATCTTTCGTTACGCCGTTTTTATAACAAAGACACTCCGTCACTTTTCATCCAATAAGCGTTAGCAATTATTTACAAGATGGACGTGACAATGTCAGTCTCCGTTATATATTGATATATACGATGTACGACCTATCAAATAATAACTAATGTGGTTGTAGATAACGGCAAAATATGTGGATGAGTGCTTGTAAGGTGCGAAATTATAGCCACATTGCAAGTTTAATAAACAAAACAGAGAGTTCAGTCATCGAGAATACATTGTCCTTCACTATTTCCAGCACTTTGCCAAAGCTGGGGTAACTTTTCGATTCCGTGACGGTAGAAGTCACGTGATTTTGAGGCGAAGAATTCGTCGAGCCGTGTCCGGAAGCGCAATTTCATCCTGAAAGGAAGTTCCTTGCGAATTATTCGATAGACAGAGGGAAAGGTGAAAATGTGGGAGTGCAAGATGAGATGAATAAGGTGGGTACGGAATGACTTTCCGACCTGACTCCTGTCTAGTGTTCTTTGTCGGTGTAGGAGATTGTGGGCGGGCGTCATCGTGGAGTAGTATCACTTCACGCACTCTTCCTGGTCGTTATTCTTGGATTTCGTCTGGACAGACGTCTCAGTTGTTGACAGTAAATGCCAGGAATGACGGCTACACCTCGGGGGAGCAATTCGTAGTACACCACGCCGTTGCTGTTCCACTACATGCATGAAATCATCGTTTGTGGATGCGCGCAGGTCTTTGCACGGGGGGTTGCTGTTTTGTTTGGGATCAACAATTCCTTTCTTTCCCTTCTGTTAGTATAAATATACCATTTCTCGTCGCCAATAACGATACGGAATGGGAATGTTCGGTGTTGTTCACGAACCAGTTGATAACGAGCGAGCACAGATGCACGTGTGGCCATCCACTGATTTTCGTGATCTTTGCTTAGAGCATGCGCTATACATACACCTGACTTTTGTACCTTACCTATGCGCGGCGGAAAGATCACAGTTGATCACATCTGGCAGTTCTGGAGTACCCTGACGTGGGAGGATTGTGGATTAATGTGTTCAAGCACTCTTCATCAAACCCCGAATGTCGTTCTGAACGTGGAGGGTCACTAACGTCAAAACGAACCTCCTTAAAATGAGGAAACCATTTTCTTGCCATGCTCTGTTCAGTAGGATTATCCCCATACAAGGCGAAAATGTTTCTGGGTGCGTGTCACTCTGCTGAACTCAAGCTCCACTTGGCACACCATTATTTAGCACCCTCAGCTCAACTCAGGTTCTCCAAATGACAATGTGTTGCGTGAAATATCGGCAATGAAATACATATAAAAATGACAATGTATAAATAAACGCACAGGAACCGGAATACCAACATGCGAAATAAAAACGATGCAGCGTTATCCACCGACCTAATACAATCACTGTAATATATGTCGCTCGATCAGCTGAATTTGGCGCAGTACCATTGTCAAGTGCTCCTTGTATTGTAATTTTAAGCAGTGATCTTTTTTTGGGTATATACAAATGTGCGTCTGTCACTTAAATACACTGTCTCACAAAAAAATTGAAGCACCTAGAAGACGTACTCCAATGTCAGCGTAACTTCGTATACAAATGTAGCGGCTGGAGGTATATCATAGATGAGACAGTTGCAGTTCTCTGTAACGAGTAGAACGGCCGCCAAAATGCATTATTGTTTCTCGTGCGTAGTGTTATTACCAAACCTGATGGAATATACAGGGTGTTATAAAGGTACAGCCAAACTTTCAGGAAACATTCCTCACACACAAATAAAGAAAAGATGTTGTGTGGACATGTGTCCGGAAACGCTTAATTTCCATGTTTGAGCTCATTTTATTACTTCTCTTCAAATCACGTTAATCATGGAATGAAAACAAACAGCAACAGAGGGTACCAGCGTGACTTCAAACACTTTGTTACAGGAAATTTTCAAAATGTCCTCCGCTAGCGAGGATACGTGCATCCACCCTCCGTCGCATGGAATCCCTGATGCGCTGATGCAGCCCTCGAGAATGGCGTATTGTATCACAGCCGTCCACAATACGAGCGCCAAGAGTCTCTACATTTGTTACAGGGGTTGCGTAGACAAGAGCTTTCGAATGCCCCCATAAATGAAAGTCAAGAGGCTTGAGGTCAGGAGAACGTGGAGGCCATGAAATTGGTCCGCCTCTACAAATTCATCGGTCACCGAATCTCTTGTTGAGAAGCGTACGAACACTTCGACTGAAATGTGCAGGAGCTCCATCGTGCATCAACCACATGTTGTCTCGTACTTGTAAAGGCACATGTTCTAGCAGCACAGGTAGAGTATCCCGTATGAAATCATGATAACGTGCTCCATTGAGCGTAGGTGGAAGTACATGGGGCCCAATCAAGACATCACCAACAATGCCTGCGCAAACGTTCACAGAAAATCTGTGTTGATGACGTGATTGCACAATTTCGTGCGGATTCTCGTCAGCCCACACATGTTGATTGTGAAAATTTACAATTTGATCACGTTGGAATGAAACCTCATCCGTAAAGAGAACATTTGCACTGAAATGAGGATTGACACATTGCTGGATGAACCATTCGCAGAAGTGTACCCGTGGAGGCCAATCAGCTGCTGACAGTGCCTGCACACGCTGAACATGATAGGGAAACAACTGGTTCTCCCGTAGCACCCTCCATACAGTTACGTGGTCAACGTTACCTTGTACAGCAGCAACTTCTCTGACGCTGACATTAGGGTTATCGTCAACTGCACGAAGAATTGCCTCGTCCATTGCAGGTGTCTTCGTCGTTCTAGGTCTTCCCCAGTCGCGAGTCATAGGCTGGAATGTTCCGTGCTCCCTAAGACGCCGATCAATTGCTTCGAACGTCTTCCTGTCGGGACACCTTCGTTCTGGAAATCTGTCTCGATACAAACGTACCGCGCCACGGCTATTGCCCCGTGCTAATCCATACATTAAATGGGCATCTGCTAACTTCGCATTTGTAAACATCGCACTGACTGAGAACCACGTTCGTGATGATCACTAACCTGTTGATGCTACGTACTGATTGATGTGCTTGATGGTAGTACTGTAGAGCAATGAGTCCCATGTCAACACAAGCACAGAAGTCAACATTACCTTCCTTCAATTGGGCCAAGTGGCGATGAGTCGAGGAAGTACAGTACATACTGCCGAACCTCAAATGAGCTCTAACATGGAAATTAAACGTTTCCGAACACATGTCCATATAATATCTTTTCTTTATTTGTGTGTGAGGAATGGTTCCTGAAAGTTTGGGCGTACCTTTTTGTAACACCCTGTATAAGGCCGTCAGATGTAGAGCGATCGTTGAAGGATACGGAACCTCCCGATACTCGGGTGAGAAACTATTATCAGCCTCTGACTTTCGAAGGGGTCTTATTGAGGTTCTCCATTTGGTTGACAGGACGTAAAGTGCATCGGAATGCGACAGTGACCCGAATTTTGACTGTATCGGCGCGTCAGGGCAGGCGTACTTGGTGCGATCGCCAACGTGTGCGCACTAGAAGAGATGTGCGCCGTGCACATCGTAGCCTATTCGCATCTGCGGCTGCCATCGCGAGTTGAAGCACTGGCTACCCTGGGCGTTGTGTATCATGCGGCACTAATGGACGGACACCAACAGCAGCCGGACCAGGGTGCGGGGGTTGCGGCAACACGGCCGGCCGCACTTGGAGTGCCACTACGTCTAGCGATGGACAGCGCTTCTGCACCACTAGCCCTGGTGACGACCGTCGCCGAGTTGGGTGGGGGTCACACACTCTTTCAACGTTTTGGAGAAACACAGATATGTTACTTTGCTGCAGCGGTGTGATGAGCCATCGGCTATGGCCATACGTTACGGTTGGTAATGGTTGAGGGATGCAGTCATCTTTGGTCCTATGTCGGAACCAGGCCTTTTTTTGTGCTATTCAAAAAATTTAAAAACCTCTCTCACCCCGGCGTGATTTAGCTTCACTGATCAGGATAGTAAAAACATGCGCATGTTAAGGGAATTTTCATTCACAAAGCAGGCTTATCACATTCACACACTTGAATGCTGTTGTATCCTGATTAAATTGAGCTTAACTTAAATTCCATAAAGCAGTGAAGCAATTTCGAAGTATCAGTGCGACGAAAATTGTCAGTCGATCTCCTGAAAACATTTGTAATAATTATTAACCTTCGGTGATCACATGGGGAAGACCGGAGATCTGCTGGTAAGACCGTGTTAACCTATTTATTTGAAGTAACTGGATATCTTGAGCATACAAAACAGCAGGTTTGTCCAGTGTAAATTAGACGTTCCCCACTGATCCCGTGCAAAACAGCGTAGTAAGCAGACACTGTCAATAATAATCAGTTAAAAAATACGCGAACACACTTACTTCAGTTTAGTTCATGTATTAAATTCCTTCTCATACAGAATCTCATCAAGATGGCGACTAGCTCAGCAATACATACATATATATATCCTCCTCCTTTGACGGCTAATCGGCAAGCATTCTTTTCATAAGAGAAAACAAAGATAGCAGAGAAGCTATTCCATGGATTAAATGGACGCTCCAAGGAATAATACGGCTAGAAACTACTTTGCATTGATAATCATCGTATATTAAAGTTTAGGAATCGGTAAGATAAGAAGAGATATTTCGAGATATGTACTGAGTTATATAATTTATAAAATTTCTGAAAATATCGCGGGGAGACCGCTGCAAGAGACATTACACAGTGTTTATAGTGTGTGCGTGTACGCGAAGTTTTAAAGTCTGTCGCATATCGCATTCTTGCTGCAGTTTTACCTTGAAAATGGTTGTGTGTGCTCCTGTAGAAATAATGGGTGGCTGCATTCCTGTAAGTTACCTGGATATAGACACGATTGTCTGCAGACTCGCTGAAATGAAATCATCGTATGGCAGTGGTGGTCGGGAGGCCTCTTTCGGGGGAGTTCGGCCACCGCATTGCAAGCCCTCTTTAGTTGACGCCACATCGGTGACTTGCGAGTCAGTGATGATGAAACTGATGATGCACACTGCCGGGTATCGAACCCGGGCCCCTGTGTGGTGGGCGGTAACGCTACCGCTACGCTACTGTCGCTTACAGGGTATGCGAATTATGCGTACAAGCGGAGGTTTCAGCAGTCGCGCACTGGTTCGTTGTCGCCTCCCCTGGCGCGCCGTCTGCCCATCTGTGGGCCAAGTTACTCTGTGCACACCCGACTGGTCTTAAGAACACTCTGTGACGTCAGTGAGTAGAGGCGCCGCGCACAGTGGCCTGCGTTGCGGCATCCGAGCTGTTGAACAGACTGCCGGGCCGTGACGCGTCAGCCATTGTGTGCGCTGCTCAGACGTTTGCCGGTAATGAATCGGGCGGTAAGTGGTCGTCCGCGAGACACGAGGGGCCGCACTTCCGCCGCACCTCTGCATGGGGAGCGCAGAGCCGAGCCGGCGGCTTCCTGTGGCGCAGCCGCTGGCCGGGCTGTCCCTAATTGGGCATTGTTCGCGACCTGCCCTCGCGCTCATTTCGCCGGCTGCCGGCTGCTGTTCGCCGCGCCGTTTACTGCCGGAGAGCGGAACACGGCGGCCAGCAAGACGACGCCGGCGGATGCAGTAGCGGGCACAGTGCAGCGTTTCTCAACGCGAGTGACAAGTGGCGCTGTGGTAACGTGATGATGTACGAGAGGGAAATGGCTGCCACATACCTTTACTTACTTTTACTAGAAATCACCCCAAAATATAATCAGTAAATGGGGAAATGCCGACTCCTTCCTTTCATAAGGGAAGGACTTTACACCAATTATTCGACATTCGTCCTTCTCAGGACATCCTGGATGATTTCTAGCCATGGAACTGCATGTTCTCCTCTTCTCCGTGCCTTATTTCCCATTTGTCCTGAAGGGTCGGTCCTCTTAGTCCCGCTACGCCATTCAGAACTTACTAACGTCATTTCGAGGCACAGATCCACAATTTTCAAGGTCGTTATTTAAGGTCCTCGCCCGTGCATTCGGTCGGCGTCCAGGACTTCCTTTCCACTCTTTAATGCCAGGTACTGTTCTTGTCATACAGCTAGGCTCACAGCGCTTTACGTGCCCAGACCAGCATAGACGATTCTCTCAAACCTTCGCTGCTATCTCTGCTACCTTTAGCCAGCCTCGGATGTGGTCGTTTCTTACTCATTTAGGGTCCCTCCTCCAGAGCAGCGCAAAATTTCCTTCTCTCTGTTAACTACAGCTGATTTATCATGGCCAATATTTCTGAACCGTATGTCAGAGTTGGTCGCATCCCTCGCTTTCCTTTGACTTTCACAGACATTTTCTCATATCAGATGGCTCCTGTCGATGACCAACATTTCAACTACACAGATTTTGTACGGTTTTCACTGTTTTTATCTATGGAAGCTCTGGACGTTGTCATCGAATCGAGGTACCTGAACTGATCGGTTGGTGCTGTGTTTAAAAACTGGTGGCTGTCCTTGAGAAGTTGCAACATATTTAGACCGTTTTAGTTATATTTACTCTACGTCGTCCTTGTTCTACCGTCGTGAAACAGCCATTAAGATCGTTTACAATATCTGGCTAATTCTTCAGCGCATGAAAATGTCCAGGGAATTGTTTTCTGTAGATGTTCTGTGGTATAGTTCGTGAACAGACTTATTAGCAGTAGACTCAGAGCAGATCCTTGGTGGACTTTTTAATCTCGAACTCTTCCGTGGAGGGCTTGAAATTTTTCCTTAAAGTCTTCATACATATCATTCACAATGTAGTTCCCTTTTCTATGTGCAGTTCAATAATTTAGAAAAATGTTTCAACCTCAGATAAAAACAGAAACTTGCCCACTGAGTATATCTGTTGAACCTCTAATACCGTGATGCAAATCAATGTAAAACAAATAGAGAGAACACCAGAAACATTCGGCCCAACCATGGAGGTAAACGGGATAAGCGACCTGATTTCTTCATAACTAGTGACCAGTACCTCTCACCGCATATCAAATGCCTGTCATCATTCTATAACTGTAATGGAAGATCTGACCAACCCAGTAGCCTGGGTGTGCTGCTGCACAACTGTATCTTTGTCCCTCTCCATCTCCATCTCAGCCGCACTCATCTGGAACAGACTACGTGATAACCCGAATCTGATCCTAAAGCACATGGTTCTGAGTCACAGATTAGAGATTTTCGTGTCATCGGCGTAGCTTCACCATCGCAATAACCCAGCTCCCTTCTTCCTAGCACGCAGTGAGCTGCTATCTGTCACACTGTCAAAATCCTTCCACTTTTCCTCATTAAGTTTTCCCCTAATGCTATTTCTCTCTTGTCCTCTTAACTTTTTCCTATTATACCTTTTCCTTCATTGGGCAGTTTAACCTCTCAGGATTTGATTCTTTCGGTATTCGTGTCAAGCCTTTCTGTTACTAACGTATTACTTTCATTTGACACGAACGTCATATTATGAAAAATGTACTTACCAGATTAAGCACTGTAATAATTATGACTCAAATTGGTTTTTATCAAGTTTATGTCCAACATTTTCTACGCACACTGTAAGAGTGCCGCATGGTTAGGCTCACTTTGGTCAGAACTAACGTCGGACACTATAAAGCCATGCGCCGGTTGTGAATTGGTTCTTGAATACTAGCTTTTCTTGTTTACTTTCGTATTGGTTTGTCATCAGACTTTAGACATTGACAGTAATACTCCCAATGTCACGTATCACGGCACTAAAACTCCTAACCTTGTGCCTAAATGAGGCGTGCCCCATCAAATTCCTGCTCATTGTTCCACATTATGAACCCCGTGACACACCAAAAATGATAGTCTTATGAAACCAAACAGGTTGTACTAGATACAGGACTTTAAGATGATGAAAAACATCCCTACGATATCTAAAACTCATTCACAATATATTAGCATTCACACAATTCCACATCTCCGTTCGAGTTATCCACTGCTTCCCTGAGTTGGACCGATCGCCGTGAAATATTATATGTTATCTCATTTCATACCACCTACTTAGAATAGTACAGGCATTCGCCCGCATGAAATACTTGAAAACGTGACAGTGCCTACAAGCCAAAACTGCTTGCTGCGAGAAAGAGATGAATGGAACTGCGTCTTCGATTTGTTCAATGTATGTAAAAGAGTTGAGATGCTCGATTTTTATTGGGAATAAAATACTGACGGAAATAAAATTAATTTTTGATCAACGTGTCTGGGTACAAAACAAGGTACAGTTAATCTCTAAACATTTCAGCTTAGTGTCCAGATCTTTTAATTAGAGGTGTTCTGGAAGTCGGGGATGCTTTTTTTCTAAATCAACTTCTTCTGAAAATAACACACAGTACCAAAATCGTTTTTAGGTGAGCAGCTGCGCAAAGAAGCTGTGTTCGCCAATCTGGGGCACTGCAACACTAATTTTTCGTGGGTGCCGATCACAATAGCCAGTTTCCTGTGCTCCCTTTTATTGCAGTCTTGAGAACGGTGACCGTGGTATTGCTTTGGGTAGCTGCCATTAGCAGCGTCGGTAGGACGTCCTTTGTTCCATTCCGTCATTTCAGTTCAGTACTTGGTTACCCTAAGGTAGGTACTGCGTCGCCAGCTGCCACAAGTGTTTGGCAGCGACGTGGCCTACTATCTGCGGGGTTGTTAGGTAGCTTTATTGGCAGTGTATCGTGGCCCCCCACAAAGAGCTCCGGTTATCTTTGGGGGAGGTAGCCGAGTATCTGCGGTTCGCCTCCTCAAGACATACCAGACATACTACAGAGGGAGTTTACAACACGATGTCCATATATGTAGCGATGTATTTCTGACACCAAAAAATTCAAAAAGATGCAAAAAATTATCAGACTTCACCGTAAGAAAAATTTGTCCTGTGTATCACATTGAAACGTAAACTTGCTTTCTTATTTTCATCCTTTTATGTTGTGTCGTAGCTTATTTTCGGGAGATTGTGTGCTTGTCCCAGAGAAAAGCGACTAGGATTTCATACGACGGCAGTCTGCGATCTTCGTTTTAAAGCATCTTCGTTGTTTAAGCAGCCCTGAGTCTTAACTCTGCAAGCCCTGTACTACGTACCCATCGAGGATGTGTTTAATGATGACTGCAGCATCCGGTGTGATAGTTGAAAAGAAGAAAGATATTTTCTTTTCTCAACAATTGTACAAAAACGAGTAACTATCATGGACTGCATTTTCAGTAAGTTTCCATCTGTACTAGAATAGTGTGTGCCAAGTCCATGAAGTTGAAATCCAAACTGAACGGCTGAGACTGGTTTCAGTTCCGTTCCCGAACACTGTAGCACAGCGTCTCCTCACATACTTCCTGCTCGCGCAGCTGGAAGCCTGCTACTGCCGTCCCGTGCGACGGTTACCACATCAACGTGGTGCAGAGGCGCCTGCCGCGGACACGCCATCTCGTGGAAATTCTCCCGTCCTTCAGCCGACGGCAGCTGCTGCCAGCGTTGTGCGCAGGTAGTTGCGGAGTGGAGGGATCGGGCGTGCTCTCACAACACACGTGAGGTGCGGCCGTCCCCAGCAGGGCCTCCTTTTGTACTGCCCTGCCTCGGTGATTGTCCGCGTAATGTAAGGGCGTTAAGAGCAGACGCGCGGTTGTAGCTGTCGCTGACGTACCATAATACCACGTAGATGTAGGTCACGCACGGCGGGTCGTTCAGTAGGCCTCTGGCTGGCTCGCGTGTTTACCCAAAATTTCCCGGACAGTGCGTCGAGGCTCGGGTGTATTAGTCCTTCGCATGCAGAAGGCAAAGTCCATTTGTTTATTGGCGGTGCTTATGCCGTGACTATATTTGGCCTAATAAGTCTGCTTCCAGTCGCCTTACACGATATTCATTGTACAGAACACGTATCTAAGCCCGAAGGTCAGTCGCTAGTTGCAGCATGGTTATTTACGTCTTTGTTCTGGGCAAGAAAAACTTCCTAGTTCATAGTACATCTGTCAAGTTTTTTCTTCTTTTCTAAAGGCGCGTACACACTAGGCCAATGGAGGTCAACGAACTACAGTCAGTGCATTCGGCCAAACACTGGTAGGGGACACATGGGCGTCCGGCCTGTCATCTTCAGCAAGCCAAGATGTTGGGAGCTAGGGATTCGGCCATGTGGAATCGCGGTTGGCCCTGATAACTTGTCGAGGTTGCTCCTGCTTTGTTATTGTTATAAAGTAGCCTTTTAATTACAATTTCACCGGTGGGTATTAGAAGGGAAGAAGAGGATTCAGCAGTCGTCACACGGGCAGCTTTTATGCTACAGTAAGAAGTTGATCGCCAGTCTTCAAACGACATTGGTGGACTGATACAAACTTCTTCTAAAAAGTAACGAATAGCGTGCTGGGAAAAATTGTCTGACCTGAAAGGTGAATTGTAATATGGACTATTTCATAATTTTTTCGACTGAAAGCTACAGATTGTAATACAGACTCCAGTCTGTTTTCCACGTCGTGCATATTACTAACTCATACCTCACGTATTTCCCATCAACCGTCTAATCTTTTCAAGCTGCTTTTACAATCGCAGGTCCCACAAACAATCACGTTCACGATAAGAACCTGTGAACTTTAATGCTGTTTCCGTATTCCACTCTATACTCCGGTTTTTTCGTACGCAATAAATCCACACCTGCTCAACAGACACAGCAAGTCGCTGCGGAACCAATCAGCAACCGAACTGGCGTCAACGTTAGGTGAGGGGCCCCAAGACCAAGCCACCGCCAACGCTGGCAGGACAAACAGCAACCAAGGCCAAGCTCTTCTTTGGGTCCGATTTGCCGCCGGTAAACACGAAGCCAGTCTCTGCCAACGAAGCGACTGATTGTCGTTTGTTCGCCTTCGTTGGCGCAGTATGTAGGCGACCAGGCAACTTTCGACAGGATAACTACTTACGTGCGTGTGCGTGCTGCTAGTCCGGTAACCGCCGAGTTGAAAGCAGCAGGAGCGTTTGACGCCCATTGTGTTAACTGAATGTTAGGATCAGGGACAATAGCAATGTTCTTATTTGTTGTTTCCTTTTAGTCTGCGCTGTCTATCATAGGCGAAACCGGTGGTAACTTCGGCCACGACGCAGTGAAGCTTACGTACTTCTCAGTGATTGTACAAAACTCTCGGTGAACTGCGTGTGACATTTTCACCAACAAAATTTACGTTACTAAGCGGCTAATCTATTCATGGACCACGGTGTACAACTCCAGTTGCAGGTTGTCTCTCTAACGGCTTCTAGGAGCAACAAACTTTTGATTGGTTGATTTGGGGGAGGGGACCAAACAGCGAGGCCATCTGTCCCATCGGATTAGGGAAGGATGGGGAAGGAAGTCGGCCGCGCCCTTTCCAAAGAACCGCCCCGGTATTTGACTGAAGCGATTTAGGGAAATCACGGAAAACCTAAATAAGGATGGCCGGACGCGGGTCTGAACCGTCGCCCCTCCGAATGCGAGTCCAGTGTGCTAACCACTGCGCCACCTCGCCCGGTCAAGAACATGATTTTCAGTATCTCAAATAATTATTCACCAGATTTAAAATGCTGTCATAATCTGTTCATTGAGAGGCTTACTGCTACGTCAGAGGCTCAACAGAATAAGGTAACTGTTACACGTGGAAACTGCATGTGTGTCTTGAGGCAGCGTAACTCAAGACACAGGACTTACCCACACTATATTATCCAATATTTGTGAATGAGTCCACTCACTGACTTCCAATAAACTTTACACTCAATTTCAATTTTTTACGAAACTTTTTCTCGCTGAGACCTTGGTCCCCGCCCCCTCTCCCCAAAACACGATGAAAGGAAAAAGACTTTATCGCTTCCTACATTTTCGCTGTTCATGGAGTGGAGCTGCCGTATCAGGCACGATGATCTAATTTATTACTACTTTATTACCAATTCTACTAGCAAAATATTTTGCTGACGGTATCCACATACACCATTGGATGTACCAGCAAAATTGTATCATTCCATGAGACACAGTTCAGCAGATATGAAATCATTAACATTGAGATAACTGAAAAACCAGCTTCTGCTTACAGCGGAGAGCAAATCACCCAGACCATACTTCCGTCGTGTTTGATAACGAGAGCATTTAACGACTTCCAACAAGCTTTAACAACAAAATTTCGAACCTTTCCCAAACTTTTTGTCGCTTACACTCTTAACGTCAAATATTTAAGAGACAAACTCATTTCTAAAGTAATCAGACGTGTCAAGTAATTTTCACAGGAAGGAAAAGGGAAGTTCGGCTCTTTATAGAATTGGGGTGGGCTCGTTTCTCCCCGAGTTCCATAAAATACGTTGTGCGATACATGAGTCACAATTATCGTTCCACATCGGCTGCACAAAATGCGTTTTTTTTATTTACTTCGCGAATTGATTCGGCCGTTAGACAGTTTCAAACAATACAAACAACTTAATAAAATATATACGTCAACTCTGCAGGCTATTGTAACAGTTGTTGTTGATGATAAAATCTAAATCGTTAGGCCTCCTCAAACTCTTTCACTGCTCGGCGTTCGGATTCCTCTGCTGGGATCTTCTTCAGGACTCTGCCCGTGTCGTTATATGCCTACCAGGGACACAAGAAGAATCCTGAAGAAGATTCCAGTAGAGTCATCGAAGCGTTGAAGAACGAACGCGGCGTAACGACTTGGAAAATTTGACCTTCAACGTAAGAAAATGACGTCACGTCTTACCACGTGCTTACATTATATACCCCATACAACTTGAAAACCCCCCCAGTGGGTCCGGGGGTTAAAATAGGCCCGAGGTATTCCTGCCTCTCGTAAGAGGCGACTAAAAGGAGTCTCACACTTTTCGACCCTATGAGTTCAGGTCCCAGTCTATGGTTTGATCTGCCACTTTCAAAATTCTACAGTAGTGCGGCCCATATGGGGAAGGACGCCTTTCGTGGTGCACGAGTGCTCTTAGATTCGATCTCCTGAATCTCTAGTCATGGCTTTTCATCTCCACTTGCGATTCAACTATTTGAATGAGGACACTTTCCGGGTATGTCATCTTCTTCCGTTGTCTCCTATCCTCTTTCGCCCCCATGTCAATATTGCACCCAATATCCAGTACGGTAGCCACTGGGTTGTGTACCCATTTAGTGGTAGCCCCCTGATAACACAGCTGTAAACTCCCCATGTATGCCAAGGAGTAGATGCCTGTCTTCCTGGAGCATCAGGACTCCCGGCAACGGCTATCATTCCAGTTGGCCTTTGCTGTGGCTGGTTGGCGCCCGTGGGGGGAGCCCCTGATCGGAGTGGGTGGCATCAGAGCGGATGACCTGCAATGAAGCACACTAAGTCATCTCTTGCTGGTGACCGTACAGCACCAGCAGTCTCCAAGAAGGGCAAGAGGGAATACAATGACGACGGGTATGACTAAATCCTTTCCCTCCCTCGCTACACCATGGGAGGAACGTAGATCTAAATAACGGAGAGAGCCATATTCGCCTCGGTTTGTAGTCTGTAGCAGAACCGATGGGGACTCTTTTCTACCTTTTTCGTTGAACACCTTGAGGATAAGTTTGGAGAAGTGACAGCGCTGTCCAAGATGCGAAACGGCGCAGTCTTGATTCAGACAGCATACCCAGCCCAATCCCAAGTGTTACTCGCCTGTGACCAGCTGGGTGATATTCCTGTTTCCGTCACTCCCCACAAACCCTCGACATGGTACAGGGGATTATTTTCCATCGTGACCTCCTGTTGTAGTCTGACGACGCGCTCCGCGCCAATTTAGAATCCGGCGTTTTTACAGGAGACCCAAGGAAAACAGGGTTGCTACTGGTGCCTTCATCTAGGTCTTTGAGGGTGATCATTGCCTGAAAAGGTCAAGGTGATGGTTCACCGCTGTGACGTTAAACCATACGTCCCTCCCCTTATGCTGTGCTTTAAGTGCTGGAAGCTCGGGCACATGTCTTCCCGCTACACGTACAGCGCTACATGTCGAGACTGCAGACATCCACTGCACCCAAATACTCCATGTGGGCCACATCCAACTTGTATCAACTGTCGAGAGCACCACTCCCCCAGCTCGCCAGACTGCCCAGTACTCCAAAAGGATTGGAAAATCATGGAGTACAAGACCCTGGACTGGTTGACTTACACAGAAGCTAAACGTAAATTCGAAAGATTACACCCCATTCGGTTGACGTTGACATATACTGCATCTGCATCACCAACGCTATCCCAAGTGTGCCAGCCGGAGTGGCCGAGCGGTTCTAGGTGCTTCAGTCCGGAACCGCGCGACCGCTATGGTCGCAGGTTCGAATCGTGCCTCGGACATGGATGTGTGTGATGTCCTTAGGTTAGTTAGGTTTAAGTAGTTCTAAGTTCTAGAGGACTGATGACCTCTGCCATGGAGGACATTCGCCAGTGGCTCAAGGAGCCAAAAGCTGCGGGACGAAGAGTTTCACGGTCTTCCCCCATGCCTGTAGCTGCTTTGAAGAAATCTTCCCAGCAAGCACCTAAAGAGAAGCGACAGCGCAAGCAAACTAAGAAGTAGTCTGCTATGAATCATGACCCTCTGGTGGCACCAACACCCTGTCAGTTCTGCATCTGAGAATGCAGGGGAGATCTTAGCATCCCCTGCTGACCTGGATCTCACTCATACCTCATGCACCATATAAATGGTTACAAATAGTTGGAGGCAGCAGGTGATCCTGAGGCACCCTCACGATAACGTCATCCTTTAGTGGAATTGCGACTGTTTTTTCAACCACCTGGCAGAACTACGGTCACTGTTGAGCTTTACACCTGCTTTCTGCATTGACCTCCAGGAAATCTGGGTTCCGGCAATGCTGACCTCCGTGGCTATAAGGGGTATTACAGGAACTCTAGCAGCAGTAATAGTGTGTCAGGTGGAGTTTACGTGTATGTCCTGAACTCAGTATGCAGTGAACCTGTGCCCTTCTCCCCTCTTGAAGCTGTGGCTGTCAGAATAAGGACGATTCAGGAAATAACTGTCTGCAACGTAGATCTTTCTTCAGATGGTGCAGTGCCCTTGAATGTATTAGCTGCACTGATAGATCAACTCCCTAAACCTTTCCTACTTTTGGTAGAATTTAACGCTCATAACTTCTTGTGGGGTGGCACAGTTCTTACTGGCAGAGGCAGATATGTTGGAAATTTACTGTCACAACTCGACCTCTGCCTCTTAAATACTGGTGCGACTAGACATTTCAGTGTGGCACATGGCACATATTCGGCCTTTAATCTGTGGGTCTGCAGTTCTGGCCTTCTCCCATCTTTCTAATGAAGAGTACATGACGACCTGTGTGGAAGTCAGCCCCTCCTCATCTTCCTGTCACTGCTCTGGCGTCAGGCACACGGACACCTGCTCAGATAGGCTTTAAACAAGACAGACTGGGAAGTTTTCACCTCTGCTGTCATCGTTGAAACACTCCCCCCCCCCCCCCCCCCCATGGTATCATCGATGTGGTGGTTGCGCAGGTAACTACAACGATTGTTTCTGCGGCGGAAAATGCGATCCTTCGTTCTTTAGGGTGCCCCCAGCAAAAGATAGTCCCTAGGTGGTCGCCGGAAGTCGCTGAAGCAATTAAGAAGCGTCAGTCAGCTCTACAGTGGCGTAAGCGGCACCCTTCCCTGGAGCACCTCATAGCCTTTAATCGGCTCTGTGCCAGCGTTCGCCAGCTTATCAGAAGGCGGAAACAGGTGTGTTGGGAGAGGTACGTGTCGACCATTGAGTGTCACCTTCCCAAGTCCGGGCAAAGATCAAACGAGATTTTGGGCACCAGACTCCAACAGGTGTTTTTGGTGTTAACATAGATGGCGTGCTCTCTACCGACAGAAAGTGATTCCTGAGCACTTTGCTGAGCACTATGCTCGCGCCTCGGCGATGGAGAATTACCACCCAGTTTTTCGCACTCTCAAACGGCGGCTGGAAGGGAAAGTGCTCTCGTTCACTACACGCCACAGTGAACCCTATAACGCCCCATTTACAGAGTGGGAGCTCTTCAGTGCCCTTGCACATTGTTCCGACACAGCTCCTGGGCCCGATCGGATCCACAGGGAGATGATTAAACATCTCTCGTCTGACTAGGAGCGATCTTCAACCGGATCTGGCGCGATGGCGTCTTTCCATCGTAATGGCGGGAGAGCACCATCTTACCAGTACTCAAATCGGCAAACACCCACTTGATGTGGATAGCTATCGGCCCATCAGCCTCACCAACGTTCTTCGTAAGCTGCTGGAACGTATGGTGTGTCGGCGGCTGGGTTGGGTCCTGGAGTCACGTGGCCTACTGGCTCCATGTCAGAGCGGCTTCCGCTAGGGTCGCTCTACCACTGATTATCTTGTGTCCCTTGAGTCTGCCATCCGAGCAGCCTTTTCCACACGCCAACACTTTCTTGCCGTCTTTTTTGATTTGCGAAAAGCGTATGACAACCTGGCGACGACATATCCTTGGCACATTATACAAGTGGGGTCTCTGGGGCAGGCACCCGATTTTTATCAAAACTTTCTGTCGCTTCATACTTTCCGTCTGCAAGATGGTGCCTCCCATAGTTCCCCCAATATCCAGGAGAATGTGGTCCCACAGGGCTCTGTATTGAGTGTATTTCTATTTACAGTGGCCATTAACCAGAACTTTACGTTACTGACGATCCTCTCACTGTAGTGGAGACGTATCGATTTTAGGACTGGTTTTCGACGCCCAATTGACTTGCCTTCCTCACCTTCGTCAGCTTAAGCAGAAGTACTGGCAGCACCTTGATGCCCTCCGCTGCCTGAGCAGCACCAACTGGGGTGCAGATCGCTCTACGCTGTTGCAGCTATACTGTGCCCTTGTTCAACCCCGCCTTGATTATGGGAGTCTGGTTTATGGTTCAGTTGCGCCTTCATCGTTGCGTTTACTCACAAAGTGCGACGGGGCTTTTAGGACGAGTTCAGTGACCAGCGAGTCCCTCCATTTCAGGTCAGGCGTGCACAACTGCTGGCCAGTTACGTTGCACACGTTCGTAGTTCTCCTGCGCATCCGAATTACCGTCTCCTTTTCCCATCCACGGCGGTTCATCTCCCGCATCGGCGGTCCAGGACAGGGCTTACAATTGCAGTGCGCGTCCGATCGCTTCTATCTGAACTGGATTCCTTGCCTTTACCATCTATATTCAAGGTCCAGTCGCGTACACCTCCATGGTGTACACCTAGGCCGCGGCTTCGCCTGGACCTTTCACATGGCCCAAACGACTCATTTCACCCCGCGGCTCTCTGCTGTCACTTCATCTCGATTCTTCACATGTACCGAGGCCATGAATTGGTTTATACCGACGGCTCGATGGCTGATGGTCACGTCGGCTTCGCGTATGTCCATCGAGGACGTGTTGAAAAGAATTCGTTGCCCGTTGGCTGCAGTGTATCCACTGCAGAGCTGGTGGATATATCTCGTGCTCTTGAGCACATCCATTCGTGCTCTGGGGAGTCGTTTCTTCTGTGTACTGACTACAAGCTGTCGACCAGTACTACCGTCGTCATCCTTTGGCAGCGACCATCGAGGAGTCCATCCATGCCCTGGAACGGTCCGGTCGTTCAGTGGTGTTTGTCTGGACCCCAGGTCACGTCGGAATCCCAGGCAACGTACTTGCTCACAGGCTGGCCAAATAGGGTACACGGAAACCGCTTATGGAGATAGGCATTCAAATAACTGAGCTACGTTCGTTTTTACGTCGCCAGGTTTTTCAGCTTTTGGGAGACTGAATGGTATAATCTTAGTAAACACAATAAATTGCGTGCGATTAAGGGGACCACGAATGTGTGTCAGTCCCCATGCGGGCCTCTCGCAGGGACTCTGTGGTTCTCCGCCGGGCCGCGCGGGATGAGCCGAGCGGTCTTAGGCGCTCCAGTCGTGGATTGTGCGGCTGGTCCCGGCGGAGGTTCGAGTCCTCCCTCGGGAGTGTGTGTGTGTGTGTGTGTGTGTGTGTGTGTGTGTGTGTGTGTGTTTGTCCTTAGGATAATTTAGGTTAATTAGTTTGTAAGCGTAGGGACTGATGACCTTAGCAGTTAAGTCCCATAGGATTTCACACACATTTGGACATTTTCTCTGCCGGCTCCGCATTGGCCACGCTTGGGCGACTCACGGTTACCTCCTGCGCCGTGAAGACCCGCCTCAGTGTCGATGTGGCGCCAGGTTAACAGTGGCGCACATGCTGGTGCAGTGTCCTACTTTGACTGCCCTGCGACTAAATCTTCGGTTACCGGACTCGTTGCCGAATTTTATTTGACAATGCCATTGGCTGATTTAGTTTTACGTTTTATTCGTGACGGTGAGTTATATCATTTGATCTAAATTTTAGGGCATGTCTTTTGTCCTTTGTGTCCTCCACCCTAGTGCTTTTAGGGTGGAGGTTTTAATGTGTTGTAGAGTGGAAATGGAATGGGTGTGAAATCTTATGGTACTTAACTGCTAAGGTCATCAGTCGCTAAGCTTACACACTACTTAATCTAAATTATCCTAAGGACAAACATACATACCCATGCCCGAGGGAGGACTCGAACCTCCGCCGGGACCAGGCGCACAGTCCACGACGCCAGCGCCTAAGACCGCTCGGCTAATCCCGCGCGGCCGTGTTGCAGATTGGCTGGCTTCTCCGTTTTATTCTCATGGTCAGCCAGCCATGGTAATCTGTTTAGTCGTTTTAATCTCCTCTACCTGCTTCTTGCGTTTCTGTGGTTTTCTTCTCCCCCTTTTTCCGTTTAAGTGTTTGTAGCCCTTCCGTCGTTCTTGTGGTTTTTCCTTTCTCTCCAATTTGTGTTGTCAGTCTTGCTTGTTTTATTCGGAACAAGGGATCGATGACCTTGCAGTTTGATCACTCCCCACCCCCTACTTTTGAACCAACCAACCAACTTGAAAATGAGTAACGTACGAAGACTCAAAGTAAATATCATAAGTGCGATATCTCACAGCAGAGTTGCCACATAGTTCTATTCTTGTTACAAAGTTATTTTTTATGTATTGTGCAAAATGGAAAGGACTTAACAGTACTTATGCATTAAAGATATATTTAATGTATATAATACAGTTGCTTTTGCATATACATTCTGCCTTAACAACGCACAAATGAACTATCCTAGACAATATTGCACGTGCTTCCCTGACTGATGCTATGGACACAGAAAGAATATGTTAAAGCAACTTCTGAAATTCGTTGACCACATACTCGTACCCTGTTACTGTATTTCTAGCTGTATCAAGTCAAAGTTCCACCCATTGTCGTGTCTGAAGAAGATGAGACACTCCACTGTGTCTTCGAATGATGGGTATTGTACATGCGGCTAGCAGTTGCAGATCGCTCGTGGTTACTGAGCCTAAATGCATGTGGTCGCTGAGATACATTTATGGTTTTAATAGTGCCGATTTCTGCCGGACTGTGTCTTCTTCTTACAGCTCACTATTTCATTTTCTGAGCGTTCTACACTAAACGCTGTCCAGCTTGTCATTTTTGTAACACAACCTACGAGCAGATTAGGGACAGAAGTGATGACAGTTCGTGCAGGACCTATCATTTTGCAGAACAATCCTCGAGCACGTACAGTGCAAGCTGTTACCGCTTTGTTTGACTGATGAGGTTGCTAAGTGCTATACCACCTACTGCACTCCCCTGAATTAAGCCCTCGTGAGTTCAATTCGATTTCTAAACCGAAGGAAACACTTGACGGCGTTCACTCCAGAACTGCTACAAATTCGTCAGGCAGTAGACCGCGCACCTCGAACTGTCAACACAACTGGCGCTGCTGAGAGTATCCCAAGACTTTCACGTCGCTGGGAACGGGTTATATACGTAATGCTGGTGACTACTTTGGAGGTCAGTAAAACTTTGAAACAAGTATCTATTTTGTACGACCTGTAAATAAATAGTTGTCACTATTAAAGTTCCAACGCTCGTATAAAGAGGATAAATGGTTTTACAATGACAGTGAAAATTGGAGTACATGAGTCCAGAAGTGAGTGAGTAAGGCTGCTGTATAATCTTAGGCCTACTGGTAGTGTCAACCAGAATTATTTCAGAATTCTTCGCTTCTTTCTGGCACCTTGTATAGATACTTCGAAATGAATATCTGATCAGAATAGTCAGAGGTGGGTCTACCTGTTACGAAAACATTACACTTCAAAAATTTTGTTTGTAATAAGGTCTGAAACGACGTTTACCGAGGACGCTGAAGGTGTGCATGTGTGAACCTGTAAAATGGAAATGTCGTGTGGCTAGGGCCTCCCGTCGGGTAGACCGTTCGCCTGTTGCAGGTCTTTCGATTTGACGCCACTTCGGCGACTTGCGCGTCGATGGGGATGAAATGATGATGATTACGACAACACAACACCCAGTCCCTGAGCAGAGAAAGTCTCCGACCCAGCCGGGAATCGAACCCGGGCCCTTAGGATTGACAGTCTGTCACGCTGACCACTCAGCTACCGGGTGCGGACTGTGAACCTGTCATACAAACACTTTATGTATTGGGATCTTCCTCAGTACTGTAGCACAAGGTTACTCACGAGGACGATCACTCCACTTCTTCGTTCTGGGTCTCGCGGCAGGTGCCTGTGCCCATACTGCTGAGCCTGACCCGTGGTTCCTGCTGTGTAGTAAACTCACCAGCAGTAATACCGTCTGTACTCGGCTCCGGCTCCAGCTGTGCCCGGCGCCGTGCGCCTTCTGGGTCACGTGACGGAGAGTGCCGACGCCTCTGGACGGTACGCGAGCCAGCGGGCGCAGAGCGCGTTCGCGTCCGCCGTCCTCCAGGCGACCTTGCCCGCGGCTGACCTGCGCCCACGGCGCCCAGTACGTCACAGCCTCGGGCGGATTGCCGCGCACCACCTCTCGGCAGTGACGTAGTCGTGACGACTGTGCTATTAAAGAACTGCGATCACCAAAGCAAAAAAGACATGTTATCCAGAAAACTAGGAGAGTAATTTTTTATAGTGGAGCTGATAACCAGTCATAGCAACATAGTTAAGACGAATGGAGAACATTTAGCTCAAATCTGGCTGGCGGAGGACGGCTACAGACAAGACTGAGAAACATCAGAAAACTGCGCTCCACGTTCGTGCCACGTAAAGTAATAAAAAGACGACAAACACCTGTGTTGGGTAATGGCACCATCCGTAGTGTGTTGCTAAAACGGAGAGCCACCAGTGGACTCTCGCTACAGTAGACAGTCCAGGCAAACTGCTAGGGAAAACTTAATAGCAACTCGTACCAGAAGGGCCAGCATCAAGCTTGGAATAATTTGCATAGTCACATCCTGGTGAATGACCTCTAGGAAAAGCCTTGGGAGCTCTGATCATACCTGTCTCCCAGATCCGTCTGTGGCTGAAACTACAGACAGCAGACAGAAAGCACTAAGATGTATTGACACTAGAGGATACCACCGTACCGACGTTGGACAAGAGGACACTGCAGCACCTATGTTCGAGCACTGCACCGACTAACGATTACGATTAAGTGGTTTTTTTGAGTCATGAGTCATCAGTCTTCTGACTGGAATTATGCAGCTCGCCGCCAATTCCTCTCTTGTGCCAACATGTTCGTCTCAGACTAGCACTTGCAGCTTACGTCCTCAATTATTTGCTGGATTTACTCCAATCTCTGTCTTCCTCTACAGATTTCCCCCTCTACAACTTCCTGTAGTATAATGGAGGTTATTTACTGATGTCCTAACACATGCCGTATCATCCAGCCCCTTATTTTTGTTGGTGTTTTCCATACATTGCTTTCTTCGTCGATTCTACGGAGAACCACCTCATACCTTGCCATGTCAATGCCTCTAGTTTTCAACATTCGTCTGTAGTACCCCATCTCAAATGCTTTTATCCTCTTCCGTTCAGGTCTTCCTACTATTACAATAATGTGTTCTAAACGTACATTTTCATAAATTTCTTCCTTAAATTAATATCAGTGTTTGATACAAGTAAACTTCTCTTGGCCAATAATGCCCTTTTCGCCATCACTGGTACAATTTTATGTCCTCCTTGCTCCGTTCATTGTGGCTTTTTTGCCGCCTGGTGAGGAGAATTCCTTAACTTTGGCTACTTCTCACTGTTCTCATTTCTGCTCCATCTCTTTAATTTCGTCCTTCTTCGACTTACTGTCAGTCTATGTCCTTTACTCATTCACCAGTCTCTCAATTAATGTCCTTTATTCATTCGCCAGTTCATTCCACTCAGCAGATCCTGTAATTATTCTTCACTTTCACTGAGGATAGCAAAGCCTTCACCGAATCTTGTCATTGTTATGCTTTCACCTCGAATTTTAATGTCACTCTTGAACTTTTATTTCCGTCATTGCTTCTTCGATTTATAATTTGAACAGCAAGGATGGAAAAACTACACCCTTGTCTTAACCCTTGTTAATGCGAACACTTCGTTCTTGGCCTTCCTGTCTTTCCTCTTGGTTTTTGGACATATTGTATATCACTCGTCTTTTCCTATAACATACACCTATGTTCCTCAGAATTTTGAAAATTTTGTACCATTTTGCATTTCGATGGCTTTTTCCCTGTCAAATCCTATGAACGTGTCGCGATACTTCTTCAGCCTTGTTTCCATTATCAAACACAACGTCTGAACTGCCTCAGTTTTCTTTTCCAGTCTTCCGTACATCGTTCTTGCCAGCAGCATGGATGCGTGAGTGTTAAGCTGATTGCGCGATAATTCTGGTACTTGTCGGCTCTTGCATTCTTCGGATGTGTGTGGATGATGTTTTCCCGAAAGTCTTTTGACTTATTTGATCTCTTTTAAATCCTGTTTCTAATACTGGATCCCCTATCTGTTCCTTATCGACTTCTTTCTTCTATCACGTCATAGGACAAGTCTTCCGCCTCATAGATTCCATCAGTATACTCTTTCCATTTATCTGCTCTTTACTCTGCCTTTCACAATGGATTTCCCATTTCAATCTTAATGTTATCGCCTTGTTTCCATTTTAACCGAATGTAGTTTTGATTTTTCTGATTGCGATAGCCATTTCATTTTCAATTTCTTCTCATTTTTCATGAAGGTTCCCTGCACTTGCCGGCCGGGGTGGCCGAGCGGTTCTAGGCGCTACAGTCCGGTACCGCGCGACCGCTACGGTCGCAGGTTCGAATCCTGCGTCGGGCATGGATGTGTGTGATGTCCTTAGGTTCGTTAGGTTTAAGTAGTTCTAGGGGACTGATGACCTGGGAAGTTAAGTCCCATAGTGCTCAGAGCCATTTGAACCACGCCCTTCCCTGCACTTCCTGTTTATTTCCTTACTGAATTACACCGAACGTTCTTGTATTTCCTTTTTTCGTGAAGTACTTTTTCCGTTAGCTATTGTTTCTTCGCAGTTAACCTCCTTGTATCTACGTCTTTCTCTCCAACTTCTGTGGCTGCCGTTTTTAGAGACGTGCATTCTTCCTGAATTGGCTACTGAGCTATTCCTTATCACAGTACCTAAAGCCTTAGAGATACGGAAGTACTATGGAATGGAGAGGTTCTCTCTTCATTCCTTAGTACTTCCATATCCCACCTCCTTGCGCATTTATTCTTCCTGACTAGTGTCTTAAACTTTAGGCTACTCTTCATCATTGCCAAAATCTGATCTGAGTGTGTACGTGCTCCTCGATACGCATTACAATCCAGCATCTGATTTCGGAACCTCTGCTTGGCCGTGATGCAATCTAATTGAAACCTTTCTGCATCTTCCAGCCTTTGCAGGTATACCTCCTTCTCCTCTTGTGATTCCTGATCAGAGTATTCACTATTACTAGCTGAAATTCATTACAGAACTCAGACTTTCTCCTCTCTCATTCCTAATACCAAGTCCATATTCTCCCGTAACCCTTTATTCTTCTTCTTCTTCTCCTCCTCCTCCTCCTCCTTCCCATACAACCGCATTCCAGTCCCCCATGACTAACAGTTTTTCATCTTCCTTTAAGTGCTGAACTTCGCGTTCACTATCCTGAAATACTTCCTCTCCCTCTCCCTCTTCATCTTCTGCGTTCGACATCGGCATGATTACCTGAACTACTGTTGTAGGTGTTCGTTTGGTGTTGATTCTGAAGAGAACTACGCTATCACTGAGCTGTTTACAGTAAGTCACTCAAAATAGTTAAGACTGCTTCCAGCGAGCAAGGCACCAAGCCGTGAAAAAGTTCCAGTTATATTTCACATGGAATACGCTGCGAAATCTGCTCCATTATTATTGCATATCTATCGAGAATCTTTCGCGCAGAGAGTTGTCCATCGAGAATGGGAAAGAGCGCAGCTCTCAGTTCATAGAAAGCGTAAAAGATCAGATGCATGGACGTAGTCACTGACGTGGGCCTCTTGCAGAATCCTACAACATATTCTCAGTTCAAACACCATAATGTTCTTGGACGAAAACAAACTCGTCTCTAAGGATCGATGCGGATTTAGGAAGCAGAAACATCATCATCTGGGCGAAATGCAGCTAGCTTTATCCATACATTAGCTGCAGTGAACACACACAATGCACCTTCCTAGATATCCAAAAGGTCTACAGCACTTTACTACATGGTACACTTCAAACGGAGTATCTTCGCAGATGTGTGATTTTATCCATGAAAGTGCGTTATACTGGAGGACAGTCGTTTCTCATAAACGGTTCTAACATCGGGTGTAGCCCGAGGAAACGTAATTGGACACTGATGACCTTATTGTACGATCGTAAGACTATGCAGAGAGACTTTTGTAAAATTTCAACTTGGTTGAATTAATAGCGGTTGTCATTATACGTGGACAAATGTAAAGTAAATTTCGGTAGGATGTCCCCCCTGCCATGCACTGCAGAGTGGCTTCCGGGGTGTGTAAATGTATCGGATAAAGACGTGTGCGTGACGCCGGCGACATAAATCGACTAGTGGCACCACCCGACGCAGAATTCAAGGCAGCAGACTGCGTGCAGTTGTAGGCAACGTGTGCTCAGCACTCCAGTATTTATTCACGTTTGCTGCGACGAGCACACTGTTCCCAGCGTTTTGGAGGAAAATAAGCGAGTAGGATGGGCGTCTTCGACTTAGTCGTATGATAAACGTTGAAACATGACTGATAAGATAGAAAGGTACTCAAGGTGCGTGTTGCGTGGAGCGACACAAAATGTGAAACAGGCTCACGCAACCTGTAAGACAGTCGGTCATGCAACGCCTGGAAATTTTACGTACTAGCACCATTCATCAGGCTACACTAGTGGGCAAATACCTCACGGCATTTAAAGCGCGGCGTTTGCTACACGCGCCGCTACGTGCAGTCTCCATCGGTATTGGGGCAATGTGTAGCCGCTAGACCAGTTACACCATTGCACTTAACGCAGCCCTGAGATCGGTAACGGTTCCGCATATTGTTCTCGATATTCTACGGCAGGGGTTTCCAACCTTCTAGTTTACCAGCACCACACTGGAAGAAGATGAGTACTTTTAGGCCGCAATTAATACACTTAATACTAACAAAAACCATTGAACAAAAAAAAATAATAAATAAATGTACGGGCCAATGAGAGAAAGCAACGTGTGAAGGGATTTTCAAATTGCGACGCAAGAGATGCAGCCGCGCGTTTTAAATCTGCCGCTGTCGACGCGAACGAACCGTTGACATGCGGTGCCGATAAAAATGAGGCCTAAATTCTTGATCATGACCGCCAGCCTGACTTTCACTCACGAGACATGGTTAACAGGCAACTCTCTTCTCGCCAATCGATTGTTGTCCTGTCTGCGGTACCGAAATGTTGTTGTTCCTCTAGAAAAGATAAACATCAAATTTCTGCCTTTCAGATACTGTAGTCTTAACTTGTAAAATATGCCACATTACTTCGGTATCACATATGCCAAATTAGCTATCATTTTGTGTAGCTAGCTCCAATAGGAAAACATTTAAACTCTCCATCAGACTAAGATAATTGCTCATGTATTCATTTTTGTATCATTAATCCAGTAATTTAACATTTTTAACTACATAAACTATTTATTTTTTAATCTTTTTAAAGAACGCGTGAGGGCCGCTCACTTCTTGCCCCCGGACCGCGGGTTGGACACCCCTAGTCTACAATAAAATGATGCCCGGAATGTATTACTTCTAATCGCAAAAAGCCTCTAAAGGTACATGACATAATTTTGTTAAAATCCAGAAAATCTTTTAAGTGTTGGTCGCCGTTTTTCTAAATTTTACTACTTCACGGCACAATTATGGCATGTGTTGACAGGAAATTGGTTCTTAGAAATATGATTTTACGTCTGACAAGGAAAGTCAGTCAGGACTGGGGGCGTACTCAGGTGATCCTAATGGTGAGGGCAACTGATAGCTGCAAGCAGCAGACCTGCGCTAAACTCCCAGTCTGGTACAAGTTTCCAATTACCAGTTCACACGCATATTCTTGCCGCCATCATTAGTCCGAAGACTGGTTTGATGCAATTCTCCATATAGTCTGTCTTGTGTAACTATTTTTACATCTATAAAACCGGTGCACGCTGCATTGGTTATCCTCTAAAATTACCCCCGCTCCCAACACACCCTTCTTATTTATTTTCCGAGTTTACTACGGAAAACTGTAGAGAATTCCTCCTTCTGCACGACACCTTTTTATGCTTTCGTTATAACCCAAACAAGCTCCGGTACTTTATGGATATCTTCAGTGAGAGGTTTTTTTCTGAAAAACTGGTGCATGTTAACCTCTTCTATATGTTATGTAAATTTTTGTCTCAAAAGTATTTAAATTTGCAAAAGAGCGATTATTAGGTGTCAAACTTTTTGCACCAGTTTACGTACTATGTACAGTACAAACGTGTCACTAAGTTGAGGCATCATGTTCGGTATATAACAGTTAGTTTGTAATTACTGTCAGTTTGTATAAGTGCACCAAACATGTAGGTATTTTAAAACCAGATATGCAGAACATATCAGAGCATTAGAAAGTGATAGCTCCCACTCAACGTTTGCTGATCAGTTTGTAGCACAAAATCATCTCCCAACGAACATAGAAACTCGTGCAACAATTCTTAAAAGTAACAAAAATTAACTATAGAAGGGAATTATCACATCATTTACTCTTTGAGGGATATACTCAAATGTTGGTAAAATTATTCTTGATGAAAAAATGCGCTTCAGTTGAGCTTAACTAATCCTTGGATAGAATCGTACACACGACCCTGGTTTCAGGATGTAAGTCCCATATTAAGGTGTTAAAAAAAGGCACAGTACAAAAATAATAAAACCATCAAGTTTTCTTTTAAGCGTTCTTCCTCATCTTCGTACCTAACTGTAATTCTGCAGCTTTGTGTATATTTGGCGTTTCTCGAGATACTAGTCTTGTTGGTTTCTACGTTACTGGAAATTTTATGCCCTATGATCATGTAGGTAACCCCATACGTGGTGTTGCACCGTCTGAATCCACATTCCATTCTCAATATGACTTATTCAGTATATTGACTTGTTGTTGTCGTTGTTGTTGTTGTTGTTGTTGTGGTGGTGGTCTTCAGCCTGAGGACTGGTTTGATGCAGTTCTCCATCCTGCTCTATCCTATACAAGGATCCATCTCCAAATGAATAGTGCAATTTACATTCTTCTGAATGTGCTTACAATACTATTTTTACTCCTCCCCCCCCCCCCCCCCAACGCTGCCCTTAATTGGTGATACCTTGATGCCTCAGAATATGTCCTACCAACCGGTCCCTTCTTTTGGTCACCTTGTACCACGAATTTCTTGTCTCCACAATGCTATGCTGTACTTCCTTGTTAGTTACGTGATCGACCCATCAAATTTTCAACAATCTTCAGTAGCACCACATTTCGAAAGCTTCTATTCTATTTTTATTTAAACTGTTTGTCGTCCATGCCTCACTTCAATTCATGGTTGCACTCTTTCAGAAAACACTTCCTAACAAATTTACATTCGATGTTAACAGAGTTCTCCTTTTCAGAAATGCTGTTCCGCCATTGCCAGACTACATTTTGTACCCTCTCTGCGTCTGCCATTTTGTTGCCGAAATAGCAAAACTCATCTACATCTACACATACACTCCGCTAGCCACCAAGCGGTGTGTGCAGGAGGGCACTATTCGCGCCAGTCACATCCCCCCCCCCCCCCCTCTCTATTCCACTCGCGAGACGCGCGAGGGAAAAACGATTGTCTGGACGCCTCAGTACGAGCTCTAATTTCCCTTACGTTTGAACGGTGATCATTGCGCAATATGAAAGTTGGCGGTAACAATATATGCTCTACATTCTCGGCGAAGATCGGATTTTGGAATTTAGTGAGCAGCCCCTTCCGTTCAGCGCGTCGTCTATCTTCAAGTGTGTCCCACTTCAAACTTTCTATGAGATTTGTAACGCTCTCGTGATGACTAAATGTACGAGTCACGCATCTTGTCGCTCTTCAGTCTCTTGAATCAGACCCAATTGCTAAGGGTCCCTTACAGACGAACAATACTCTAAGACTGGACGAACTAAGGTATTATAAGCAATTTCCTATGTTGAAGGACTGCATCGCTTCAGGATTCTACCAATAAAACGCAATCTAGAGTTCGCCTTACCTGTTACTCGTGTGATCTGATCGTTCCATTTAAGATCTTCAAGTAGTCACACCGTGATACTTAACGGATGTTACTGCTTCCAAAGACTAGGCATTTATTTTGTACTCATACATTAATGGTGATTTTCGCTTTGTTATACGCAGTAGGTTACACTTACTAATTTTGAGAGATAATTGCCAGTCATTACACCACGCATTTATTATCTTCTAATCCTCATAGATTTGTACACAACTTTCATGTTATACTGCTTTCCTGTAGACTGCAGTATCATCGGAAAACGGTCTGAGGCCGCTGTCAATACTATCAGCCAGATAGTTTACGTAAATCGTAAAAAGCAGCGGACCTATTACGCTGCCCTGTGGCACACCTGATGTTACGCTTGTTTCTTTTGAAGTTTCCCCATTTAGGACCACATACTGCTCTCTGTCTGTTAGAAAACTTTCTATCCAGCCGCATATGTCATCGGATAGACCATAAGCGCTTACTCTTCGGAATAAGCGACAGTGCGGAACTGAGTCGAACGTCTTTCGAAAGTCGAGGAATATGGCATCAACCTGGGAGCCGGTATCTAGAGTCTGTTGTATATCATGCACAAAAAGGGCCAGCTTTGTCTCGCATGACTGTTATTTCCTAAAACCGTGCTGGTTTCTGCAGTTGAGCTTCTCAGAGTCTAGAAAGGTCATTTTGTCTGAACACAAAATATGTTCTATTATATGTGTCGCTTCCTAAACTGATTCCCTCAGCATCACTTGTTTTAACTCGACTACATTCCATTATTGTTGTTTTGCTTTTTTTTTCATCTTGTATCCTCCTTCCAAGACGTTGTCCACTCCATTCAACTGCTCTTCCAAGTTAGTTGCAGTCACTGACAGAATTACAATGTCGTTTTCGTTTCTTCACCTTGGACTTTAATTGCTACTCCAAATTTTTCTTTCGTTTCCTTTGCTACTTGCTCAGTGTACAGTTTGAATAACATTGACGATAGGCTACAACCCTGTCTCACTCACTTCTCAACCACTGCTTCCCTTTCTTGCTCTCGACAGTACTAACTGCCGTCTAGTTTCTTTACAAGCTGTAAAGAATCTTTCACTCACTGTATTTAACTTTGCTGCCTACGGAATTTAAAAGAGGGTATTCCAGGCAACATTGTCAAAAGCTTTCTCTAAATATACAAATGCTAGAAACATGGGTTTGCCTTTCCTTAACTTATCTTCTTAGATAAGTCGTTGTGCCAATATTGCCTCGCGTGCTCCTACATTTCTCCGGAATCTAATCTGATCTTCACTGCGATTGTAAGTAACTACTTACTTTGAGTTGGACTTCGTAGATTCTTCTAGAAGTGTGCGGGTATTTCACCTGTCCTATACATTTTGCACACCAGGTGGAAGAGTTTTGTAATGGGTGGCTCTCCCAAGGCTATCAGTAGTTCTGACGGAACATCGTCTACTCACTGGCCTTGTTGCGATTTAGATCTTTCAGAGCTATGTCAAATTCTTCTCGCAGTATCATATCTCCGATCTCATCTTCATCTATGTACGCTTCGCTTTCTACACCTTTGCTTCCAAAGTCATCTCCCTTGTATGAATTATCTACATACTCCTGCCACTCTTCAGCTACCGTTTCTTCGCTTAGGACTGGTTCTCATCTGAGCTATTGATGTTCACACAGCTGCTCCTCTTTTCCTGAAAAGCGTCTTTAATTTTCCTGTGGGCGGTATCTGTCCTTCCCCTAGTGAAATAAGCTTGTAAGTCCTTGAATTTGTTCTCTATCCATCCCTGCTCAGCCACTTTGCACTTCCTGTAAATCTCATTTTTTAGAGAGTTGCATTCCCTTTCGCCTGCTTCATTTGCTGTATTTTTAAATTTTCTCCTTTCATATTTAAATTCAATATGTCTTGTGTTATCCAATATTTCTAATAGGCTTGCCGAATATCCTCTGCCGCCTTCATTCATTTCGTAATACCCATTCGTTTTCTACCGTATTCCTTACTCTGACCTAGTCAACCGTTGCGTAATGCCCCCCTTGAAACTCTCAGCAACATGTGGTTCTTTTAGTTTATCTACGTCCTATACCTTAATTTCCTACCTTTTTCCAATTTCTTCAGTTTTAGTGTACAGATCATAACCAATAAATTGTGGTTCGAGTCCACATCTGGCTCTGGAAATATCTTACAATTTAAATTCTGGTTTCTAAATATCTGTTTGGCCGTTACATAATCAGCTGAAACCTTCCGGTGTCTCGAGGCATCTTCCACATATGCAACCTGCTTTTATGATTCTTAAACCATGTGTTAGCGACGATTAAATTATGCGCTGCTCAAAATTCTACCAGGCGGATTCCTCTTTCATTCCTTTCCCCCCATACTATTTTTCCTTCTATTTCTTTTCCTGCTAACGAATTCCAGTTCCCCATCATAATTAAATATTCTTCTCCTTTAACTAACTGAATAACTCCTTTTGTTGTTATTGTGGTCTTCGGTCCAAAGACTGGTTTGGTGCAGCTGTCCACGCTGCTTTATCGTGTACGAGCCTCACCATCTCCAAGTAACAACTACAACCTACAACCTTCTGAATATGCTGACTGTATTCATTTCTTGGTCAATCTCTGCGGTTTTTACCCCCACGCTTCCCTCCAGTACTAAATTGGTGATTCCTCGATTCCTTAGAATGTGTTCTACCAACCAACCACATCTTGTAGTCAGGTTGTACCAGAAATTTCTCTTCTCCCCAGATATATTCAGTACCTCCTCTTTAGTTACGTAATCTACTCATCTAATCTTCAGCATTCTTCTGTTGCACCACGTTTCAAAAGCTTCTATTCTCTGCTTGTCTAAACTGTTTTTCTTGTATGTTTCACTTCCATACATGGCTACACTCAATACAAATATTTTCAGAAAGAATTTCATGACATTTAAATCTGTACTCGATGCTAACAAATTATTTTACTTCGTCATATATTCCTTCAGTCTCTTCATCATCTGCAGAGATAGTTGGCATGTAAACTTGTACTACTATGGCAGGCATGGGTTTCGTGTCTATTTTGGCTACGATAATGCATTCACTGTGTGTTATAATAAACCCACCACATATGTTGCACTATTATTCTTTATTTGTGGTGTGTTAGTTTGTCCTCTTTTATAGTTTACAATATGTTTTATTAATTTTATACTTTGTGTTGTGGTTTTGTTAATTTTGTTTGTTGACTATTTTATTATTCTTTTTTATTATCTTTATTTCTTGACAACTGCATTATACATTACTTTTACTGCTTGCTCTGTACTAGGCCTATCTTAACTAAGGCCGAGTTGTTAGCTATGATTTTTCCGGTGGTCCCTCCTGCCCTCGGTGGGCTCACAAGATATGAGGCGGGCTGGGCACTTAAATGGTAAGCCAGTTCGGAGGTTCACAAATTGGCATTCTGCAGCTTATATGACTTCATTTTAATTTCTTAAGCCCATGCCACATGTCTAGTCGTTCGCAGTTGGTTCAGAGGTTACATTAGGCTGGTAATGTGTGCGGCAGCGCGTGTTTGTTGTTACATTCAGGGTTAGGTCACAGGCAGTGCTGGAGCTGAGTATGGACGACGTTACTAGCAAATAACACGTCAGGCGCATCAATTTTTCTTTGTGTGCATTTAAAGTTTCTCTTTTCCTCCTGAAACGAAACAAAGGAACTCTAAATAGCGTTAACAACAAGTGACGTGGCGGCAGAAGAAACCTTGGACATTGCTGATAACAGCACGTGTGTCAGAGCTAGAAATTCCACCAGCAAAACGAATAAGTGTCTTAACATTTCACAAACAGGGTAAGTAAGATCACATTATCATACAAACCGTAAGTAGCACGGCAAATAACATGGTATATTGCGATTTTTGAGTCAGAAATGAACAAAAACAGAAAGATAGAAAACGTCTCGCTGTTTGCCATAACAACTTATATGACATATGGTAGGTATAAAGTTACTGCGTATGCTGTTAATTGCATCAGGTGAAGCATGTCAACAAATATATACCCGCATTATTTCCAAGTTTAGTATCCTAGATCGGAATCTTAAAGCATACCGTAAGTGAACAACATAAAGTGCCGGAACTTACTGACATGTCTTAACTGTATACCGTATGTCTATTAATTTGAAACATATGAGACCTGATAATCGCTCATTTTGAAGCAGAAATTCATATGACTTGCACAATAGGTTCACATCGTACCAATAATTTTTCAGAAAGGTAGCACACAAGTGCTGGAAGATGTTTGGGTAATAAAAAAATTATAAAACAGTGTCATGCATAAGGTGTGTTTCCTCTCCAGTTTTGCATTGCTTTATGCAGGTAGCATACCAGCTAGGCGTGCCTTGGTAGTACCGCTGCTGAAACTGCTTGTCTAGGAAAGTATTAATGGTAAACAGGCAGCATTTGTTAAGCCGTACGATTTTACTGTAAGTAAATTTACAGTATCGGTGTAGTATATTATCTATATAGTTACTCTGTAAACACATACTTTCACAGAAGGAAACGACATATTACGGAGGAAGTACCCGTACGGGGGGGAAATCGGTAGGTGTTACGTACAGTGAAACAAATGATTGAAATTTCAGAAAAATTCGATGTTTTATTCAAGAGAAAGCTTCACGAATTCAACAAGTCAAAAACGGGCTCCTCCACCTTTGGCCTTGATGCAAGTCTGGCATTAATCGACTGAGTTTTTGGATATCTTCCTGACGGATATTGCGTTAAATTTTATCCAACTGCTGCGTTAGATGATCAAAATTTCGAGCTGGTTGGAGGGCCCTTGCCATAATGTTCCAAACGTTGTCAATTTGAGAGAGATCCGGCGACCTTGCTTGCCAAGATGCAATTTGGTAAGCATAAAGAGAAGCAGTAGAAACCTTCACCGTGTGCGGGCGGGAATAATGTTACTGAAATGTAAGCCCAGGATGGCTTGTCATGAAGATCAAGGAAACAGGGCGTAGAAAATCGTCGGAGTACAACTGTCCTGTAAGGGTGACGTGGATGACAACCAAAGGGGACCAGTTGTGAAAACAAATGACACCCGAGGCTGGTTATCGGACCGTATGGCGGGGGACAGTCTGGTTGGTGCGTCGCCAGACATGCTTTGGCTGGTCGCCGTGTCTGAATTCGAAGAGGGACTCATCACTGAAGACCACAGTCCTCCAGTCAATGAGGTACCACGCTGAAGACGTGTCTGGAGACGCCCCAGAAAGCGGTGGGATACCAACGTGACAGACAGGAGTGATGGTCTGGGAAGGCATTTCTTTTCATAGGAGAACCCCTTTGGTTGTCATCTGTGCACCCTTACAGTTGTGTGGCAAGGCATCCTGGACTTAAATTTCAGCACATGGCGAGAGTTTCTACTGCTTGCCTTCGGGCTTGCCAAACCCCATCTTGGTCAGCAAAGTCGGCGGATCTCTCCCCAGTTGACAACGTTTGGAGCATTATGGATAAGGCGCCAATTGGACACAATTTGGAGCGATATCCGTCAGGAGGACACCCAACAGCGCTATCAATCAATGGAAAGCCAAATAACTGATTCCACAAGTGCGAGAAATGGTGCAACGCTTTGTTGACTCGCTCAGTTTGCGAAGCTCTTCCTCTTGAATAAATTATCCAATTTTCTGAAACTGTAGGCATATTGTTTGCCTTGGAGTGTATAAATGATATTTCTAGTTTAAAACGACCTCCAAGGCGGCAGTGTTGAACTAGCGTATTTCCAACCTTAGCGACATTACACTTATCACTCCTTTAGCCCAAAAATTACGGCTCCTAAAGAAGCACTGGTATCCAGAGCTCACTGTTCGGGCGAACGGGAAAAGAGGATGGTGGAGCACCAACAAGAATTCTTCACTACCACTCCACCGGCAGCAGGATAGTAAATGTAACGTGTAGGTGCTCTCCTCGTATAATAGTATGGGTATTACGTTTTGTTGCCAACGGCCTTGCCGCAGTGGCAACACCGGTTCCCCTCACATTACCGAAGTTCAGCGCTGTCGGGCTGGGCTAGCACTTGGATGGGTGGCCATCCGGTCTGCTGGGCGCTGTTGGAAAGCGGGGTGCAAACATGTGAGGCAAACTGAGGAGCCAGTTGACTGAGAAGTAGCTGATCGGTCTCGTAAACTGACATACGGCTGGGGGCGTCCGCATCCGGTGACGCCTGTGGGCTGAGGATGACACGGCGGCCGGTCGGTACCGTTGGGCCTTCGTGGCCTGTTCGGTGGGAGTTTACTTCTTCTTACTAAGTTTTGTTCCAGGTGACAATACCGGATGGTATCGGTGGTTTTGTCCGTACTAGCGCCGCGGTTACTCTAGAGAGACAGGCATTATGTCGGTGTCCCATTACTGCGCTTGTTAACCTGAGATACTCTGCGCGCAGCTTTAGCTCAGTACTGGTGCACGCTACAGAAAGCAGACGCTGCGTTTAGCCCCACAGTAGCCCCGATGCACCGGCAGGCGGTCCCTCTCGTCGTCCTGTGTAGCGCTGCTGCTTGTTTTTTCGTCCAAGGACGCGTCCTCGGAGCCACTTAGAATACCAAGAGGTTTACGTTAGTCTCTTCTGCAAGAGAACCAGGCACTGTAAACAAGCGTAGGAACGTACAGGAAGTCACATCTCAGGCGGTACATGCAAAGTAATGCACATTCTGCAATAAGAGGGAAAGAGAATGGTAAAGTATAGCACTGCCAAGTGCCCACCAGGATTACTCCGAACTCTGAACTGTGTCGTCACAGTAAGAAACGCGTTCGGCCAGCTTTGTACAAGCCCATGATTCAGATAAATAAAAGCAATACACCATTAAATGCTCTCGGCAGCGTGTGAGAAAATCTTTAAACCTCTGCAACCTGACTATTTACTTCAGGCTTCACGAACTCGTTGCAGCCTAATTAGATTACTTTCTCTAGCTCGTACTGGACATTTAGTAATTAATTCTAATACTTATTCACTAAGTGAAAAATGCTAGAATCTTCAAAGTGTTTCAGTTAAGAATGTACCCAAATTTCGTTTTCAAGGGAAAGATTTTTATTGAATTCATAATGAAGTGTACAATTGCACCTCTGTAGCTGTGAACCTGGGAGCCTGTACAAAGAAGAAAAAACTGCGATTTTAACCTAAATACTCGACCAGTAATATAACATTTTCGAATTCCTACCTTCATGAAGTACTTTATCAGCAAATACATACAGGGTGTCTCATAAGTCACTCCCTATTCGTAAAGAGCTATAATTTCTTCATTTATGAACCATTTTTCTTAGAACTGCGTTTGTTAGATACAGTACTTCTTGAAGTTGAGTTTGACATCATTTTAAATGTCCGTATAAGCTCTAGAATTCTCTGCGCATTTTTTTAAAACGAACTGGTTCGTGCGATGGTGCTGCCTGCATCATCTCCGGTGTAACATTGGCTAACACATCCTTCCAGTTCATCCGAGTTCCGTGGTTTCCTCTTGTAAACCTTCTCCTTTGTCCACAGCCGGAGAAAAGAATCACAAGGCGTTAAATAAGGATGCGGACAGGCCATTCGTATGCACCACCAATGCCAATCCGCCGACCTGGGGAAATGTTCACGCAGCAGCCATTCGCGGACATAATTTCCAAAACGTGCAGGTGCTCAGCCCTGCGTGAAGTAAAGCTGTGGGTTGTTCCATTGCGAAATTACTGGCCGTACACGACCTTGCAGCATTTACAGTTATCTTTAGCCATTCATTGTGTTCTGCAGAAAGGAAGGACCAACAGCTTCGGATGATGTGATACCACGCCAGACTGTTACGTTCTGACGCCCCTGTGTTTTTTCACCACATTCCTGTGGGTTTTCGCTGCCCAATAATGGCCGTTATGCCTGTTTACATTTCCTCCAATGTGGAAAACTGACTCACCAGTCCAACATTCTTCAGTCACAGTAATCAAGAAACAATTTCTGCACATAACGTCGCTTCCACGACGTAAAAGTGAGGTATTCCTTAAGAACCATTGCAACTCCATAACGTGAAAGACCACTTTCATGAGATCCTTGACGCAGTGATTTCTAAGGACGCCTGGTGAACATTTCACGAACTCTGTCAACATTCTGTAGTGTCCTCGAAGTTGATAATCTTCCTGAACTTCTTGCATCGGTGACACTCCCTGTTGTTAGTAATTTGGAATGGCAATTTTTAACTGTTTTTGCATTCAGTGTTGCACGGATTCCTCGTTCAGCCCTGCACGACCTTTGCACTCGCACCACAGATACCCAGACCTCAGAACGAGCTGCAATTTGGGCCGTTCTTCCACAGTCAACAAGGACGGCATTTCCCAACCGAAACATAAGGAAAAAATGTTACACACAGCCTCGAGGAGTGCTGTTTCTAACGAAAGTAGTTATAAGAATATGCGTTCATAAATAAAGTGACAATAACTGTTTAAAAATGGGAAGTGATTTACCGGGCACCCTTTAGCACCCTCCTCTGTACAACACCCACACTCTTATCTTATCAACCCCTCTTCCCTCAAAGGATCACAGTCCAATGGGCAAAATTGTCCAGAATCCCACACAATATTCAAATGCTCGAGGCCACATATCATGAATAAGACGGTGTAAGAGTGACCCGTCTGCCAGAGAGTAAGTACGTACCCAGTGACATTCAGGGGAACTGAAACTCGACCTGCAGGCAAATAGTGTAACACAGCTGTACAGGTGTAGTGTCACTCAGGCACGACAGATGTGTGTAACTAGAGAGTACTTGTTGACCGGGGTAATAGCACGTTATGGCACAATAATCGTGGTTGATTAACCACGATTTTACCCACAAAGCTGAATCTTTGAAAGCAGTTACCTAATAAACAGAGGTGAACATGTAACAATATTAGGGGGTCTTAATGCTTGTCAATCGTTTCATAAATCTCAAATTAACAATCTCATGAGTTATTTAACCACGCACGTTGCAGATGCTATAAAATGTTGTTCATGTTGTGACTTTAAGGAATAGAAAAAAAGGAGTGTGTTGTCTTGAAAGTCAGAAAGGAACTAATCACATCATTATTTGACGTTAACGTAATTTCACTGTGTAACAATTTGTTACAGATTTTTAGAATGAAAAGACCTAATGACGAAGCCGGAACTAGTTCGGGATAACAAGGCTTTTGCATCACCCTGGACCAGTAAATAATTTTCCGCAGGCGCCAGTGAATCAGGCGAAGTGTCAAAGTGTACAGTGATGTACCTCAACGTTACAAAGTTCGGCCATTAGAATAATATATACTCTATCAGAGGATGTGAACCAAATAAGATGTTTTGTATGTTATTTCTGTCATTTATTTACTCTAATTACACTACACTTTGGGGAGTTGGGTACAGACTGCAGTGTGTGTGGGTAATGGAGAGGTCCCTAAACTTGACTTCAATGCAGAAACTGTCTGTACAGACTATGGAGCCCACCTCAGAGGAACGACGTCCTGTCACATTGCCATATACTTGGAGAGTAGCTGGCGAGGCGATGAGGCGAGCCAGGGACAGTGGTGAGGGAAGTTGCCTGCAGTCTCTTGGGGTGGCTGGGGGGGGGGGGGGGGGGGGTGGAATCGCCGCACCCTCCGTCCCAGTCCGCCGGCCTCACCGCGGGCTCGTCTGGGGGCGGTTGCCAGTTGCTCGAGGACAGCAGCAGCACCACCAACACCGACAGCACTACCAACCACTACCAGATCCAATGGACTGCTGTTCCACGTCGCCGACGATTCACGTGACTAAACAAACATGCGCGTCAAGTAGACTCCTATTGGAGTCTATGGATCTGTTTCTCCTTTCTTCTTCCTTTGTTCTCAGTATATGGATACGTCGCCGCCAATCGTCAATTTTTTACCTATCTTCCTCAGTCTCTGTAGTTCCAATCACATCGTCAGTTTCATTTCTTGTTTTATGTGCCTGATGTACCGAAGTCTTGGTCTGCCTCGTGAACTGTTTCCAGACATATTTTCCTTCTACCAATTTCAGAGGGAGGGACAAAGTCTGTATAACTGTTCAGCTTACCGGTCCCTCCATTACTTGACACTCATTCAGAACAATGTTCTCTCTCCTGTGGTGTCGATCACGCCATTGCTATTTATTTATGTTCATGAAATTTTTAGCAGCTCTCTTCAAAGCCATACCTCAAAAGCCTGAAGTCTCTTCCGTTTTGGCACGACAACTGTCCACGACTGCGATCCTCCCAGGCCAACGCTCCAAATAAGTTTCTACGTACTGTCTCCTGGTGTTTAAAAGTTATGTATCGCAATGTTACTAGCTTCTTCTCCTTCTATTTGGTTTTATTCTTGAACGACGTTTTAGCTTGAGCAATCCGGTATTTAATATTCCGGTCTTATTTCCAAAACTCCATCATTCTACTACCCTAATATTTAAAGCTGGTAACTTGCTTAAGATTGTCTCTGTTGGAACGGAGGTTTTCTCCTATTTGAAATTCACTATAACGAGCACTGAAATGAAAACAAGACAGGTGGAAAACAAGTAATCACCATAACTGTTAATACATTTACGGCGCCGTGAGACAACACGGTCAGTACCTTCATGCAAAAACATTCGCGATTGCCTACAGAATCATGATTGTATCCAGGCGTGCAACTCTTTCTAGGAAGCAAATTGACGTCCACAGTCGTCTTTTCTTCAGGGCTCCAAAAAAGCAGAAATCGCACGGGGAGATGGTTCAGATGGCTCTGAGCACTATGGGACTTACCATCTGAGGTCATCAGTCCCCTTGAACTTAGAACTACTTAAACCTAAGCAACCTAAGGACATCACACACATCCGTGCCCGAGGCAGGATTCGAACCTGCGATCGTAGCAGTCGCGCGGTTCCGGACTGACGCGCCTAGAACCCCTCGGCCACAGCGGGCGGCTGCACGGGGAGACATGGGACTGTATAGACGATGTTACCCAGCGAAACGTCTGCAGCGTAGTCGAAAACACCATCTACATCTACGTCGATTTTCCTCGAGCCACGGTATGGTGCGTGGCGGAGGGTACCCTGTACCACTACTTGTCATTTCCTTTCCTGTTCCACTCCCAAACAGAACGAGGGAAAAACGACTGTCTGTGCGCCTCCGTATGATCCCTAATTCCTCATATCTTATTTTCGTTGTCCTTACGCGCGATTTATGTTAGCGGCAGTCATCTTCAAATGCCGGTTCGCTAAATTTTATCCACAGTGTTTCTCGAAAGGAACGTCGCGTTCCCTCCAGGGGTTCCCATTTCAGTTCCCGAAGTGTCTCCGTAACAGTTAAGAGTTGTTCGAACCTACTGGTAACACATCTAACAGCCCGCCTATGAATTGTTTCACTGTCTTCCCGTAATCCGACCTCGTGTGCATCCGAAACGCCGGAGCAGTACTCAAGGATAGATCGCACTGATGTCCTATACGCGGTCTCTGTTCTGGCGGAACCACAAGCGCCGCAACGAAGATGCGGAACGCAAGAGCAGAGCAGCCGGTGAGGAAACGTCGGCCAGTGGTGCTCGGAATTGGACCGCGCCGCGCCAAGAGCGCGGCGCTCCTGCCAGCCTCGGCCACTGATGGTGGTACTTCCGGCAACACTTTACGGATGTGAGTCATGCAAGATACCCACCTCTACAAGGTACAAGTCATGCAAAATAAGGCCTTAAGAATTATTACTGAGGCACCTTGGTTCGTCGCCAACACACACATACACAACGACACAAACATGCATACTATCACCACCATCATACAGAACAGAACACAATCATTTTACGACAAATCAGACAACTCACCATTCCATCTCATCTCGTCGCTCGGTTCGGCTCCTCTCAATGTTAACTTCAAACACCCAAGAAACATAACCACTCGTCATTTCAGAGTATAAAACACCACACTGAACACAGAAAAATTCACTTTAACATAACACACACATGTAGGTAATCCCCTCATTTCGCATCCCCTACCTTGCACAGAAGCCATTTGCAAAAGTCCACTGGACCTTCAGACACTAAATGTGCACAAACCCAATCATGCAAACGCACGGCACGGTCTCGGCCACTCATATCGCCCCAGTTTGGAACGGAAATTAGTGCTCCGCTGTCAGATTGTCGAGATCCGTGTCAAGTGCTTATTTGGACTTTGTGTATAGCTATAACTTCACTGTTTCCATGTCGCCTCTCGCAGGCGGCATTAACTGTAATCAAAGTTGAGTACTGTCAATTTGCTTTCTAGAAATAAAACTACTAATGTTTTTTTTCGTTGAATTGTCGTATAGCTTTCCGAGAACGCTACATCCTGTAGGCACCCTATAAACAAGACCCCAAAGTTTCCTTTGCAGATAAACCACACTTTCTCGAAATGCTCCCAATAAGGCGACATCGACCATTGACCTTCCCTACCACAGTCCCCTCATGCTCGTTTCATTTCATGCCTCTTGGCAAGTTTACGCCCAGACACTTAAACGACTTGACTATGTCAAGCTGGACACTAGTAATACTATATCCAAACATTAGCCGTGTTCTTTCTATTTATCCGCACTTAAATTTTTCCACTTTTAGAGCTAGCTGCCATTCAACACAGCAACTAGAAATTTTGTCTACGTCATCTTGCTACAGTGTCTTAGACGCCTTACGGTAGACCACGGCCCCATCAGGAAACAACCGCTGTTTCCTGCCTACCCACCCTGTCTGCCAGATCATTTGTGTATATAGAGGGCAACGGCGCTCCTATTACCTTCCCTGGGACACTCCTGACGATAACCCTTGTGTCTGACGAACACTCGCCGTCGAGGATAACCAACTGGGTTCTATTATTTAACAAGTCTTCGTACTATACGCATATCTGTGAACTTATTCCATATGCTCGTACGTTCGTTAACAGCTTGCAAAGCAGCAGTGTGTCAAATGCTTTCCGGAAATCAGGAACTATGGAATCTGCCCGTTGCCCTTCATCTCTACAACCACCCTCCGTCGCATGGAATCCCTGATGCGCTGTTGCAGCCCTGGACAATGGTGTATTGTATCACAGCCGTCCACAATACGAGCACGAAGAGTCTCTACATTTGGAATCGGGGTTGCGTAGACAAGAGCTTTCAAATGCCGCCATAAATGAAAGTCAAGAGGGCTGAGGTCAGGAGAGCGTGGACGCCATGGAATTGGTCCGCCTCTACCAAACCAGCGGTCACCGAATCTGTTGTTGAGAAGCGTACGAACACTTCGACTGAAATGTGCAGGAGCTCCATCGTACCACATGTTGTGTCGTACTTGTAAAGGCACATGTTCTAGCAGCACAGGTAGAGTATCCCGTATGAAATTATGATAACGTGCTCGATTCAGCGTAGGTGGAAGATCATTGGGCCCAAACTAAAATGAGCTCTAACATGAAAATTAAGCGTTTCCGGACGCATGTCCACATAATATCTTTTCTTTATTTGTGTGTGAGGAATGTTTCCTGAAAGTTTGGCCGTACCTTTTTGTAACACCCTGTATATAACCTTGGTAATCATTGGGCGGGCATTAAACTGCAACACAATGGTACCGTCCAGCAACATTCCTGGCTGTTTAAAGTTGATGGCGCGCATCAGTTTTTGTAAAGTGTCAATGTACCTCTGAACGTTAATTGCGGCGTCGTGTTGCAGAATGTCAATGAGCAGGGGACCCTTGCAGTCAAAGAAAGTGGTGAGCATGACTTTCCGGGAGCTGTCGTGCCTGTTCTTTCGACCACACTGCAGAATTTTGCTGGGAAGTTCTCACACGTCGTCCGTACAGTACCGATCTCTTCCCATGCGATTTCTAAATTTTCTGAGCCCTGAAGAGAGAGACACTCGTGGCCATCGATGTGCCTCGGACGGAGACGTGCACGCCTGCGTACAAGCTTGGTTCCATAGGCGACCGTACACATATTTCCGTGTAGGCACTGACTGCCTTGTCACACTGGCGTAAATGGATGAACAGTTATGGCGATCAGATTTCAAATAATGAACAGTTTACTTAACTTCTTTCTTCTGTCTCGTTTTAATTTGACTGCTCTTTATACATCAGTATTTCAGTTTTCTTCTTATTTGTATTAATACTTTCATATCTTTATTAAAATATCGTGTTTATGACTTTTCTTCGGGCTATTTTTAGGCTGTATTTAGATTTGGTCAATACTGCTAAATCATCCGCAAGTCCAATCACTTTCATTTTTTCATCTTCGGCGCATGTTTTATGATTGACGACATGTCGTAGGGAACCGTGATCTCGTCCGTTATAATAAATAAACAAACAAGAGCTGGATCACTTCTTTTATTACCGACTACTAGTTTCAATCTGCGCAGCATATTATCACCTTACCCCACCCACAGCCTTTGTTTTTTGCATTAGCTAACAAACATCGCGTTGCGGGGCCGGACATAAAGATCGTCTGCAGCACGGACTGAAACCGGCAGTCCTCAGTGTACGTAGCGATCTCAGAAAGGAAGTCACCAATGTTCCACGCTAAGAGCATTGCGCAGCAAGACGGGCGCATTGTCAGAGGAGGGGTGCGTGTTCCGGGTATCCTGCAGAGACAGTTCTGCTGAGCTACAGGTAACAGGTACATCCCAGTGATAACAGGTGCATTACAGTGAGCGAATGAAGTGGTACAGCAACAACCAGAGACTACTCCAGATCTCAAGTGCGAGGGTGTAAGATTCTTTTCAACGGCGAGGACGGTCACGCAGCGGTTCTCGAACGACTCCGTCACAACTTGACGGCTTTCTGTCGTCGAGGAATTCAGCGATTCATAGAACGGTCCGACTGTTGTTTATGGAAACTTGGTGACTGTTGTGTTGGCAGAAGAGCCAACACCGTGTTACTAGTGGAGGCCTAAGTGCACGCGTTTTAGCTCACGCAGGCTGGAGTGAGGAGGGAAGGACTGTACTGACGTGAGGTCTGGAACATGACAACGAATTAGAATTCAGGAAGCGGACGTAATTAGTTTGATACGTAACTTTAATCCATTAATGATGAACGTCGATCTTGACGGTACATGATTGACAATATCAATAGTAACTGAATATGGCGCCTTGTTAGGTCGTAGCAAATGACGTAGCTGAAGGCTAAGCCAAACTGTCGTCTCTGGAAATGAGGGTGTATGTAGACGGCGAACCATCGCTAGCAAAGTCGCGAGTGCTAGGGAGTCTCTCTAGACTAGACCTGCCGCGTGGCGGCGCTCGGTCTGCAGTTACTGATAGTGGCGACACGCGGTTCCGGCGTATATTACCGGACCGCGACCGATTTAAAGGCTGTTTCTAACTTTGATATTTGACTTGCTTGCACCACACCTCCGTTGTCGAAAACCGCAGTGAGCCACAGTTTAGTTTCGGATTTGACGGACGTGCTTTACTCGTGAGAGGAGAGAATACGTGTGTGTGTGTGTGTGTGTGTGTGTGTGTGTGTGTGTGTGTGTGTGTGTGTGTGTGCGCCGTTCTGATGACTGCCTTTTTTGTTCCGAGTCGTACACGTAATCTCAGTTCTCATTAACAGTAACGATTGTCTCAAGAACCGTAGAGTCCTGTGTAGCATTTCGCCCGCAGTCAAAAAAGAGTTTGTTTGATCGGGAATCAGAATCCGCAGAATAAACTCATCACTGACACGTTTCATCTTCAAATCAACTGACAGGAGAGCGTGTGAATGGGTCCATGAGAGACAAGCAGTTCTTGTGCCAACTCGTCGATGGTCAGTCGTCGGTCTGATCTGATTAAATGTTTCATTTGCTGGGCCTCGTTTCTGAAAGTTAATCGTCTTCCTGTCCATCCCGAAATCTTGAAAACCACTCGTAAACTGCTGTTTATTTCAAAGCAGCAAACTACTTGTAAGGCTAATAACATATCTGCAGCAGATTTCCCCAAAACCGTAACTCAGTACAGGCAGTAGACAAAACGAACCTCTAACTCACGGGGCTTGCGAAATGCCCGCTGTTGTGTCGCCAACTGCGAAGATAACGTTCCCACCGTAGGCCCCACCTCTCCTGTCACTCAAGGGGAAATGAATTCCGAAACACACAAATTCTGATACACCGTCGTCTCAACGATCTTGTGGAACTGATGCGTTACTGCTTGGCTCGAAGGCCACATCGCGTAAGCGCTCGGCTGCTACTGGGAAATGCAATAGCCGGCGTCGATTCACGTGGTTCGCATCGAACAGGTGGAGTCGCGCGTTGCGCAAGCGACGGGCGAGCGCCGAGCGGTGCAAATAGCTCTGATGCAACGCGACTCCACACCACGGCACTCCACTCCCCTGCACGCATCCTCCAGCCAGAGCCGCTTTCATCTGGCCGTCGCCGTCGCAGAGCGGACGAACACGGCCGCTTCTTCTTCCACGTAGCCCGCAGCGGGAACCCTGTTGTCTCCCGCAGCTGCCTGGGACGCGGAATGGTCAACTCGCTAATGAATCCTTGGAGGGAAGGGGGCTTTGGCGGTTTCACTATTGCTTTCCTCTCCCCCCCCCCCCCTCCGTCACCCCCTCACCCCATCCCACCCCGTAGTGCCAGGGATATATCCAGCAGCTAACGTCCTTCTGTTGAATGATACTATAGCGTATTCTAAGTGACGTTCATGGATGAAAACATCCGAGTGAAGCCCAGGTTCCTTTGTTCATACACAACACCGTGAACACAATACAGAACGGAAACAAGAGAAGGTAATGTTGGGAGCGAAGTCGTCGCTGTAACTCATGCCAAAGGTGTCCCATTGCGTTAAGTTCAGCACGTTGGACAACTAGTCCGCTTGAGGAATTTTATTGTCCATAAACCAGCGCCTCACACATGCTGCTTTGTGAGAGGGTGTATTGTCATGGTGATACAAACACAGTCCACAAAGCTCTAAAGTGTGTTCCTATACTTCCGTGTTTAGAGGTTCCTTAAGTGCATTAAGGGGACCACAGCCCAATGTCGAAAATCGCCCCTAATTCCGTAGTACCACAACCACCTCCTCCGTACGGTCAGGTAACGTGCCCCAGCCAGTCACCAAACCCAGACACTTCCATACTTCCATCACTTTGCCAGTGCATAGCGCGATTCATCAATCCAGATCACTCGTTTCGTACACTGCACAGAGCCGTCGCGTCATTTTTACACCACCTCAAGCGTCACTTAACATCGAAGACAAGTATGTGTGGCTTATGAGGTGCTCCTCGACCATTTTCTGCTATCGCCCGGAGAACGAGATCTCGAGCATAAGGTGGTACCTCACGCCGGCAGCACAAGTAAAGATGGCGTCTGCCAAGGCCGGAAATATATTCAGTCAGTGCTCAGTGCCGCTCACCCCAGTCTTTCTGTGACCAGCGACCACTCTTAATCATCGCTAATGACAACAGTATCTTTATAGACGCAATCACATGTTTATGACAGTCATAAACGGTTTCGGCCCTACAATGACCATCTTCAGATTCTAAAACAATACAAAATTTATATTAAAAGCTAAAAATAAGTGCAATATTTAACCAGGCTAATTAGTAATCTAACTGAATTTATGGGAAATACATACAGTTCATACCTAAACGCGGAATACACTGAACACGGGTTCATGCATTGTCAAACTAGCTACAAAATGTAAAACACCGGTCTTATATACATATAAAAATTTGTTAGATTTTGTTTACCCTCTTTGCGCTAGATGCGCGCGTCCTCTGACGCATGGATGGATGGATGGATCATAAACATGTGACAGCGTCTGTATTTAAAAAAAAAAAAAAAAATACAAAATAATTAGTCACGTACTTCGTAGACAAAATGTCTTTTTTTCCTTCAAAAAGACGACAGTATCGTCTTAACACAGATCTGGCTGCGAGCGAATAGAACAGTCACTCTGAATTTTCACAGAGTCCAAAACAATTCTACTTTAACATCAATCTTTCATTCTGCAATGAACGAAGTGCTAACATAATGCCAGCGGTGCATCAAATACGTGTTACTGTGTGAACTCTAAACGTTACAAAAGTTAGGTACATTCTGACACAAATAAAAAGATACAGGACGAAGGAATTACCCGAATGAGATGGAAATCGGTAGATGTCATGTACAGCAATAGACAGAGATGATAGTTTTTGAAAAAAATTGACGGTTTATTCAAGAGAAAGAGATTCGCGAACTGAGCGAGTCAATAACGCGTTGATCTACATCTGGCCCTCATGCAACCAGTCATTCGGCTTGCCATCGATCGATAGAGTTGTTGGATTTCCTCCTGAGGGGTATGGCTCCAAATTCTCCCCAACAGGCGTGTTACATCGTCAGAATCCCTCACTGGTTGGAGCATCCTGTCCTTAATGCTCCAAACTTCTCAACTGGGGAGAGATCCGGCGACCTTGCTGGTCAAGATACAATTTAGTAAGCATGAAGACAAACAGGAGAAACCTGCGCCCTGTGCGGGCGGGCATTGCGTCGCTCAAATGTAAGCACAGGGTGCCTTGACATGAAGGGCGACAAAACGGGGCGCAGAATATAGTGGACCTACCGCTGTGCTGTAAGGGTGGCGCGGACGGCAACCAAAAGAGATGGCACCCCACACCCTCACTCGTGACTGGCCTCATGCCGGGTGCCACACAGGTCGGTATGCCGCCACCATCCAGCGCGTCGCCAGACGCGCCTTCGCTCGTTACTGGGGTGAACTAAGAGGAGGGCTCGTAACTCTGCTCCAATCAATGAGACTGCAGACCGCATACGTATCTGGGGATGAAACACCTACAGAACGCAATAAGCAAATAAGAACACCTTATTCTGTTGGCATGCAACACCAGAGCTTCTAACGTAATCTGTCTGCTCCTTCATATGGTCTGCACTTCCGAACCATCGCTGAAGGAGGTGCTCAACATGGTGTCCATTCATTGTAAGTTCTGCTTCCGCCTGACGTCTTAGGGAATCGTGCATCTCTGAATCTTTAGGTTCCCTCTTTTAGATTTTCATGACGCGTTCCTGTAATGATCGTATAACGAAAGATTTCATGCTTCCCAAGAACCGTAAATCGAAAGGAGCAAAATCAAGTGAACGAGCTCGCCAACGTATTGGTCATCACCGACCAATTCATAGCCCAATAACTGTGTGCAACGCTGTCTTAAATTTCCCGGTAAATGGGCTAGAGCTGCATCAGGCATCAACCAAATCTCCAGCCGTTGGTAGAATGGCACCCCCTCTAACAGGACAGGGCAGTCAATTGATAGGAACTGACGACACCTTGCTTCAGTCGAGCTGTTCGGTAATATGTAAGGTCCTATTAGTCTATCGGCGCTGATGTCTTTGTGCTTGAACTGAGTGCTAATTTGCATCATCCGACAAGTGTTCATAGTAACAAAATAATGTGTTTCCATTCTCTCACTGCGCTCTGTAGGTAATTTGTAATAGCATACAGTTTTCAGCAGAAGAGACTTTCACTGTACCGAAGATCAACAAGTGCTTATAACTCTTAAAGTATGCATTTAAAATCTATGTTTACTGGACATTTGTTGTTTTGGTCCATTTTACGACCTCTCAGAATTTGGAATGGGGAACTCTCTCTCTCTCTCTGTCTCCCTCCCTCCCTCCCTCCCTCCTCCTTTCTAGCTATATATATATGACGCAGTCACATTAACGTGACCACCACCTACGTTCGACGTCACGGTGCGATAACCACTCACAGTCGGCAGGTGAGAGCACTAGCAGTGAAGTCTATATAAACCGTGTCGTATTGCGGAAACGGAGCGATTTATCTAACGTCCAAAAGGACATGACTATTGGCTTTCGAGCAAAGGGCGAGAGCATTTCGGAAACGGGTAAGTTTGTAAACATTTGACGTGTCGCTGTGGTTAAAGTATGCCGTGAATGGCGAAATGGTTCAAAACCAGCTCCGAGGCAACGGTGGTGCAGCACGGGCCATGGATGTCACGGGTGAACGGCGGCTGCGGAGATGTTTACGGGCAAATGGAAGTGCAACTGTTGAGCATCTGACCGCCCAGATGAACCAAAGGGCTACCAACAGTGTCTCCTCAACGACCGTTCAGCGAACGTTGCTGCGTTGGGCCTCCACAGCAGGCGACTGGTTCTTGTACCCATGCTAACTGATTTTCATCAGCCAAGAGGGCTGGAATTTGCACGCCAGTAAAGCAAGTGGACATCCACTGAGTGCCGACAGGTGACCTTTTCGGAGGAACCACGTGCTATGCTCCATTGGACAGGCATGTACGGTGTGAAACATCTGAAAACGCTACAACAGCCGTCGAAAGGGTGCAGGCCGGAGAGCATTTCCTGCGTGATCTAGTCGTTCTGGAAGTCACAGTGGATCAACACAAGTATGCAGCTACCCTTGGGACCATGTCAACCCCCACACACAGTTTGTTTTTCCTCGGCACGATGGCATCTACCAGCTGGACAATGCAACGTGTCACACGACTCCCACCAGGATGAGTTTACCGTGCTCCCATGCACACCAAATTCCCCGGATTTGAACACGATCGAGAATCTGTGTGACCACCTCGATGGGGCTGTTCGCTCCACGGATCCTCAACCAAGAAACCTAGCGCATGGTTCCACATCCCTGCCGGTACCTTCCAGTACGTCGTTGACTCTCCTGCTGCACGTCTCGCAGCGGTCCGATGCAAAACGTGTCTGAGGCTTCTGATAGGTGGTCTGACCATCGTGACTGAACGGTGTATGTACACAGGGTGAACGTTAATAAAAGCGACAAACTGTAGGGTCGGCTTCCCGACTGGGAATGGAGGGAAAAAGGATCTATGGAAATGGACGGTGTGAGTGCAACTGCAGCAAATCGTCCCGGAACACAGTACAGTGCTGCATCGCATCCACGTCACAACAGAGGTTCAAAGTGGGGTCCGTGGGATGCAGTGCACGTGTTTTATTAATGTCCATCCTATATAACTATTAATGATTTTCAGGCATTTCGTTTTAAGTGTCCTTTAGCTTTGATGGTCAGAATTGCGAGCGGTAGTTTGATTTTATGTTTTAGATTAGTGCATAAGTTGGTAGCTTTTTGCCTGTAAGTTTAATAAGAAAATCAAATACATATAAGTCACACTTCAGTAACATATTATCGTTGACTATTTACAGCAGTATGCGAACGCTGGCGTAGCTTGTGGATTCCGCGACTGTAGAAATCACGTGTCTTTGAGGCGAAGAACTCGTCGAGTCACGTTCATAGCGTATTTTTATATTGTAGAGGAAGTTTCTTGGAAGTTGTTCGATAGATAGCGGGAAAGGTGAAAATCTGAGGGCGGAAGGTGAGATGGATAACGTGGATGCAGATCGACTTCCCAGCCCGACTCCTGTGTAGTGTGTCCTTTGTCGGTGTAGCAGATTGAGTGCGGGCGTTATCGTGGAGTAGCATTACTTCACGCAGTCTTCCAGGTCGTTGTTCTTCGATTGCGTCGGCAAGAAGTCTCAGTTGTTGACACTAGATGTCAGCACTGATGCTTACACCTCACAGAAGGAATTCCTAGTGCAGCACACCGTCGCTGTTCCGCCACACGCATCATATTATCTTTTGTGGAATTCCTGCTTTGTTTGGGGTCAGACATTCCTTTCTTTCCCTTATGTTAGCGTAGAGACACCATATATCGTGACGAGTAACAATACAAGATAGGAAAGGTCGGTGTCATTCACTAGCCAACTGATAACGAGCAAGGAGAGATCCATGTATGGGCACATGCTGAATTTGGTGCTTTTTGGCTTATAGCATGCGGTACGCATACACGCGAATTCTGAACCTTCCCCACTACATGCAAATGTTTCACAATCGTCAAATTATGACAGTTCGTCGCATTTGACAGTACTAGAGTAGACTGACCTGGATCATTGTGGATTAATGCGTTTACTCGATCTTCATCAATCGCAGGAAGCCATCCTGAACCTGTAGAGTCAAAACTGTCCTGTTTCAAATGAGAAAACCATTGTCTTGCCGTGCTCTGTGCAACGGCGTTATCCCCATACACGGCGCTGGCTGCTTGCGCTGCTTTCACGTCTATACTGAACTCGAATAGAAGGAAATGTGGGATATATTGCGATTTCTCCACTTGGTACCCGATTTTCTAGCGTCCACAGCTCCATTCACTATTTCCAAATGACAGAACGGCGATATGTAAATTCAAATAGCAACAGTGAAGTACAAATAAAAAATTACTGTCGATAAATAAACCCAATGCAAATAGAATACAAACACGCAAAACAAAAGCGCTATGAACTTACGCAGCAACTTAATAGTTTCTCAGTGTTCCTGAGTTATTGACGTTTAATCGACACATACTTGTGTTCCATGGTCGTCCTCTGTTAAAGTGTGAAGAAGTGACGTATTTATAAATAACCGCCTCAGCGCGACTTTCTTCCAGTTGTTGACACGAAGTCGCGGTAAAAGTTCTAGAGGTCATGCGCACGTTGTGGTGACAGAAATGATACTAGAAAGGAGGTTGAATATACGTTCAAAGAAGAACAACAACGAAAAGTTATTGAATACAGAAACATGTTTCGCCGTAGCCTACCCATTAAAGAAGAAAAATTAAATTAAATTGATTGTTTACTACTGCAAGCATTTGCATGTGTATCCATCACTCCTCAACAATATAGATGTCTGATGTGGTACAATATATTATGAACGGCTTATATTTTTTTCTTTTCAGATTTTGTTCGTATAATTGTTGGCATAGCTTAGGGACGATTCGACTTAGATACATTACCTACAGCTACGCTCTGTGTGCCAACTTCCAGTGTGTGGTATGATCTACCTCGTGTACTTCTATCAAAAAGAGTGTTAACATAGGCAGGACTACTTAATTTCCCAGTTGAGAGGATAGCGGCGGAGAATGGAAAGAAGAATTTTTTGGGCCAAATTATAGTTCTCGCAAGCACAATTAATCGCAGGTGTTTAATTTTTGGGGTCTTTATAACTGTAGCAGCTGGCTGTTCTGACTGAACCACAAAGAGGCCGCTTTCGTGCAGGCAGCCCCACTAGTCACGACGTAGCTAGCCCCCTGTGCCCCCCTCTACCCCCGCACCCTCCCCATACAGCCAGAGACTGCGGCAGCTGGCCGGTGTCGGGGAACTCTGGCCAAGGCCGGCGCGGGTCGCGAACCCCGGCCCGATCGATGCGAGGCGAGGCGAGGCGGCAGGCGCCCCTGCCGCAGCGCGCGCGTCCGCTCCCCCACGTTCCTTCCGCTGCTGTTACCGGCCACGCACTCCACTCCTCTGGTACCTTACCCTGACACACTCTCATACCTCAAGGAAACAGACACTGCTGGCAGGTATTTGGGTACCAACGTAGGTTCCCGTTCCGCTCCCAACTGTTTGTGTACTTACAAGGTGGGAAGCTGTGCCACAGAAATAAAAGCTCCAACGAGGTTTTCGTTACGACAAAGCGACAGAGATACGCGTAAGCGTTAGGACTATTAGATGACAGTGCCCACTGGTCTTCTCTAGACTGGTCTGCAGACGTTCGCCTTGATACTATGGCGGTAGTAACTTCAGAGTATCTTTTCGTAGTCAGCGTTCCCTTAGTGTGGAAAATTAAGTTGATACTGTATTTTTATATAATTCCTGTATGTCGCCCGTTTTCTTCCATCACTTTCGTAATCACCTAAACGTTTGTGGGAAATTTCTAGCCGTTTATACGTCTAACCGACGACGCAAGCGCATCTAGCGTTACTCCAAATGTGATTTGTACGAAAATTCTTTGTTCTAGAATGTGCAACATATAAAATACAGGCAAAATACCCTCAGAAATCAGGAATTATGTTATAATTACAATTCAAAAGAAAGCATTTGCCGACAGGTGTGAAAACTGCAGAACTATCAGCTTAACAAGTCGTTGTTGCAAAATACTAAGACGAGAGTGGAAAAAATGGTAGAAGACGAGCACACGGAAGATCAGCTTCTATTCCGGAGAAATGTAGGAAGACGCGAGGCAGTGCTGTCCCTACGACTTATCTTAGAAGATAGGCTAAGGAAAGACAAATCTACATGTACAGCATCTGTAGCTTTAAAGAAATCTCTTTAAGATGTTAACTAGAATATTTCCTTTGAAATTCTGAAGATAGCATAGGTTAAATACAGGGAGGAAAAGGCTATTTATAGCTTTACAGAAACCAGACTACAATTAGACTAGTCGAGGGCTATGAAAAGGAAGCAGTGTTTGAAAAGAGAGTGAGACAGGGTTGTACCCTATCCCCGACGTTATTCAATATGTACATTCAACAACTAGAGAAGAAAACCAAAGAAGAGTTTGGAGTAGGAATTAAGGGTCAGGGAGAAGAAATACAAACTTTGAGATTTGCCGATAACATTGTAATTCTGGCAGAGACTGAAAAGGACTTTGAAGAGCAGCTGAACGTGGTGGACAGTTTCTTGGAAGGAGGGTATAAAATGAACAACAACAAACGCAAGACAAGGTTAATGGAATGTAGTCGAATAAAACCAGGTGATGCGGAGAGAATCAGATTAGGAAATGAGACACTTAAAGTGATAGATGAGGTTTGTTATTTGGGCAGCACAGTAACTGTTGATGGCTGAAGTAGAGAGGATAAAAAATGTAGACTGGCAATGGCAATAAAAGTTTGAGAAATTTAACAATGGATATAGACTTGAGTGTTAGGAAGTCTTTTCTGAAGATTTTTGTCAGCGGTGTAGCCTTGTATGGAAGTGAAATATGGACAACAAACATTTTAGACAAGAAGAGAATAGAAAACTTTTAAATGTGGTGCGACAGAAGAATGCTGAAGATTAGGTGTATAGATAATGTAACTAACGAGGAGGTTTCTGAACAGAATCGGGGAGGAAAGAAATTTGTTGCGCAACCTGAATAGAGGAAGGGATCGGTTGCTAGGACGCATTACGGCGTCAAACGATCACCAGTTTAGCATTGGAAAAAGCGTGGCGAGTAGAAATTGTGGAAGGAGAGCAAGCGATGGATACAGTTAGCAGATTGAGAAGGATGAAAATTGCACTAGTCATTCGGAGATGAAGGCTTGCACATGGTAGTGTAACATGGAGAGGTGCATCAAACCATTCTTCAGGCTGAAGATCACGGCAACAACAGACTGATGACAGGCAAAGACCTCCCCGAGTCTCATTCATTGTCTTCAGCAATACTCAGCCATCTTTTCTAGTGTCCTGTGATGTTTTCTAGTGCCATCGAAGCCCCCCCCCCCCCCCCCCCCCATTAGCATATTGTCTCACCCGATTCTTATGTCTTGGAATCCAGCAAAGTACTTCCTTGGTCCAGCGGCCATTAGTTCGTCAATCAACATGTTCGCACACCTCCAGTACTTTTCCATTACAAACCTGATTATTACACCCTGAATTCCATACTGTCCCGTTAGCCAGTTCTTTATCTTCTTATCTGTTGTAATATTTCTCAATATGCGCTGTTTGACTGTCCAACAATCAACCCCTATTATTTTAGCCTTTATGTGAAAACTGTTCGATGTTTCACTGCCATTAAGTAAAAATAAAAGAAGCTTAAGTTTGAAAACACTGGTTAGTTCACCTAATGCAATCCAGCACGGTTTTGCTGTTCTGTTTCTTTCGTAATCCATCCAGTCATTGTCTTCAACTACCCTAAAGACAAAATGTTTAAACTCGTTCTGTGACTTTTATAACTGATTTTCACATGTAATATCAGTCTTGATCTTCCATTAGTTATTACGTAGTTGCCTAACGAGAAACACTAGGATGCTTTCCGCGAAATGTAATTGCCTAACTTCCTTAAATTCGCCATCTCCCGCTACATTGTTAAAGTCGAATGTAAGCTATAACGCAGACTTCAGTATTGGTCAGTACATTAACGTAGATGTTATACGACATGAGAAACAGGTTATAGTACAGGCTTTATTGAGAAGAAGTCGAAAACTTTCTGAAAATCCATGAATCCCATATATCAGCAGTTCATACTCGTTCCTCGAATCCTATAATTTCGTTCGTGACTTTCATTTCACCCATTGTGCTATTTACACTTCAAAAACTGGTTTATTCCTTTGGTAGCGTCAAGTTCAATTTTTTTCACGCACCTGTGATAATTTTAATGAACGTGTTGTACGTTATGGTGATATTTGCGTTGTTGTACATCTTGTTCGCCCTATTTATTGAGGAAGGGAATAATTACATTGTTACTCCAGTGCTGAGAAACCGTATTCTTTTACAAACATCCTGCAAATAATTTTTGAAGTTACTTTCATGTAACATTTCCTGAGACATTGACTACTTCTGTCCGAACCCTCTCATACCCCGGCGTCTTGATTACCACCCATCTGTCTGTCTAATTTTCATCACAAAACTAGACAAATACTTGAAAAGAAGTTTTGGGGCACTTGCACAATTTGTGTCTGATATCTGGTGTTAGTTAGTCTCCCATCTGCGATCTTAACTGATGAAGTGTGGCTTCTATAGAAGATAATTTTGTTTTCTCCAAAGTCTTGTTGATCTAATTTACTTCTATTATTATCAAAAATTCCTTGTACTTTTGTACATACTCTCCAACACATTTCTGAACAGTTAAAGAAAACTCCATCTTATTGAGGCGACTCCCAGGACGATGAATATGCCCGAACGTCACTTAACGACAGTATTTAATTTTGCGACCTGTGCTGGCGTTACTGGGTTTTCCTCCTGAGTCTAACCCTCGACATACTAGATGCGGACCTTCTACAGAGTACCTCCATGAAGCAAATTCATGTCGGTATTGCTGTTTGCTTTAATTTGTCATTACATTTAAAATGATTAAGGAAGGGGCTATATTTAAACACACGACTGCATCTTGCTATTAGTGGTAATGAGCAGAGCGCGAAATTCTGTGTCGCGTGACAGTTTAGTCTTGAATGGACTTTTAAAGTGGCATACTCGTGTAATTGAATCACATCGTCAGGGAATCAGGGAACTACAGATGTCTAATCTGAATGAAATGGTTTTCATCATCATTATCTGATTCTTATTTCCATAAAAAATATTAAAGAGAAGATCATTTTCTTTTTTTCCAACATTTTCCTTATTTAGTTTTGTAATATTTTCTTAACGCAAGAGCAGTTCGTCTTGCTCCAGTTCCAGCCCGGCTGACTTGCTTCTTAAAGACGTCGTCACATCGGGCGCTGACGACTCGAGCGTAGGCGTAGCAGGTGGGACTGGCGCTGCGAAAACGTAATTTACGTAAGAGTTCGTTAATCAGACCGATCCTCACTGCAGCCATCGCACAGTGCTCCTGTCCTCTGCAGAACGTAGAACGTCAGATAAAAGTTCTAACTATTGTGAGGCTCACTAATGCGGATTCGGACAGTAGCAGGTTGCACAATAACACGTGTCTTTTTTTAGTAGTTTTTCCCTGTCCTGCCGGAAAGTTCTCATTTTGCAGTGCTGTAGTCAGCATGCTGTACGCTTCCAGTTCCACTTATGTTTCTTCACTTCTGCTCACGCTTTCCATACGGCTTCCTTTACGCCTCGAAGATATCTCGTTTCAGTCGATCGCACCATCGATGCTTCCCTTCTTGTCAGTTGTCACGTTTTCTTCCGAATAGTGCGATCATATACAACATTGTTCGTAAGTTTGTGGAAATTTGTATTTCTTAGGGTTCTTTCGTGGTATCCATAAGCATTATTTTGTTTACCAGATGTTATGTATCGGCATTCAGCGACGTTAACGCACTCGTAGGAATTCGCTTTCTGGAAGAGCAGATCTAAAGCTTCCACCCAGCCACCGAGTCTTAAGTTTTTTTTTATTTCTCTAGTTCATTTAAGACGAATGCTCAGTAACTTACATGAAAAAGATACGCCAGGTTTGCTTTCCGATATCTGCTGAAGCTGAGTGTCAGTATTCAGTTATCTCAACCCTAATCTTCCTTTCAAACAGTGTATTACGAAATGAACAAAATCGCTACACTGCGACGTGGAAGATAAGGTGTTCCTGAGATCTTGGTGCTGGTTGCTTAAAGTTCTAGGAACATTTAGGGTTGTGAATGTGCGTATATCTGCTTGCAAAAAAACAGAAAATATGAGTTAGAATCAAAGTCTCTCACACTTTCATTTGCCACGATGTATCCAATGCAATACAATTTCAGGATTCTAAAAGGATGTCTTTATTGCCTTGCCACTGCATTTTGGTAATATCATTCCATTTATTTCGGTCAATTAAAATATTCCCTTCAAACTCATCTTCCAAAGTTACATCTTCTGACATAAATGCTCTACAACGTAACATAGGGCTGACTTAGAGAAGTGTCATGCACTGTTGGTAACACACAAAATCTCTGATGCGACTCCATCTGCATTACGAGACATCAATATCTTGAAACTTTGTGAAAATGAAGTAAAAAACAGGTACTCAAACTAAGTTTAGCTATCAATTTTGGGCATACAGGAGAACGCCGAATCCCATTTTGTCTCAGAACCAAACATTCATAGTGGCGGTGCTTGCTCGCAGACGTATAAATGCTCTCGCACTTAAATCATGCAGAGACATCACTGGCAAGTCTGTTGACACCGAGGCCATTCTCACAGTACACTGCGGAATTTTCGAAAATATGAACAAAGCTAAATGGTTACTAATATAAAGGATGCTGGTGGTTCTATCACAAATGGTTGGAGAACTGCCCATTGTTTAGCAGTCACATGCGATGAGTTCAGTGTATGCAAATCCCTCTAAGGAATGAAAATCCGGAAAGCTTGTATGGTAGCACCTTCCTGGAAGACTTGGATACGATGAAGATGCGTAAGAACGTCCTTACACTCATCACTTACACTGTGTATGAATGTGTGCGGATTCACTGTTACTCCTTTGTCTCCGATCGCACTAAAACAACGCGGTCTGAATGATCTAGCTGCCGGTCGGCGTGGCGAAACGACCAGCCCTTTTTAGCACCCCAGCCAAAGCTCGGCTACCTGGACTCTCGTGTCTAGCGGCAATAGAACACCACCACACAAAGCACATGGCCTGCGGCTGAAGCCTTCTAGAGGAGTCCATGCAACGCTACGTCGTTCTACGCTAAACACGCGACAGTCTTACTTGGAGGGGGAAAAAAAAACCCAGCGAACAGACACAGACACTGCTTGTGACTTTACTTATGGCAAGACGGGTTGCAAGTTTCCACTGATCTTTAGCTAGTATGAAAACGTTGATCACCGTTACGTTTATGCCGAGTAGATTTTTAATACGTTTCTACGAGTCTTACCTCTACGACTGATGTACTTCATTCTGTATGTTACATCTCTTTGTTTCAGTATTATATGCGTACTACGCTCACTTTTATACAGGGTAACCCGAACGGCACTTACAAAGTTTGAGGGGTTGTTAATTAATGGAACCTACCGTATGCACCGTATACAGGCGAAATACCGTAAGACTTCAAGAAGAATATAATAATTCCAATCCCAAAGAAAGCAGGTGTTGACAGATGTGAAAATTACCGAACTATCAGTTTAATAAGTCACAGCTGCAAAATACTGACGCGAGTTCTTTACAGACGAATGGAAAAACTAGTAGAAGCCGACCTCGGGGAAGATCAGTTTGGATTCCGTAGAAATGTTGGAACACGTGAGGCAATACTGACCCTACGACTTATCTTAGAAGCTAGATTAAGGAAGGGCAAACCTATGTTTCTAGCATTTGTAGACTTAGAGAAAGCTTTTGACAATGTTGACTGGAATACTCTCTTTCAAATTCTGAAGGTGGCAGGGGTAAAATACAGGGAGCGAAAGGCTATTTACAATTTGTACAGAAACCAGATGGCAGTTATAAGAGTCGAGGGGAATGAAAGGGAAGCAGTGGTTGGGAAGGGAGTGAGACAGGGTTGTAGCCTCTCCCCGATGTTATTCAATCTGTATATTGAGCAAGCAGTAAAGAAAACAAAAGAAAAATTCGGAGTAGGTATTAAAATCCATGGAGAAGAAATAAAAACTTTGATGTTCGCCGATGACATCGTAATTCTGTCAGAGACAGCAAAGGACTTGGAAGAGCAGTTGAACGGAATGGATAGTGTCTTGAAAGGAAGATATAAGATGACCATCAACAAAAGCAAAACGAGGATAATGGAATGTAGTCGAATTAAGTCGGGTGATGCTGAGGGAATTAGATTGGGAAACGAGACACTTAAAGTAGTAAAGGAGTTTTGCTATTTGGGGAGCAAAATAACTAATGATGGTCGAAGTAGAGAGGATATAAAATGTAGACTGGCAATGGTAAGGAAAGCGTTTCTGAAGAAGAGAAGTTTGTTAACATCGAGTATAGATTTAAGTGTCAGGAAGTCATTTCTGAAAGTATTTCTATGGAGTGTAGCCATGTATGGAAGTGAATCATGAACGATAAATAGTTTGGACAAGAAGAGAATAGAAGCTTTAGAAATGTGGTGCTACAGAAGGATGCTGAAGACTAGATGGGTAGATCACATAACTAATGAGGAAGTGTTGAATCGGATTGGGGAGAAGAGAAGTTTGTGGCACAACTTGACAAAAAGAAGGGATCGGTTGGTAGGACATGTTCTGAGGCATCAAGGGATCACCAATTTAGTATTGAAGGGCGGCGTGGAGGGTAAAAATCGTAGAGGGAGACCAAGAGATGACTACACTAAGCAGATTCAGAAGGATGTAGGTTGCAGTAGGTACTGGGAGATGAAGAAGCTTGCACAGGATAGAGTAGCATGGAGAGCTGCATCAAACCAGTTTCAGGACTGAAGACCACAACAACAACCGTATGCATAGTGTCCCGCAGCCTCCGGTAGCTCGTTAGAGATAAATTGCAATTTGTTTGATTTCTTATAGTCATTTATCTTCGAATCTGTGTTACACAGAAAGCGTCTGAACAACAGTGCAAATGTGAGTGTATGTTTTCAAAGCAACACGTTTCATTCACTGACTTTACTTCCTCTTGGCGACTACAGTGCCGACTTCATTCTTCACATTCAAGCTTTCATTGAATGCTGTTCCGTTCTGTCTCAGATTTGTATTTATGGCAGTATTTGTTTCACTTTATAGTAACACACAGCACAACGGCCAGGTTTTCTGAAGAAGAGTTGCGAAAGTCGCAGACGCGGACATCCACCGTGAGGTGCATCTCGGCCAATAAGTAAACGTATCCGTAGCACTGCTGTGTCTCTGTTATCGTTCAATTACCACTGTCAGAAAGCATACCCGCCACAGAACAGAAAAGCAGCGAGTGAATGGCTCACCGCTCAGAGTAAAGCGGTCATTGCTGTTCTCAGCGGCAGCTTAGTTTCCCAACAGGACACGCAGTACATACTGCCGACATTCGCGCTGTTGAGGAGATATTTTCAGTGCAGTAGAGATCTCCGTGGAGGGCACTGCAAACGGGGAGGTGACCGTGAGAAAAATAATTGCGTAATTAACGAAACGCTAAAGTTCTAATAGTCGGGGCGTGGAATGTCAGAAGTTTGTATCTGCCAGGAAAGATACAAAATGAGAAAAGGGAAATGGTAAGCCTCAGTATAGATATAGTGGGCGTCAGTGAAGGGAAATGGAAAGAAGACAAGCGCTCTTGGTCTGCTAAGTATAGGTTAATCTATTAACAGCAGCAGAAAACGGTATAACGGAGGTAGCATGCCTTATGAATAGGACGGTAGGATAGAGAGTGGGTTACTGTGAACAGTTCAGTGATACGATTCTTGTCATCAGAATCGAAAGCAAATCAACACCGGCAACAGTAAGTAAGCTGTACATCCCGAAGTCACAACCAATTAATGATGAGAATATGACGATATTGGACGGATAATTCAGTCCGTAAAGGGAGGTAAAAATCTATTACAAGAGAATATGGGGTTGGTAATAGGAACGAGAGAGGAGAAAGACTAATCAAGTTCTGCAGTAAGCTTCAGATGGTAGTAGCGAGTACTCCGTTCAAGAATCAAAACAGGAGGAGGTATACTTGGAAAAGGCCTAGAGATATAGGAAGATTTGAATTAGACTACGTTATGGTCTGGCGCAGATTACGAAATCAGATACTGGATTTCAGGACGTATCCATGGGCAAAATATGGCTCTGAGCGCTATGGGACTGAACATCTGAGGTCATCAGTCCCCTACAACTTAGAACTACTTAAACCTAACTAACCTAAGGACATCACACACATCCATGCCCGAGGCAGGATTCGAACCTGCGAAGCGGTCGCGTGGTTCCAGACTGAAGCGCCTAGAGCCGCTCGGTCACAACAGCCTGCTCCATTGGCAAATATAGACTAATATCACAATTAGGTCATGATGAAGAAACTAGTCACCAAGAATCAATACACAAAGAAGTGGGATACGAAAGTACACTGAAGGGCTATAGAAACTAGCACACCTGCCCAATATCGTGTAGGACGCCCGCAAGCATGGAGAAGTGCCGCAACATGACGTGGCATGGACTCAATTAATGTCTCAAGTAGTGCTGGAGGGAATTAACACCATGAATCCTGCAGGGCTGTCCACAAATGCATAAGAGTATGAGGGAGTGGATATCACTTCTGAATACCACGTTGCAAGGCACCCCAGATATGCTGAATAATGTTCATGCCTGTCGAGTTTGGTGGCCAGCAGAAGTGTTTAAACTCAGAAGCCACTCTGTAGCAATTCTGGACGTGGGCCTGTCGCATTGTCGTGCTGGAATTTCTCAATTCCGTCGGAATGCAGGTGATCAGAAAGCATGCTTACGTACGTCTCGCTTGTCAGAGTCGTATCTAGACGTTTCGGGAGTCCCATATCAATCCAACTGCACACGTCCCCCACCATTACAGAGCCTCCACCAGTTTAAACAGTCTCCTGCTGACGTGCAGGGTCCATGGATTCTTGAGGTCGTCTCCATACCCGTGCACGTTCATCCGCTCGATACAATTTGAAACGAGACGCGTCCGACCAGGCAACATGTTTCCAGTCATCAACAGTCCAATGTCGGTGTTGAGGGGCCCAAGCGAGGCGTAAGGCTTTATGTCGTGCAGCCATCAAGGGTACACGAGTAGGTCTTTAGCTCCGAAAGCCCATGCAGACAATGTTTCTTTGAATGGTTTACACACTGATACTTGTTGATGGCCAAGCATTGAAATCTGCAGCAATTTGCGGAGGGGTTGCACTTCTGTCACGTTGAGCGATTCTCTTCGTCGTCGTTGGTTCCGTTCTTGCATGATTTTTTTCCAGCCGTAGCGATGTCGAAAATTCGACGTTTTACCGGATTCCTTATATGCACGGTACACTTGTGAAATGGTCGTACGGGAAAATGCCCACTTCATCGCTACCTGGGAAATGCTGTGCCCCATCGCTCAAGCGCTGACTATAATACCATGTTCAGCCACACTTAAATGTTGATAACCTCCTATTGTAATAGCAGTAACCGATCTAACAAATGCGTCAGACACATGTTGTCTTATATAGGCGTTGCCGAACGGCAGCGCCCTATTCTGCCTGTTTACATATCTCCGTATTTGAATACGCATGCATATATCAGTTTCATTGGCGCTTCATTCTATTAAGCAATGAAGAGATACGCTTGAAGTTCTCTGAGGCCATAGATAACTGCAATGAATAGCTCAGTAGGCAGTTCAGTTAAAGAGGAATGGGCATCTCTAAAAAGGGGAGTCACGAAAGTTACAAAGAGCAACGTATGTATAACCAGTTTAACTGTGCAGAAACCATGAGTAACAGAACAAATACTTCAGTTGATCTACGAAAGAAGGAAATACCCAAAGTTCATGGAAATTCAGAAATACAGAATAAATAGGACGTGTAGAAAACTAAAGCGAAACGGCTACATGAATAATGTGAAGAAATCGAAAAAGAAATGATTTTCGGAAGGACTGTCTCAGCATATAGGAAAGTCGAAACAGTCTTCGGTGAAATTAAAAGCACGTAACATTAATAGTGAGAGAGTGGATAGGTGGAAAGAGTGCATTGAGGGCTTCTGTGAGGGGGAGGACCTACCTGATGACGTAACAGGAGGAGAGAACTTGTCGATAGGGAAGAGAGGGGGGAACAGCACTGGAATCATAATTTAGAAGAGCTTTGGAAACGTTAAAATCAAATAAGCGGTATGGTTAGATAACAGTACATCGGGATTTCTAAAAACATTCAGGGAAGTGGCAACAAATGGATTATTCACTTTGGTATGTAAAATGTATGAGGCCGTCAATATATCATCAAACTTTCGTAAAAACATCATCTACACAGTTACAAAGATTGAACGAGTCGACAAGTGCCTGGATTATCGCACAGTCAGATAAACAGCTCATGCAGCCAAACTGCTAAAAAGCATAATATACGAAAGAATGGAAAAGAAAATGGTGTACCTATTAGATGACTATAGGTTTGGCTTTAGGAAAGATAAAGGCTCGAGAGAGACCATTCTGACGCAGTGGTTGCTAATAGAAGACTGAAGACAAATCAAGACATGTTCATAGGATTTGTCGACCTGGAGAAAGCGTTCGGCAATGTAAAATGGTGCATGATGTTCGAAATCCTGCGAAAGTAGGGGTAACTGTACGGAACGACGAGTAATAAACAACATGTATAATAACCAAGAGGGAACAATAAGAGTGGAAAATCAAGACGAAGTGCAAGGACTGAAAAGCGTTTAAGGGAAGGGTGTAGTATTTCGCTGATGACATAGCTATCGTCAGTGAAAATTAAGAAAAATTACAAGATTTGTTGAGTGGAACGAAGAGTCTAATTAGAATAGAAAATGGATTGACGGTAAATCGAAGAAAGACGAAAGAGGAAGGTAATGAGAAGTAGCAGAAAAAAGAACAGTGGCAAATTTGACATCGTAATTGGCGATCAAGAAGGTAGGTAAATAACCTATGATGAACGGAACGGGGAGTAGTTTTAAGATGGTATAGACGTGTAAAGGGAATATAAGATCGAAGAATACCAAAACCGATCATGGAGGTCAAGTTGGAGGCAAGAGGGAAACCAAGAACAATATTGATTGACTCGACAGAGAACAGTTTAAGAAGAGGGGGCTGCACCTGAACAAAACAGTACAACTGTAGAAGAAGAATGGTGTAAAGGCAGCGGAATTTGAGAAGTACTATAACTGTCAGACGCCGGATTGGTGGTGGATAAAAGGGAAATGAAAAGACGACGACATGCTCAGACCGTAAGAGTCGAATGACCGATACTGATTATTCTCTGGTTGCCGTCAAGGTTAATTATCAGGCAGCTTTGTGTCTGGTCTGTCTTGGTGTGCAAAAGCAGAAGTGGTGTGACCGATCGCTGAAATGCTACAAGTTATTAACCTTTCACTCGTCTGATTTTTTGAACAGTATATACATAAAAGTGTCAGTCTTCTGCTAGCTGAAGGGACTCTTCTTGCAGTCCGCTGTAGCATTAAATCGCTCTCCCCCTCCCCCCCCCCCCGTCTCTTTCTCTTCTCTTCTCTTCTCTTCTCTTCTCTTCTCTTCTCTCCTCTTCTCTCTCTCTCTCTCTCTCTCTCTCTCTCTCTCTATATATATATATATATATATATATATATATATATATATATATATATATATATATATATCCCCACCTCTCTCTCTGTCTTTGACGTTCATTGAGGTTCATTTCCCTAATTAACGCTGGGGCTGCTAACATTGCAACCTCAGTGTTAAACGTTGTTCGTTAGCGGCTAGACGCGAAAAGAGGAAGACTGCGCAATAAATTGGCAGGTGCCAACACAGCAACGTCGGTGCAGCAGATAGCAGCGCACGCATTCAGTAAACTACTGGACGGCAGTGCTAGCTTTACAGGAGTATCTTCTATAACTCAGATTAGTGACTACGGTCTGTTTCTTACGGTATAGAATTGGAACTCCTTCAGCAGAGAAAACAGCTTCCCTATCTACTATAGAAATTGTACTGAATATATAAAGGAATTCGGGAAAAATCGGACGAACAGAATGATAGACCCTCGATATGGAAGTGGCAAAATTCTTGAGCACTTGACATGTCGTGTAAGGAGCAGATCGATCGTTGAGATGACAGAGACTACAAACACAAAATAAGTATTTTCAGCAGGAATCGCCATGAATGTGCCAGCTGTCACATTCTGATAAAGAGCGATCAGAAATAATTTTAACCATGCGGTTCACAGGTGTGCACTCCGTATCACGAAACGAAATGGTAAATTACAGGAAGAAGAATGGACAAGAAAAGATGTTCGAATGTTATTGTCAAATGATAGGGAGGCTTGACGAGCTATCTGGGCTGCACATTTACATTCTCTCGAGTGCATATTCAAAACTGTCACAAGTGTTAAATGAAGTGCATATTTCGAGTCGACGAATAACGTTTCGTCCTCCGAAATCACTCACATTAGTAAAGTGAACACCTAGTAGAGAGTATTAGGAGGGCGTTCTGAAAAGTAATGCCTCATAATTGTTTCATGTGAAAACTGTGAGTGCTTTTTAAATAAAACAAACGTTATTAACATTCTACGTCTTTATTCTTCGTGTTTACGTATTTCAATATAGTCATCCTGGCGACGAACACATTTCCCTCAACCCCAACGAGCGATGAGTTTGTTAATACCGTCACTGTAGAATGTTTTACTCTGTTGACGGAGCCACAGCCTTACCCCTGCTCAACACCACTTCATCGCTGTCAAAATGAAGCCTTCGAAGGTGTTCTGTAATATGTGGAAAACAGGTGAAAATCGTACGGGGCCAAGTCGGGACAACACGGAGGATGATCGATGACAGTGAAGTCAAGACTTCAGATTGTTGCAGATGTCGCAGCGCTCGTGTGTGGTCTGGCATTGTCGTGCTGAAGCAGAGAGGGCCCCATTTGTGGACCAACTCTTCGAAACTCGATTACAGCACGCTGTTTCTCATGCACCGACATAGTGAAGTTACACACCGCCCTGTTACACGCTACAATTCGGATCCCCCTAGCGGCAGAGGGCCGCAAATAGATATACATGAAGAATGAAGACGTACAATGTTAATGAGACTTGTTTCATTTCAAAAGCTTTGAGTTTTCACGTAAACAATTCGGAGGCATTACTTTCCAGCTTCATCTCGTAGTTTCAAAATACCAAAGTTATTTAGGTTGCTGCCTAACAGGAAGACAACCTACATGCTTCTGTAAAAAGATTTTGTACTTAGCTGATGACTATGTGGAAGTCAACGCGCGTAGTGCTTGTAGTTCATATTATGATTCAGAGCAACAAAATATTTGCTCAAACTTTATCATGTGGCAATTTTCTTTAGAAGCGTCAAAATATTTCCTACTTCCTGAGCCGCTTGAGTTGCAGGGTGTAATCATTGTTAAATTCCACTCTAACGTGTATAATAACTTTTGTCATTGGTCAGCCCAAATGTACAATGATAGAGAAATAACCCGAAGACTTGCGTAAATGCAATTAGGTAAATCACAACGTAATGTAATGACCACTCAGGATATCGGTTTGTTGCGCAATTTACTTGACTTTATGTGCCTAATCGATATCCAAACACATTTTGCTTTCGCGCCTGTGTTATATTCACTTCTCTCGCAAGATAAACTTCAGCAGCTTATACACATCAGTAAACACTTGTCTAGGAGTGCAATGTGAGTGAGAAGTGGTAGGCAAACATTCAGCGACGGAGTTGCTTTGGACCAACGTTGTGCAGTTCTCAGCCGTAACGTGACGTCGTAACTACTTGCTGCCAACATAAAGCGCGGAAAGTCGCCAGTTACAAATAAAAACCAGACGTCTGTACATTAAATGTGAAACTTGCTTGACTCGTTGAAGGTGGTCAGCAGTTCCTCGACGTGTTGAACCCTTTCTTTGCATAAATTTACGTTTTTTTATTATTTGCAGGACTTTGTGGCGTTTTTACTTGACTCTCCAGTGTAGTAATAATCTGTGAAGTGTACCATGTCACTACTTTACCGCAGGAGTTTGTATCTACTTGTTTGAATTCATAAATAAGCTGTAACTTATGACATACAATAGCTACTATTCTTGAATTAATATGAATGTAATATTGAAAATAACATGACTACTGTTTACTCCTTGTTTGGCTTGAAAGTGCTTACTATAGAAGATCTTACGTATTTACTGTGCCGTAAAGGAGATCACTGCAATGCGGGCAGCCGAAGAAGACTGGGTCTGCTCTTTGGCCTGAAGAACTAATCAATAACTAGTTACACGTTTTACGGGATATTTTCTCCCGCTATTTGTATCAAACAAAGGAGAGCAGTTTAAACAGAACTGTTCCGTTCTCTGAAATAAATTTTTCGATATGGTTAATTTTGTTGTGTAACATTTGATGAGCAAGCGAAACGAATGACAATATTCTGCAGTTTAAAAGTTAAGCAGTTAAAATGTTAGAGTAAATGGAAGAAAGTGGTACAGAATTTTAAATACACGGTTTCGTCGTACAAAAGTAGTTAAAACCTTGAAGTTTTCAGATCTGTGGAGTTAAAATTACGCTGCCGATAGAGGATCCTAAACTGGGGATTCTAAAGCGAGGAACTATTGGACGGAAATGACTATTGAAGGCGAATGAACAATGTTTGTAAAGAGACTGTGAACTGAAGAAGTTTCTTAAAAAAAAAACAGCTGCCAGTCCCATCGCTATTCTTGGCGTTTCCTGAGAATATGCAATGCACAGTCTGCTTTCGTGAATCCACGGTATGATTTGCCACTGACAGTATTGCGTCTAAGACGGAGTATCATTCTCCCCAAGAACTTGCGGTCGCGCATGTAACATACGGTGTAACAAAATGGAGTGGCCAGAAGCTGGACGAGAGAAACTTGCAAAAAAGTAATTCAAGACGCAGAGAGCTGGCTATCGTTCTCGACAAAGAACCATTGACGTAATAGAAATTGAGGAAATTGTATCGGATCGTGTGGGACAAAATTCATCGAGAAACACGCGCCTACGTAGACCGCAAACGCATGCTTGGAAGAGCACAGTTTGGGGAGCAGTAGTGTGGCAGCAGTTTTAGCCACGTGTCACAACAAATGCGGCCGAGCAAATAACTCTGAGTCCAGAGGTGTGTGTTCTGCCACTGAATTATGCACTGAGATCTGTTGTGGTCACTTGGAAAAGCTGCTGCGAGCTTAAGTTGATGTTCTAAGCTGTAGTCTCGCGGTTCTAGGCGCTCAGTCCGGAACCGCGCGACTGCTACGGTTGCAGGTTCGAATCCTGCCTCGGACATGGATGTGTGTGATGTCCTTAGGTTAGTTAGGTTTAAGTAGTTCTAAGTTCTAGGGATTGATGCCCACAGATGTTAAGTCCCATAGTGCTAAGAGCCATTTGAACCATTTGATCTAAGCTGTAACTTGAAGATGTTAAATTTTATTAACTCAATTCTCGGTTTCCGACGACTTGTTCCTTATCTGCCGAAAATTCGCGAACAATAGACATACACTACACTTAGATTACGCAGAAACATAGATATATATACACAGCAATAAGCGACGAAGAACAATGGGCACAACTAAACGTGTTGACAAACAGTATTTCAAAAACAACGCATGAAGAATATATGTGGACACGACGTAACAGACGTGCCTATATGAAACATGTAAACAATCTCCAGAGGGTGGACAGCGATACCCTTAGTGACTACGGAAACAGTGACAGTGAAAAGGATCAGGAGGAGGGAGACGAGATGTGAGAGTAAATAAGCATAAGGTGCTGGAGATCTAGCCAAGAAATCGCCAAATGCTGTAAACGGTTGAGCACCTGAAGTTAATACATAGGATTAACAATACATGCGATTAGAAATACTATTTCTTTACTTCCAACCAAAAATTTTGGCTGTTGTTGTGATTGGCTGTCAACAGCTCGAAGAAACCATTCTGTGGTATTCACGGTCAGTAACAATCGGTGATGCCACTAACAAATCTCTCCTCTTTCCTATCAACTTTTAATTATTCTTCTTAAAAAATTCATTTATATTTCAACTTTAAATTATTTTTATTTTGAAAATTATTATTCTTCGTAAAGTGTTGTAGATAAAAACAAAAGAAAATAAAAATGCAAAAAGGATGAAAAACGAAAACTGTAAGACGTAGGACCTGTTTTAAAATATCAGGTAACAGGTATATAATTTGGTAATAAATAAATAAATAAAATTACCTGACAATACTCAGGCTATCTACTATGTCACAGTTTTGACCCTAAAGACTTAGAACATTGAGCACATTAGTATAAAACGTATAAACCATTTTCCCTCGCCTTTATCTAGTTGCCTTGAACATACACATATTTATCTTACCGTAACACTACTTTGCTTATTATTATTCGTACAATGCGTGGCACACAGCTGTCTGTATGTCATTAATTCTCACTACTGGGTTCAATTCATATCTATCATCACAGTGCTAAACTTCATACATTATTAACGTATGTCATGTCATATCAATACAGCAATGTTGGTAATACAGCCGCATCAGAAACGTTGAACATCAAACAAAAAACAGGTAACCGTAATCAAATGGATACCTGTTTGCACTTTAGCTGTTAAGTAGTTGGATAGGGCTGTATTAACATTTCCGTATTAATATGACATGACATATGCAAGTAATATAATAATTTTAATACTGTGACGATAGTTACAAATCGGATACGGTACTGATAATGGAGCACACATAGACTGCTGCCTGTCATGCATTTTATAACATACTTAAGAACTTCTGGCAACTGGCAAAAGCCTTCGAAAAATGTTTACTACATGACCAGACAATCGCAGCATCTCGCATGATTTCCGAATTCGTGTCCCTCCTTTTGGAAGTGCTTATTAGTGGTACTGGAATGTGCTACTCTAGCTAGATACAATGTGTCTGCGTCTTTTGATTCTGGAGATAGCTGCTGGACGAAACGCGTAACGTGTTAAAATGTAGCCAATAACTCAACTGTTGGACAGTTGTACAGTCTGAACACTGACAGGCCACTACAGGCCCAATGGCCGAACGATTATTACTTGCCGGATGAATCTGGAAATTTCGCGTGATTTGTGTTTCTACTCTGTAATCGCCAGTTTCGCAGAAACCTGTATTGAGAGACCACTTCACGTTCTCACGCTACACGGCGGCCCATTTGAAGTAAAACACGTAATCTACAGCAGAATCCTTGATCACCTGTTGCAGGGTGCTCGGCATATCCTGAAAAACGTGCTCAGCGAGATGTTTGCCTTGGAGAGTCTTCACCTAATACGCCTTGTCCGCCGTCATTAAAATTCTGAGCCGCTGCTGATGTTAGACCATCTGAGGCCCTTTCTCTTTCGAAATAAAACATCTAATTAAACGCAGAAATTTTTCCACTGAAATAAATGCTGGAGGAGGAGGACGAGTAGAAGGAGAAGAAGAAGAAGAAGAAGTTGGAAGAGACTGTTGTACTGAAGCTTGAGCTCCTGGCAAGACGCTTAAAGGTATTCAGTCACACGAGTTCGTATTTAACAGACGAAAATGTCTTATTAAACAAAATTCCGTTAAAGCCGAGGATACATTATACTCAAATAAGCGTGCTTTATGATAAATAAAATTCGGTAACTAGTTATAAAATTAAATGTGTAATGTATACAGCCACTTCAAAGGTTTCATTTTGTACTCAGTAATGGTATTTCAAAAAGTACTGACGCAGTTGTTCATTACACGTATTTTCTGTGTGGTTTCAGCTAGTGAACCGCACCGTCAGGATTCTGAGCGTACAGCAGCAGCAATTCAAACATTATGGGCAAAGAAGGAAATTTTGTATCCCAGCTAGACGACAAAAGATTTGTCAGTATAAGCGTGTAAATTAATTCTGCTTCTTGGCGTAACTGTTGTGCACTTATGTTCTTAGTTTCAAATGGCGTTCGGGTATTTGGTTGAACATGTCAACTGCAATGCCACAGAGCGTTAACTGTGAGACTCCATTTCCTGCTGTGTTCACGTGCAGACAACGTATGCTGGTCTCAACACCACAGTGGGTTACTAGGCTTCGTCATGTAGAACGTGATAATAACTGACTTCCTTCGAGCTTCAAACTGTTCCACCCAGCCAGTTGTAGGGCGACGTACAGCTCAACAGGGCCCCGACACGTGGTGCAAAGTGACATTTTTTGCATATTCAGTTCATTACCGATGATAAAAGAAAGACGTGACAGACAAAATCATAGATCTTATTGAGCACTGAACCGTCGACCTTTGCACCTGTAGTGTGACTCTTACTACACTTGTGTCCAAAATTAAAGCAACAAACGGAAATTTCGCAAGGTTGCGTTTATTTTGTCACAAAGCAGTATACACAAGTGATAGTAAAATAGAAACAATGTAAAGAATACAGAACGTAAATAAATGCAACATGCTTAACGCTAGACAAAAATGTTCATTTTTTTTCCAACTTAACGGATTTGCACACTCATTTCAACAGTTGGGTAAGTGCTCAGTAGGAATTTTGATCACCCGTGGCAGAAATACAGCCCTGATGACGACGGCGCATGGTGTGAATGACATTAGTCTCATGTTGAGGCAATACCGCCCTTTCTTCCTGCAGAGCTGCTCGCAGTCTTAGAGGCAGGTTGGTGGATGGTGACGTCATGTAACACGTCTCCCTAACACATCCCAGACATTCCCTATGGTATTCAAACAGCGAGGGCGAGCAGGCCACGCCATGCGTGCCATTTGCAAGAAAACATCAACCAACAGTGCTGTATGAGGTCGACCATTATTATCCCTCAGTACGACGTCTGGGCCCACAGCACGTCGCAACATCTGCTCATGAGGTCCCAAGATCTCGTCACTGTAGCTAACAGCAGTTAAACGTTCACCCACAAAATTTCATGAAGAGATGTTGGTGTGGTCAAAATAATCCCTGCCCACACCGTTAGGTATCCGCATTGTCTTGGTCCCGAAATGGTGTTCCACATTCCCTCCAGATACGAATCCATCGAGAATTACTCTGCAGACCAAATCGGGACTCATCCGCGGAATCAACATTGGCCCACTGTTCGACCACCCAGATAGGATGTTTGTGACCCCATTCTAGAAGTTCCCTTCTGTGAAGACGCGTCAGAGGCAGACACACAGCAGGTGTCTGACAACTAAGGCCATTCTGCCGAAGTCTTCTGTACAGCGTTTGAATCGAGACAACAAGTCCAGTGGATGTTGCGAGGTCAGATGCCACATGCCATGGAGTACTAAGCCAGTACCGTCGTGCCCTCACAGCCAAATGACGGTTCTTTCTTCCTGATGTCACACGTGGTCTGCCCTGCCCTGGTCTTCGTGGTACAATTTCGGTCTTTATAAACTGTCGCCACATCCGAGAAACAACAGAACGATTCTCACAAAGCAATCGGGCCACGTCAGTTTGCGACTCTGCTGCTTCCTTTCTTTCTCTCTCTCTCTCTCTCTCTCTCTCTCTCTCTCTGGCCCTCCACCGCAGAGAGCCTGGTAGGCGTCTTCTTTGTGCCATACTGCACAATCTGTGTCTCTGTACATAGCGGCTGTGGATGTGGGAGTACCAGGCAAACACTACCTCGTTCCACGGGTGCCCTGACGTCATCGTTGGCAAGGTTTTCCGTTGCCTGGAATGCCATCTTCTGTGCAGAACACGATCGTACGGACATCTGGTTGACAGTTTGTATGCTTTTATTGTGAAGTAGACACGGGACGGGGAAATAACGGTTTGTTGCTTTAATTTTGCTCACCAGTGTATATATTCCCCGAGCCTGTAAAAGTGCAAAATATTTCAAAATAATTCCCCGTATTGTACTATAGGGAGCAATTTCGTAAAGAAGCATATTTATTGGTGCTTGAATTTTGGGCACACGATAGCGCCGTCATCAGATGTATTAGACATTGCCTACGTCTTGCACAGCATTTGTAAATACTTTGAAATCTAAGTGTAGACGATGGCGTGACCATTAACATACCAAGTGGACTGTATTCAGGTGAGTCCTGAAGCACGGCAAATACCTCTCGTCCATCTATGTATTGGCTCCATCACCACGGTAAACACAGCACGACGTGCGGACGCTGGAGGCGTAACGGAGGAAGAGTCCTGAAAGACGGACCGAATGGCTACTGCAGTAACGCACAAGGCGATGGTCCCGATAACTCTCTTTGCTAACTGTTTACATCACATTCGACTCTTTGGCATTCACAAGTGAATCTACAGATAAAGAAACTGCCGTGTGTAGTGCCATTTAAGGGAGTATCAAGAAGCGACAAAAAAATAGGACATTGTTGGACGGACAGCTTCACAGAAAGCAAATAAAATTCCCCTTCGGTGGAAATTTAGAAAAACTTCAGCTACCCGTTGCTGTTCTGCTTTTTTCCCCACTAATTCCGTCAGGGTCTATCTTAATCACGAGATGTACATGAAATTTCTGCAGATCTTGAAATACATATTATTTGCTTTCTTTGCAGTAAGGAATTACAGCGCCGGCGCTATGCCGGATCCATATCTCTGCTGGCAGACAGTTCGCTGTACAAACTGATTTTACTGCTTCAGACTGAGGGTACACTCGGTACAGCGTGTGGTTTCCCGCAACCTCTGGCATTCCACGCCTGAAACGCAAGAGCGGATACGGTGGCACTCGTGGGAAGAAACTTGTGGCTCTTGCGGCAGTCTAGCCACCGATGTAGAGTCACGTAGTGTAGGACGCTCCAGGGGAAATAAGTACGTGGTATCACGTAACATACCGTCAGTGCGGACGGTATTTGCTTCGTGATACATTACCCGTGTTAAAATGGACCGTTAACTAATTGCGGAAAAGGTCGATATCGTGTTGATGTATGGATTTTGTGATCAAAATACCCAACGCGCTCTTGCTATGTATGCTGCTCGGTATCCTGGACGACATCATCCAAGTGTCCGGACCGTTCGCCGGATAGTTACGTTGTTTAAGGAAACAAGAAATGTTCAGTCACATGTGAAACGTCAACCACGACCTGCAACAAATGATGCCCAAGTAGGTGTTTTAGCTGCTGTCGCGGCTAATCTGCACACCAGTAGCAGACAAATTGGGCGAGAATCGGGAATCTCAAAAACGTCGGTGTTGAGCATGCTACATCAACATCGATTGCACCCGTACCATATTTCTATCCACCAGGAATTGCATGGCGACGACTTTGAACGTCGTGTACAGCTCTGCCACTGGGCACAAGATAAATTACAGAACGATGACAGATTGTTTTGCACGCGTTCTATTTAGCGACGAAGCGCCATTCACCAACAGCGGTAACGTAAACCGGCATAATATGCACTATTGGGCAACGGGAAATCCACGATGGCTGCGACAAGTGGAACAGCACTGACCTTGGCGTGTTAATGTATGGTGCGGCATTATGGGAGGAAGGATAATTGGCCCCCATTTTATCGATGGCAATCTAAATGGTGCAATGTATGCTGATTTCCTACGTAATGTTCTACCTATGTTACTACTAGATGTTTCACTGCATGACAGAATGGGGATGTACTTCCAACATAATGGATGTCCGGCACATGACTCGCTTGCGGTTGAAGCGGTATTGAACAGCATATTTCATGAATAGCACCATACCATGGTCCGCACGTTCACCGGATCTGACGTCCCCGGATTTCTTTTTGTGGGGAAAGTTGAAGGACATTTGCTAGCGTGACCCAGCGACAACGCCTGACAAAATACGTCAGCGCATTGTCAATGCATGTGCGAACATTACGTAAGGCGAACTACTCGCTGTTGAGAGGAATGTTATTACACGTATTGCCAAATGCATTGAGGTTGACGGACATCATTTTGAGCATTTATTGCATTAATGTGCTATTTACAGGTAATCACGCTGTAACAGCATGCGTTCTCGGAAATGATACGTTCACAAAGGTACATGTATCACATTGAAACAACCGAAATAAATGTTCAAACGTACCTACGTTCTGTATTTTTAATTTAAAAAATATACCTGTTACCAACTGTTCGTCTAAAATTGTGAGCCATATGTTTGTGACTATTACAGCGCCATCTATCACAAAGCAAAAAAAGTGGTCCAACTAAAACATTCATATATCTTTACGCACTACACGAACATGTAATAAAAATGGGGATTCCTATTTAAAAAAGAGCAGTTGATATCCGTTTGACCTGTGGCAACGTCATCTAGCGCCATCTGGTTTCCCCCTTCAAGCTAGACAGGTTTCGTTGTTTGTAGTTTTTTCCGTTTGACCCTTGCTTCGTGAGATATTTGGCCGGGTCACGATCAATGGACCACCCTGTATAAACCGGTAAGAACAGGAATATTTTGATACCTGTTGTGGGCATGAAAATAAATTATTCACAATTCTTGCAAACCTAAATAATAGTATGCATTTTGCCGATTCAGCGTCTTACGTGTTTGAAGTTCTATTCTTGAAGTAGTATTTTAATTGCCTTGAAGATTACATTAGCCAGCGCCGATAATGGCGAAACGGCTCTACTGTGAAATACAGCTCGCTTTTGCGGGCATGTCAAGGTACTCGGGACACGTAGTGGATCGCATAAGTTGAGTTCAATGAATTAATGGTGATCGCTGTAGACCTTTCTTGTGAACAGACTTGCGTCGCCGTTATTTTTGCTCGCTATCCATCCCTTGGCGTCATTCGTCTGCAGCTCCCGGACTTGGTCCGGCAGAGCACTGCGGAGCCATAGCAGATAGCAGGTGCTGGGGCACAGCTAGATATCAGCAAGGCGTTCGACTTCATCGTCGAATGACAATGAAGACAATATCAAGTAGTGTATTCTCACAGACACGCAACTGCTATGGCCAATTTTTGTCACTTCGTACTGAGTGGTGAATGTCGAATTGAATAGAAACTTCTACCGTTATTGTCCCAGGGGAATGTAGTTGTACAAATAAAGCTCTCTGTATGACATTCATCACATGGGGTCAGAACCTCTGTGTGTTTTTTGACGCTGCTGTTGTGTACAGGGGAGTACTGTCGCTCGCCGATCCAAAGGAAATGTAGAGAGACTTCGACAAAATTTTAACCTGTTGTGGTGATGGCAGTTCTCCATAAATGTGGGTAAATGTCAAATAATGCACATGAGATAAAGAAAGAAACCCGTATACTCTATTAAAAGATTAGTAGCCAATATCTGAAACACGTCACAGTGTTTAATTGTAATACTAAGGTGTAATATGAAATATTTGAATTTTCTGCAGTGGTTCAGGAAAAATGGAGCGCATATATAAAGAAAATTCAATGCTATCGATAATATGACTAACTGAAAAATACAGCTGAAGCGTTTGGATTCCTTATCAAGTAGGCCGGACAGCAGACATGGAACGAATTTGGAGACGGGTTGCTGAGACTGTAAGAGGTCGGTCTAGCTCAAACGGAAATGTGATGAGGAGACAGTGCGAACTTAAATGGGAATATTGGAAGAAAGAGCATGATGCTGTCGTGAAATACTGTCACGTAAGTTTAGGAAACCGATAATCGAGAGACACTGTGTTATTCTACTCCAAAGTTGCACATGTCTCGCAGGATCATGAATATAAGGTAAGATATTGTAAAAGGACAGAAAATAGTTGATTTCGCTTCGAAGTGTATCCATGTGGCTTGTGGAGTATTTTTGTCGTCGCCGCCGTCGTGTATGTTGTTGTTGTTGTTGTTGTTGTTGTTCAATCCGAAAGCTGGTCTTCAACGAATCCGTATGGTAGCCCGTTCTGTTCAGCCCTGTTCATCCCTGAATGACTGCTGAAATGTACATCCGTTTGAACCAACATACTGTAATCACGACTTCGTCTCCCTTTGCAGTTTTTAGTTATCTTCACCCCCACCCCACCACTTGCTCCAGTCACCGCACACTTTGCTAAGTTACCAAATTGCCTTTTGTGTCCCAGGAAGTCTCCAATCAACCAATTCCTTCTTCCAGTGAGGTAATACCGTACATTTTTTCACCGCTTCGATAATAACCTCTTCATTAGTTCAAATGGTTGTTAACGGTGAATTTTTTATTGGAAAGTGATTTGAAAACATATTAAAGCGGTGGCTTGTTTTATTTTAAAGGTTATTATTCCTTGCAGTAGGGGCTGTGATTTTTGATATTTTTTGTCTAAACCAGCAAGGCAAAACAGGGGCCACTACTTCCACCACATCAAGTGGATTTAGTGCTCACGCACTGACGCTGAGCCGTGAACACTCCCCAGTTTATCAATGGGGAACAATTGAACATGGTTACTACTGTTATCGGTGCCATGCGTGCAATGGTCGTGCCAGGCGCGCGATATTGAAAATTTTTACTATCGTTAATGGCGCGAGACCTGCACGACCTTATAACAACCGTTATAGTTCTGCATTATTCTGTTAAACTAGGGGTGAGTTCACGTAATGAAAGAGAGAGAATGTAAGATTAACGGACTCATTTATTAAACAGTCGAGAATCGAACAAAAATACAACCAAATGGGGGTGGGGGGAAGAAAGATTAAGAGTTCAGCAGTCTGCCCCAACGTACGTTCATAACAAGCCACGATAGCAGGAGAAAAGGAATTTTTTAGAAACGATCGCCGTATTATCAAACAGATTTAGTATAGGAAGGGGTTGTAGGCGTGCAACGACCACCCCCAGGAATTAGCCAAAGACTAAGAAGATGCTACTGTGCGTGAGTGGCTAGGTAGCCTCCCGTACTAAAGCAATAAGACCCGCAAAACGCGAAACTATTCACAATGTCCTATAAGGTTCCATCTGGGCCGCAGGGCGCGAATCTACAGTGCACGTCGGCGCTCATGCTTACCGATCTGCTGGAAGCGGCACCTCCGGTCTCGACACGGTCACCCTAGAACTGACTACAGTCCCTTTTGTCCACTATCCATCCGCGTAGGGCGGTTGGCGCCCGCCCGTGAAAAACAGGCGCGCACCTGAACTGGCCAATCATAGGGCCGGAATTTCACAGGAAGGCGACCTCTCGACGTTAAAGTTGAGCAGAAATAGCGATTACAAGGTTGGTAAGGCAGGTTGGGGAACTGAGAGCAGGAGAAACTTTGGCCCCTAGAGAATGTTCAAAATACACCACGTGCTACCCTGGCGATCGGAAAAGGGGTGGGAAACGGGAAGCCATTATGGCTCGCCCATAAATAAAGAAAATTCCCGGCGCCAAGCTCCTCTCACAGATCAGTGTGAGACAAACTGTAAAAATCGTCAAATAAAACAGGCAACCCATAGAAATTAGTAATATTACCTGAATTATTATTTACTGACTACCAGAATGCTGGGGTTAGAAATGTGAAATGCGAGCACTGAATGGTGAATGAAGTGCACGTCTTTCAATATATTGGGAAAGTTAGCCAATGTGGAACTCTGCAGTCTACTATAAGTTCCGTGTGGCACAAAATCTTGCTTGGTCGCCACACAGTTTAATTGATATTGGGAAAATATAATATGAAAACTGCATTAATCAGTGAATCGATAAAGCATTACTAACGGTTAACATTAAAAATAAAAAGACCCAAGTGAAGAGATACAATGGGAAGAAGAGGACAATTTAAGTTCGCATTGTTGTGTCGGCTACTGTGGGAGTCAGCACCGTCACAAGCAAGGAAGGAGGGAAGTAGCGATGGCCGGTGGCAGGAATCCAAAAATCATCTGTATACAACACTTACAGATTGACAGAACGCTTTAATTTCTAAAAAGGTAAGAAACATTATTTCTCGTTGTGATGTGGCTTGATTTGCTTCCTGTGCCTTCTATACGCAATTATTGTACACGCTATTGCTACTCAGTACTGTTGCTCTCCAAGTGTGCGAGCGAACTGGGGGCGACCAGCGGTGGACGGCTGGTCAAGCCAGCGTTGACAGGGGACACTGAACTCCGTCTTCCTGAGGTGTGGCGCTGCCCGCTCTCTCCGCTGGCGCGCGGCTCAGCGCCTTTTGATGCCGTTTCACGGCGCTGCGCTGGTCGGTGTGCCGTCGATGCTTTAGGACCGCGCACACGCGATAAATCAAGTAATTCACAGCAAGCAGGAGCTTAAGCTTTAACAAAAGATGATGATGATAATAAGACAAAAATGTAGACATATGAGGTCTGCCTTTTGCGCTTCCGAAAACGGTTGGTTGGGCATATAAAATAATATTTAAAAAAGGGACGGGTTTCTTCGAGAAACAGTCATCACAGTTTAGCACAGTTCACTGAAGTGAAACTATTAAAAATTCAGAAAATAATTTTTAACTATGATTTGTCGTTTCGTGTTATTTAATTATTTAATTGACTTATACTATTATTATGCTGAGTGCTGAGTTATATTGCGGTGATAAATGGAAATGAAATCTTAGGCACTCAAGTGGCAAGTTTACACAAATATACACGATTCATACACAGAAGAATAGAGAAAAAGTATTTAGCCTCTATAATGGCTCAAAGGCGTAGAGATTCATCTCTATCGCTATGAATGAATTATTGTCAGTACGAGTACTACCGAACGCTTTCCAACAAAGGAATTTATACACATCATCTTCCACATGAAGCTAAGGTACACTGGCGTGAAACATCGGCAAATACCGTCATTATTCAACAATAAAGCAAAATTACTGCGTTTCGTGAAAACTTGAACAGAAATGCAAACCGTATAGACACAGACAAAATACAATATCACTCGGACCTAAGAGTAAAACTTATACAAAATAGTACAGAAATTACACACAGTGAAATTACCAGCAGGTGGCATCAACAAAGCTGTACAATTTTAAAGTTGAAACGAAATGAAACGCAGAAGAAATGAAACCCTCACACACGAGAAAAGTTCATACATACTTCCCAAATACTCGTAAAGGAAAAGTCAGACAACTGAATTTTAAACTTGTGCTGCAGTAACGACTTCCTATTCCACGTGTTCTGGTTACCCAAAGCAAGGACCGGAGAAAAACTTACTGAATGAAGAAAATATGCTTTAAACTGATCTAGCAAATGAAAGGTGTACAACAGTTACGATACCTACACACCATCACACATCAAGACACCCACCAACGGCAAGTCGCTCTTAATACTCTCATATTCACTCACCAAAGCGTCAGTGTCCGGTGCGGAAAGCACCCTCTGCCTGTAACGAACTTCCCCCAGGTTGCCGGAAGAGACCAGAGGAGTCCTTTCTGGCACCAACTTAATTACTGTCCAGTGACTACAGAAAGGGTACTGATCTCTTTGCCTTGACTGAGAAAGCTACGTTGGCTTCACTGTTACTACCAAGGTAGACGGTCAGGTGCTGCACTGTTAGCAATAAAAGACAAATTGAGCACACACTATCACTCGTTCATACAGAGGATGAAGAGAGAAACATACTTTGCAAACATAAAATGTAGGCTGTATATGTAGGATTGAGTGCTTACTGGAAAAAATTAATATTTTAGTGTACCTCTCCTACGTCACTGATTGGGGACAAACACGAGGTGTAAAATTAAATAACAAATGATTGATTGTGAAGAGCAGAAAATACAAATTGAATAATGTGAAAGGAACCTAACACAGACGTTTCCACTTACCCACTCTCTCATTTATGTATGTATGGGATCTGTTTGTGAAACAATGAACGCAAAACGATGCAGTAGGTTGGTTGGGTGGGGGAAGAGACCAAACAGCGGGGTTATCGGTAAGGATGGGAAAGAAAGTCGGCCGTGCCCTTTCAAAGGAACCATCCTGGCATTTGCCTGGAGCGATTTAGGGAAATCACGGAAAACCCAAATCAGGGTGGCCGGACGCGGGACTGAACCGTCGTCCTTCCGAATGCGAGTCCAGTATGCTAACCACTGCGCCACCTCTCTCGGTCCGATACAGTACAGGCAGATAGAAACCCAAGCACCCCAACTGGAAGTTAGCAACTAGGCTGTTTATAACTACCCCAGCCGGCTTTGAGTTATCACGTAAGACATGGTCAACAAGTTAGCTGAAACAGGACTTCCTAGTAGTTGCACTGATGCGTCTCGCTTCACCCACCACATGAATTTCTCGCCGAAAGGCAGACGATCCGCCATATCACGCAAAATCGCGACCTTAAAACGTACGATCCACATGCAGATATTTTCGTCGTGCCACAAAGTGCAACTGATCATGCTAACGTTATAGCCGTCCAATTGTGCACTGAGGAAAATTTCTTTATTAACAGTTGCGAATGATGTTTTAGATTTAGACCACCTGGGCAGGAGACTCCGGACAGCGGTATGAAATCGGGAAATGCAGTGGGGAATTGAGCTCTACATGGCACGAGAGGCGGAGCCACCAGTATAAGCTAGAGAACCAGTTAACCACCGAATGGGTCGCTCAGGAGAACTCAGCGACTGTAAACGCACACTAATCCTTGGATGTGACCTCAAGAAGACACTCGTCAGGGACATTTCACCCCTTCCAAACGTTTCAAAGTGCGCTGTTGGTGATGTGATAGTGAAGTGGAAACGCGAAGGAGCAACCATGGCTATACGAAGATCGGACAGACCACAGTGACTGACAGAGGCAGTCGAGCATGAAGGAGGGCGCTACAGACAGAAAGAATCACTTGCGAGTTCAGAAGCGCTCCCAGCAGCAAGCTACCACAATCACTGCGCATAAGGAGTTTAAGAGAATGAGGTACAGTGATGGGGCAGCTCGTCGCAGGCCACACATTCCTGCAGTCAGTGGTAAGGCGTGCTTGTTGTCCTGTAAAGACGCCACTGGAGAGTGCATGACTGCAAATGAGTGACTTGGAGTGATGAAGGACGCTGTATCGTAGGGCAATCGAATTCTTGGAGAAAGTTACCTGCCTTCACGGGATGTGCCACCAGTGAAGTGCGGTAGAGATAGTGTTACATTATGGGACCGTTTTTCGTGTTTAGGGTGTGGCTCTCTTATTGCGGTTAAGAAAATGTTAGATGCAGAAGGATGTGTTCATATTTCACAGTATTGTGTACTGCGTACATTAGAGGAACAGTTCGTAGATGACGGTTGTTTGTGTCAGCATGACAACGCACCCTATCGTAAAGTTGTATCTGTGAGACAATGTTATGTGGACAATAGCATTCCTGAAATTGACTGGTCTGCCCATAGTTACGACTTGAACCCAATAGAGCACCTTCACTCCAGACCCCAGTGCCATTCTCTGGTATGGGCTCTTGAAAAAGAATAGGTTGCCATGCAGACACTGAAAGCGCCCGTAGCAGAGCTCAGTCAGTCACAAAGATGAAAGATGGACACCCCCATCTTAAAGTCCAGTAATACGTGTCCGGATACTTTTGATCAAATAGTCTATACCGATGTTCTAAGTTCCTAAATCTTTGCAGTGTTCTACTGTTAATTTACATGACGTATACTACGCAGTTTGTGATGTTTGTGGTACGATAAATGAGAAGCTTTTTCGTATTTGTCAGCAGAATGTGGCGGAGGAAGCTGTAGCGTGAGGCTGGAGGAGCGTGCGGTGCGTGTGTTGCGTAACGGCAGCCTGCGTTAACTTACCGCGGCGGCACGCACCGCCTTGACACGGGCACGGCGCGCGCAGAATTGCGCAGCAGCGCGCACGCCACGCCGCGTCCAGCAGTCTAAAGGTCTACGTCGAGGAGCAGAATACAACAGCAGCTCCGCCACAGACGTGCTCTGTCCCAATACCACAGCAATCTTCTCGTGTGTGCGCCCTTGTTAATGCGTCCTGAATATGTCTCGGCGAAGCACCGTGCTAGCGCACGTCTCGTCCACACCTCAGCTTTGTTCAGCTTTCCTGAAAGATTCGTCCAAACACTTCAGAAGATATCAAGGGCTGGTAAACGCGAGAACTAGAGAACAGTCAGTTTGGCAGCTCACGTAGACAAATTGCTGACAAGAATAGAAAAGCAAATTGAGGGTCTGTTCGTCGACGACCGTTTTGCTTTAGGAAAGCGACAGCCAGAAGAAGCTACAAAAAAAAAAACGGGAAAGTCAAAGGCTCAGTTGAGATATAGTGAGTATCAGCGAAAGTAAATGGAAAAATCAGAAACCCTCATCAGATGCATATGGGGTAATATCAGCAGCAGAAGGGAATGGTGTTACAGAGGTGGCATTTGTCAGGGATAAGGAGACAAGACGTATTGAGTTATGGTAACTGTTAAGTGATAGGATTATACTTATCAGACCTGACGCAAATCAACAGCAGTAGTCAACGTATATATGCCGATGATACAGAAAATGGCTGAGGTAACATAACGTGTAACTATGTGTGCAAAGGGAACACTGTAAAAAGGCAACGAATCGGACAGAGTTACGGGAGAATTTGCACCCGGTGGCGGAAATAGGACAGAAGAACGAATTCATGAGCCCTGCAATGTAACCTCAGGTAATAACAGCGAATACCCTGTCCAAGAATGAAAAGACGACATATACTTCGAAAAGGTCCAGCTGGATAACACCATGGTGACAAAGCGATATGGAAATCCGATATTGGATTTTCAAATGGTTCAAATGGCTCAGAGCACTATGGGACTTAACTTCTAAGGTCATCCGTCCCCTAGAACTTAGAACTACTTAAACCTAACTAACCTAAGGACATCACACACATCCATGCGCGAGGCAGGATTCGAACCTGCGACCGTAGCGGTCGCGTGGTTCCAGACTGTAGCCCCTAGAACCGGTCGGCCATCCCGGACGGCTATTGGATTTTAAGACACACCCGGGAGCAGATAGAGACTGGAAGCAGATACATTTTAGTAGTAGTAGTAGAAGAGTAGACTCATGTTTAAGAGAAACATCTGGAAGCTCCATTGTGGGAGGAAGTGACGTACTCAACTACTGAGAGAACATCTAATTTTTCCTAAGTCCGTAGCTACTTCGATAATGAGTATCACTGAAGCCAGCTCAGCTGGAAAGGAATGGACACCTCTAAAAAGGGCAGTCAGAGAAGTTAATACAGGCACAAGATAAATAGCTAGTAAAGAAACCATGGGTAACAGTTGAAGGAAGTACGAAAATGTTTAGGATAAGAATAGAGTACAGCAATATATGTTACTTAGAAAATAAAGAAATAAGGTGCAGCATAGTGGCACGCCTTAACATGGCGCTTCCGAAATTCTGGGAGGCGTGCAGGTCCCCGACATCAAGCGCACGTCCGATTAACGACGAAGGCATGTGGCATGATAGAAGAAGATATGGAAGACGTAAGGAATTCAGTATTAGTCAGTTTTTAAGACGGCTTCAGAAGACTTGGGGTCAAATAAAGCAGAAAGGGTTGGCATTTCTAAAATCACTGCGGGTGGGATGGAGGCATATCATGACAGACGCGAAAGAATCTCATCCACATGCTGGTGGACATTGTTGTTTTATTTTATGTCGTGGGTTGACTGAAGCTCTAGGTTAATGAACTGAGGCCTGGCAGGCGTCGATTAAATATGCAAGCACTAAAAGCACTCCGTCTTAAGGCCACAAATGGACCATCGGGACTATCTGACCGCTGTGTCATCCTCAGGTGAAGATGCGGATAGCAGGGGCGTATGGTCAGCACACCGCTTTCCCGGTCGTTATGATGTGTTTCTTTGACCGGAGCCGCTACTACTCAGTCGAGTAGCTCGTCAATTGGCATCACGAGGCTGAGTGCACCCCGAAAAATGGTAACAGCGCTTGGTGACCCGGATGGTCACCCATCCAAGTGCCGGCCACGCGCGACAGCGCTTACTGCGGTGATCTGACGGGAACCGGTGTAGTCACTGCGGCAAGGCCGTTGCCAAATATGCAAGAGTACCCTCGAAAAAATGAATGTCAAGTGAGACACGACTGACAGTTACTTCGATTTATTTCAATAAAATGATCATTAAACAAACGGTAAACTGTGTCGACATTAATTTTCTTACAACAAAACAACAGATAAACAAATGGCAATCTGAACCAACGAACCATTGTGCATCTAACAAAACCTTATCTGACGTAGCGAGGTCAGGAGGAAAGATGCTGAGAATTGCCCAGTGACTGTCGTAATCGTCATTGAAGTTACACTCTGAGATTAAAGAACTGCACACCACGAAGAAATTAACCGAATGGGACAGAAATTCGTAGATGTGATGCACATGTGCAAAGAAACAAACAAATGTGAACCGTGAATTTACTTTCAAAACCTTTCTTAAGAATTTACTTTATTTACTAAGCCATTCATCAAGAACATTAACACATTTAATCACACTCTGTGAGCGTGGAAGTAGTTGCCAATGGATAACTGATGACAAAAAATAATTTTTTTAATAAATGGTAATTTTATTCTTAACAGCTTTAAAAAAACAGATTTAAATCTATAATCAGAAAGCACCCTGTAAATATCAAGTTACAATTTATTCAGAGTCATCAATAACAATTTTTTTTTATAGTATGAGCTTTAGGCCTGAGAACTTTGCCGCTCCCTTTTAACACGGTCGTAGTCACGACCGCACACTACAACCTCTGAAAGACTGCACTGGTGCAAATCTGCAACACACCATTTTACTTTAAACTAAAAATTTTAGCAACTCACACAAACACACAAACTATGCACCCCGTAAGAGGGATGGAAATGGTACAAAACACTCACATTAAAAATTATTTGCCACCGAAAGTGCAACTTGTTTTTAAAAGAACTCTTACGGTGGAAGGGTGGCAACTTTATATACTAAAATGACCATTTAAATAACCCATGAAAATACAGTCTTACATAAAATGTACAAACACGCTATACTTTACACATATACCGCCTCTCTGGATGATAGGCAAGATAAAAACATATTTCAGGAATTCGGCCTTTACACCTTAAGCAATAAATTCGTTAACGCCGAATCCGACAAACATGACAGAGGCAGCTATTAACGTATGGCAGACGAACCGACAGACAGACAGACAGACAGACAGACACACTAACTGCCTAACAAATGCGGACGGGAGATAGACGGCCAAACTCGGGACGAGAGACTGACCAAGAAAACAAGTAGAATTTAACAAGAGTAACTCAAGTAACATATCACCAATCACTTAACTTGTAATAAACTGCGATTTCTTGAGAAGACCTGGCGCAACACCCCCGAAATCGCTCTCCCGAACCGTCCGCTGCTAGCCGCTTTAACGGACGCAGGAAGGCGCGCCGATCTACCGTCTCACGGCGTCGCAGCTCGCGCCGGCCAGACCGATGTCCTGGGTTGACTCCTGTTGCTCTCGTGTCGGCCACGAAACCACTACCCCTGGCTATACGGCGCGGCCCACTGGACTCACGTGGCGACCTCACATGCGCCGACGCTCAAGACTGACAAGTCATCTTGTGACCCAGTGCGCGACCGACCAACCGATCGATCCAACCGCCACTGATCATTGCCTGCACAAACTCCAGCAGACTGGCGGCTGACACATACTAGCACTCCGGACAAATGCGAACGAGAGACAGACCAGCAACTGGTGACGCGAGATTGACTCAGCCTCACCCCGACTGACCAACTGACCAGACTCCCCGAGACTGACACTGACCAGCTGCCGAGCTCATAGCACCCCTTAAATGCACGTGAATAGACAACTTTTCCACTTTCCCACCACAGGGAGACACCAAAGCTGCGATTGCCACAGCGGCGCCACCGTCAGAAACGGAGGGCGACTGCTTTACACTGCGGTCTGCGGCGCGCTCTTCAAAACAGCAAATTTTACCACGGCTCAAAATGATTACAATCGCAGAAAACTTGGATGATTTATTGAAGAGTAAGAGCTTCACAAATCGACAAGCTGGTAACGCGCTGGTTCATCTCTGGGCCTTATGCAAGCAGTTATTCGCCTTGAAATTTAAAGTTGATGGATGCCCCTCTGAGCGATATCTTGCCACATTCTGTCCTGTTGGCACGTCAGATGGTCAAAATCCCGAGCTGCTTGTAGGGCCCTGCCCATACGGCTCCAAACATTTCCAATTTGGAAAAGATCTGGCTGCCTTGCTGGCCAAGGTAGGGTTTAGCGATTACGAAGACAAGCAGTAGAAACCCCCGCCGTGTGCGGGCGGCTGATGTGTGAGTCCAGGATGGCTTGCCATGAAGGGCAACAAGACAGAGCGTAGAATATCTTCGAAGTACCGCTGTGCTGTAAGGTTGCCCCGGATGGCAACCGAAGGGACCCTGCTGTGAAATGATACCGTGCCCCGGACCATCAGACCTGGTTGTCGGGCCGTATGGCGGGCTGCTGTCAGGTTGGTTTCCTACCGCCGTCTGGGGCAACTCCAGAAGTAGCGGAGGCCGCCGAAGGTCGTCTTTAAGGTCGGAGATCTCTGCTCGAGTGGTAATTAAAAGGAAACCTCGCATTGCCACGTGTTACATCTCTCACCGTCTTTGGAATTGTTTCGAGTCCGGACCGCCAGAGTGTCAATCGATGGAACTGCTTCTCACAAAACGCTACTCCCGTGACTCCGTCTAGTTAACCACTACCTTGCGTCCTATCATCTTTTACAGAAAAAGGTTGCGTCACTCTCCCTGTGTCTGTTTCTTAACCAGTGAGGTGCTCTGCGACATCAACGTCTGTCTCTTTCTAACATATACTTTAATTACGTGAGTCAATGGTGGCAGGGTTTGCATTATGCAGGTATTTGTTTTTTGCAGAATGAAAACATTTGGAAGTGCGTCACGTTTTCATAGGTCCGGGAGTGTGGGTCCCCTAACTGTCTTCAAGATGCTTATCTCTAGCTTTCAGTGCTTTCTGGAGAAACGGCCAGCTTTCTATATTTAGAGTACAGCGGCACCTTCTGAAACAGGGCGGTACACCTCACTCCATTTCCAGGTCAGAAGTGTTTTCGCCACGAGTTCGTGCCATCGCAAATGGAATCTGTTTCCATACAAAGCCCGACGTTACCTCCCCCCTGGCAGTTCCCTCTCAGAGATTTTTGTGACTGGGTAGACTGTAATGAAAGTCTATTCAGGTGCAGACCACATGGCATGTGGATACACATTGTCTCCCTTTAACGTAGCGGTTTCCATTGACTTATCACGATACCGTCGATCATTGCTTGCTATTCTGCCATTTGGTGGCAGTTTCTCATCCAAGGGCAGGAAGGTGCCTCTTTCTTCTAATCCACCCTCTTTGGGTGGGCCACTGGTACAACGAGGGTGAATCCTTACGCCAGAAGTCTTCGGTCGCCATTGCTGACGACTTCTGAATAAACGTTAAGCTGTGGCTGTGATGAAACGCAGTACGCAGAAATTTTTGGTTATTAGTCAAAGACGTCCTTATATCACGGCTACAATAATTGTGTGCAGTGGAAGAGTCCTTCGGGTTGTGGATATGTGAACAATTTTCAGTCGTGCTTATTAATGGCATAGTGATTGAAGTTGTTAATAATGTGTTACATTATTCTGTATGGTTGACGCAAAATAATAACAGGAACTTAGTGCATTACACTTTCTTAATTGCAAGGGATATTGTTCTGTGAGATTTTAGTTTGATACAAATGCATTTTCCTTTTTATAATCTCAGTTACTTTCTTTTTATTAACGGTCTGTTTATTCTGTTCGGCGGTAGCTGGAGTACTGCTTTACAATAACTTTTTACTATGCTTCTGATTTACTGCTGTTTCGTGCACTGGTTAAACAGGGCCAGTGGCTCTCTCTACAGTGATTCGCTGTAGACGGCATTAACTGATAGTGTTTCTCTTTTCCAGGTAAGTGTCCCGCGGCGCCTGCTTTAACGCGCGGCAACAACTGCGCTCGGAGCGTGGCGCATGCAGTGGTAAGGTGAGATGAGTCTGCACGCAAGGTTGGTGAGTGAGACAGAGAGAGAGAGAGAGAGAGAGAGAGAGAGAGAGAGAGAGAGAATGAGATGAAGTCCGCTTTAGAACTGAGCTAGTACTGGCGCGGAGCCCACGAGACACACCCTCGTCATGGCGTCGGTGACAGCACGAATACCACCAGTGCTGGAGTCTCCCTCAGCCCGTGGTCGTGCTGTCGTACAAGTCACTGGTGTATATGTGATGTAATCAAGCTACCAAATACGTTATCTGATTTGGCTCCCTGCCTCTGAGGATATTCACCCCTTGTACCCGGCTTACAAATGAGTCCAGACTATCCACACTCCCTTTTCCACCTACAGTGACACGGAGATGAAGTGGTATTCTGCTGGGTGCCAGGGCACATGGGAGCTGTACTTGGAGATACCTGTCTGTTGAGACATTGGATCATGTCAGACCCTCTGAGAGAACTCACAAGTGCCGGTGCTTTACAGGTACCTGTATACCCCCATTTAACAGGAATCTGACTGCAAGACATGAAGGCTTCCCGTTTAGGATACAATGAAACGAATGTGGTACGTCTTTAGAGACTCTGTGTAACATATTTACAATTTTTTAACATGTCATTTTTTTTTTCAAACTGACTGTAGGCTAACTGTGAATGTTATGTATTTTGTAGTTCTCAGCAAAAGTGTGAGAGTAAGAATGGGACAGGATGAATCCGTTTCCCGTTTCATTTTTTTTAAGACAATTTTACATATTTAAAGTTCATTACTCTCGAATTATTCCAGCAAGTGCGTTGATGACCTCCATCTTGAACATACATACAATCGATCGAGTGTGTGACACACAGAGAGAGAGAAAGAGAGAGAGAGAGAGAGAGAGATGGGTTAGGCAGCGAATAAGAAATGAAATACAAAAAGATATACATATTAAGCTGAAAACTCCTGGCGCTACTTTGGGTGAGAGCAGTTGAGCCATGATGACTGTGGCACGGAGCATGAACCGCTCTGCGACGGCATGAAGATCAGCCGTCCCTGCCCCGTGCTGCCGTCTCCAACAGTCATAATGGAGTAACTGCCCTCAAAATCATCTCACACAGATAGAAATAGACTTCATTAAAAATTTTAATAGTGGTTTCTCACCGCTGTTAGTTCCACGAACAAGTTAAATCTGTAGGAAGTTCTGTTTTCTTAGTCGAATCTCAACGATGTCTCCACAGATAATTTATGAGAGACTGATGCCCCAGTTTCCTGCTTAGTCCTTGACTCGTGTGGCTTCTGTTGTGTAATGTATTTCGGGGGAAGAGGAAGCGAAATTACGAGAGCTGAAGTTGTTTTTGTGTGTCCACAATAATAGTACCCTGAAACGGTTGAAAGAGAAGGAAGAAGAAAGGGAGTTTATAATTTGTCATGCCGTTACATACAGGGTGTTTCAAAAATGACCGGTGTATTTGAAACGGCAATACAAACTAAACGAGCAGCGATAGAAATACACCGTTTGTTGCAATATGCTTGGGACAACAGTACATTTTCAGGCAGACAAACTTTCGAAATTACAGTAGTTACAATTGTCAACAACAGATGGCGCTGCGGTCTGGGAAACTCTATAGTACGATATTTTCCACATATCCACCATGTGTAGCAATAATATGGCGTAGTCTCTGAATGAAATTACCCGAAATCTTTGACAACGTGTCTGGCGGAATGGTTTCACTTGCAGATGAGATGTACTGCTTCAGCTGTTCAATTGTTTCTGGATTCTGGCGGTACACCTGATCTTTCAAGTGTCCCCACAGAAAGAAGTCACAAGGGCTCATGTCTGGCGAATAGGGAGGCCAATCCACGCCGCCTCCTGTATGTTTCGGATAGCCCAAAGCAATCACACGATCATCGAAATATTCATTCAGGAAATTAAAGACGTCGGCCGTGCGATGTGGCCGGGCTCCATCTTGCATAAACCACGAGGTGTTCGCAGTGTCGTCTAAAGCAGTTCGTACCGCCACAAATTCACGAAGAATGTCCAGATAGCGTGATGCAGTAATCGTTTCGGATCTGAAAAATGGGCCAATGATTTCTTTGGAAGAAATGGCGGGCCAGGCCAGTACTTTTTGAGGATGCACGGACGATGGGACTGCAACATGGGGCTTTTCGGTTCCCCATATGCGCCAGTTCTGTTTATTGACGAAGCCGTCCAGGTAAAAATAAGCTTCGTCAGTAAACCAAATGCTGCCCACATGCATATCGCCGTCATCAATCCTGTGCACTATATCGTTAGCGAATGTCTCTCGTGCAGCAATCGTAGCGGCGCTGAGGGGTTGCCGCGTTTGAATTTTTTATGGATAGAGGTGTAAACTCTGGCGCATGAGACGATACGTGGACGTTGGCGTCATTTGGACCGCAGCTGCAACACGGCGAACGGAAATCCGAGGCCGCTGTTGGATCAACTGCTGCACTAGCTGCGCGTTGCCCTCTGTGGTTGCCGTACGCGGTCGCCCTATCTTTCCAGCACGTTCATCCGTCACGTTCCCAGTCCGTTGAAATTTTTCAAACAGATCCTTTATTGTATCGCTTTTCGGTTCTTTGGTTACATTGAACATCCGTTGAAAACTTCGTCTTGTTGCAACAACACTGTGTTCTAGGCGGTGGAATCCAACACCAGAAAAATCCTATGTTCTAAGGAATAAACCATGTTGTCTACAGCACACTTGCACGTTGTGAACAGCACACGCTTACAGCAGAACGACGACGTACAGAATGGCGCACCCACAGACTGCGTTGTCTTCTATATCTTTCACATCACTTGCAGCGCCATCTGTTGTTGAAAATTGTAACTACTGTAATTTCGAAAGTTTGTCCGCCTGAAAATGTACTGTTGTCCCAAGCATATTGCAACAAACGGTGTATTTCTATCGCTGCTCGTTTAGTTCTTATTGCCGTTTCAAATATACCGGTCATTTTTGAAACACCCTGTAGATACCTCGCTGTGACCTGCTACTTCATGTACTGTACTTCTTGGAACTTTTCTCATCCGATGAGAGCTCCGTATATCACGCACTAAGTGCTCTCTGTTGCCAGTTTTCCACAACAACAAAAATGGCTCTGAGCACTATGGGACTCAACTGCTGTGGTCATTAGTCCCCTAGAACTTAGAACTACTTAAACCTAACTACCCTAAGGACATCACACACATCCATGCCCGAGGCAGGATTGGAACCTGCGACCGTAGCAGTCGCACGGTTCCGGACTGCGCGCCTAGAACCGCGAGACCACCGCGGCCGGCCTTTCCACAACAAAGCGTCATTCAGCTACTGCAGTGTATACAGCAGCGCACAGAAGCTGATGCAACCAGAAAAATCATTCAGCAAGCGGTGCGCAGAAACCTCAACCGCGCCGTGTCCTACCCTAGCCGTGGCAACAGTGCAGCGCCACGCGACGCGATGTTGATCATCGAGTGATTCTGATTACACTCCAGTGAGGTACTGGCAGCGACCTAGCCTCCGCAATAAATAAATAATCTAGGCATTCACACGGAGAGATTTAGCGAACCCCTGAGGAGCTAAATCAGGATGGACGCGCGGCAGCTTCTCTCTTCCGAGTGAGAGTCCATGAGGTTAACGACGGCTTCTGATTAAGAATGAAAAGTGGGTGAGAAAAAGTTTGCAGACATTAATATCAACATTAAAGAAATCTATCACGGACTGGATTTACCTTATACAGGGTGTCCCATGAGAACGATCAATATTCGGGGATATGGCAGGAACGATCATGCGAAGCAAACAGGTGTAGCACACATGACATCGAAAAGGCTCACTTTACGAGTGATGTGCACTTGTTAATTGTCTGTAAAACACACATCTTCTATTCAACAGGCGCTCCTAGTTGTCAAGGTATGAATTTTAGAGCCCTTGTTTAATGGAGCACTTTTTATTGTTTTGGTCCATATTACCTGCTCCCAGTCGGCCGGAGTGGCTGAGCGGTTCTAGGGCCTTCAGTCCGGAACCACGCGGCTCCTACGCTCGCAGGTTCGAATCCTGCCTTGGGTGTGGATGTGTGTGATGTCCTTAGGGTAGTTAGGTTTAAGTAGTAAGTTCTAGGGGACTGATGACCTCAGATGTTAGGTCCCATAGTGCTCAGAGCCATTTGAACCATTTTGGACCTGCTCCCAAAATATGGAAATCGAAGAGCTTGCAGTAGAAGAGATTTATTTCACAATATGGAAGATGCAGAATTGTTCATAGCTTTTATGGTATGAATATTAAAGCCCATGTTCATTACAATTTTTTTCTTGGAATAACGGCATCTCTCATATCCCTAGATATTGAACATTCTTCCAGAGACACACTGTATATCGTGGCTTCACTGACGGTAGTACAGTTGCAACGCCAGTTGAATGACTCTTCGCAACTAATTCACAGTTCTAATTGTTTGTCCAGTTGCGTGTGTTTTCAGGTTCACAGTCGAGAGAACAGTACAGTAGGGTGCATATGTACCCTCAGCGGAGACATCTTTTTCTGTCACCCAATTGCTCCTAATGTTCAGTCACTCCCGACACAAAAATTCGGATTGTTTCTCTGTTCCTCACTAGCAATTCCGAATCCGAAGTTACGTGCCATCGCAAGGCGAAAGTGCATGCAAATAGAGATTACATGCCGCGTCAGCATTACAGACACATTCGGTACGTGAAGGTGTCGAGGAAAATAAGTGTGTTCCATTCCTCGCTCAGGGCCGCTTCGTGCTGCGCCCCTGTAATCTTGTGGGCCCACACGAGGGCCGTGCCGTTGAACTGCTGACAGCCTGCGAGCAGTTGCTGAGGTACGGAGGCGCTCTGTCACGGCGGTGCATTCCGCTGCGGTCGCTGAGCGCGCGCCCGTTGCGTAAGCGCGCTTTCCTTGCCTGCAGCGTGGCAACAGAAGTCTCCCAGCCACGTACTGACAGCGGGCGAGGGCGCGTGCTGAGGACGCCACTGGCCTAGCACTACGGAACGATCTCGTTATATTTAGCAGCGAAGTTCACATTTAGAACTGCGAGATACCGAGGCGGTACAGATGTAGTATGCAAATAAGTTACGCACGGGAATACTTGCGATAACTGTTGCTTGAATAAGAATGCATTACTCACACTAGTAATAGACTTTAATAGTGTCAACATGTTATATGCCCTGTTCTCGAAATATAACTCTAGTAGTCTTTGTAAATGGAAAATAAAATCTCAAATTATCCTGAACAGATAACGTGGGGAATGAGCTCTCCTACTGAATTCAGCTCTCTTTTGGGTGACCGTGACAGGGCTCTCTGGGAGCAGATAACGCCGCCCGTCCATCCAGATTCAAGTTAACTGTGGGATTCCCTTTATAGCTCAAAGCAAATACTAAGACGGTCCTTTTGATACAGGACATGAAACTTCCTGGCAGATTAAAACTGTGTGCCCGACCGAGACTCGAACTCGGGACCTTTGCCTTTCGCGGGGAACTGCTCTACCATCTGAGCTAGCTAAGCATAACTCACGGCCCGTCCTCACATCTTTACTTCTGCCAGTATCTCGTCTCCTACCTTCCAAACTTTACAGAAGCTCTCCTGCGAACCTTGCAGAACTGGCACTCCTGAAAGAAAGGATATTGCGGAGACACAGCCTGGGAGATGTTTCCAGAATGAGATTCTGTAAAGTTTGGAAGGTAGGAGACCAGGTACTGGCTGAAGTAAAGTTGTGAGGACGGGGCATGAGTCGTGCTTGGGTATCTCAGATGGTAGAGCACTTGCCCGCGAAAGGCAAAGGTCCCGAGTTCGAATCACAGTTTTAATCTGCCAGGAAGTTTCATATCAGCGCACACTCCGCTGCAGAGTGAAAATCTCATCCTGATACAGGACATGTGTGTTATATTCCCACGCCGGCCGGACTGGCCGTGCGGTTCTAGGCGCTACAGTCAGGAGCCGAGCGACCGCTACGGGCTCAGGTTCGAATCCTGCCTCGGGTATGGATGTGTGTGATGTCCTTAAGTTAGTTAGGTTTAATTAGTTGTACGCTCTAGGCGTCTGATGACCTCAGAAGTTAAGTCGCATAGTGCTCGGAGCCATTTGAACCATTTGTATTCCCTCAATGCCTGTCAAAATCAAAGTTTGTGCTCAGTCTCGAATGACTGTAGTATTCTCGACAGTACTGGCGTACTGCTAACATCCGCAGTAAACTTGACACACCTCTGCCGTAATATCTGCGCAATGAAATAAGACTAGCGGACGTCTGTGTCGTTCGTCATCGTCAAGTTAGAGATTAATTTCACGTCACTTCACTACCGTTTGCCTATCGAAGCTCAAATTGCTTTGAAACTCAATATGTGTTATTCTTGTAATATGTAGTGAGGATAACACCATCGGCAGTATTTACCGGTCTTATTCATACGGAACCCGTTTCGATGTGACAGTAAATCATCTTCAGGTCCTTCGATTCAGCAGACACATCGTTTGTCATATTGCACAAAATATTCTACCAAAGTACCTATAGATACTTCTTTTTTAATGATCCTACATTAAAATTTCCAGTTACATACATGCATGTGACCAGCATAGTATTAAAACCTTAATAAAAAATAAGAACTATAGGTAGCGTTTACACTCTATCATGTTTGTAATTACTGCGATAAAATCAAACATCCTCCAATATAGATGTATTAGCAGACAGGAGCAGTACATATACATTGGGTTAATCATTGGGCTCTAAAACCTACTAGGCTACATCAGTCTTAGGAGCAGGACGGTATTCTTTTTGTGTCAGTCACATAAAACAGTTCAAATCCTGCAGTCCTTACTGTATCACTTACACGGGGTGGACCTAGACGTATTATAAAACAAAATGTAACATATAGTTAAGATAGTTAAATATTTTAAGCGTACGATGAAAAAGTATCCATTATTTACAATGCAATACGCTACACGTGGGCTGTTTATTATTTCCATTCACTTTGCCCAACTAAGCCAAAATGCGATCTGGTATAAGAGTCATACACCGAGGTGTACCGAGACAGAAAGACGCTCAAGTAATCAGGCAACTGAGAGAAAATTGTATACCTGCCATCTGTAACACGGTGTAGATCCATGTAAGTAAACAGTATACTCATTATGAGCATTAGCCGCAAAAGGCAGATTCTAAGTTTCGAATAACGCCCAGACACAAAGTTTCAACACGCCAGGAAGCTAAAATGCGTCGGACATTCGGCTGCAGAGTGGAGGATCCAGTCTGACAAACCTCACATCGATTTGACGCTGTCTGCAATCCCCTGTCGCGTATACTTTTGAATTCAGCATTAATTGTTGCATCCTGCGTTTTAGTGATCTGCCTTATCTGCTGATATCTAAAATTGTCTCTGCGATTCTTAGCTTCCGGCATCCGTTCGACTATAGCGTTCAGCAAAAATTAGTGTTGTAAATAAGTAGCCAAATATTCTCTTTCTCATATTCGCTATATTCATTATTGGCCGTGTTTTCAAAGTGCCTCCTTGCAGAACTTCTGCGTTAGTTACGCGATCTCGTAAGTCTTTTCCTGTAACATTAAATTTGAGTAGTTTCTGATCGCTTCATTGCTGGTCGCTATACAGAGCTATGCTCTGAATGTAGCCCACCATTTACTCTTCTGGATTAAATTTTTTGATATTATCACCGTTTCTGTTTACTAAACGATCTTTCGCGTAGCGCAATCCTTGCGACTATTTCTTCCTTTAATCATCCTTCTCCGCTACACAGGCACATTATTCACAGAAAACATTCGTCCTCTCAGGTCAGAAATAGAAAAGGGTAACACGGTATTAGTAAACTACAGGAGGATCACAACGGTACTTCGGAACGTAAGTAACTTTTATTGAACGCTGCAATACACTTCTAGGTGACAGATACAAGGCACTACTTTTCTACGCAGTTACAAATAACGGTCTGAATATCCTGCCAGTTCTTAATTTCCTCGACGACAGCAATCGGCTCTTTGGTCACAGAACCATTCGAGCACCGCTGCGTGTACATTTCGATAGTCATAAAATCTAAGACTGCTGCGATCAGTTCCTCGACCGCACGGAGTTGCCAACTGCGATCGATGCCGCCGACTTTCCTTCTTTGGTCCATGTACCTCACACACTCACACGGTGAATCTGTGAGCAGTTTCGGCCTTTCGGACACAAGACTCTAACTGTTCCGTGGTCCTCAACTTCGGAGTACGTTTACAGTTTCCGCAGCATTTCACTTCCAACCTGTGATGCACCTGTCATCCGTACAACAGCAGAACTGTGTGTCCAGGAAATCCAGAACAAGCACTCTCCTCTGACCTCTCGTTATGCAATGGTCCTAGCGTCTGGAACTACACGAGTAACTTATTTTCTGAGGGTACGTAGTTTCAGTTATTGCAGGTGTGATACCCAGATAGTATTAGAACAGCAAGTTGGTTGAAACTGGAAGTGAGTAGCAACAAAATGCAAAATGCAGAGTGGAATATTTACCGCAGGAATGAGTTAGACGCCAGTGATGGCGGCGTACGTATTGTAGTTAAGAACTCGTCAGTATCTAGTGAGATGGTTTAGATTCCGCTTGTGAAATAATCTGGGCGGAGTTGAGCATCAAAAGTGGGTCAAACATGATAATAGGATGCCTTGATAGAACGCCTGCGTCAGGCGCTGTAGTGACAGGTAAGTTAAGAGAGGAGTTGCAGAACACTGTGAATAAATTTCCTCATCACGCTATTCTAAGAGGGGGAGACTATAATTTGCCAAGCATAAAATGAGAGAGTAAGGTGATGCCAGCGACAAGGATCGTGTGACATTATTGTGAATGTTTTGCTCGTAAATTACTTGGAGGATACAGTCAGAAAATGAACAAAGGGACGATAATCTTATAACGCCCAGCAACAAACATACCTGAACATTTCGAATCTCTTTACGTGATCATAATACCGTGATAGTATCAATGACTAAAAGTATTACAAAGAATGCGAAGAAAAGTAGGAAAACATTTTAGTTAGTAAGATTGGCAGGTTACAAATCGCATGGTATCTAAGTTGATAACATCAACTATTCAGTTCTGAGAACGAAGAAGTGAAGCACAGATAGATAAAATTCAAAATCATCGTTCAATACGCCTTAGACAAGTACGTTCCGAGCACTGTTTCAATGGTTGGAAAAGGCGCACTGTTGTTAAATGCTACGGTGACAGAGACAACTACCTGACAGATTTAAGAGAAGTTAAACCAGCACAAGTAATCTATTTATTTATTAATCCATCATATACAGCGTGAACCAGAACTCCACCGAGAAACTATCAGAGTCGGTAATGTGGCCAGAAAAAGGAAAAAAAGTACAGTAAACTTGTGAACTAAAATGCACAGTTTAAGAGCTATGAGCACTTTCTCAACTTCGCCAGTGTGAAATAAACCTCGTCTACTTAACAGGTGTTCGTAGCTCTAAAACTTTAACAAGTTTACTAGACATTTTTTCTGTGTTCTGGGGTCCATAGCACTTCCTCCCAAAGTATGGAACGCAGGAGAACATGTGTGTTTCACAGTGTAGCAGAAATAGTACTCATAACTCTTACGGAATGCATTTTAGACGCCATGTTTAATACAACGTTTTTGTTTTTTTTCCTATCCTACCGTATCTGTAAGTTTGTCAGTCGATTCCAGGCTCGCCCTATATACACTCCTGGAAATTGAAATAAGAACACCGTGAATTCATTGTCCCAGGAAGGGGAAACTTTATTGACACATTCCTGGGGTCAGATACATCACATGATCACACTGACAGAACCACAGGCACATAGACACAGGCAACAGAGCATGCACAATGTCGGCACTAGTACAGTGTATATCCACCTTTCGCAGCAATACAGGCTGCTATTCTCCCATGGAGACGATCGTAGAGATGCTGGATGTAGTCCTGTGGAACGGCTTGCCATGCCATTTCCACCTGGCGCCTCAGTTGGACCAGCGTTCGTGCTGGACGTGCAGATCGCGTGAGACGACGCTTCATCCAGTCCCAAACATGCTCAATGGGGGACAGATTCGGAGATCTTGCTGGCCAGGGTAGTTGACTTACACCTTCTAGAGCACGTTGGGTGGCACGGGATACATGCGGACGTGCATTGTCCTGTTGGAACAGCAAGTTCCCTTGCCGGTCTAGGAATGGTAGAACGATGGGTTCGATGACGGTTTGGATGTACCGTGCACTATTCAGTGTCCCCTCGACGATCACCAGAGGTGTACGGCCAGTGTAGGAGATCGCTCCCCACACCATGATGCCGGGTGTTGGCCCTGTGTGCCTCGGTCGTATGCAGTCCTGATTGTGGCGCTCACCTGCACGGCGCCAAACACGCATACGACCATCATTGGCACCAAGGCAGAAGCGACTCTCATCGCTGAAGACGATACGTCTCCATTCGTCCCTCCATTCACGCCTGTCGCGACACCTCTGGAGGCGGGCTGCACGATGTTGGGGCGTGAGCGGAAGACGGCCTAACGGTGTGCGGGACCGTAGCCCAGCTTCATGGAGACGGTGGCGAATGGTCCTCGCCGATACCTCAGGAGCAAAGGTGTCCCTAATTTGCTGGGAAGTGGCGGTGCGGTCCCCTACGGCACTGCGTAGGATCCTACGGTCTTCGCGTGCATCCGTGCGTCGCTGCGGTCCGGTCCCAGGTCGACGGGCACGTGCACCTTCCGTCGACCACTGGCGACAACATCGATGTACTGTGGAGACCTCACGCCCCACGTGTTGAGCAATTCGGCGGTACGTCCACCTCTCACTGTAGAGGAACGTCCAGTTCTGCATTTCACGGAGCGTTAAATGTTAGCGAGTCAGTTATGAATGCACGTATTTCCCAGTAACAGTATTCAGGATACTAATGCGGATTCCATGCGCTCAAGAAATATTGATCTGAGATCCGTACAAGTGTTTTCCATACAGTTCCCTTCTTACGGAAACCGCAAACGAAGAGGGTCTGCCATTTGCTCTATTTTTGGAACTTACAGGGGAAGCTACGACATTGGGGTCACATACTTACTTCAAACTGTGGACACCTTTAGTAGGCCATTAATAATGTGCAAACGGTAAGCTGCACTTCCTTGGCAATTCCGAGATAATCGCAAGAGTAGTTTGATGCATCTCTCATGTGGCTTATATATTTCTGCCGGGCGTTAGAGTTCACAGTGGTCAAGTGATTAGCGTTCGAGCTTTGTAAGATGAACCTGTGTGCGGCGACGGTTCGGCCCCCATTGTGCACATCTTGTGAATGACGTCCTTCAGGATAACGACATCGCTCGACTAGAGTGGCCAGCATGTTCTCCAGACATGAACCTTATAGAACATGCCTAGGATACATTGAAAAAGGGCTGTTTATGGACGACGTGACCCACCAACCACGCTGAGGGATCTACGCCGAATCGCCGTTGAAGAGTGGGACAATCTGGACCAACAGTGCCTTGATGAACTCGTGGAGAGCATGCCGCGACGAATACAGGCAAGGATCAGTGCAAGAGGACGTGCTACAGGGTATTAGAAGTACTGGTGTGTGCTGCAGTCTGGATCACCACCTCTGAAGGTCTCGCTGTATGGTGGTACAACATGAAAAGTGTGGTTTTCATGAGCAATAAAAAGGGCGGAAATGATGATTATGTTGATATCTATTCCAATTTTGTGTACAGGTTACCGAACTCTCGGAACGGAGATAATGCAAAACTTTTTTTGATGTGTGTATATTATCAGAACAAACAAAAAAAATTCTGAATGTCAGTGAAGTGTGTTTTTCCTTAGAAACTCAGAACATTCCCTGTAAATTGAGGAAAACTGCATTCATTCTATGTAGTTGGTGCATTTTCACTTAATATTTTCGATGTCTGTATGACACACAACATCCTGCATCGTGTGATGTTGAGAGCACATCCGACGAGTAATTGTACATTACTATTATGGTCTGGGACGTTGTGACTTACTATATTACAGAATGTCATTCGCACCATTATTTATCGAGGTTAGACTTTTTTTTCATTGTATTACCTGTCAAATGACGTGTACATTAAATAATGTGACAACTGATGGAAAAAATATTGATTAAAAAAATAAGTGTTTGCGAGATTCGGACCGTCATGTCATCCACAACCATCTTACGAAGCGCGACTGCTAAACGCTTGGCCACAATAAATCCTAACATTTCACATCTTCGCACAGATACGTCAGCAAGATAACAGACATACCAAATTTCTCTTACGATTTTCTCGGAATTGCCAGAGCAGTGCACATTACTAGTTGCACATTATGTTGCTTTAATGGTGTACTAAAGGCGACTGCTACGGTCGCAGGTTCGAATCCTGCCTCGGGCATGGATGTGTGTGATGTCCTTAGGTTGGTTAGGATCAAGTAGTTCTAAGTTCTAGGGGACTGATGACCTCACAAGTTAAGTGCCATAGTGCTCAGAGCCATTGGAACCATTACTAAAGGTGCACGAAGTTCGAAGTAAATCCGCGATCCCAACGTCAAGGCCTCCCCTTGTTGGTCTATATGGTCATAAGGCGTAACTTAAAAACGTAACAGCATTTATTAACTTTATGCATCAGCATCGTACCTGCAACGAAATCGAGCTTAAACGAGGTCCCGACGAATGGTCACTGGCTTGTCTGTTTGGAAAAATAGTGTCATATGCTGAAAAGTCGTAACTAGAAGACGTTAAATAAGACACCATAAGAACTGGCAGTCATTCTTCCCACCCCGCCCATCTGAGAATTGAACAGAGCGAAGCCTTATTATTTGGTGTATCAAAAGAAACGCTCTGCGGGGCACTTCACAAGAAATAATAGAATCCGACTTAGGATGACGGACAGGGATGGCGAGTGGTACGGCAGTAGTGAGAGGGGGAACACAGCGCTTTCCCACGCCGTGTCCTGTGGTTGCTGGTGAGAAGGAAAGCAGCCCGAGCTGGCCATCGCCACTTGGTGCTGTCGCAGCCGCAGCCAGCGCCTGCCGTTCCGCGCCGCTGCCCTCGCCCCTGCCTCGCCTCGCCGCTGGCCGGCCAGCCATCCGGGCCCCATCCTCCGTCCTCTGTCCTGTGTCCTGTGTCCTCCCCCGCCTCCTCGCCGCTGCCAGCGCACTCCACCACGCTGGTCGCGCCGGCCGTCCAGCTGTTGCCTGTCACCAGGAGCCAGTGCTGTCTGCCCTGACTCCTGTCTGACAGGACAGCGAATGGCACTGATTGTGGGACTGCTTAAGGAGAGTTCAAGTGCAGACCTGCCGTTTGCTGATTACTTCATTCAGTGACAAGGCAAGCCAGCCAGCCCACTTTCAGTTTGGTCCTACTCGATACTTCAGGCATGATAGCGCCTGCCCTCTGTGATAAAAAGAACAGTGAGCTATTCAAAGATGAACTTTAAGAGGGTGCCATATGACGTCCGCCCAGACAAAACCACGAGAACAATGGCGATCAAAATTAAGGAGAAAAATGGTGAACTGTGGGCCTGGAAACGGCAAGATCGTGCGATCGAATCCTGGCCGCCTTTTACCTCTTTAAACCGTAGATCTGTACCCAGGATTCAAATGGTTCAAATGGCTCTGAGCACTACGGGACTTCATCAGTCCTCTAGAACTTCGAACTACTTAAACCTAAGGACATGACACAAATCAATGCCCGAGGCAGGATTCGAACCTGCGACCGTTGCAGCAGCGAGGTTCCGGACTGAAGCGCCTAGAACCACTCGGCCACAACGGCCGGCTGTGCCCAGGATTACCCAGGTGGTTAGCGGACAAGCAGGTCACCAAAGTGGTCTCCAGTTGAAAGACTTGCCCCAGGCCGCTGAGCCACAGGGAATTTTTACTACTATTAGTTTGCATTTGAATAGTTTGAGCACCCCGACAACTGAGCAGCCCTTCTTACTAGACAATCTGGAGGAGTGTGGTTTTTATATAATAAGAAACTGTGCTGAATAAACGAATGCTGGGGAAAGAAATTGGAATGTGAGGAGTGCACTGCCCAGCAGAATAGTCTGTCAGCGTTACTCAAACATCAAATCTGTGTGAAACCTTATGGGACTTAACTGCTAAGGTCATCAGTCCCTAAGCTTACACACTACTTAACCTAAATTATCCTAAGGACAAACACACATACTCGTCCCCGGGGGAGGACTCGAACCTCCGCCGGGACCAGCTGCACAGTCCGTGACTGCAGCTCCTGAGACCGCTCGGCTAATCTCCCGCGGCAGTCAGCTTTACTGATGAACTTGTTACCGCGACGTATTTGTACACGACGGTTTCTCAGACCGAACTGTATCCTCAGGGCGGGCCGAGGTGGCCGAGCGGTTCTAGGCGCTCATCCGGAACCGCGCGACTCCTACGGTCTCAGGTTCGAATCCTGCCTCGGACATGGATGTGTCTAATGTCCTTAGGTTAGTTAGGTTTAAGTAGTTCTAAGTTCTAGGGAACTGATGACCACAGAAGCTAAGTCCCATAGTGCTCAGAGTGATTTGAGCCATTTTGTATCCTTAGGCTGTGACAAGCTTGAGCTTAGCTCTTCTGACCGCAGACATGGATCGCGCTATTCCTCCGGCAGTGGAGTTCCTACGTTCACTCACGGAAAACTAAGAGCTGACGTCTTTCAGCAATGCAAGTAGTGAAGAAGTCATGAGTGATGTCAAATCGATCCTCATTTACAGTGATAACCAACAGAAAACTTATGGAAGCGTACGCATCTGAAGTACCATTCTCGTTCTTTTTGTGTCACTTCTCGTACACGATGTTTTCCAGCGAACTGCACGAACGCGTTTACTGTAAACTGATCGTGTACTGCCTCTGAGTTGATCCATTCGGATGCAACGCTTAACAGCCTGTGCACTCACCTCAGGCCGAAAATCAGTGGGGGACAAATACTCTATCGCACACAGTTTTCAGTTACGGCAGCAACCGTCTATCTTATTTACCAGTGTACCTATCCTGGCCCTGGTAACGTGTGCAGCAAACCCTCGTACCGCTGAATGTGTCCAACAATGCTTCCGGAGAGACCCTTCTTCGGGAAAACCCCGGCTTCTGATGTGAAAGCTACAGTACAGCTCTCATTAGCAAGACTTCGTCGCCATTAAGTCGATCCATTAGTGAAAACCGTATCAAAATCCGTGCTGTAATTTCTGAGATTAGCATTCACACAGAGACAGGGAAGACAGGGAAACGGACCGGGGGACTATAAGTATGGAAAGCCACATTGACGTAAGGTGGCTTCACGAGATCTCACTATAGGTGGGGCAATTGTGAAATGCTGTGTTAACATTACTATGTCCAGTTGTAAGATTTCACTTCCAAAAAAATGGTTCAAATGGCTCTGAGCACTATGGGACTTAACATCTATGGTCATCAGTCCCCTAGAACTTAGACCTACTTAAATCTAACTAACCTAAGGACATCACACAACACCCAGCCATCACGAGGCAGAGAAAATCCCTGACCCCGCCGGGAATCGAACCCGGGAATCCGGGCGTGGGAAGCGAGAACGCTACCGCACGACCACGAGATGCGGGCTTTCACTTGCAGAAAGTGTAAGCTTATTTGTCCGTCGCTGGCACAGAAGACCGAAACTCTTCTTTCCATCCCGTCTGGGCAAGCTGTGCAGCGACTAGAGTACATGTAAAGCTTACGGGGACAGGGTGAATGCTAGCTACAATGAGGGCGATAATTCGATTGTAATACTGGCATTTTAATTTGATATTCCCCACAACTGACAAAATTTACAAAAAAAAAAAATGAATTTTTTGTCCACTGACACACTCCTGAGAAAGACACATTAACAATTTGCATTTACGCGCCCCCCTATTACCGGCAGCTACGTTGATAATCGGCACCTCGCAAGGGTAACTTCTAGATCGAGAATATTAGATATTGGAAGTGGTTAGGCGCTGGTGAAAATCTCGCTTCTGAGCACACAAAGAGCTCTAACGGCAGAACTGTGCACGGAACACGCATTGGTGCAGTGCCGTGATACAGAACGTATATGTCCCTTCGAAGACGATAGCCAAGACGCCGTCTTCAAGTCCGTACCGCTCGATGGCTGAAGGCGAAGTCCACTCTCTCCACAATTCTCCCATCTCCCACGCGTATGAAAACGCGGCGGAAGAATACTCAGTTTCGGCCAATGTCGAACGCTCTATCGTCGCCGAAATCCCTCCCGTCTTCGTCACTTGTTGCCCAGCACAGGTGGGTCCGGATGCCGGTCTATCCCCAAAAGCGCCGTATTGTTCGGCGTTTCCGGTGACCGTTACCTGCCTCCCACGGCGGCCCGACGAGCTACGGCCAGCTGCAGACTTTATACTCCACAATTCTCAGCTTCCGACACTTTTCCCCAACGCTTTAAGTTAGTGGCTCAATCATGCAGACATGCAGGGAATACTGCTCGAGAGTGCCTCATATTTATCATAATTCAATAGAGTCATGGTCTGATGCCCTTGCCAGTCCCTTTACTATTAATACTAATGGTGGTAAGCTAACGTGTAAGTGCCCATGTCCGGACACTTTACAAAAGTACAAGGACAGTGTAGTTATTCTAAACATGCAAATAAAATAACTTGATAACGTAAGCAGTCTCTCCACGCCGCAACAGTTATTTATTATTAACAAATAGTTATTGGGATCTTGACTGACTGTTTCTGATATACTGTTACATACAAGCCGGCCGGTGTGGCGGAGCGGTTCTAGGCGCTTCGGTCTGGAAACGCGCGACCGCTACGGTCGTAGGTTCGAATGCTGCCTCGGGCATGGATGTGTGTGATGTCCTTAGGGTAGTTAGGTTTAAGTAGTTCTAAGTTCTGGGGGCTGATGACCTCAGATGTTAAGTCCCATAGTGCTCAGAGCCATTTGAACCTTTTTTTTTTTTGTTAAATACAATCGTTGTCGTTCCGTTACGTCATCCAAAATAATTACAGTAACTCTGATTTTACTCTACAGCTGGAAGTGTTTGCCTAATGGAAGACTGCGATAGACGAGTAGAGTGCGGCATGTAATCAGTTAGTAGACAGTCACACACAGCTGGCTATAGGCGCGCTTTGTGACCGGGGTGGGCGTTGTCCAGAGCAGACACTTCGCGCTCGCCGCACGGCGGCTGCTGCAGCAGCGACCCCCCGCCGGACGGCAGAGACCGCGCACTGTGGGCGCCCAGCAAAGCAGAGTCCCGACTATTGAGCGCCAGACAGCGACCCCGCCTCCGCACAAAAGCGGCCACCGGCGCTCACCGACAGCTTCCACTGGGAGCTGCCCGTCAACCGCTCTCCCCTCCTGTCCGCCCCTGTCTTCTCTTCACGTCCACTGCTCCTTGTGCCACATCGCTGCCCCCGAATTGTTTTTTTACGGCTGTTGTTACCACACTGCTGGGTCGTCAGCCACGTGGGCAAGAGCCGTGGCGCAGTGGTAAGACGAAGGGTACTCAGTCCAGGGGTCTGCTATTCGTATGTTGATTTTTTTCGTCGTTTGGCTAAGGTAAATGCCGAATGGTTTCTTCCTTTTCCCTCCCTAGTCGTAGTGTGCACTCAATCTGAAAAACTCTCCCATCGTTAAGGGGCGTTAAGCCCTAATCTTCCTTCCTTACTGTATGTGGTCCTTCAGAAGAGGAGGCTAGGATCTCATATCCGCTCTCATCGGCGCTATTCGACAACAGCTGGCGCGGTGTCAACACAGTGTTGAACGCCTCCCGCTTCCTTGTCTTGTCACTGTCATCGATAACACGTATTACACACGAGATACGTAGGCGAATCCTCTCCACGTTCTTTCATAGTACAGTGAGCAATGAGCATTACTCCTGGCAATTCCTTCCATTCTATCTGCGTATTTTTATTTAGAAACCAGTAGCCTGTAAAACAAAAAAATTGTTTTTTAAGTGTACTTGCATGACCACGTTCAAAATGGTTCATACGTCGCTGAGCAATATGGGACTCAACTTCTGAGGTCATCAGTTCCCTAGAACTTCGAACTACTCACACCTAACTAACCTAAGGACATCACACACATCCATGCCCGAGGCAGCATTCGAACCTACGACCGTAGCGGTCTCGCGGTGCCAGAATGTAGCGCCTACAACTGCATGACCAGGACCAAATAGTTACATGTTCATTAATGGTAAAATTAATCACGTATGCATAGGCTTTAGACTGACTCGTTTTACATCATTTCGATGTAAGATGCACTCAAATGGTCTGCAGAACATTTAACACTGCAACGCAGGTGGTTTTAAAAAAGACGACACAACGGCTTATACAGGGTGTTACAAAAAGGTACTGCCAAACTTTCAGGAAACATTCCTCACACACAAAGAAAGAAAATATGTTATGTTAACATGTGCTCGGAAACGCTTACTTTCCATGTTAGAGCTCATTTAATTACTTCCCTTCAAATCACATTAATCATGGGATACAAACACACAGCAACAGAACGTACCAGTGTGACTTCAAACACTTTGTTACAGGAAATGTTCAAAATGTCCTCCATTTACAGATAATACATGAATCCAACCTCCGTCGCATGGAATACCTGATGCCCTGATGCAGCCCTGGAGAATGGCGTATTGTATCACAGCCGTCCACAATACGAGCACGAAGAGTCTCTACATTTGGTACCGGGGTTGCGTAGAAAAGAGCTTTCAAATGCCCCCATAAATGAAAGTCAAAAGGGTTGAGGTCAGGAGATTGTGGAGGCCATGGAATTGGTCCGCCTCTACCAATCCATCGGCCACCGAATCTGTTGTTGAGAAGCGTACAAACACTTGGACTGAAATGTGCAGGAGCTCCATCGTGCATGAACCAAATGTTGTGTCGTACTTGTAAAGGCACATATTCTAGCAGCACAGGTAGAGTATCCCCTACGAAATCATGATAACGTGCTCCATCGAGCGTAGGTGGAAGAACATGGGGCCCAATCAGAACATCACCAACAATGCCTGGTAATGAGTCGCATGTCAACCCAAGTACCGAAGTCAACATTACCTTCCTTCAATTGGGCCAACTGGCGGTGAATCGAGGAAGTACAGTACATACTGACGAAACTAAGATGAGCTCTAACATGGAAATTAAGCGTTTCCGGACACATGTCCACATAACATCTTTTCTTTATTTGTGTGTGAGGAATGTTTCCTGAAAGTTTGGCTGTACCTTTTTGTAACACCCTGTATATTCAAGAGCGCCACGACTTCCATGGATTAGTGTTTTGATGAGCAAGTGATTCCGAAGGCGTCGTGGCCGTCTCGGTACTCTAAATTAGTGCTAGCGGACTTTTTCTCGTGGAGACACCTTAAGAATGACAGAATTCACTCTCACGCTTTTCCTCAAAATTGCAGAAAGAAACTGAACGGTGTGTTGTCGGAGTTCAAGAAAGGTTATAGCGTGAGTTGAACAACATGTAACGCCGTACTAAGTTATAACTTGAACTGTATAAAGGAGGTCTCTTCTATCAATTACTATAAATTAGCGACCAGTCTCGTCACTTTTTGAGCACCCTGTAAGAGCTGCCCTCGCCTCTCAGTTTGTCGCGGCCCGGCACGGCACTGGCCAGGACGTGTGTTGTTGTGGCGGCACAGGAATCAGGGTCAAGGCGGCAGAGGCGGCGCGGCTCCTCGCGGCCGCAGTCGCAGGAGTGTCGTGTCGTGTCGTGTGGCGGCAGCGCGAGGGCCGAAACACACAGACTGCTGCCAAGACCCGTGAGTGAATCTCGTGCTGCAGCATACGGTACGTGACGGATCAATTGCTATGCAGAAATACCAGTCACTAGTCACTTTCAGGAAAGAGAGTGGCTCATATACTCAAAGTTTTCGCTGCCTGTAACCGTCGCGATAATATTATTGAGTTTTACATATGACTAACTTAAAACTCATTATCAAATTTATGGTAATCGTTACTTATGTGGGTTTCGTCGCTTTACGGGAACTAGTGTGATTATTCAACAAGGACACATATCTCCAATAAATCGTTAAGCAGTGTTTGCAGTCGATTAATATCGTCAGACGTCTGCCTGCCATTGGATACGAAGCCCAAGTTACCTGCAAATTTACTCACAATGAAAGGGAAAAAAATGAACAAGACTGATTCCTAAGGGTCTCCTGCTACTGACAGTTTACTACTGACCAGGGTTGCTTTACGCGGATCCTGGATAGAGGCGAAAAGAACAGTTGACTAAAGACACTGCTTATCAAAGCGGTAAACCGAATTTATCAAGAGAGGACTCAAGTACTGAAAAGTTGTACCCAGTACACCGGCAAAAGTCTTCAAACAATAAATTTAGCCGGCCGGAATGGCCGATTGGTTCTAGGCACTACAGTCAGGAACCGCGCGAACGCTACTATCGCAGGTTCGAATCCTGCCTCGGGCATGGATGTGTGTAATGTCCTTAGGTTAGTCAGGTTTAAGTACAACTTTGAACATGGCTGACGTTTGCAGCAACCGTATAGACAAATTTGAAAAAATATGTAAAAATCAGCCAACCGGTTGCATAGGTTTTCTATATACCTTGACCAGGTTTTGTCACCTCTAAGGGTGACTTCATCAGAACGTAATTACCTGAAGAACATATCGTCAAAGATGTACAGTGATTTAAGAGCTGAGTTACTCAAGTCATACATTAAACAAAATGTTCTTCAAAAGGTCAAACATTAAAACATAAGTAACACCGGTGTGGTGTGAGGAGAGTGAGTCATGGACCGTGCGGCTGGTCCCGGCGGAGGTTCGAGTCCTCCCTCGGCCATGGGTGTGTGTGTGTTTGTCCTTAGGATAGTTTAGGTTAAGTAGTGTGTAAGCTTAGGGACTGATGACCTTAGCAGTTAAGTCCCATATGATCTCACACACATTTTTTGGACTTTGAATGGTGCAGCCTGTGGCAGTTGACCCTAAACGTCAATAAATGTAACATATTGCGCATACATAGGAAAATAAATCCGCAGCTGTACAAGTGCACTGCTGATGACAAACCGCTGGAAACAGTGTCTCCTGTAAAATATATAGGAATAATTCTACATAGCGACGTTAAGTGGAATGACCACATAAAACAAATAGTAGGACAAGCAGATGCCAGACGTAGGAAAAGTCTTAAGGAAATGTAAGTCAGCCAGGAAAGAAGAGGCTTACAAGGCGCTTATTCGAGCAAGTCTCGAGTATTGTTTGTGTGGAACTGGGAAGGGGTATCAGTTAACTGTACCAGCAGCACCCCCACAACACACCGTCAGTTGGCTTGCTGAGCACTGATGTACACACAGATGTGGTGTATTGGAATTCTATTTCGGTTCGCTCTCGATTTCGCGCCCGCCACTACAGAAAGCGGACCCCACGATTCGGTTATCGCTTATGCTTAACTATTTGAGATGGCTGCAGATGATGTATGGAAGCAGGCACGTGGTGTACTTACGAGGGAGCTTCAGAAAGTAAGTTACACGTTGTTATGGCAGACCGAATAAGTTTGTGAATGATGCATTACACTTTAAAGTGACGTGCATAGACGTGCGTGACACTGTTTTTCGTCATAGTCACCAAGGGTGCATAAACAACGGTCGGAACTTTCTAGCAGTCGTCCCATTCGTCGCAGTCAGAGATCCGGCCCACGGTCACGGAGCCATGGGAGAACCGTTGTGCGGACGTCCTCGTCGCTGGAGAATCCCTTCCCCCCGATACGTTCCTTCAGCTAGCCGAGGACTTCGCAAACGGCGTTACCAACGTGTGTGCAGCCTTCACGGAACTATTGACACGATGTCGCTACAGAAGGGCGCAACATGTCATCTGACGCAAATACCGACACAAGAATGTTACCGTCCGAGGTACTTCAACTGCGGAGTACGGTTACAGTTGCCGTCCCATTGCACTCACACACTCTGTTACCCACACCACAGGCCAACCGTGTTTGCAGGAAACCCGGGACGTTAAATCTCTTCTGACAATGCGGCACTCTTCTTGTGCAACGAGCTTAACGTGGGACGACATGAGTAAATTACTTACGTTAGTGAAGTCCCTACGTAATCAACGTGAAAGTTTCATCAGCTTTGTCCGCATCTCGTGGTCGTGCGGTAGCGTTCTCGCTTCCCACGCCCGGGTTCCTGGGTTCGATTCCCGGCGGGGTCAGGGATTTTCTCTGCCTCGTGATGACTGGGTGTTGTGTGATGTCCTTAGGGTAGTTAGGTTTAAGTAGTTCTAAGTTCTAGGGGCCTGATGACCATAGATGTTAAGTCCCATAGTGCTCAGAGCCATTTGAACCAGATTCATCAGCAGTACACTGACTGAAATCGCCCCAATGAACACCTTCTACAAATGCACCGGCTTGTGTGACCGGTCTACTGCCACGTCGTCTTAGAAATTCTTAGGCCGACGTTTCGGCCGTGTTGCAGCGGCCTTTCTTGCTCTAAGCTCTCTGTGCCGTAAGGAAGGCCGCTTCAGCACTTGCTGTGTAAAGTGTTTTATACGATGATGCGGCAGTGCAGCCAGAACGACTGACCACCTTGCTGTATAAACAGACGTCGGGCTGGAATCCGGATGCCAGCGTGACGGCTTCGCTGACGTCAAGAAAGACTGCTTCGAAATATGGCAAAGTCCCCCAGAACTAACAGCAGAGAACGAAAGATAAATAAGTAAGTAAAATGAAACCAGTGATACCGTGGAACGTTTCTTTCTAAAAAGACTGCGACGGTCATTCTCAAAATAACGACCCACAGATTCTCTTCTAACACTATAGTCACTGTCGCCTAGCTACCAGTCAACATTTCTTTTAGATGTACCGTTGTACTATGTGGTCTCCACTGCGTTCTGTGGCCCTACGCCACCGTTATCTAAGAGCACTCATTTTCCCTATTGGTAAAAGTTGAAACTGATCTCCATTCGTCTCAAACTGCTCCTACAGTTCACGTGAAATGGTTTCTGTTCGAAAGTTAGTGGTCTGTTGTGAGCATTCCTGGAACCCATTTTGAGCACACGTTTTCGAATATCACTGAGTCTCGATCACTGGACACCTGCAAACACTCACCGATAGATGTGGAGCCAATTGTCGAGTTGCGATGTGCCGGTCTGCGTGAATAACGGCATCCGCGCGATTCACAAGTAGTAAGACATCCCGACAGACGCAGTGGATGTCTGCATCTGCACTCGCCGACACGTTCAACTCTCCTCGCCCACCGCCCAGTAGTATTCCTAGCAGCTGCGTCGTTCTCGTACGCTGCATACAAGCGTTTATGGCTGCTCATAACGATTTCTTTTTCCTAAACCAGAAATTCAATTACAGCACGTTCCTTGTAATGGGTGTCTTACGTAGACCCCATTTCGCTGATTTACTACGGCAGTGCCACATGTCGGAATTGTTCCAAACTTCATACAGGTGCAGAAGCAACGTCAAATTTGATCCACATAAAATGAGTTTCCTCTATTTATACTTAAGGCTATAAAAAATATGCAGTATTTATTGAACAAACGTAGTAGTTCATCAGCTACAGACCCACCAGTAAAATTCTCCTGGACAGTTAATGGTGAAGATGTTGATGTTGATCAACACATTGGCTAAACGAGACTAAAGTGATACACCAGCATATTTCCATTAGAGTAATATTATGTATGTGGTGTATCACTTTAGTGGCGTTCGGTCAGTGTGTTGATCATCGTTCAGCATCTTCCCCACTAGTTCTCCAGGACATGAACTATGACGTTTCTTCAATAAATATTGCAATCTTTTTACAATTATTAATATAAATGAGGAAATTATATATATTTCAGTACAGAAAAGCAACCATTCCTACATAATTGTAAAGAAAGTTCTGTATACATGACCTCTATAGGGTCTGTCTAACATTACTATAGTTTTTAAGACGAAAATCGCAATACGATATGCCCAGAGGACATGCATGCGCAGGTTGTCGCAATTTTCTTTGTAACTGTGAGGGAGCCGAATCATTAACATCAGAGACTGGGAGGTATATCCAGATACAACAGAAATTTCGCTGTAGTGTAATGACTGCAGAGCTGTGACTGTGGTCTTAGGACAACAGTGTACCAAGAGCACTGGGCACGGCTTCTTCGAGAAGGATTGCACCTCGAGCAGGGCTGCTCGACTGGCTCCGAGTAAAAGACGGACAGCAGGTGAATCTGGGGTCGAGTCGCGGGCTTAGTGTATTCGTGCTAGCAAAGGTCACTCCTTACACTAACCTGGGTGTAGGACATCACCATCTAATCGAATCAAAGTTGGGGTTTTTAACAGAGGGAAGAATGAAGGAAGGAAGATTAAGGTTTAGAGTCCCGTCGACGTAGAGGTCGTTAGAGAAGAACCAGAAACTCGGATTGTTGAAGGAAGGATGGGGAAGGAAATAGGACGTGCTGTTTCAAAGAACCGTCCCGAAATTTGCGTGGAGTGATTTATAACAATCATGGAAAAGTTAAATCTGTGCTGACCTCTGCACCACTTCGCTCAGCGTTTAATACTTGCTGTGTGTGAATTCCTTCGTGTTGCTCTCCAACATACGAGTAAGGCCCCTATCGTACCCGCAACATGAGTAACTGGAGCAGAGTGGCCGTATACTGTTTGCCACTATGTTAGGCGAAATTCCTTCAGGCTTCAAGAAGAATATAATAATTCCAATCACAGAGAAAGCAAATGTTGACAGATGTGAAAATTACCGAACTATCAGTTTAATAAATCACAGCTGCAAAATACTAACGCGAATTCTTTACAGACGAATGGAAAAACTGGTAGATGCCGACCTCGGGTAAGATCAGTTTGGATTCCGTAGAAATGTTGGAACACGTGAGGCAATACTGACCCTACGACTTATCTTAGAAGAAAGATTAAGGAAAGGCAAACCTATGTTTCTAGCATTTGTAGACTTAGAGAAAGCTTTTGACAATCTTGACCGGAATACTCTCTTTCAAATTCTGAAGGTGGCAGGGGTAAAATACAGGGTGCGAAAGGCTATTTACAATTTGTACAGAAACCAGGTGGTAGTTATAAGAGTCGAAGGGCACGAAAGGGAACCAGTGGTTGGGAAGGGAATGAGAAATCGTTGTAGCCTCTCCCCGATGTTATTCAATCTGTATATTGAGCAAGCAGTAAAGGAGTAGGAATTAAAATGCATGGAGAAGAAATAAAAACTTTGAGGTTCGCCGATGACATTGTAATTCTGTCAGAGACAGCAAGGGACTTGGAAGAGCAGTTGAACGGAATGGACAGTGTCTTGAAAGGAGGATATAAGATGAACATCAACAAAAGCAAAACGAGGATAATGGAATGTAGTCGAATTAAGTCGAGTGATGCTGAGGGAATTATATTGGGAAATGAGGCACTAAAAGTAGTAAAGGAGTTTTGCTATTTGGGGAGCAAAATAACTGATGATGGTCGAAGTAGAGAGGATATAAAATGTAGACTTCAATGGCAAGGAAAGCGTTTCTGAAGAAAAGAGAAATTTGTTAACATATAGTATAGATTTAAGTGTCAATAAGTCGTTTCTGAAAGTATTCGTATGGAGTGTAGTCATGTGTGGAAGTGAAACATGAACGATAAGTAGTTTAGACAAGACGAGAATAGAAGCTTTCGAAATGTGGTGCTACAGAAGAACGCTGAAGATTAGATGGGTAGATCACATAACTGATGAGGAGGTATAAAATAGAATTGGGGAGAAGAGAAGTTTGTGGCACAACTTGACCAGAAGAAGGGATCGGTTGGTAGGACATGTTCTGAGGCATCAAGTGATCACTAATTTAGTAATCGAGGGCAGGGTGGAGGGTAAAAATCGTAGAGGGAGACCAACAGATGAATACACTAAGCAGATTCAGAAGGATGTAGGCTGCAGTAGGTACGGGGATATGAAGAAGCTTGCACATGATAGAGTAGCATGGAGAGCTGCATCAAACCAGTCTCAGGACTGAAGACCACAACAACAACCGTATTAGGGGCAGAGACGATAAAGGGATGTCGCGGAACATGGCAGCTCTGTCGGTGCTGGAGGAAAGTGGGAGTGCACAAAGTTTGCTGGCGGTGAGCGTGAGAGCGCGGGCTGTTTTGGCAGGTTTCCGCCGCCTTGGCGGCCACGGCGGAATCCCGAGTGGTGACGTCAGCGGTGTCGGCCGGCCCTGCAGCCCGGTGTTCCCGTTCCGCCGTCAGCACCGCACGCCGGCGCGCTCCGCCGCCCGCAGACCTGTTCCCCGACACAGCAGGTGGCTGGCGCACAGTCTGCCAGCAAGGGGCGTCTCAGAGCCTGGCTGCTGCCCCCTATCAGGCAGACCTCAGAACCCAGCCAGCGCACGACGTTCTCGCCCCAGGGTCCGGGTTTGGGAGAGAGGATGACGGCCACAGAACATTGTTTTCTCCGTCCATATGTAACTTGCCGTCAACCCCACTTTTAACAGATGCCACCGATGCCTAGGATTTATCTTCATCTTCTTCCGCCACTACATTATTGTTCAGGATATTTTATGAATTAGTTATACAACCCATAATTAAAATATTTGTTACAGCACAGAATGCTGTGTATCTTAAAGTTTTATCTACAAATGTTCATTGTGGCTACCTTTTGTAACACGAAATATGTCCCATCTCTAATCTGTTTCCTGTCACATCCCACGAACCATGTCTCGATGTATGGTGGCAACTGCTCGTGTTATCCGTTGTCGCAGCTCGTTGACGTTTCCCGGAATCGGAGGAACAAACACTCTGTCTTTAATGTAACCCCATACACAGAAGTACATTGGCGTCAGATCAGGTGATCGTAGTGGCCAGAATATACTTCCACCATGTCGAATCCAAGCCACGTAGACACGCGACAACTTCACGATGATAATGTGGTGGCGCGCCATCTTGTTGGAAAATTAGTATGCTGTTGTAGGTGAGGCGTCAGATAATGTTCAAAAATGTCCGGATAAGGTGTGCCGGTTACAAATGACTCGGAAAAAATGGACCGTAAATTTTTTTACAGCTTACAGCGCAACGAACCATTTACCATACCCGAGTCCCGAGCATGTTCGATTAGGTGACGTGGTTTCACCCTCGTTCCATTTCCGAAGATTATGCCGATTCATTTCACCGCAGGTATGGAAACTGGCTTCATCACTAAACACACTTTCATTAATAGAATTATCTTAATTCTGTATTTTGTAAAAAATTTCTGCACTATATTCTTCTCACTTTTCTTTGTCATTTTCTCTCAAAGCTCGTAACAATAACGGCTTCCTGGGGCAAAAAAATAACAACGGTTTTAAGAAGTGTTTCATATAAATTACTCGTCGAATTTAACATTGTAAAATGCTACCATGTACAATCTTACGTTAAAGGTTTAACACGATGAAGCTGGAAACTGTGTACACGACTTGAGGCAGCTTAGCTCAAGACGCGCGGTTTACCAACACCATATTCAGTCACTATTTCAGAATGAAATCGCTTTACGATTCCTCACAAGCTTTACACGTAATATCAAACCTTTTCGAAATTTTCTGTCGCTGACATCCCTCCCCATAAACCAATAAAAGGAAAAAGTTTATTGCTTACTACATTTTCGCAGTTCATACAAAAAAATTGCAGCATCAGGCGTGACGTTTTCATTGATCACTTCTTTCCTATGAACTCAATTCGTAACACAGTTTGCACACACTCTCCAAGTACATCACTGAATGAACCTACAAAAATTAGATGGTTGTAGGACACGTAAGGGTCAGTCAAATGAAAACGAGACAGATGAGAAAAAATTAGTAAGCTGTTTATTATTTCAGGAGTAATTGCCATAACTATTCATACATTTATCTCGCTGTGAGTCGAGGCGGTCAATGCCTTCGCGCAAAAGCGTTTGCCGTAGCCTACGGGACCAGGAGTGTGCACAGCCGGGCACCTCTCCGTCCGAAGCAAATCGACAGCCACGAACGTCCTTCTCCAGGGCTCCAAAAATACGTAAATCGCGTGGGGTGAGATCGGGACTGTGTGGAGGATGTGTAAGGGCTTCCCAGCGGATCGTGCTGACGGGTATTATCCTGCAACAAAATGATGCTGACCGTCAATATTCCTCGGTGTCTGGAATTGATGGCGCGCTTCAATTTTAACAAAGTGTCCACGTACCGCCATGTGTTAATTGTTGCGCTACGTTGCATAAAATCCTGCCCTTGCAGTCAAAGGAAAAGTTCGTCATGACTTTCTCGGAGCTGGCGTACCTGTTGTTTCGACTACGCTGCAGAAGTTTCCTGGGAAGCCCTTGCACATTCTTCGATCTCTCCCCATGCGATTTCCATATTTTTGGCGCCCTGAAGAAAGAATACAGAATTCTTTCGAAACAATAAACAGCTAACTTATTTTTCCATCGGTCTCGTTTTCATTTGAATGGCTCTCACACTTCAGAAAATACGACGCCATAAGAATTGAAATGTTTGGGAAATTACCTTAACAGATACTCATTTCGAATCATGTCTAAACTATGCTAAATATCGTCATTTTTAACTGTTTTCCGTCTTATCCTTTAGTTGCCTTAAATTCGTGGAGGTATGTGCCGTCTATGCAACTAAATGAAGGCAGTTTGTTTGTTGCCATACGCGTTTCGCTTCATTTATTTGGGAAGCATCATCAGTGGCCTGAAATACATGTTTCTTTTTATATATACAATAAGCGTATTATCTACTAGATACAGTCTGTTGATATATTACATTTTGTCGGTTTTTTTGGTTAGAAACAATATGCTAAATATATTTGCTGAAGACCCAAAAAATCTGGTACGCCTGCCTAAAATCGTATAGGGACCCTGCGAGCAAGCAGAAGTGCCGCAACACGACGTGGCATGGACTCGAATAACGTATCAAGTATTTCTAGAGGAACTGACACCATGAATCCAGCAGGGCTGTCCATAAATCCGTAAGAGTACGAGGGGTTGGAGTCGCTTCTGAACAGCAGGTTGCAAAGAATCACAGATAAGCTCAATGATGTTCATGTCTGTGGCGTTGTGTTGAAACTCAGAAGACTGTTGCTGGAGCCACTCTGGAACAATTTTGGACGTAGAGGGTGTCGGATTTTCCTGCTGAAACTGCCCCAGTTCGTCGGAATCTACAATGGATATGAATGGATGCAGGTGATCAGACAGCATGCTTACGTAGGTGTCACCTGTCAGAGTCGTATCTAGACGTATCAACGGTCCTATATCATTCGAACTGCACGCGCCCCACGCCATTAGAGAGCCTCCACCAGCTTGAACAGTCCCCTGCTGACATGCAGGGTCCATACCCGTACACGTCCATCCGCCCGATACAATTCGAAACGAGACTCGTCCGACCACGCAACACGTTTCCAGTCATGAATAGTCCAACGTCGATGTTGACGGGCCCAGACGTGGAGTAATGCTTTGTATCTTACAGTCATCATGGATACACGAGGGGGCCTTTGGCTCCGAAAGCCCATATCGTTGATGTTTGGTTGAAAGATTCGCACGCTGAAACTTGTTGATGACCCAGCATCGAAATCTCCAGCAGTTTGCGAAAGAGCTGCACTTCTGTGATGTTGAACTATTCTCTTCAGTCGTCCTTGGTCCCGTTCTTGCAGGATCTTTTTCCGGCCGCAACGACGTCGGAGATTTGATGTTTTACAAGATTCCTGATATTCACGGTACACTCGTGCAATGGTCGTACGGAAAATCCCACTTCATCGCTACCTCGGAGGTGCTGTGTCCCATTTCTCGTGCGCTAACTATAACACCACGTACAAACTCACTTAAATCTCGATAACCTGCCATTGTAGACCAGTAACGGATCTAATAACTGCGCCAGACATTTGTTTTATATAGGCGTTGCCGACACTAGCGCCATATGTTGCCTGTTTACGTATCTATGTAGTTAAAAACGCATGCCCGTACAAGTTTCAAAAAATGGTTCAAATGGCTCTAAGCACTGTGGGACTTAACTGCTGAGGTCATCAGTTCCCTAGAACTTAGAACTACTTAAACCTAACGAACCCAAGGACAACACACACATCCATGCCCGAGGCAGGATTCGAACCTGCGACCGTAGCTGTCGCACGGGTCCAGACTGCAGCGCCTAGAACCGTTCGGCTACTCCGGCCTGCTCCGTACAAGTTTTTTGTTGCTTCAGTGTGTATTATATATTATTTGGGGGTTCCATTTTTTGGAGAGTCGGTGCGTGGAGCGGTTATTGGTCTTTTCTAAGACAGCAGTTTACTGACCACCAGCTACTTGTCTAACGTAGATAGCGACGATCAAGGATGGGAGACGCTTTCAGTATCACACGCCTGTTGAGGAAATTTAAGCGATGCACGTCGATGAATAATATCGTCCGTTCACTGTGTTAGTGCAAATGCACTTGTCGGACAGCCGTGAGAGCAGCCCTCAGCACGTGGTCAGCAGTGCCGACAAATGGAAAAAGAATTGCCACTTTGTGCGATGGCTGTTAGCCCGCGCCTCAAGATAACCACTTAGATGTCTCGGAGACGCCGCGTAGATCACAATTGAAGCGAGATTACAAACGCCAGAGGCGTGACGGCAATTTCGCCAACTCCGTCTCCCTGCAGTAAAGCAAGGCAAGGCAATCATCTTAAACGGGGCATTTCCGCTGGCGGCTGTGCGCCCCAGTCGCTGCCGATGCATCTGTCTGAATAGCCCCGAGCACACGCCGGGAGACTGGCAGTTCAAGCGCTCCTTGCACGACTCCACACGGACATTCCGCGGTTTGCTGCCCATATCTATCCTGCCCTGAAGCACTATATGCCAACTTCTTTCTCACCGTCGGCCTTCAGTTTCAGACGTAAGATAAAGGATGTTGATGCAAAAAATCACAATTCTGACACATATATAATCTTTAAAATTTCTCTAATTTGCCGTGTTGGTCTTCCCATGAAAAGAATATTGGAAGACGTAACAAATATCTTGTACTCGAAGTAAGGAAATTCTATTTCATAAACAGCGCCGTTCATGCAGTTGCTTCCACGGTGGCTTCTTGGGAATTTTTGTCACAGCTGTCACGATGAAGAGAACAGCGATGGAATGCACATCTCTTCGTAGAAATTTCTCAGTCTCTGTCGTTAAGGCAACTTGATATGGGGCCCAGACGTCCAGAGAAAACGGTCATCTGTAGTTTTTGTAAGACATTTATAGTTCTCCCAATAAGTGTATGCCTTACCGAAACTGAGGTGTACTGGTTCATTCCATCGCCAGAAGACATCTCGATATCACATTGTTGTGAATCTTTCCAGTGACAGATGGGCACTGATTTGCACTAACTGTTTTGGCTTGTGGTACTGTGTATAGAAAAAAACGGCAATCCGTAACAAGCTGCCTATCCCAAAAGTACCCTTCCTTAGCGGAGCGTTAGGAGCTAATGATTTCAGTCTTTATCAAATAAAATACACAGCACCCCCAACTAAAAGCTAGAGCACCAGTATATCTCTTTTGTAATCGCCTGAGCAGGTATATGCTAGAGGGTATATGCAACAGCGCTTTGTACCGTTCTCTGAACAATTGACTAAGTTTTTGGAAATGATATTGAAGCTGAACAAATAAGAAATACAGTTCGACATGTCTGCACGAACTGTCGTAAGGGTGATATGCACCCATGTTCTACATTCAATTTAAATTTTGTCCTTATTACTAAAGCATTGCGGGTTCAAATTTAGTTCAAAGGGATTATGGAAGAGTCAGCTGGCACGCAAATAGTCCGCTGTGCCCGGGTAGACCTACTGAACTATACATCCTGACAGGATTTTCTTTTCACATTATACACTCCGTATCTAAACCGTGTCTTGCTATCGAAAAATATGTCTTGTATAACATCTTCACAGATGCCAAATCCACAACATGAGCTGTCTTAGGGATAATGATATTATCAAAATTCAGAGCAGTCATAGAATGAAAACGAATTCGTGAAAGATATTAGTGACACATTGCAGCCAAGGTCATAAACTTAACTTGCTTACTAAACACTTCGGTGGGTATTTGCAGATTTAAGAGTTTGCATACAAACATTATTGCACCAGACCTACTTAGTTGATCTCAACAGGAATTCTGACTTCGTTTCATTGAAGTATACTTCTCATATATTTCGAATTATGAGCGTATTTACCTTGTTAAATTCGTCGCAAACTGTGTGGTGTAAGTCATGTGATGCACTGTTACTAGAATTTAAGTAATGAAACGTTTATAGATTTTTCATTCGTTACTTTGAGGTTTCAGTGGTTTACAGTGTATGTGTACCATAACCCCTGATGGAAAGTCTTCAACAATCAAGTTGTGATTTTGAGGTCAGTTCTAATATATTAACAATGGTTTTTCATTAACTTCTTTCCATTATATGACCGATCAGGCTTTTGGTAATAGGTTTGTCTTGAAAGAAGGCCAAGTGTTGACAATTGAAATATTTTGCAGCTATATGGTTTTCATGAAGGTGTAATCCAATGTAAACTGTATTCGAATGAAATTCTTTTTTCAGTGCCACTCTTTTTACCGTCCGTAAATACGAAACACGCTTCTTCTTATCTTGGAGTTTATTTAGTTTATTTAGTTTCTAGTAATTTATACAACACAGTAATTAGGGGTTTAACAGTAATATTTTAACAAAACTGTAAGGGTTAATGTTCATTAGAGACACAGAAAAAATATTTTTGCAAAAACCAGAAGCAAGTTGCTCATAGTCTGCTAAGAAAGTTGCTAATGTGTTGTGAAACTGTCAGTAGGTGTCTCCCGCTGTTACGGGAAAACACTACTGTGTGTATGGAACTGATATCGCTGCAAACTTGTTATGGGGAATTGCAGCATGGTTAATGGACTTAACTTTCTGTACAGAAAATAACTATTGGTTTTAAATGTAAGTAAATACGATTAACATTAACTGTTGAATATGGTGCAAGCAGTACGTAGAAAATATACTAACAGGAAAACGTGCGTCACAGCAATTTATGATCAGAATTCAGAAACACAGAGTGGTCACTTGCAATAATCCCTTTGGAATTATGCTGTACCATTTATCACGAATTTGTTTAGCCTCCAAGAGAGTATCACGGAAACACTAACAGAGTCTGTGACATAAGTATAACCGAGCTCTTGCACGTGTAAAACCTTCAAATTATTAGGATCATGGTGAAATGGAAAGTCAAAAAATAAAAAATAGTGCACCACATATCACACACGCCACGTAAGGGAGAGTAGATTATCATCCTGAAGGAAAAATAGGTCTACTATTTAAACTGCACTTCACTGATACCAAAGAGTATTCAGCTCTGCTTTCAGAATATTCCAGTTGGTGGTGAACTGCTCTAGATGGATATTTCTCGTCCCTTAAGCATTCTCGGAACGACCTGCTGCCGTAAGGAAAATTGTTGTGTGTGCACTTGAAGTCGATAGCGTTATTTGACTAACCATGTTGCAAGAGCGCTATGTGTAAGCTGGCGACGATTTTTCTCGCTAGCTCTTCCACCATAGCCGTCATGGAAGTAACATTGTAAAGGTCGCGAAAATAGTTACGCTTCCTAGTAAGGAAATTGGAGTAGGGCAGCCGTCTTACTTTTCATAACTCTATCAAAATATTTCTTTTAGGCAGAAAAATTATGGAACGGTGCGTTAAAATTCCCGTAACACAAGAAGTTTTAATTTAATAAACTACAGCTATTTAGGTAAATAGCTATCCAGTAACTCAATCAACAGTGTCTTCCACATTTCGTCGGTGATTTGTATAAAATTAAGCATGAATGTATACAACTTTCTTCACCTTTTGTTAATTGGGATAACGCATTTTACTTCAATATTAATTTTCATAGCATGTCGTTATTGTTCACTTCCTGACACAGCTTCCAAGCTAGATTTCATTTATATGAGACCGAAAACACGCGTTAACTGCCACAGCTTGATTTATCGAACACGGGAGATTGCACAGTGAGTGACGAGTTCTGTCCTGTTCCAGTCGCTTGCTGAGCGAGTGAAAAATTTTATCTTACTCTGATGATCTGTAAATTTTTCGAAGGGGATTTCTCGGGAAATGTTATCCTTCTTCCAGATATTCCGCCTTAAGTTAACTGAGCATTTTTGTTGCACTTTCGTAAGCGGCTACGCCGACGTTTCGAGGTCCTCGCATTTCGTCTCTGAATGTGGAAAATGTCTGCCGGCTGCCGTGCGACTTAATACGCAGTCCACTCGCTGGGCCAGTCTTCTAGAATTGGCCACTCCAACATCTAGAGTCGAACAGTATTCTGGAAAAGTTGCACTTTTTGCAAGAAGACTTTCTTGTTTTCGCTTCCTACTAGTTTCGATTCTTAGTAGTAATCGTAAACATCGATAAGGTGTGATATGCGAGACATGCTCTTCTAGCTTTCGGTTATCAACATTTAAACAGTTCTGTTTGTCATATACTGTGTACCATCATATACTGTGGAGTTTTCCAAAGTCACCAGCCTGACGACTGTTTTGAAGCTACCCTCTGTATCTCCGTATCTCCTGCTAGCTTTTTCGTTACTACAGCACTTAACATCCCCTATAAGCTGGTAGGCATGATCTAGTCTACATCTTCCTCTACAGATTTCTCTCCCACTTCTCTTTTCAGTGTCAAGTTAACTGTTCTTGGATGTTAACTGAAGAGCAGTTTCCGATACAGCAGATTTTCTTAGCTTCATTCACAAATTTTGATAGGTAAGCTCAGTTTTGTTCCATCCAATACATTCTGTACTAGGGTGGACGTACAAGTGATCAAGAGGGGTTGTATAAAGGAAAAAGAAATACTTTTATATCCCGATATAAACATATAATTCATGTGAACTAATTTCAGCATTGTAGCTGTCCGGCATGACAAGATAGGAAAGCCCAACATGATTAAAATCACACAGTCAGGTATAAAGCCATTACACGAAAGTCAGACATAAAATAGTGGTAAAACCACATAGTCTAGCGTAAACTTGTATAAGTTATCCTTTATATCCGATTTTATATAATGGTTTTTGTTTGACTGTGTGGTTTTATCATTTTTTATGTCGATCTTCTATGTAATGGCCTTATAACTGAATGTTGCTTTAATCAAATTGGGCTTCCCTATCACACCAGTCGTCCTAAGTTGTCATTTAAGTTTGTCTATGATTCTATTTGTTGATGTTCTGAAAATTTGTTTTTGTATGACTAGCTTCGTCCAGGTGTTCGAAATTCGTTTTATCGATTAGGCTGATATTGCGCTGGCATGATGAAGTATAGACGCCCCCCTTGCTTCCGTTAGCAACTGTTACTCAAATATCTTCTTGTAAAGATTTTTGCTTGTATTTGAAATGTATATTGTGTAATGCTTGTTAACGCATGCGCGGTCAACCACTTTATGAAGAACTACAACAAACTGTAAGAAGTGAAAAAAACATTTGTAAAATATCATACCCTAGACTGCGCAGTTCCGGTAAGTGTACCCTATCCTGGTCTTCATAATGTCGTTTACCCTTCAGTGTTTCAAATGGATGAACGAAGTACTGATTTGTACCAAAGATGTATTTAACTACAGTAAACATTCATGTGCCTGTCGTAATGCATGTTATTGCATAACTTATTGGTATTTACCAACTGTCATCAGTTATCTTTATACTGTGGCACCGTTTTGCAAAGTATAAAGTGCTCACTGTATTGTTTCTGTTTTTGGGATGATTTAATAATGAGCTTAGGGCCACAACTAGTCCTTAAGGAATAAAGGAAATTAATATTGCAACTTTGACGGTCTCTGTAATGTATTGCTTAATTTCATCTAATTTGTGGTCTACTTTTTCTGACTCATGCAGACATTCTCTTGCGGACCGCTTGATGTAAAGTATCCCCTGAAATTTTTCAGATCCGCCTGTAGGTTTGCGAGGCTGTGGGTAGTAGTCATATAGCATCCCGTAGGCCTCGCAAATTTTCAGATAGGGTAGGTTTCGAGAGACCGTTTGCTTGCCGCATTTGTAGCAACAATCACATATTCACAGGGATAGTGTCATGGCAGTTAACAGAAGACAGAATGGAAAATAGTTGTATTCCGCTACTGTGTTTAACAGGCAGTGTAAGCTACCAATAGATAAAAAGGAGAGCGGGAAAGAAGCTGGTTGCGTCTGATCCTCGTATCACTAGTAGGAAACAGACAGCTCAAATTGACTGCACGTCTAGGAAACCAGTGTCGGACAGACGTACGTAGCCAAAATGTTGGTACCACTGCTCTCGATCCTTGGAAACGTGGTGTATGCAAAGATGAGACCCCATTCACTCGAGGTACACTAAACTTGGACAACCGCGTAATGTGGGCTGATAAAGAGCGTTTTACTCATTTCTGTACCTCGGAACGTATTTTCGCACACGAGGCGTACAAAAATGCCAACCTTAATCCAAATGTGAGTCGTGAAAGACCATCTGTAATGGTGTATATGATTATGTGATGGTTTTTAGTCAGTTCCACAGTGTAACTGCATCGATAAAGAAAGAGAACTCTTTAAGATCTGTGAAGCTTTTTTAAGTGCCCAAGTGCAGTGTTTTCCTGTCATTTGGTCTGTAATGAAAAAAAAGTACGAAGTGGCAAAGGTTCCAGAACTGTTTACTAAAAGCAAGTAGCCAGATGATTAATTTATTATACGTAGTTTATCTGCCTGTATGTGAAAGCGAATCTGAGGAACTACTGTAGACACTTTGATGCGGTTCCACTAACGGAAAGAGTTATTCACAAGAAAGATTCGTCTATATAATTCCTGAACATTTCGTGAAAATTGGCTGAACTACAATCACAAATAAGAAACAGCCTGCAGGCAACGGAGCACACAAGAAGTATGAACCACGACGGTGATACGTATGCCAGAAAAAGCGAGCAGTGTATGTTGGTCAGCTCAGAGTACTGAAGATACCTGCTTAACTTCAGTAGCTACCGTTAAACGTCAAAGCACCACCATCAACTCTTCGATAAGCTAGGTAGTTGTCCTAAAAACAGGTGGTTTCGCACGTTCACCAAACGGTAAACATTGTCACAATAACTACAAGAGTGATTCCTTTGAAATGGACACGGCCGGTATATTCGTTTACATGATTACTCTAAAATTTAAATGTAAGCATGTGGTTGAAGCTTCATAGACCCACTTAGAGTGTCTCTATGTATAGTCGCACTCTCGAATAACACGTGAGGAAAATCAACACCGAAATATCTCCTTGCGAGCTCTGAGAAATGAGAGAAATCTCACTTTATTGCTGTGATCACATTGTTTGAAATGGCTCTGAGCACTATGGGACTTAACATCTGAGGTCATCAGTCCCTTATAACTTAGAACTACTTAAACCTAACTAAGCTAAGGACATCACACACATCCGTGCTCGAGGCAGGATTCGAACCTGCGACCGTAAAGGTCGCGTCGTTCCAGACTAAAGCGCCTAGAACCACTCGGCAAAACCGGCCGGCTATTGTTGTGAACATTTCTCTCTGTGTAGACGGGAGCTGTCAAATATTTTGGCAATAGGACTAGAGAACTGGTGAATGAAAATTCACCGCAACTAGAAAGGGTTAGGTTTTATGTTTGCCACCCCAGCTTATCATATTGGAGACGCTAAGCGACCTGTCTCTTTCGCGATAGTACAAAATGAGCTTCCCTTCTTTGAACCTTTCAATGTTCTCCTTAAATGCTGCCTGGTAAGAATCCTGTGCCTCGCAGCGTCACTCCAGAGGAGGACGGGCACTCTTAGTGTAGGCGATCTCTCGAGTAGAACTGCTGGCGTCCTTTCAATAACACACAGCCGTTTCTTTCATGTTCTCTACAACGCGTTCTGTGTGATGGGCGAAATTTAAGTTGTTTGTAACTGTAATCCCTAGTTATTTAGTTGAATCGACAATCTTTAAATTTGTGTGACCAAAACTTAATTTTTTTTGTTGTCATTCTAGTTTTCAGCCACTTTTCGCACCGTACAGATACACTTCCCCAATTCCAATGCTGTGTCCTTAATGAGCTCGTTGTGTAGTATACGTTAAACCCTGATGATTCTACATTTACAATGAAGCCGGAAGATGTGTTGACGATCGGATGTTACGGTATTTAGGGCTATTTGAGCAGGCATATTAGCAGGCCGACTGCAAGAAGCGAGTCCAGCGCGGGACGAGCCGGCCCGTGGCACCCTTTCCGTGAGGCCGAGGGCAGCAGCCGGCCTCGGTGAAACCCGACCTGACGACGGAGGCGACCAGTGCGGCCGAAACCGTAGCCGCGCGTCCTACCGGCCGTGGCCACGTCGCGCGCTCTAAGCCTCGTCAGGGGCGCGCGCGCACCGGTCGTAGCCTGGGAGCTGCTACTTAACGGCTTTGTTTTCTGTAGCAAGCTCCCTCACGTTAAGGTCACAATCCGTATCTGTCTGCAGTTGCTTTCGAAAATGAGTCACCATTTGCTGTAGCAATAACGTTATTACAGTTTTAGACCATCTGGCCAGTTCCGGTTTAATAATAGGAAGTTATAATTTCCTTACTCCAAACGTACTGAGCGAACAACACTGACGGCTCACTGCAGCCTTATCTATCTTGAGTCGTTTATTCTTAAAGGTTTCTTAACCATGTCAGTATTGTTGTCTGTTAAAATTCGGAGTATTTACACATATTTTTTACAAATTTTATGGTTCAAATGGCTCTGAGCACTATGCGTCTTAACTTCTGAGGTCATCAGTCGCCTAGAACTTGGAACTAATTAAACCTAACTGACATAAGGACATCACAAATATCCATGCAGGATTCGAATATGCGACCGTAGCGGTCGCTCGGTTCCAGATTGTAGTGCCTAGAACCGTACGTCACTCCGGCCGGCACAAATTTTATGACGTGACTTGGAAAGAAATTTTCAGAACGCAGCTTTCATGGCTTACAAAAATCTGTTATCGTAAATAACAATAGTTCTTTGTACAAGACGTCTTACAATTTGTGTTGTAGGCTTCTAGCGGTTGCAGAAGGAACGTGGTAGGTAAAGGGACCCGTGTCTGGAAACGTATTGTTTGGATATAAAACAATTTTGAAGGTTGGATCATTTTCTGATCTCCCGCTACACGGTACGGTACGTAACGGTAGAGTTGCACAACGCATGCATTGATGACGTTTCCCGTAGCGCCTCAGTCCATCACATACCCTTTTCGTCAGACTGCAGTAGCGACTGCCAGAAACTGTTAGTTTGACACGTAGGAAGGTTGGCTGAGGTGCTTCACGAACGCGCACTAACGCGTACGGAGCATGTGCCCCATGTGTAGGAAAGCACTTGTCGGACTTACACATTGTGCAACGAACAGCGATGTCGCCAAGTGGAGCACCTCCTGTGTAGCGCACACGTCGGCACTCATTGTCTCCACTGTGTTCGAACCGTGACGCGGGAGGTCGGAAAGTGATGCCACCTTCAAACTTACTTTACATCCGAATCGCACACTTCCAGACATGGAGGAGGAGGAGATTAGTGTTTAACGTCCCGTCGACAACGAGGTCATTAGAGACAGAGCGCAAGCTCGGATTAGGGAAGGATGGGGAAGGAAATCGGCCGTGCCCTTTCAAAGGAACCATCCCGGCATTTGCCTGAAGTGATCTAGGGAAATCACGGAAAACCTAAATCAGGATGGCCGGACGCAGGATTGAACCGTCGTCCTCCCGAATGCGAGTCCAGTGTGCTTCCAGACATGGGTTACTGATCAAAACTCCATCTGCTATGTCCCCTCTGTAACCCTTGGAAGCCTGAAATACGAACTGTGAAGCTGCCTGTGTAATATCTTGGACAGAGTACATCAATCGTGTCCAGAGTGTTCAGCCAGTAACGCGTTCTTTGCGAAAGGAAAGGCCCAAGTTTGAGTTCAAAAATGGTTGAAATGGCTCTGAGCACTATGGGACTAAACTGCTATGGTCATCAGTCCCCTAAAACTTAGAACTACTTAAACCTAACTAACCTAATGACATCACACATATCCATGCCCGAGGCAGGATTCGAACCTGCGACCGTAGCGGTCGCACAGTTCCGGACTGCGCGCCTAGAACCGCGTGACCACCGCGGCCGGCCCAAGTTTGAGTCTCGATACGCTACATAGTTTCCTGAGAAAGTTCGAACATGGATTTCTCTTGTCTTTGTTGATAAAATTCATATAGTTTCCCATGCCTATAAGTGTGTTAACTTCTTTGGGTCATTGGGCATGACTCGAGACCTACATGTAACTTCCGCCACTCTTCTTATACATTTTTTAAGCCTTGGAAGTTTTTCTTTGAATTTTACGCAGCGTCCTAATTAATCTATTAGATGTGTTCCGCCGTACTCAGTTTTCACTGTGGACTGCCTGATACACTAGTCCCCGCCGTCATCGTCGTCGTCATCTATAGGATGTGGTGGGGTAGCAGTCTCTGCTCCAGCGAAAATAAAACTGCTCCAGTTCATAAATATCCACTTAACTTCCAGGATCTTTACATTTGACTCTTCATTTAAAACGCATGCTTTTGGATGTGATGAACAATAGCTCGGAATTTAACGTAATTTGTGATTGATATTGAGGAGCCGATGTGAGCAGCTATCAGTCAGACTAAACATATTCTTCTAGCCGTCACTGCAAATCATTAAATATTTGTAAATAAATTTCAAATTAAACTGTTAAAACGTTTACCTGTTCGAATGAATCATAGTTTTTACTATCAATACACTTATTCAACAAATAAGAGCAGAAAAAAATGTAGATTTTCAAGGAAGGAAGAGGTCTTCTTACACGTAAATCACCCATCAGGAAATGGATTTATTTTGCACAGATTGTCAGCTAGGACTAAAACAAGAAACATAAGAAAATCGTGGAAATCAGCAATTTCCAGACAGGAAACAAATGGAAAACAAATTTTTAGGCTACAATCAATTTAAATACGCTAGTAACCATGAAGTCATTTTTATAATGTTTCTGTATCCCATGTCACAAGTTGGCTTGTATCTCCGTCGTCAGACGTATGTAAGTAAGTTAGCAACACACATACGATTTGTGCATTTAATGTTTTTGAGTTTATCGAAGGGATGGCTACCACAAACCTGACCGTGATCCAGAAGACAGGAAAGAAATTTATACAACAAACGTGGCCCCTAAAGTCTGAAGCAGAGGACGCTAAACTGGAGAATCTGCGAAGAAACAGAGTTTCCCTAGAGACAGACGCACGTGCCCAAAGACTGGCTTAAAAACGTAAGATTTGTCGATTGTTCTTCTAAGACACATTATTTGAAGAGATATAACAAAAGTACAACGTTTTTGTTACAGACATGGCTACTCGTTGAAAACTAATCCGGTAATGAAGCAAAGTAAGACGACTTCTGAATACACTCTAGAACATATTAGATTCCGTTATTGCGCTGTCAAGGTGCCTACCTGAAATTGCAGCTAGGCACCGCTATTTCGCTGTAAAGGTGGCTAATACACTGGGAATTTCGTTACCTCATAGCGCAGTCATACGTCCCGAAGAATTATATTGAAATCGAAATACGATGTTTGAAGAACCGGTGAAACGTCGAACTGATTGATGAGGTAAGCAATGGACACTTTCTGCATCAAGTCAACGTGAATATAAACAACGCACTGTATAGAGTAGCTCAAACAGTTCTTCATGTATTACGACCTGAAACGCTGACGGAAACTATAGTTGCACAGATGGTGTAAGGATAGATTCGCAAACATTACATAGACAAATTTTCGACTAACTTCTGTTAACATTTGCATCTACATACTCCGCAAACCACCATATGCGCGTGGTTGAGTGTACTCGTATCTTGTTCGACTGCTAATCATCTCCTATCTTGCTGGAGAAAGGGAGAAACCACCGTCTACAGGGGTTGGACATAAATATGGACGCACCGCGAGAAATGCATGGCTGAACATAAAGTCAAACGCCAGCCAAGCCTGCAGGCTGCGCTGCTGTATTTCACGACGAGCGCCACCTGTGCGTTATCCTCAATATACGGCAGGTGTCAGTCGTGGGCACAACAGTCTTCTATGTAGTTGTGAGTGCATTACGTCACAGTTGAGTGAATTCTGACGTGGGCAAATTGTCGGTCCTTCCGTTACCAAGGTAGCCGAAGTGTTTCGTGTTTCAGGAGGCACCATATCAAACATTCAAACGACATACAGCAAAAGCGGAGAAACATCATCCACTAGTCACAACACGTGATCGTGACATACGATCACTGAAAAGAAGTGAGACGAGAAATAAGGGGCGGTAGATGCAAAAATTACTGAAGAACTGACTGTCGGACTAGTGAAACCTGTTAGCATCAAAACAACTCGAAGGCGGTTCCGTAAAGCTGGAAATTGTAGGGCAAGCTGGAACTCCAAAACCACTTGCCAGTGATGCAGCTGCCCTCCACAGGGAAACGTGGTGCAGAATCCACGAAGTCTGGACTATGGAGCAATGGAACAAAGTCATTTGGTTGGATATGCCTTGTCTCACTGTTTCCAACTTCTGGCAGAGTGAAATATGGCAGAGGCTGGATGGTCATTGCGCAGCCGTATCGTGGTATTCCATGAGCATCATGGTCACTCTGCAAGGTCTCATTACTGCCAAGGTTTATGTCACCATTTTGGCTCATCTGATCCATCCGATGGTATAACGTTTGTTTGGCAACGGTGATACCGTCTTCAGAGACGACAGGGCCCCTGTTCCCACAGCCCGCGTCGTCTAGGACTGGTTTTGTGAGCACAAGGATGAACTGTTGCATCTCTTGTGGCCAGCACAGTCACCATATCTTAGTATTATTGAACCTCTGTGGACCGCTTTAGAGAGCAGCGTGCGAGATCCGTATCCATCGCCGTGACCTGAACTTGCTACTACACTGAAGAGCCAAAGAAACTGGTACACCTGCCTAATATCGTGTAGAGCCCCAGGGAACACGGAGAAGTGCCGCAGCACGACATGGCATGGACGTCTGAAGAAGTGCTGGAGGGAAATGACACCACAAATCCCGCAGGGTTGTCCGTAAATGCGAAGGAGTACCAGGGGGTGGAAATCTCTTCGAAATACCACATTACAAGGCATCCCAGATGTGCTAAATAATGTTCATGCCTCGGTAGCGAGCGGAAGTGTATAAACTGAGAAGAGTGTTCCTGGAGGCTTCCTGCAGCAGTTCTGGACGCTGGACGTGTGGGGTGTCGCATTGTCCTGCTGGAATTGCCCAAGTCCGTCGGAATGCACAATGGACACTAATGGATACAGGTCATCAGACAGGATTCTTACGTAGGTGTCACCTGTGAGAGTCGTATCTAGGGTCCCATATTGCACCAACTGCACACTCCCCACACCATTAGAGAGCCTCCACCAGTTTGAACAGTCCCCTGCTGACATGCAGGGTCCATGGATTCATGAGGTTGTCTTCATATCCGTACGCCTCCATCCGCTCGATACAATTTGAAACGAGACTCGTCCGACCAGGCAACACGTTTCCAGTCACCAACAGTCCAATGCCGATGTTGAGGAGCCCAGGCGAGGCGTAAAGCTTTGTGTCGTGCAGTCATCAAGAGTACACGAGTGGGCTCTCGGCTCCGAAAGCCCATGTCCATGATGCTGCGCTGAATGGTTCACACGCTGACACTTGTTGATTACGCGGCACTGAAATTAGCAGCAATTTGCGGAAGAGTTGCACTTCTGTCACGCTGAACGATTCTTTTCAGTCGTCGTTGGTCCCGTTCTCGCAGGATCTTTTTCCAACCCAGCTGTGTCGAAGATTGGATGTTTTTCCAAATTCCTGTTATTCACGGTACACCCGTGAAATGGTTGTACGGGAAAATCGCCACTTCATCGCTATCCCGGAGATGCCGTGTCCCATCGCTCGTGCGCCGACTATAACACCATGTTCAAACTCACTTACGTCTTGGTAACCGGCCATTGTAGGAGCAGTTATCGATCTAACAACTGCGCGAGGCAATTATGTAGGCGTTACCGACTGCAATGCCGTATTCTGCCTCTTAACATATCTCTGTATTTGAAAGCGCATGCCTATATTAGTTTCTATGGCGCTTCAGTGTATTTTGGAAATAGCACCAGATTCTCTTGAAAACGATACACAACATGTATTTATCCATTCGAAGACGAGTGGAGGTTACTTTGAATTTCATCGGTTTTCCTACTCCGGGTATTAGGCATGGTAATGCGTTGTGTTTTTGCTGTTTCCATATTTCTCCCCGCCGCAAATGACGGTTCTCGAAACATTTTCAACAGTGTCTCTTCCCCCCTTCAGGATTCCCATTTGAGTTCAAGGAGCCTTTCCGTAATATCCGCATGTTGATAAACCTCCTGGTAACACATCCAGCAACAAGCATCTAAATTGTTAAGGCCCATAGTGCTCAGAGCCATCTGAACCATTTCAAGCATCTAAATTACTTCCATGTCCTCCTTTAATCTGACCTAGTTCGGATCCCAAACGCTTGAAGAGTACTCAAAACCCGAGTGATAACTGTTCCGTAAGCAGTTTCCCCTGTAGGTGAGCCGTACTCTCTAGATTCCTGCCAGTACCTGAAGTCGGCCGTTCGCCTTCCCCACAACTGACGTCGCGTGCTCGCTGCATTTTTCATGTCCTGCGCAGGTATATGCCGAAATGTTTCCTCACTGTGGCTGTGTCGAGCAGCAAACCAGCAGCAGCGCGCTAGAAAGTCACAGATTTTCTCCCACCACTCATTCGCTACAGCCCACACCTCAGCGCATCCAGAACGAGCCACCATTCGTCACACCGAACAAGAACTCTGTCCCTGTCATCATTCTGCATTCTCCAGCTGTAACTCAGTGACGACTCGCTTTCCTTTACACCGCAGCGTCGTCAGGCAACAGTCGCAGACTGCTGCTCATCCTGTCCGTCAGATCGGTTATGTCCATAGAGGACGAGAGCGGTGGTACTACATGCCCCAGCTCACTGCCGCCCATGTCCCGTTCTATGAGCACTCGCCGTCCCGAAGAACGCACTGTCTTCTGTTCCCTGAGAAGTCTTCGAGCCACTCATCGCACCGCGGCAAGAACAGTGGCAGAGCTCAAGAATGCAATACTTGACAAAACTCGACTTCAAGAATTTTATGTAAGTTATATTGAAATAGTATAAGCTTCCTTTAAATTTCAAGTCAGTGTTTCTGGCAGCAACTTGCATTCTATTTTATGCAACAGTAATATGGACATGTTATGTTCTCATCGAATGTGAAGTGTTATCAGTTATTTGAGCTGTCCGTTTTCTTTCTTTTCGAAAAACTTTTTCATTTTTGTTATGACTCCTCATGTAATACTTTCGCTACTTCCACCCTCAGTAATATGTTTTCTACTTACTATAATATAATGATACATTTGAACCTCCATTAGGCAACATTAGTTAAGTAGGAATAAAAATTGAGAAACAAGTTGAAATTCTTTTATTAGAAAAGAGCAAAATCTACAGTTAATAAGGGACATCAGTTAGGTACAATTTAAGGAAAACCATTTACGAAACATAGAATCATAAATGGGCCTGATAACTTAGGAATACTTTTCGCCGAGAAAAGGAAAAATGTGAACTTTCACTATTGTAGAAATTTCCAATTTTTTCATGCACGGGGCAATGCACAAAATTCCGTAATATTTCCAACAACTGTAAGCATCATATGAGCTCTGAAGGACATTGTAATATAAGATACAGACACTGTATGACATTGTGATATCCGATCATCATCATCTTGAACAGTTTCCAACCCCAGACTGGGTCTCTTTGGAACATAGCCCGCGCCATGTAGTCCTGTTTTCCCACTATCTTTCTGTGCTGTTTCTGGTCCAGTTCTCGCCTTTTTTCTCCTCGGTCTTCCTCTTGATCGCATCTCCATTTGATCACGGGAATCCTCTTGTTCTCCAATCTCTTTAAGTGCCCATACCATATTAGTCTTCATGTTTGTAACCTGCTGTGCTAGTAAATGATGTTAAAAATTACACTCACCTTACACATAAAAAGTGTGGCATCTCCTACTGAGCCGCTCTTCCTGAATACCCAGGCACACGTGCCAGTAGCAATGCTGGAACGACTCTGTTCTTGTCGCGGAGAATCTTGAAGAAGCCTACAACAAAACCGACACAACTGGCCTGAAGTGGACAATCTGCGGGATAGAGACGTGGCGTTTTTCGTGGTACGTTGGGACACTTCGAATGTGTTTTCCTACGACATAAATTGAAAACTGCCGTGTTTTGACTTGTCTCTTTTCTTTCCGGGATGCAATGCGTGGGAACCTAGTGTTAATGCTCGGACTTTCTTCAAGTCTGCAGTGTGGCCACTATGTGAAGCCCGATGATGCGGGGTGCAGCGCGTATGCTGAAACGAACAGCAAAGGCGGCTACCGACAAGAGTAGAGAGCTGCAAACCAACTCTAAAGCTGATTCTCGAAACAACAGTGATTAGCGACTGAAGACAAAAATGGCTCTGAGCACTATGGGACTCAACATCTGAGGTCATCAGTCCCCTAGAACTTAGAATTAATTAAACCTAACTAACCTAAGGACATCACACACATCCATGCCCGAGGCAGGATTCGAACCTGCGACCGTAGCGGTCACGCGGTTCCAGACTGAAGCGCCTAGAACCGCACGGCCACATCGGCCGGCCGCGACTGCAGAGAATGAACAGACTTCTTTATGCGGTAGGTGTGTGTAGACTCCAGCGACGCAGCTCAGCGCGTCGTGGAAGTGACGGGACAGACGATGGTAGGCGGCGCTCAACCTGTGAGCTGGGTAAAACAGGGGTTCCCAACAAAATTTTCTCGAGGACCTTCTCATCGAGCATGGTTGGTACCTCGTCGTATCACAGTATCAAGTACCTAAAAAAAAAGCCAAATTAAGAGTCTTTTTATACGCTTTCTATTTTTGGTACTTGGAAAAAACATTGACATATTCATTATTGGAAAAATATTCAGCTTAAAATTTTTCAATTTAGCCATCATTGTTACTGTTAAATTTTTGATTATTACTCAAAATCTTTGTCTTGAAATCTGGGTGTTTAGTATAACAAACTCCTTAAATAATAGTGTGTGCTAGTGTCAGTTGGCTCTATGAAGACGCTAGACGCAGAAGTTAGCGTTCGCTAAAGCTCTGCCCATGCACGAAGCGGCCAAAACAAAAAAATCTGTTATCATACGAAATACACTCCTGGAAATGGAAAAAAGAACTTATTGACACCGGTGTGTCAGACCCACCATACTTGCTCCGGACACTGCGAGAGGGCTGTACAAGCAATGATCACACGCACGGCACAGCGGACACACCAGGAACCGCGGTGTTGGCCGTCGAATGGCGCTAGCTGCGCAGCGTTTGTGCACCGCCGCCGTCAGTGTCAGCCAGTTTGCCGTGGCATACGGAGCTCCATCGCAGTCTTTAACACTGGTAGCATGCCGCGACAGCGTGGACGTGAACCGTATGTGCAGTTGACGGACTTTGAGCGAGGGCGTATAGTGGGCATGAGGGAGGCCGGGTGGACGTACCGCCGAATTGCTCAACACGTGGGGCGTGAGGTCTCCACAGTACATCGATGTTGTCGCCAGTGGTCGGCGGTAGGTGCACGTGCCCGTCAACCTGGGACCAGACCGCAGCGACGCACGGATGCACGCCAAGACCGTAGGATCCTACGCAGTGCCGTAGGGGACCGCACCGCCACTTCCCAGCAAATTAGAGACACTGTTGCTCCTGGGGTATCGGCGAGGACCATTCGCAACCGTCTCTATGAAGCTGGGCTACGGTCCCGCACACCGTTAGGCCGTCTTCCGCTCACGCCCCAACATCGTGCAGCCCGCCTCCAGTGGTGTCGCGACAGGCGTGAATGGAGGGACGAATGGAGACGTGTAGTCTTCAGCGATGAGAGTCGCTTCTGTCTCGGTGCCAGTGATGGTCGTATGCGTGTTTGGCGCCGTGCGGGTGAGCGCCACAATCAGGACTGCATACGACCGAGGCACACAGGGCCAACACCCGGCATCATGGTGTGGGGAGCGATCTCCTGCACTGGCCGTACACCTCTGGTGATCGTCGAGGGGACACTGAATAGTGCACGGTACATCCAAACCGTCATCGAACCCATCGTTCTACCATTCCTAGACCGGCAAGGGAACTTGCTGTTCCAACAGGACAATGCACGTCCGCATGTATCCCGTGCCACCCAACGTGCTCTAGAAGGTGTAAGTCAACTACCCTGGCCAGCAAGATCTCCGGATCTGTCCCCCATTGAGCATGTTTGGGACTGTATGAAGCGTCGTCTCAAGCGGTCTGCACGTCCAGCACGAACGCTGGTCTAACTGAGGCGCCAGGTGGAAATGGCATGGCAAGCCGTTCCACAGGACTACATCCAGCATCTCTACGATCGTGTCCATGGGAGAATAGCAGCCTGCATTGCTGCGAAAGGTGTATATACACTGTACTAGTGCCGACATTGTGCATGCTCTGTTACCTGTGTCTATGTGCCTGTGGTTCTGTCAGTGTGATCATGTGATGTATCTGACCCCAAGAATGTGTCAATAAAGTTTCCCCTTCCTGGGACAATGAATTCACGGTGTTCTTATTTCAATTTCCAGGAGTGTATATTTAATAATTTTTTTTTATTCTAATAATATCTTCCGGACTCCTCCGGCATAGCTCGCGGACCCCTAGGGGTCCGCGGAGCACCTGTTGGGAAGCACTGGGGTAAAGCATTATCCGAGTCCCGGCGGAGTGGCTGCGCACTACAGCCGCTGTGCTGTCGGCGGCGCGCGCGCGCAGACGGGCTGTGGGCGGTGCGGCTCCCCCGCAGCCGCTTCGTTTCTCATTTCCTGGCGGAGCCAGGGGTGCGGCGAGCTCCACAGCCGCCCTATGGCCGACACAACAGAGCTGCCCCACCGCCCGAACGGCCCACCGGCTTCCTGCACTTCAGTGCTCTTCGCTTTATTTGTCTCTTTTTCGCCCCTTCCCCCCGTTTGTTCCTGTTGTTGTTGTGGTCTTCAGTCCTGAGACTGGTTTGATGCAGCTCTCCATGCTACTCTATCCTGTGCAAGTTTCTTCATCTCCCAGTAACTACTGCAGCCTACATCCTTCTGAATCTGCTTCTGTATTCATCTCTTGGTCTCCCTATACGATTTTTACCCTCCACGGTGCCCTCCAATACTAAATTGGTGATCCCTCGATGCCTCAGAACATGTCCTACCAATCGATCCCTTCTTCTAGTCAAGTTGTGCCAGAAACTTCTCCTCTCCCCAATCCTATTCAATACCTCCTCATCACTTATGTGATCTACCCATCTAATCTTCAGCATTCTTCTGTAGCACCACATTTCGAAAGCTTCTATTCTCTTCTTGTCCAAACTATTTATCGTCAATGTTTCACTTCCATACATAGGTACACTCCATACAAATACTATCAGAAACGATTTCCTGACACTTAAATCTATACTCGACGTTAACAAATTTCTCTTCTTTAGAAATGTTTTCCTTGCCATAGCCAGTATACATTTTATATCCTCTCTACTTCGACCATCTTCAGTTAGTTCGCTCCCCAAATAGCAAAACTCCTTTACTACTTGAAGTGTCTCATTTCCTAATCTAATTCCCTCAGCATCACCTGATTTAATTCGACTACATTCCATTATCCTTGTTTTGCTTTTGTTGACGTTCATCTTATATCCTCCTTTCAAGACACTGTCCATTCCGTTCAACTGCTCTTCCAAGTCCTTTGCTGTCTATGACAGAATTACAATGTCATCGGTGAACCTCAAAGTTTTTATTTCTTCCCCATGGATTTTAATACCTACTCCTTTACTGCTTGCTCAATATACAGATTGAATAACATCGGGGATAAGCTACAACCCTGTGACACTCCCTTCCCAACCACTGCTTCCCTTTCATGTCCCTCGACTCTTATAACTGCCATCTGGTTTCTATGCAAATTGTAAATAGCCTTTCGCTCCCTGTATTTTACCCCTGCCACATTCAGAATTTGAAATAGAGTATTCCAGTCAAGATTGTCAAAAGCTTTCTCTAAGTCTACAAATGCTAGAAACATATGTTTGCCTTTCCTTAATCTTTCTTCTAAGATAAGTCGTAGGGTCAGTACTGCCTCACGTGTTCGAACATTTCTACAGAATCCAAACTGATCTTCCCGAGTTTTTCCATTCGGCTGTAAAGAAATCGCATTAGTATTTTGCAGCTGTGGCTTATTAAACTGATTGTTCGGTAATTTTCACATCTGTCAACACCTGCTTTCTTTGTGATTGGGATTATTATATTCTTCTTAAAGTCTGAGGGTATTTCGCCTCTCTCGTACATCTTGCTCAACAGATGGTAGAGTTTTGTCGAGGCTGGCTTTCCCAAGGCTGTCAGTAGTTCTAATGGAATGTTGTCTACTCCCGGGGCCTTGTTTCGACTCAGGTCTTTCAGTGCTCTGTCAAACTCTTCACGCAATATCATATTTCCCATTTCATCTTCACTTACATCCTCTTCCATTTCCATAAAATTGTCCTCAAGTACATCACCCTTGTATAGACCCTCTATATGCTCCTTCCACCTTTCTGCTTTCCCTTCTTTGCTTAGAACTGGGTTTCCAACAAAGCTCTTGATATTCATGCAAGTGGTTCTCCTTTCTCCAAATGTATCTCTAATTTTCCTGTAGGCAGTATATATCTTATCCCTCGTGATATACGCCTCTACATCCTTACATTTGCCCTCTAGCCATCTCTGCTTAGCCATTTTGCACTTCCTGTTGATATCATTTTTGAGACGTTTTTATTCCTTTTTGCCTGCTTCATTTACTGCATTTTTGTATTTTCTTCTTTGATCAATTAAATTCAATATTTCTTCTGTTACCCAAGGGTTTCTACTAGCCCTCGTCTTTTTACCTATTTGATCCTCTGCTGCCTTCACTATTTCATTTCTCAAAGCTACCCCTACTTCTTCTACTGTATTTCTTTCCTCCATTCCTGTCAATTGTTCCCTTACGCTCTCCCTGACACTCTGTACAACCTCTGGTTCTTTCAGTTTATCCAGGTCCCATCTCCTTACATTCCCACATTTTTGCAGTTTCTTCAGTTTTTTCGTACATTGTAGCATACTAGCATACTAGCATTCTCGCCTGTATAATTTCTACTCCACACTTTTTCCTTTCATCAGGCCGATACTTCATTTAATGGTTGAACTTAGATAATAGTTACATCTGCAGTGGCTAATCACAGGAAACAGCTGCTATGAAACGCAGTCCTTACAGTACCAGCGCCTCAGCGCAAACTTTGAACCCGATTTTCTTGTGTGTTCAGTTACTCACAGTACGTTGTGATACTTTCGTCGGTTAGCTTGGTTGTGGCAGTAACTGAGCGTAGACGCTTAGTACTAGAATTGCGTATCCTTCAACAAGTAGGATGAAGATCGCAGTCCCATTTATTATTGGGGAAAATCGTCGATCGCCTGGAGCTTCTGGTTTGTGTGGAACTACATTTCGGAGGTACTGCTAAATTTCACGTACCTCTTATATTAGGGTTCCTACAAGAAGCACCAACACGTGATTCTAAAGATGCACGCCTGCATCTGCACTCCGCAAGCCACCTTACGGTGTATGGCGGAGGATAGTTTGTGTATCAGGATCACTTCCCATTTTCCTGTTTCACTTGCGTATGGTTCGGGGAAGGACTGGGCTCGAATGTCATTAATTTTATGTTGATGGCCTTTCCGTGACTTTTACATATGAGGAAGCAATATATTTCTTGATTCTCCTTGAAACGTACACTCTGGGAACTTTAACGGTAGGCTATACCGCAATGCAGAACGCCTCTCTTGCAGCGTGTGCCGGTGGAGTTGACTGACATCTGCGTGACGCTTTCGCGCTTGCTAAATGAACCTGTAACGAAACGTATTGCTCTATTTTGGATCTTCTCTATCTCATCTAACAGTCCACTCTGGTACGGATCCCATAGTAACGAGCAGTACTAAAATATTCCTTCGTTGACGGGCTAAATTTCCAGAGGATTCCTTCACTCAGTCTCTTTCTGGAATCAGCCTTACTCACGATAAATTGTATGTGATCGTTGCACTTCAGATTGCTCCGCACGCTTTCTGTGAGATATTTTACCGAAGTAACTGCTCCCATTGATTGTTCCACAACTGTGTAATCATAAAATAAGGGACTTTCTGTTTACGCATTTGTATGTTTTTGGGGTCAGCTGCCACTCCCTGCAGCAAGCGTCGATCACCGCAGGTCTTTCGACATTTCGCTACTCTTCCGTAGCGTCGCGACTTCTCTCTTCGGAATGTCCTCTGCTTTTTTTCCAATCATTAGTAACACTACGCTCCTCAAAAGATGTAACGCACAGTGCCGATAGAAGAGGGAAAGTTCTTCAGCAAACTCTGTTTAGAATCGAATCGGAATCCGTATTTAGCGATTTGAGTTGCTCTTCTATCCTCAAACCCCTACAGATTTGCGTTTCCCTGATTAAAGAAATTTATTTTTAGGAACCATGTTATAGCTATGCGGTTTGTTGGAAATTTTAGCTTATTTCAGTTTTTTTTAATGAATACACTACTTGGCGTCTATGCGGTTTTTTTTTCCAAATCGTAGCTTAAACCATGAACCATTAAGCAACACTTTACCTGGACGTTGCGGCTTATTTGTTCATCAGTTCGTGGATGAAATATTTCTGGACAGGTGGATCTGTACAGGTGGTCTAGCATCATGGCAACACCTTTACCGAATACATGTCCTCTTGACATTTTTGTCGTGTTACGTTAAGGTTAAGTTGGTCAGCTGACCAATTTTCGATGGGCAAACTCTTATCACACGAGTAGGAGATGCTGTAGAGTTGGTGACGGAAGAGATATTCACAAAGACTTGGAGAAAAATTGAGTTCCACCTAGACGTTCTACAAGCAACAAATGGACTGCATGTGGAAGTGTATCCTTAAAAATGTTTGAGTTCAGCTGCTGTTTGCAACAAACATCAGAGCCGAAACTGATGAAGTTCCTTATAAATTATTTTTTGTAACCGGAAAAAGGCTTTACGCTCACCCTTTAGTAGACAGGTTGATTCCTTGATGATGTTACAAGCTTTCAGGGGTAATGGAGAAGGGGAAACGTATCAGTTTGAGTGCAGAAACGATCGGGTCGAAAGCTGTAATCTAAAATTGTTCTGGTACCTGTTAGATTAGAATACATGTACCGGTAAGGTTCGCAACGTTCAGGCGTGATGGTATGGGCCGAAACAAGATAAAAAGTCTGGTGTACATGGGTTCTAAAATGCATACCTTAAGAGCTATAGCCACTTGTTCATCTCTATTGTGAAACACATTTTTTATACCGAACAAGTGCCCACTGCTGCCAAAGTATGCACTTTAGAGTCTATGTTTACTGGAAACTTTTTCTTGTTTTGGTTCGTACTGCCTCCTCCTAAGATACGAAAATCAAAGAGTTTGCAGTGGAAAAGATGGTTTTCATATTCCAGAAGACGAAGAAACTTCCATAGCTCTTAAGGTAGGCGTTTTAGAGCCCCTTTTTACTAGACACTTTTGTTGTTGTTGCGGTCTATACTATCAGCTCTGTAAGTTGCCTAGCCTACAATCTAAGCAACAACAGTACCGCTACACGTATTCCACTGCCAGAAGTGTCAGAACAATTTCCGTTTATAATTTTCGACCCGGTCGTTACCGGGAATCACCACATATATCGGACTACGTGGTTAGGTCTGCCTCACATTTAGTGTGCTACAAAACGTGATATCTGTTTCTGATTACAAAATGGTAGCGTGGTGCCTCAGCAACTACGCTTTATCGCCCACTGTTGGTACATGCACTCTACGGATGGAAAGAAGTGGCGCAGTGGTTCCACACTGGGATAGCATTCGGCATGGCAAGCGTTCAGAACCCTGTTCTGCGATGTGGACTTTTTCTTACATTTCCGTAAATCTGTTTAGGCAAATTTCCTGATAATTTCTTTGAAAATAATGCTGCAGTTTATCTTTCCCGTCGTTGCCCAGTCAGAGCCCATTTTCAGTCGCTAATGACTCGTCGTCGACTGGACGTCATACACCATGCTTTATCTGAGACAGCTTGTCAACGACTGAAAGCTGGTGTTAAGGAATAAACTAAAAAGTAGTTTGCCACGTGGAGTGCGATTGTGTTCGCCACAAACTGTCAAGTGATATCCGCCCGCATATGTCCGTCTGACGTAATTTCAGCCCGCATGTTGTCAGTGTAACGGTACATAGTGGATGCAACGGTCACTACGGTTCAAGGAACGATATGTGAGCGAACCGTAAGTCCAGAAACTGATTGCAGTTCGCCAAACATAACATCTGTCAAACTTAAAGGTTGCGGAGACTTGAGCGCATTGTCTCGTTCCAGAAAATTTTCTGTTTCTCTGAATCCAGTATCATTGTAAAGTGCAAAATCCTTATCCCTTCCACGTTTTTACAATTCATTTATGAGGGGTGACATGATCATCTTGAAGATTGCATCAATCCAATGTTAATAAATGCGTAGAAAGTAAACATCCTTTGATCGCAAATTTACGTATATTATTCAGTCACCGATTTCGAACGTTACGTTCATGAGATTGGTCTAAAATGTGCGTATTAATGAGTTATGAGCATCGTAAGTTACAACAACATAGCAGTAGCGTTGATTCACAGGACCTGAGAAGCATCCGAGAAATAACTTATCTGTCCCTTCGAACTTCGTAAAAGAATCAATAAGGATGTAGAGACTTATCTCACTAGGGGTAAGATAGATCCTGCCTACAGGAAAATTAAAGAGACCTTTGGAGAGAAGAGAACCACTTGTATGAATATCAAGAGCTCAGATGGAAACCCAGTTCTAAGCAAAGAAGGGAAAGCAGAAAGGTGGAAGGAGTATATAGAGGGTTTATAGAAGGGCGGTGTAATTGAGGACAATATTATGGAAATGGAAGAGAATGTAGATGAAGATGAAATGGAAGATACGAAACTGCGTGAAGAGTTTGACAGAGCACTGAAAGACCTGAGTTGAAACAAGGCCCCGGGAGTAGAAAACATTCCATTAGAACTACTGACAGCCTTGGGAGAGCCAGCCCTGACAGAAATCTACTATCTGGTGAGCAAGATGTACGGGACAGGCGAAATACCCTCAGACTTCAAGAAGAATATAATAATTCCAATCCCAAAGAAAGCAGGTGTTGACAGATGTGAAAATTACCGAACTATCAGTTTAATACGCCACAGCTGCAAAATACTAACGCAAATTCTTTACAGACGGATGGAAAAACTGGTAGATGCGGACCATCGGGGAGGATCAGTTTGGATTCCGCAGGAATGTTGGAACACGCGAGGCAATACTGACCCTACGACTTATCTTAGAAGAAAGATTAAGGAAAGACAAACCTACGTTTCTAGCGTTTGTAGACTCAGAGAAAGCTTTTGACAATGTTGACTGGAATACTCTCTTTCAAATTCTGAAAGTGGCAGGGGTAAAATACAGGGTGCGAAAGGCTATTTACAATTTGTACAGAAACCAGGTGGTAGTTATATGAGTCGAGGGGCACGAAAGGGAAGCAGTGGTTGGGAAGGGAATGAGAAATCGTTGTAGCCTCTCCCCGACGTTATTCAATCTGTATATTGAGCAAGCAGTAAAGGAAACAAAAGAAAAATTTGGAGTAGGTATTAAAATCCAGGGAGAAAAAAATAAAAACTTTGAGGTTCGCCGATGACATTGTAAATCTGTCAGAGACAGCAAAGCACTTGGAAGAGCAGCTGAACGGAATGGACAGTTTCTTGAAAGGAGGATATAAGATTAACATCAACAAAAGCAAAACGAGGATAATGGAATGTAGTCGGATTAAGTGGGGTGATGTTGAGGGTATTAGATTAGGAATTGAGACACTTAAAGTAGTAAAGGAGTTTTGCTATTTGGGGAGCAAAATAACTGATGATGGTTGAAGTAGAGAAGATATAAAATGTAGACTGGCGATGGCAAGGAAAGCCTTTCTGAACAAGAGAAATTTGTTAACATCGAGTATAAATTTAAGTGTCAGGAAGTCGTCCCTGAAACTATTTGTATGGAGTGTAGCCTTGAATGGAAGTGAAACGTGGACGATAAATAGTTTAGACAAGAAGAGAATAGAAGCTTTCGAAATGTGGGGCTACAGAAGAATGCTGAAGATTAGATGGGTAGATCACGTAACTAATGAGGAGGTATTGAGTAGAATTGGGGAGAAGAGGAGTTTGTGGCACAACTTGACGAGAAAAAGGGACCGGTTGGTAGGACATGTCCTGAGGCATCGAGGGATCACAAATTTAGCATTGGAGGACAGCGTAGAGGGTAAAAATCGTAGAGGGATACCAAGAGATGAATACACTAAGCAGATTCAGAAGGATGTAGGTTGCAGTAAGTACTGGGAAATGAAGAAACTTGCTCAGGATAGAGTGTCATGGAGAGCTGCATCAAACCAGACTCAGGACTGAAGACCACAAGAACAACAACAATATATTTAGTCATGACTGGCATCGTCGCGACATCTAAAGACATAATAATACTGCGAGGAACACTCGTGAACCATGACGCAGGTGAGCCGGTACCGCACACTGCTTTCAGCTGTAATACAAACAGCCGAGGGGACTTGCCGATCAAAGACAGTTTCAGTTTCTACGAATTATGTTCTAATTTAATTATGTTTATTTTTTGTTTTCTCCATAAAGGTGGCAACATGTTCTTCATGTTCTCTGTTACAAATGGGCTTTATCCGAATTTAGATATATCAATTCACAACGTTTAAGTTGTTTAGGTTTCCAGTTGTAGGTAAAGTAACAGAAAAACGTGTGAAAAGGTAAAAAGTGGCAATGTATATCGAAGAGCGACGATTTTAGACGGGCATATGGCAGAAGTAAGACTCAAAAGAGAGTTATTACTATTTAACATGCAATCTTAAATGCACGACAAATGTCGATTAAGTTGCTGAAGGAAAATGACCGAGCACTCGCACCAAGTGGTGGAGGACGGGGTCTCGGAGAGGGACGGGGACTGAAAAATGTGCTCACAGAGGCGACCAGTAAATGAAACTAACTCTCCGTATTGTAGACCGGAAGAGAGCCTACTTTATGTGTATGGGTTACGTGGGTTACAGGAATGAAGATGTATCGCCTAAGATGTGCTTTGTTCGTAAGAAGTGTGGGTATATCATGTAACTAATACGGTATTACTCAATGGAAATGGGGGGAGGGAGGGTGGAAGAAGTGGGGAGGGGGGGGTAAATAATGTAGAGTAACCTCAAGAGATGACTTCAGTAAGCAAAAGGATGTGTGGGTTGCCGTAGTTACTCGGAGATGAAGGGGCTTGCACGTAGTATAAAGAGGAGCATCAAACCAGCCATCGGATTGAAGACAACAACAAAAGCAAAATCACTGTGTTTGCATGTCGACACAATGCTGCCGTCGTGTTTCCTTTTCATCCAGAAAAGCTAATTATACATCCTTTAGTACGTTTGAGTTGTTTGTGTAACACAGTGCATTTGTTTCCAGCCTGCTGTGTCCACTAACTGAAGAACTGCAGCGCACGATTGTTCTTCAGTGCCATTAACTGAAATCGTTTCACGAGCTTATATAAGCTCCACCCTAGCGATCCGTGAAGTATGAAAAGGAAAGTACATTCACAAAGCTCAACCTTAAATAGTGAATGACGACAGATCTGGGTTGTGCTGTGTTTGCGAGCGCAACATATTAAGTGGTCGTGACCGTAGCAAATAAAAAGAAACTGGTAAACCAAGTTTATCTGTTTGCTATATTCGAATTTAAAGTAACGGAATTCGAGAGAATGAGGACAAAGCGCATGCTGTTCTGTAAATACAGGGCTGCTGTTATTAAAGTGCAGCTACTCGCGGAAGTGCAGTGTGGCCTATAATTATCTTATACCTGCAAAACTTGACAAATATTGTCATGCGTCCTCGTGAAAACGAAGTACGCTGGAAAAATATTAGTTCCAATGTTGTCCACTAGGTGTAAATCTGGCGCCGTATAGCATCTCATTGAGGTCTCCGGTAGTTATACTGAACAAAATGTGTAAGTGGCGATTGAGAATAAAATCAACATCATGCCTTTCTCACTCGTTCGACCCGCTCTGCCGACGCCTATCCTTAATCCATGACGTATGGAAAAAATTCTATACGTCTTTCTTGTAATCACAGCGCCAGATTTGCACCTGGTGGCCACAATTAACTATTTTTTCCGTCGTAAATCGTGTTCGCATTAACGCATTAGAATGTCTACAATGTTCCGCTGCCATACGATAATAACAGTCGACACTGGACATGTGTGAGTAGTTGCACTTCAATTAAATCTACCTGGTGGTTACTGTTCCAGAACGCTCTGTTTCCCTCGTAGGAAAACACTGCTAGGGTGGACCTGCACCTGGCGCAACTGAGCGCAGCGAGCCTGCAATGCAGCGATAAAACTAAGCGGCTTCCGGCGTGAGCTAAAGCATAATGGCTACCTGGAGGCAGTTCCGCAGAGGGAGGGGATTTACGGGAAACAAATAATGCTGCCGTGCACTGTGAAATATATTTCATTCGTGTGCTTTAACCCACAGTATTTACATTTATTATGTTGCCAGAGCTTAAAAATATTTATCGCTCGTACTTTCATTTTTACCTCATGTTTTTCGCGGTACCTGTTTCAGTTATAGTACCGAAATATCGTACTAAGAATAACATTTCGTTATCTCTTACCCACTATTTTCATCCACATTACTTACTAAGTGTAACATTTACATATCCGCAAAATCATGAAAGAAAATCAATTTCACTTTGTTTGTTTATGATATTTTGCGTAAATTTAGATACAATTTGGATCTTAGTTTCCGGAAGAGACAAGCGTTTTTATGATATGATATGATTTGATTACTCAGGTCCCTAACTAGTTTGACGCTGTTACTGACACAAATTACTGGATGTTAATAACGTTCCAATATCCTTGTTTGCTAATAATTCTGTGGCAGCTGCTGAAAATTCCAACGTTGTCCATCTTTAATCGTTAATGAATGCGTAGCATGCATGACTACACAGCCGGATCACGATACCGGAGAGTAAAAAGACGAGAGATAGCTACGCCTTACGACAGTGAGTACGAACTTTATTGTGCGGGGCGTTTACCAGGTATTCAGTGAGGAAGGATGGAATACGTCTGATTGTCACCTACCACCAATAAGCTGTTGAACAAGAGCAACAAGACAGTTGCTTGTCAGTATATAAAAAAAAAACACTTTTACAACCGTATGTATACGTGTGAGTATGCTTTCGAAACTGGTTATTGTTGTAGTGAGAGGGCAGGAGGGAGGGAGAGGGGGGAAGAGATAACAAAATGGTTCAAATGGCTATGAGCACTATGGGACTTAACATCGAAGGTCATCAGTCCCTAGAACTTAGAACTACTTAAATCTAACTAATCTAAAGACATCACACACAACCATGCCCGAGGCAGGATTCGAACCTGCGACCATAGCAATCGTTACTGGGCTACATTGTTATTCTCTGAAACATATACCTTGGCAAAAGAAATTAATTTTGTTCAGTAGGGCAAAATGTCGATCAGATTTATCTGTAGTTTGTGTCCTTGAAATCGTAAAAGCGTAGTGGATAGATGTATTGCATTAATCACACTGCTACCAGCCATATTGAACATACATAAAAAAGCCTTTGAGGAGCGTAAGGAGCATTTTTCATTAACTTTTGTCCCATGGTTTCTTAGTGTTTCTTCATACCATTTTCTATTTACAAATCGAGTGGTAATAGAGGCAGGCCACATGCATTCCCTCGTTTAATATCTCAGCTTGTGGTACTGCTTCCACAGCGAAAACATTCTGATTCTTGTGGAGCTGTAATTTTTTTGCCTTTATAATCACTTACGATAATCTGACCTCAATATCAAGTCCTTGCGAGAGTTGGTACGGGCGTGCAGAATATTCACAAATACGTCGCAAGAAACTGTCGGACTAAAAGTAGCAACGAGGTTGCTATGTAAAGACGCTCAATATGTCTGTAACACTCATAGACGAGCCTAATAAACTCTCACTCACGCCTCCCGTCCTAGCCTTGAGATATCAGATATCGCCGTAAGCGAAACGTACGTCGGCAGTGTCACAAGACACTCTAAAAATATTTGGCAAGTTGACGAAATACCCCGGCAGGACAGGGATCAACAGATGTGTGTGTTACCAAGTGTGCTATATTTACATATTACAGCTGCCACTGTCTCTTACTGGCGAACGGTACAAAAAACCACTGTTCGAAAATGTGAACAACATCTTGTAAGACACAGCACGAGACGAACGTGACTTAGGATTGATCTGCCTCCCTAACTTAGCTGCAATGGTTTCCCAGTCACGGGTCGGGACACTTCGCCAAAACCTTTTGTCTCTCTCTGAATATACCCCGTCAGTCCAGAAATTTTCGGGACTGGATTAATGAAATATAGATAAAAGTTATGGTTTCCTACATACTGTCTCCCACAAGAGTACGGCGGAGAAAACTTTCAATCACGTGAAACTGTCAGAAAATTTCTTTTGTGGGATTTTGTTGAAATCGCGCATCACGTTCGCACCATCTTTGATCGTGGGGGGAGCACCAGAGACCCATTGTGCACTTTGTCGTTTTGTGCTAGGTTCGCATTGATAGCACAGTCTTGTCTCCGCTGATACATTTATCCAGGAAAGAATTGTCCGTGTTTGTTATTTCAGTACAGACGCGGCAAGCGTCCACACGCCTTGGTTTTTTGTTCGGGAGTCACTATGTGCGTGACTTCCTTTTCACACAGTTTTTTCTTCAAGACATTCTGGAGAATATTTTGATCACTTGATTTAGAGACGTATAGTTCGCTGACCCGCTGCGATTCGTGGCACGACAGCAGCGTTGACACCTACGGCCGTACGGCCTGCCCACTGCTCACAGGATGGGTGCTCATCTGTTATCTACAGTTATCAGTTCCAGATGTCACCGTAGTTACTGCGCTGACGTCGCTTAAACGCCAGGAGTAAAATCACTCTAGGAACTTTTTGGACGCACGGGGTGTGCAGTAACGAGACTCTCTCGTCATCAGGTGAAACGACAGTGTCTGTAATTAAATTTCTCAGGGATACCATACCAGATTAGTGCGCCGAGCAGACGCCACGGCATCGTGTGGTAGAGGCGTCATTTGGATCTGGAATGAAGGATGTGAGGTCGACACAACGCTCTCCCAGCAACTGATTGCTTCCCAGACATAGTATTCCCTACTTGTAACTCACGTAGCTCCTAGACTGGCATCATGAGGCTGAGTCCGCCCGTTTCCAAACTCTTGGCAGTCCCGGGAATTGAACACTTGTCCACCAGAAGGCAGACAGACATGCTGAGACCTCAACTACAGGGTTGCATCAGATGCATATGTTATGAGTCATAAGAGAACTGAAAGAAAGATGATGATAGCAGAGACCGCGCCTTCGTCTGTAGCAGACAAAAGCATTATCGCAGTAACCGTGTTCGACATCATCTACCTAATCATTATGGCTCTATTTCAGATGATAAAAGCTCAGGAAACACTGTGAACATGACATAAATGTTTCAAAAGTAACACGGTAAATTTGGATGTTGTACAATGATAACTAAATATATGCCGCCACGTCTTTCCTCCTGCTTGATGACCGAACACTGTTCGTGAAATTCGTTTTCAGTATTGCAACCGTCTACGACTGGAAGTAAAAAATGAGTAAGTTTTTTCTTGCTAGCCCACGAGGTGAGATATGTGTGAAACTGAAAGCTTCACCCCAGTCGGCTGCAAACACCAACACAGGAGACGTCCTGCGAAACACTGCTTACTTCTGAAGCAGCCGTCGCGTCGCGTTGCGTGACGTCAGACGGTCTGCTTGAGAGCCTGTAAACGACAGCGCGTGAAGGCCGCACGAACGGGGGACAGCCTGCTGCGACCCATTCAGGCTGAGCGGGTCTCCCAGTCGGTACCTGATAGACTTAAGTTGAGGAGGAGAAACACGCCGCTTGCCTCTGATAGTGTCGCAGCAGCCGGCATCACTGCTGCACATCGACGATAACTTTGCTGTCGTCGCTGGAAGTGGGAGACGAATACAGGATCTGTTGAATGGAATGAACTGACTAATGAACACAGACTATACAATGACTGAAAAAGATGGCAACAAAAACTAATTAATGTAGTGTAACAAAATGTCGGGAATACATTGGTCTAGGTTACATATTTCAGTCATTAACATTGCAAGATCGTCTAATCAAAGCGCGAGATAAATCATTGGTAATAAGAAATGCTGCTAGAAGAATAACTAGATAACCGCCAGAATGTTGAATGCAAACGTGCGTGCATTGTGTTCTGTAGGTGCCGGAGTCAGTTTGTGGGATGGAGTCACATGCGGGCTGCACTTGGTCGGTCTATACAGCGATGGTTAATGGTGTTTATGGATGACGCTGGAATTCTCGTCCGATGATGTCCCATATGCGCTTGATTGGAGACACATTGTGTGATCGAGCAGACCAAGGCAACACGTAGACACTCTGTAGAACATGTTGGCTTACAACAGTGGTCTGTAGGCGAGGATTATCATGTTGGTAAGGCTACGACGTAATAAAGTGAGCGTCGGCACGCCGGTCGGGAACGACGGCTGTGATGTCAGCCATTCGCACGCTGACCGACCTCCCTCCAGGACGACAACGCGACAGCTGCGGCCCCTACGTGAAGAGGACAGAAGCCCCGCGCCCGACTGCTCACAGCCCAGTTCGATAGCAAGTTCAACGTTAGCCACTTCGTTAGCCGACGCATCGTAGCCCCTTCATTAGAATCTCTATATAGCACAGACTTGTGTATGTCTATTCTGAAGAAGACTGGCTACTTCCTACGTCGCCCTTTGCTTGTGACACATTCATCAATTTGTAATTGTCTTCTTATAATAAAACTTAGTAATACGAGTTGTTTAATTGTTTGTCGATCCTACGACTTATCTTAGAAGCTAGATTAAGAAAAGCAAACCTACCTTTATAGCATTTGTAGACTTAGACAAAGCTTTTGACAATGTTGACTGGAATACTCTATTTCAAACTCTGAAGGTGGCAGGGGTACAATACAGGGAGCGAAAGGCTATTTACAATTTGTACAGAAACCAGATGGCAGTTTTAAGATTCGAGGGGCATGAAAGGTAAGCAGTGGTTGGGAACGAAGTGAGACAGGGTTGTAGCCTCTCCCCGATTTTATTCAATCTGTATATTGAGCAAGGAGTAAAGAAAACAAAAGAAAAATTCGGAGTAGGTATTAAAATCCATGGAGAAGAAATAAAAAATTTGAGGTTCGCCGATGACATTGTAATTCTGTTAGAGACGGCAAAGGACTTGGAAGATCAGTTGAACGGAATGGACAGTGTCCTGAAAGGAGGGTATAAGATGGACATCAACAAAAGGAAAACGAGGATAATGGAATGTAGTCGAATTAAATCGGGTTATGCTGAGGGAATTTGATTAGGAAAAAGAGACAGTTAAAGTAGGAAAGGAATTTTGCTATTTGGGGAGCAAAATAACTGACGATGGTCGAAGTAGAGAGGATATAAAATGTAGACTGGCAATGGCAAGGAAAGCGTTTCTGAAGAAAAATTTGTTAACATCGAGTATAGATTTAAGTGTCAGGAAGTCGTTTCTGAAAGTATTTGTATGGAGTGTAGCCATGTATGGAAGTGAAAGCTTTCGAAATGCGGTGCTACAGAAGAGTGCTGAAAATTAAATGGGTAGATCACATAACTAATGAGGAGGTATTGAACAGGATTGGGAAGAAGAGAAGTTTGTGGCACAACTTGACAAGAGGAAGGGACCGGTTGGTAGGACATGTTCTGAGGCATCAGGGGATCACCAATTTAGCACTGGAGGGCAGCGTGGAGGATAAAAATCGTAGAGGGATACCAAGAGAAGAATACACCAAGCAGATTCAGAAGGATGTAGGTTGCAGTAAGTACTGGGAGATGAAGAAGCTTGCACAGGATAGAGTAGCATGGAGAGCTGCATCAAACCAGTCTCAGGACTGAAGACCACAACAACAACAACATGTAGCACAGACTTGTTTGTCTATTCTGAAGAAGACTGGTTATTTTCTTTGTCGCCCTTTGCTTGCGACACATCTGTCAATGTTAAGTATTTGTAATTGTTATAATAAATCTTAGTAATACGAGTTGTTCCATTGTTTCTCTAGCGAACCGAGTATGCGGGATTCCTAGAGACAACAGATAAACACCACTGGAATGTTGTTCATGAATGGCAGCACAACAGGTCGAATCTCCAGACTGACGTACAAACTTGCAATCAGTGTGTGTGGGATAATTACGAGAGGGCTACTGCTGTTATGCGAAATCGTGCCCAAGACCGTAACTCCAGGTACAGGTCCAGTGCGTCCAGCACGCAGGCAGGCTGCTTGCAGATCCTCACCTGGCCTCCCCCTAACCAACACATGGCAATTGTGGTGTCACCGCGAGGCACCACACTGGCCAGGTTGTAGCCTACAAATCGGCCGCGGTCCGTCAGCACACATCGGACCCGTGAGTCGCCACTGTCGACGCTAGCAGACCGAGCGCCGCCACTCGGCTGGTCTTATGAGACAAGCTAGCGCACTGGCCAGTTCTACAGCCGACTTTAATAGGAACGGTTCACTTGTTGTAGATTCAGAGATCTCATTTGCAGAGACGCTAGTTAGCTAGTTGTCTCCGTGCTTGCCAAACCCTAGCTCGGCCAGCGAGGTCGCCGGCTATCTCCCCAACTGAGAACGTTTAGAGCCTTGTGCTCAGGACTCTCCAACCAGCTCGGGATTTTGATGATGTCAAGTGTCAGTTGCACACAATTCAGTGCGATACTGAACAACTCTATAAGTCAATTCTAAGTGGAATAATTCCTTGCGTAAGGACTAGAGACGGACCAGCGTCTTATTGACTTGCTCTATTTTTGAAGCTCCTTCGCTTGAAGTAATTATCCAGTTATTCTGATTCTTCAATCATTTGTTTGTCTGTACATGTACCTCACACCTATCCAATTCCGTCCCATTCGAATAATCCCTTCATGGTGAGTTGTTTTTTATGTCTTAGAGTGCATATTGCTATAGTTTCGCTCTGCGCATTCTCATGCTGCGTTGCAATGAGAGATTCGGACTTCCCTTTCTCACATTTCTGTCGAAAGTACGATATAGAACTTGGTGGCTGCTTCGCTAAACTTTAGTAATCTTCGAATAGTGTTGGTGTCGGCAGAACTACTAAACATTGAAATTGAGCATCAAATAGAAAAGGAAGTTAGAAAATCTGATTGACAGAGCGGGGGCGACGTAAGGAGCAAATTAGGATGGGGAGAGAAGTCATTACTCTACAACTATCAACCGTAGGTCTTATTTTGCGGAAGAAACCTCTGGTAATATACGTGTGGAGCACAGCACTGTATGGAACTGAAGCAGAGCTACGTGAGCAACAAGAAATACGAGAATCGGTGAGTTTGAGGTGATTTGTCACAGAAGGATGCTGAAAATTAAGTGCACCAAAAAGGTAAATGAGGCACAATGAATGGGAAACGCTGGCTAGTAGAAAGGACCAGATAATAGGATTCTGCTAAGAGATCAGGGAGTGTAGAGGGAGGTGCACAGGCTAAAAATTGTACGGAGGAAAAAAGATTGTCATAAATCCTAACATGTAGATAAGTTATCTGTACAGGAGTCGAAAAAGAGGTGCAAACACCGCGAGAGAAGTGAGCTTCAACATAAATGCAGATGCTGGCCAAGTCTGTTTTACGAGCCAAAGATAGCTGAAGTGTTTGGGGCTTCAAGAGGCACGGTATCCAAGATTTGTATCGCATGCAGGGAAACCGGAAAACATTTTCCGCTACGCCACAACGCGGACAAAAGTGTATGTTGAGTGATCGTGCCGGACCATCGTTGAAGAGGACTGTGACAGAAAAGGAGAGGAAGGCAGTAGCAAAAGTCACTGCAGAACTGAATGTCGCACTCGCGGAACCGTCACTATCAAAACACGAGGGAAGCTCCAGAAGCACGGAATTGTAGGGCGAGCTGCAATTCCAGAACCACTTGTCAGTGCTTAAAATATCCGTGACTGGAAAAGGTGGCGCCGAATCCATAAAACCTTTTCTGTGATGAAACAGAAGAATGTCGTTCGGCCGGATGAGTTTTATTTCGCGCTGTTTCTAACTTCTGGTCGAGTTTACGTCATAAGACAGAGGTGTGGCGGGGTTAGATGCTGATTTGGGCAGCCATATCGTGGCATTCCATTGGCCTCATGGTTGCTCTGCAAGGTCGCACAGGAGGAGGATTGTGTGACTTTTTTGGCTGATAGTATCCACCCTATGTTACAGTCTTTGTTCCTAAATGGTGATGCTATATTTCAAGACGACAGGGCCCTATTGACACAACTCGCATAGTCCAGGACTGGTTTTGTGAGCACGGGGACGAATTTTCGTATCTCTCCTGGCCATCACAGTCACCGGATCTCATTACTGTTGACCCTCTGCGGCCTGCTTTAGAGAGATGCGTGCGTGGTCGCTGTCCAGCTGCACCTGACCCTGCCGATGCCTTTCAGGACTAGTCGTGTGAGATACTCCTGAGAGCCACACGGTACCTGTATTTATCTTCTACAAGATATGTGGAAGCTGCTTTGAATGCCAACGGCTTCCTTACACCGTATTAGGCAATGTGTTGTGTTCTGCTGTTTCCACAGTCTTGTCCACCCTCTATATACCGTACCATCTGTACCTCGGTATATCTTTGAGTGAATGTCATAATACAGATCCAGAGGTCTGGAGTTAAGTTTCATTTCGTCCTACCATTTTTCTGTCATTTGCCCTTTGTTCCACCCCTGGCAGTCACTTCTTAATGTGGATCTCACTAATTTGTAACGTAGTTACCACAACATTAGTGGAAATATTTATAAACAAGCGGTGGGATACTTTTTACGAACAAATTTAAAGGTGCCACCATCTCTCTCATAGAAGTACTACACACAGTCATTATGTCTAAAACAAAACAGTTACAAACATAAAACTACTAAGAGTATGAGGAATTCTAATTATCATAGAAAACAATCTTTCAATTCACATATCGAACGGAGGATGCATTTTATTGAGTTCCTGAAGAGACTTAGTTTTGATTTGTAATACAAAACAAAAAGAAGATACTCTTTAACCCTTATTACCCCATGTGGGTCCGGGTATAAGAATAGGCCCGAGGTATTCCTGCCTGTCGTAAGATGCGACTAAATGGAGTCTCAAACGGCCTTTGTGTGATGGTCCCCTGCAGGGTTTGACCTTCCCGAAGACCGAGCCAATTGGGGAAGGGTGCCTTTCATGATGCATTGTCCATCATGCATTGAGATCTTTAGCCCACTTTCTCGTCGTCGCATTGCAGTCCCGCCCATTCTCCCCACGTATGTCAACGGGTAGATGCCCATCCCCCTGGGGCATCGGGACTGCCGGCAATGGCCACCCTGACAGGTGGCCTTTACTGCGGCTGGGTGGCGCCCGTGACCTCAGTGCCCTCCTTTGCCTGAACAACACCAATTGCGGTGCAGATCGCTCCACGTTGCTGCGGCTATACAGAGCCCCTGTCCAGTCCCTAACTGACTATGGGAGTGTGGTTAACGGTTCGGCAGCGCCCTCAGCATTGCATTTACTCGACCCTGTGCACCACTGCCGGGTTCGACTAGCGACAGGACCTTTTAGGACGAGTTCGGTGACCAGCGTACTGGCGGAGGCTGTGGTCCCACCGTTGCAGATCAGACATGCACAACTGCTCGTCAGTTCCGAAGCACACATTCGTAATTCTCCTGAGCATCCGAAATACCGTCTCCTTTTCCCGCCCGCGGCAGTCCATCTCCCGCTCGGCGGCCCTGGTCGGGGTTAATGATTTGCGGTTCGCGTGCCGTCCCTTCTCTCCGAACTGGAGACCTTTCCTTTACCACCTCTACTTGCGGCCCGTTCACGTACGCCTCCGTAGTGTACACCTCGGCCGCAGCTTCGTCTGGACCTGTCACGTGGCCCTAAGGACTCCGTTAACCCTGCGGCTCTCCGCTGTCACTTCCTCTCGATTCTTGACGTGTTCCGGGTCTCTGAAGTGGTCCACACCGACGGCTCGATGGCTGATGGTCACGTTGGCTTTGCCTACGTTCAAGACGGCCTTATTGACCAGTATTCCTTACCCAATGGATGCAGTGTTTTCACTTCAGAGCTGGTGGCGATTTCTCGTGCACTTCAGTATTTCCGTTCGTGCCCTGCGGAGTCTTTTCTTCCCTGTACTGACTCCTTGAGCAGCCTGAAAACTGTCGACCAGTGCTACCCTCGTCACCCTTTGGTAGCGTCCATCCAGGAGTCCAGCTATACCCTGGAACGGTCCAGTCGTTCAGTGGTGTTCGTCTGGGCCACTGGTCACGTCGGAATCCCAGGAAATGAACTTGCTGACAGGCTCGCCAAACAGGTTACAGGGAAACCACTTCTGGAGTTGGGCATACCCACAACTGACCTGCGATTGTTATTACGCTGCAAGGTTTTGCGGCTTTGGGAGACGGAGTGGTATAACCTCAATACGCACAACAAACTGCGTGCCATTAAGGAAACTACGAATGTGTGGAAGACCTCCATGCGTGCCTCTCCCAGGGACTCTGTGGTTCTCTGTCGGCTCCGCATTGGCTATGCCTGAGGAGACCCACCCACGGCTACCTCCTGCTCCGTGAGGAACCGCCTCTGTGTCGGTGCGGCGCCCGGTTGATAGTGTCCCATATTCTTCTGCTCTGTCCTTCTTTGGCTGCCCTGAGACTTCATCTTCGGTTTCCGGACTCGTTATCATTGATTTTTGCAGGCAACGCCTCATCGGCTGATTAGGTTTTACGTTTCATCCGTGAGGGTGGGTTTTATCGTTCGATCTGAGTTTTAGCGCATGTCCTTTGTCCCTCTGTGTCCTCCACCCTAGTGCTTTGAGGATGGAGATTTTAATGTGTTGCACGGTAACTGGCTTTTCCTTTTTATTTTCGTGATAGGCCAGCCACTGTTTTCTGCTTCCTTGTTTTACTCTTTTCGAACTTTTTCTTGCATGTCTCTGTTGTTATCTTGTCCTCTTTTGTTCCTTTTAGTGTTCGTTGCCTTTCCTTCGTTCTTGTGGTCTTTCCTTTCTTTCTGTTTTGTGTTATATGCTCGTCTGTTTTATTCTCATACTTATAGCATTGTTTTATTAGGAACAAGAGACCGCTGACCCTCTTTTAAACCAACCAACCGTTACCCTTATTATACTGGAATCCTGTTTAAACGTAGAACAACGGCCGCGGTGGTCTCGCGATTAAGGCGCTCAGTCCGGAGCCGCGCGACTGCTACAGTCGCAGGTTCGAATCCTGCCTCGGGCATGGATGTGTGTAATGTCCTTAGGTTAGTTAGGTTTAAGTAGTTCTAAGTTCTAGGGGACTGATGACCATAGATGTTAAGTCCCATAGTGCTCAGAGTCATTTGAACCATTTTTTTCCGTAGAACAACACAGAAATTACTACAGGGAAGTAGGGAGGGTACAGATGAAAGTACGTCTCAGAACTTAAAACAACTGGGAAAAAGTAAAGACCTGGACTCCCAATGGACAGAAAGGATATCGACGTCCAGTACGACACTGGAAAATGTGCTTATGCAACAAAGTGTGATACCTAAGCCGACGCTGATGTTTCTTCATGATTAATCTGAAATTCTCAGTGAAGTACCTGGCAGAGGGTTCATCGAACCACCCTGAAGCTATTTGTGTACAGTTCCCATCTCGAACAGCACGTGTGAAAAACGAACACTCCCATCTTTCCGTGCGTGCTCTGATTTCTCTGATTTTATAACGTTGATCATTTCTTCCTAAGTAGATGGCAGCCAACAAAGTGTTTTCACACTCAAATTTGTGACTGAAATTTTATGAGAAGATCCTGCCGCAACGAAAATCGTCTGAGTTTGTGATTGTACCCCACCATTTCGCATACCATATACTCTACTTCTCGATAACACAAGACGAGCTACTCTTCTTTGAACATTTTCGATATCCTTGGTCAGTCATATCTGATGCGGATTCCACACTGCACAGCAGTTCCAGGTGAATTAAAAAAAAACTTTAGTTTCTACAGGGAATCATATACCTTTCTTGGCAAATGCCTTTCCGAGATTGATGTCTGAAATACTTCTCTGTGATACAGACAAGGGAGAGATTAAGTCAACTATTAAATCACTCAAGACTAAGGACACTCATGGTTATGATGGAGTGCTTAGCAGGATATTAAAGTACTCTGCTTCACATGTGAGCCCTGTATTTAGCCATATTTGTAATTTCTCCTTCAGGAATGGTCAGTTTCCTGAACGATTAAAGTACTCAGTAATAAAGCCGCTTTATAAACATGGAGAAAGGGATAATGTAGAAAATTTTAGACCTATTTCTATGCCATCATTGTTTGCTAAAGTTATTGAGAAGGCTGTGGATGTAAGGATAATTGATTTTATATCACTGGATTTGCTATCAAATGTACAGTTCGGCTTTAGAACTCGTTTAACAACAGAAAATGCTATATTCTCTTTTCTATGTGGGTTAAACAAAAGGCTTCGAACGCTAGGCATATTTTTTGTTTTAACTAAGGCGTTTGATTGTGTTGATCAACTTATATTGCTCCATAAGTTGGACCATTGCGGAATACGGGGAGTAGCTCACAGTTGGTTCACTTCTTACTTTAGCAACAGGCAGCAAAAGGCTATGATTCGCAATCTAGAAACTGGCTGTGATGTGGAGTGTGAGTGGGGAACGGTCAAGTGGGAGGTGTCCCAGGAATCAATGGTGGGGCCACTCCTGTACCTTATTTATATAAATGATAACTCCAGTCTTACGGTTAACTCTAAAATATTTCTGTTTCCTGATGACACTAGCTTAGTAGCAAAAGATGTTGTGTGGAACATTGGCTCGGTTTCAAATAGTGCACTTCAAGACCTAAGTTCATGGCTTCTAGGAAATAAACTAATGCTAAGACTCAGTTCTTACAGTTTCTATCGCACAATTCATCAAAAGCTGACGTTTTAATTTCACAGAATGGCCATATGATTAGTGAAACTGAACAGTTCAAATGTCTAGGTGTCCAGATAGATAGTAAACTGTTGTGGAAAGCCCACGTTCAAGATCTTGTTCAGAGGCTTAATGCCGCCTTTTTGCTATTCGAACGGTATCTGAAGTAAGTGATCGCTCGACACGAAAATTAGTATACTTGGCTTATTTTCATTCGCTTGTGTCAAATGGTATTATACACTCCTGGAAATGGAAAAAAGAACACATTGACACCGTTGTGTCAGACCCATCATACTTGCTCCAGACACTGCGAGAGGGCTGTACAAGCAATGATCACACGCACGGCACAGCGGACACACCAGGAACCGCGGTGTTGGCCGTCGAATGGCGCTAGCTGCGCAGCATTTGTGCACCGCCGCCGTCAGTGTCAGCCAGTTTGCCGTGGCATACGGAGCTCCATCGCAGTCTTTAACACTGGTAGCATGCCGCGACAGCGTGGACGTGAACCGTATGTGCAGTTGACGGACTTTGAGCGAAGGCGTATAGTGGGCATGCGGGAGGCCGGGTGGACGTACCGCCGAATTGCTCAACACGTGGGGCGTGAGGTCTCTACAGTACATCGATGTTGTCGCCAGTGGTCGGCGGAAGGTGCACGTGCCCGTCGACCTGGGACCGGACCGCAGCGACGCACGGATGCACGCCAAGACCGCAGGATCCTACGCAGTGCCGTAGGGGACCGCACCGCCACTTCCCAGCAAATTAGGGACACTGTTACTCCTGGGGTATCGGCGAGGACCATTCGCAACCGTCTCCATGAAGCTGGGCTACGGTCCCGCACACCGTTAGGCCGTCTTCCGCTCACGCCCCAACATCGTGCAGCCCGCCTCCAGTGGTGTCGCGACAGGCGTGAATGGAGGGACGAATGGAGACGTGTCGTCTTCAGCGATGAGAGTCGCTTCTGCCTTGGTGCCAATGATGGTCGTATGCGTGTTTGGCGCCGTGCAGGTGAGCGCCACAATCAGGACTGCATACGACCGAGGCACACAGAGCCAACACCCGGCATCATGGTGTGGGGAGCGATCTCCTACACTGGCCGTAAACCTCTGGTGATCGTCGAGGGGACACTGAATAGTTTTCGGTACATCCAAACCGTCATCGAACCCATCGTTCTACCATTCCTAGACCGGCAAGGGAACTTGCTGTTCCAACAGGACAATGCACGTCCGCATGTATCCCGTGCCACCCAACGTGCTCTAGAAGGTGTAAGTCAACTACCCTGGCCAGCAAGATCTCCGGATCTGTCCCTCATTGAGCATGTTTGGGACTGGATGAAGCGTCGTCTCACGCGGTCTGCACGTCCAGCACGAACGCTGGTCCAACTGAGGCGCCAGTTGGAAATGGCATGGCAAGCCGTTCCACAGGACTACATCCAGCATCTCTACGATCGTCTCCATGGGAGAATAGCAGCCTGCACTGCTGCAAAAGGTGGATATACACTGTACTAGTGCCGACATTGTGCATGCTCTGTTGCCTGTGTCTATGTGCCTGTGGTTCTGTCAGTGTGATCATGTGATGTATCTGACCCCAGGATGTGTCAATAAAGTTTCCCCTTCCTGGGACAATGAATTCACGGTGTTCTTATTTCAATTTCCAGGAGTGTATTTTGGGGTAACTATTTCCATTCTAAAAGGATATTTTTGGTTCATTCGGCAATAAGTCCACGAACGTCCTGTCGACGCATTTTCAAGAGGTTGGGTATTTTGACATTGGGCCCTCAATATATATATATTCCTCAGTGTCATTTCTTGCTAACAATATTAGCTCATTCCCAAGAATAAGCAGCTTTCACTGATTTAATACTAGGCAGAAATCCAGTCTGCATTTCGATGACATTTCTTTGACTCTTGTGCAGGAAGGTGTGCAGTATACTGCTGCATCCATTTTTAATAAACTACCACTCGAATTCAAAAACCTTAGCAGTAATCCACGCGCTTTCAAAGCGAAACTGAAGAGTTTCCTAATGGGTCACTCCTTCTATTCTGTCGAGGAGTTCCTTGAAAAATTAAGCTGCTTCTTGTGGTATTGTGGATTGCGTTTACTTAATCTTATGGTCTGACTTTTTTCGGGTCCATGAACATTTTATTTTTATTTGTTATTGCTTTTATGTTGTAATTTAATGTAGTGACATGTTCCATGGCTTTGGAGATTTGCTCCTCAATTTCGTCCTGCGGAACTTAACGTGTAGATAAAAAAAAAGACTGATTAGTAGACTTATTGCACTTTCTTCGTGTCCTGCCAATAAATCGCAGTATTTGGCTCGCTTTCCCCACAACATTATCAGTGTGTTCGTTGCAGTTTAAATTACTCGTAATTTTAATCCCTAAGTATGTATTTCAATTTACAGCCGTTAGATTTGTGTGATTTCTCGTGTAATCGAAATTTAGCGGGTGCCTTTTAGTTCTCATGTGGAAGACTTCACACTTTCTATTGTACCACAATCTTTTGGTCTCTACATTTAAAACGGTCAAATGTTTCTGCTCCTCAGGTTTTCTCACTGTACAGGGATAAACTTAGCAAAGGGCGAACTATACTATTCATCTCAAACTGACGAATCACCTTCACTGACTGAAGCGCCGGGTGACGGCAAGCGCCTGCAATGGAACACACGGCTACCCGCAAAGCATAGCGGCACTGCACACTGCACAGCTCTCAGGAACAAAAAGTTCTGAGGCTAGACTCAATGAGTGTTAGTGTTTTTTAACGTCCCGTCGACAACGACGTCATTAGAGACGGAGCACAAGCTCGGGTTAGGAAAGGGTGGGGAAGGAAATCGGCCGTGCTCTTTCAAAGGAACCATCCCGGCATTTGCCTGAAACGATTTAGGGAAATCACGGAAAACATAAATCAGGATGGCTGGAGACGGGATTGAACCGTCGTCCTCCTCTAGACTCAAAGAGAACAGGGGTCAGTCTGTATACTCCAACACAGTTTAGTACCTGAGTATACGTTACTGTAGATATTTTAAAAAAATGCATCTACTTTTGAGATAATGGTGAAACAAAAAAATTAAATGTACTTGTGAGACTTCCTGACAGATTAAAACTGTGTGCCCATCCGAGGATTGAACCCGGACCCTTATGTTTCGGCGGTAATGCTGTTAACGACAGAGCTATTCAGACATAACTACGACCCGAGTATAAAAGAGCACACTCCGTTGCAGAGTGGAAGATTCATTCTGGAAACTAGTTTTTGTTGGTTGTCCTTGGGGCCAACAAATGTGCCAGCGATACATTTGGTACTGCTTATTTCTAATAATTTTCTTTCTGTATATTCGATTTTTGTCGCCCAAAGCACATTGTGAAGCATGCTTAAAATTTATCAGTGCTTTGCTTTCCTTTTCATTGCTGTCAGTCGATAAATTACTTTAACACTCGTTTCGTGTAGCGAATTGATCGAATATTCATGGTTTTTCCGGTAATGAGATATACTCGTACCAGTATATCGCCACAGTGTTTCCATTTATATGTTACCGAAGTCTATATTCAGAGTGTTACCTTCGAGAAGTCCAAGAAGCTGTACTTTTGGGTCAAATTTCACTACCTGAAAAATATTTTCTCATTCGCTGAAAGATGTCTTAGAACCAATGTATTTACGTGTTGATTTTACAAATCACGAAAATATATGCTAGTACAGTTCATTACTGATGACAAATGTCTACATCTACATCTACATGGTTACTCTGCAATTCACACTTAAGTGCCTGGCAGAGGGTTCATCGAACCATTTTCATACAATTTCTCTACCATTTCACTGTCTAATGGTGCGTGGGAAAAAGGAACACCTAAATCTTTCTGTTAGAGCTCTGATTTCTCCTATTTTATTATGATGATCATTTCTCCCTACGTAGGTAGGTGTCAACAAAATATTTACGCATTCGGAAGAGGAAGTTGGTGATCGAAATTTCGTAAATAGATCTCGCCGCAAAGAAAATCGCCTCTGTTTCAGTGACTGCCACCCCAACTCGCTTATCATATTAGTAATACACTCGCCCCTATTGCGCGATAACACGAAACGAGCTGCCCTTCTTTGCAATTTTCGATGTCCTCCGTCAATATTATCTGGTAAGGATCCCATACAGCGCAGCAGTATTCCAGCAGAGGACAGACAAGTGTAATCTAGGCTGTCTCTTTAGTGGGTTTGTCGCATCTTCTAAGTGTTCTGCCAGCAAAGCGAAGTCTTTGTTTCGCCTTCCCCACAATATTATCTGTGTGGTCTTTCGAATTTAAGTTGCTCGTAATTGTAATTCCTAGGTATTTAGTACCATTGACAGCCCTTAGTTTTGTGCGATTTATCGTATACCCTAAATTTATCGGACTTCTTTTAGAACCTATGTGGATGACCTCGCACGTTTCTTTGTTTAGTGCTAATTGCCACTTTTCACACCGTACAGAAATTCTCTCTAGGTCATTTTGTAATTGGAATTGATCGTCTGATGATTTTACAAGACGGTAAATTACAGCGTCATCTGCAAACAATCTAAGGCAGCTGCTCATATTTTCACGTAAATCATTTGTATAAATCAGGAACAGCAGAGGGCCTATGACACTACCTTGCGGAACGCCAGATATCACTTCTGCTCCACTCGATGATTTACCGTCCATCACTACGAAACTGTGACCTCTCTGAGAGGAAATCACGAATCCATACAACTGAGACGATACTCCATATGCACTCAATTTGATTACTAGTCGCTTGTGAGGAACGGTATCAAAAGCCTTCTGGAAATCTAGAAATATGGAGTCGATCTGAGATCCCTTGTCGACAGCACTCATTTCTTCTTGGGAATAAAGAGCTAGCTGTGTTGGACAAGAACGATATTTTCTGAATCCGTGTTGGTTATGTATCAATAAGTCATTTTCTTCAAGGTGATTCATAACGTTACAGTACAGTATATGATGGGAAGCAGTGTATGTACAGAAAATGAAATGAAGAACAGAAATAGCAGAAGTGCCATGGTGGATGACATAGGTTTTTCAAAACAAGGTAATCATTTCGACTGCAAACGGAAGTTTTCAATGTGTTTTTTTACTTGCGGTAGTGGTGTACAGCTTTTTAATGTGTAAATCATTGTACAATGAGGCGTTGCAGGTAGGATGGACAGGAAAATAAAGAAATGGGTGAGGGAGGAGAAAAGTGGGAGGCGTAATGAAGACTGTAAAGGAGATGGGTGCGAAGACTGCACGACCGCTTCTGACCTCGGCTTTTTGCGCATTAAACCAAATAAAAAACATCATAAATGTAATGCATAGGAATGTGTGAAGGAGAGAGACTTTAGGCATCAGCGGATGCCAAATGGCTGACTTTGAGACGCAATAAATATCAAATTCTAGTGAAATACTTTTAAGCGCCAAAGAAACGTATAGGCATACGTATTCAAATAGAGATATGAAAACAGGAAAATACGGAGCTGCAGTCGGCAAGGCCTATGTCAGACAACAAATGTCTGGCGCAACTGTTAGTTCGGTTACTGCTGCTACCAAGGCACGTTACCAAGATTTAAGTGAGTTTGAACGTGGTGTTATAGTCGGCGCACGAGCGATGGATCACAGCATCCCCGAGGTAGCGATGAAGTGGGGATTTTCCCATACGACCACTTCACGAGTGTACCGTGAATATCAGGAATCCGGTAAAACGTCAAATCTCCGACATCGCTGCGGCCGGGAAAAAATCTTGCAAGAAGAGGAGAAACGACGACTTAAGAGAATCGTTTAACGTGACAGAAGTGCAACACTTCCGCAAATTACAGCAGATTTTAGTGCTGGGCCATCAACAAGTGTGCCGGCCGGAGTAGCCGAGCGGTTCTAGGCGCTACAGTCTGGGACCGCGCGACCGCTAGGGTCGCAGGTTCGAATCCTGCCTCGGGCATGGATGTGTGTGATATCCTTAGGTTAGTTAGGTTTAAGTAGTTCCAAGTTCGAGGGGGACTGATGACCGCAGCAGGTAAGTCCCATAGTGCTCAGAGCCATCAACAAGTGTCAGCGTGCGACCCATTCAATGAAGAATCATCTTCATGGGCTTTAGGGAGCCGAGGGCTCACTCGTGTACCCGTGATGACTGCACGACACAAAGCTTTATGCCTCGCCTGGGCCCCTCAACATCGGCATTGATTGGAAACGTGTTGCCTGGTCGGACGAGTCACGTTTCAAATTGTATCGAGCGGGCGGATGTGGCTGATTCACAGTTGAAGAGGAACTCTCGGGCTACGTTGTATGTACGTGACGAGCAAAGAAAGAGTAATTTCTTGAGGGTGGTAGGGAGAGAGCGGGGAGGGAGAGGTAGGAGCAGAGTGAGAAGAGCAAAGGTTCAAACGAGAGCTGCACTCTTCGTCACAGCTTTTCTTAATCCACCTGAAAGGGTGAGAGATTCAACATATGTAGGCGGCGATGCTACTATAAACACATTGTGCTCGGTAGAGACTTCTAGTCTCAACATTTCACGAGCCTAAGTTCTGGTGGGTGTCGGTGAATGTACGTGTTACTTCCTGGAGCGTAAGACTCTCGTAATTACGGCAACGGCAAATGGGGGGAATTTGGATGTATACAATTAGATACAGACTGTCTTTCTTCCCGAGCGCCGTCCGCGTATTAAACAGACGGAAAGGGGGTGGGAGTTAATCCTGGCACATCGTGGCACACATCCTATGGAGCCATGTGCAGTACGTGAGCAGACGTAAAGGGCATTCGCCGTTACTCGAAGCTCCTCTCCGGCAACACAATATAACATGTGAGGACACCATTGTACGCTTATCTGAACTGCTTAAGCACTTGTCGCCCGATCCATTTCGTACGTCACCATGTGCAGCTGTGTGACGGTAGTACACTACTGGCCATTAAAATGGCTACACCACGAAGATAAGACGTGCTACAGACGCGAAATTTAACAGACAGGAAGAAGATGCTGTAATATGCAAATGAATAGCTTTTCAGAGAATTCACACAAGGTTGGCGCCGGTGGCGACACCTACAACGTGTTGACATGAGGAAAGTTTCCAACAGATTTCTCATACAGACACAGCAGTTGACCGGCGTTGCCTGGTGAAACGTTGTTGTGATGCCTCCTGTAAGGAGGAGAAATGCCTACCATCACGTTTTCGGCTTTGGTAAAGGTCGGCTTGTAGCCTATCGCGAATGGGGTTTATCGTATCGCGACATTGCTGCTCGCGTTGGTCGAGACCCAATGACTGTTAGCAGAATATGAAATCGGTGGGTTCAGGAGGGTAATACGGAACCCAGTGCTGGATACCAACGGCCTGGTATCACTAGCAGTCGAGATAACAGGCATCTTATCCGCATGGCTGTAACGGATCGTGCAGCCACGTCTCGATCCCTGAGTCAACAGATGGGGACGTCTGCAAGGCAACAACCATCTGCACGAAGAGTTCGACGACATTTGCAGCAGCATGCACTATCAGCTTGGAGACCATGGCTGCGGTTACCCTTGACGCTGCATCACAGACAGGATGTTGGTGTACTCAACGACGAACCTGGGTGCACGGTTGGCAAAACGTCATTTTTTCGGTTGAATCCAGGTTCTGTTTACAGCATCGTGATGGTCGCATCCGTGTTTGGTGACATCGAGGTGAACGCACATTGGAACCGTGTATTCGTCATCGCCATACTGGCGTATGACCCGGCGTGATGGTATGGGGTGTCATTGGTTACATGTCTCTGCCACCTCTTGTTCGCATTGACGGCACTTTGAACAGTGGACGTTACATTTCAGATGTGTTACGACCCGTGGTTATACTTTTCATTCGATCCCTGCGAAACCCTACATTTTAGCAGGACGGCGTATTGCAGGTCTTGTACGGGCCTTTCTGGATACAGAAAATGTTTGATTGTTGCCCTGGCCAGCATATTCTCGAGATCTCTCACCTATTGAAAACGTCTGGTCAATGGTGGCCGTGCAAGTGTCTTGTCACAATACGCCAGTTACTAATCTTGATGAACTGTGGTATCGTGTTGAAGCTGCATGGGCAGCTGTATCTGTACACGCCATTAAAGCTCTGTTTAACTCAATGCCCAAGCATATTAAGGCCATTATTACGGCCAGAGGTCGTTCTTCTGGGTACTGATTTCTCAGGATCTATGCACCCAAATTCCGTGAAAATGTAACCGCATGTCAGTTCAAGTGTAATATATTTGTCCGATGAATACCCGTTTATCGTCTGCATTTCTTCTTGGTGTAGAAATTTTAATCGCCAGTAGTGTAGATTTCGTAAAGTCGCTGATTTTTTCTTCATATGTATTTAAGCGACAGAATTAACACACCTCACTGCTAAATTATGGTCGCCTCCGGAAGCTACTGAAAAAGAGGAGGCGAATATGTTGATATAGCAGGATGCGGACGTGGTCGTCTCGTGCGGGAGCCGGAGGCTGCAGCCGCTCCTGGGGTGGAGCGTGGAGTGTAGTGGAGTGCGGTGGAGTGTAGCGGCGCAGGCGCCCTCCCACGCACCATCGATCTGTCGGCGACGCGACGCGACGCGACGCGACGCCACGCCACGCCACGCACCGCGGCCGCGAGAGCTGGCGGCTGGGAGCTAGAGGCTGTAGTCCGACAGTGGAGTGGCCACAGCGGGGTAGCGGCCCACACCTGCCCAGGCAGGCAAGGGGGGCCCCTCCAGGCCAGAGTGGAGGGCGCGGCCGATGCGCAGACACCACACGCACACGCAACACGCACACGCGCTCCGCAGCTGCGGGCTCTCGTAGTGCACTGACAGACACCATAAACCGTATCTATTAACTTTTCGTGAAGGCTGTCCTCAAATTTGTGCAGCTCGATTCTGCCTCTCTTAGCGAACAGCTAAGTCGCCAGTAAAACCTGCTCGTCGTTATGTACTGCGTAATCGACATATCAGTCTTTAAAAGTAATAATAAGTTTAACAATTCAAAAATAAATTGTATCAATTTAGCACACCGAGGATAAGTCTCATCAAATGCAAGTATCCATCCTGTTCTCAATTAGATAGTCGATCTATTCGTAGATAATGACCGAGCGAGATGACGCAGTGGTTAGCACACTGGACTTGCATTCGGGAGGACGACGCTACATTCCCACGTCCGGCCATCATGATTTAGGTTTTACGTGACTTCCCTACATCACTTCAGGCAAATGCCGGGATGGTTCCTTTGAAAAGGCACGGCCGATTTCCTTCCGCATCCTTCCCTAATCCGAGCTTGTGTTCCGTCTCTAATGACCTAGTTGTCGACGGGACGTTAGACACTCATTTCCTCCTCTTCCTCCTCCTCCGTAGATAATGTAATTTATAAAACTGAAACTTGACTTTAACCACTTGGTCATCAGGCCAAATGGGGCCCACCGGGACCATCCGACCGCCATGTCATCTCCAATTTGATGGTTGACTTTGACCGGAGCCGCTATATTCGGTCGAGTAGCTCCTCAATTGGCATCATGAGGCTGAGTGCGCCCCGAAAAATGGCAACAGCGCATGGCGGCCCGAATGGTCACCCATCCAAGTGCTGGCCACGCCCGACAGCGCTTAACTTCGGTGATCTGACGGGAACCGATGTATCCACTGTGGCAAGGCTGTTGCCTGAAACTTTACTTAACTAGGAATTAATAACATTGAACTTATATTTTCCGTACATAAATAAATGAGAAAAATAACACATTTGCTACTAGTGCACGGCTTGGACGGTTAAGTGACACAAAAGTTAAATTTCTCTCCTGATGGGCTTGCAAATCATTGAATATGCGTAAGGAACTGGAATAACGTATTAAAGGAAACATACAAACACTAACACGACATAGAAGGACGAAAAGAAAGAAGAAAACACCACACCAACACGCATAGGGACGGCAGAGACTTGCTCCCCTGGCCTAACACCATGCCGAAAATTCATCCGTAGAATTAACTAAAAGCTCAAATGCGAAATATAATTCAGGTCGACAACACAGATTTAGTTACTTACAAGAATACGTATGAAGCTAACACTCTACATACAGAACTGGACGAAGTCACCCGAGGCGCACAAAGCCAAACCAAGAAAAATACAAAATTCCGAAATCCGGTTAATTCATGAGAGGGGTCACGGCCACAAGTGAATTATTGTCGAACCGTTGCAAGCTAAAGCTGATACCGAGAGTTTCCACGCATTACGTGGAAAAAAATGGCTCTGAGCACTTTGGGACTCAACTGCTGTGGTCATCAGTCCCCTAGAACTTAGAACTACTTAAACCTAACTAACCTAAGGACATCACACACATCCATGCCCGAGGCAGGATTCGACCTGCGGCCGTAGCAGTCGCACGGTTCCGGACTGCGCGCCTAGAACCGCGAGACCACCGTGGCCGGCCGTTACGTGGAAGTGAAGGAACAAAGGCGCGCACGCACAAAGCTCATAGAAAACGCTGAAAACGGATGATAATCAGTGAACGGAAGAATGAAACGACACGAGAAACGCAAATACACACAAATTCACACCGATGAACACGTAACCTAACTGTAATCGCGCATTGTCCTCACACCATACTCCCAACCTTTTACGTTCTGAGTGAACGAAGTCAGTTTTCATGAAACTGAACCATCCCAAAACTATTGTTCCCTACATCGGATAAAATGCGTTGAATGATTATTAGTGCCCGACGACATAATAGAAATCGGTTAAGACTTCAACTAGAGTTAACCTTACACAAACAGCTACCATTTTCAGCAACTAAACACCAGCTCATAAGAAAAACCTCGTTCACCAAATTTCCAGCACCGAGTCACCAGTACCCTGATCAAGTCGGGGTCCATACACGGGTAGCGGAAACTGCAGGCGAACGCCCTCATGTCGCCAGCGAAGCCTCTTTGCCATTCTCTAAGCTTACCCCAAACTTGACTAAATTTCCACTGTAGCAGACAAGCAGTTTACCGCCACTAGGCGCTATGAAAACTCAATACAAATACGCATTCACTTACGCTCTCGTTCCGAGGTGATAGGAGTGGGATAGGAGGATTGTGTTACCATGTAAATGCAGTGTAATTAAGTGTCGAGAACTAATAGGAATCACAGAAACGTAATAAATCAATTTATGGATATAAAATATACAAAGAACAAATACGCGTAGTTGTGACTGTCTGAAACATACTCAGCTGAGAGAACATACACGGGCAATCTTCGTTGGCCCGCGGATCTGATCTACATAGGTTATTTAAGCTCGCGGGTCGTCTCTTCGCATGACGCGACAGCAGCGCTCCTAGCGCATAAATTCTAAACTACAGTCTCTGTGACGTTAATGTTTATGAGATAAACGCACCGATATGATAGCATCCTCTCCCGACATGTTACGCCAGCAAATTATTCCTCAGCACACGCCCTTTTTTTTTTAAGTGTACATTCATTTTATGATCACACCAGCTTCGCATGTTTACATTTACTTACGCGTCGTGAACATTGTTTCTTGACTCACGACGTTTTACTATAGCTGACTTACAAATTTCCGTAGCAAAATTTTGCAACTTTGTTAATAAAGAAACAGTGTTAATGACACATAAATAAATATAAACATCTCAAGATGGAATGCCAAGAATTGTGAAATGTCATCGTGGAAAAATAAACGCCTTATAGGCGAGAAAGAAGAGAAAAATAAAATACACCAATGAGATAGGTAATCTCAGTCGACATGCAATTAGAAGTTCCTTTGCGATTTCTGGCCACAGAGAGATTACGAAGTGTTTAAAATTTGGTGTGTTAATACCGACAAACACTATTAAAACATTTTTTAAATATTCGTTCAAAAATAGTTCTGATGACTGATCGCATCTGCATGCGTTATTGTCACCAATAACCCAGAGCAGAAATGCTTCTTCCCACATCACTTGAAGGTAGTGGGCTGTACCCCCACTCATTGTAGAGGGACGTGCCCTCAGAACCTGCCTAGCGACTTTCCGTGGGGTATCCCGTAGTTTCCGAGAAAAGCTATCCGGAAGTGTTATGCCTACCTTTCATACGCATAACATTTGTAAAGTTTCCACCGTCTTAGAACAATAACAAATATTCGCTGCTACAACGCTGGCGGTACAGGTTCAAATACTGCCCGTGTCCTTTTTTTCCCTCCGATTTCATCGTGTAGAATATCATTAAACAGTACATGACATGCAAAATTAATCGGAAATCATCCCACCCACATGTATGGCAGTGTTCCAATCCTTTGATTATTTTCACCGGGAATTTAAAATCTCTGTGTTTTTTTCGTTTAGCTTTCTAGGACGTCACGTTTACTTAAAACCGTTATTGCTGTTTCCATAATTAATGAATCATCTCGATAAAGCAGTGACGTATTAGAGGACAGTGGTTGATATTGCTTCATGTCGTAAACCGATCTACAATTACTCACATACGAAAAAGAAATATATATATCTCCTGTTGCAACTGCGTCATATTCACAGAATGAATTACTTCGCACGTGTATTCGGTGTAGCTGACAGAGGAATTTCTGCAGTTCACGGAACTGAAATTTTTATTCGCTTTTGCGGTGTGGAACTTGCTGTTAAAACTACGCCAGAATGAGAAGGAAGTGAAAAATTTCGGCCCTGGGATTTGAGAGTAATGTTGACTTTGCCACGCGGCCTGACATCCTTCCGCACTCGGCCAGCTATTGGCCTAGCACTGACCAATAGCGCGACACCAAACGAGTATCTCGCTCCACTTCAGTTTACTAGCAGCAGTCGCCTGTGGCCGGTTCAAATGGTTAGAGTTGATGTGAATCGTGTTGAATACTCAATTTTTTCATCAGTAACAGCTGTGTATTTTTTTGGTAGTACTTGGTTACTGGCAGAGTTTACGTGAATACAACGCCTGTTCGATCTAAGCGACGTACCGACGAGAAATGTTTGAAGCAAGCCATGGAAACAAGGTACTGATTGCCAATTAGCAGTTGCAGTACACTGGTGTCATTCACTTTAGACAAACTGAAATTAGTTTGAAAGAAGTCTTACTCCTGCGTCGTCCTATTTCTTATTTGAAGCAAAGAATTTATTTCATGCGCTGTTAGTTAATTTCTCAGTCTGTATAGCATCATGCAACTTCACACAAAAATAGTTGTGGTTAGTTTGTGAGCATTACATAAAACCACCCATACAATATTGTGGATTAGATCTACTGACTTTTAAAATTTTGAGAAATATTGTAACAGATTGTGATATACTAGGCCTGCTGGTACAATGGACTAACACGCCAAATGGGTTGCACTTTTCTGTTCTAGGTACAGAACCTCAGATCTCTGAACGTACACTAAGATACCGTTACATGTTTATCTACTCCAGTGTTGTCTACATCGTGATATGTTGATTAATCTCCATACGAGGATGTGAAACTTCAGTGTATTTTTGTTTTGATAAGACCCAAATGTTTCTGAAAGCTTCTGTAATATGTTTAGTCACATGGCCGTCATCCTCAGCAACTGCAGTTTTTCCATGTTCCACACAGTGCAATTAAAGAGTATATTTCTCCAGATGTTTATCTGATATTTATAAAACATTTCCTGTGGTAACTTTGGAAATATGGATACACAATACGACCCCAGATTTTGGTATTTATAATTAAAAACAGCATTTCTGTGTAAAATTGGGGTACAGTTTACTTACGTTGCTTTTCGTCTCTTGTTTACATATTTGGCACACCATTGTTTTTTCAGTCGGTGTTAGCGAAGGTTGAGATCGAAAGAATGTGGTTGCACATTCATTTCTAGCAGTTCTTCGTCATTTTCATTCTTATTCACGATTAAATATGCATTCTCAGGTAGGCAACATTATCCAGAAAACACATGAGTGAATAAACACTGTTTTGTCTTGTGGAGTTCTACAAACGTGAGGTGAAGTTCAACAAACACCAGGCAAGCATAAGAGAGAGTGGGTTCAACAAAGACGAAAATTTGCAAAAAGTGGTTGTGCAACAATGTTTCTTTCGACCCCAATCTCCTCTAAAAACCATAAAAGAAACAGTGGTTTCCAAAATTCGTAAACAAAAGGCAGAAAACAACGTAAGTAAATTATACCCCAATTTTATAAATAAATAGTGTTTTTAATCTGCAAATGCCGACATCTAGGGCAATGTTGAATATTTACATTTCCAGAGCGATCGCAGAAGATGCTTTATAAATATAATAGAAAGACGTCTGTAGAAATACCGTATTTTGTTGTACTATGCGTAAGACGGAAAGACTACATATGCTAAGGAGAATGGCCATCCAAACAAATATTACACCTACGTACTACTCTCAGGTTGCTCGGAAGACGGTAAATTTCCATCTATCAGAATTAAACTGCACGTTGATTCAGATTTCGCTCTACAACGGACAGTATGCTTTTTATCTTTTTTTCTCCACATTGTGACAGTTTAAAGTGAAGAACCAGTACTCGAACCTGGTAGCTTGTTCTCCTTGGCTAACGCTCTTAGAGGAAGGGCAAGGTTCAGTGGTTCGAGTCCTTTACGGCACTCCTCACATCTTGCACGAAGGTTCAGTTCAGATTTAGTTTCCCACATGCAACTATTTTTATCTGGTAACATAGTGTTCGTTGTCGTCGTCGTGAAGAGCAACCATTTGATATTACGTTGCTGGATAAATGGGGCCTCTCTAGTCTCTCGATGATTGGTAATGTCAACTACCTACATTATTCTAGATTTTTCGGAGAATCAGTATCTGACGTAGGATGTAACTATTGTTTCCTTTTTTATTGTCACGTCGACGCAGAATTCATCACGAACGTAAACCCGTTTCTTGTGGGATCAAGAGACGATAGAATCAGTAACAGGCGTGTCTGAACCCCAACACTTTGCTAACGCAAGTCATGAATCTTGACCGTTCATTCCGTGTTATGTCAGACGACTGAAATGCTTGGTAGAATTTCCTTATTGCACTGTGCAGTCAGGTTATAATCTTGGAAAGCAATGAAGGGACACTGATGGTATATTTTCCTCTGCGCGAGTTCTTCATAGTCTAATTTCGTTCTCACGGTCGCTTTTAGATTTGACTCTGAGAAGCGATTGTTTGTTTTATACAATGTTTTCATTAAATATGTCTACCATGAGACTTTTTTGGGACAAAATGTTTGCGGCCATCAGCTTTTTAATCGAACGTAATGTGGTTCCCGCACAAAATCAGTCTTACCTCTCGTTTGATGTGGCTTACCGTAAGTTCTGCATCCGCGCCATGCTTCCCATCTCAGAGGAACACTTGTTGGCTATGTTCACTCTGTCTCCCACTTAAGTCCTAATCTCCACTTCTCCGTCAGTATCACAAAAGGTGCTCCCCGAGGTCTTTAAGACGTTTCCTTTCAACTGCGGTTTCTGCTCGTCAGTGTTTTACACACATTCCTTTCCTCACAAAGTCACTAGGGAACCTCCTACTTTCTTATGTTTTGTAGACAGTTTGTTTCCAAGTATGCTACTTCTAAATCTAAGCTTAACGTTTGCTTCAGTAAAACGTAAACCAGTCGAATAATTAGATTTCATATTCCAAACAGTATTACTTTTCATATTCCAAACAGTATTAGTCCCAGCTAAGAAAATACTGTAGTGTCAATCCTCTGCTTACAGGAACTGTTCCCACATACTTCATCCGTGAGCAGCTCTGCATGTGTGAAGCTGCGAATCGAAAGCTGCAGGTTCTATCCACACTTGACACGAATACAATGACTTTTTTTTGCCTCTTAACGTGTCTCTAATAGGAGACAGGTTCTTTTCGCATGTAAAAAAAGTGGTTGATTTAAATCTACATTCTGCACGACACTCCTTACAACGGAATGGTCCAATCCAACATGTCAAAACCTACTCTCAAATTTTTCTCACAGGAAGAATACACGGATAGAAATGCATTGCGAATATTCTAGTTGCTAAAGCGCACTAAAAGTTCCTTTTTTATTTTTAAATCAAATCCTCATGTTTGCCGCACGAAGAACCGCTTACATTGTTCAGCGCTTCCTGCCTCTAGCGCGAGTTGGCAAATAAGCAGATGAAGCCGTGACACGAGAGCGCAGTGCGTGGTCAAAGGTGCTCACATGCGAATCTTAAGCACTTAAACCACACCGAATGTGTCTCAAATCATTAATTCTTTGAATAACTTTGAGTTCATACCAACAGCTAAGCTTCTGCAAACGAGAGTGCCACGCAACTGACTATAAAAACAAAGCAAGGTATGATACATTACTCGTAACTTCCTCAATCGCAGTTTTAATTTTATGACATCAAATATTTTATAACAATAGCTGCAGCACAGTTCCAATGATAGTTTTTAGGTAACATAAATTTTACTAGCTATGAAACCGTCTCTTGTTTCTTCCCTGGAGTTGCCACAAAAATGGGAAGTGTCTGTTGGATGACAAAAACGCACACCTGATGTAAGAAAAATTAACGCATTCAGGGGCTTCGATGTAATTACTGCTGTAGTTTTATCTAGATATAATTAGGATGGAGTAGGAAATGATTGTGGTAGACGTTCTGCACGCTGTGCTGCGTACCAGGCGTTGTTGTTGTTGTTGTTGTTGTTGTTGTTGTTGTTTTGGTCTTCCGTCCAAAGACGGGCTCGATGCAGTTCTCCATGCTACTCTACCCCGTGCAAGCCTCTTCATCTCCGAATAATCACTGCAACCTACATCCTTCTGAATCAGCTTACTGTATTTCTCTCTTTGTCTCCCTCGATCCCCCGCCGCCAGCTGACGGTGTCCACTTTGTCGCAGTAACCCCGCAAAACATCCACAGTCTCGAATATCATCATACACGCCAACAAATTTAGTTACCTGCGTAATTTATGTATGATTTTTCCCATATGATATGAAGCAACACATGTCACCAACTTTTCAAGAAATTTTTCATAATTTTTTCTTTTAAATGGAAAGAGTTATACTGCCAGTTTATAAAATCTGAGTTAACAGCTGCATGATGAATCCTTGCCACCTACTCGTGCATATAATGAGCAAAGGTACGGAATAACAATAAAGAAAAATACATTCCTTTAAGGTGCCTACGATTTATCGTTTTTTAGTAATTTAGAAAAATTACGATTTGGCAAAGTAGCCGCGTGACCTTTCATTAGTACTACTGGTTCCAGCCGAAACGACCATCCTCAGGCGCAAAAGATGACATTAACTGCAGGACATTTTGTAAGGTGTGTGTGTGTGTGTGTGTGTGTGTGTGTGTGTGTGTTTTGCGTAATAAAAATGTAAGAGTACCGTGAGCAGTTGGGTAAAATCCTGAACTGTTAAGCTATGCTGTAATAAATGAATATCTACAATTCAAAAACAAGTGGAAACGCAAGCTGGCCACAAATATTAACGAAACACTCAAAGATAAATACAGCTATTTAAAGTAGACGCATCCTAAATGATTTTAGCGTTGCCCGCTATTCAGACATCAAACGGTAAGTAATGATACCTCAAGAACTGACCCAAAAATTATGTAGCGTGTTTATCTTTAGCTTATACCCCAATGAGAATGATTTCCCTTATCTAAAATGACTGAATTTTGATTTAAAATAAGATTTAAGTACGTTCTTGAATCATTAAAAAAGGAGATAAAAGTTCAAAACAAAAATCTTCGTACTATTGCAATTAGAGAGCTCCTTAGTATCGTGTATTCCACAAAATATATCACTAGAATTGTATTCACTGTGCATTGCATTCAGAAATCATCAGTTTTCCAAGACAGCAATCATCGATTTACGTTTCTCCATCTGAAATCTAAACTCGTGCAAGAAACGGAGCATTTATTGCTAATGATGTATAATAGTAGAATACTATTGCTTCAGCAAAGTGTTCGTTACATATCTGAGCATTTACACGGTGAGGCCGGTAGAGATAAGCGTGCACAATATGGCGGCAGGGCAACTTGTAGCCGAGTTAAGTGAGGCAATAAATAAAATGGCTTTCGTGGAGCAAAACAAATCAAGGAAATGGTTGCCAATAGATGTATACAGGGTGGCCATCAGGAATGGTCAACATCAAGGAATGTGACAGAAGCTCTCATTCAGAATAAGAACGGCTAGTAAATATGGGCTCTAAAATGTATACCTTAGGAGATCCGAGCACTTGTTAAGGAGAAGAGATGTTTCACTCTATCGAAGATGAAGTGCTCATAGGTCTTTCGGTATGCATTTTAGACCCCAGGTTTAATAGATTTCATTGCTTCAAATAACCGTTCATGTCATATCCCTTAATATTGATCATTTCTCCTGGAATACCATATATACTGTCCGAAAATAGTTCTGTTGACTCACTTAGCCTATAAGTGTTCTTAAAGTAGGAAATACAAAGCAAGTTATCGCAGTGAGTAACAAAATTACATGCTCTCAATATTTTCATTCTAGCAGAACAATAACTCATTCGGACTGCGGGAGAGAAGATAAATTTCAACGTGCAACAACACTGATTGAGAAGATCGGTCCTACAATGTGCTCCCATTAAGCAATAAGGGAGCAGATTACGAACTTCGGTTTCATCACGCTGAAGCATATTGTCGCAAGTGTATCCGAGGACTGATAGCACAATAACTGTACTAATAATTGGAACGCAACACTTAAATAACCTATACATTCGTGTAATAGTCATCGCGACGAGTAATGGAAAATCTCCCATGTATATTCATAATTGTAGAAAACGAAATCAGCTCGCGTCGACAGAAGAGAAGAATCGGAACATACCAGGCTACTTCTGAAACAAAAAAAAAGGAAGAAAAAGACGAAACTCATTCGAATAATGTCACCTCGTGGTTCTAAAACCGCAAATATGTTAAGCTGGCTGATGGCTTGCAACCAGCTTCCATATATACAAAATGCATAAGCGGAGAGACAGAGATAGCTCAAACTGCTTTTTTTGACTAATCGAAGCTGATTATAGTGTACAGACGCAAATTATTGTAAAAAATCGTGATTTAAGAAAAGCAAAAATGAAATTGCAAATATACAGGCAGCTTTCAGTATGTCCAGTGCTGAGCATTTGTTTCTGGATCGCTGTCATACAGTGAGAGTCTACCGTCCCTGTGCTTAAGGTTGTTAACATACTGCTTAATCGTTAAAACAGGTAATTGACTGTATTTTAAAATTTTGATTCAGCTAACAAGTAATGGTGATCGACTAGAAAATCATCACTGTTTCTCTGATAATTAAAGTTGATGACTTCCTTGAACGAAATTGGTAGTTTAGTGAAGTGACATTTAGCTACTATGCCGGATCATAATTTTCCAAAGAGAGAAATAGCTTGAAATTGCGTTACGAGATATACCTATAGTGTATTGCAAATAGCATTCATTCCAGCCCCCACCAATAACGTTGATTCATATATCCACAATTCCCGTGGGTGCACGTAACTTGCGCCGTTCGTTGCCCAGTGGTGCAGGTCCACGGCTTCATATGTTTGTTTACTTTGCAAGTAACGACAACAAAAACACAAGACACAGGCACTCAAACATTTTGCTGGCTCAATGTGTCGGTGGTGCCACCATCACTCTTGCAGCGGCGCCGTGGAAAAGGACGCACGCACGCAGGCGCAAGTTGAAAAATACCTACATCAGAATTACGGTGTGTCTTGAACCCAAAATTGTTTAATATAGTTTGCAGTTATTCTGATGACCAGTTACAGACACAGTTCAGGCATCCAAATAATATCGGGAGACGTCAAAAATTTCCGGTTCTATTCGAATGCAGATTGCGTTTTAATGAAGTGACTGAACTAGGCTGAAACGAGGTGGAACGACAAATCACTTAAGAAAGGTCAAGTAGAATGTTACTGCGATGTACATCAAATGATTCCGTTTGATTAGAGGGTTATGAAATTTGAGTTGCACTTTGTCTAGTAAAGTATTAAAGAAGTTATCTATGTACTTTTTGGATGTTTGTAGATAATTAATAGAAATCAAAAAGTACAACTACTTACGAAAATAAAGTTGGTTGGTTGATTCGGGGCAGGGGAGCAAACAGCAAGACGATAGGTCCTATCAGATTATGAAACGATGGATAAGGAAGTCGGCCCTGCCTTTTCTGAGGAACCATCCCGGCATTTGCCCGAAGCGATTTAGGGAAATCACGGGAAACCTAAATCAGGATGGCGGGAGGCGGGTTTGAACCGTCGTCCTGCGATTGCGAGTCCAGTGTGGTAGCTACTACGCCACCTCGCTCGGTAAAATAGAAATATTTTGAACTCCTCCTTCGGCTGATTGAAAAGGCGTTTCTAAAAATTTCGATGTTGAGGCTAGCAGTGTTGTCATACCAGACTTTGCAGGATTCTTGATGGCGGCTGTACACCACATAATCTGTTGTCACTGAGAATGGGAGGTGGTTCTGACGTCCAACAAGTACTAGTAAAGCTGAGGATAAACGAAATAATAAAAAAAATTAACTACACACAAAAGAAATTGATAAAAGTATTGCATGGGAAGGCATAGGTAATTTTAAGCTAGATAGTGGCCGCAAGTATGAATTATTTACCTCAGAATCATATTTTTTTACGTAGAAGAATGGGTTATAATTTACAAAGCAATTCTCGTCTCAAGCAATCAGTTTAAACAGGTCGATCGATCGCAGTCTGTCTCGGATTTATAGAGAGGGCGGGCGTGTCAAGCAGAGCTACAGCGCAGTCGTGAGTTGACACATTTTTCACTAGCTGTTTATTTCTTATGACCCATCGTCTAATTTCTTATGGTGGGTCGTATGTTGCCACTTAGCCGCTGTGACTGGGTCCGGGGACCGGGGTCCGCAGTGACTGAAAGTAACACCACTCTGGTTCCCGTCCCCACTGACGCTGTTGCCAGTGTCCCGCTACTTGGAGGCGGGCTCTATTTGTTACCTTTTTTGTGCAGCATTACAAAAACTTATAACTAATACAAAAACAAGTGTGATGAGTTGGCAGTGGAGCTGCAGCGCTGACGCCGGGCGCGCGTGTCGCTGTTGCAGGGACCCGGCGAGAGTCGCATCCCGCTATTCCGGGCTGCGGCCGCCCCGCGGCAGGCGTTCGCCGCCCCCGCGCCGGCAGAGCCCGTCGCAGTGGAGGCGCACCTGCCCCACCTGCAGCAGCGGCCCCGCGCCCCGCAGGAGCTCGCGGAGGCGGCGCTCCGGCAGGCCGGACAGCTGCCCTCCGTGCCGGGGAAGGCCGGCCTCTCCCTGCACAGTCCTCCGCGGGCAGCAGGTGCCGGTGGCGGCGACTCGGGAGCGGACGTGGATGGCGCCGAGGCGCCGGCAGCGCCCAAGGCGCACAAGGGTGCCGGCAGGGTAGCCACCATATTCGGAGCGCTGCGCAAGTTAGCGCCGCAGGCGGGGGGCGGCAAGAGAGAGGAGCCCGCGCCGCCCGCTGAGACCGCCATGCCCGGCGACGGCGACGCCTGGCAGCGGTTCGTGGCGCCGCAGCTGCCCAGGCCGGCCAGGCCGATTGGCGCCGCCCCCGCCGCCCCCGCCCCGGCGTTCGCCAGGTCTGCGCTGAGGAAGGGCGGGGAGCAGCCGCGGGGGGCGGCGCCGCCGCTGCCCAGGTCCGCGAGCGCGACGACGAAGCTCCACGAACGACACGGCGACACGTACACGGTGGCCTCGGGGCGCCAGACGGCGGCCACCCTGGCGCTGTACCGAGGCGTCGCCGACGACGACCCCGCACCGACGCCGGCGGCGTGCGGCGCGGTGCAGGAAGTGACGACCAACCCGGAGGAGCACTTCCAGAATGCGGCTGCTGCGGGGGCGGCGTACCGCAAGCGGCCCTCGCTGCTCGGCCTGTTCGGCGGCGCCGCCCCCGCCAGCGGAGGCGTGGCCGTCGCAGTCGCCTCCACCTCCTCTGGTACCACCTCCCCCGTCGGCAGTGGCCAGAAAGCGCGCAAGTACGTATTAAACTAACAAAAATTAAACTATGATATGTGGACGTCGAATACTCCATTAGGTGTTAGTGAATCGAATTGCGAAAAAAAAATATTAAAGAAACTCAGTCTCAACATCTACACTTATTATTAGTGACGATGTGCACCGCTTGCACATTCGCACTTCAGACCCAAGTCACAAATGTACTTTCCACTCATCTTGTGTCTTGTATACTTCTCCTAACTAAGGTACGAGCATATGGGATTGGTTCCCAAATATGAGTGTGGCTCGAAGAGTTCTTAAGTAATAGAACTCAGTACGTTGTCCTTGATGGTGAGTGTTCATCGGAGGTGAGGGTATCATCTGGAGTGCCCCAGGGAAGTGTGGTAGGTGCGCTGTTGTTTTCTATCTACGTAAATGATAGGGGGATAGCAATGTGCGGCTGTTTGCTGATGATGCTGTGCTGTACGGGAAGGTGTCGTCGTTGAGTGACTTTAGGAGTATACAAGATGACAGACAGGATTTGTGATTGGTGTAAAGAATGGCAGCTAACTCTAAATATAGATAAATGTAAATTAATGCAGATGAATAGGAAAAAGAATCCTGTAATGTTTGAAGACTCAGTCACGTCGATTAAATGTTTGGGCTTAACATTCCAGAGCGAAATGAAGTGGGACAAACATGTAATGGCAGTTGTGGGGAAGGCGGATAGTCGTCTTCGGTTCATTGGTAGAATTTTGGGAAGATGTGGTTCATCTGTAAAGGAGACCGATTACAAAACACTAATACGACCTATTCTTGAGTACTGCTCGAGCGTTTGGGATACCTTTCATACCGGATTGAGGGAGAACATAGAAGCAATTCAGAGGCGGGCTCCTAGATTTGATACAGGTAGGTTTGATAATCACGCGAGTGTTACGGAAATGCTTCAGGAACTTGGGTGAGAGTCTCTAGAGGAAAGGAGGCGTTCTTTTCGTGCATCACTACTGAGGAAATTTGGAGAAACCGGATTTTAGGCTGACTGTGGTACAATTTTATTGCCGCCAACTTACATTTCACGGAAAGACCACAAAGATAAGACAGATTAGGGCACGTACAGAGGCATATAGGCAGTCATTTTTCCCTCGTTCTGTTTGGGAGTGGAACAGGGAGAGAGCAGATGCTATTTGTGTACCGAGGTACCCTCCGCCACGCACCGTATGTAGGATTGCGGTGTATGTGTGTAGATGTAGATATTGCTTTATGCAGAAGATGCAACACGATCGTGGATGCGCTGATAGCAATCACCTTGCCTACAACACGGATTCCTACACGTAGGCAGCTTCGCTGTAGGTTGTGTTTTCGATTACCAGTTTACGGATGCCTTGGCACTTCTTATTTATGACACGAATTAACATCAGGGACACTTTAAAATGACACGCATCTGAAATAGAATAAAGTTCAATCTCGCACAATCTATAACTTTATCTGTGGTATCGTAGATCGATGACAACCTCACCAATGTCTCACAGTTGGCAACGGAAACACCGTTTCCGACGTCTAGCTGTTGTGCGGGGACCCAGCGGATCCAGTGATGAGCGCCCACTGAGCCACATCCACTTCGATACATAGGTGGGGGCTTCCGTAGCCTCCATGGGCAGCATCTGAGTTTGCTATCAATTTTTACACAACTTCTACCTACCTTCAACATGTTTTGCTGTTTCGGTCTTCAGTCAGAAGACGGCTTTGATGCAGCACTGCACACTACTCTACCTTATGCAAGCCTCTTTATATGTGCATAACTACTGCAGCCTTATCCATTTGACATGCTGACTACACCTCCGTCGTCGGGTAGCGTCTTTGATAATAAACAGAACATCCTGTATCGAGGATTCGAACCTAGTCACTACTTAAATTGTGAAACAAAATCATTAGTAACTGCCGCTGAAGAGTTCGGGCATAAAATCTCCGTTGTTCTGCCAAAGGCCTCTTTAAAGAGGGGAGAAGAGCGGACAGAGGTTCAGGGCATTCACTTGGCTTTGGGTGGAAAAGTGCCCCTAAAATGCTGATCAGTCATCAGCGATCAACGACATCAGAATGCAGAAGACAATGGAAACCACTGACTTCTACAAGCATAATGTGTATCCACAGGATATGTGAGCTGTAACTGAAAAAGTGTCATGATCATCTCTCCATCGGCAAAAGATTCCGGAATAGCCACCCATTCGGATTTTCGGGAGGGAACTGCCAAGGGGGAAGTGACCATAAAAAAAAATTCAAAATGAGCGGCACGGTAACATCCTAAGAGTCCAGGAGTGGAATGTTAGAAATTTGAACGTGACAGGGAAGCTGGAAAGTCTGAAAATGAAAATGTTAAGGCTCAATCTCGATAACAGTGGGAGTCAATTAAGTGAAAAGGAAATAAGACAAAGCTGCCGAATATAGTGTAATATCAACAGCAGAAGAAAATCGTGTGACGGAGTAGGATTAGTTATGAACAGGATAGGGCAGAGAGAAAGAGAGAGAGAGAGAGAGAGAGAGAGAGAGAGAGAGAGAGAGAGAATTATTGTAAACAGTTGAGTGATAAGGCTGTTCGCAACAGAATCGATAGCGAACCAATATCGACGGCAATAGTTCAGGTATACATGCCTAGGTCGGAGGCAGATGACTAAGAGATAAAGCATATGTCGATAATGAACGAGTAAAGGGAGGGGGAAAAGGAATAATCATGGGGGATCGGAATGCAGTTGCAAAGGAAGAAATAGGTGAACGGGTTATCAGAGAATACGGACGTGGTACTAGAATGAGAGAAGGGAAAGACTAATTGAGTACTGAAATAAATTTCAGCTAGTAATAGCAAATACTCTGTTCAAGAATCACAAGTGGAAGTACACTTTGAAAAGACCGGGATATATGGAAAGATTCTTATTAGATTACATCATGGTCAAGCAGAGTTTCCGAAATCAGATATTGAATTGCAAAGTATACCCAGGAGCAGATATAGAATCAGATCACAATTTAGTAACGATGAAGAGCAGGTTGATGTTTAACGGACTAGTCAGGATGAAACCTTTTTTAAAAGGAAGTGAGATATGGACATAGTAAATAATGAAGTAGACAGTTCAGTTGAAGAGGAATGGACATCTCGCAAAAGGGCAATCACAGAAATTGGGAAGAAGGTAAATGCGAAGAAGACGTGGGTAACAGAAGAAATACTTCATTGATCGGCAAAAGAACTAAGTACAAATATGTCCAGGGAATTTCAGGAGCACAGAACTGTAAGTCATTCAGATGTGAAATAAATAGGAAGTTAAGGGAAACTAAGGCGGAATGGCTGCGTGAAAAATGTGAAGGAATCGAAAAAGAAATGGTTGTCGGAAGGACTGACTCAGCAAATAGGAAATTCAAAACAACCTTCGTTGATATTAAAAACTAGGCTGGTAACATTAAGAGTGAAATGAGAATTCACTGTTGAATGTGGGGAGAGAGCGATTGGTGGGAAGAGTACATTGAAGGCATCTATGAGGGGGAAAACTTACGTGATGTTACAAAAGAAGAAACAGATATCGATACAGAAGAGAGGTCATCCAGTAGTAGGATCAGAATTTAAGAGATTGACAGGACTTAAGATCAAATAAGGCAGAAGGCGTAGTAACATTCCATCGGTATTTCTAAAATCAGTGGAGGAAGTGGCAATAAAACGACTATCCCCATTGGTGCGTAGAATGTATGAGAGTGGCGACATACTATCAGGATTTCCGAAAAGCATCATCCACACAATTCCGAAGATAACAAGAGCCTTCTAGTGCGAGAATTATCGCACAAGCAGCTTAATAGCTCATGCGTATAAGTTGCTGACAAGAATAATATATAGAAGAATGGAAAAGAAAATTGACAATGTGCTAGATGACGATCAGTTTGGCGTACAAGCGCCAAGAGGGAATAATAAGAGTGGACGACCAAGAACGAATTGCTCGGATTAAAAAGGGTGTAAGACAGGGATGTAGTCTTCCGCCCCTACTGTTCAATCTCTACATTGAAGTGGACAAGACAGAAATTAAAGAAAGGTTCAAGACTGGGATAAAAATTCAGAGTAAAAGGATTTAAAATTCGCTGAGGTCATTGTTATCCTCAGTGAAAGTTAAGAATTACAGGGTCTGTTGAGTGGTATTAAGTCTAATGACAACAGAATTTATAGGGAAACATTCCACGTGGGAAAAATATATCTCAAAGACGATGTAACTTACCAAACGAAAGTGTTGGCATGTTGATAGACACACACACAAAATTCAAGCTTTCGCAACCCACAGTTGCTTCATCAGGAAATAGGGAAGGAGAGGGAAAGACGAAAGGATGTGGGTTTTAGGGAGAGGGTAAAGAGTCATTCAAATCCGCGAGCACACACACACACACACACACACACACACACACACACACACACACACACACACACACACACACATCCGCATATATACAGACACAAGCCGACACTTGTAAAGGCAAAGACTTTGGGCAGAGATGTCAGTCGAGGCGGAAGCACAGAGGCAAAGATGTTGTTGAATGACAGGTGAGGTATGAGCGGCGGCAACGTGAAATTAGAGCAGGTTGAGGCCTGGTGGGTAACGGGAAGAGAGGATATACTGAAGGGCAAAGTCCTCCGGAGTTCTGATAGGTTAGTGTTAGTGGGAAGTATCCAGATAACCCAGACGGTGTAACACTGTGCCAACATGTGCTGGCCGTGCACAAAGGCATGTTTAGCCCCAGGGTGATCCTCATTACCAACAAACACTGTCGGCCTGTGTCCATTCATGCGAATGGACAGTTTGTTGCTGGTCATTCCCTCATAGAAATCTTCACAGTGTAGGCAGGTCAGTTCGTAAATCACGTGGGTGCTTTCACACGTAGCTCTGCCTTTGATCGTGTACACCTTCCGGGTTACAGGACTGGAGTAGGTGGTGGTGGGAGGGTGCACGGGACAGGTTTTACACCGGGGGCGGTTACAAGGTTAGGAGCCAGAGGGTAGGGAAGGTGGTTTGGGGATTTCATAATTTTTTTTTTGTCATCAGTCTGCTGACTGGTTTGATGCGGCCCGCCACGATTTCCTCTCCTGTGCTAACCTCTTCATCTCAGAGAAGCACTTGCATCCTACGTCCTCAATTATTTGCTTGACGTATGCCAATCTGTCTTCCTCTACAGTTTTTGCCCTCTGCAGCTCCCTCCACTACCATGGAAGTCATTCCCTCATGTCTTAGCAGATGTCCTATCATCCTGCCCCTTCTCCTTATCAGTGTTTTCCACATATTCCTTTCCTCTCCGATTCTGCGTAGAACCTCCTCATTCCTTACCTTATCAGTCCACCTAATTTTCAACATTCGTCTATAGCACCACATCTCAAATGCTTCGATTCTCTTCTGTTCCGGTTTTCCTACAGTCCATGTTTCACTACCATACAATGCTGTACTCCAGACGTACATCCTCAGAAATTTCTTCCTCAAATTAAGGCCGGTATTTGATATTAGTAGACTTCTCTTGGCCAGAAATGCCTTTTTTGCCATAGCGAGTCTGCTTTTGATGTCCTCCTTCCTCCGTCCGTCATTGGTTATTTTACTAGGCAGTAAAATGTATTCTTTCCACCTATCTGCTCTCTCCTGTGCATTTAACAGTGGAATTCCCGTTGCACTCTTAATGTTACCACCGTTACTTTTAATGTCACCAAAGGTTGTTTTGACTTTCCTGTATGCTGAGTCTGTCCTTCCGACAATCATATCTTTTTCGATATCTTCACATTTTTCCCGCAGCCATTTCGTCTTAGCTTCCTTGCACTTCCTATTTATTTCATTCCTCAGCGACTTGTATTCCTGATTTTCCCGGAACATGTTTGTACTTCCTCCTTTCATCCATCAACTGAAGTATTTCTTCTGTTACCCATGGTTTCCTCGCAGCTACCTTCTTTGTACCTATGTTGTCCTTCCCAACTTCTGTGATGGCCCTTTTTAGACTCTGTAGAATGAAGGTTTTCACGACCGGGTGACATGGCTGTTGATATACTTTTCGGGATGTGAGGTCGTGGTCCAAGAACTTTTCTGCTCCTTAGGTTTCGTCCAGGACTGCGCTGGACTTGCTCAGAGGCGCTGCTCCGCTGAGTCTTGCCGACTGACTCAAGTCGGCAAGACTCAGCGGAGCAGCGCCTCTGAGCAAGTCCAGCGCAGTCCTGGACGAAACGTAAGGAGCAGAAAAAGTTCTTGGACCGCGACCTCACACCCCGAAAAGTATATCAACAGCCTTTTTAGAGACGTCCATTCCTGTTCAACTGTATTGCCTACTGCGCTATTCCTTATTGCTGTATCTATAGCGTTAGAGAACTTCAAACGTAATTCGTCATTCCTTAGAACTTGCGTATCCCACTTCTTAGCGTATTGATTCTTCCTGATTAACGTCTTGAACTTCAGCCTACTCTTCATCACTACTATATTGTGATCTGAGTCTATATCTGCTCCTGGGTACCCCTTACAATCCAGTATCTGATATCGGAATCTCTGTCTGACCATGATGTAATCCAATTGAAATCTTCCCGTATCTCCTGGCCTTTTCCAAGTATACCTCCTCCTCTTGTGATTCTTGAACAGGGTATTCTCTATTACTAGCTGAAACTTGTTTCAGAACTCAATTAGTCTTTCTCCTCTTTCATTCCTTGTCCCAAGCCCATATTCTCCTGTAATCTTTTCTTCTTCGCCTTCCCCTACAACTGCATTCCAGTCGCCCATGACTATTAGATTTTCGTCCCCCTTTACATACCTCATTACCCTTTCAATATCCTCATACACTTTCTCTATCTGTTGATCTTCAGCTTGCAACGTCGGCATGTATACCTGAACTGCTGTCGATTCTGATTAGAACAACCCGGTCACTGAACTGTTCACAGTAACACACCCTCTGCCCTACCTTCCTATTCATAACGAATCCTACTCCTGTTATACCATTTTCTGCTGCTGTTGATATTACCCGATACTCATCTGACCAGAAATCCTTGTCTTCCTTCCACTTTACTTCACTGACCCCTACTATATCTAGATTGAGCCTTTTCCATTTCCCTTTTAAGATTTTCTAGTTTCCCTATCACGTTCAAACTTCTGTCATTCCACGCCCCGATTCGTAGAACATTATCCTTTCGTTGATTATGCAATCTTTTTCTCATGGTAACCTCCCCCTTGGCAGTCCCCTCGCGGAGATCCGAATGGGGGACTATTCCGGAATCTCTCGCCAATGGAGAGATCATCATGACACTTCAACTACAAGCCACATGTCCTGCGGATACACGTTACGTTTCTTTAATGCAGTGGTTTCCATTGCCTTCTGCATCCCCATGTCGTTGATCATTGCTGATTCTTCCGCCTTTAGGGGCAATTTCCCACCCCTAGGACAAGAGTGCCCTGAACCTCTATCCGCTCCACCGCCCTCTTTGACAAGGCCGTTGGCAGAATGAGGCTGACTTCTTATGCCGGAAGTCTTCGGCCGCCAATGCTGATTATTTATCAAAATTTAGCCGGTGGCGGACACCGAACCCAGGACCGAAGACGTTTTGATTATGAATCAAAGACGTTACCCCTAGACCACGGGTAGGGATGAACTAATATGTTACGAAGGTTAGGTGGACGGCGGAAAGACACTCTTGGTGGAGTGGGAAGGATTTCATGAAGGATGGATCTCATTTCAGGGCAGGATTTGAGGAAGTCGTATCCCTGCTGGAGAGCCACATTCAGAGTCTGATCCAGTCCCAGAAAGTATCCTGTCACGAGTGGGGCACTTTTGGGGTTCTTCTGTGGTGGGATCTGGATTTGAGGGGATGAAGTGGCTCTCGTAATTTGCTTCTGTACCAGGTCGGGAGGGTAGTTGCGGGATGCAAAAGCTGTTTCAGGTTGTTGGTGTAATGGTTGAGCGATTCCGGACTGGGGCAGATTCGTTTGCCATGAAGACCTAGGCTGTAGGGAAGGGACCGTTTGATATGGAATGGTTGGCAGCTGTCATAATGGAGGTACTGTTGCTTGTTGGTGGGTTTGATGTGGATGGATGTTTGAAGCTGTCCATTGGACACATGGAGGTCAACGTCAAGGAAAGTGGCATGGGATTTGGAGTAGTACCAGGTGAATCTGATGCAACCAAAGGAGTTGAGGTTGGAGAGGAAATTCAGGAGTTGTTCTTCACTGTGAGTCCAGATCATGAAGATGTCGTCAATAAATCTGTACCAAACTTTGGGTTGATAGGCCTGTGTAACAAAGAAGGCTTCCTCTAAACGACCCATAAATAGGTTGGCATACGAGGGGGCCATCCTGGTACCCATGTCTGTTCCCTTTAATTGTTGGCATGTCTGTCTTCGAAAGTGAAGTAGTTGTAGGTCAGGATGAATCTGGCTTAGGTAATGAGGAAAGAGGTTTTAGGTAGGGTGGCAGGTGATCGGCGTGAAAGGAAGTGCTCCATTGCAGCGAGGCCCTGGACGTGCAGGATATTCGTGTATAGGGAAGTGGCATCAATGGTTACAAGGATGGTTTCGAGGGGTAACAGATTGGGTAAGGATTCCAGGTGTTCGAGAAGATGGTTGGTGTCTTTGATGAAGGATGGGAGACTGCATGTAATGGGTTGAAGGTGTTGATCTACGTTGGCAGAGATACTTTCTGTGGGGGCTTGGTAACCAGCTACACTGGACTGGTTGGGATGATTGGGTTTGTGAATTTTAGGAAGTAGGTAGAAGGTAGGGGTGAAGGGTGTCGGTGTGGTCAGGAGGTTGATGGAGTTAGGTGAAAGGTTTTGTAGGGGGCCTGAGGATTCCTTGAAGCTCCGCCTGGACATCAAGAATGGGATTACCTTGGCAAACTTTGTATGTAGTGTTGTCTGAAAGCTGACGCAGTCCCTCAGCCACATACTCCCGACGATCAAGTACCACGGTCGTGGAACCCTTGTCCACCAGAAGAATGACAATGGATTGGTCAGCCTTCAGATCACGGATAACCTGGGCTTCAGCAGTGGTGATGTTGGGAGTAGGATTAAGGTTTTTTAAGGAGGATTGAGAGGCAAGGCTGGAAGTGAGAAAATCCTGGAAAGTTTGGAGAGGGTGATTTTGAGGAATAGGAGGTGGGTCCTGATGTGACGGACGGAACTGTTCCAGGCAGGGTTCAATTTGGATAGTGTCTTGGGGTGTTGGATCATTAGCAGTAGGATTAGGATTATTTTTCTTCGTAGCAAAGTCATATTTCCAGTAGAGAGTAAGTGTGTAGGAAAGTATATCTTTGACAAGGGCTGTTTGGTTGAATCTGGGAATAGGGCTGAAGGTGAGGCCTTTGGATAGGACAGAGGTTTCGGATTGGGAGAGAGGTTTGGAGGAAAGGTAACTACTGAATTAGGGTGTTGTGGTTCCAGATTGTGTTGATTGGAATTTTGAGGTTTTGGGGGAGTGGAGCTGGAAGTGGGGGATTGAGTAGATGGGAGAGATTGGGTCTGTGTGCAATGAGAGGAGGTTGAGGTGTGCTGGAAAAGGATGTGGAGGGTGAGTGAGTTGCCTTTCCGGAGGTGGGAAACCAGGAAATCGAATAGTTTTTTGAGGTGGAGGGCGGCATGCTGTTGTAATTTGCGGTTGGCCTGTAGGAGGATGCTCTGAACAGCCGGTGTGGATCTGGGAGAGGGAAAATTGAGGATTTTCATTAAGGATATGAGTTGACGAGTGTGTTCATTGGCTGAGGATGTGTAGGTGAAGATTCAGGTTGGTTAGGGCTATGGATTGTTCATTTTGGAACTGGTACAGGGACTGATGGAAAAAAAGGGTTACAGCCAAAGATGGGAACTTTATGAGGCCTTTGGGGGTAATGCCAAATGTCAGACAAGCCTGAGTAAATAAAAGATGGGAGCGTAATCTGGCTAGGGTGAAGGCATGTTTGCGGAGAGAATCTAAATAAAACTTAATGCGGTTGTTGTGGGGATGTTGTGAGGGTCGCATGGTATTAGAGGTGGAAAGTGTAACATGAGGCTGAACTGAAAATAAAAATAAATATAAAAATATATGGGGAGAGATAAATGTGAACTGGAAAGCAACTGGAGATCTGGTGTGAAATAAGTCGAAAAAGTGTTTGTTAAAGCTGAGCAATGTTGATCCTGTTGTGAACTTGGGTTGGTAAACAACGACGTGCACAAAGGTTAGGTGGTTGTGTTGCCGCCAAAACGAGTTAAAGGGTGGAGAAATTTGGGAAAATTTCGAAAAAACTGCGTGTAAATGTATTAAAAGGAGTGGTTTTGTGGTGGCAGATTATGAAAATGAGGCTAACAATTGTCTGACGAAGAAATAATGGCGTTAAAACCTGTGGGAGGCAGCTAAAAATGATCAGTGATGTGGGAAAAACGGAAATGGAAATAAAGCGAAAGTTGTTAGTACTAGCCGAAATGGTTAATAGATGAAATGAACTGTTTGAGAACTGGGAATGGTGGATTTATAGCAGCGGTAGTGTTGAAAGCGGAATTTTTTTTTTAGTTTGTAGGTTGGTTACGTATTATTGAGTAAATATAGGCAGGATAAAATTGTATGGTAGATTACGGTAAAAAGAAGGTGAACACAAAGTGAAACTACTTGCAAAAACAGAAAGAGAAAGTAAGATGACAGAAAAGATTTCGAAATGCAACAGTGACAATAACAAACGTAATTGTTGGGTTCAAACTAATGATATGAATATAATAGAGGGAAACATTCCACGTGGGAAAAATATATCTAAAAAAAGATGATGTAACTTACCAAACGAAAGCGTTGGCATGTTGATAGACACACAAACACACACACACAAAATTCAAGCATTTGCAACCCACAGTTGTTTCATCAGGAAATAGGGAAGGAGAGGGAAAGACGAAAGGATGTGGGTTTCTTTCGTCTTTCTCTCTCCTTCCGTCTTTCCTTATGAAGCAACTGTGGGTTGCGAAAGCTTGAGTTTTGTGTGTCTCTGTGTGTCTGTGTCTCTGTGTGTCTGTGTCTCTGTGTGTCTGTGTCTCTGTGTGTCTGTGTCTCTGTGTGTCTGTGTCTCTGTGTGTCTGTGTCTCTGTGTGTCTGTCTCTGTCTGTCGATTAAAGTAATGAGAGGTAGTAGAAATGAGAAGAGCGATAAACTTGATAAGAGTGCTGCGAGTCACAAAGTAGATGAAGTTAAGGAATTCTGCTACCTAGGCAGCGGAATAACGCATGATAGATGGAGCAAGGACGAGGTTAAAAGCAAACTAGCACTGGCAAAAAGGACATTCCTAGTCAAGGAAACTCTAGACCATTAAACATAGGCTTTCATTTCAGGAAGAAATTTCAGAGAATGTACAAGTGCAGGACTGCATTGTGTGGTAGGGAAACATGAACTGTGGGAAAACCGGAAAGAAGAGAATCAAAGCATTTGCGATTTGGTGCTGCAGAAGAATGTAGAAAATTAGTTGGGCTGACAAGATATGGAATGAAATGGTTCTTCGGAGAATCGACGAGTAAAGGAATGTGTGAAAAACACTGAGAATAAGGGACAGGATGGTAGGACCTCTCTGAAGACCTCACAGAATAACTTCCGTGATACTAAAGGAAGCTGTAGAGGGTAAAAAACTGTAGAGGGAGATGGAGCAAATAATTGCGGACGTTGGTTGTAAGTGCTGCTCTGAGATGTAAAGTTTGCACAGAAGAGGAATTCGTGGCGGACAACATTAAACTAGTGAGAAGAGCGATGACTCTAAAAAATACTAACCTGAAGCCTTGATCTCCCCCAACAATTTTTACCTGCTAACGCTGGTTTTTACCAAACCGACAATTCTTTGGTGGATCGTGATTATGTCCTGTCAATTGATGCTTCATTTGGTCAGTTTCTTTCTTAAAGCTATTTTTCTGTAATTAGTCTATCATTTCATCAGTTACCCGATTGTGTGCTGTCCTTAGGTTAGTTAGGTTTAAGTAGTTCTAAGTTCTAGGGGACTGATGACCATAGATGTTAAGTCCCATAGTGCTCAGAGCCATTTTTGAAGTTAACCGATTTACCTCGTGTAATCTTCAGTGTTTTTCTGCAGCACATTTCTAAGGCTTCTACTTTTTTGTGAACAATTGATCATCCATGTTTCACTTACATTCAAGGCTACATTCCAGACAAATATCTTCAAATAAGCCTTTCTAACACCTTAATTGGAATCAGATATTAACAAATTCCTCTACTTCAGAAAATAATTTCTTGCTATTGTGAATCTGCATTTTACATCCTATCTATTTCGGTCAACGTTTGTTGTTTTGCTGCCCAAATAGAAAAATTTGTCTACTATTTTCAGTGTCTCACATTCTTACTGATACTCCCAACATCGTCTGGTTTAATTAGACTACATTTGATGACAATTGTTTGACTTATGTTGGTAACGGCGTTTCAAGACACTATCCATTCTGTTCGACAGATCTGAGAGTCTTTCGCTGTCTGACAGAATTAGAATGCCATCGGATAACGCTATATTTTATTCCTTCTCCTTGATTTTTATATACGTTCCAAATTTTTGCTCGTTTTCTTTTCTACTTGCTGAAGGTACAAGCTGAATAATATTGGAGGTAGGCTAAAACTTTCTTCTCAACAATTGCTCCCCTTCCACGTCCTTAAACCCTTCGCAATTAAGTCTACTTTCTGGACGTTGTTTCAGAAGTGATGGTCAATATTCAGGGATATGACACGAACGATCATTCGAAACAAAAAAGTCAACTAAGCTTGGGCTCTAACACGCATACCTTAAGAGCTGCGAGCAGTTCTTCGATACTGTGAAACAAATCTCTTGTACTGCAATCTCTTTGTTTTCCATATTTTGCGAAGTGGTAGTATGGACAAAACAAGAAAACAAGGTCCAGTAAACATATGCTCTAAAAAGGATACCTTAAAAGTTATGAGGACTTGTTTATTAGAAGAGTTGTTTCAAAGTAGCGAAGATTAACAAGTACTCATTGCTTTTAAGGTATGTATTTTTAGAACACAAGTTTACTGGACTTCTTTTTTCTTGTTTTGCTCCGTACTACCACTTCCCAAAATATGGAAAGCAAAGATCTTGCAGTAGGAGAGATTTGTTTCACAGTATCGAAGATCAAGAATAGCTCATAGCTCTCAAGATATGCCTTGTAGAGCCCATGTTTACCTTCCTTTTTTGTTTCGAATGATTGTTCCTGTATATCCCTGAATATTGACCATTACATCTGGAACACCGTGTATAATCTTCGCCTTCTGTGTTCAGTATTAGGCCCATGGGATTATCGAAATATCTACCAGTATTTAATAGGCCAGTTACTTACGATGGGGAGTGGAATGTAGGGTTGGTTGTTACTAGGCTCATTTGGTAGTCCATTAAACAACTTTATTTTTAAGTCAAGCCTCGTAAACAGGGCTTCAGAAATTTAGAAGCACAAACAATTTTCAACTGACTTCATAAACACTAATAAGACAAACTTGATTATCCGTGGAAGCACAAGCCTCAATAATGTCTGCCAATCTTAGTATTAGGACGACTTGAGATGACAATAAAATTAGCTGGCGTCGGAAGGGATCTTGGGCGAACACGAAACACCACAATACAGACAGCTCAAACTCATCTCCAGCAACACTGTGCAAATGACAAGTAGTATCTGTCACGCTATACAACCACGGCAGCAGTTTGTGAGCCACGTGCGGATGGTGTTCGGGCCGGGAACCGCTCGAATGCGGTCGTCACTGCCGGCCATGTGCAGACGACAGCACGCCACGCCCCAGTCGTGTGCTGTATCGTTGAGGTTTCCTCTGGCACACGCCGAGACACCTGCCCACCGTAAAGCTGTCATTGCTTTGGCCAGAATCATATTCCTCCTCGTAGCCATCACACCGCCTTCCACACCTCAAGAAGCAGGCAGCGCCCTTCTCCCAGCTCGCAAGTGCAGACTGTCTGGAGTCTGAAAGACGTCGGCCCGAGACTGACATTCACCGCACCGAATATCAGCCCAATGTTACCCTTGTTAGCTTCGAAATTTCGAAGATCTATTTCAGTCAACATTGTAAAGCCCTTTCTCTAAATCTACAAAACCTGCGTCTTACGAACCACGGCGCCGCGTTGGTTTGTCTTCCTTGTCTCAACGTCCTCATTAGTTCAAGGGGGCAACAGTCTGGATGAATGGATGTTCTGGCCTTGTGTAAAATCAGTCAGTATGACCTTACTGTGCTGGTACTGCTAACGGCTAAAAGCAAGGGGAACCTACAGTCGTAACTTTTCCCGAGGGCATGTAGCCCTTTTGTAAGGTTAAATGACTATGGCATCCTCCTGCGTGTAAAGTATTGAGGAGGTAAAATAGTCCCCAATTCGGGTCTGTGGGCGGAGACTAATAAGGACTGTGTACTCGTCAGGAGAAACAAAATCTGGCAATATACTAGTCAGAGCATGGAATTTTAGATCGCTTAATCGAGCAAGTAGGTTACAAAATTTAGAGAATGGGCAGGTTAAGTTAGGTGTAGTGAGAATTAACTAAGTTTTATGGCAGAAGGAACTGGACTTCTGGTCAGGTGTATTTATTTATTTTATTTTTATTTTTTAATTTTAGTTTTACCCATTACGAATTACTCTTCTATGCCAACCTTTTCGTCTCACAGTAGCACTTTAACCTATGTCATCAGCTACTTGCTGGATGTATTCCAATCGATGTCCTCTTCTATAGTTTCTACGGGTGAATACAGGATTATGAATACAAAATCGAACAGGGGTAATGCCGGAGGATGCTTAAAAATGAATAAGGAACAACGAATGCAGGTCACCGACTACGAGCATCATAGTGAACACATTGTTGCAGCCAAGATAGATAAGAATTTGGAGTAGGAATTATAGTTCAGGGAGGAGAAATAAAAACTTTGAGATTTGGCAGTGGCGTTGTAATCCTGTCAGAGACAGCGAAGTACCTGGAAGAGCAACTGAGCGAAATGGATATAGTCTTGAAAGGAGGACATAACTAAAACAAAGTAATATTTTGTAGTCGAAGTAAGGTAATTGTCAGGGAATTATATTAGGTAAAGAGATACCTGAAATAGTGGATGATTTTCGCTATTTGTGCAGCAAAAAAAAAAAAGGTGGATATAAAATTTAGACTGGCAATGGCAAGAAAAGCGTCTCTGAAGAGAAATTTGTTCAAATATTTAAGCGCTGTGAAGTCTTTTGAGGTATTTGGAGTGGGGCCTTGTCTGGAGGTGAAACATGGACGATAAACAGTTTAGACAAGAAGAAAATAGTTTTCGAAATGTGGTGCTACAGAATGATGATCCGATGGGTAGATTATGTAACCAATGAGGAGGTACTGAATAGAACTGGGGATACGAGAATTTTGTGGCCTAGTATGATCACAAGAAGGAATCGAAGGGGAGGAATTATTGATAGACCAAGATATGAATAAAATACCGAGGTTCAAAAGGATATGGGTTGCAGTTCTTATTCAGAAGAGATGAACAGTTTTGCACAGGATAGTGTAGCACAGAGAGCTGCGTCGAACTAGGCTGCAGGCTGAAGGTAGGGTCGTTTTCTATTAGCCTTTCTGTTCTTCTGTAAATAATTCGTGTTAGTATTTTTGAAGCATCATGTAATTAAACTGGTGGCTTGGTAATAGTCACATATAGTACCTTCTGCCTTCTTTGGTATAGGAATTACCACATTCTTCCAGGAGTATGGAAGTATTTCGTTTGGCTGATGCATCTTGTAGACGTGATATATTTGTGTTGTATGTTCTGCCAGAGACCTCAGTAATTACTTAAGGTCGTTAAATCTTAGGCATACAGCTCTCTCAGATGTGTGCAAATTTATAGTAGTTGGCAATGCAGTCAGCATTTCACTAGGTTTTCCTGCACTTTGAGTGTGGAGAACATTTCGCATTTCCCAATATGAGGTGGTTTCGTCATCAGATGGCGTTTGAATGTCCTCTGAATTGTTTATAACTCAGATCTTATTGGTGTGTGCAGAAAAACATGTGTATACCAAACATTTCCAAATTACTTATGTGGCATGTCTCATCGAAATATTCTTCTATATCACGGTTTTGCTGTCGTGCTGAGCAGCATACAAGCGTATGTAAACCACATTTCCTTTTGCGATGTTTCCTGCTGCTGTCTCCGTTGGTGCTTTATTTTTTCCTGAAACGTGGCCATAGTGTGAACACGGAACCTGAATAAGTAGCAGGTTCACTTCTCTGAAACTGTCTTCTGTAGGGCTGTTTATTGCTTCTTTGTGCCAAATACCTAAGTGCCCCTTCCACTGCATTAGATAAACGATCTTTCTTGGTTTTCATTATTAATTCCGCCACGTCCTTGAAATTATATTGGCGGTGCTCCATAGCACTTCTGGAACCAGTAAGAATTAAAATGTTGTTCCTTCTTTGGATACCAAATATAGTTGTTGCTTTTCTTCCACGGTATAACTGCTACTTTCTTGCGCTAACGAAATTTTTTTATCGGTATCTGCAATGCAGAGGAATCACATGAGCAAGTAAATACCTCAAGTGTTTTGGATCCATCATATTTTAGTAATCTATTTGAAAGTTAAATTTATGCACAGATTAACTGAATGTCAAAGAGCAGGTAATAACGACATAAAAAGGCTACAGAAAGTTTTAAATTTTTTTTTCTGTAAGGATTTCACAAGTTCTTTCTATTTATTACGACACGTTTCTGCTCTCTTCAGAACCACCACTATATCTTGTGGCCCTTGTACGTCGTATTTCTTGCTGAATTAAAATATCTAAAATAGTATCAACACAAATGATTTGCACTGCAAAAATTTCAATATTCATGATTTACTCAATGTAACTAATCGCTGAGAACTGAAAAGCAGTTATTTCAGTTCTGGAGAAAGCAGAGGAGTCCTAGAATTATACTACGTGAGTACCAGAAAGACAGAGCAACTCACTAATGTGACAAATTCTGCAGATTTTTTTCTTTTAGTTAATATTTCTGTGAACAAGGAAGTACCGTCAAATCTTTTGAGTTTGCCGAAAAAGTCCACATTTTTAACAGATTCACTAAATTTTAAGCATCCGTCTATAACACAACCTTCAAAAAGCTTCCGTTCTCTGTTTCATCGTCCATGATTCACTGTCTTAAAATTGTGTGCTCCAGACGTAGTACATTTTCACAAATGCCTGCCTCAAATTAACTCATGTTTGACGTTACCACAGTTCCGTTGGCCAGGAATCCTCTCTTTGTCATGTTAATCGTTTTTGTTACCACCTTGCTTTGTCCGTTCCGCCGTAGCACACTACTTTCGCTTCGTCTGCATCGTCATTTCCAGTATTGATACCACTCTGGTCTTTCTTTGGTTTAGTCTTACTTTAGCTCAGTATTCTGTACTGATTACAATCAGTTCCATTCATCTCAAACAACGGTAATTATTCCTCTCAATCACTATAAGGATGGCGATGTCATCATCTTTGACGTAGCTTCTCACTGAATTTTAACCGTGCTCCTGGACGAACATGGAACGTAAGGAGCTTAAACCTCTCCCGATAACTGCATTTGCCGTCAGTCGCCGACCTTTCATAAAAGTAGTGATACGTTGTAATTGATACACTGGTCACAGCTTCTGCTGACGTTCTCCCCAGGGCTCTCACGGGTCTTCCGTGAGATAGCACGACGCACGCGCGCGTCTCTGAGCTACTGCGCCCCTCCCCTCCCCCCCTTCCCAGGCTGCGTTCCCTTCCCCCTTCCCCCTGTCCCTCCCTCCGTGTCCTCGTCCCTCCCCCTCGCCTCATCCCTTCACCTGTCGCGATATCCTCGGTTAGTTGACCCCACTATACCCCTGATTTCAGCTATCCCTTACGATTTTCTTCCTCATGTAATTTTTTTATTCACTTTCCTTTTTTTTTGTATTTGGTTCTCCTTTGACGTCCCCTTCCAAATTTTGAATCTGTAGTGTGAGCGAACTGGGGAAGAACACCTTAGTCTTCGGCATGTGGCCTTACCACCTCTTCCATCTTCGCCTTGACACCTTAGTCCCTCAACGCTATACAGCCAGCACAGTAACCAGTCTGTGTGTTGGGGTCGTTACATAACCTTTTAGTTGAGCCCCTGACATCACAGTTACCACACTTCTGTCACCTAAGCTACTAGAACATGTTGCCTGCCATTCTAAAGCTTTGGAGCTCTTGGCAACAGCCCCCGTGTCAGATGTCCCTTGCTGTATTTGGTTGACACCACAGGGAGGCCACCTTTTCGGAATGGTTGGTATCAGGGCGGACACTTAGCGTATGAAACGGATGAAGTTCCAAACAACACTCCGTTCTTCTACAGCCTTTTTGCGATCTCCCCTTCCCCACCTGCCCCCTGGGAAGGAGACCAGACTTGCAGGTTTGGGGTGAGAGGCTTTCCCTGCAACCCAGTTTGCGGTGCCAATGCCACTGCCACTTCCACTGTTACTAAGCCACTATTTTTCGTGGAAACTTTTGAAGTTTAGCGAAGTAGACTCTCTGAATAAGATGCAGTCAGGTTTTTTGTTGGTCAAAACTTCTCCTGCTGCCCAGTCTACAGCTTCTAACACCTGTGACCAGTCGCCCAGTGTCCATTATGCTTTACCAGTCTTTGAATATCGTTCAGCCTGTCATTTTTCATAGGGATCTCAACCTGACGAAGTCTGGGCCAATCTGGAAAGACAGGTACGTTTACGTTGTTTAGTGTATTCAGAAAATCTGTAAGAACAGTTGCATCAGTAGCAGGGCCTTTATTCTGGTATTTGAGGGGCATACCTTCCAACAGAAGGTCCAGGTTATGACATTGAAGCTGTACGACTGTACGACCCCTGAGGTGTTTCCGTTTTTTGCATTTTGGGTGCATGTCTTCCCACTGTACAGCAGACCCTCTGTGGTGAATATGGACGCCACCTCTAAGAGGGGAGCAACTATGTTCCAGCGCTCATGTGTGTTATGACCATCACTCTCCATGCTCCCTGGAGAGGAAAAATGATACGGGGGTGTAATTCCCTTGATCATTTCTCCTACATTGAGGATCGTAATAAATATAGCAGTCTTCATTCTGTCTCTATGACCTCCATCCCCTTCTAATGAGTTGCAACGCTTTCTCCTATCTCCCCTCCCATGTAGCCCCCATGCCCTCCTCTGTGATTGCCACTCCCCCTATCCCCTTCCTCTCCTCACTTTATCAGCCACGATCTGTGTCTTCTTAATTATGGTTCCCCTACCAATGCCTCTTACAGCCTTTTTTCTGCCTTTGACCTTTCATCCACTTCCTCACCATTTCCCCATTGATTACACCGGTTGCCACACAACGACCTCTGTGATAAGACCACTTCCCATTGATTCTCTCATCCCCTTCCTGCCTCCCAAATGCCAGGTTACGCTGCTGGGTTTTCCTTCTTGCTGACTGAGGTCGTGAAACTTCCTAGCAGATTAAAACTGTGTGCCGGACCGAGACTCGAACTCGGGACCTTTGCCTTTCGTGGGCAAGTGCTCTACCAACTGAGCTACCCAAGCACGACTCACGCCCCGTCCTCACAGCTTTACTTCTGCCAGTACCTCGTCTCCTTGGTGTAGCACTTGCCCGCGAAATGCAGAAGTCCCGAGTTCGAGTCTAGGTCCAGCACACAGTTTTAATCTGCCAGGAAGTTTCATATCAGCACACACTCCGCTGCAGAGTGAAAATCTCATTCTGACTGAGATCGTGTTTACCCGCTCTCTCCCCTCCCCCTCCCCCCCCCCACCCCTCTCTCGGGCTGTATTGATGCAATTGTTCATGACGTGTCTCAAATGATTACTCACGCTGCTAGCATTGTTTTAACCCCTTAGCTGGCCCCTCTCAAGTGGCTAGTCCTAAGGTGGAGCATGGCCACTGCCTTGACCGTCAATGATCGTCATCGACCTTGCAGAGATGCCCATCCTTTGCCCGTGTTATTACCTTTAAACACCTTCTTTCTTACCATATGAGTGGGCTATTCAAGGACCTTTCCAGATTTTCATTGGCAAGTTTCTGTCCCATAAATCATTCAGAGTTCGGGTTGGCATTTCTCTCAGCTCTCCATGGACCCAGGAGAATGGCGTTCCACTGGGCTGTGTGTGAAATGTGCTTTTCCACGTTCCTACCAATAGTCACTTGGCCTCTGTTGGATCATTGGTCACCCCCGGTCTACATGTGGATAATTTCTGTATCTGGGCTAGTTTCCACTTAGCGGCCTCTGTGGAGTGAACGTTCCAGAGTTCCATCTGACACACTTCCATATGGACTCTCCTACATAATCACACAGATGGTGTATTTCGGTGTCTACTTCCCGTCCCACTGCAAAGATCTAGATAGACACCAAAGTCCTGATGGTGGGCCCCAGCTCCATATCTTGGGTCTTCTTTTTCACAAGAAGCTGACTTGTGTGTTCCATATCAGCCTTCTGTAGACCTGCTGTATCCCTAAACTAAATGTCCTTCCTTCCTCTTATAGTGTGGGTTGCTAGACCCAACTCCACCTATATTGGCCCTTACTTCTGTCCTGTCTGGACTGTGGTTGTCAAGTTTATGGATTATCTCCCCCTCTGCACTGCTCTACTTGGATGCAGTCCGCCTGCTGGGGTGGCCGTGCGGCTCTAGGTGCTACAATCTGAAACCTCGCAACAGCTAAAGTCGCAGGTTCGAATCCTGCCTCGGGCATTGATGTGTGTGATGTCCTAAGGTTTGTTAGGTTTAAGTGGTTCTAAGTTCTAGGGGACTGATCACCTCAGAAGTTAAGTCCCATAGTCCTAGGGGCATTTGACACTTTTTTTTTTTTTTAATGCAGTCCACCATTGTGGTGTCTGTCTGGTGACTGGTGCCTTTCGCACTAGCCCTCTCAATATTCTTACAGTTTACACAGGGACCGCCCCCCCCCCCCCCCCCCCATATTTCAATTCTGTGGTCCCAGCCTCAAGTTTCCTGTGCCATCACAATCTGCTCTTTCCTTGCTTTCCCCTGAGTCCTCTGCGTTATTAAATGCTCCTCTGTAACCAGTGATTGGTTACATATGGACTCGACGAGTGGCCTTCAGTTATCGCCTGGTGTTTTTCCCACCACCACTTAGTGTCTGCGATCCACTGCTTTCTCGACGATCTTGATCATGCTGATTGGTCAGTTGATTTCTGTTGGGTTCACAGTCGCATGGGTGGCACGGGTATTGAGCTTGCTGATTGTCTAGCTATGAGGGCAGCTACCTAATCCCCATTTCTTGTGATCCTTGCTGGCACAAATTTGCGGCTTCATGTCAAATTCCTGTTTGCTTAATCATTGTGGCCTAGAGGCCACCTCTTGTCCAATAAACTTCGTGCAATCAAGGGGACTCCCGCCACATGCCGTTCTTCCTTCTGCCTCTCCCGGCGGGAATCTACCACCCTCTGGTGTCTTCTATCAGGTTTACCAATGGTTTTTTACTGCACAATGAGATGCCTCCCTTTGTAGTTGCGGAGGCGCCTCACAGTATGCACATTTTGCTGGACTACCAGCGCCTTTTGGGCCCATACATTGAATATGGCGTGTCATTCTCGTTAGCTTAGGTGTTAGTGAAAAACCCTGCATCGTTGCGTGTGTCCCTGATTTTCTCCAACAAAGTGGTCTATCCTCCCAAATTTAAATATTCGTATTTGCTTGCAGAAGTTGAGTCTCAGAGTTAGCGTTGGTCCTGCCGTCATGCCAGGCAGGTCCCTCTCCCTTTTCCTCTACGTTTTGTCTGGTATTTTCTCCCATTTCGTTTCCCATTTTCTTGTCTTCTTCCCCTGCTGTTGTATTCATAGTGTTGCTATCGTTGCACAGCGCAGGGGTCGAGTTGTATCGGCAGCGGTGTCGGCCTCCCGCGACCTGTTGGACCTCTGACCCCCCCCCCCCCCCCTCTCTCTCGCCAATCTCCGCCATTCGCCCTCCTCCCTCCCCCCACCCCCCGCTATCCCCCGGACCTTATTGCTTATCCTACTGACTCGACGTTCCTCCTGCCTCTTTGCTTGTTTCCCTTTCATGTAGACTGTACAGTTCTGTTTGTTGGGTTGGCTGTCCCTTAATTTTGTGCTACCTTGGATCGTAGGGTCGATGACCTCGCTGTCTGTTCACCTACCACCCCAACCAACCACACAACCATCTGCAGATGCCAGAATGAGATTTTCACTCTGCAGCGGAGTGTGCGCCGATATGGCACTTCCTGGCAGATTAAAACTGTGTGCCGGACCGAGACTCGAACTCGGGACCTTTGCCTTCCACGGGCAAGTGCTCTACCATCTGAGTTACCCAAGCACGACTCACGCCTCGTCCTCACAGCTTTACTTCTGCCAGTACCCCGTCTTCTACCTTCCGAACTTTGCAGAAGCTCTCCTGCCGAAGTGGAAACATCCTCCAGGCTGTGGCTATGCCATGTGTCCACAATATCCTTTCTTTCAGAAGTGCTAGTTCTGCAAGTTTGGCAGGAGAGCTTCTGCAAAGTTTGGAAGGTAGGAGACGATGTACGGGCAGAAGTAAAGTTGTGAGGACGGGGCGTGAGTCGTGCTTGGGTAGCTCAGTTGGTAGAGCACTTGCCCGCGAAAGGCAAAGGTCCCGAATTGGAGTCTCGGTCCGGCACACAGTTTTAATCTGCCAGGAAGTTTCATCTGCAGATTGTTTTTGAAGATAAGCGAAATCAATCGTTATACAAAAGGTACCTTGATGATCCAGTTGGTGGTAAAACAGTTCCAGTTTATAAGGATCATAGATCCCAAAACACTGCACAGCATAAAAATACACACAGGTTTAGCACGTTAAGTCTCTGGAAACTCGCATCAGTAGGCCTCGTTGCTTTCGCCTGTTGCTGTGATGCCGCAGCCTGCTCACTCTGGCCGGTGTGACGCACAGGGGCAGCGGCGGCCGCTGGCAGCCGCTCTACTCCTCGACGCCGTTCCGTCCACCGCCTGACGCCGGGACCGGGTCGGAGGCTGCCACGCCAGAAGACGAGAGGCTGCGCGTGCGCGCTGCCAGGTGCGCGGCGGCAGCGCCGCGCGCCGTGGCGCGAGGGCGTCTCGAGCAGGAGGAGCCCTGCCACGTGGCGCGCACGCGTCAAGAGCAGGAAGAGTCCGGTGGTGGTGGCGGTGGCGGCGGCGGCAGCAGCAGCACCAGCAGCCACAACAGTAGCAGCGGCGGCGGCGCTGGCCAGCGGCCCCGCTACTTGGAACACAGGGCGGGCTACACTTTCACCATTCCCTCTGAGCCCTCTCCGCTGACAAAGGTGAGCCACCGTCGTCTGTGCTGCCAACACTGTACCCTTTCGTGTATTTGACTCAGAGTGGTTACGAACATATGTCTCGTATCTTATTTCGTGCACGCTTGGCGGTATCTTTTTCACTTGCTATGGTATGTGGAAGTTCCAGTTAAATTTAAGCAAGCGGAAGGCAGATGTAAGTTTCACGTATCGTAGAAGAATCGTAGGTGTAATTTAAGCACGAAAGAGGTCGCTTACGAAAGCCTCGTTCAACCATTTTTGTAACCAGGTTGCATTAAGAGGAGAGCACGAACAGGTCCAAAAAGTACTGAATATTAACGACCCGTCGACGATGAGATCACAAGAAACAAGAAGCAAGGTCAGTTTTGGAAATGATAGGAAGAAAATAACTTTCCAGACATTTGCCTATATCGATTTAGGGGAAAAGCAAGAAACGTGTGGATGGCCAGATGAGGATTTCAAACGCCGTCTTCGCGACACCGAGTTCACTGTTGGTGAGGCCGGTCTTGGATCGTGCCTGGCCTGGGAAGGAACTTCCCATGACAGCCAAAGATTCCGGGTTCGATTTGCAGTTCGGCGCTCATTGTTTGATTGGGAAAATAACTCACTTATCCAGTACAGTCATATTTATTTCTAAAGAAGTGACGTGTTTCGGCTGGCATCGACTATCCTCAGATAATCAGATCCAGGCCGTGGTTCAGTCAGAGCATTGCGGAGACCGCGTTGTCAGTGTTGACGATGCCCTGTTTTTCATAATCTGAGGATGACTGGTGGTAGAGACCAGTTATTTTGTTAGAAATAAATGTGACTGTGAGGGATACGTATTTTGAAAACAATCGCTGTGGTCTCCTGCTCCACAAGAATGCCGTTCTTGTCAAGCTTGTAATGTCATGAAGTACTACTCCCTCCGACATACATCTCGCACAAGAGCCAAAATAAATTTTAAAAAATTGAAGAAACTCAAACGCGTTAAAAAATGAGACTAGGAAACTTCGTTTCCCATCTGTTACACTTGAGCAGCACAGTGATCCGGAGGGTGTGTTACGATGTCAGTGGCACGCTAGGTAACATGTCCCATAACTTGGTATCACATTTGAATTTAAGTAAACGTCTGTCCAGACGTGCCGGTTAATTCCACACAGATTAAGTTCATAGGCAAGGAAAGTAATGCGGCAGAGAGTAAAGAGAATACCACTAGAAAGGCAGAGCACATCTTTGTTATCGGAGGGAAAGTGTCATCAGTGAGAGCAACTTCGGTATGCAGTAAACTAACAGAGGCCGAGAAACGTCACGTTGGCAAAATGTGTAAACGACCAGGTGGACATGATCTGGAGCTCTCTGTTACTGTCCCAGACAATACCGTTGAATATAGGGTAGTGACAACGCCAGAAAACCCAGTAATATCTGTAAGGACTAGCCGCTTGAATTCCGCAAAAAATATCTGTAACCTATTGTTCGTAAATAGGGGGAAAGACCTAATTTTGCAAGACTGTCATTAGCGATCAGTCCCTAGAAGCAGTACAAACCAGACAAAAATCTGCACCCGACTACTTACGAGCGACAGCTAGTAACAGTTTAATTAGCTCCCTTGCAGAAACAAGGAATACGGTTTGAAAACTGGAACCGTTATCTGCTGCTTCTGGATCTCTCATACCACTTTCTTGCATCTTCCTTGATTCAATATCTCTCTTTCTTGGCTTGAGTGGTCTCCTTCCATACGGCAAGAAATCCAGTAGCGTTGCAAATCAACGCATGACATTTATTTTCACTGTAAGATTTGTTTTCGTAACGGCACAATTCGTTTGGTCGTTCAGGCACCGTACTTCGCCATGCAGCTTATCAAATAAATGTCACAATAATTACTTCTGCCTACTTCCGCCTCTGTGTTCCGAACTCAGTGTGGGTTAGCGACTTTGGCCAGGGGAATTGGTTCGTAGCCTGTTTGCGTTTATTTTAATATGCATTAATAATTGCGAGCACAGCGTAACGCGTAGTGCGATAGCTTGCAGGATACGGTGGTGCACCGGTCAGACTGAGAGGGTTTTAGGCGGTTTCCCCCGTTCGTTTAAACTGAACACGTTACACTCTTAAGTGAACCCCTCGTGTTACAGTGTACGCACCGCGCCGTATGAGTGGTTGGCAATGTTGACTCCATAATGCAAATATCACGCCTGTTGATAAAAACAGCCGTGCCACTGACAGCTTACACCTAAGGAAATACGATAGATGAGGAATGTAATCGTGATGATACTCTACCCAAGCTGAATTAGGAGATACTTTTGAATAGGTATTTTTCTAGAATGAATACAACTATAAATCGTAAAACTGTTTATTTTCAAACAACAGAGAGCTGAAATAAATGTATAAAAACAGCACAGAATGTTACATCCTGCCGTTAATCCAGCTTCGATATTAGGAAAACATCTATGGCTTTCCTCAGTATCGCGCCCCCGTTTATTAGACGGATGCACTGAGTCGATTGATACTGATCATCCTAGTGAAACAGCAGACCCCCGCCATGACTGACACCGGCAGTGGAGAGCTCAGTGAAGAAGCAAATGGAACGCAACACAGTTACTATGATTGTTCGCCACTCTGCCGAGCCGTGGTGTGTGTGTGTGTGTGTGTGTGTGTGTGTGTGTGTGTGTAGGAGTGTGTGTGTAGGAAGACAACGAAGCATTACCCGTCGCTTGTGGGTGTTACTTTACAGTACGAGGGCCGGCACTCCTCGGCGGACCTCGGTGACTTCAAACAGCGTCAGTGGGACTCGCAGCCGGCACCGGCACCGGTGTTGGGAATCGAGGACACGGAGGAGATGGACGTGGACAACGACGACGACGACGACGAGAACTCGGTGGACCTGTCGTCGGAGCAGGCGGAGGAGCCGAGCAGCGGCGCTGGAGGCGGCGGTGGCGGCGGCGGCGGCGGGCTGGCCAACAGGCAGGGCTCGCTGGAGCTGGACGAGTCGCTGGGCATCCTGACGCCCGACCAGATGAAGGAGCCGTTCTCGCTGCTGGGCGACAGCGCCGCCACCTTCCTCTGCGGCAGCGCGCCCGCGCCGTGGGCCGGTGGCGAGAACTCGGTGCTGCGCATGGACGCGCTGTGCCGCGAGGTGGTCTACGTGGACCAGTTCTCGTTTCCCGAGTACGACTCCATCATGGACACGGTGGAGGAGGGCGGCCGGGCGGCCCGGGCGGCGGCGTCGCCGCTGCCTCCGGCGTCCCCCTGCTCGGGGGCGGCGTCCGCCTCGGCGGCCGGCGACGGCGACGCCACGGAGCAGACGCTGTCGCCCGAGGAGCTGCCGGTGGACACGCCGGTGCGCGAGCAGGCCGCGCTGCTGGAGGACGACGACACCAAGACAGAGGACGCCTCCGACGCCACCACGCTGCTCACAGGTGGGCATTCCTCTGGCAGCGTTCCTTTAACACAGCCGGCGCAGTTGCAGAAGTACAGTCCTTGTGAAACACAGCTGGCTCCTTCTTCCCACCGAGGAATCACTCCTGCCAAGTTCATCCCATATTTCCAAATCTGGAAAAGGCGTTCCTCACTAACCCTGTCAGAAAAGTCACAGTCCGTACTCATTAACGCGAAGTCACCGACTGAAACATAACTGGTTATCCACAGTTCCCCAAGAAATTCGTAGTCATTCTGGTGTTCCTAATCTACAGGCTGTGTCAAAATTATTTTCACAAATTTTTGGTGCAGCTTGCTAACACCATATCTAGAAAAATAGTTCATGTGTCCAAAAATCTAATTTTCGTGTTGTTAATTAAAGTCTACAATTTACGTGATTGAAGCTCACCAATACATCCATTCATAATAAAAGCTCGACACTGTAGAGGCTCGTACCGTAAGGAAGCACGGGAGAGGATGGTGTTGGTGACCGATATCCTCTTTCTACAACACAAATGCAAATGTGGATCGATACGGTTCTGTATTTTCGTGAACATTTACTTAACTGGAACAGTCCATGTGTTGTGGTACAAGCTCTTCCCTGATAGTCCTCTTGCAGATGACATCAGTTATCTTGCTATTACAAAGTTTAGTCTCGCTATAGTCACTAAACTGGTCGCTATGTACTGTCGTAGCATTTGACGTTAACTTAGACCGCTCTGTGAACCGATCGACACACAGTCAATTATCAGAGAGGTCCAAGTTCACGTCACAGGTTACGACAGTACATAGCGACCAGCTTAGTCACTATAGCGAGACTAAACTTTGTCATAGCATGATAACTGATATCGTCTGCAAGAGGACTGTCACGGAAGACCTTGTACCACAATACACGGACACTCTTCAAGTTAAATAAACGTTTCCAGTAAACGTAAATAAAGAGAAATTAATCCACGTGTTCATTTGTGTTCTAGAAAGAGGGTACCGGCCACCCACAACATCCTCTTTCTTGCTTCCTAACGCTACAAGGCTCTACAGTGAGGACGAGGATACTACAGAAACGTTCTCCTCTTTCTTCTAAATACTCATGCATATGTCGAATGTCGCACCCTGATGGGCTTCCAGTGGTTTCCCAGGTCCCCATGAGACGTCCATCAAGAATTTCTGCGCCCATACGGTGTGCTGGATAGACCAATAAGCTACCCCCAGAGATAAAAATCCAAATGAATGAGGTCTTGAGGGACAAGGGATGTGAAGCGTATGGAACTGGTCCTGCTCTAGCTATCCATCTCTCATGGTAGGAACTAATCAGTGCATCTCGAACACTGTCATTGAAATCCACTGGAGCACCGCCACACACAGACCTCGTGTTTCCTCTTATTTACAGGGACGCATCTTCTAGTATGTCTTCAGGGGTGTTCTGAATAGACCCTGTAGAGAGCACCTGTACGACCCTACGAGCCACGCACTGATGCTGGTCCGTAGCCTGTACTGCAACATAAGGAGAGCGATAGGCCCAAATGCGTTGGTTGTCAAATTTGTTATGTCATCTCTTCCAAGACTTGCCTCATCTGTAAACCAAACTGCAGATATAGACGACGAAATGGCAGTTGATGCAACAAACCATAGGCAAAAATTCTCCCGTGATGGGAGATAGGTAGGCATTAAGGGTCCTGCAGACGTTGACACGGATACACGAGTTGCTTGTGAAGTACCGTCCATGCTGAACTTAGAGAAATACCACGTGCCACGGTCATTTCTTTTGCGCGGACACCTCGCTCCCCTTCGAAATCGTCTGAAACACTCTCCTGCTGATGAGGCGCGGTCAGTAGTCCGTGTGCTACGAATCCTGTCTCGGCAACGCAACTAAGGGCTGAATAACCCGGCTATCTTTGGTCTGCAAACGCCGTCTGATAGAGACGTGCGGCCTCGTTCCATTACCACTCGTGCAGCCGTGCGTAAGTCTTATCTGCCTGCTCAAGGAATCGATATCCTGCCTTGTTCCAACGGAAGACAGACGAATGACAACTCTTCTCGGCAACACAACGTCTTCTAGTATACAATGGGTCAAGTGGGTGGGTAGATAAAAGTGAAACTGTTTGATTGTACGTGGAAAGCCTTTGAACGTAGACTTTCATTAATAACTCAAAACCGAGCGAGGTGGCGCACTGGTTAGCACAATGGACTCGTATTCGGCAGGACGACGGTTCAAACCCTCTTCCGGCCATCCTGGTTTACGTTATCCGTGATTTCCCTAAATCGCTTCTGGCAAATGTCGGGATTGTTACTTTGAAAGGCCACGGCCGACTTTCTTCTCCATCCTTCCCTAATCCGATGGGACCGATGACCTCGCTGTTTGGTCCCTTCCCCCAAATCAACCAATCAACCAACCAATAACTCGAAGGGTTTTGCAGCATATGCTTATACGAGCTTCTTTTTCTTGTTTTTCGTCTAAGGAAGCTACCCCTAAACTCCCTGAAAGTATTTTTTAAACACACCTAATAAGAAGGATTTAAGAGATAGTATGAGCAGCTCTTTTAGATGGTTTGCAGATGATGTTCTAGTTTACCGTCTAGTAAAATCGTCAGATCATCAACACAAATCACAAAATGATTTATAAAAAATAACTGCATGGTGCGAAAAATGAAAATTGATCCTTAAGAATAAAAAGTGTGTTGTTTTCCTCATGTGTGTTAAAAAATAGCCATTACATTTAGGTTAAATAAAACATGGTACAAATTTAAAGGTTGTCTATCCAAGGAAGCACCTAAGGTTTACAGTTACAATGATGTTAAATTGGAACTATCTCACAGAAAAATTTGGTCCTGCAACCACTAAGAATAAAGACACAAAGGAATTAAAGATATTAGCTGGCAGTGCTTATCGATTTATATCAATAGGGCAATTTCAAAATATGCGCCAGACCGGGATTCGAAATGGGGTCTTTCTCACTAGGCAGACGCGCTGACCATCCAGACATAAACCAGACACACTGGCCACCACAAGCGCACGGACTGTCGCAGCACGCGTCCATTCAGACGCAAAGTCTCAAAGTATACCACGTACTGCTGACGTACCGCCGCATTACTCGCATCTCGTCGATTCCCGTCAGAGTTTGGCCTTGTGTGCATCTGATCTGGAGGTATTGTTGGCTGTCATCATTTTAATTATATTTGTAGTGTCCTTTCAGCCAGTGATTCCTCCAATGCTGATGCACGTCAGTTTAGAATTGTCATGAGAATCTGCGAGAAGCTGCTAGTAATGACATACATCAGTAGTATGTGGTACAGGTTGAGAATTTGCGTCTGACGGGAGGCGTGCTAAGACGAGCTGGGCGGATGGCGAAGTGGTCGGCGCATCTGTCGAGTAGCACGAGCCCTGGGTTCGAATCCCAGTCCAACACGAATTTTCAACTTCTCCCACTGATGTAAATCAACGCCCACAGGCAGCTATTGTCTTTAATTCTTTTTTGTCTTAAAATCTTGCGAGGTAAACGAACCAAAGACTGCGTTTTAATGGCAGAGTACTTAGAAGACGCAACACACTTAAAAAGGCTTGCCTACATTACTCTTGTCCGCCCTCTTCTGGAGTACGGCTGCGCTATATGAAATCCGTATCAGAAACGGTTGAAAAAGTTTAAAGAAAGGCAGTTCGTTTCGTATAATCGCGAAATATGAGTGTGTGTCAACGATATGATACACGAACCGGGGTCGCAGTCATTAAAACAAAGGCGTTTTTCGTTGCAATGACATCTTTTCACGAAATTTCAACGGCCTATTTTCTTATCCAAATGCGAAAATATTTTGTCCCGTACCACCTACATAGGGAGAGACAGTCATCTAGAAAAAGTAATGAATCAAATCTCGCCTTTGCATTCTGATGTGTTTTAGAGCAAAATACTACACGCCATTCTAAAAACATTACGACGGCCCATTATCCCCTCACGAACGTAACTCGAGTAACGTAAGTCTTACGGCAGCGGTACTTAGGTTAGTGACAGATTACTTGGAAAGATCAGGTCAAGCGCTGGGGGTTGCCTTATAGCAACACCGCAGACATATGTTAGCTAATTTAGGTTTTCAGACTTTTTCGTGAAGAAACAAGTACAGTTCTGTTGTTTTCTGAAAGCTGCATACGCGTAGAATTAAACTTCTCTTCAGCTGCCATTAACATATGTAATCTAGACGTAGAAGTGATTTACGGTTGCAGAAAACCTGTCACACACGCCATTTTGTTACATCTCCTTTGTAATAACAAACTTGAGACTGTAGTGGGACAAATAATGTAAATCAGACACTTTTGCCGATTGGTAGTACGTAAAGTGTGCTTTAATAAAATTACGTCGAATGTATTCTTCAAGCGTTAGAAAATGCAGTTTCATGTCAGTGCCTGTTATTTTCACCGCTGCAAACAAACTGGACGCTTTTTAAGTGTTATGTCAAATTCAAAACAGGTAACGATTAATTTTCCGCTGAAAATCCGGGCAGCGCTGCTGTAGGGTCCCTGACAGCGTGGAGCTGGTAGTGTGTGCTATGTGGGCACGTGGCTCTGAGCTGTGCTGCACGCAGTGGACTCAATAAAAAGGCGCCTCTTCCCAGCAGATTGTGACAGTATTTGGCGGGTGTGACGTTTCAGCGAGAGGCATTCTCTGGTGCAAGTATTGTTCATTCAGTGATTCCCGATCTAAGGATGGACGGCTTCATTCCTCCTGTTCACAACAGCAGCAACGTGACACCTCGCTCCGATCTGTCCTGGAGGCAGTGTCGTCACGATTAGTACTGAGCACACTGGATGCACGCCAATCCGTGGGGCAACTTCCCGTGCTGACACACCGAGGCACGCGCTTGACAGGAAACTTTGCTGGTCTCCACATGCGTCTTACTTGGCTGCTCGTTGTACCCGTTCCCTAAATGTCCTCCGTGTTCTCAGCGGTACGCCATGGGGAGCAGATGGAATGCTCCTGCTTCGCTTATATCGGTCCATTGTCCTATCAATGCTGGATTATGGGAGCTTTGTCTACTCTTCTGCCTAGCCGTCCATCTTACGCCGTCTAAACTCTCTTCACCATCGGGGATTACGTCTGGCGACTGGAGCATTCTACAGCAGCACTGTTGAGAGTCTGTATGCCGAAGCTAAACTGCCGGCGCGATATGTCGCTTTGTCCCGGCGGAGGTTCAAGTCCTCCCTCGGACATGACTGTGTGTGTTTGTCCTTAGGATAGTGTGTAAGCTTAGGGACTGATGACCTTAGCAGTTAAGTCCCATAAGATTTCACACATATTTGAACATTTTTGTTGCTTTGTCGGTACGCCTGCCGACTAATATCAATGCCCGACCACCCTTCTTTCTTTGACGACTCTCTCGACCGCAAATACTGGCTGTATGTCTGCCCTGCTACCTGCTGGAGTTGCTTTCGTCGCCTGCTTCAGCAACTTGATTTTACCCTCCCTAAGACTTTTCGAGTGGGTGAGAGCCCGACGCCACCTTGTCTCCAGGCTCAAGTTCGCGTTCATCTTGAACTCAGCTCGCTTCCAAAGGAGAGGACCGCGGATTCGATATACCGCTCGGGGTTCGTCGAACTTCGTTCGAAGCTCGCTAATAACGTCTTTATTTACACAGATGGCTCCGAGACTACTGCTGGCGTCGGATGTGACTTTGTCGTTGGAGATACCACCTTTCAATACCGGCTCCTTGACCAGTGTTCGAGCTTTACAGCTGAGCTTTTTTCTCTCTATCAGGCTGTTCAGCATATCCGCCGCCATCGTCATTCTCCCTATGCCATCTGGTCTGATTCTTTGAGCGCCATTCAGAGTCTCCGTGACCCATATTCGGACCACCCTCTCGTGCAACAAATTCAACGGTCCTTTTAGTCGTAGCTAATACCGGCGTCCTTTTTTTTTGTGGATTCCTGGCCACGTCGGTGTGCCTGGGAACGAAGCTGCTGATGCTGCGGCCAAGGCTGCTGCCCTCCTATCTCGGACAGCTTCCTTTTGTGTCCTATCAACTGATGCTAGTGGGGTTCTTTGCCGGCGCGTTTCATCATTGCGGCATGCGGCTTGGTCCTCTCTCCACGAAAACAAGCTTAGGGCCATCAAACCGATCCCGACGGCTTGGACGACCTCGTCACGCCCTTCCCGGCGAGAGGTCATTGTGGCCAGGTTGCGGACTCGGAGTTGCCGACTTAGCCACCGCTACCTGTTGTCCGGTGAGCCCGCCCCGCAGTGCCCCTGTGGTCATCCATTGACGGTGCGCCACGTCTTATTGTCCTGTCCCCGTTTCATTCACTCTCGTGTCGTCCTGTGTCTGCCGTCTACCTTACAGGAACTTTTAGCTGATGACGCTCGAGCAGCTGCTCGTGTCCTTCGCTTTATTACACTGACGGACTTGTCCAAAAAGATCTAACTCTTTTATTTTGTTTCTCTGCGTCTTTGTAAGTACTTTCTGATGTTGCCCCCTAGTGTTTTTTAACTATTAATGCACTAACGTTTGTGTCTCGGCGCTAATGACCTTAGTAGTTGAGCGCCCTAAACAAAACAAAATGAGGCACGCTGACACCCTAGACATTGTGCAGAGACCACACTGCCCCATTCACAACTGAATACGAAACTCACACTACGGAACTACACAGGTATTTGTACCTAGCGGTGTACACGGCTATCATGAAGCATTCAGTAGTTTTTAAACCTCCATGTTTCTCAAAGTATTGCTTGTACAAATACGGCTGATGCGTAAAAAGAACCGTAAAGTCAAAAGTTTCGCATTTTGCACTCTGCAAAAGTTCTATTAGCGCCCCGATTGTCATGCGACACACATCCAAGCGGTAGTATAGTTCGTTCCATACTTCATGTAGCAATTTGCTGTCAGTGGTCAGTACAGCGGCATTGATGCGTTCTCAGAGTTCTCCCACCGTTCTTGGTAGCAGGCTACATAAATACGGTCCTTGATAACCCCCAGAGGAAAAAGTCGAGGCATTAAGTGAGACGGCCCATGGGGATCAAGGGAAAGTGGTTACGTTGTCACCGTTTCATCCAATGCGGCGACGAGAAAGTTCTTCGTTCAGGTAGCAACCAACAACGGGGTTCCAATGAGGGAGTGCCCCCTTGTTGTTGGAAGACGAAATTCTCGGGATCAGCATATCTAGGTAAGGGGCACCCGTCACAGTCTTCTCACAGGAGAGAAACGGCACATACAGCTTCGTCTCTGACACTGCACAGAAAACGATCTTCGGCGAATCGCGTCCAAGCACCAAAATATAATGACGATTTTCAGTGCCCGACCTATCACATTGCAGCGATTAACATTTCCGGATAACCTGAAAGTTACTTCGTTGCTGAATGTGCTTGGATATGAAATTTTTATCCTCAATTGCTTCGTGCGATAATTTTTTTTTCCCGTACGAAGCTTAAGCTTTCCCTTACATCCTTCACACGGTTGCGTATGGCGCATTTGGCCTACCGCTACTTCCGTATTTCCAGGCACAACTGGCGTCCCTAAATTGTCGATGCCAACACACAATGCTCAGTGTAAATGTCATTTCTCAGTGCTGGGAAGCGTTCTTACTCGGATCGCTAGAGAACATTCAAACAAATCGTATTAATGAGTTTTATTCCAAAATGAAAAGACAATCGTTAACTGCACAGAAGTACCGCAAGCAAAGGGCGACCTACAAAATAAACAAGCTTCTTCAGTGAATACAGTTCCCAGTCGGGGCTACATAGAGATCACACGCGAGGTAACAAGAGCTGGCGCTTCTGTTTAGGCCGCTAGTCTTGAAGCTGCTGTTCAGCTGGGCTGCGACCCGTCGGGCGCGGCGCTTATGTCCTATTCCCATAGGGGCCGCTGCTGTCGCGTTATCGCCCTGGAAAAGGGGTCGGTCGGCGTGCAATTGGCTGACGTCTTCTCACAGCCCTCTCTTCTCTGTCGTTAGCAACTGGCGTGAGGTCGCTTGACTTTACATCGTTACAAACATCTCGCATAATGAAATCTTGTCGGCCTTCCATCCGCGACGTTTCGATGAGTGACACTCTCATCATCTTCTGGCGAACTTTCGAATGACCCTCATCGAAACGTCGCGGATTTTCTACGCAGCTACCCGGATGGAAGGCCGAGAAGATTTCATCAGCAGTACACACCGGGAAAGCCTGTATTCACGTATAAACATCTCGCATATTGCAACACGCAGAAACTATTTTGTGAAAGTCATAAGGCTAGTCGAAGACGGTCGAGCAGTTCAGTTGCGAGTACAAATGTGTGACGATACGAAGTGGAACGACCATATTACACGGGCAGCTGTGCGTGCAGCAAACGGCAGCGTGATATTCCTGACTGGACTGTAATGGATAAAACAAAAACGAGCTGAAGCAAAGCTAAGCTGCGACAATCGTGCGGTTCATTAACGACTTGCTGTTGTCGTCCTGTCCCCCGGCAGCGTCTTCGTCGGCGGAGCCGTCGTCGCGGTCGTCCGTGGCGGTGCCGCCCCCGCCGGCCGCCGCCCCCCAGCAAGGCCTCGCCGCCCCCGCGCCCGGCGCCACCCACGCCGCGCACTGCTTCGTCACGTCCGTCACCTCCATCACCAGCCTCGACACCGGCTACCAGGTACTGTGCGCTGCGGCCGCTGCCCTGCCCTCCGTTGACGGAGCTCCCTTTTTCTTCTGAGTGAGCTGCTGTTTAGCTGACTACTAGTGGTTACTCCTTCCCTGTGCCAGCTCCCTTGGCTCAGAGTACCGCTTGCACCCATTGTCCTAAATTATTTGCTTGAAGTATTCCAGTCGGCCTCCCATTACAATATTTACCTTTCTCATTTCCCTCTGGTTATTCCCTGATGTCTTACCATGCGTCCTATGGTCCTGTCCCTTCTTATCAGTGTTTTCCATGTGTTAACTCCTTCGCCGATACTGTGGAGAAACTTCATTCCTTACCAGTTTAATTAATTTTCAACATCCATCTATAACACCACATGACAAATGCTTCACGTCCCTTCTGTTCCGCTTTTCCTACATCGATTTACCACTACCGTACTGTGCTGTGCTGCAAACGTCCATTCTCAAAAATTTCTTCCTCAAATGAAGGCCAGTGTTTGATAATATTAGACTTATTTTTGCCAGGAATGTCCTCTTTGCCTGTACTAGTCTGCTTTCTAAGTCCTTGCTTGGTGCATATGTTTTTTTCTTTTTCTTTTTCTTTTTGTGTCGTAGGCAGCAGAATTCCTTCACTCATTCACTCGCTCTACTTTTCACTCCCCAAGTTTAATGTCAATTGTATTCCTAAACTGATTTCAGCTGGTCCTCATTACTTTCGTCTTTGTTGGGTTTAATTTGAATCCATATTCTGTACTCAGTAGACTACTGATTCGCTTCATTATGTTTATAATTAGCTATCGTCTATGACACTGAATATCAATGTCATCAGTGTATCTTATTAACGCTAATGTTTAACCCTGAATTTAATTGCATTCCTGTATCTATAGGCTAGATTTTCATATTTTACTGTCTTTCTGGTTTATTTTTATGAAATGTTACTTCCACTGCGGGGAAAAAAGCTACACTCGAAGGACAAGTTCATTTCATTAAGTGAGGCGACAGGAACTTAATCTCTGGTAAAAGACTAAAGCCAAATGAAACACATTTCACGGTAAAGGGTGCCCAAACAGTCGCACGACCGTTTAGACATCGCCCTTCTCCCTACACCCTCTGTCCTGCGTAACGCAGGCGTGGCGAATGATATCCTGCGGTACATGGCCCGAAGTTTATTGCATCTTACGTTGCAATCCTTCAGTGGTTCTTCCATGTCCTGGAGCAGGAATTACTTACCGCTTGATCATCTGTCATACTTGTTGATATGACGAGAGGTCTGGTGCACTTGCTGGCCAAAGCAGTTCATCATGAAGAGCGCGATGCGGCGCACCAGTCGTATGTGGAGGTGCTTTGTGCTGAAAGAAAAGCGCACCAGCTTCCAGTGGAAGAAATGACAACAGTACGGGGACAACAGCCTGAGCAGTGTAGCGAGGGCTTCTTACTTCATCCTGCGGAAGTACCAAACGTGACTACGTTAAAGGTGATGGCTGTCCACACCGTGGAGGCAGCGATGGGACCTGTGTGTTGTGGGCGAATGCACAGTGGGACGGGGAGCTCACAACGTTTACGTACAACACTCACACACTGAGAGAACCTACTCTCGTGACTGAGAACAACAGTGCACTAGTCCATTCCTCTGGCAGTTATTTCAGGACGCCAGAGAGGCGACGCTTGTCGGTGTCGTGGTGTCTGCGGTAGCCTGGCTAAAGACACTCGCCATCTGAATCCTGCTGTGACCAGACCTTCCCCAGTGGTCCCTGGGGACACAGCAGGTGCATCGTCCCCGGATCATGTTCTTTCGCTTACCGCTGCTCCCAGAGTCTATCCTGACGTGCGTGTGTACTTCGCGAACGTCCAGAAGGTGTGCTATAGGTGAGGGAATTTTCCTCAGACCACTGGTGAAAGAAACTTTGCATTGTGCCTAATACACTACTGGCCATTAAAATTGATACACCAAGAAGAAATGCAGATGATAAACGGGTATACATTGTACAAATATATTATACTAGAACTGACATGTGATTACATTTTCACGCAATTTGGGTGCATAGATCCTGAGAAATCAGTACCATGAACAACCATCTCTGGCCGTAATAACGGCCTTGACACGCTTGGCCATTGAGTCAGAGCTTGGATGGCGTGCACAGGTACAGATGCCCATGCAGCTTCAACACGATACCACAGTTCATCAAGAGTAGTGATTGGCGTATTGTGACGAGCCAGTTTCTCGGCCACCATTGACCAGACGTTTTCAATTGGTGAGAGATCTGGAGAATGTGCTGGCCAGGGCAGCAGTCGAACATTTTCTGTTCCAGAAAGGCCCATACAGGACCTCCAACATGCGGTCGTGCATTATCCTGCTGAAATGTAGGGTTTCGCAGGGATGGAATGAAGGGTAGAGCCACTGGTCGTAACACATCTGAAATGTAACGTCCACTGTTCAAAGTGCCGTCAATGCGAACAAGAGGTGACCGAGATGTGTAACCAATGGCACCCCATACCATCACGTCGGGTGATACGCCAGTATGGCGATGACGAATACACGCTTCCAATGTGCGTTGACCGCGATGTCGCCAAACATGGATGTGACCATCAAGATGCTGTAAACAAAACCTGGATTCGTCCGAGAAAATGACGTTTTGCCATTCGAGCACCCAGGTTCGTCGTCGAGTACACCATCCCATGCGCTCCTGTCTGTGATGCAGCGCCAAAGGTAACCGCAACCACGGTCAGCTAACTGATAGTCCATGCTGCTGCAAATGTCGTCGAACTGTTCGTGCAGATGGTTGTTGTCTTGCAAATGTCCCCATCTGTTGACTCGTGGATCGAGACATGGCTGAATGATCCGTTACAGCCATACGGATAAGATGCCTGTCATCTCGACTGTTAGTGATACGAGGCCGTTGGGATCCAGCACGGCGTTCCGTATTACCCTCACGAACCCACGGATTTCATATTCTGCTAACAGGTATTGGATCTCGACCAACGCCAGCAGCAATGTCGCGATACGATAAACCGCAGTCACGATAGGCTACAATCCGACATTTACCAAAGTCGGAAACGTGATGGTACGCATTTCTCCTCCTTACACGAGGCATCACAACAACGTTTCACCAGGCAACGCCGGTCAAGTGCTGTTTGTGTATGAGAAATCTGTTGGAAAGTTTCCTCATGTCAGCACGTTGTAGGTGTCGCGACCGGCGCCAACCGTGTGTGAATGCTCTGAAAAGCTAATCATTTGCATATCACCGCATATTCTTCCTGTCGGTTATATTTCGCGTCTGTAGTACGTCATCTTCGTGATGTATCAATTCTAATGGCCAGTTGTGTATGTGCAGCAGCTCTTGGATACCCTCGCCCTGCTTGCTGCGGAGTCAAAATGCGGTCCCTGTGAAATGGGTGAAGCTGTTCGACAGGAGAACGCGCTCGTCGGTACAGCATAGTTGAACCCTAGAATGAACGTAGCAAACGGTGTTCACCTCTAAACACAGTTACTGTCTGGAGAGGGAAATCAGAGGGCGCGCAGACAAGCCTCATCGCTGAGTCGTTAACACTAAAACCTCGTAGCATGAGCTGGTGTCACTGAATAGAGTCTTTGTAGGTGTTGCACTTTTTTCCGACAGTGTCGCTAATTGCATTGTAATCTGTAAGTAAATCCATCGCGATAATGGATATCAGACACGATGTAGCTTTCTGTAAACGTCTTCCTTGTTACCAGACTGACATTTTTCGCCCCTGTGCAGGGGGACGGCGAGAGCAGCCGCCCCGCTAGCCGCGGCGCCGAGCTGTCGTCGCCCCCCGGACCGCCGCCCAAGGCGCAGGTGGCGGCGGCGGCGGGCCACGGGCTGGCGCTGGCGCAGCCGCAGGACCCCATGACCGACTCGGACTTCTTCACGGAGAGCGACGCCGACGGCCACGAGGAGGCCAGGGCGCCGCCCCCGACCGCCGCCCCCGCCGCCCTCGAGGAGCCGCCCTCGTCCTCCTCCAGCTCCGCCGCCGCCAGCTGCGGAGACCGCCGAGCACAGGCAAGCCTTCCAGCTTCCTGCCGCCTATGGAATATAGCAGCAAACATAAGGGAATCCACATCACGGAACACTGGAAGTTCTTTGCCAAATTTTGCAGATAAAAACAAAATAAAACACTGCAAAAAAGATGACAAACTGTAATGTGTACGACCTTTTAGAAACATGTCTTTAAATTTGCAAAAAATAAATAATATAACAGAAGAGCGTTCCACAAGCAACGGGAGAAAAGCTCGAAAACTGTAGTAGACATACAGTCACGGTACTTATAGGAAAAAGCTCTGACTTCTGCCGCCAGAGGAAAATATTTTAGCGATAATATAGAATAAAAAGTTTGAAGCCGTGGCAGATAGTTACAGCTTCACGAGCCTATAACCAAGCATTCGTTGGCATTTTCGAAGTGGTAGGACTGCCAGTGGGCTGCTGGTACGGCTTTATATACACTAGCTGCTGGCTGTGACGTCACTGGTGCTCACGCGTGGCCCGCGAGAAAGACATGCCGCGGCGCGTACGTGATGAACACACGCCTGAGTTCACTCGCTCGCTCAGGCCAGCAGACAAACTGCGTTTCTATACCTGTTAACTCGCAACTGGGCGCGTACCTACTGACGAGAATTGCATCTTCCACTGGAATCTGTTATGAACTCTTCCTGATTAACAATTCTAAAACAAAATTTAAGATCAACGCTCGATATAAATAGCAGAACGACCATTTAATCTCTTCTACTTAAGTCCTCATTTCACTGGGGCTTCATGCAACTGATAATCATTACGGCATGATTTTACTTCTATTGTACCCCAGTACAGCCGTAACAAATTATAAGTAGGCCTTTGGACTACTAGCAGTAAGACTCCATAAAAGCGTACTCCAATAGAACACGTTCTCGTTTGTACGTACACACCTAGTTGCGAGCTATCAGGTGTAGAAACGTAGATTGTCTGTTGAGTTGAGCGAGCTAGCTACCTCAGGCCTTCCTTCGTGACGTACGCGCCGCGACCTGTCTTCCTCGTAGGTCTCGTGTACCCGCTTCGAGCTCGCGACTGCTCGATTCCACGCCGTGCCGAGCTGCAGGTCGCTGTGTGTGTTAAGGGTGTTATCGGTATTTCTGTTTCGATGGCTTTCTTAATTACGCAGTCCAAGCAGCGACATAAGTTTCACCAAATTTGATCGGGTTATTGTTGTCTCAAGCACGCTCAGCTAACGCATTTTTTTTTCACGATAGCGTACGAGGTAAAATATCTCGTGCACCTCCCTGCGTTGTTCTGCAGTGCATACTGTTTGCCCGACGTAAGACTGGCCACACTCACAAAGTATCTTGAAGAAGCCAGTTGCCAAGAGGCCTTCTGCATTTTTAACTGGTATCAGCAATTACTGGATTTTTGTCGGGGACTTGAAAATCGATTTGATCTTTTGTCTTTTCAGCAGGCGGCTTATCTTACCCGATACGGAGCCACAGAAAGGCGAGCAAGCAAGTTCTTCCTGGCCCTCGTCGATGGTGTTACTGTCGTTCTTTCTCGACATCACTTAATTTAATTGGTCAACATTGTTGTCGTCCTTCCCGAAGATGCTCAGGTGGCTCAGCTCACGGTGCGCGTTATGGGCGTCTGACATCGTTCCTGCACTATGCATCAATGTTTGCAACACAGTGACTTTGTGCTGGGCGGTGATGCCTGATGGCGGGGAAATAGAGGCCGCTGTGAATAGGTTTTACATAGATGTTGAGGCCAAGGCACTCACTTCGTTTGCAGCGGACTAGGAAGTAGGGGAACGGCAGTGCATTACCTTTTTCTGCCTACGTGGTGACAAAACATTAGTCACTCTTTACAAACAGGAAAGTGCTCGCTTAGGAACGCAGTAGGTGGGGCACACCTAGCACATGGCATCACTAACTCAAGTCATTGATGTGAGGTGGTGGTATTTACGTTCCAGTCGATAGTACATAGTCGACGAAGTAAGAGTCAAGCAAAATCGCACTGAAACCCGAATGGACTGCAGTGAATACAGGTTCATCTCCACCATTTTCCAAACGAACGTTCCGCGGAGTGGCCGTCTGGAGTCTGCTTCCTCGCAAACAGGCCTTGCACACAGTTGCACATAAAGCTGCACTTGTTCAGAGGGTCCAGCCGCGCACAAGATGGTCAGTAGCTGATTGGAGGTGCGTCTTGTGCTCCGACGGTTGTCCGTATTTCATACCATACGAGGCGCCGAGGGCACCAACGCTCCACTGTAGAGCTTAACTCAGTGTGCAGAGGGTGCAGCTCAGTCTGCAGGTACTACTGTGACGTTTTGGGAGTATTTTTCGTACCATGAATTAGGGCTCACTCATTCAGATTACTGCGAACGTGAACCAGAAAGTTCAACATTCTCAGTCACCATGTGCTGTCCTTTCGTCTAGACCTTAGGGATGAGTACGCTGTGTACACTCCCCTCTCCCAAGATTAGTCTTGCTCACCTGGCTTCGTGCATAGTTTCCTGGTTTTACAAAAATTAGGAGACTCCATCGTACTTCCATTGCCCCGCTAAATCAGCCCATCTTAACCACACAGAACATGTAGCGGTTTGCTCATCAGCGAGTCTCTTCAGCTAGATTTTTCCTACGAGTCCGATCTTCTACTCGCCGAGTTATCAAGGCTAAGGACATTCTTACACAGTACTGCTGTGATGTCTTCTGCGGGTGACTAATTTTCTCCTGTTTCACACAAAGTTACGACATTTCAATTTCATCGAACTGCAGGAGGTCGGCCGGTGTGGCCGAGCGGTTCTAGGCCCTTCAGTCTGGAACCGCGCGACCGCTACAGTCGCAGGTTCGAATCCTGCCTCGGGCATGGATGTGTGTGATGTCCTTAGTTCTAGAGGACTGATGACCTGAGGTGTTACGTCCCATAATGCTCACACACATTTGAATTACAGGAAGCGAAGTAAATTCTTGTTAAAATTTTCGAACCAAAACCACGAAATTACAAATGCTTGCAATTAATGAAAGCGTTTCGAAGTATCCCAGAAGTCAGACTACCTATAACGTACACGAAATTGTTAAAATATTTTTATAACTATGGACCCCTACATACTTGCCATTCTTAAATGGGACTGTAATAGTATTTCAGATTAATGATTTAATTTATAACAAAATTTAGGTAGTTATATTTATTTTCAAGTGGAACACACGTAAATCTGTAATTAAAGTCTGTTTTACCTCTACATCATGCGCAGACTGACATTCACCTATTCGCCACACACTCACCTTCGAAACATCACTACGATGTATTACCAGGCACGTAAAGTGTCAAACCCAGTACAGTGGACTCTGGAATACTGTACCATGCAGAAACAAGCACACTATTTCCCCAGTCAGCTCCGCTACACTGTGTCAACAACACGTACTGGTGCTAGCATTAAAATCGGTCCGTCCGCGACTGGGCGCGTTACCCATGTTTTCGAAAAAGCCGCGAGCGAAAATTCGATTTTTCAGGGGGGATCATGTCTCGAGTTCCGTGCTTTGAACAGCCCTTGGCCTAGCGATCATTTCTGTACCTGTCAAAAGAATGGTGTGGCTATCCTACAACACAGAGTCAAAATTTAATTACTGCACACAGTTCCTTCAGCCTGCGCATACTGGGCAATTATGGTGGTAAAAAATGGAAATGAGCGTTTGGCGTCATTGGCCGGGAGGCCCCTTGCGGGACAGGTCCGGTCGCCTTGGTGCAGGTCTTACTACATTCGACGCCACATTGGGCGACCTGCTTCCGGCGGGGTCAGGGATTTTCTCTGCCTCGTGATGGCTGGGTGTTGTGTGATGCCCTTAGGTTAGTTAGGTTTAAGTAGTTCTAAGTTCTAGGGAACTGATGACCATAGGTGTTAAGTCCCATAGTGCTCAGAGCCATTTTTGGGGGGGGGGGGGGGGGGCGACCTGCGCACCGTATTGGGATGAAATGATGATAACAAAACGCCCAGTCCCTGAGTGGAGAAAATCCCCGATCCAGCCGGGAATCGAACCCGGGCCCGTAGTACGGCAATCCGTCACGATGACCACTTCTTTTTTTATTTTATTTTTTTTTATCTCGTCTTGTTCGCTTTCGTTCGTTGTATCTGCTCGAGGCGGACGTCGTAAGACATCCGTTTAAGTTCGTTGTTGATCGATTAACTTTTTTTTTTATTATTACCGAGGGCAGCTAACCCTCTGACCGAACATGCTGAGCTACCGTGCCGGCTCTCATTTTGCTCTATATTGCTCGATGAATTTGTTCGTGGCGGACGTCCGATGACAGCTGTCCAGGTTCTTTGTTGATCCGTTCACTCAGTTTTTTATTACGGAGGTCAGCTAACCCTATGACCGAGCACGCTGAGCTACCGTGCCGGCAGACCACTCAGCTATCGGGACGGACAGTTATGTCGGTTCCTTTGCATTAGGTGTTGTCTAGGGTGGACCTTGGGCGGATTATGAAAGCACCATTTATTCATAGCCTGTTCCCGAGAAAACTCCGAAAAACCATGAGTTTCGGGTATGAAAAGTACTAGTTGTGGGGATAACCACTTAAATTATTTCTATCCATGGCAGTTCATAGACATTTTCACCATATATTTATTAGATGATAATCTCGGGGAATTATAAATTTTTTTCGATGCTACTACGCGTACCAGAGAGTGAAAGTTAACAGTACTTTCGTCCGTGTTATCAGGTCTGAGGTGTATCGCAGTTTCAACTGACGTAGTGATCATACGGCAAAGGTCCTAGGGTCATCGCGAGGGTTCTCAGGTCACCATACTATGTTCTCAGTCAGAATTTTTCATCAACAGAACTTTAATGCGTTGTCGATGGCTAATAGGCACTCCACGCCTATACAAATACGCCCCAAGTGGTACTGCGGTGACAAAAATGAGCTAAAAAGGGTGTTACCGTGCCTGAAAAGAACTTAAAATGACTGTTAAAAATTGTGTAAAACTGGGAAGACTGCAAATTTAGTCACGTACAGTATTTCCAACGACATTTTTACTGTTACGATACAAATCACAAGCCGGCAAAGATCCAGAAAAAATTTAAAACAAACTAGTCTATGTTGATTACACGTATTACACGTGCTTATTTGTTCTTTATGTGTGTCAAAGTGTATGAAACTGTCAAAATTTCACTGACCTATAGAATTCGTTTTTACACAGACAACCAAGACACCTTTGCTGTAACGGGAAAAGAAGGAAACCAGGAGAAAGATGTTCGTGTCAGAGCACGAAATAGGGGTGAATATCTTCCTCTTCAAAAGACTAGCATTAAAATGGGGAACCAGCTACCTCAGTGTTCATTCCGCCTTCCTCAACAAAACATTTGGCTCGCGGACATATTCGTCCTTTCGCGCGAATAGCAGAGATACCGCGACGGTAGAATCTCAGAAGGGCACTGGATGGCGCAGTTGGGGTTGACGACTTTCTAAACCAGAAATCCTGCCACACGGTCGCCTGCAGTGCAGTGACAGACAGGTGTTGCCGCCGTTGCCAGCCTTCGACGCGAAGCACATATTGCTGCAAAAGACAGGCGTTGCCATAGCAACAAACACAAAAACTGCATTACGTGATTGCTTGACGCAAACGTGTAAAGCTCACTGCAGTTGTCAGGAACCGTTTTTCGCCGATTCTGCTGTTGCAACCAAGAACGTGCGTACGGCATACCAGACAAATTGTGTATCAAGTACCTCAAAATAGTGTAACAAGGCCTTACAATGTCGGAATAACGGGACAGAAAAAATTCAAAGAAGAACCGCATGATTAACGGTATTGTTTTCATCTCTTGTGTAAGAATGGCCCATGGATGCTCAACGAACCGACGCGGTGGCATTGTCAGAAAGTCGTTCTGTCTCGCGGATACCCCTACCTCACGAAATTCCACGATCCGACATCTTCACCAATTCGTACTTAGAACTTCCTCCAGCCTATATCTCCACATAATGACCGCACTACTAAAATTAGATAGGCTCTGACTCATTCAAGCCACCGACATTCTACTTTCCTGCCTGTCTTCCACGAATGAAATAGGAAGGTGGGGAAGGGGAAACGATACAAGAGTACCCTCCGCCATAGACTAGACTGTGGCATTAGGAGTATTGACGTAGATGAAAAAGTCGATGATCTGCTACCCTGTCGCCTATGTGGGTCAAGTTGGCGTACCAAATTCACTGCTCTATAGGAGAACACAGTTCCAAGGTCTGCAGCAGTACATCACTACACTTTCGCCGAATTTCTTTGGAAGTTGGAAAGTGTGTGAAACAAGATTCATCCGACCAAATGACGTTTTTCCGTTGCTCCATAATCCAAGTCTTACGGCTTCGGCGCGACAATCCCCTTTTACTGGAATTTGCACTACTGATGATTCATTTTGGAATTTGTTTGCCTTGAAATTCACTACATATGGAGCTCCTTTCACTTTCTTTCGCTGATGACAGGGTTCGCGAGTACAAGATTCAGTTCATCAGTGATCTTTCCGCTGTGGTCATTTTGTTTTTCATCTCAGTCCGATTGAATAACCGTCATTCACTACTGCTCAAGACACGCTTTCGTGTGCGTTGCTACTTAGTTAACCCTGATTTCCCGTTTTCCTTGTTCGCGGTATAAATCTTTGAACACCGGACGTCTTGATCGCGGGAGAATCCAACATTCGAGCGCCAACAATTTGCCGACGCTCGAATTCATTTAGCTCCGACATAATGCACTCCCAACTACACAGAACACTGTTTTGACACACTCTCACACGAAGAATTGAGGACGCCGCTCAGTTGCTGTTCCGTCAAATACAACAGCTCAATCTGCAGGCTTGGCGAGCATGTGCAGTTTATGTTCAAGTATGCAGTTCTCTCGGTGTCACCATACTTTTGTCCACCCTCCCGTATTATTCCAATAGACTTCAAAAGTTCTACCATTTTAACAGGGCTGTAACACTGATCGCATGATTGACACCGAGGCGCAGATGTACCATGTCACGCGATCAGCTAACTAATTTCAGCTGCCCTCTTCCTGAAAACCGTCTGTCATTACCGGTACTTTCATACACCATACTTTACTATGTTTCAAATAAAACTGAACAAATTTCTCTCTTCATGGGCTATAAATAAACAGAATCATTAATATTCGTGTAGTCGGCTACGTACCGTATGTCCATACAACTGCCAGCTGTTATTTATTGCGTTGTAAATGAATTTACTTGCAGCTTTATTTTTATCTTGTTGTTTATCTCATGCATGTACAATCTCTGGGTCGAAATGTTTAGAAGCAGAGAGGGTCTGATACGAACTATCAAACTATGTGTCACCTTGCTTGATTGTGCGACGCAATAGCAATAACAGCATTCGGTTCAGGAACCACGCCTAATCGTACCTGGAGATAAGAAAGTTGGAAACCGACTGTACATACGTCACGTAATCATCAAAATAAATAAGACCAGCTGCAAGGAAACACACTTCCATAGAATAACTGAATCAACAGATGTATGCGGATATTATCGTCCTCTGTTGAGGAGTAAACCCTAAGTGTCTCGATGCCTGTTTACATGCAAGCGTATTGTGCACGTCTGTTGCGCCATTATTTCTGTCATTACTATTTAAAATTCCATGCGAAATCTAAAGTCTATACCAATGGTTCATAGAGTGTGTAGTACTAAAATATGAATAAGGCGTGATCAGATTACACCCCAACGTTTGCAAATAAAGCCATAAATAAACTAAGCAGGTGCTTTTGAAGATTTCGGGCCATTACGCTCGTAGCTAGTCTTTATGATGACACCTAAACTACAAAGTATAAACTTCGTTTCTGTCGTGACTATTCACTCCATCTTCACCACTTCTCCCACCTCTTGGTCTCTACGTCATACAGTCGCTTCCGCATTTCTGCGATTTAATCGTTAGTCTTGTTCTCATAGTTACTATATAATTTCGATAGAGCATGAACAAATTAAAGAACAGTAATTGATAGTGTCTCATATCGTTAACTGTTTCCCATTTAACACACAAAGCAAAACGATTATTCTGTCGCATTCACAGAAAAAATTGTTTCGTACGTGTATAGGTTGTAGCTGATAAAAGAAATCGTGCGGTCCATGATATAAAAAAAAGGTACGGCCAAACATTCAGGAAACATTCCTCACACACAAATCAAGATGTTATGTGGACATGTGTCCGGAAACGCTTACTTTCCATGTTGTAGCTCATTTTAGTTTCGTCAGTAAGTACTGTCCTTCCTCGATTCACCGCCATGATTTCATACGGGATAATCTACCTGTGCTACTAGAACATGTGCCTTTGCAAGTACGACACAACGTGTGGTTCATGCACGATGGAGCTCCTGCACATTTCAGTCGAAGTGTTCGTACGCTTCTTAACAACAGAATCTGTTTGATGACCGATGGATTGGTAGAGGCGGACCAATTCCGTGGCCTCCACGCTCTCCTGACCTCAACCTCTTGAATTTCATTTGTGGGGGCATTTGAAAGATCATGTTTACGCAACCCCGGTACCAAATGTAGAGACTCTTCGTGCTCGTATTGTGGACGGCTGTGATACAATACGCCATTCTCCAGGGCTGCATCGGCGCATCAGGGATTCCATGCGACGGAGAGTGGATGTATGTATCCTCGCTAACGGAGGACATTTTGAACACTTCCTGTAACAAAGTGTTTGAAGTCACGGTAGTACGTTATGTTGCTTTGTGTTTCCATTCCATGATTGTGATTTGAAGAGAAGTAATAAAATGAGCTCTAACATGGAAAGTAAGCGTTTCCCAACACATGTCCACATAACGCATTTTCTTTCTTTGTGTGTGAGGAATGTTTCCTGAAAGTTTGGCCGTACCGTTTGTAACATCTTGTATATATACTTTTACTGTGTGGGACGATCTGATAGCACTACGACGACAGGGGAAGGAAGTGATGAAAATACGAACCCGGGATTTGACAGTAGTGTTGAATTGGCCGGTCAGCCTGAGACCCTCATGTGCTCGGCCAGCTATTGGCCTAGCACTGACCAATGGCGCATCACCAAACAAGTAGCTCGCTCCGCTTCAGTTTGCTGGACGCAGCTGCCTGTGCCTGGTTTCAAGTGCTTGGGGTTAATGTGAATCGTGTTGAATCCTGCCAGTCATCAATAATAGCTGTTTGTTTATTTGATAGTAGCTGTTTATTAGCAGCGTTTCCGTGAATACAACGCCTGTTCGATCTTCACGATATACCGACAAGCAATGTATGCGACTAGACTTCGAAAAAAGGTACCGTTTCACAATTAGCAGTTGTAGTACACTGCTGTCATTCGATTTAGACAAACTGAAATCGTCTGAAACAAGTCGAATTCTGCGTCAGGCTATTTTCAGTTTAAAACAAAGAATTTATTTGGTGCACGATTAGTTAATTTTGATCACTTTGGGTAGCATCATGTAACATTCTACAAAAATAGTTGCGATCCCATTTGTCAACATGTCACGAATCCACCCAGTCAGTAACGTAGAATGGATCAACCGTTAGTACTGTTTGCTTTTTTAAATTTGAAGATATGTGGTAACATACTGTAGTGTACTGTGGTATGACAACGAAAGCAGCAAATAGATTGCACTTCTTCATTCTTGGTTATAGAACCCCACTTGTCAGAACATACGTCATATCATGTTGATCTACTCCACAGTATTGTGTACGTCGTGATATGTTAAGTAATCTTCACTCAACAAAACAAAACTTTAGCGTATTTTTGTTTTTTGTGATACCTAAATTTGTTAAAGTAAACAATTTTCAATGAAATGAAGCATTCTCCTATGAAAAAGATACACTGACTGCTCCCAGGAAATTTAAAGCCGTTGTTGGCCCAAGCATTAAAAATAGTATACAAATGCGAAATGATGACGTTTATCGTGATGTATTAGAAAGTGTTAGCAACGTGCTAATATCAAATCTAACAGTAGTAAGACAGCGCCATTAAACTACTTACGAGTTGCTCAGCAAATGGTGAGGTACTGTTTTCGTTAATTAGAATTCCACCGCAGGGCAATTAAAACTGTGCTCTCAAGTGGAGAGTTAGCTGTTTTAGACATCGTGGCATTTCGGAGTGCCGGGCCAGTGCTCGAACCATCTAGTTTGTCTTCTGCAGGCATGGTTTCGAGGTTCAAGTAGTGGTCTGGCGCGCCACTAATGTCTCGAACTTTCAATTCAGATTGTTTCCCCTTATTCCCGCCTTTATTTATTTTTACTGTCAGGGCGTTTGATTCGCCATCGTCAATATTGACAATTTCACATCCGCTGGTACATAAAGGTGCCGTTTTACATTTACCAAGCCTTATGGTCTTGAGATGTTTCCTGATGTCATCTACCTGTCTTCCTAGATTTTCAGATTACTTTCTTTGCTGATGTGCAACTATTTTATTCAGCTTTTACGGACACTTCAATGTAAAACTCTTTAGGAATGCAACACTCCTTTCTATAGGACAGTGGAAAGGATCAAGAAACGTAGAAATGCATGTATCTGAACCCCATCGCTTTGTTACTGGAGACATGGAATCTGAACCATCATTCCACGTCGAATCAGCTGATTAGTACTTATTGGAATTCACTTATTGCACCGTATACTAATCATCCATTCGCGAAACGCATTTAGTAGCCATGTATGATTCGTTGGCATCTACGCGAGTTCAGTCTAATACCTTGTGTTGCTTTTAGATTTGACTGCGAGAAGCGACTGTTAGTTTTCTGCAATGTTTCCGTGACATGAAACTTCCGTGAAAATCCTCTTGGAAAAAAATTCAAATGGCTCTGAGCACTATGCGACATAACATCTGAGGTCATCAGAACTTCGAACTACTAAAACCTAACTAATCTAAGGACGTCACACACATCCCTGCCCGAGGCAGGATTCGAACCTGCGACCGTAGCGGTCGCACGGTTCCAGACTGAAGCGCCTAGAACCGCTCGGCCAACTTCCGCCAAAGTTTCAATCTTAGAGTAGCACTTGGACCCAAAGTAATTGATTTTTGTTGTCTATACTGAATCTGTCTCCAAGTATAGTTTACCGTCTATAGCTCACTGTAGAACAAAGCAAGTTTTATCCCTGGTGTCTTAATCCCATGTTTCAGTAGTTTCTGCTGGTTAGTGGTTTACACACAGTCCTCTCCTCGCCGATTCGCCTGGGAATTTCGTTGTTTCGTATGTTTTGTAAACGATATTGTAAACAATATGCTGGTTGATAAATCCGAGGCTGACATTTACTTAAAGATCAACCAGTTGGGAAATAGACAGTCCCACTCACTGTCATTTCAGCTGTGAAGCTAGTCTAGAGCCAATAACTTAAAAAGGAAAGTACTGTTCCATACTGTATCTGTAAATGGCTCGACAAGTGTGAAACTACTAATCAGAAGCTGCAAGGGTCCACCGACACGTGATACGAGGGTTTTTTCTTTTGGCCTCTTAACGCGGCTTCCATCGTCTGGAAGACACCCCTTACTTGTGCCACTGGGTAAGCTATATTCTATACTGTTTATTTGCGGGTGCTGTGTGAGAAGGAAAAAACTTTCAGTAAGCCGCCGTGTAAGCGCCAGTTTGTCCATAAATTCTTCGTAAACGGACTCTTAACGAATTATTCGACCCTTCTTCGAATATTTGCTGTCTCCATTAAACGCTGCCCGATTGAACAGCAACACTGAAGAATGAGCCGGACGAGTCTTTCGTGAGACACTTCGCTTGTGGATGGATTGCCATTCCTCGGCTTTCTTTCAATGAATATGAACCTACCCTCTCCTTTCCTACGCCTAGTCTTATGTTGTTCCATTTTACGTCGCTTCGAGAGGATAATCCAATATTTATTTGAATTTTACGGCTCTTACTTCTTTACCAAAAGTGTATTCGAGTAATGGGGCCTTTTGCCTATTTACGTGCAATACTTTGTTTTTGAAACCGGTGAACTCCGTGTATGCGTCATTCGTCGGTCTCTGCAGGCCTCCATGCATTTCACTACAGTTTTGTCGTTGCAATTTGCGCACTTGAAACAGCATCGTCCACGAATAGCCTCACAGAGCTCCCGGCATGTGTCATTCACCCGGGTTTCATTTTGCGACGTTCAGTCGAGAGCCAGTTATTAAATAGCGAAACCCACAGCTACTGTGGATCTGAGACTTGCTGCCAGATAAATACTGCGCAAGCCGAAGCCTCGCCTTCGGCACGCAGTGCTCTTGTCGACCGAGCTGCCCGGGTGAGGTTACGGCTTCGAGTCCTGGTCAGATACTCAATCTGCCAGCGAGTTTCAAAACAGCGTACAGCCCGCTGCAAAGTGAGAGATTCGTTCTGGAAACAATCCCGTCAGCTAATGTAATGGCTTTCTGGGTTACAAGTCACAGCTCCACTTGATGTTTCGGGCGATATTAATGTTCCAATAACCAACAAATTGAACGTGAGCGCTAGCAAAAACCTGCATATTATCCACTGCAATATCGCAGTCAGCAGTGTTACTATCATATGATTAATCAAAAATAAAACGATAGTTCCTGTCGGTCTCTCGGTACTCCACGCACAGCTTGAGGATCCTTCGTTTCTGGTGGCGCCAGGGTGGCTATATGTCACAATTAAAACATCTTTAATTACTTTTGAATACACTACTCGAGTAGTGATTCTCCAGCAGGAAGAGATTCCTACTCAGCGGTTTGAAGATGACCACAGCAGTGGTCGAAACCGGTCACCTTAATAAATAAATCGTGATCAAGACTGTTTTTAATAGTAAATACATAATCTTTCTTAAGTTAAATTTACTGTTCTAAAACTTGAAACTACGCTGAAAGCCAATTTTTTGGGGCAATTCTGTCCATCAAAATAGTAGTACAACTCAGCAGATAGCAGGTTCTGGTTGCATGCACATCGTGTTCGTAACATGTTGACGTTATATGTGACAAGGCAGGGGGACAAATAAATAGAAAAACGCCACAGTATGATTGTATTTAATCTGGAGAGTATAAATTTAAAATCATATTTTTAAAACAAAATATTTTGGAAGTTATAGGTACTTTTTTATCTATAACCTGTAGATTTAATGAACTGCCCGAATCGAGTGTGTTCGGCTGAAGTATCTCAATTCCATCCAAATTAGTTTCAGAAAAATTATCTAAACATTATTTGAGTGGTGCTCTCGTATCAGTATTAGTTCATTAAAGATATCCCCTAAGAAGCATACTCAACATAGTTTCTAAAATATTAAGTGAAAACATGAATCACATGAGCTGATCGTTAAACAAAAGTAAAATGTAGAGAGATGTAATGTAAAGGAATTTTATCTCGCAGCATAAGTGCCTGTTACGTTACGCGGGAACCGTCGTTCGTTAGGTGAAAATCTAGTTTACAACCAATAAAGGGCCTTCAGATTGAAGCAGTGATTGAAATGTAGATGAGGTGCTGGCTGACATCATAGAGATAAAACGAGCGGAGATTTCAGTGGATGCAGGACGAGGCATTTCAAATTGGTATTGGAGTCATGTGAAACGACAAGTCGGATTAAAAAAGATTATAATAAAAGTTGTTAATCTTCCTGCCCCAGCGGAAAGTGTGTGGCCTGGGATCATTTTCGAAATCTTAAAGAGAAATCCCTATTTTTAATGTGGATTTGTTTGTTCCGGAAATACGTAACTTTATCTAACATTTTTTCGTTGTGATAGTGCGGTAATTGACAAAGAGAATCAAAATCGACAGTAAATCTTGGAGTTCCTATTTAAGAGATCAAACATAGGCCTTAATTTGAGGAAGCAATTTCGAGGAATATACGTTTGGAGGACGGCAATGTGTGGTAGTGAAACCTGTACTGTGGGGAAAATCGGAACAGAAGAGAATCGAAGTCGTTTAGATGTAGCGCTACAGAATAATGTTGAAAGTTAGGTTGAGTGATAAGGAATGAGGTGGTCCTCCACAGACTGGGCGAGGAAAGGGATATATGCAAAGCACTGACAAGAGGAAGGGACCGGATGACAAGACAGGTGTGAAGACATCAGGTGATAACTCCCGTGGTACCAGAGGGAGCTGTACAGGGTTACAAACTGTACAGGAAAATTGACATTGGAATACATAGAGCAAATGATTGAGGATATAGGTTTCAAGTAGTATGGTGGAAAGGTTGGCACAGGAATTGGTGGCAGGCGCATGAAACCAGTCAGAAGACTAATAACACAAAAGAATTAAGATTTCAAAGTTGACGATACATCCCGTCCGCTGAGAATGGGGGGGGGGGGGGGGGGCTGAGGGGGGAGGGGGGGGAGGAGGAGGAGGACAGAGTTTAGTGTTACTGGATGTCCCCCGTCGAGACGAACAACTTTTATTACAAGCTTTCTTAATGCAATTTGTAATATTCCGTAAATTTCCAAAACTGTTCTAAATGGCTCCCCCTGTATAATAATCCTACAGCACTGTCTTGGGGTACGCTCATTACATTTCGTCAAGAACGACGCATTGACTTCTAATAGGAAGTCGTGAAAGCAGGCACAAAGCTTGTTTCATACTCAGTTGCTGCTGTGTTCACTGAGCGGATTGCCTGCGTTCTGGAGGTAACAGTTCAGTACTGGTTCGCGGTACTCCGTATCTCGCGGACGAACAGAGCGACGACCATTTGGGCGGAAGTAGAGCGGGCGCCCCTCTGCGCAGGTGATCGACGGCACGCTGTACAACGAGTCGCAGCGGCTGCAGCAGCGCTGCCCCAGCTTCACGGCCTCCTCCGAGATGGAGTCCAGCGGCGTCTTCTCCGACCTGGAGCCGCGGCGGCCGGAGGACGGCGACGCCGACGCCGACGACGCCTCTGCGGCGCACGACACGTCGCCCAGCGGCTCCACAGGCAGCGTCTCGGAGCACAGCCAGGTGGGCACGAGCATCCTAACACCTCTCTGCAGTAGGCCGTGCACACTCAAGTCCATCCACGCACTCCATGGCTACACTCCATACAAATACTTTCAGAAATGCCTTCCTGACACTTAAACCTATACTCGATGTTAACAAATTTCTCTTCTTCAGAAATGCTTTCCTTCCATTGCCAGTTTACATTTTATATCCTCTCTACTTCTACCATCATCAGTTATTTTGCTCCCCAAATAGCAAAACTCCTTTACTACTTAAAGTGTCTCATTTCCTAATCCAATTCCTTCAAAATCACCCGACTTAATTCGACTAAATTCCATTATCCTCGTTTTGCTTTTGTTGATGTTCATCTTATATCCTCCTTTCAAGACACTGTCCATTCCGTTCAACTGCTCTTCCAAGTCCTTTGCTGTCTCTGACAGAATTACAATATCATCGGCGGACCGCAAAATTTTTATTTCTCCTCCCTGGATATTAATACCTACTCCAAATTTTTCTTTTGGTTCCTTTACTGCTTGCTCAATATATAGATTGAATAACATCGGGGAGAGGCTACAACCCTGTCTTACTCCCTTCCCAACCACTGCTTCCCTTTCATGTCCCTCGATTCTTATTACAACTGCCATCTGGTTTCTGTACAAATTGTAACTAGCCTTTCGCTCCCTGTATTTTACCCCTGCCACCTTCAGAATTTGAAATAGAGTATTCCAGTCAAAATTCTCAAAAGCTTTCTCTAAGTCTACAAACTCTAGAAACGTAGGTTTGCCTTTCCTTAATCTTTCTTCTAAGTCGTAGGATCAGTATTGCCTCACGTGTTCCAACATTTCTACGGAATCCAAACTGTTCTTCCCCGAGGTCGGCTTCTACCAGTTATTCCATTGGTCTGTAAATAATTCGCGTTAATATTTTGCAGCTGTGACTTAGTAAACTGATAGTTCGATAATTTTCTCATCTGTCAACAGCTGCTTTCTTTGGGATTGGAATTATTACATTCTTCTTGAAGTCTGAGGGTATTTCACCTGTCTCGTACATCTTGCTCACCAGAGGGTAGAGTTTTGTCTGGACTGGCTCTCCCAAGGCCGTCAGTAGTTCTAATGGGATGTTGTCTACTCCCGGGGCCTTGTTTCGACTCAGGTCTTTCAGTGCTCTGTCAAACTCTTCACCGAGCGAGGCGGCACAGTGGTTAGCACACTGGACTCGCATTCGAGGAACGACGGTTCAATCGCGTCTAGAGCCATCCTGATTCAGGTTTTCCGTGATTTCCCTAAATCGTTTCAGGCAAATGCCGGGATGGTTCCTTCCCAATCCTTCCCTAACCCGAGCTTGCGCTCCGTCTCTAATGACTTCGTTGTCGACGGGACGTTACACACACACCACCACCACCACCACCACCACCACCAAACTCTTCGTCTACATCCTCTTCCAATTCGACAATATTGTCCTGAAGAACATCGCCCCTGTATAGATCCTCTATATACTCCTTCCACCTTTCTGTTTTCCCTTCTTTGCTTAGAACTGGGTTTCCATCTGAGCTGTTAATATTCATGGAAGTGGTTCTCTTTTGTCCAAAGGTCTCTTTAATTTTCCTGTAGGCAGTATCTATCTTACCCGTAGTGAGATAAGCCTCTACATCCTTACATTTCTCCTCTAGCCATCCCTGCTTAGCCATTTTGCGCTTCCTGTCGATCTCATTTTTGAGACGTCTGTATTCCTTTTTGCCTGCTTCATTTACTGCATTTTTATATTTTCTCCTTTCATCAATTGAATTCAATATTTCTTCTGTTACCCAAGGATTTGTACTAGCCCTCGTCTTTTTGCCTGCTTGATCCTCTGCTGCCTTCACTACTTGATACCTCAGAGCTACCCATTCTTCTTCTACTGTATTTCTTTCCCCCCCTTCCTGTCAATTGTTCCCTTGTGCTCTCCCTGAAACTCAGTACAGCCTCTGGTTTAGTCAGTTTATCCAGGTCCCATCTCCTTAAATTCCCACTTTTATGCAGTTTCTTCAGTTTTAATCTACATGTCGTAACCAATAGATTGTGGTCAGAGTCCACATTTTCCCTTGGAAATGTCTTACAATTTAAAACCTGGTTCCTAAATCTCTGTCTTACCATTATATAATCTATCTGATGCCTTTCAGTATCTCCAGGATTCTTCGATGTATACAACAAGGAAAGGATATAAACCCCTATTGCGATAGGAGTATTACAGACTTCCTTATACAATTTTGGGTGAAATTTGGCTAAATTATACAATTTTGGGTTAAATTTGGCTGTAGTACTTTAGCGTTTCGGCAGAGCAGACGGTGCATGTAGTCCGGCGGCGTGTTACAGGAGAAGGAGGCGCAGAGCCCGACGGGCAGCAACGTGACGGCGTGCACGACGGTGATCCCGGAGGAGGCGTCGCTGGAGGAGGCGGAGCGCGCGCTCACCGAGGAGAACAACCTGAAGAACCTGTCGTCGCCCGTCATCACGGAGCTGGCCGCGCCGCAGACGCAGACGGCGGCGACGACGCCTCCGGCGGCCGAGGCGGCGCCCCAGGGCCAGCAGCCCAAGCCGGCCGCCGGCGCCAAGCCGCGAGAGCTCAAGAAGTTCAAGATGCCGAAGCGCAACGTCGTCTCAAAGATCAAGGCCATGATCGAGGCGCCGGCGCCGGCGCCGCAGCCGCAGCCCCACGAGGACCAGGAGAACCAGCGGCCGGCGCACAGGGCGAAGAAGGGCGGCCGCTGGGACGCCGTGATGAGCAAGATAGCGCAGGTGGGTGCGGCGCTCGGCGGCCGGCTGGTGTGCGGCGAGGACAGGTGGCGGCGGCCTGCACTCCAGTGTTCCTAAAGTGCACTGCTGGCTCGCTCTGCGCGAGTGCATCCCATATTCTGCGTAGGGCTACAATTACACTTTGACAGTGCAGATACCATCTTAGTGTATATACAGGGTGTTACAAAATGGTACGGCCAAACTTTCAGGAAACATTCCTCACACACACATAAAGAAAAGATGTTGTGTGGACATGTGCCCGGAAACGCTTAATTTCCATGTTAGAGCTCATTTTAGTTTCGTCAGTATATACTGTACTTCCTCGATTCACCGCCAGTTGGCCCAAATGAAGGAAGGTAATGTTGACATCTGTGCTTGTGTTGACATGCGACTCATTGCTCTACAGTACTACCATCAAGCACATCAGTACGTAGCATCAACAGGTTAGTGTTCATCACGAACGTGGTTTTGCAGTCACTGCAATGTTTACAAATGCGGAGTTAGCAGATGCCCATTTAATGTATGGATTAGCACGGGGCAATAGCCGTGGCGCGGTACGTTTGTATCGAGACAGATTTCCAGAACGAAGGTGTCCCGACAGGAAGACGTTCGAAGCAATTGATCGGCGTCTTAGGGAGCACGGAAGATTCCAGCCTATGACTCGTGACTGCGGAACACCTAGAACGACGAGGACACCTGCAATGGACGAGGCAATTCTTCGTGCAGTTGACGATAACCCTAATGTCAGCGTAGAGAAGTTGCTGCTGTACAAGGTAACGTTGACCACGTCACTGTATGGAGAGTGCTACGGGAGAACCAGTTGTTTCCGTACCATGTACAGCGTGTGCAGGCACTATCAGAAGCTGATTGGCCTCCACGGGTACACTTCTGCGAATGGTTCATCCAACAATGTGTCAATCCTCATTTCATTGCAAATGATCTCTTTACGGATGAGGCTTCATTCCAACATGATCATATTGTAAATTTTCACAATCGACATGTGTGGGCTGACGAGAATCCGCACGCAATTGTGCAATCACGTCATCAACACAGATTTTCTATGAACGTTTGGGCAGGCATTGTTGGTGATGTCTTGATTGGGCCCCATGATCTTCCACATACGCTGAATGGAGCACGTTATCATGATTTCATACGGGATACTCTACCTGTGCTGCTAGAACATGTGCCTTTACAAGTACGACACAACATGCGGTTCATGCACGATGGAGCTCCTGCACATTTCAGTCGAAGTGTTCGTACGCTTCTCAACAACAGATTTGGTGACCGATGGATTGGTAGAGGCGGACCAATTCCGTGGCCTCCACGCTCTCCTGACCTCAACCCTCTTGACTTTCATTTATGGGGGCATTTGAAAGCTCTTGTCTACGCAACTTTGGTACCAAATGTAGAGACTCTTCGTGCTCGTATTGTGGACGGCTGTGATACAATACGCCATTCTCCAGGGCTGCATCAGTGCATCAGGGATTCCATGCGACGGAGAGTGGATGCATGTATCCTCGCTAACGGAGGACATTTTGAACACTTCCTGTAGGAAAGTGTTTGAAGTCACGCTGGTACGTTCTGTTGCTGTGTGTTTCCATTCCATGATTAATGTGATTTGAAGAGAAGTAATAAAATGAGCTCTAACATGGAAAGCAAGCGTTTCCCGTCACATGTCCACATAACATATTTTCTTCATTTCTGTGTGAGGAATGTTTCCTGAAAGTTTGGCCGTACCTTTTTGTAACACATATAAGGCTCCGGGACAATACGTTGAGAATGTCGGTTTCGCGGAAGGCGTACCAGAGACAAATCCCTGCAGTCGTGGTATGCTCTGTGTCCCCGGTGGCTCAGATGGAGAGAGCGTCTGCCATGTAAGCATCAGATCCCGGGTTAGAGTCCCGGTCGGGGCACACATTTTCATATGTCCCCGTTGACGTATTTCTACGCCTGTAAGCAGCTAAGGGTGTTCATTTCACTGTATTTTAACTATGCTATTCCTCGTACACTTTAATATTTATTCGCTCTGTAACTGAATTCCTCTCAATAAACCGTCGCTACTTGATCTTTTCCGTGGAAGTTTATTGTAGCACGTGTTTTTTTTAATGTTATTTTGATGGCAAATGTGCTTCCGCTACTACGACAGCTCTTAAAACCGAATCCTGTACGTGGAAAAATTTCCCACACTGTTTGCATGCCAGATATCGCCAGTGGGATATTTTCTTTGAGCTACACACTTGAAACCCACACCGCTCCGCGTCGTGTCCCTATTACCGCATCTTGCACATTTCGAGTCACTCAGTTTTAACAATCCCCGTCATTCTTCCCATCTGTGCTGTGCTGCTTCATTCTTTCTCGTCGTACCGAGTGAGGTCTTCCAAGACACAGGTCTGTGCGTTCCATTTAAAGAACAGGGAGGCAAATCGTGAATTAAATGTAATATGGAGAGGTGAACGTCTCGAGCATTGTAAAACGCCCAAATATCTTGGTGTCACTTTGGATCGCACACTGACCTATAATCATTGTTATGCCACAAGGGAAAAAGTCTCAACTAGAAACATCATCATCAGGAAACTAACCAGCGGATCCTGGGGTGCAAACCCAAAGGGCTGAGAACTTCAGCCCTTGTGCTCAGTGTGTCAGCCGCGGAATACGCCGCTCCAGTATGATATGCATCAACACACGCGAGAAAAGCTGATGTCGCGCTGAATGAAATGGCACGGATTGTTACCGGATGCTTGAGGCCGACCCCAGTGCACAAAATGTACTTAATCATGGGACTCGCACCGCCCAACATACGACGTGGCATCGCTGCCGAATCCGAAAAACCAAGCAAGGAAAGGACACGTGTCATCCTTTATACGGACACCAGCCTGCTGACCGACGGCTTTGTTCGGGGAAGAGTTTCCTGTCACGTACCCGAGCCCTGGAAGGGTCGGCTGCAGAGAATCGTTTGAAAAGGTGGGAAATCAACCGGAGAAACCCCCATAAAGAGGTAAAAGAATAATTGGCGCCCGGTGGAGACCTACCATACACAGTCTGGAGAACCCTAAACCGCATGAGGGTAGAAGTGCCAAAGTGCAAGACAAACCTGCAGCAATGGGGTTTCCTAAAAGAGAATGAGAACACTCTCTGTCTGTGTGACTGTGTTCAGGATCCTCAACACCTGCTTATCTGTCATATTTAGACCAGCCCTGCACAATGAATGACTTACGGGAGGCAAATGACAAGGCCATATTGGCTGCTGATTTTTGGAAGCCTGAAGTCTGGTTCCGGACACGGAAAGTAAGTAAGTACTGAGTGAGGTGGCGCAGTGGTTAGCACACTGGATTCGCATCCGGGAGGACGATGATTCAGACCCACGTCTGGCCATTCAAATTCAGGTTTTCCACGATTTACGTAAATCGCTCTACGTAACTGCCGGGATGGTCTGTTTCAAAGGGCTTTCCCTCTCCGTCCTTGGTGCAATGACAGCTCGGATTTCATTTCTAATGACCTCAATGAGGACGGGAATTTTAAACCCAGTCTTCTTCCCTCCCTTAGGGTCAACACATTTAATGACGTTACAGCAAGCCGTTGCCCGTGTCCACGAACACAGTTTGCGCGATCGCTTTGCTGTGTTTTCACTGCTAGGTACTACCGCACTGCACTTCGGACGTGAAGGTCGCTCTAATTAGCAACGTCACGAAGCTAGTTGCCCTTACTGCCAGGTCCACCATTCGCTTTGTCCAGCCGTCTCCTGTCTAACCGTGGGACACCGCAAACTGAAGGTAATAGGTGAGACGTCATGCAGTACGTAAACTGCATCCAGTTGCGTGCACGTAGACGTTTTGCGTCGACGCCAGTTTGACCTCATTACCAGTGGTGGTACAGCTTCAGCAGAAAATAACAGCCCCCTCTCACCAGCAGTTAAATCTGTGCCACAGATGGATCACAATGATTCTGTGCTAAGCTTAACAACTGGCAAATAAGGCAACTACTTTCGTTTAGCAGTCGATAGAAGCTGGAAAATATCCATCTACTGTCAAGTCAGTCAGACTGTATTAATAGTTTACAATTCTGATAAAATATGCTTTATCTCGCAACGAAGTCCTAAGTATTTGCCAAAACTGGAAAGAATGACAATAATTTCTAAAAAACGAAATGGTCTCCAATCAACTATGGACAACTCCACTGCTAAAGTAACTAGTTACTCTCAGAAAAAAGTTGTGCTCAGAGTGGTTCATTAATTTAGAAATTCACCTCCAGATGCAGGAAAGTTCCCTGTCAGACTGCAAATTACGATACTTCAGTCTCAAGATAACACACTCCCCTTTCATGTTTGAAAAGTTGTAGCTAATGTTATTTGTACTGTAATTACTGAGACAGAAGTAAAATTGCACGACACTGACAGCAAACGTCGGCACGTTAACCCTTTACTAACTTCATAAAAACGAATTAAAACTGCGCTATTTGAATCGTGCACGAAATGATTGTTCAGTGTCACAATACTGCACCCCAAAACACAGCAACATTAGTAAAGTGGAGCCACAGCTGCACACATATGGTAAACAAATATGCAATGTGCCCGGATAGTAAACAACACAGAAAATTTCAGTATGCTTCAGTGTCCCTGGTTTGTATAAAACTAAAGGTCTTCAGCATGTACTTTAATTGTTGCGACCATCTTGACAACGAACACAGATTATTTTACTGGAACATTTGTCAGTGCTGCAAACAAAATTCAGTGACTGAGCCTTGTATTTTGTGGGTTGCGTCACCAGTGCTGTGACGCCACATGGTGCGAGTACGAGTGGTCCCAGTAGTGACGTCGTGACCGTGGTGGCCACTGGCCACAGCACTGCAGCCGCGCTTCAAATACAGACGGGGAGAATACGGCGCTGTTGTTAGATCTGCTGCTGAAATGGCAGGTTATGAAGATTAGAGTTCGGACGTGATGTTAGTCGGCGCACGAGCAATGGGATACGGCATCACCGAGGTAGCGATGAAGTGGGCATTTTCCCGTACGACCATTTCACGAGTGTACCACGAACATCAGGAATCCGGTGAAACATCAAACCTCCGACATCGCTGCCGTCGGAAGAATATCTCGCAACAACGGGACCGACGACTGAAGAGGATAGTTGAACGTGACGGAGGTGCAACCCTTCCGCAAATAGCTGCAGATACCAATGCTGGCCCATCAGCAAGTGACACCTTGCGAACAATTGGTTCAAATGGCTCTGAGCACTATGGCACTCAACTGCTGTGGTCGTTAGTCCCCTAGAACTTAGAACTATTTAAACCTAACTAACGTAAGGACATCACACACATCCATGCCCGAGGCAGGATTCGAACCTGCGACCGTAGCAGTCGCACGGTTCCGGACTGCGCGCCCAGAACCGCGAGACCACCGCGGCCGGCTGCGAACAATTCAACAAAACATCGATATGGGCTTTGAGAGCCTGTGGCCCACTCGTGTACCCTCTATGATGTACGACACAAAGCTTCACGCTTCGCCTTGGCCCATCAACTCCGACACTGGACTGTTGATGTATGAAAACATGTTGCCTGGTCGGACGAGTCTGCTTTCAAATTGTGTCAGACGGATGGACGTGTACGGTTATGGAGGCAACTTCACGAATCCGTGGACCCTGCATGTCAGCGCGGGACTGTTCAAGCTAGTGAAAGTTCTGCAGTGGTGTGGGTCGTGTGCAGTTGGGGTGTTATGGGACCCCTGATAAGTCTAGATACGACGCTGACAGGTGACACGTACGTAAGCATCCTGTCTGATCACCTGCATCCATTCTTGTCCATTGTGCATTCTGACGGACTTGGGCAATTCCAGCAAGACAATGCGACACCCCACACATCCACAATTGGTACAAAGTGGCTCCAGGAACACCATTCTGTGTTTATCACTTCTGCTAGCCACCGAACTCCCCAGACAAGAACATTATTGAATCTGGGATGTCTTGCAACGTGCACTTCAGAAGAGATCTCCACCCACTCGCAGTCTTTAGGATTTATCGACAGCCGTGCAGGATTCTTGGTGTCAGCCCCCTCCACCACCACTACTACAGACATTAGTCGAGTTCATGCCACGTCGTGTTGCGGCATTCCTGCGTGCTCACGGGGGCGCTACGAGATATTAGGCCGTGTACCTCTTTCTTTCGTCCTTCAGTGTAAGTTCCCTAAAAACTCTCGACATCTCGAGGCGCCGGACCACCATCTGCCTTGCCCCCCCCCCCCCACCCTTTTTCTTGCTGCTCTACATGATTGCCAGCTGTATCGCAAAAATATAGATTGATTCGCAAACATTCCAGCTCGCCTCGCACACACGAAACAAGCTCTAGTAACGAACAAAATAGGACGTAGACGTGAGGCTGCGGACGTGTTGCAGGGCCAGGCGGAGCAGCGCGTGCTGAAGAGCCACCTGAAGGAGGTGAAGAGCAAGGTGTTCGCCGGGCTGGGCGCGCCGCCGCCGCCGGACAGCAGCACGGCCCGCAGGAAGGCGGCCACGCCCACCTCGCCGGCGGTGGCCGCGCTGGAGCGCGCCGGCTCCGCGGACTCCACCACGCCCACCAGGACCAAGAGGTCAGCTTACAAAGGCCGTGGCGGTTATCTGCATTCTCTTGCTTCTTCACCTCTCCCCCGTGTCCCTCTCTTTTCAGTCTTCCTTTCAATCCCTCTTATTCTACTGTCTGACTTTCTCTCTTATTCTCTTGTCAGACTTTCTCTCTCCTTTTCCGTCTTTTCATCTTGTTTTTTATATTCATGTTTTCCCCATATGGCTTTCATTATCGCCCCCATTCTAAGTTTGTTCCCACCCCCGTTAACTGTTTACTTGTTCCTCCCTGCCTTTACTTCCCTTCTGTCTCCCCTTTATAGCTTCTCCTCTCATTCAACTGGATTCTTGTTCCTTTCCATCTCTCCATATGCTGCGCTGATTTTATACTTCCTGGAAATATGCTACAATACACGGTGTTGATTACTTGCGTATGTAATCCCATCTTATCCTGCTCCCCTACATACGAAAGCTTTACTGATTCTTCCAGTGTAAAGCCATAACAGGCTTGACAGTATCGTCCATTTTTTTGTTCAGTGTTGTCTCACAAATTCTCTCTTTGTCTTTTTCCTGAGGTAACACTTTCAGTCATGTTTTGTCTCCACATTAGCTTAGAATATCCTTTACTAACAATCATAACAAAGTTTCTTCTCCTCCGGTGACCAACATTGGACTTACATGTAACACTTTGGTTAAGAAGAAACCAGCACAAATTTTTCTCTGTTCATAAGAATCCTAGAACTATCAGGAGCATTGCAGCTATGTATGTAATACTTTTATATAATACTGTAACAAATTGTACCCTGTCACTTCCATCAGACGCTAGTGGTTCAGAGCTAATACCACTGGATCTTACAGCAGAATAATACCAACCCTTGTAACTGTTCTTAACAGACACCTTGGACTAGGCTTTACCCTCACCCTTTCTCTCTGTTGATCATTAATATCTCCAAATGACTAAACTCTGTGTCCTAATCAGACAGCTAAAAAAGGGACATGAACTGAAATGGAAACAGCCACTCCTTGTGAAGGAAATGTGGAATTTCTGCACGAGGTAAACATTGTCTCTGTTAAGTCTGTCTTTGTATAAGATGTTTGAAGGACTCAGCTGTTCAGTATAAAATGTAAAATTGAAAGCACCTTCAGCTGTCTATATTATGAACTTAATTTATTTGTGTGACTGGTTTATACACTTCACTATACCCTCTCTGAAGACATAAACAATAATGATAGTGTCAGTTATGTAATAAACAGGTGGTGTACAGTTCAAGAGATCATTTACATACAGTGGTAATATGCAGCAAACAAGAAACAAACTGTACAATGTGCAATATCAGTATCAATGATAAACTAAGAAATAAAATGAGAGAACAGTTGCACATTCTGTGAATATAACCTGGGAAGAAAATATATATGCCATATAATAATAAAATGAACCTACTAATTGTAAGTCAAAATTATGTCATTCTTAGATCACCTCAGTATCACATATCAACAAACAACTGGAAGGTAATGGTAATATTAATGCTCGTGAATCAGTTGCAGCAGAACAATCACATCTGTATACTGCTGAGTGTAGTCTGAAGGTGAATTATTTATATGTTCTCATATACTAGTGAAATATAAAACCATTTGTATGAGGTAAACTCCAGATTAACTGCCTGTAACACCATGTGCCATGTTTGCATAAATGGCTGGCTGCTGTACAGTGGGCCTGGGTTCCATTCCTGGCCATGTAGGAGATTTTACCCATTCGGCAACTGGGTGTTGTGTTATTGTTACAGTCATATAATAAAAATATTTGCACTAGCTGGCCAAACAACCACAAATGGGCTCTCCTGGCCATTACTAGCATATGATCATTTCATTACCATGTAGCATGTACTAATAAACTAAACAAAAAGGAATTTAATGATACATCAAAATAATATATTAATCACAGATCTGTCAGATGCCACCTATTTAATGAACATTTTTATTGAAACAAACTGCAAAACTAATGTAATAAACCATAACGAATTCGAACTATGTAGGGAATGTCAAAATATCATATGAAAGAAGTTGTAACGAACATCATCAAAAAGTGGGAAATTTGCTCTTAGACAGGCATGTGGGTGGGTCATATAGTGAACCTAGACAAACTCCTGTGTACCAGCCAAGTTCCTACTTCTTGATAATATGGGTTACAACTTATTCTATATGATATTTTGATACATCCTACATAGTGGGAATTATTTCTGGCTTATTACACTAGGTTTACAGTTTCTCATTTTAAAAAAATTTATGAAGTAGGTGGCACAATATGCCTCTGTAATTGAGGGATTATTTTGCTGTAACTTTAAGTTGCTGTCTTTATTAGGCTATTAGTGTGTGGTACATAGTGATAAATGTAGTTAACATAGGGCTGATCTCAGGTAAATGGTTTTATTTTCTGGTAGTATATGACAACATATAAATAACTCACCTTTAGATGGTAGTCTTTAATATATAACTGTGACTGTTGTTCTTCATTTGATTCACAGGCATCAATGTTACCATTACTCTGTAGTTGTTTGTCAATATGTGACACCATAGTTCTCTAAGAATGATATGTAATTATTACCTGTGATGAGTAGGTTCACTTCATTGTTAAAGGGCATACATATATTTCATTTATGACTATACGTTTGTATAGTGTGAAACTGTTCTCCCATTTTATTTGTTAGTTTATCATTGATCTTGATAGCTCATGTTGTGTGGTTGGGTTTTTGTTAAATGTGTACTACATATTACCACTGTAATTAATTCATCACTAAATTGCACACCACTTCTTAATGTAATTCACACAGTCATCATCGTGTTCAGACAAGCACCTGGGCATGGTGTAGGAGACAGCTGAAGGTGTATGAAATTTTATATTTTTATCTGTAAGCAACAGGCTGCAAAGACATTAGAGTAAGGAGGAGATCATGTGGCAATTACATTTATCATTTTTTTATATATTTATTGTGTGTGACATTCAGATCTCAAATATCAAACCTCTTCCATGCATGTATCAAAAAGGTTTGTTTCTAATTACAATCGTGAACAAAATTCCAGTTTTCATTGGAAATATAACTTCCTAATTATTGATATTTTATGAAGGGTTGTTAATTTTTAATTTAAACAATCTGTGTTAATAATATTTTGCAAAATATCGATAGGATACAGTTTATATTTGCAACCAAAACTGGAATTTAGTGGGGAATGTGTAACTTGGAAAAAGAAAAGTTGTATTTTCGTTAAAATGATCGGCATATGTGTCAATTAGCATATATATGATTAATTTTATACTTAAATGATGTAAGCACTCAAACTGGGCGAAAAGAAGACAATACTGAGATCTGAACCAGCGATCCATTGATTACCGAATGACCACTTTCCGATGCTATGGTGTGAGCCAAGCGGCTCATTCTAAAAATTCGCAAAACTTCAGGGGTCTCCCGAGAATTTTTAGAGTTACATTGACTGCTTTGGAAGACTGGTATTTGATCTCTGAACTTCACATACCATACATACAGAAAATTACGAAAACACGATTTCCATGTGGCCTCCTTGTTAGATGATGAACGATGTCATACGACAAGAGATAGTAAGACTTCAACTTGCATTGTGCTCGTATGTTATCGGAATGTTCAGTTTACAATGTAATGAACCTGTACAATGAATTCTTCTGCTTGGGCGAAATCTGAAATGGCTGAGCGCTAAGAAAGAATGTGCGAATATGATGTGAAAAAAAATGTTGCAAGAAAACTCTCTCTCTCTCTCACTCACTCTCTCTCTCTCTCTCTCTCTCTCTCTCTCTCTCTCTCTCACTCTCTCTCTCTCTCTCTCTCTCATTGAAATGAAACTTCAATGACATAGAGATGGAAGTAAATTATCGTAAAATGGGGATTCACTCGGGACTCTCGCGCGATCTGCGGTTGGCGATCGAAATACGTGGAGGTGGGACTGGAGTGCGGCCGCCACTACCGCCGTGTGGGCGTGTGCTGTTGCAGCAGGCGGCCCCGCACGCGCGCGTCGCCCATCTCGCAGACGCTGCCGCTGTCCGGCCACAGTTCGGTGCGCAGCTCCGTCAGTGACGTCAGCGGAGAACACGCCTCGCCGGCCACGCCCTCCTGCAAGAGCGTCTCCTCGCTACGTGAGTACCCTCTCTCTGTCTCTCCTTACCAGAGCGCTGCTTAGTCTTCAGATGGCTACAGCGCTTGAGGAACGTGAGCACACCACCTCCCTCTCCCGCCATATTGAAAAAGAGTACGTTCCTTAGCCATTGTGTCGTAAGAATCACGCTACAGTTCTGTTCCGATCTTGAAGAAATTTTGCACACTTTGCCTTCATGATAAAAGGGGGACCGTTGTTTATATACTGCTTATCTAAGATTCGTAATCTGACTTGAAACATGTCTGTATGTAACATACAGTGATGAGCCAAAATATTATGAGCACAGCCCGCCGCGACGTTGGATGCCACCCAGTGGCGTTGCGGCCACGTGACGTGGGGACAAAATTATGCGGAGCAGACACGGACGGGGGATCACACTGGGGAAGATAGGGACTGCAAATGGGGAATCCACTGAGATAAGCGACTTTGACAAAGGGCAGATCATTGTTATACAGTGTATATGAACGAGTATCACGAGAAAGAAGCTGGTCGAATGTTCAGGTGCTACTATCGTGAGCAGCTACGAGATAAATGATACGACGTCCACGACTCTTCACAGAACGCGAGTTTCACAGGCTTGTCTGCTCTGTACAGTAGGATGGTGATCTGTGGCACCTCTGCCGGAAGAGCACAATGCTGGCGCACGCACAAGTTTTTCGGAGCACACCGTTCATCGTACATCGTCGAACATGAAGCTTAGCAGACCACCCCTGTGCGTTCACATGTTGACCCAGCGTCATCGTCAGTGGGCAACGGACCATTGGGATTCGACTGTCGATCAATGGAAATCTGTCTGCTCTTTGGGTGAATGGCAACTTTGCTACACTAGGTCGATGGTCGTCTCCACAAACGACGTGAACGGCAGCTCGAAACGTGCAGCACGCCACGGACGCAGGCCGATGGGAGGGGAGCAGTGTTATGCTACGAAACATTCTCCTGCGCTTACATCGGACCATTACAAGTAATCGATGACAGTTTGACACGCTGCGAACAACCTGCGTCCCTCCATGCTTGATATCTTGCCCGACGGCGATGTCGTTGTACAGCAGTACAACTGTCCATGTCTCGGAGCCAGGCCCGTTCTACAGTCGTTTGGGGAGCATTACAGTGAACTGGGTTGATTCTCGGCGACCAAATTCGCCTCATGGAGATCTTATGGAACACATTTGGGTCGCTATACGGCGCCTTTACGGCATAGGGAAATAAGCTCCCACTATTTACGATAGTTACACGGCCTGTGCGTAGACATCAATTGCCACATACCTCCCAACAAACTGTCGTTCCCTGATACGCAGAATCAGTGATTGGAACGAAATCAAAGACGGACAAACAAGCTGTCAGGCAGGTGGTTATAATGTTTTGGCTCGTCAGTCTATAAAGGGGAAAAGTTGTTACAAAAAACTTGAACAGTTCTTGACCGATTTACTTCAGATTTCTACACGCTCCCCTGATGAAAATCTAATCGGACGTACGCTATATATTTTAAAGCAGACAGGCACACAGTTTATTTATGTATATATACACTTCAAATTTCTACATTCAGATGAAACAAAAAAGAAAATAAATGAAAAATAGATGCTTAACAAACGAAATATATCGTGAAAAAGTTACTGTAATTCCTATCACGAGGTATGCCGCAGGTGAAGATAGATTCGTTCTTCGCATTCTGTTGATACTTTGTGATTTAAATAATGTTGCCCTTCCATTTAAAACTATCGCACTTTCCCATGTGGCTTCAATGTATTGTGAATATCGAAAGGCACAGGGCCAGTCACTTTTTTGTGGCAGATATTAAACGTCCCGTGCAACGCCAGGCACGGCAGCTGGTAATACATAAGCAAACACAGACAATCCCGTATGCCGATCGCTTGAGTGGACTCCTGCAGAGATTTCCGTTATTACAACGTGAGTGCACGTCGCAGCTCCTGATACAGCTTCTGATGGTTTCTTTAAGTATTTTGTGCTCAGAGACGTGATGCAGATGTCAAAGATAAACAAACAGAGGAAAGAGGAATTCCAGGGTGGAAAAAATACTGATGCCTAGGTACTGACGAAAATTGTAGTAGTGGAACACAGGGAAATCTACAGACGCCATTTATGATTGTTTACATTATTATTACAGAGTAACAGGAGGAGGATCACAGAGTTACTGACTTATTAACTTGAAGCACGTGAGGGCAAAAATTTTCTTCTGCGCTGATTCTTACAATTTTGTTTAAGAAAACTGTACAAGACTTCAGTCAATGATAAATTCAGTGAAGCTGCATCTGTTCTATTTCAATTTGAAACAGCTTTGTACCTAAGAAATGATTTTTTTTCCCAACTGAACCGGTCGCAGTCAGGGAATTTTAGAGATGGCGGCTGCTCCCCTACTGCGTGACTAGGCTCACGTACCTGCCCTCTTCTCCGGCAGCAAGAGGTCAACCATGTGACCTATCCTATTTGACATAGTGTGGCTAGTTCGGCGCTTGCTCGGCAGTCAGAGCTGCAAGTGGCAAGGCGAAAGTATTGGCGCAGAAGCCACCGCGGCCACAGCGTGAGTAGTTACTCATAGACCAAATTACTACTGCGGCTGGGTGCTAGGCCGCTTCGGTCGACGAAGAATGTGTTACGCTGTTATGACGCCCAAACAACTTGCCCGTGTAACTCTTCTGACTTACACAGTGTTGACGATTGTCTAAATAACTGATCGGGCTTTTGTTTAGACTGTCACCGAGCGGTTCCGATAATGGCCACGGGAGGCCATGTACAGTAATACACTACTCGCCATTAAAATTGCTAAACCACGAAGATGTGCTACAGACGCGAAATTTAACCAACAGGAAGAAGATGCTGTGATAGGCAAATGATTAGCTTTTCAGAGCATTCACACAAGGTTGGCGCCGGTGGCGACACAACATGCTTACATGAGGAAAGTTTCCAATCGATTTCTCATACACAAACACCAGTCGTTCGGCGTTGACTGGTGAAACGTTGTTGTGATGCCTCGTGTAACGAGGATAAATGCGGACCTTCACGTTTCCGACTTTGATAAAGGTCGGATTGTAGCCTATCGCGATTGCGTGGTATCGCGACATTGCTCCTCGCGTTGGTCGAGATCCAATGACTGTTAGCAGAATATGGAATCTGTAGGTTCAGGAGGGTAATACGGAACGCCGTGTTTGATCCAAACGGCCTCGTATTACTAGCAGTCGAGATGACAGGCATCTTATCCGCATGGCTGTAACGGATCGTGCAGCCACGTCTCGATCCCTGAGTCAACAGACGTTTGCAAGACAACCATCTGCACGAACAGTTCGATGACGTTCGCAGCAGCACGGACTATCAGCTCGGAGATCATGGGTGCGGTTACCCTTGACACTGCATCACAGACAGGAGCGCCTGCGATGGTGTACTCAACGACTAACCTGCCGGCATGAATGGCAAAACGTCAGATTTTCCGATGAATCCAGGTTCTGTTAACAGCATCATGATGGTCACATCCGTGTTCGGCGACATCGCGGTGAACGCACATTGTAAGCGTGTATTCGTCATCGCCATACTGGCGTATCACCCGACGTGATGGTATGGGGTGGCATTGGTTACACGTCTCGGTCACCTCTTGTTCACATTGACGGCACTTTGAACAGTGGGCGTTACATTTCAGATATGTTACGACCCGTGGCTCTACCCTTCATTCGATCCCTGCGGAACTCTCCACTCAGCAGGATAATGTACGACCGCATGTTGCATGTCCTGTACGGGCCTTTCTGGATACAGATGTTTGACTGCTGCCCTGGCCAGCACATTCTCCAGATCTCTCACCAACTGAAAACGTCTGGTCAATGGTGGCCGAGAAATTGTCTCGTAACAATACGCTAGTCACTACTCTTGAAGAACTGTAGTATCGTGTTGAAACTGCATGGGCAGCTGTACCTGTACACGTCATCCAAGCCGTGTTTGACTCAATGCCCAGGCGTATCAGGACCATTAATACGGGCAGAGCTGGTTGTTCTGGGTACTGATTTCTCAGGATCTATGCACCCAAATTGCGTGAAAAAGTAATCACATATCAGTTCTAGTATAGTATATTTGTCTAATGAATACCCGTGTATGATCTGCATTTCTTCTTTCTGTAGCAATTTTAATGGCCAGTAGTGTACTATGATTTGGTATTAGTAATCAGTGCCCTGGTTTATATTTCGGAGGCTGTTTTGAACTGTCTTTTTATGCAGCAGTACCTGTAGTGGCAACAAATGTGAGCATGCAGTTGATGAAACAAACTGGCAGGTTGGTAAAGTGAAAGTGGGAAGCTATGTAAGAAATGGCTTACGTTAATTGACGTTAACATGCGTGTAAGAGGAAGCTGAAAAAGCTCATTTTGGCGAATAAGTGAGAATAGGAAAATTAAATGGAGGGGCACAACCTTCAAAATTACCGTGCTAGTCTGTAAAGTACTGAGTAATGACATAATCTTAGAGGATGCGGCACGAGATGCTAACTGCCCCACATTTACTGGTATCATATCGCGTGGCGACAACTATCAGCTCGCAGATACAAGTCAGTGTGATTAGGCTTCCTATAAATAGAATGTCCCAACGTACCATCAGTCTTGCTTTTGACCAACACATCAAGGAAGGGAAGGCATTCATTCTTTTCCACCTCCATAGTTGTCACCATTCAGCTCAGCGTGAAGGAGTAATTCGTACCTTGGTTCACAGGGCCCACGTTATCTTAGAACCCTGAAACTTTGGCAGCTGAGCTATCACATCTCGCAGTCACCTTTCGTCAGAATGGTTATAGTGAGAGGCAGATCAAACGTGCGTTGCGCTATCAGCCTTCTGTACAACGGGTGGGTGACCATAGCAACGAAGTGGCACCTACGTCTACGGCCTTTTTGCCTTAAGCAGGAAGCATTTCCAACAGGATTGGCCGCATTTTGCGGAAATGTGAAATGTGTTTTTCGATCACCTTCTAAAATTAAGGCCCTGATGGCGTCCGTAAAAGATGATCTCGGTGTGCGTAAGGCTGGGGTCTATCGTATTCCTTGCAGTTGTGGCATGTCATATATTGGTCAGGCAATCAGGACTGTGGAAGACCGGTGTACTGAACATGTCAGACACGGTTACAACAGCCGAGCAAATCCGCTATTGCAGAACATTGCCTTGACACCGGTCATCCTATGGAATACAATAACACGGAGATTCTGGCGTGCACGTCCAGCTATTGGGGTAGTGTTATTAAGGAAACTGTTGCAATCAAACTATCAAGCAACCTTATAAACAGAGAGAGTAGATTTTGTTTAAATGCTGCTTGGAATCCGGCTCTGTCTCTGATCAAAAAACAAAGGGACAGAATTAGTGCTACCTTACCTGTTGATTAGTCACTACCGATATTTCTGGTGTTGGTCATCTTTGTTTGTGTTGACACTTGTACTGTGTGTGGTATTTTCCTTGTTTCTCCTCTGTGAACCGAAGTATTAAATTCCGTTGCACATTGCCTTGCAGTTGTGCCTTGAGAATGGCAGGCTGTGCTCCTGTCGAAATATCGGTTGTGGTCGACGACGTCACCCGGCAGCAAACCCGTAAGTTGTTCGAACAGTCAATTCGCCGGCAAAATTTAAGGTCTCTCATTCTCTCAAATTTCTCGCCATTCTTCGCCAGTGCATGGATTTATTGTTTTTCACCTGTGGCTCAGTATCTTTTTTCACCTGATGATTTTTAGAGCCAGTTTGTGCAATATTACTTTCCGGCATTCGACCTTCCCACAAAGCGTGCGCGAATGGTACAGGAGTGGGGGAAAAGGCAGTAGGCACCAGAAGAGTCAGCCGCCTCCTCGCGCCGTAAGCTGATTTGCGAGAAGAGAGGTAGCCGCGGCTGGGTGTGAGCTACAGGCGTGGCAGGCAGGCGACCTCCGCCTACCCACCCCTCGGTGGCGCGCCGTGACTCAGCGTGAGAGATCCGGCGCCGAGACGCCGCCTATTGATCGCGGCGGGTCGCTGGACCGCGCACTGCCTCCCCAGCCGCCGCCGCACTCAAGGTCGTCTGCACCGTCGTCGCTCTCCTCGTATGAGGCACGGCTCACCTCTCCAGTCACAGCATCCACTATTTCGTCCGTCTCTCCTGGGTGCATCGCATCTAGCTTTCCTGAAAGACGTCGAACAGATGTGCAGAACTATAGACCTATATCTCTAACGTCGATCAGTTGTAGAATTTTGGAACACGTATTATGTTCGAGTATGTCTTTTCTGGAGACTAGAAATCTACTCTGTAGGAATCAGCATGGGTTTCGAAAAAGACCGTCGTGTGAAACCCAGCTCGCGCTATTCGTCCACGGGACTCAGAGGGCTTTAGACACGGGTCCACAGGTAGATGCCGTGTTTCTTGACTTCCGCAAGGCGTTTGACACAGTTCCCCACAGTCGTTTAATGAACAAAGTAAGAGCATACGAACTATCAGATCAATTGTGTGATTGGATTGAGGAGTTCCTAGATAACAGAACGCAGCATGTCATTCTCAATGGAGAGAAGTCTTCCGAAGTAAGAGTGATTTCAGGTGTGCCGCAGGGGAGTGTCATAGGACCGTTGCTATTCACAATATACATAAATGACCTGGTGGATGACATCGGAAGTTCACTGAGGCTTTTTGCAGATGATGCTGTGGTGTATCGAGAGGTTGCAACAATGGAAAATTGTACTGAAATGCAGGAGGATCTGCAGCGAATTGACGCATGGTGCACGGAATGGCAATTGAATCTCAATGCAGACAAGTGTAATGTGCTGCGAATACATAGAAAGAAAGATCCCTTATCATTTAGCTACAGTATAGCAGGTCAGCAACTGGAAGCAGTTAATTGCATAAATTATCTGGGAGTACGCATTAGAAGTGATTTAAAATGGAATGATCATATAAAGTTGATCGTCGGTAAAGCAGATGCCAGACTGAGATTCATTGGAAGAATCCTAAGGAAATGCAATCCGACAACAAAGGAAGTAGGTTACAGTACGCTTGTTCGCCCAATGCTTGAATACTGCTCAGCAGTGTGGGATCCGCACCAGGTAGGGTTGATAGAAGAGATAGAGAAGATCCAACGGAGAGCAACGCGCTTCGTTACTGGATCATTTAGTAATTGCGAAAGCGTTACGGAGATGATAGATAAACTCCAGTGGAAGACTTGAAACGTCCCCTTAGAACAATTTATACAAGACTGTGCTTAATCTGACACACAATATTTTTAGCGCAACGCAATCTGACTTTCAATAATCCCTACAAAAGAATGGCCCTGACTAACATTAACCTATACCTTTCACAAATCACAGCCAGTGATTTTTTCACACCGAGCGCTATGTGGCGTTACCAACAAGAAAACCTAAACAGCCTACTTACAGACTCTGCAGGAGAGACGCTCAGTAGCTCGGTACGGGCTTTTGTTAAAGTTTCGAGAACATACCTTCACCGAAGAGTCAAGCAGTATATTGCTCCCTCCTACGTATATCTCGCGAAGAGACCATGAGGATAAAATCAGAGAGATTAGAGCCCACACAGAAGCATACCGACAATCCTTCTTTCCACGTACAATACGAAACTGGAATAGAAGGGAGAACCGATAGAGGTACTCAGGGTACCCTCCGCCACACACCGTCAGGTGGCTTGCGGAGTATGGATGTAGATGTAGATGTGTACTACATTCATAATCACCAAACTGCGCTGGCATTCTCTGACGTGCTACAGGGGACCCCGATAAAATATTAAGTAAGTAGGCACCTTCTGTCACCGGAAAGAATACAGAGATCGCTTAAAAATCTGTTGGCTTGAGTTCACGATCCACTGTAAAGTAGATGCCGTGCTTTACTGATCGTGCGAAAATTCGCGTGGAATTGAGAATGAGTGCAATGGTATTCGGCGATTCTCATATTTGGATGACTGTGCAGTGAACAAGCACCGCACCTTGTCCAACTTGATAAGGATCCTAGACTATTTAATAGTAGACAAGAATATGCGCGATGCGGCATTGGTGGCGTGAATTACAGTAGCTTAGCCTTCTCTCATAGGTGTACATCTCACTCCATCCGCCCGCCACCGTTACTTATATGCAATCCCGTGTTAAATCGCTCCGTACATATTCGTGGATGCTTCACTGCTTTGACTGACTCTCGATCACGTAGCCTAACGTTATCGTATCCCTTCACTTTACGTTATACTTACGTTGAGTCTTTGCAACCTGAACTGATTATCCGCAAGCGTCTCTGCATTTCGTAAGTTGCCTAACATGTCAGTTCCTTGGACAATTCGGTCAAATGACCTGTGATATATGGCCCTTTTGTTTCCTGAAAACCGCAATGCGCTGAACTAAAATACACACCACTTGAAGTTACATAAAATATGAGAAGATTCATCGCTACTATTCAAAAAAATTATTGCGTGTATTTCTGAAGGACCTGCAAAACGTAAGCTTGTAACATATTTAGTGAGGATAGGTACGGAAAGAACACTTGTCGTGTAACGTACAGAAACACAGAAGCAGCTGTGGCGGCGGCACGCGAGCAGATGTCAGCCAACAGCTGTGTCCCACATCTCGGCACTCAGGAACTTCAACAAACTAGTATCCAACGTTCGTCCGCACAAACCGTCACAAGCGTAACATCTCAATAGATCCCAGTCGAACATCCGTTACAGATAAGACAGAAGGTACAATCCGAAAACATTTACATTTGTACGCATACCAACAGCAACAAAGACAAGCCTTGAAATAAGTAAAAGTGCAGTTAGGGTTCTCCCGGCTGTCGTGTTGCATACGTATGTTAATAAAAACTCGCGTGTTGTACGATGGGCATTCAATAAGGTGGACCCTGAGGCAGTCCTCGGTAGCCAGCCAGAATGCTGATTCAGTTTCCTGAGCTTCATAAATGACGTTGTTATTTTGTTCTCGTAGATTAGAATTTACCATCAACCAAATTTTCGCCAAAATCGGAATAATAATAATAATAATAATAATAATAATAATAATAATAATAATAATAATAATAATAATAATAATAATAATATAATAATAATAATAAAATTGGTCATTGCAGTCATGACTGAACATCTGAAGTCTGCACTTCACATCTATTATGACAATCGTATTTTCTAGCCGAGACTAGCTGGCTTCGTGAACTCAGAAAATCATCACATTTTAACCGAATCCAGACTTCGGGTCACCGCTATGTTGTGTGTCAGCAAAACTACTTTCTTTTCCAGTCTCCAAAGAAATGTAGAAAATAGTAACCAAAGTTAAAATGCATAACAACAAAATCACCAGAAGTTGTTCTGACGCTCTTCGTATCGAAAGCAAATGTCATCAGTTCTTATCTTCTGCCGAAAGAAATTAGCCAGCGATTCTCACTGGCTATCGCACTTCCAGCCGCAACTCCTCAGACTCCACCCGGACCGCGTGCGCTCGAAGGCTCGCCTATTCTCGCCTTTGCTCGCTCCTTCCCGGAAGTACAAATATCTGCTGCAGCGCCACACCTCATTTAGCACTGCCGTGTCTAATTTTTCGGCCGGCACAGATCTCTTCAGTTCAGCAGAGTCGTGGTGTCAGCGCTGTTTACCTTTCGTTATTTCTTCGAGGTATAAAACAGTTCACAGGTCCAGTGTCCTACAACCCTACCACAACGAAGGTCAGCATTTAATAACGATTGTGGTGTTTCTCACGCTGCTAAATACTGCATTTGCTGGCAACAACAGTCATATTATGTGGCAGGTGTCATTAGAGCACAGTTAATAAAGTCATTTCATGTAATAATGAAAAAGCTAGGCACTCACCTTTTGTGTTCCCCACGCTGGTCTCGTCGTAAAATCATGGCTCAATCGTTGAAAATCTAGATGATTATGATTCCAAGCTCGGATGCAAACAGGCCTAGGTTTTATTCTGCTATATTCAAAAGTTTTTGTAGATGCACTTCACAAATCATTCTTGAAGATAACACTTTTTCAGTACAATGGTGATGTAAAAAATGTAATCAGCACTCCGAATTTAAGTTACACTTCCTTTTAATTGCAATATCACGTAAACCCAAAACATCACTTCACAATACAAAACATACTTGAAAACATCTTCCTCACAGTCACTGTTAAAGTTCACATTTTACAAGCGGACTGCAATACGCGTCTTTCCTATATGACGTCCAAGACTTGACTTTCTCAAGGTCCGACTCTCTAGCAACTTATCACCTAACTAATAATCGCTTACGCGCCCAAAAATCAGAGTTACAAGTACGTCAAAATCATAGTGACAAAAGAAAGAATACACATAAGAATAATATCATTGCAATATAAACATATCGATGTATCACAAATGAAATCAAATCTGAATGTTGTCTCAGAAATATGTCAACTACTTCGCAGAAACACAGTAGAATATAGCTGGTATCGAGAGGTTCAGGTGAGGCGCCGTAATGGTTGCGTAATTCAAATACCATTGCAAGTGGCTGTCCTCACAAAAAGAGGGAGAATAGCGATCTATCACCACAATCCTATAAAATGAATGTGAATGACAGAAGAGAGGGAGAATAATTCTCAATATATATTAACGAGTCACATACGCAACAGGAACTGCAAATTTGCAGTGATTTGACAGAGCACGAGCAAAAAATTACAACGATCGACAGATGGGATTTACTGTTCTGTACATCAAGAAGCACTTCGTGCTAAATTTGCAGACACGCAGTACGTGAAGAAACTGGTGGTATGAACAGCAAAATTTCTGAAGCCGCACTTACTGTTGCAGCCTAACAAAGGATAGAGGAACAGAGAGGGGGTGGCGTTACATGTCTGCAATTTCCGAGCGGTTAGTAGCAGAAACACAATCTTTCTGTGAAGGCAGGTTGATTGTTTGCAGAGGCGCCAAGCACTCGATACGGTGCTCGCAGCAGAAGACTCAAGGATACTCAGGAACCTGATTAACGACGTTAATTTGCTATGAAACTAACTACTACACGCAAGGCTATTTCCTGCCGCCGTTGGATAAGCAGCTGCAGCAGCAAGTCGTATAACCCTAGCTTACTTATTTGTTAGATAGTTTAATTAATTTCTTTGCGTGTTTTTGGGTACTTGCATTGTTTAATTCATATATTTCGGGCGTATTATAGTATTTGACAGCTGTAGCATCGCGCTTTAGTGTTTACTTGGTAGATTCTTATTTAAATTGCGTGTGAGTTTCATATAGGAGGAGCAATTTCGAGTTTGTTACTGTAATCGTAAATTCAGCAGATTGTAGCGCAGTCGTTAGGCATTTGTACAGGTTAGTTGATACATTCTTTGCGTGTTTCGCTTGCGTTATCTAGGCACGGACTCGTGTTTCAGTAACTGTTGTTCAACATCGATTAGAATGGACAGGGACTGCGATTGCTGTGTTCGGACGAGGATTGACTTGGCATCCCTTCGCTCACAGCTGCAGTCGGCGCTGACTTCGGTCGCGCAGCTTGAGGCTGTTGCCAATGGGCACCATTGTGGGGAGCCGGACTTGGGTATCACGGGGATGTCAACCTCGTCCCGTCTGTCCCCAGATCGGTCTGCCGCTGTGGTTGCCCCGGTTGCTGCCCGCAATGGGGCTGAGCCCTCGCCAGTGGTTGATTGGGAGGTCGTTCCAAGGCGTGGCAGGCAGCGAAAGGCGTGCCCGGAGGCTGATCAGAAAGCCTCCCCGGTGCGTCTGACAAACCGGTTTCAGGCACTGTCTCTGGCTGAGCCAGATGCAGCTGCCTGCTCTGTTTCAGAGGATCATTCTCAGCCTTCAAGGTCCGGGCAATCGCAGAGGGTGGGCTTACTGGTAGTTGGGAGCTCCAATGTTAGGCGCGTAATGGGGCCCCTTAGGGATACGGCGGCTAAGGAGGGGAAGAAATCCAGTGTGCACTCCGTGTGCATTCCTTGAGGAGTCATTCCTGATATGGAAAGGGTCCTTCCGGATGCCATGAAGAGCACAGGGTGCAGCCAGCTGCAGGTGGTGGCACATGTCGGCACTAATGACGTGTGTCGCTTTGGATCTGAGGAAATTCTCTCAGGATTCCAGCGGCTATTTGATTTGGTGAAGGCTGCTGGTCTTGCTTACAAGATGAAGGCAGAGCTCACCATCTGCAGCATCGTTGACAGAACCGACTGCGGACCTTAGGTGCAGAGCCGGGTGGAGGGTCTGAATCAGAGGCTTAGACGGTTTTGCGACCGTGTTGGCTGCAGATTCCTTGACTTGCGCCATAGGGTGGTGGGGTTTCGGGTTCCGCTGAATAGGTCAGGAGTTCACTACACTCAGCTGGCGGCTACACGGGTAGCGGAGGCTGTGTGGCGTAGACTGGGCGGTTTTTTAGGTTAGAAGGCCTCGGGAAAGTGCGGGATGGGCTGCAATGTCAAAGGGTGCTTGGCAATTACAGGACGTGCTTGGATCAAGGAACAGTCGGAATTATAGTTGTAAATTGTTGTAGTTGCGCTGGAAAAGTCCCTGAGCTTCAAGCGCTAATAGAAAGCACAGAAGTTGATATCGTTATAGGTACAGAAAGCTGGCTAAAGCCTGAAATAAGTTCTGCAGAAATTTTTACGAAGTCTCAGACGGTGTTCAGGAAAGATAGATTAGGCAGAATTGGTGGTGGAGTGTTGGTGTCTGTCAGTAGTGGTTTATCTTGTAGTGAAGTCGAAGTAGATACTCGGTGCGAATTGGTATGGGTGGAGGTTATACTTAACAGCCGAATTAAGTTAATAATTGGCTCCTTCTACCGACCCCCAGACTCCGATGATACAGTTGCGGAACAGTTCAGAGAAAGTTTGAGTCTCGTAACAAATAAATACCCCACTCATACCGTTATAGTTGGTGGGGACTTCAACCTACCCTCGGTATGTTGGCAAAAATACTTGTTCAAAACCGGTGGTAGGCAGAAAACGTCTTCCGAGATTGTCCTAAATGCTTTCTCCGAAAATTATTTCGAGCAGTTAGTCCACGAACCCACGCGAATTGTAAATGGTTGCGAAAACACACTTGACCTCTTAGCCACAAACAATCCAGAGCTGATAGAGAGCATCATGACTGATGGATTAGTGATCACAAGGTCGTTGTAGCTAGGCTCAATACCATTTCTTCCAAATCCATCAGAAACAAACCCAAAATAATTTTATTTAAAAAAGCGGATAAAGTGTCACTAGAAGCCTTCCTAAAAGACAATTTCCATTCCTTCCGAACTGACTATGCGAATGTAGACGAGATGTGGCTCAAATTCAAAGATATAGTAGCAACAGCAATTGAGATATTCATAACTCATAAATTGCTAAGAGATGGAACGGATCCCCCGTGGTACACAAAAAAGGTCCGAACGCTGTTTGCAGAGGCAACGGAAAAAGCATGCGAAGTTCAGAACAACGCGAAATCCCGAAGATGGGCTAAAATTTACAGACGCGCGAAATTTGGCACGTACTTCGATGCGAGATGCCTTTAATAGGTTCCACAACGAAACATTGTCTCGAAATTTGGTAGAAAATCCGAAGAAATTCTGGTCGTATGTAAAGTACACAAGCGGCAAGACGCAGTCAATACCTTCGCTGCGCAGTGCCGATGGTACTGTTATCGACGACTGTGCCGCTAAAGCGGAGTTATTGAACGCAGTTTTCCGAAATTCCTTCACCAGGGAAGACGAATGGAATATTCCAGAATTTGAAACACGAACCTCTGCTAGCATGAGTTTCTTAGAAGTAGATACCTTAGGGGTTGCGAAGCAACTCAAATCGCTTGATACGGGCAAGTCTTCAGGTCCAGATTGTATACCGATTAGGTTCCTTTCAGATTACGCTGGTACTATAGCTCCCTACTTAGCACTCATATACAACCGCTCGCTCACCGATAGATCTGTACCTACAGATTGGAAAATTGCGCAGGTCGCACCAGTGTTCAAGAAGGGTAGTAGGAGTAATCCATTTAACTACAGACCTATATCATTGACGTCGGTTTGCAGTAGGGTTTTGGAGCATATACTGTATTCAAACATTATGAATCACCTCGAAGGGAACGATCTATTGACACGTAATCAGCATGGCTTCAGAAAACAGCGCTCTTGTGCAACGCAGCTAGCTCTTTATTCGCACGAAGTAATGGCCGCTATCGACAGGGAATCTCAAGTTGATTGCCTATTTCTAGATTTCCGGAAAGCTTTTGACACCGTTCCTCACAAGCGACTTCTAATCAAGCTGCGGATCTATGGGGTATCGTCTCAGTTGTGCGACTGGATTCATGATTTCCTGTCAGGAAGGTCGCAGTTCGTAGTAATAGACGGCAAATCATCGAGTAAAACTGAAGTGATATCAGGTGTTTCCCAGGGAAGCGTCCTGGGACCTCTGCTGTTCCTGATCTATATAAATGACCTGGGTGACAATCTGAGCAGTTCTCTTAGGTTGTTCGCAGGTGATGCTGTAATTTAAGGTCTAGTAAGGTCATCCGAAAACCAATATCAGTTGCAAAGCGATGTAGAAAAGATTGCTGTATGGCGTGGCAGGTGGCAGTTGACGCTAAATAACGAAAAGTGTGAGATGATCCACATGAGTTCCAAAAGAAATCCGTTGGAATTCGATTACTCGATAAATAGTACAATTCTCAAGGCTGTCAATTCAACTAAGTACCTGGGTGTTAAAATTACGAACAACTTCAGTTGGAAGGACCACATAGATAATATTGTCGGGAAGGCGAGCCAGAGGTTGTGTTTCATTGGCAGGACACTTAGGAGATGCAACAACTCCACTAAAGAGACAGCTTACACTACACTCGTTCGTCCTATGTTAGAATATTGCTGCGCGCTGTGGGATCCTTACCAGGTAGGATTGACGGAGGACATCGAAAGGGTGCAAAAAAGGACAACTCGTTTTGTATTATCAAGTAATAGGGGAGAGAGTGTGGCAGATATGATACGTGAGTTGGGATGGAAGTCATTACAGCAAAGACGTTTTTCATCGCGGCGACATCTACCACCAACTTTCTCTTCCGAATGCGAAAATATTTTGTTGAGCCCAACCTACATAGGTAGGAATGATCATCAAAATAAAATAAGAGAAATCAGAGCTCGAACAGAAAGGTTTAGGTGTTCGTTTTTCCCGCTCGGTGTTCGTGAGTGGAATAGTAGAGAGATAGTATGATTGTGGTTCGATGAACCCTCTGCCAAGCACTTAAATGTGAATTGCAGAGTAGTCATGTAGATGTAAGCATTAGAATAAGCGAAGGGTACAACTAGTTGCACAGCAGAAGTCAGTGTCAAAGCCCGTGGAGTGAATGCTGACAGAAGCAGCGAACACTAGGAGCATTTTAAGTTCAGTTTTGAGAGCAGCACTCAAAGTGAGACAAAAAGACCTGTAAGAGCTTACCGAGACTGGCAACGAGTGACACAGTCTCGGCGTCCCAATGAATTGACTGAGAACTCTACAGAAATAGGGATTTTTAAAGCTTTATGGCGGCGCACCAATCCACTGGCACTTCATAAGCTTCAGCCAATCCTACGAGTGGTTCTGCACCTCCAGGGCGCCTCTTGCCAACCTCCCCTTCTACTCGTTACGTAAGGGTGTGTCTGGACTTTACTCAGACTGACTAAAAGTTTGGTAGCAGCAGCGTTCAGCTGAAAGCTAGGCGTCGGTGCCCTTCTTATTACGGCCAGCAAAAACAGTTTTTTACGTCAGTTGGCCTGTTTTGAGTGGGGACTGCTGTTGTAGCACTCTGACCAGTGTAATCCCAGTGACGTTGCTATTCTCACCAGAAAGATTGGTGCGTCTGCTAGGACACGCCTTTTGTGATCATCTTCGGCTGTGACACCTTACAACAGCGCCTGGGACACCTGCCCAGAGCGTCCGCAATTCGCAGGGTTCTAGCGTTATTGTAGATTTCCGGTAACCTAAACGTTACCGCTTTTGCCTGCTATCTGACTCACTCACTCACTCTCTCTCTCTCTCTCTCTCTCTCTCTCTCTCTCTCTCTCTCTCTCTCTCTCTCTCTCTGGTTTCCTATCTTGGAGTGCTCTTGCTGGCTTCCAACAGCCCGAAGCATACGAATGTACAAGTAACTACGTAGTCAACACATGACATAATTATCCCACTGTCGATAGCAACAGTTTTCCACGGAACTGACGAAGAGTATGGAGACTATGTATGTTACTGTAAAATATGTTGGTTAAGTCAAGGGGCATGTCTGGAACGATTTTTGGATTTTAAACTCGCCATGGGTGAATTTATGATAGAGAAAGGAGTGCACGAACGAAAATTGGAATATCTCGAATGCATTCCAGACCAAGTGGACTTCACTGCACTCTGCCCACAGTAAGAAACTGCAAGGTCAGCTCAACTTCGTATTGATTTGAAGAGGATGAGTTGAAAAAGAAAATCGCGTTATAGAAGGGACGCATTCTGACTAGTCTTATTTCCCTGAGTTCACTGCTATTATAAAAAAAAAAAAAATGCGCTGTTTGAAGAATTCACTGTTGCCCTGTAAGAATTAAGATAGTTTCTTAAACGTTTTGAGGACACACTCCGTTTTCGAGACAGTTTGCATTTCAGTTGAAAGTGCACCTGTACATGTGCAAATGTAATTGACTGAGCTGCAAGGTAATTCCCGTTTTAATGACAAACCCTTGTACGTTAAAACGGTTCAGGACGTGTACCGTATTTTGCTCAGGTAGAGATTCCTCGTCTTCGTAAGAAGGTTCCAAAAGTGCTACAATACTTCGATCAACATGTGCCTCTCAAAGAACTTTCCCCGATTATGAAACTAAATAAGATGAGGTGGCAACCTGAGTGCGAAAATCTGCGTAATCGTCTGCGTCCGCGACTGTCAGTATGCCGTTATTTTTTACCAGATAAAAATTATCTTAGCGCACCAAAAATAATGAAATGGCCCTGATAATGTGTTTCTCGTCTGATCTGTTTCGTTGAGAAATGTGAAATACAAATTACATATAGGGAGTGTGCCTGCTCTGCCATTCAAATGCGCCACATTCGCTGTCCCCCCCCCCCCCCCCCCGTTATCTCTCCTCGTACTCACAAGGGAACCTCCCCATCGCAACCCCCTCAGATTTAGTTATAATTTGGCACAGTGGATAGGCCTTGAAAAACTGAACACAGATCAATCGAGAAAACAGGAAGAAGTTGTGTGGAACTATGAAAAAAATAAGCAAAATATACAAACTGAGTAGTCCATGCGCAAGACAGGCAACATCAAGGATAGTATAAGCGCAGGAGCGCCGTGGTTCTGTGGTTAGCGTGAGCAGCTGCGGAACGAGAGGTCCTTGGTTCAAGTCTTTCCTCGAGTGAAAGTTTACAGTCTTTATTTTCGCAAAGTTAGGATCTGTCCGCTCGTTCGTTGACATCTCTATTCACTGTAACAGGTTTAGTGTCTGTGTTTTGCGACCGCACCTGAAAACTGTGCGATTAGTAGACGAAAGGACGTGGCTATTCAATGGGAACCGAAAACATTTTGTCACATAAACTGCAACAAATGAATGCATCAGTTTCACAGTCGCACAGTTTTCCCTGTTCTCTGTCAAAACATATGTTTTTAATGTTTTCAAATTTTTCCGTGTGCAGAGCGTCAAATCCTGCATATGTTCAAGCAAATCTGAACATGTCCTGGAATTTTGGAGAGCGAAGTTGATTATGTGTGAGTGCCTGAACGTTGACAATTGACACACGATCATGTAAACAATACTGCTCTGTGTACCTGTGCAGCTTCGCAAAAAAGAGGTTTACAACCTGGAGGAATGGTAATCACGTCTACTCCCACACTAAAATTGTCTGAAAATAAAAAATTAATCTTGTCAGTCGAGGGAAGACTTGAACCAAGGACCTCTCGTTCCGCAGCTGCTCACGCTAACCGCGGGACCACGGCGCTCCTGAACCAATACGTTCATTGATGTTGGCTACCTTGCACACGGACTACTCAGTTTGTATATTTTGTTTAATTTTTTTTTCATAGTTCCACACAACTTCTTCCTGTTTTCTCGATTGATCTATGTTCTGTTTTTCAAGGCCTATCCACTGTGCCAAATTATAACTAAATCTGAGGGGGTTGAGATGGGGAGGTTCCATTGTTAGGCTAGCGTGTCGTGGCAGGAGTAGTGGGAGGGGCTGGGATTTGGGGGGGGGGGGGGGGTGCATGCACACAGGTGGTGAGACCCGTGGCTCTCGTGCCACGGCACGGCCTGCGATTCGAATTATTGGCCACCTCTGGGGTATTGTCCACCATCACTCGATTGGCTATGGCCAGCGTCAACGAACCGCAACATCACCACGCATTGCTAGGCCTGCAATTCAATCTTTAAGCCCATGAGTCACCACAAGTTGGTTTGCTGTGGCATTTGTGAGGGTCATTTCCTAAACGACGTAGCCCTCCACGACGCCTCCACTTTTCACATCATTGGAATGATAAACGAAAATGATACACACTGTTACTGTGTAACAAATCCAAATACTGTCAGGGAAGTGGGGTGTGATAGTCCTATATGGACAGCGTGGTGGTGTTAGATAGTTTATTATATAGCTGGATGCTGTTTATAATCTGAAGATAATTAGAATTGGCTTGAATACTGCAGCTGTATAATTCACTACAATTAGCCGACCGTTAACAAGTCTTGCACTGGGAAGGTTGTCTCGGCAGAAGGGGCCCAAATCCCGGCCCTCCTAGGAGTGCGTGTGCGCGTTCAGTACACGTGCTGTGTCCTGACTACAAAAATGACAGCTGGTAATACTATGAGAGATTTAGTTTTGCAAAAAGCTACAGTCCTGGCAAGACAATGGTTTCAACTTCTCAATTCTTAACAAAGTAATTGGATATTTTCTTCAACCACACATTGTATTTCATTACTCTAGTAGTGAGGAAATTTATTAAACAGTAAACAAATAGGGTAACTAAAACAGAGGAAGCCTTTTAGGCGAGAAATAACTGATGAATTATTAATGTGGTTTGTGATGATAGGAGAGGCGTGTGACATGTACTGAATAGTAATCATACTGGTACATGTGTGTCAACCTAACAGATACGCCCATGCAGCTTTCCCAGAAGCTGCGGAGATGGACTCAGATTGCTGTAAAAAATAGTCCCTCTCTGGACAGTGCACTGTCCCCTGAATGCCGGGGTTAAATAGCTCCAAGAACTAGTGTTCGCGCTCATCTTCTGCTTTCATCTCCTTACAGGCAGCACCACTTCCTCGACTAGTGCTCGTGGTCTCGCGGTTGCGTTCTCGATTCCCGAGCACGGGGTCCCGGGTTAGATTCCCGGCGGGATCAGGGATTTTCACCTGCCTCGAGATGACTGGGTGTTTGTGTTGTCCTCATCATTTCATCATCATTCATGCAGGTGGCGACATAGGACTGAGCAAAGGTTGGGAATTTGTACGGGTGCTGGTAACCGCGCAGTTGACACCCCTGCAATCCAATCGTCGTCGTCGTCATCGTCATCGGGCAGTACTGGCAGCATCGAGGCTGGGTGGGCCTGGAGCTTAGGCAGCATGTTGCAGTAGTTCACAACAGTGCCTAAGGCATCAGAAGTTCCACAGGAGCTGCTGGTGCTGTCGAGGTTACGGTCACATTGTTTGCGAAACACGGCAAGTAGATCACCAGAAGGGCCTGGGCAGAAGGGACAGACGTTGCAGTTCCAAAGGCGTTTATAAAAATTAGCATTTTCGATGCAGGTCGAGTAAGGTACGAGCCATTTACGTTAGCATAGCTTGCACGCAGCGGCCGGCGCTGTGAAAAGACTACAGAACGATACTCTGGAAGTCGAGGGTTCGAGTCGCTATGACATACCTTTTTTAATTTACATTTTTTACGTTAGTTACATTACAAATAAACAAATAATTCTCAACCTATCCTATTTATTAAGATTTTCATAAAAGACATGAAAAGGAAAAGTAAAGGATAGTTTTCGATTGCAAATAAATTTCGAGTGAGGGATTGTAGCGCGTGGACTAAAACTACAACTACATATATAAAATTAGATACTTACTTTAAAACAAAGTTGATGATTTACACTTGCTGGGACAGACCGAGGTGACGCAGTGGTTAGCACACTGGATTCGAATTCGGCAGGAAGACTGTTCAAATCCGCGTCGGGCCATCCTGATTTAGCTTCCCGTGATTTCACTTAATCGCTTCAGGCAAATGCCGGGGTAGTTCCTTTGAAATGGTACGGCCGTCTTCCTTCCCTAATCCACTGAGGCTGATGGCACCACTGTTTGGCCCCTCCCCCGAATTAACCAACCAACGTAAACGTGCTGGGATGATGATGGTCGTAAAAGCAGATGAAGCAGTAATTTTCTCACTATCTTGTACACTTTATGAACGCCGCGCTTTTACAATTATATTTTTAAAGTTTCGGCACAAACTTGTATACATCAATAAGCAGTTCTCTCAGATCGGGCAGATTGGCAGTAAACCATTCGTAACTCGTTTCGCCAAATATTGAAGAGGATAGCTTGTGATGTACAACGGAATATATTGTGATGCCCTCTTCTCGGGATGTGATTTCTCTCTACGAGATGAGAACAATTTTTGAAGCTTTGCGATCAAATTCTTTAGCTGGCGATAAAAATAGATACTGCAGGATTTCATTGCGGTGTGTATTTTGGAGGAGGAGGAGGAGAAATGCCTTTAATACTGCTTGATGGCAATCCATCTTGTAAAATCTCGTGATATCTTTGTGGATCTGTTTGTCCTTCCCCCCCCCCCCCCCCCCCCCCCCCCCCCCGTGTTAATTAACAGAAGAAACGTGTTTTTCCTCTCTGTTATCTTCACTTCATAGCAACTATAACAACAAAATAGAATAGTCGTTCACTGCTTCTGAAGGAAATGTACTCGTATTGAAGTTTCCAAAATGTTGGGTAGTCACCAACTACGGGTACCGAAATTCCGTCAAAGATTTCGTAGTTATAACCGCCTTGACTCAGCTGAAGTGACGTGCACGATTTCCCATCATCGTGAACCTCCTAGGGCAGCGTGTTTTCGTTGCTAACACAGATGTTCGGATAACAGGACATTCTCGGCCACACCTCGTGCTGCGCAGTGACCCTCTGAAGTGGGCTGCAGCCAACTCCCCCTTCGACGCCTGGCCCAGGCCCATCGCAGTCGCTTTTACGGCCGTCCAGGCGCCAGCGAGAGGCGTTAATGTGGCAGGTCACCGCCCGCGGGACGGCCGTAAATGTCGTCTGCCCTCCGATTGCTCTACAGTTGAAGAGCATTTCTCCTACAAGCGAAGCCGTTACCTCCCAAACAGTGGTTTGAAGACTTGCGCTTTGCCAGGAGGTTCCTATTGGAGCTTGTACACTGTTTACTCGTGCGACACTTGTCCGATCAGTTAACGCGCAGTGCGTACCAGGAGAAAAGAAAATGTTTGGTAACAACCTGTCGACTCTGGATCCATTAAAAAAATAGAACTCCCATGAATAAAACGTGTGCGATTACAAGTGAATTAATATGTTAAATATTTGACGTTAAGTATGGAAGTGACAAAGTTTGTAAAAAGTCTGAAATTATGCTTAATTTTTTTTGTTTTTGTTTTTTTAAGGAGTCACTAAGTGCTCTCATTCTCAAATGCTGGATGAGTCAAGTTATATTTGTCTTCTTGTGTTGAACGTTTGAACACAAGATTATACCTCTTGATGAGAAGAATGTTACAGCATTTTAAATTCAGTCAGTAATAACGCGAAATAGTAGCTCACTAATTCATATCGCTATCGATTTAAGGACCTTTTAGATTTCCGAGGTTTTGCTCATCTTTAAGATCGTTCGAATTTTTCCTGTTCGTTAGCAAGGGCGTACCCAGCGAGGGGCAGAGAAAAGCAGCAGCCTCCTTCAAGCCATCCTCTTGTCAAATGTGTCTTCCTGCGCACATCTTAACTCAGTGTCAGTTCGAAAGAAGTCCGAGCGCCTAATGGATATAGACTACTAGGAAGCATACCAAGAGATCATGGACATACTCATGTACCTTAGAACGAACAAACGAAAACATGACTATGCTAATATGAACATAAAAGTCGGCCACATGTCTTCGTTCTGTAAATAACGTTTTTTTGAAAACCAGAAAACGGTTTTTGTAAACCAGAAAACGGTTTTTGTTTACTGTTTTCTTTAACTTATTGCCCTAGCATGGCAGACCATATCACTGTATCCTTCCAAACTTGTTTCTCTTGTTTTCAGAGTTCACGGTTTAATATAATTTGCTAATAGCCAATAGTAAGCTAAACATTATTATGTTTTATCCCTCGTAACTCTCCAAAGTTACCTTTTACCACACACTCTGTGACCTGCTGTGGTCATAGTACTAAGAGGTCAAACTTGATTTAGCGCCTAATCAGTACGCAGCGTACTTCGCAGAATGAAATGACCATCTAGTTGGTCGTGTGATAACAATAGTACTGCTGTAAAACGTCAAGACGTGATATCAAGTGAGGGACGCAGCATTAAAGTTCAGACCATTCAACAAATAATAGGTTATATTCACCCGATATTTTTACTTTTCGCACAATCGTTAACCGATTTTAAACGCCGCCACCGGAAAGAGTCTGATTTTGTTATCAAAACAGTTTACGTGCTGAAGTTTGGTTGTAATATTCGTATGGTAAAGATGAAAAACTCAAATCAAATATGTAAAGCCATTTGGAATCAGGCACATCTGGTGGATCTATCTTTAATTTATGGAATTCATGTATTTGGAAGTTGGTCAGCAGCTGGATAGTATGGCGAGGGGGATGGATGTTGCATAGTCTGCTTGCATGTTTTAAAGACTGGATGTGAAGAGGCTGACAAAGATACGCTGTTGGGTCTGACAAGAGCAGCAGTATTTGCGTCATGGTAGATAATTCTCTAATAGCTTACAAATACACGTCGTTGTGTTATCATCTGGCAAGCAGCGAGGCTAATATGCCAACATAACATTTGCTTTCCTTTCTAAGAATAAGCCATTCAATATCTGCCCTTACTTTTTTCTGCTCAGCACAGTTTCTTGACTGTTAGTTAATGTTGCTCATAAAGTTTCGGGCCATCGCGTGATCTTCAGATTGTGTGTGGCGTAGAGAGCCTGTAGTGTGGCGCATAATCGCCTGCCACCTAGCGTCGGACGCGAGAAGTATCTCCCGGCGGCGCTGCACTCTAGCTTCCGTCAATCGTTACATAGCGGCGCTGTTGGCGCATATTGTGCTTCTGAATATTGTACGTTCACCAGAAGCGCCAATGCGGAACATGATTCGTTAGTGGAATTGATAGAGGCAATTTTGTTCAAAACTCAAGAAGTCTGTCTGCGGAATTCCTCACTTCATATAGCTTAAAACATAGTGACGCGAATCGGTTTGCCTAACGTTTGCGAAGCTTTTGGAAAGCAAAATGTAACCCTTCGTACTCAAAACATCGTGAATATTATAATGCAAGCTACAGTAATAAGATGTCACGTTCTGGAGTGTACGCGCCATGTATTCACGTGTAACAATCTAAGGGGAGTTGGAAGACTGGTTGGTGTTCCCTAATAAAAATTATCAAAGATAAATATACGGTATTGCTTTCTTCTGTTTGAACGCCAATGAGTAGAACGAGGAAAATGATACATCTGTGCCTTTTGGACGTGCACATGTAAATTACTTTAATTCCGAAATTTTTGAAATAGTTGAAAACGTTATGTCTTGCAGTTCTAAAAATACATACCACTGCTAGCCAGTGTAAATTGCTCCTTTGAGGGCTTTATATAAATTTGTATTTCACCATAACAGACACATCGAACCATTCCGAAACTGTTATATTGAATGTTTGACACAATGCACTTCAGATAGCCGCTGAACCTGTAACACATTTTCGTAATGTACAATGAGAGAAATTTGCAAATTTCCCTGTAGGTTTGTTACATAACACCTATTAAATATATATTGTAATTATTTGGCAATGGCGTAGTCAATCTTTTATTTTAGATAAGAAGTTAAACTGAAGTGAGGCGAATCATTGATGTTGACGTGAATAGTCTTGTTTTTACACATTTATTACGAAATAAGTTCAATTATTGTTACGCAAAGCTAAATTAGTGAAAGGTAGATAGGTACCACATTTACATTGCCTCCAAAGTTATTAGTACCGTACATATATTGCTGATAAAATATTCTGTTCTGTGCACCTAAATGATCACTCCCGAAACTCTGTTACTGTCTCTTCATTATTATACTGGGTTTTTCTAGAAAGTTAATGTTGTTACTTTCCCACACTTTTCCATATTTACGCTATACTTTATTTTTTATGTACTTCTCAGATGGAAAAAGAAATTATGTTGTTACTGTCAAGACTTTGAATCAATTTTAATCTGCGGTCGAAGACAGCGAGTTGTCGTTGGTTTTGCTCTTTGCTAGTAGAAAGCGGCATCCATCTTGAATTTAATGGAGAAGAAGATAGCTTTGTTAATATTTTACCAGACAGAATTTCAATTTCGACTTGAAGACCTTTATCTCGTGAATATACGTTCCCGTGAGAATAAAACCATCTGAGCACAATTTTCTCGTAAGTAAAGATGAAATATATTGATATGGAATAAGTCAAATGAGCTCTAAATGGAAGTAGTTTTGCAGTCACACTTATCACGTTTGGTGCAAAACTACATTTCTTAAATCGAAAATCATCTCAAAGGATTTAGTATGTCTTCGCTAACATTTCTGCCTTTTTAGAAAATGGTACTTTAATCTCGGTAAAAATGTTTCTGGCGAGACACTAGACTGTTCCGTGCCGCCTCCATTACGCCTCTTCCGATGCGTATCTCACTGCAATTGTGACACTATTAGTAACACTTGGTCAGTACGATTCGTTGTACGTAGGTACTGATGCACTTTCCGAAAGCTTTCTTTCAGCAGGCAGCACCAGTCGACATTCCTCAGAATAGTCGAAGTCGGCTCTAGTCAGCCACTTGTCACTCGTCTGCGGCTGGAAACACGGAACGCCGCAGCCAATCTTGGCAGCTAGTCTCACCTCAATTTGTTTTACTGAGCCAGGTAAATTACTGGCAGATTCTCCTTGGCCTTGAATATTAACTTATATCTGTACATGGACATTTACAAAGTTAAATTTACAAATACAATTTCACATTTATAAAATATTTTTGGTTATCGGACGATATTTTTACCATTTAATAGAGAAATGTATAGTGGTTTTTTACACCACATTGTATCATAGACATAACAGCAAATTACAAATATATATCTATTGTTGTTGTTGTTGTCTTCAGTCCTGAGACTGGTTTGATGCAGCTCTCCATGCTACTCTATCCTGTGCAAGCTGCTTCATCTCCCAGTACCTACTGCAACCTACATCCTTCTGAATCTGCTTAGTGTACTCATCTCTCGGTCTCCCTCTACGATTTTTACCCTCCACGCTGCCCTCCAATGCTAAATTTGTGATCCCTTGATGCCTCAAAACATGTCCTACCAACCGATCCCTTCTTCTAGTCAAGTTGTGCCACAAACTTCTCTTCTCCCCAATCCTATTCAATACCTCCTCATTAGTTACGTGATCTATCCACCTTATCTTCAGTATTCTTCTGTAGCACCACATTTCGAAAGCTTCTATTCTCTTCTTGTCCAAACTAGTTATCGTCCATGTTTCACTTCCATACATGGCTACACTCCAAACAAATACTTTCAGAAACGACTTCCTGATACATAAATCTATATTCGATGTTAACAAATTTCTCTTCTTCAGAAACGCTTTCCTTGCCATTGCCAGTCTACATTTTATATCCTCTCTACTTCGACCATCATCAGTTATTTTACTTCCTAAATAGCAAAACTCCTTTACTACTTTAAGTGTCTCATTTCCTAATCTAATTCCCTCAGCATCACCCGATTTAATTTGACTACATTCCATTATCCTCGTTTTGCTTTTGTTAATGTTCATCTTATATCCTCCTTTCAAGACACTGTCCATTCCGTTCAACTGCTCTTCCAAGTCCTTTGCTGTCTCTGACAGAATTACAATGTCATCGGCGAACCTCAAAGTTTTTACTTCGTCTCCATGAATTTTAATACCTACTCCAAATTTTTCTTTTGTTTCCTTTACTGCTTGCTCAATATACAGATTGAACAACATCGGGGAGAGGCTACAACCCTGTCTCACTCCTTTCCCAACCACTGCTTCCCTTTCATGCCCCTCGACTCTTATTACTGCCATCTGGTTTCTGTACAAATTATAAATAGCCTTTCGCTCCCTGTATTTTACCCCTGCCACCTTTAGAATTTAAAAAAGAGTATTCCAGTCAACATTGTCAAAAGCTTTCTCTAAGTCTACAAATGCTAGAAACGTAGGTTTGCCTTTTCTTAATCTTTCTTCTAAGATAAGTCGTAACGTCAGTATTGCCTCACGTGTTCCAACATTTCGACGGAATCCAAACTGATCCTCCCCGAGGTTTGCATCTACCAGTTTTTCCATTCGCCTGTAAAGAATTCGTGTTAGTATTTTGCAGCCGTGGCTTATTAAACTGATAGTTCGGTAATTTTCACATCTGTCAGCACCTCCTTTCTTTGGGATTGGAATTATTATATTCTTCTTGAAGTCTGAGGGTATTTCGCCTGTCTCATACATCTTGCTCACCAGCTGGTAGAGTTTTGTCATGACTGGCTCTCCCAAGGCCGTCAGTAGTTCTAATGGAATGTTGTCTACTCCGAGGGCCTTGTTTCGACTCAGGTCTTTCAGTGCTCTGTCAAACTCTTCACGCAGTATCGTATCTCCCATTTCGTCTTCATCTACATCCTCTTCTATTTCCATAATATTGTCCTCAAGTACATCGCCCTTGTATAAACCTTCTATATACTCCTTCCACCTTTCTGCCTTCCCTTCTTTGCTTAGAACTGGGCTGCCATCTGAGCTCTTGATATTCATACACGTGGTTCTCTTCTCTCCAAAGGTCTCTCTAATTTTCCCCTAGTGAGATAAGCTTCTACATCCTTACATTTGTCCTCTAACCATCCCTGTTTAGCCATTTTGCACTTCCTGTCGATCTCATTTTTGAGACGTTTGTATTCCTTTTTGCCTGCTTCATTTACTGCATTTTTATATTTTCTCCTTTCATCAATTAAATTCAATATTTCTTCTGTTACCCAAGGATTTCTAGCAGCTCTCGTCTTTGTACCTACTTTATCCTCTGCTGCCTTCACTACTACATCCCTCAGAGCTACCCATTCTTCTTCTACTGTATTTCTTTCCCCTATTCCTGTCAATTGTTCCCTTATGCTCTCTCTGAAACTCTGTACAACCTCTGGTTCTTTCAGTTTATCCAGGTCCCATCTCCTTAATTTCCCACATTTTTGCAGTTTCTTCAGTTTTAATCTACAGGTCATAACCAATAGATTGTGGTCAGAGTCCACATCTGCCCCTGGAAATGTCTTACAACTTAAAACCTGGTTCCTAAATCTCTGCCTTACCATTATATAATCTATCTGATACCTTTTAGTATCTCCAGGGTTCTTCCACGTATACAACCTTCTTTCATGATTCTTAAACCAAGTGTTAGCTATGATTAAGTTATGCTCTGTGCAAAATTCTACTAGGCGGCTTCCTCTTTCATTTCTTAGCCCCAATCCATATTCACCTACTATGTTTCCTTCTCTCCCTTTTCCTACACTCGAATTCCAGTCACCCATGACTATTAAATTTTCGTCTCCCTTCACTATCTGAATAATTTCTTTTATTTCATCGTACATTTCTTCAATTTCTTCATCATCTGCAGAGCTAGTTGGCATATAAACTTGTACTACTGTAGTAGGTGTGGGCTTCGTATCTATCTTGGCCACAATAATGCGTTCACTATGCTGTTTGTAGTAGCTTACCCGCATTCCTATTTTCCTATTCATTATTAAACCTACTCCTGCATTACCCCTATTTGATTTTGTGTTTATAACCCTGTAGTCACCTGACCAGAAGTCTTGTTCCTCCTGCCACCGAACTTCACTAATTCCCACTATATCTAACTTTAACCTATCCATTTCCCTTTTTAAATTTTCTAACCTACCTGCCCGATTGAGGGATCTGACATTCCACGCTCCGATCCGTAGAACGCCAGTTATCTTTCTCCTGATAACGACATCCTCCTGAGTAGTCCCCGCCCGGAGATCCGAATGGGGGACTATTTTACCTCCGGAATATTTTACCCAAGAGGATGCCATCATCATTTAATCATACAGTAAAGCTGCATGTCCTCGGGAAAAATTACGGCTGTAGTTTCCCCTTGCTTTCAGCCGTTCGCAGTACCAGCACAGCAAGGCCGTTTTGGTTAATGTTGCAAGGCCAGATCAGTCAATCATCCAGACTGTTGCCCCTGCAACTACTGAAAAGACTGCTGCCCCTCTTCAGGAACCACACGTTTGTCTGGCCTCTCAACAGATACCCCTCCGTTGTGGTTGCACCTACGGTACGGCCATCTGTATCGCTGAGGCACGAAAGCCTCCCCACCAACGGCAAGGTCCATGGTTCATGGGGGTACAAATACCGCGTATGTAATACGTCGTCATACGTTTAAAAGAAGACATCTATTCAAGTACATAGGTAATAATTTCCCGCTCCAAGGCGACCACTTTATTCTTTTAACGAACATTACTCCGTAAGCAGTCTTCCCTTGGGGCTACAACGATTCGAAGACGTAGTGTAGTCAACATAGATTATTTAGCTTCTGACAGGGAATGATTATTTTGAAGACTAACTCATTTTAGTGGGGCTCTCAGGAAACGAGAAATAACACACCCCATCAATCTAAGAGTACAGCAAAAATGCATCTATTACTTATTTTCCACTTCGAAAGAGACTGCAAGACATTCAGCGTAGCACTGTAATAGGATCGCATTTGAGAAACCGATGCCGTGGAGAACCAGTATCTTGATTAGCATAGATAGGCACAGTATATAGTACCATGGAGGCATTCAGTTACACGACGCATTTGCAATACGAATATCATATCATAAGTGTTTATCTGGAAAACGGAAATCAATGCGGCCGTAGGATTCTCCGAGTATTAGTGCGTTTTTACTGCTGACTAACATCTTTCAGTAACGAAATAAAGTTGCTGAGAATACATAGAAGAGAAGGACCTATTTAGACTTGATTTCATTCCATAATCAGTACTGTTATAAACGTTTAAATAGTTGGGTGTCTTGCCACATTCCGTGTCTGCTGTCACTGTATTCCCGGGTTCCGAGGCCTTCAGTCTGCTTCTAAAAGGTGATCCTTGCACGCGAGTATTGCTCGTCATTCAGGGATCCGTAGCGGATGGGACTGATAGAGGACAGAGATAAAATCGAAAGAGAGCAGCTCATATCGTTACGGGTTCATTTACCAAGCACGAAAGCATCAAGGAGACACTAAGGCAACTCCAACGGCAGATGCTGCAAGAGATGCGTTCTGCTTCAGAATATGGTTTACTGTTAAAGTGAGAGCGAAAGTTCCTAGAGTAGTAAACAGATACTGTATAATTCTTCCTCCTATACGTCACGCGAAAACGCGATGAACAAAAAAAAATGAGAGGTTGTAGCCATCACGTAAGGTTACCGGTAATATTTCTTCCCGCGATTCATTCACGACTGGAGCAGGAAAGGGGAAACAACTGGGTACACAAAGTACCCTCAGTCACACACCGCAAGGTGGCTTGCGGAGTGTAGATAGATGCAGACCTCGAGACGAACAATTTGATAGAAGGCACTAAGTGTGCCAAGACCGAAAACGGCATAAAAATGGCCTAGAAAAGCCCCATGAAGCTATAGTGCACGGGCGAGATTTTTAATGTCACCCCTCTTATGTCACCCTCTTATGCCAGCGGTAACATTAGTTAACCTTTCCTGTTAGAGTAATGAATGGCACTGACTTTTGAACAAGCTGTGTAAAAATAATTATTTTACCATTTCCATCTAAACTTAACCCCAACACGGGCAATTATCTCGTAGTAAGAAAGCCGGAGAAACAGACTATTTAACTGCCAATTTCAGGTCGACGAAACAAACTGGTGAAGCAAAAATAACACATCAAATTTACGTCTTGTAAGTGCATCAGCAAGGAGTTTTTGATATTAAAGTACGATTTCAATGCAATTTCGCCCGTCGAGAGACCGCTGTAGTATATTAAGTGGCTTTTGTGGGCCAATTTGAGGCTGTTTTCCCGAGTGATGTACCGAGTGAGGTGGCGCAGTGGTTAGCACAGTGGACTCGCATTCGGGAGGACGGCGGTTCAAACACGCGTCCGGCCATCCTGATTTAGGTTTCCTGTAACTTCCCTAAATCGCTTCAGGGAGATGCCGGGATGGGTCCTTTGAAAGGGCCCGGCCGACTTCCTTCCCCATCCCTCCGTCACCCGATGGGACCGATGTTTGGTCCCCTCCACCAAATGAACCAACCAACCAAAACGACAGATACATCCTGTGAGGTGCTCACAGCGTTGTTGTCTGAATATAGTGTGAGCCCTCATTTGAAATGAGACATGCACAACGAAGTCCCGATTTTGCTACCTGTATAAAAGTACAGTAAGTACGTAGCTTTTGCAGCGTAGTCTCCTTTAGTTTGCATTTTGTTTTATCCTCCCGGGTTCATTAATTCCGCGAAGCCCACTGGCGGTAATTGTCTCTGCTGTTGATTAATTAAATAGGAAATGCATTTTCTTCTGGTAGATATGAGGCTTTTATTAGTTGCTAACTTGGTAACTACTTAAACATTGCAACACTTCACTTAGTATTGCGCAATACTGTTTTACAGAGTCAAGTAAACATACGTATGCTCTCAAGTACATTCGCCTTACAAGCGTCTCTCGCTTCAAAATGCTTTTAGTTTTGGAACGTGTCCATAGTCAACTGGTTGTTTGCAGTGCTAGTTTAGAATACTATTTAAAGGTTCAAAACAGGCGTAAGATCTAATACTTTTATGTTGATGTGTTTTGTTCACAAATCAAATGTTTTAGTGTTGGTGCTATAATATGCAGATAAGGCCTTACAAGCTTTTTGTAAGTAGCAGATATTATAATTTGACTAGCGTATTGTACTTTAGGTAATATTGTCAAAGATTGATATTTTGTGTCTCTCAAACCTTTGGTGTTTCTCGTGTTATATAATTAGAGGGTATTAAATTATATGTGGTGTTTTGAATGTGACAAAGGTGCGAATCAGTTGTATCGAATAACTTATTTATGGCGTAATATAATTCGCACTTCTGTCGAATAATCCTCAATCTGGCAAGTTCGATAGGAAGTGAAAGTTTTACCGGCTTTTCCGTCACCTGAACTTTCTCATGAGAGGTAAAGTTTAGAAAACGTAATTAGTTTATGAATTATAGACTTCCGTAATTCTTGTGTTACTTGTAATTAAGTTGCCTACATATTTTGAAGGCTCTCAAGGTTGAGTCGTCGCATATCAGAGATTAAATTAACGTTAGGCTTGGCTGACAGTTGATACTGTTTCGTTACGTGTTTCATGGTAGGAATTTTGACTTAAAATACCAGTTGAACGGGATGCACTGTGTCTTCAAAGGTAGATGTGAGCTGAACATCAACAAAAGCAAAACAAGGATAATGGAATTTTGTTCAGTTAATCAAGTGATGCTGAGGGAATTACATTAGGAAACGAGACATTTGAAGCAGTAGGTTAGTTTTGCTATTTTGCCAGCAAAATAACCGATGATGGCCGAAGTAGAGAGGATATAAAATGTAGGCGACAATGGCGAGGAAAATGTTTCTGAAGAGAATTTTTTTAAGGTCGAATATAGATGTAAGAGACGGGAAGTTTATTCTGAAAGTATTTCTATAGAATGACACATCCTGTGACATCAAGGCATTACCAATTTAGTATTGGAGCTTGTGTGTGTGTGTGTGTGTGTGTGTGTGTGTGTGTGTGTGTGTGTGTGTGTGTTTTGGAGGGGGGGAGGAAACTATAGAGGGATACCAAGAGATGAAGACGGTAAGTGGATTCAGAAGGATAAAAGGTGCAGTAGTCACTCAGATACTAAGAGCCCTGCATAGCATATGGTAGCATCGAGAACTGCACCAAATAAGTCTTCTGACTGAAGAAGAAGAAGAAGAAGGAGGAGGAGGAGGAGGAGGAGGAGGAGGAGGAGGATGAGGAGGAGTGGGAGGAAACATTAAATGTCGTATGATAAAGATTACTTCTTTTTCTTCAGTAAGCCCATGTCGTCATATCGGTTACTAAGGACATCGTTATTATTCGAGCTCGAATGTAAATCTTTGCTTTATAGTGCAAACCTATCAAACGGTCTTATTGATACCACATCTGACGAGATTTGTTGATCGTTTATTTGGTTCAAATGGCTCTGAGCACTATGGGACTTAACTTCTGAGGTCATCAGTCCCCTAGAACTTAGAACTACTTCAACCTAACTAACCTAAGGACATCACACACATCCATGCCCGAGGCAGGATTCGAAACTGCGACCGCGTTTATTTGGTTGCAAAGTGCAGAGATAGATACCACGGGAAAACCGTAACAAATCCAAGTACCTTACTTCAAACTATTCGTCTCGACGTGCCCTGCTTGACTGCGGTACGTTGTAACGGTTATCATTTACACCCAGTGTATGCATTATTTTATGATTCACATTACATACTTGCGTAGGGGTAAGTTTAGCCTGGATCGACTTTCACTACATTTCCAAAACTTAGAACCTGTCATAGTTGGGCAATGTGGACAAGCAGGATGGCTGTTCAAGAGTCCCAAATTTGGCGTAGTCTTTACTGATTGTAAAATGGTAACACCTAATACGTGTCTGTTCTAAAATTAGAATCTACAGAGATATGACCAGTTACATAGTATAGGAGGTGCAATTACAGCTCCCTGTAACGCCGTACGTGCCCTGGATCATAAATTTAGGACTGTACATTCAGTCTTAATACCACTGCGCACTACTCTGCAGTTCCCGCAGTTCCCAGTCAAGATTGTGAAGACCATGGCCACGGCCTGGAACTGTCGACGTCTGCTGTCAAATAATCATACAAATTTTTACGCGTGGGTTAGTTTACAAAGTCATCACAGCTCGCTTTCCCCTTCCTCTTCTCCGTATAAACGTCAAAGTAGTAGTGCATAACGAGCATAGTTGCACCCAGTATATGCTCTGTTACAACCAAGCAAGCTGAAGAATCCTGTATACTGTTAATTACACTCAAGACGGGTGAACACCGGTTACAGCAGTTTTCCAAACTGCACCCATAGTGTTGTTCTACGTAGGTTGATGAGACGTCTAAATTTCTTTATGGTTCAACGCTTGTTTTTCATGGTGAGCAACTTGATGTCTCTTTTTATTGCGCTGTTTCGATACATTGCTTTTCACGTCCCACTAAAATGGTCGTAAATGTATCGCTTGTATGAATTGATATCGCGGTACTGGTGAACCTCAATAAAATGTAGAGAAACATTTAATTGTTGTATCTAATTACTCTAGTGAATTCCTTGAGTCTTTCCACCAAAATGTTGCAAACGCGTTGTACGAAGACCCATAGATAAGTCCACTTTGAACAGGTGCCTTAAAGTTCTGCATAAATTATCACTTAACGCAAAGTGAAGGGTGATAGCCAGTTTTGCATTAATGAGTACAAAGTATTTCATATTCTTATTGATGTTACCAGTTCTCAGATGAATTGCTTTTAAATGATATATTCATAATAAAGTTTCAGCATTCTGGAAGAGGTACTGATTCAACATCACTTAACGAGTTAGTTTCGGTAGTAGTTCATTTACTTGAAAAAGGACATTTGTTCGAAACCTGATTTTACACTAGGTCGCTTCGGTCCATTCTGCGGCCATTGCGTGGCTCGAGTGAAGACTCGTGAACAGAAAATTTATTGCCGCAAAGACTTCCGAGAATAGTTGTCCAAACGTGACTGCAATCCGTGTGGCTGCAACGTTACCGTAGAAACTGCCGGTATATGTTGTCGACCAATATGGTGTTTTTACGGCCCTTCTAAACGTACCCTCAACGGTGATACAAGTCCCTTAATTTCATTTGCTACTCGCCAGTAAGCTGTCATCAGAGATGGATTTATGTCGGAATCCTACTGGATCTTCCGTACGGTGAATGGTCAACCAAGTGGCATCTCTGGCGAGGAGGCGCAGCGGCTATAAAGTTTTGTGTTCCCAAAATGAGATTTTCACTCTGCAGCGGAGTGTGCACCGATAGGGAACTTCCTGGCGGATTAAAACTGTGTGCAGGACCGAGACTCGAACTCGGGACCTTTGCCTCTCGCGGGCAAGGTCGCGTGTCGGTGGTGACGTGTCCGCCTGGCACGGCTGACCACCCCTGTGAGTCAGCGCCAGGTGGCGCCGTAGCCGCTGTCCCCCACAGCCCTTTAGATCCCGCCGCGCCGCAGGGGAAAAGTCCACGTCTCGTAGTTATAAGGAGCCTTTGGCCTGCAGCTGTGCACCTGTTGTCTGTGAATACATACACAAGGTTGCCAGGTGTCGGGTTTTTTACAGTCGTGTCCGGCCAAATATATAAAAGTCGGTCATGTCCAGCTTTTGTTAGGCTTATAGAACGCAACATTTATAGTTGATCTCGCGAAAACTAATTCATTATTAACATTCGATTGAAAATACCCTGCTGACACTATTTCTGTTTAAAAGTAGGTAGTCCAGCTTTTAAGAGAAAATGTGCGGCTAAATATAACGCAGAATTTTGCTTTTCTGTTTTTAGATTTGGCTGTCCTATACATAAACCAATCAGGAAACCAGACATAGTGTTATTAGATTAAATGCAGTCGTTGATTTATTTAATGTATACTTGATTACCCCAGTAGTACGGTTATTTGAGCACCTCTGTATTGTGTTAAGTACGGAAAGTAATAAACGTTGCGGACTATTTGTGAATGAAATACACGCAGCACTCTATTTGCGTACCCTTGCTACTTACCAGATGCCACTGCAGTGCATCCATATGAATACTGACATACTAGAGATCCTTATAGCATATTTTCCTTACCACATAACCACACTGTGTACTGGCCACCAAATCTTTGGTTTTCTGTAGTCTGCTTATTTTGCCTTTGTCTAAACTGGATCCTTTTCTGTTGCAGATGTTTCTTCTTAACAACTGTTTTCTTATTTAGTCTAACTTTTTGTTTTTTTCCCAAATTAACGCTATTCATTTTTACGTAAGCGGTTGTTCGTTCTTCACTGATGGTTTCCAATAATTGAAATATCTTGGGATATGAATGATAGGACATACCTTTCAGCTTCTAATGAAAGATTTCCCCCATGCATTTGACGTTAGTGTCAGAGAAGAGAATTCTGCGCGGAAAAAATTTATTATTCGGGCTGGATGTAACGCTGTAACACCAAATTTGAAAACTGATCTGCAGCTTCGTTGTCCGGTTGGAAGGCGTCTACCTCGTCCGATGAGAGAAAAGGAAGCCCAAAAAAGTCTTTAGGAAGTATGAAATGTCTTGGGAAACCTATTCATTTACATGACAAAAAGTTTTTACTTCGCGAAACTACATCTGGCCAAGGTGGAAACGAAGTTATTTCGATAAATAACGATAACAGCGGAATGAATACCCACTTCAGACAACATGAACAGCCGCCGGAGAAAACTTTTCTGGCAAATGATTACTTTGATGTTAATGGGCCATTACGTGCTACTCCGAGTAAAAGCTAACGGCACATACGTACTACTCGTAAACAACAGCCACAAGAAGTTGTTTCAAAAGGGAAGGTCAGCTCGTAAAAGTACCGACCATAAATAATTTATCACACTGTTTTAAAAAGGATAGGATATTTGCTGTTGTGAGCCATATAATGTTATCTCGACATCGTTAACAAATAACCTATTTTCATCTAAAGTAGTTGTTTAGGTTCTCAGATATAATCGCGTGCAACTCCGAAAGATCGGCAATTTAGGACAAAGCCTCATACGAACAGTGTTTTCACGTTTCCTAAACAGCATGACATAGGTTTTATTCAAGCCATTACTAGAAACTCAGGAATGAAGAAGTTTGCTCCGCCATTCTCACAACTGTTCAACCGCCTTGCGAATCAGAGTTGCTTAAATTCTGCCTAAGCGTAGACTGGACATCGTCAGGTTCATGGTCGTTAGAAGTGTGCGCTTAACAAGTCGCAACTGTTACATCAAACTTCAAGTTACGCCTTGGAAGCCTCTTCACAGCATGAACATCATTGAGTTTGGAGATCGGTGGAAGCGAAACTTGTTCCGCTCTATCACACGTAGTTGCTTTCATTTGTCACTAAACATCGTCGACAGCCAACTCCATGCACCACTGTAGCAACTAGTAAGATTACGATTAGACATGTATTACAGCGCCTCCAGTGGAAGGAAATTCATGGAATACAAGACCCTGGACCGACTGACCTACACTGAGGCCAAGAGGAAATTTGAGCACCTACATAATATGGCTATGTCCACCTCTTATGCAGACGTTACGAGAACAGTTGCAGAGCACCATCAGCTCCGCGAGCCAGTCGACTCTCAGAGCCGGAAGACTACACCTGCCCCCTTGATGGTGGGAGGCACTTCTCTTCCTGTTGCTCCCACACCACCTATTCCCCCCAACCATCGGGGACACCAGTCCCCCAACTCTTAGCTGGAGATGCGTAATTCTTCTTCGGCTCCTCTCACTAGGAAGCGGTCCCTTGGGTGACTCCCTTCCCAGGTTTCTGCTAGTGGGAAAGAAGACACCAGCCAGTGGCTGAAGTGCCCAAAAGCAGCTGGTCGTAGGGCATCATGCTCATTCTCAGAGAAACCCAAGGATCATCGAGAGAAATCCAGAAAGAAGACCCCCCTAAGACCAAGGAAAGTTTGGCGGCACCCACACCACCACTGCCTACAAGCTCTGTGTCTGAGGATGAGGAGAAGATTCTGGACTCTGCTGAGAACCTAGAGCTCGCCAGATCCTCACACACAATGGATATAGTGTGTTCAGGAAATAAGTCAGTGGCAGCAGGTGATCCTGAGGCGTAGACTACCTCATTTTTTCATGCCTTCCCAGTCTCACGATCACGTCAACCTCCAGTGGAATTGCGGCGGTTTTTTTCTACCACCTGGCTGAGCTACGGCAGCTGTTGAGATTTAAGCCTGCTTTCAGCGTTGTCCTCCAGGAAACCTGGTTCCCAGCAATGCGGACCCCTGTCCTTCGTGGCTACAGGCGATATTACAAGAGCCGCGCGCGATTAGCCCAGCAGTCTAAGGCGCTGCAGTCTAAGGCGCTGCGGCTGGTCCCGGCGGAGGTTCGAGTCCTCCCTCGGGTGTGTGTGTGTGTGTGTGTGTGTGTGTGTGTGTGTGGGTGTGTGTGTGTGTGTGGGTGTGTGTGTGTGTGTGTGTGTGTGGGTGTGTGTGTGGGTGTGGGTGTGTGTGTGGGTGTGTGTGTGGGTGTGTGTGTGTGGGTGTGTGTGTGGGTGTGTGTGTGTGGGTGTGTGTGTGGGTGTGTGTGTGTGTGTGGGTGTGGGTGTGTGTGTGTGTGTGTGGGTGTGTGGGTGTGGGTGTGGGTGTGGGTGTGGGTGTGGGTGTGGGTGTGGGTGTGGGTGTGGGTGTGTGGGTGTGGGTGTGGGTGTGTGGGTGTGGGTGTGTGGGTGTGGGTGTGGGTGTGGGTGTGGGTGTGGGTGTGGGTGTGGGTGTGGGTGTGGGTGTGGGTGTGGGTGTGGGTGTGGGTGTGGGTGTGGGTGTGGGTGTGGGTGTGGGTGTGGGTGTGGGTGTGGGTGTGGGTGTGGGTGTGGGTGTGGGTGTGGGTGTGGGTGTGGGTGTGGGTGTGGGTGTGGGGGTGTGGGTGTGGGTGTGTGGGGGGGGGGTCGCTGCGGCTGGTCCCGGCGGAGGTTCGAGTCCTCCCTCGGGCGTGTGCGTGGGTGTGGGTGTCTTTAGGATACTTTAGGTTAAATAGTGTGTAAGCTTAGGGACTGATGACCTTAGCTGTGAAGTCCCACAAGATTTCACACACATTTGAACATTTTTCATATTACAAGAACCATAGCGAATATAATGGAATGTCATGTGGAGTTTGCGTTTATGTCCTGAACTCGGTATGCAGTGAACCTGTGCAAATTCAAACTACTCTTGAAGGTGTGGCTGCCAGGATACGGCCGATGCAGGAAATAACTGTCTGCAACGTATATCTCCCTCCAGATGGTGCGGTATCCCTGAATGTATTGGCTGCACTGAGTGATCACCTCCCTAAACCTTACCTACTTTTGGGAGATTTTAACGCCCATAACTCCTTGTGGGGTATCACCACGCTTATTGCCAGAGATGTCGAAACTTTACTGTCTCAGTTTGACCTGTGCCCCTTAAATACTGGGGCCACCACACATTTCAGTGTGGCTCATGGTAGCTACTCGGCCACTGATTTATCAATTTGCAGCCCAGGACTCCTCCCATCTATACACTGGAGAGCATATGACGACCTGTGTGGTAGCGACCACTTCCCCATCTTCCTGTCACTCCCCCGACGTCATGCCCACGGACGCCTATCCAGATCTGCTGTCACCACTGAATCTCCCCTACCTGGTGCCATCCATGTTGTGACTGAGCAGGTCACTACAACGACAACTTTTGCGACGTAAAACGCGAGCCCTCGTTCTCTAGGCTATCCCCGGCGAAAGGCAGTCCCTTGATGGTCGCCGGAAGTCACTGAGGCAATTAAAGAGCCTCGGCGAGCTCTACAGCAGCATAAGCGGCACCCTTCCCCACAGCACCTAATAGCCTTTAAACGACTTTGCCCGCGTGCGCATGCTTATAAAAAGACGGAAACAGGAGCTTTGGGTGAGGTACTGTAGACCATTGTGTGCCATATGTCACACGAAAATCAGTCGTCTTTCTGGGTACCAGACCCCAACAGGTGTCCCTGGCGTTAACATCAATGGCGTGCTCTCTACCGACGCAAATGCGATTGCCGAGCAATTTTCTGAGCACTATGCTCAAGCCTCTGCGTCGAAGAACTAACCCTCAGCTTTCGCACCCTCGAACGGCTGATGGAAAAGAAAGTCCTCTCGTTCACTATGCGCCACAGTGAACCCTATAACGCCCTATTTACAGAGTGGGAGCTCCTCAGCGCTCTTGCACATTGCTCCGACACAGCTCGTGGGCCGGATCGGATCCATAATCAGGTGATTAAACATCTCTCGCCTGACTGCAAGCGATATCTCCTCGACATCTTCAACCGAATCTGCTGCGATGACGTCTTTCCTTCGCAATGGCGGGACACCGCCGTCATTCTGGCGTTAAAACCCTTTAAAAATCTGCTTGATGTGGGTAACTATTGGCCCAACAGCTCACCAACGTTCTCTGTAAGCTGCTGGAACGTATGGTGTGTCGGCGGTTGGGTTGGGTCCTGGAGTCACGGGGCCTATTGGCTCCATGTCAGGGGGGCTTCCGCCAGGGTCGCTCTACCACTGATACTCTTGTGTCCCTCGAGTCTGCCATCCGAACAGCCTTTCCCAGACGCCAACATCTGGTTGCCGTCTTTTTTTGGCTTACTGGCGACATATCCTTGTCCCCATTGTATGAGTGCTGTCTCCGGGGCCTGTTCCCGATTTTTATCCAAAACTTCCTGTCGCTCCGTGTCCAAGCTGGTGCCTCCCATCGTCCCCCCCCCCCCCCCCCCCCCCGCATATTCAGGAGAATGGTGTTCCACAGGGCTCCGTATTGAGTGTGTATGTACTTCTAGTGGCTATTAACGGTCTAGCAGCAACTATAGGGCCGTCGGTCTCCTCTTCTTTGTATGCCGATGACTTCTGCATTTCGTATTTCACCTCGTCCTGGTGTTGCTGAGCGTCGCCTACAGGGAGCCACTCACAGGGTGCAGTCATGGGCTCTAGCCTACAGCTTCCAGTTGCCAGGTGAGAAGTCGTGTGTCATGCACTTCTGTCGGTGTCGTACTGTTCATCCGGAACCTGACCTTTATCTTTGAAGCGGAGACGTATCGATTCTTAGGACTGGTTTTGGACGCCCGATTGACTTGGCTTCCTCACCTTCGTCAGCTTAAGCAGAAGTGCTGGCAGCACCTCAATGCCGTCCAGTGCTTGAGCAACACCAGTTGGGGTGCAAATACCTCTATATTGCTGCGGCTCTACAGAGCCCGTGTACAATCCCATATTAACTATGGAAGTGTGGTTTATGGTTTGGCAGCGCCCTCAGCATTGCAATAACTCGACCCTGTGCACCACTGCGGGGTTCGACGAGCGTCAGGAGCTTTTAGGACGAGTCCGGTGACCAGCATACTGGTGGAGGTTGGAGTCCCTCCAGTGCAATTCAGACGTGCGCAACTGCTCGCCGGTTACGCAGCACACATTCATAGCTGCCCTGAGCATCCGAATTACCGTCTCCTTTTCCCACCCACGACGGTTCATCTCCCGCTACGGCGGCCCAGGTCAGGGCTCACGATTGCGGTTCGCGTGCGATCCCTTCTCTCCGAACTGGAGTCCTTCCCTTTACCACCTCTACTTGAGGTCCTTTCACGTACACCTTTATGGTGTCCACCTCGGCCGAAATTTCGTCTGGACCTTTTGCATGGCCCTAAGGACTTCATTAACCCCGCCACCCTCCGCTGTCACTGCCTCGAGATTCTTGACGTGTTCTGGGGATCTGAAGTTATTTACACTGACTCCTCGATGATGGTAATGTTGGCTTCGCCTATGTCTGCAAAGGCCATATTGAACAGCAATCCTTGCCCGCTGGCTTCAGTGTATTCACTGCAGTGCTTGTGGCTAATCGTTCATTCGTTTCTGTCCTAGTGAGTCGTTTCTTCTCTATTCTGACTGAGCAGCGTACAAGCTATCGCCCTGGGCTACCCTCGCCATTCTTTAGTACCGAACATCGAGGAGTCCATCTTTGTCCTGGAACCGTCCAGTCGTTCAGTGGTGTTTGTTTGGACCCCAGGACAATTCGGAATCCCAGGCAACGAACTTCCTAACTGCCTGGCCAAACAGGCTACGCAGAAACCGCTCCTGGAGATGGGCATCTCAGAAACGGACCTGCGTTCTGTCTTACGCCGCAAGGTTTTTCGGCTTTGAGAGACAGTGGCATAACAGTATGCACAACAAACTGCGTGTCATTAAGGAGACTGCGAATGTGCCGCAGGCGATAAGTTGTCCTTTGTCACCTCCGCATTGGCCATACCTGGTTCTACGTCGCGAGGACCCACCTCTTGCTGGACTGCCCACTCTTAGCTGCTTTGCGGCAGGCTTTTAACTTTCCAAGCATCCTACCTTCGGTGTTGGGCGACAGTGACTCAACTGCAGCTTTAATTTTACGTTTTATTCGTGAGGGCGGGTTTCATCATTTGATCGGAGTTCTAGCACTTGGCGTTTGTCCCCCTGTGTTTTCCAGCATAGTGCTTTTAGGGTGGAGGTTTTAATGTGTTGCAGAGTGGCTGGCTTCTCCTTTTTTTTATTTTCATGGTCAGCCAGCCATGGTAATCTGCTTTCTCGTTTTTAATCTCCTCTCCCTGTATCTTGAATGTCTCTCTGGTTTTCTTGCCCTCTTTCGCCCATTGTAGTGTTTGTTGTCCTTCTGTCGTTCTTCTGGTTCTTCCTTTCTCCTGTTATCGTGCCGTATATCTTCTTTGTTTTCTTCTTTACCTTGGGTAATTGTTCTACTGGGAAGAAGGGACTGACGACTTCGCAGATTGGTCGCTTCCCCCTTTTCAAACAAACCACCAAACCATCCAACCTTCTGAATCTGCTTAGTGTATTCATCTCTTGGTCTCCCTCCACGATTTTTAAGCTCCACGTTGCCCTCCAATACTAAACTGGTGATTCCTTGATTCCTCAAAGGAGGTCCTATCAACCGATCTCTTCTTCTAGTCAAGTTGTGCCACAAATTCCTCTTCTCCCCGATTCTGTTCAGTACCTCTTCATTGGTTACGTGATCCACCCATCTAATCCTCAGCGTTCTTCTGCAGCACCACATTTCGAAATTTTCTATTCTCTTCTTGTCTAAACTATTTATCGCCCATGTTTCACCTCTATACATATCTACACTCCATACAAATACTTTCAGAAGAGACTTCCTGACACTTAAATCTACAGTTGTTGTTAACAAACTTCTCTTCTTCTTGTTGGCAACAAACTTCTCTTCTTCAGAAACGCTTTCTTTGTCATAGCCAGTCTACATTTCACATAGTCTCTACTTCGACCAACATCAGTTATTTTGCTCCCCGAACAGCAAATCTCATCTACTACTTTATCATTTCCTAACTTAATTCCCTCAGCATTACCTGATTTAATTCGACTACATTCCCTTATCCTCGTTTTGCTTTTGTTGATGTACATCTTATATCCTCCTTTCAAGACACTGCCCATTCCGTTCAGCTGCTCTTCCAGGTCCTTCGCTGTCTCTGACAGAATTACAATGTCATCGGCGAACCTCAAAGTTTTTATTTCTTCTCCGTGGATTTTAATACCTACTCCAAACTTTTGTTTTGTTTCCGTTACTACTTGCTCATTATATAGACTTCTTACCATCGGAGATAGGTTACAGCCCTGTCTTACTCCCTTCCCAACCACTGCCTCCCTTTCATGCCCCTCGACACTTATAACTGCCATCTGGTTTCTGTACAAATTATAAATAGCCTTTCGCTCACTGTATTTGACCCCTGCCACCTTCAGAATTTGAAAGAGACTATTCCAGTCAACCTTGTCGAACGCTTTCTCTGAGACTACAAATGCTAGAAACATTGATTTGCCTTTCCTTAATCTATTTTCTAAGATAAGTCGTAGGGTCAGTATTGCCTCACGTGTCCTAACGTTTCTACGGAAACCAAACTGATCTTCCCCGAGGTCAGCTTCTACAAATTTTTTCATTCGTTTGTAAAGAATTTGTATTGGTATTTTGCAGCCGTGACTTATTAAACTGATAGTTCAGTAATTTGCGCACGTAATTTCGGCTTTGTTAATGTGAAAATTCAGTTTCTTTTGAATTTTCAGATAAACAAAGTCGGAATTACACTGGTCCCCCAAGATACAAAAATGCGTCCGATGACATCAAAGGCATGCAAACCCTGCGGTAATAACCATATTCTACAGTGCTTACAATTTTTGTTGACAAATGAATTTCTGTTAATTTCGATTATTATTTCTTAAATAAATACATAAATAAACATGGCAAACAGTAATAGATTGCATAATTATGAAATTTTAAGTGTGCCAGATAATTCTTAGTTTCAAATGTTTCTAGAAAAATAGTTTTAACTGTACATTCGGAGCTAGTACTTATAGATTGTAAAATTGAAAATAAAGTAATTCCTTTTCATAAATTTTAGCTTGAAATTTAACATATTGTGTATAAAAGTACATCAAAGTTTTCTGAAAAGCAGCTGAGCTAATATAGATCAGTGCAAAATACAAAAAATGTTGGTATCGACAACTATTGTTGAGGAAAAGTAATGCTAGAGGAGGATATCCCGCTACAGTATGCAAATTCAGTCCCCTCCCCAGTTGACGTCTTTCCACAATTAGCAACCATATCATTACTGTGCGAGACACACGCAGTTAGGCAGCTCCTGGTGAGATGATGGTAAATTCTTCGAAAGCTATAGTTTTTACTCGGTTATGACGTGGTTTCGACATAGAAATAATTTCAGAATTTCAGAATACCCATTATTTCGCTAAATGTGTGTGTGTGTGTGTGTGTGTGTGTGTGTGTGTGTGTGTGTGTGTGTGTGTTGTCTCAACTCTGCCGCAGCTGCAGTCGACGGAGATTTCCCTCCGCCATGACTTGTTAATTACGGGCCCTTTCTGATCCGCCAAGGACGCGTTGCTTCCCGTAAAAATAGCAGTGATGTACACCCGGTTACAGTCACGCAGCACTCGGTACGAGGTCCACGGACTTCACAAATTACTCTACGTCTGTAGTCCGTAACTTCTCTCTTCCCCCCCCCCCCCCCCCCCCAACCACCCCACCTTCCTCACCACAGTTCCATTTAAAGTCGCGAATACTCTCATTTTACCTTCATGGAGTTTTCGCGAGATATACGCAGAAGGAAGCAGTATACTGGCCGGCTCTTCTGATAATCTTCTTGTATTTACTCTGTCAGAGTGACAAGTAGCCAAATGTTAGTCGAATGAGGGTTTTGTAAGCTACCTCTGGCTTGATCGTACTACAGTTCATACGATTTTTGCAATGAGTCTGTCTGGCATCTGTCTTACCCAGCGATTAGTTTTATGTGGTGGCCCTCGTGTACGCCCGAAATTACGTTCACTCCTTTTACGTGTTCTGTTTTTGCTAAAAACTAATCCAATGATATAATTGGTCTGATATTCGGTATGCTCGTATTTCGGTCCTTAGGCGGCAATGCGGTACTGTGTCGGATGCCTTCAGTAAGTCAAGGAACACAGTATCCACCTGGTCGCTGATGCTGACTGCCTGGTGGGTCTCGTGGACGAACAGAGCGAGCTGCGTTTCACACAGTCGTTGCTTCCGGAATCAGTGTCGATTGCCGCAGATAAGATTTTCGGCCTCCCGAGACATCGCGCGTGATCCTAAACAGTGTCGTCAAATTTTGCAACAGACTGGCGCCTGCGATACAGGCCTGTAGTTGCGCGAGAGTGCGGTGATTGTGTACGCTGCAGCGACTTAGATTTCTGTCTTGCGGTGCACGGACAGGGGGAACTATGTAGAAAAATGTTATCGAAAAAATGTAGACTGGTGCTACACAGAAATCGTTCTCGTCATAAGTGTGAACACCAGAGGTGGCCTGAACCTAGTTAAAATCGAAAATTTCTGAGTTGTAAGTTGTGTAATTATTCGCGTTTATGGAAACCATTTGTGTAAAGCTGTGTTATAGAGTCGCCGTGCGCAGCTGCAGTCTTACTGTGACTACAGGCGTGCTTCCCCGATGTACAGACGGGCGCAGTGCAGGTGTGTGGGGAAAGCCTCGTAATAAGCGGTACGCAGGGAAAACCGTGGCCTTAGGCCGAGACTGGGAACCGTCACGGGAAAACTCTGCTGAGCGAGCGGCGCCGTGCGCCGCAACGCCCAGACAGGCGCTCACTGCCGCGCGTCACGCCAAGAGCGTCCTGTGTGCACCGGGCCCGAGGCGCCTTCTCACCGCTGCCTAAGAGGTGGTGTGGTGACTCGTGTCGGCGGCATGTCGCCAGTCCCTCCAGCCGTTACTGCCAGCAGGCTAATCCTGACGGTGCCGCTCCTCGTTTGGCCTCACGAAGATCAGTCGGCCCCGCTCCAGGCTTCCCTACCCGAGGAAAAATTTGACTTGCTACCTGTAATCCATCCCACATCTATCCGCACGGAAGGCTGCACTGCTGATCATTAGAGTAGGAAGGCGGTCTACATTATTAGTAGTAGTAACTAGACCCAAACAGTAATTTTACCTTACGAAACTTAAAGACCAAAAAGTTGTTTTACAACTAAAAATAAGAGAACATGAAAACTTAATGTAATGTAGGATTTATATGGACTGGGTTTCGGGATGGAGATTATGCAGGCGCGGGCTCAGTTTTTTAAAAATTTATTAAGCATACAATGTTCTTTTCACCAATGAATAAACGATAAGAAACACAACTCAATTTACAGTCCAGCATAATTCTTGAAGGCAGGACTCAACAATATAACGTAAAACACCTTGTAACACAATGAAACCAAATTCAATTAGACTTCACCCGAGTAGATCGATTCGAATCAATAATAGTTGGCGAAATATAGCCCCTGGCCACAGGCAGGAAAATTACCATGAACATTTATTTCTGCAATTGACCTTGGGAGAATAAACTAGAAGTCAACACTTACATTACTACTCATTCCTTTATAAATTACAGAACGCAGCAATCAGTCGTCCTTTTTTTTTAGATTTTATTACGCAAATCCAGATTACGGCTAGTGCCTAGCTATTATCAGTGCACTATTTTGTAATCTCGATGCATGTCAGTTCCCTGTTGTGTAGTATTCAAAGAACTGTGACTGACGCCCGAACAGGGAACTGACATGCATCGAGATTAGAAAATAGTGCATTGATAATGGCTAGACACTAGTCAAAATCTGGATTTGCGTAATAAAACCTACAAAAAAGACGACTGATGGCTGCGCTCTATAATTTATAAATCACATACGAGTCACTGAGTGCACCCACTTTCCTAATGGAAGCTAACCCGACTAATAATTTATCTTTGAGCACTCCCGTCACCAACTAGTCACTAAAACAGATCTGCTACCAACCATTTAGATGACTCACAACGACAACTTCTCAATACAATTTCATGTTCGACATGACATTCAAACCACATCACTCCTACAGAGTAAAACAAGATAATTTTAGACATATTGGCACCAGGAAAATCAGTGATGTGGGCAGCATAATAATATAACCCTCTGAACAATGGGACATACATCTCGCTCACGCAATATAAATAACAAAGTTAGTGTGCCTCTCATTTGTAGAGAAAATATCATCACACCCAGCTTGTCACCTCGCTACCACAGTAACACGCTGCACTGCGTCCACGGACCCTCCGTGTGCAACATTACTGATCACCAGATACCCTCCATGCAGAGCCTGTACTCTCCACTGCACGCTATGCTGCATCACTGGAGCGGCCAAAATACTGCATTAGCTGAGTAAAGTGCCCAGTTACTGCTCCTCTTGTAATCTGTAAGCCCCTGTCTGCACCTCCACTGGAGTCGCCCTGGAGAAGACAGTAACTGCCCCCATTAGGTGGTTCGTGTCCACACAACGGCCGTGCCCCAAGCTGACAGTTACTGAGGTCCTGTAGATAGCTCGGAGAACGCTTCCCCTTCTTGACCTTCCACCAGCGCCTGCCGTCTCGATCCCGGCGGGGCTCGAATCAATCACGTGCACCGACTCACAGCGCAACAAGCCGCCCTGCGTTCACTGGCTGCGGGCGAGACACGCCACACTTTTAGTGTAGTAATCAGTTTTAAACAAATATTGTATCCTTGTACTATTCGCTGTTATTATTTCGCATGAAACACAAATGCAAGGTACAATATGGAGAAAAGTGAAATAAAAAAAGAATACAAATATCCCACACATGTTACGGCTTTCCAGCCAATACAGTGCTGAGATCGTCGATTTCCTGCAGTGACACTTCAGCACGAGTATCTGGGCACTCGAAATCTATGTGGAAGGTTTCCACGTGAAGGATTTTCGACCATTCTCCACCGAAACAATGATTTACTTCAAATTCTTAGTCCATTTACGGATTCTGTTGAGGTTGCGCCATACCATTCTGCTCTGGCGACTTCCAGTGTCAGTTCTTCTATGAGGGTACAGTTTCTGATTTCCTGGCTCCACCGTGATCGCCAGTACTTGTCTATAGTGAAGGTCTAAAGTTTGGCTGCTGTTCTCATTGGCGGCGGGGGTTCTCGATTTCAGTCTTGATTCCATAGGTTCGTTGGCAAGCTGGACAGAATTGGCGTGAATGGCCAGTGCTGGCTTATGAGAACATGAAGCTGAGGCATTTGAGCAGTAAAACATCTGGCCCGTGGCGGTGCTTTGTTGCTCAGAGCGCGGGTAGCCAGTGAGTGGTATTTGTCCTCGCCATTCCCGTGACTAGGACGTCAACGAGACCATTGATCGAAACAATATCACAGTAGTCTGCAGCAGCGTAAACCAGAGAAATGCTGCTGGTTCTCAAATTGTTGGCATTACCTCCCCAAGACGCATTTGCTACTTTTTGTTACGTTTTTACATCATAAGAGAAACTCCCCATCCCCCCCCCCCCCCCCTCAGATTTAGTGGTAAGATGGCCCAGTGGACAGCCCGCCAAAAGCTTGAACACGGATCAAGCATGAAAACAGGAAGGAGGTGTACTGAATTGTGAAAGAAAAACAAAATAAAAACATTGAGCGTCTAACCTCCACGAGAACAACATAGAGCAACGTCAAAGTCCGAAGGTTGTGCGGTTAAGTGGGCACGTTGTTCGACTGCAAAGAGGAGCAGCCATATTCAAAACACCCTCGAGCTACTTTTTTACATTTTTCACAATATTATGAACTGTCCGTTTTGTCATTGAAATGTCTATTCTCTTTCTGTTGTCTTGGTAACTGTCTTACTGCACATTGGTTAAATGAGTCATGTGGTAAGAATATACTATCATTGCAAGTAAATTTAATGAATAGTGAGAGCAGCCGAGATAGTACAGACGTCTCACAAAAATGAAAATAACAAAAGGGTGTGAACTATGTTACAACAAAGGAATTCAGAAGTCAAAACATCCTAAACGGAACGCAACTTCAAAAATTTTAAAAACGTATGTTTTGACAGAACACAGAGAAACATACGTCGCACATTATGTGAGAAACTGTTATCTTTCCTTGGAAGTGATTAGTCACATTCATACGAACACCTATATTGGCAAGGAGGCATATCTCACTCTCTCACCAGACGTGAAAGTTAGGTGCGTCGGTAAGAGATTCCTGTCATGTGACACACGTACTGTCACTAATGACGGGCATGATACAGCGGATGTGTTTTCCTGTGGAGTATTCTGTTGTCAAGCGTTTCCCGTTTCCATTCGAAAGCCACTTTCCTTGTGCAAAATCAACTTCGGTTATAGGCCCCCTCCTTAAACGTCGCTGTTTCAGAAGAAAGTTACACCATGAAACAGACAAATCTGGATACAGCGAATAGGCACGTCAATAACCGGACGGACAGTTCATAATTTTGTGGGGAAAAAATTGTAGCGACGGGGAGTTTCGAACACGCCTCGCTCGCTTAACATTCCAACACCATGACGCCATGCCTGTTTGACTTTGCTCGATGATGTTGTACTTCCTAAGATTTGACAGGTCATCTTTCCTTTTTTTCTGTGCTCAGTTTTTGATGCGTTGTCCCCTGGGACCTCTTACCACAAAATCTGAGGGAGTTATCCTCGTCAGATAAGACCTTTTTCCAGGGGTTGTTTGTAAAAAAAAAAAGTTCAGTCGAGCGTTTCTCCTCGATATTTAGGGTACAGACTGTCTCTTAACAGCGTACCTTCGGAATCTAGTTGACCGTGGGCCTGTCTGCGATTTAGATGGAAGGCTGAGAGTTCTGTTTCGTTCGGATTTTGCTTAAGTCCCTTTATCTACTATATGGTGGTATAGTCTGTCTGAACTGAGTTTGCGCTTTGTGCAGCTATGGCTACATCATCTGCATAAATGAACTTCGGAACGCTGTGGTTGGGTCATTGACGTGTAGCTATTTAGCAAAAGTGGGGCCAGAACAGAGCCCGGAGAAAAGCCGTTCAGCAGCCTTTGGAACTGTTCCTACCGTTTAACATTACTAGCAAAGTTCTGTCGCTTAATACTTCAATCATAAGCCGGAGAAAAGCTTTGCAGAATACTAGGTTGTAGTTTTGCCAACAGGCACTCTTCCAGATCGTGTCGCAGGCACAGATCAGGTCATTGAAAGCTGCCGCCGTCGTGATCTACGTAAAGCCTTTTTGGATGCGAGCTGTTAGGGATAGCACGTGGTCGCGGCAATTTTTCCTTGGCGTAAACCCGGTTATTCGATGGGTATGCAATTTTCAACGATAGGATGGAGTCTCGTGTAGATAATTCTTTCCGATACGTTGTAGCATACACTCGGGAGAGCGATTGTTCTGTAGCTTTCAGGAAGTGCAACATCCTTACCTGGTTTGACAATAGCTGTAATTTTGATTTTTTAAATGTAAGTTTTTGATCGCTGGATATTGAAGATAAGGAGCGAAACGCATATGACGCAAAACAGACAGCCTTTCGCATAGATGTCTTAGACGGGTTACATCTCCAAGAACAACAAATAATCTGGTTTCTGACACAATATCAACAGAAATTTCGTCAATGGCTGTCGGTGACTCTTACCAGTATAGGTAAGGAACGTTGTTGTAGGTAATATCCTGTCGGTCGCAGCGTTTTATTTTTCTGTTTTCGACCAACCCGTTCAGATTTACAAGGACCCCTCTTCTAGCAGCGGTCTATCGTAGGCTACTGGAGGACTGGAGCCTTCCCAGTGATTGGAAAGGATACACGGGTCGTTCCAGTTTTCTAGAAGTGTCGTCCAGCATACGCGCAAAACCATAGGCCCATATCGCTGGCGTCAAAATATTGGAACACGTTGCTGTTCGCGTACTATAAAATTTCTGGAGATCGAAGTTCTCTTGTAGGAATCAACATGGATTCCGAAAACAACGATCGTGTGAAATCCAGCCCGCTCTGTTCGTCCACGAGACCCGGAAGACAGTAGATGCCCGTGCTCACGTAAGTGGCGTGTGCTTGCCTTGACTTCTGGAAGGCGTTCGGTACAGGTCCGCACTCTCGCCTGACGGACAAAATACAGGCGTACGAAATATCAGAGCTGTGGAAGGTGCCCAACTAAAAGAACACAACACATCATTCTCAACGAAGAGAAATCGTAAGACGTAAAAGTAATGTCGGATATACCCCAATGGGTGTTAAAGGGCCACTACTTTTCACTGTACGATCTGGCGGATGAACTGGAAAGCTCCGCACGGGTCTTGGCGGATGAAGCCGCTGGATACTCAGAAGTCGCAACGGCAGCCCTGTAGGTCCAGGCGGTTTGTCTGGAAAGCACACAGCAGATTTGATTCACTAATGGGAGCTTTTTCTCAGTCTCTAACGTGCACCGTTGTAGACGATTCGCTAAAGCATAATGTTCTTTTTCCGTCCACTGCAGCAGACAGCTCCCAGACTCGAGTCGACACTGGACAGTAAATACATTCTAGAAACTGCATTTCACGTCAGCCGAAGAAGGCAGAAAACAGGGCACACTAGGGACTTCATACATAGCGTGAACAGCTGAAGAAGCACCGGGAAAATTACCGCGGCGTAGCCTCACAGCTTTTTCTGCATGCGTTTGTGAAATAAGATTTTCTCTGTTCATGCCCTCTAGATCGCCCAGCCACAATATTCGCTGAATGTTGTCTACTCGCATTCTTAGACACTCAGGAGTGTCTGAATGGTGATTAAGATGTACAAATACTGGAACAAATAGAAAGTGATTTGCATCGAAAGCAGCTGTATGTGGAACGCCAGACCTAGAGCTCCAGGGTCCAGCAGCCTAGGATTTTCATCTGTCGCGTGTCACTTCTTTCACAGTGAATGCCGTAATCTCTGTGTTAAAGTTCGTCAGCCTTAGAATCGAGAAACACAGTAAACCCTACCTATAGACCAAGGGAAAATCGAAACTACTCTCGCTGGTCAACAAATGAAATCTGTAATAGTACAAGACGGAGTGCAATGCTCGATCCGTTTTGTGAATTTAAGTTGCTGACCAGTTAGTTTAACCCCTGTGCACAACTGAAATACCGTCACATTGAGAGCATAGTTTACGAATACGATAGGTTACTCCTACATTTATTACCAGCACATTCATTATTAGCTTAGCGGCCGCTGCTTCGATCGCGTACACTGTATGGCCCGCAGAGATTTTTTGTTTTTATTTAATAGAATTTTTATGTTGTTCACAAACTGCGACACCTACGTTTTCCACGCCAATTAACATATAAGTATGCTCTTTTCCGATTGTATTTCTGACCAAAAAGCGATTCTCGTAATTGAAGTCTAAATCGTTTGTTAATCATGCTTTTTGCGTTCTTGTGGAGATATTTACATGGCAACTTTCGTCCTCTAACAAATGTTTCTTTATATCTAACCGAGAAGTGAAATAGTTTTCATAAATTTAGCTTTAATTTTTTTAATGTAATGAAATATTTTCTTAAGTTTTCAACCCCTATGCACTGACTCCCTCTGGGGTTAAATTTTCAGAAACACTGAAACACGTATTTTTTTTTTTTAATTTCTAACCGAGAAGTCAAGTACCAACTGTCATAGATGTAGCCTTTAAAATCCTTTACCAGTTTTTTAGTACCTGGTTTCAAAAAAACTTTCACTCAGTATTTTACCTCCACAGTGGTTGAATTTCCAAAATTGCTGAAACACGTGATTTTTTTTCTGACTGAGAAACCTAAAACCAGTTTTCGTAGTTCTAGCTTAAAGGTTCCCTTACCAGCGCATACTTGCAAAAAGCTTTTGATTCCATATTTCACATCCGTAGGAGTGGAATTTCGGACAATCCCATCTTAAATGATGCTCACAGTATAAGATACACATCCTCTCCAAATGTCAAGTTTCTATCCTTAGCGATCTGGATTGGGATGAGGAGTCAGTCTGGACACAGCCTTTTACACACAGAGATTTGTGGGTCGCCTGACCAATGAAACGTTGTGGGACACTAAAGAGTTGTAGTCAAGATTGCGAGTAACTGAGATTTAATTGTTCTCAGTGATAGACCTAATTTACATAAAATAGAGCACGGTTCTCCAAACATATCAAACTAGAAATTGACGCTACCACTGTGGGGAGATACCAAATAATATGGAAGACTGTGCGCAAAAAACAGAAACTCTCCTTCTCTGGGGAGCTCACAAATTCAGTCAACGAGACAAAATGAGGACACAAAATGTAACCAATTAAGTAAGAGAAGCTGCGTGACAAAGTAAGTAGCGAGATGCTCAGAATAGATGGCGCTACGGCAATTGAGACACGGTTCCCCAAAAATCAGACTGTGGCTGGAAGGCGAACCATCAAGAGTCTTTGTTCAAAAACTCAACTACCCACTTTAAAAAACACGCTCGGCGGAAGGGACTGCTCGATGTTTTTGCAAATGCGACGAATGAGAGTAGCACTTATTTTTCGAAAGAACAGGTAATGCAGCAGGAACTTTACACACTTGATGTAGAAAACGCACATTAACAAATATTTGTACTTCCCTGGAGCAATGTCTCCTCGACTCCAAGCGCCAAGCGCGATCGTGGGGTGCAACTCATTTGACTGGAATGAAAGCGAACGCCTTTCCCACGTTGGTCGTGTGGGGCCATATCGTCCCGTCCTTTCAATGTATAAGGAGCAATCAAATGAAAACGAGACAGATGGAAAAAATGTAAGTAAACTGTTTAGTGTTCCAAAGTATTCTCCACAACTGTTAATACATTTATCCCATTTTGCCTTCATAGAAAAATGTATGCGGTTACCTACGAAGCCGTGACTGTACACAGGCATGCACACCTTCGTCCGAAGCACATCGACGGTGACAAACATCCAGCAGGGTTCGAAAATATGGAAATCGCATGGGGAGTGATCGAAATTGCAAGGAGGCTGTGTAAGGGCTTCATCAAAGTGGGCAGGCCCGAAAGTTGCCAACGTTGTTTCGACTGTGCTGCTTTGTAATTAGCCATTAATTTATATTATTATGTGAAAACAGTGACTAATTCTTGATTAGATATCGTCTAATATAAATTCTTTTAGGAACCTGATGATGGTTCGTGAACCGGAAATTTTTCCAAATTAAGAAATGTTATCAGCAGCTCTTGGCGTTTAATCGCCACTTCTTGAGATCATTAAGTGCTCTAACGCTAAACAGTTATGTGTCTTATACATGTTCATACTGTGTCAGATCATGCGTTGACTAGTGTCTTTATTCTGGTAGGAAACTGTACTCTACGAAGCACTAAATACTGCGGAAGCTGGGTGTCGCTTGGTATCGCAGTAGGCAGTAGAAAACAAATGTGCTCGATGTACTCCTCCGCGCCACGATCGCGTTGGGGCTATTCAAATTAGTTGTGCCTGATATCCTGTCGGGGCAGTCGGAAACGTCCGTGGTTAAAAGCGGCGTCTTAACACGATGAACGTAAATTTTCTGTTGTACATAACAAGGGAATGCAACAGTCCTGCGTTGCTTGGTGGTACAGCTTAATGTCTTGCTCTTTGATGGTAAGGCGCCACTTGCTGGCCTACAAGACTGCGATCGGTCGCCTCACACCTTGCAGAAGGTCCATATAAGGAACATGTTGATACGTCTTTGCTCCCTAGTGGATAGCATTAGCGAGAGCGTAGTAGAATACCGCGGAAGTACAAGAAGATTGCTTACAAATCACTAGTGCAACCGGTTTCAGAATATTGGTTAAGTGTGTCGGAGGAATTGAAGGTGGAAGACTCTTGAGAAATATGTGAACTACCCCGAGAAAGTCAACTAACAAAATTTCAAGTAGGGGCTTTAAATGACGACTCTAGGAATCCCCCTACGTATTGCTCACATAGGGATAGTGAGGAGAAGATTAGAATAATTACTGCACACACAGAGAAGCGTCCAAATAATAATTCTTCCCGCGATCAGTACTTAAATGGAACGGGAAGAAACTCTGGGAGATAGGCTCTGCGTGTGCGTCGTGGTGCTTTGCACAGTATAGAAGTAGATGTAAAATCTCACTGTGCTTGATACCATGGTGCCCCTTCACGCACACCATGTTATTTTCCTTGCAGCCGTGGTGGTGTTCTGCAAAACGGTCTATATTCTCGTAAACAAAGTTATTGTTGGTATTCTTGGCAACATGACTGAGTGTATCAGCAGTGCTGATACTATGTCAAAATAATGACTGTATCTGTAAATACATGATCATATTGAAGACCTTCTGGTATTGTAGTGAGCTTCGATTTAAGTGCGGAGACTTCCTTACAGAATTGTAATTGGCACTGTTCGTCTCGATATGCGCTTCCAACACGATACAGATGGTGCGCATGTCCCAATGCATCTACAAAAGGGCTTAAACAGTTGCGGGCTCGAAATAAATTTCGTGAACGGTGTATACGTGCGAATGTCAAAATCGCTCCTGGAATTGTGATGCTGCAAAACTGCCGCAATGCAGTGACGTTTTGGTGAAATATGAGAGATATATGCTAATGATGGATGTTTATTTTTAAACTGGCATCTACTGGTGAAGTACTGTTCGGCCAAGAACCAAATCCTCGAAAACAAAGTATCTTACCCAACCTGGAACCAGTGCACTGTCTTCTGAGTTAGTGAAGGTTCATTAGCTTTGACAAGAACATTCGCAGAGCAATCAAGAAGCACATGGTCGATTTACACTGACATCTGCAAAGAGTTTGGCAAAGCCATCGAATGTACTGCTTAGAGAACAATTTTAGTTCCTGGTTTCCGATAAGTGGTGTTTTTGCCATATGCATGAGAAGTGAGTGAAATCTGGCATGGATGGAATCGTCCGGTTTAATATTTGAAATGCATCATAGGTAACGATATATATCGCACATGAGGGGCAACAGGTAGCTTTTTGCAACGAAACATCTAGCTAGTCCCATTTTTATATCCTTCCATCCATGTCTTGATTTTCAGTATATCAGACAAGAAGTTCTAGTGGGCGATCAGGTTGTGTGTCGAAGAATGAGGAATACTGATGTGCCGCTTAACCGATAGCGCGGATTCCTTTCGCTTTCTGCCCTACTCTGAGGACCAGTAGGGACGGCGCGAGTGTTAACATGGCACATGAGCTTGTAATCGCCCTCAAAGTGGGTCAATGGAGTGAGCCGCCGGGGGGGGGGGGGGTGGGGTGAGCCTCCGGGAGTCGAACGCGGACCTCCGGCAAGTGGTCGCGCGGTGCGCCGCGCCGGCGGTATTGAGCGAGGCGAGCGCCCTGGCGGCCAGACGCGGAACTAGGCCGCGTCCGTCTGCTGCTGCTGCGGCGGCGGCACGCGGCCGGCTGCCGGCAGTGCAGCGTGGGACAGCCACGCGTGAGGACGAGGGGAGGTGGGGTGTGTGTGCCACTGCGTGCTGGCGGGCCTGCGACAACGGCGACACTACCTGCCGTGCGCGGAAAACACTGCCTCGGGGGACGTAGGCCGCCTCGTATCGACAGCGGCGTGCAGACGTGACACGGTGTTCACTACTCTTTCTGGCTGTCAGTGAGCTAGCCGGTGCATTGACAAGAATTTCGTTACATCAGAAGCTCGGTTCTCAGAGGGAGAAACAATAAACATGTTGGCAAACTGACGATAAAGGGAGTTACTGAAGAGTGCAGCTCGTTACTGAGTGAAGCATACACGGAATTGTTTTCGTAGTAGGCTAGTTTTTTTTTTTGTTTGTTTTGTTTTTAGTATTGATAGGCTTCCACGATAACCGTCCATGTGGTTGTAGAGTGTACTTAACGTTTGAGGCTGTTGAAGAACTGTCACCTTGTTAGGTCATACACTTGGACAGTATCGTCGACTTATTCGCAGCTGGGTCCTGTAGACATCGCTACCAAAATAAAGTCTGAACGGAAAGTAGAGTCCGACGTCTTCGGCAGTGAAGTAGCTTACCCAGCACCGTCTGGACTATTTCCGCGCCTCTCCAGAGGCAGCTGGACCACTCTTGGCTCTGTTTCAAGCGCTCCAGTTTCTATTTCCTCCTGCGAGGAGACACTGGCGTCTCCTTTCCTTTGCTTTTGTTTCGGTACTGCCCTCACTTGCCAGACGCCGTTTCCGTCCACTCGGCCACACCCTGCTGGTGGCGTTGGCGGTTATCACGAATACTTTCTGCCCCACTTCATCTTACGTACACCAAACTAGAACGGTACGTTCTTCCCCTACTAGCTACTGGTAGTGTTCTTGCAGAAATTTTCTGAGTCGTTTTTTTCTTTTTTCCTTTCGTAAGGCACCGGTGCTGTTAATCCCGAGCGTGTTCGGTGCTACGTGTTTGCCAGTGTGCCGGCGGACGACCTTCTGCGGTGATAAACGTCTGCTTAGCGCCGCGGTCCTAACAGGTGTTCCCTGTTTGCCGTCGCCGCCAGCTCCCCCCGTGGCCCGCCTCCTCCTTCCACCTGACTCTCCGAGTGAGCAGAGAGAACCCACTGCCCGTCCCGTAGACCACGACAGTCGCCAACCGGCACACTCGCGGTGTGCAGTGCGAACTTCCGAAGTCGGCAGCGAGTGGCGGTCGGCGCTACGCGCAGTGTGTGCGACCGGCGCGTTCTGGTCGGGGTCAAGGCTGAGCTGAGCGCGCTGGCCCAGCCTTCCGGAGCGGCGATGAAGCGGCCGCTCCGAAACACGCAGTCTGCCGAAGAATTCTGCCCTCCCGAATGTCCTGTCACACTTTAGCACCGGCGCTGACGGGATAATTCGGCAACTTTTCAAGAGCTTATCGCTTCTTTATATTTTCTGACGAAAATACAGCATCATTTTAAAGATAGCGGTAGCCCTAAACGCTTCGGGGTGCCTCCAGTTTACCTCCTTCTCTCTTCGCCTGACAAATAACAGAAAAGAAAATCACGAACTAACAGTCCTCCTGCAACGGTGTACTGCTCCTAGCAGTAAGCTGGAAGCAGTCTTTCCGTATCCTCGTCCTTAACGAACCGACCCAGTGTTTTGCCGGCTGTGTTAAGTGTGAAAGACTATCGAGTGACTTGTCCGAGACAGCGTGCGTGTGCGTGGAATCAGTGTAGTGTGAAGTGTCCGGCGACGGTGAAACATGGGAGCACACGGGTCCAAGGAGCGAGAGCGAGAGCGGGACGGCTCGGCCACCCCGTCGTGCAGGGTGCGGATCTCCAGCCTGCGGAGAGGTGAGTCCGCGGCAGGAAGACTCGCGCGCGCTCCACGGCATGTGTGCGCAGCAGCTGCTGCCCTGGCTTGTTCGTGTTCGCCTTTTGTTCCGTGGTAGTCCTGATCGTGGCCACACGCTTTGTGAAAGTGAACGCAATGTGATTCTTAAAATCGAGCAGCAGACACCACAGTATTGTAGAATGCGATACCATCCATCAACTATAACCAGTGAAGCTTTCTGCCAGGCAACCAGTTCGCAGCACTACGTATTCGTGTAATTAAGGAGTCAATTGCGTGTATTTAAATTAACGGGTTATGGGAATTCTTGTGGCAATAAACGATTTGGACGGGGACGCTTTTTAATCAAATCCTTCAAATGTATTTAAAAAGTTGAATCTAATAGGTCACAATGTGGTCTAAAAACTTTTCAGTGAGGACGTACATTTTACTAAGAAATTCCCAATGGTTTTTTTTTTTAAAATCATATGTTCCCTAATTCACAAACTCTTTCCAACCTGAACTAGAACTTTAGAAACACTCCTAACCAGTCTACCATTAAACATAGTTCTTAAATAATGGTGCCGGTAGTGTTGTCATTGGTCAAAGCAGAACAACAGTATGGTGAAATGAACTTCACACAAAACCTGCTAAAGCTAGAGCAAACACCGCTCGATATAAATTCATTAATAATTTTTTTATTCCAAATGCTGAGAACGACAGCTTCAGCCTGAGATGGGGCCCCCATGCAACGCGACAATAAATGTATATCAAAAGATGATTTACGGCAAGAGATGCAACGACGGATTATTATACTGTATGCTTATAGACTAGTCCTTATCTGCCTATAGAAGGAAGACATTGCACTTCCGAAAATTATAAAATATGCGAGATAAGTACTAATGGCAGAAACATAGTATATGGTGGAGAGACTGAAATTCCACCCTACCAGCTAACAGCTCGTATTTAGGATACCTTACGAACTTCCTTACTGAAATGTTTGGTTACAGATACTAAGAGGTATTTTAGGACAGTTATGGAAAGTACTTAAAGTACGCCGTCTAGTTTAAAAATTAAGTTATTCAGTAGCCCAACAAATACTCGATGACGGAGAAAAATTGACACTGCCAGTTGCCGAAAACTTGTCTAGATACCTGGGTCTGCAGCAAAGACAGTGGATACAAAGGTTGTCAGTTTTATTCTTCATTAACAACCATATAGATCCTCACTGACACTCAGGTTTCGCGTTGTATCATAAACACTTGCAGCTTTCCAAGAAAGCCGAACATAACGAAATAAACGAATGGTATAGGTGTGGATTTAATGTGAAGACCCTAACACTGCACGCTGGCCGTTCCAATTAATTGGCTGTGTGTGGCGCCGTTATTGCGGTGAGCCGATAAGTGCTGATCACTTAAACACAGGCGGGCTATTGCACAGCTAACCAAAATACCTTACGATATAGCAAAGCCCCTTTTAGCGGATGACTTAATCCTGGAAGCGTTTCGTGTTAATGAACTGCGTTATCTTTTGCGTAGGTTACCTTCAAAGCTTTTTCTTTTGTCTATACATTCAACCTCTCCTCACTGAAACACACATTCCCGGTTCGACAGATGTTAACGTTCGTCAGAGGTATTGCTTATGACAGAAGACTGCAAAAACTTCGTAGCTACCAATAATACTAAGTAACCACATAATACGTTCGATGGTAATATTTGAAGACTTCACTTAACGAAGGTTGTATATCACAATTTCATAATTTTTGAGGGAGTAAAAGTAATTGTTCTTTCCCTTTAGTACTATTTATTTATAAATTTTATTATGTACGATGAAGAGATACAGTATGTTTTACAGAATATCAACATGAATTTCGCATGCTATACAATATTTGGAAAGTTACTTTAATTTTTACGTAGATTTCTGTGGAAGAACTTTGCTTATTCTGTAGAAGAAAATGTGAAATAACATTGTGGGCCATATCAAACAAACACGAATTTCTGTTGAAAATAGCGAAAATAATGGAAAGTCTTAAGAATATAATAGTTGACATGTGGAAATAATTCTCTGTATTTATTTAATTAACATCGAAGATAAAAGACTAGTTCTGTTTAGGACAAGAAGCAATAATTAAAATAAAACTATACAGAGGAAAAATAAACTGTTTACTCTGAAGGTAAGTTCACATCAAATTATCTACATTGTGCATAAACGTAATTACATATCCCAAGCCAGCCCGTTTTCTCTTTCAGTAAAGGAAGGAGCTCTTCTGAATGACATTGCATTTGAATCATCTGCATTCATATTCAGACATATAAATAGTAATTTTCAAATTTTGGATCAGACTTCATAATAAATTCAAGACTATTGACAGCAGCAAAATCGTTGTAACCAATTTTTTTCTGTAACGTTGTCAGATATTCCATACCTCCATTGATAGGTAATCATGACATCCGTTACTTTTCTTTCTTCTCCAGTAATGCAGAAGCACGGTCCCAAGGCAGAAAGCTGCATCCTGAAACAATATACTTCGCTATAATACTGTAAAATATCCCGTGAAAAGAAAGTAGTTGTACAAAACTATCATTACGCAGTTGTTTTTGTCCAAATCAACGGCAAGACCGAGAAAATTATTTTAATGTAAAATTTTTACGTTCTAATGATAAACACCATTCTTTTACGTACCATTTTTCACTATAGTTTCGACGCACATGTCCCAAATTTTAATAACAACTCTGCTCAATATCATACGATTATACAAGGAAGCTACACTCTGCAAATTAGCACTCCACCCATTCCTAAAATTGCCACTAGTGTACAAAGATGGACTCCACTGAGTATAATCTTTTCCATTACCACTACACCACTTAGCAGCTTTAGAAATAGGATTTTTTATCGCTCCTCCTACTTTTCTTGATATTGTGCTTCCAGTTTGATGGATCTATTTCCCTTCCTGTGCTTCTGTTTAACGATTCAGTATCGTTTGCAGTGAAGCTTCAAGCAGTCACGTTCGCCAGTTTCACTGATAGGGTCTATGCAACGTTCTTCCAGAATAGTCAAATTTTTACAACTACACATAGCTCAACTTGTAAACAGTTGCTATGGTAGCATGCCTCGTGTAATGGCCCTCTTTATTCCAGTGAAAAGTGAACTTTGCTAATGTGATATACAACCTTCTTCGAAGCAGGTTTTCATTTATCGGGAGAGTGCATCGCAGTGATAAAGGACGCCCATACGACAGTTTTTTGGAGGGAGGGTTGGGATCTAGACCTGGCAGTATGGAGTAATTTTAATATTTTGGAAGGCGAATGCTGACTCATAAAAAAATTCCAATTCAGAGCCTGTTAAACTGCCTAATACCGACTTTCTAAATCATTTTCTTCGAAGAAAAACACGTGGTTAGATTATATTTCTATATTTTTTCCTTTCCCTGAGGTGCTACTTCCACTTGCCCACGTGATTTTTTGAATACAGTATCTTTAGATATAAATACTTCAAAGTTGAAAATCTCAATACACAATTTGTAACACACTTTCATATCGTTAAACAGTTCATGATACGTTGCTGTGCCCCGGAAACACATTTAGTCAATGTACTTAGACGGATTTTTTGAGATAAGATAAATTTGTAAATTGATTTTAGCTACTACAGGTTAACAGTGAGTCAGTAAGGGTCTGAACCCTGAGTGATTTATCTTTGTGGTTAACAACTGGGACAACAGTTAGGAATAGGCAGGGTGAAGTGCATTTTATATCGAAATTTAAAACCCGTTAAATTAGTATTTACACCATAGGTTTGTGTGTCGTGAAATGTGATCATCGGGAAAACGGAAATAAAACTTATATTTGTCTCTGTTGTCCCAGAGAGCGCGAATCATTTAAAGTGCCTTCGCCCGAGCTGACATGCCCACGGGGTTTCCACTAACGGGAAGGAGACAGAGTTTCCAACCGTGCGTTAGGTCGCTGGCTCACCTTGAGTTGCGTAATTGCGACTGTCGGACTTGGCATTGATGTTCACCAGTTTGCCCAACTCGTTTGCGGCCGAAAAGCGACACACACGCGCTCACGCTCGCCCGGCGTTGCCACCTGTAGCACTCTCTCACGGACGTGACATATGGCAGCTGGCATTCTGTTCAGTTGCTGCCAGTTGTCAGTGCGATTTCTATTACTTGTTTCCATTCCAGCGCGGGAAAGTATTTGTAAGATATTTGGGGTCCAAAGAGTGTTAAAGGTTTATTATAGGTAGTTCTGGAATCGGCTATCCTTTAAACTGAAGCTGTGACAGTGCATACGTCAAATGAAGAGCGCTCTTCCCAACCGAACTGCGCAGGGAGGACTAACGAGTTCACCAACGTTTCCACCCTCCAGATTTCTCGACAGTGTGCACTGGCAGTCCTCAGGGTACACGTGTTGCGGCGAGTGGCTGTCACACAGTCCAAAGTATCTTTTCAAGATGGACGTCTTACTCACCAGCGAAGTCTATGGTGGATCAAAGTCAAGCACACACTTTGAATGTATCGAGAAGTTACACGAAATCGTGAATTCCGATGCAGAATGAAGGATCCGTACTGAATCGCGTCAGGCTGATAGTAATATGGAAGTGAAAAAGACAACCTATGCTGCGCAGCCACTAGACAGTCTGCCTGCCTTGTGGCGTATTAAAACGCTGGCTTTGTCTCCGAGCCCCTCTGTAAAGCCTGGCCTCTGCAGGTTTTTAAAGGAGGCAAGTTTGTGATGCGCAAGACGAGAGACCCTTTGTGGGAGGTTCCGCTTTAACACTGCAGTCGCTGGGCGTACCTCTGATTAGCTACCGAGGACCCGGCGAGATTAGCGTGCCTGGACAGTGCTTACACTTCTTGTCGACTTTCATACATACGTCCTATGGCAATGCTAAAATTTCTACACACATTAGAGTTTGTATGTCAGTATAATACCCCGCTAGCGGTACGCAATCACTTTTTTTTCATTCATTTTTATTGAGCTGCCAGTGAGTGAAACCATCTGTTACTGGTGTTTCATAATGTAAGCATATTGAGCTACAAAACGGAAGATGTTACTAACGACTTTCTCATTCAACTACACATAGATTGTAAAAGCGTGCGGAAGCAAACTCAGAAACTTCGAAAACAAACGACAATATAAGAAAAAAATGTTACAGCTAAACTTGTTAGTAGCTGAATCACGCCTCTGATTGGTTGAGACATTACCCATTCCAAGTAACTGAGGTATCACTGTTGGCTGTGCGATAACGCATACATAGATTCCTCTACAAAAAACTGTGGTTAAAGAGCAGCTATCCTACGCTAAATGACTGTCGTTACCTCACCGTAATATATTAACACCTTTTCTGTGCTCTAACACCGACGAAACAGACATGTCGCGAGCATCAAAGTTGCAGCCTCACTGCTACATCATGGCACCTGGTAATGCTATCTAAATTACCACTTCCTATGCAGAGTGTCTTCATATACTTCTCTGAACTATATTGAGTTGATCATTCACTAAAGCGCATACATGACAAGTAAAAATGGTAAAAAAATTATGCTTTCTTGTATTGACTCCTGTGGTTATTAATTGAACTGGAGAGCTTTAGAAGGGACTATATCCACAAATTTTAATCTCCAAGTTTGCCGAAGATACCTTATCTGTATATCCGTACGCATCGTTTGGTATAACATTAGCCATAAACGAAATGGTCGTGAGATGGGTATTGAGTTAAAGAAGGGGCCATGCCCGGATTGATTGATGAAGCTGTTACGTTTGTCTTCTCAGCGTCATAAAAGTGGAAAAAAAAATATTGTGGATTTAAAGACGTGTTGGACCAGCTGCTACAAAAGGGATACTACCGTAATCTGCTCTTATGGTATCAAAACAAAGTTTTCGATATCTGCATAGAACCAATTCATTTCTTGCAGCAGTTCTCTTATAATTATTGAAGGCAGGCCTTTCATTGATGGAATCACTGCTCATAGAAGGAAATAAGTCAGATCTTAAAGATGAATAAGCACGTAGTGGACCTATGCAGTAAAAAAGAAAGTAGATACCAGACCAGCAGAAACCGTTTTGTAACAGTATCTGTCAGTGAACAGCGATGGATGGACAAGATACAGATGATTCATATGTACCCACAATTGTCTGCTTTGTTGTATTTTGATTGTGGTTGTATTGTGGGTGCTTAATTAATGAACCTGTATGCTCGGAAAACTCTTTCTATTGCTATAATAAATACGAATAATATGAAGTAATACATTCCTTCCACTGCAAACAAAGCGCCAATTGCCCTATCGTCACGTTCGAAAAGGGCTCATCTCCAGTGCATTCAAATTGGATTACTGAACACACACTATGGCTAAAGTGTGTTGTAATGGTGTATATTGTTTCACACTGGGGTTAATTGCTATATAACTCGAGACACCGTACTTAAACCCATTGTGTAACAAAACAGTATTTTCTCTTCTGAGAAATTTTTCTGCGACAAATGACTCCTTTCCAACACACCGTTTCAATTTTAATTACTTTTTACTGATTTGTTATACCCTGATGTACTAGAGATTTGATAGTAGTGAACTTCATAGTAATTTTTTCAAAAAAATGATCATCACTGTTGTGACAATGCAAAATACCGCATAAGAGAAGTGGACTGGACTTGAGCCACTTCCGTTCTGTCTGACGCCTAATCCGGCGGTTTTCACCAGTGTGAGGGCCGCGCAGCAGCTGGCCAGACGGCTATCTGCGCTGCAGTGCCAGCCGGCGGCAGCAGGCGGGGCGGGGCGCGCTCCACTTAGCGCTTGCAGCCCGGCACGCTCTGCCGCTGGTGATTGGCTGCAATGGAAAGTACACGCACCGAGCAGCCAGCCGCCGCAGTCCCGAACAGCTCGCTCTTTCTGAGACGCCAATGTGTACTAATCACGAGCATTGCGCCAATGCAGTCTCTCTCTCTCTCTCTCTCTCTCTCTCTCTCTCTCTCTCTCTCTCTCTGGAGCTGCCCAATCTTGTATCGGCTCATCTATCGACAACTGTGCTATGGCAACTGTGGTACGGGGGATTACAGTGTCTATCGGGTCCTCAGACGTGTAATTGCAAAAAATTATTTTACTATGCCTAAAACCAGCCGTACATGTCCGCTTCTTCCCATCTCTACTCTTACAGGGGGTATGCGCATGTTACCTGGACTGTAGATGGTAACTCTGGAACGTATATTTTTGCTTGTAATTTCTCCATCTGTACCAGTGTTAAGGTCACGTTGAAAATGTGATGAGGAAAGGTGAGGTCTGTCACGATCTGGGAGCTATTTGGTACGACTAGAAAGTATGTCACGCGCTGTGTTCGCGGCAGAGTGAAGAATGGGATGGTATTTGTGACGGCTGTGCATCCAGATCCTCAGATTAGTTAGGTTTCGGCATTTCGCCTGGCAACTATCTAAAAATATGAAGTAGAATTGCTGAGAAGCCACGACCACGGCCTTCCTCAGACCTGTGAACGGGCGTTCTCTCTGGCTTCGCTCCCGCTTCTGAACGTAATGGCCATCCAAAATGCAGAAATATTACGAAATACTTACTTGAGGATGTTGGGGGCAAACCTAACAAAACATACCGTGCCAGGAAAGCTTCAGCAGTCATACTCGACAGGAACGTGCGTCAACTCACGATTACAATAGGCACGTAACCGAAAACACTTACGTTATTGTTCCACGGCGGCACCCCGTGTTAGCGCCACAACCACCATTTGATTGGGAACAGGTTTGTGTAGACTCGAGTTAATGTGCTCGAGACCGTGTAACTAGAGGTGAAGGAACGTTTTTGGTTGATTTGACAGCTAGTTACTTTCCTAAGACAACATGTTTCCCAGCGCATTTTCTAAACAAACTTAGAAAAGACCTGGTGTCAAGCAACACCTTTTTAAACATCGATGTATAGGATTTCCAGTATTTTTTTAAAATATCAACAGTCCTAGGTGGTGCCCAGGTAGACAGTTCTGTGCATTGCGGATGCAAGATGACTCTCTCACCATCCGGCTCGTCTCCACTTATCGATCTAGCTGACTCTTTATACCAATATTTCAAAGCTAAACCGTGCTAAACTATGTGTATAGTAGTACGCTGCAGACGCTACGTGTCCCAAGTATGGCCCTATTCTGAGGAGGACCGTCCGACGCCAGATGTCCTCGGTAACACCTTGCTGGAATTTCGTTTTCTACTGTTCGTTGGCCCAGCTAGTAGCATAAGCTGATCTGTGTGCCGTTCACCGTAGAATTTTCACGACGGAATGGTAAAGTCATAGTCCACACAGTCTGGCGTTACGTTGCTGACATTACGGCGTGTATCAACCATTGCTGTGACATCTCACGTCGATCGCTTTCTGTTAGCGTGTGTCTCGCTGGCTCGTTTCCACGTCTGTATGACGGCGCGAGAGAGCAGGAACTAGTGAGGGCAAACCCCGGTGCCATTGTTGTCTCGCAGATAAGACGCCTTATCGCCGCGAGAGCGCTGGCCGGCTTACGTGCGCGGATATTAGTTAGGCACCAGTGCCAGTGGAGAAAGTGGGTTCAGTGAAAGGTGCATTATAATTTCTGTAGCGTATGTCCTGTTAGTGAACGATGTTTTCTGGAAACCCGCAAGCGTATCTTCGGGTGGACAGCCTAGTGTTACTTACACGGTTTCAAACGCCGTAACAACAGAGGACAGGATATACTTTCAAATCTATGCCGTTGTAAATAAGTACCGTAGTGAAAGAGAAGGCAACTACTTAAATTGACGTTCATTTTTTCCCTCTGTCTGTCTATTAGGGTTCTATACCTCAGTCGATAGAAACTGAACCTTCTGATGATTCCTTTGTCTGTCCCTCCGTCTCTTCGTTGAGATCCCATTTTCACAGGAATTACAAGAGCAAAGGCGAAAATACACAAATTTAACTGAAAACATAAAATATTTTTGAAAGTCTTGGAAATCCTGGGACCGATGTCTTTGATATTATACACATCCGTAACAAGCAAGAATCGTACAGCTACTCGATTCTCGCAATGGTTGATCTGTCTACGTAAACGATCAAATTTGTACGGAAGTGAGGGTTCTACTCGCACTTGATCAGTGGTTTTTCTATTCCTGTCTTCCTCCGTTTTTCTTATTTTTCCTCCTATTTCTTCCACATTGTTAAGCCTTTTCGCTCATTTATTTATATATCTGTATTGGTACAGCAAGAAAAAGGAATAAAAGTGAGATAGTGTTAATACTTTCATCCTTCTTTAGCTCTGCATTACTGCAGACGACGTGTCACTGAGCACTTTTGTACTATGCATGCAGTACACGTGAGTTGCCTAGTTGTTTCCACTGCCCTGTGTACACTTCACTAACCTGCTGTGATGATGATGATGATGATGATGATGATGATGATGATGATGATGATGATGATGATGATGATGATGATGATGTCCCCAGTGCAGAAAACAGCACGCAGGTCGTAGATTCTTTTTCTGGAGGCTGAAATTAACTTCGCAAGGAACTGCTGCTGCGAATAAACTATAACTCATTTGGGATGCCACTCCCGTTTTTATTGATACAGACACGACAAATTATTCTTGATCACAACGTATTGAACATATCTTTCCACAGTCATTATATCTGGCTAAAATAACATGAAATACATCCTGCCACAGACATGTCTACTGCAATAATCAGAACTGGAGAATAAAATTACATGAATCAAATACTATTACAGAGAACATGTCTGTATCTAGCGACGGTCGGAACTGTAGTAAATAAAATTGCATAAAACAAGTACTGCTATGACAGACAACATGTCTGTTTACTGGAACGGTCAGAACTGGAGAACCGGACTGCCCAAGACACTTCGCGCGCCAAGCCAGCAAGGCCTGACCCGAACGCCACCGAAGTGCATCGGAAGTAATATCGGCAGTCTTTTGTTTTAGTAGTACTTTGATTTTAATAATTTTGAAATGACTGACTGATAGCTGGCTGTTGAGAGATGTTTATTAAAAGAAAAGTAATTTGGATGACAAGTTTAATTAATAATAGCAAGTTTAACGTTTTGGCGCCCTACCGCCGAACACAAGCCAATCACAGAGCAGTAGCATCATGCAGGCGGTCTTTCTCACGGGAATGGTACCGAATCTAACATCTGTCACCGGTACCTCATCCCACATTGCGTCATCTCTATGCTTCTTGCATCTCCACTGCCCTGGAAATATTTTTCTGGAGCCTAATATGATGGCTGAATAAGCCAGAAATATTACAATGGCCACTACTTCCTTGACGGTATAGTTATTGCCCATTACGTTCAATAAGAAAGGTAAGACATTTTTTTCTGGAAGGAGGTTGGTTTTTTCAGGATTCCAATACACCGTATTATTCCTCACTGTTTCGGCTACCAAATCCCATTATTTTCTTCAATAAAATCTCCGATCAATGCGACAGCCTTACACCATCTTACTGCGAGGGCTCGTATGCTCGCACAGTGCCACTCCACCGGTGCATCACAGTAACCTCCCCAACATCCACGTACTGCCTCCCGAGGAGTGTATCGTTCATTGAGCCAGAATGGCGCGAGACCCGGCCTGTGTGGTTGGTTGAGGACGGACTTGGGCGAGGCCAGTTGTGCAGCGAGGTGTTTGTGATCCATCGATCACCTCTAGCCTGTCCGCACGTCCCAATGTTGCGAGACCCACGCCCGTGTGCTGCCGTCCGGCACGCGGGAGGTCACCAGGTTTCCGCGACCTCACTAATTGTTTTCACTGCCAGGCCTCCGTAGACATTCTTCAAGCGCCTGTGAATACCTGCGACACTCTGCTTGGAACGCACCCCCGTTATAGACACCATTTTGAAGGCTACGTATAGCGCCGCCACCTGTCGGAACTTCATGAAACTACAGGGCCTGAAATGGGAATATTCCACAGTGTCCCACAACAAAGTCCGCAGTTGTTCAAGCCAAATAGGTCGAGGAAATAATGTTACATTACTTATTGAACACTCCTTCGACATAGGGGGAATTTCCTGGAATACTTATTAAAGTACTTGCGGGGCAGATACGACACCTCAGCCACTATTAAAGCAGTCGAGGCGGGGTCGGCGTCGCCTTCCCTCTCTTCACCGTCTGCGAGCCAAGGTTCTCATGTCCCTAGCAACTGTTCCCACACGGGCCATCTTGCTTCGCAACAGGCCAGTACTCGCTTCCACGACCGTTGTAGTAACTTATTTGAGTCTCTACTAAAGTAGTGGAAAAAATTGAACTACATCCCCTTTTATTGTGGAATTCTGTTAAGATGCGATGTGGGATAGGAATTCCGTTTCCTGAAATCCTATATGGTGCTAGTGTTCAAATGCATCTTCGCTTTTGGTGTGAAGTTTTGCCCGCTTTTTATTGTTAATTTTTTGGTATAGAATATGACCTCCAGGTGTTTAAGGCAACTAGCTCCTGTACCGTATTAATTGAACTCCTCAACTTATGTAAACGAAGTCACGTTTGCCACTGGCGATGTCAGTCATCCACATAGACCAGAAGACGTCGGCAGTGAGAAAATTTAAATCAGCGTTTCGTGATTTAGGACCAAAATTCTATGAGGAACCCACGTCCACGTATCCGTAACACTGACAACGATAGCTGCCGTCTGGAGACCCTGCTGAAGTTGTAAGCAACGAGATGAGAAATGGTGAAGGGTCCACCAACACGAGTAATTCATGAACAAGATATTACAGCAAACGGAAGAGGACGCCAATAGGAGAGACGGAAGACTTGACAAAGCCTGCTCGTTTACTGAGGCTGTTAGGCGATGCTCCACTGTAGTGGATCCCAGATCGCGTTTACGTGTGCCGCAAGTTGTAAAACGCACGCGCGTGTCAGCTGCCGTGTGTAAACAGCAGCACAGCATAGCAGCGAAAGCCGAGAGGCGCGTATATCCGCGTGTCGCCGGGCCGGGCCGTGCTATTTCTGCGTCGCCCTGATCCTCTCTCTCTCTCTCTCTCTCTCTCTCTCTCTCTGTGCGTGTGTGCGTTCGTCGGGCGCCGACCCGAGCAGCAGTTCGCGGGTGGGTGCGTGTGCCGTGCGTGTCCTGTTATAACTCGCAGCTGAGCTCAGCTATACCGTGATTGGCTAGTGGCCGACGTGACGTCACTGCGGTGGGGCTTCCGCTGTACCTTGAGAGGACGAAGAAAGTGGCAGCCGGCAACGTGTGGTCATGACGTCATCCGTGACTAATGCCCGCACGTGGAGAGGAGGAAAATGGGCTGATGGGGTTAATTGTCACATTGCATGCCGGACTAGGGGGCGAGCGCGTGTGTGCGAGTAAGTCTCGGTGCACTCTTCCGGGATTTACTATCTCCAGGAAGGAACAGCGTTTTTAATGGAGATACGGACCAGCTATTGTCTACGTATGATTACCCTCCGCGATTCAGTGTAGAGCTGCTTAATAGTTAGGGATGTCCTGCAACTTAACATAGTGATTAGAGCGATGATGTAGTCTAAGTGGACTCTCGCACCAACTCCACACACCTCTTTCTCAATTACTGAACACAAAGTAAAGTTACAGCAGCCACAGCCGAGACGTCTAACTTCATCAGTTTGAGATATTTAAAGTGTAGTGCACAGCATTGTACAGTAGTAAATCGTGGACAATGGAAAATCGGAACAGAACAGAATCGGAGTGTCAGATGTGGTGCCACAAAAAATATTGAATATTGGCTGGACTGATTAGGGATGAGCTGGTTGTCTGCAGAATTGTCGAGGGAAGAAATAGGGATAACTCTGAAAGAGGATGGGGCTGGATGACGGGACCTGCGTTCAGAGGTGAGAGAATAACCTGAATAACCTGCATGGTACTAGAGAGAGAGAGAGAGAGAGAGAGAGAGAGAGAGAGAGAGAGAGAGAGAGAGAGAGAGAGAGAGAGCTGTAGAGGGTGAAAACAGCAGGCGAAGACAGTGTGGAATAAATCGAGGAAATGATAGAGGACGTAGGGTGCAGGTACGACTCTGAGATGACGAGGTAAGCGCAGAAGTGGAATTAGTGGTGAGCCGGATAAAACCAGTCAGAAGACTCGTGACTTTTTTTTTCTTTTTTTTCCAGCTCTATGCGGCTCTACGCCCAAAAACATTTTATATAAACTAGCAGCCTAAGCCAAAGCTCTTATACAGCTCAAGTTCTTGGTCAATAAAACGAGATATTAATTTTGCATCTCAGGTTGCTCATAGCAAAACACAGAGTTTTGGATCCTGTACGACTCGCGTAAATACGACGGTAAGGCTTTGGGAGACTCGTTCGTGGTTGGAGAGTGAGTCTTCACCCTGGCTGTTCCTGGCCGGGCCCGTGTGCTGCGCTAGTCGTTTCGCTGATTGCGGTCGCGAGGACCATCCTCCTGTTTCGTCTGGAGGTAATGGACCGGGAACTCACTGATGCCCCTGAATGAGCAGTGATCAGAGCAGCCTAGGACGATGGCTAGAAATGTGGCGGGCGTTTCGATACGCTGTTGGAAGACGTGGTAGGAAGCGGCAGTGTTCAGAAGCTCTACTAGCAGCAGGAGGAAGTTGCGAATGAAAATGCCTGCATTCTGCTGCTTATTCTGATTGGCTGGAAGGGGAGAAATCTTAAATAATTACGTGGAGCGGCTTGGAGCTCGCGAAATCGGAGTGTCTTCCGGCAGCCTTCGTGGTAGAGTTGTCTGCTCTCTGGGGGCGGAGGTAGTGGTTTCGTAGTGTCTTTCGAAAGTCTGACGAAGTTACCGTTAGTGATCTACACAGTTATTTCTTGCAGTCTGGAAAACATAAATCGAAAACGCGTTGCCATATCGCGGGTCTAATTTCGGAGCGAGTCATTCCTGTTTTCTAGGTGAGTGTTGCCGCAGCCAGACATCAAACTAAGTTGTGGAGCCGATTAAGTTGCTGGACGGTGGCGTTTGGAGAAACAGATGGATTTGCTGAGCTTTTCTCTGAAATCGATAAATGATGCTCATTTCCGTGTATATCTGAGTTTGGTGTTTTAGTGTGACTTTGAACTGTCTCTGTTCCGTTCTTCTCGAGGTTGTCGCCGAAAGTTGGTAGGAGCCAGGGGGAGGTGGTTTACCACCTGACACAGTCCAGTCTGATCTCAGAATTTTCCTAAGAGCAGTTGGATCGCTGCAGGACTACATTGCCTTTAGCGTTGTAAAAAGTTTCACCTTGTCTCGGGAGTCAAAGCGAAGCTGGTGACCTTCTTTTGGACTGGTTTCACGGTGCAGCAGAGACGCGTATTAATCCGGCTTCGCGAGGAAACTTTTCCGATTAAGTCGACAGAGCAGTGCGTGGCGTGATTTTTGCGGCGCGCCGCACGTCGGCGAGAGGGCGTCGGCAGGGGCAGCGGCCGCGAGCGTGGACCCGCGGAGGCTCAGAGGCACGGCGCCGGAGCGGACGGTGCAGTGTCGGACTGGCTGTGGATATGCAGCAGGACGGAGGCTGCACAGTTGCTGCTACACGCCTAGCTTAAACGAGGAACGCAGACAGATGGAGGGAAAGCGCCGCAGCTGGTATCGGGATCAGAGCTTCCGTGGGAGCCCGAGCCACGTTCCCAAGGCGGCCGCTGCCCGCCAGCCCTAGCCGTGCGTGCGTGCCCGGCCCGGCGCTTCCCACAGGAAACTCGACCCAGACCCAGACCCAGACGCTGCCGCAGCCGCAGCACCCACCCACTGTGCTCACGCACTCTCTCTCCCACTGACCACGGGCTGCCAACACAGCGTTTGTCTCTCTAGTTACGAAACAATCATAGCTGAGCCCCAAATCACACTGCACAGTAGCAGATGTTAACCCTGAGACAACCCTCAAATCCGGGACAAACACGGGAATTTTTGCACACGGGAAAGATCGTGGTAATTCCCGGGAACATTTTAAAATTCCAGAGAATTTTCACTAATTTGCAGTTAAATTTTTATAAATTTGTCTGGTAACAACTGAGACTCAACGAAGAATTTTAATTTAGCCCGCTACCGCAGAATAATACTGCAGAAACAAAGCACAAACGAGAGACTAACACTAAGATAAACCTTCAGTTGCAACGAAAATGCGTCATGTACAACAGCAAAACACAGGGCACAAACACTGCTCTGCCGACCGCAAAATGTGTCAAAAGCTTTAGGGCGAATACTATGCAGTACTTAGTAACAACAAACTGCTTCCGATGTGTGTGGCGTTACAAATGTTTACACTTATATTGGGGGAAAAATATTGCGGATGGTGGTTTGAGAAGCATTACTTTCAAAGTAAATTTCGTTTTACGCAAAACAAATTACTTTACGCGTGAGAATGTGCGATGAATTTCTTAAACCACGGAGCGTTTCACTGTCCTTCAAAACTTAACACCTCGTGGACCAGCCACTTAGACATATTTCGAGCTGAGAAGACTAGCTGTTTTATGGATTATTTAAAATTTTACTGGCACATTTATGCGTGATGTATCTTGAAGGGTAACACACGCTAAAAAAGACCAAGCGTCAACGTTAGCTTTTTATACTTATCAGTTCTTTCATAGATTACAAATTGCGCAATAACGACGGCAAAAGGTAGATGCAGCCTTCAAAATAAGGCGTAGGTGAGTTCAGCAATTTCATATGTAATTGGGTTTTCAATGGAAAGTTCGAAGTGCTCGGCGGACCATTTATTCAGCCAGGCAACACACACAATGTCCGATGTACGGAAGCCAGTATTTAATTTTAATCGTGTTTGCCATAAATATTCAGCTGCTGCAATTTAAGCAGTGCTTTTAGGATCCTGCTTAACCACAACCCCGAAGGAAAAAAAACACGCAAAAATTTTATGACGTCGTATATTACATATGGAAGCATAGTTTTTCTTGTACCTATCCTGACTGAAAGCACTCTTCTCCACTGAGAATGTATTTCTAGTGGCCTGGTATGTGTCTGACATCTTTCCGAACTTGACCTGCATGCCACGGCGTAATAAGTTGCAGTAAAACTGACCAACCTAGTGATAGCGGGCAAGTAGTTCATCATAGGAGCACCCTTGTGCTCAGCTGCAATGCCATGTACGAGAACTGGCACAAGAAGCGAGACATAACCGACTAGTATTCAACGCTTCACTAGCATCGCAAGGACAAACGCGAAGTACAGCCCTTATACGGGAGTGTAAACACGTGTCCTACTCTCCATCCGTGAAAATGACGCAAAGAACCTTTGGTTCATGGGATCTGTCAAGTGCTCTCTGCAAGGCTCTTGAAAGTGGTGCTCAGACTAAAGGCGGAGAGACAGCTGGTACGCACATCAGCGTTACGATAATGAAAGCACAGAAATAGCTGAATGTTAGTGTAAATCTTGCGGCCACCCTCTACTCGTTCTTCTGAGGTGTGGGAATGTCTGCTAGTGTCGATTGCAAATAGGTTTCATTACCTGAAAGGCCACTCTCTCGAAGGACTAACACGTTACTCTTCCACGGAAGAAAAGCCGCCCCGGGGACGTTGTCAGTAGAGATGAGAATAGGATTCATCATTTCACAGCATGTGGTAGGATTGGCAATGGAAGACCGACAAACTGCAGGGACGGATGCCTGACTGTAAATGGAGGAAAGAAGGCCCCATGAACATGTGTTCGGTAATGAATCGTTGCCAAGGTAGATGGCGCTGACGAGTTAGCGTTCCTCTGACCACGTACCGTGTGTTCCTTGTGTGCTGGACGCAGCGTACTGTAAGCAGCTGAATGGTCAGGTATACATGTCAGGAACGAGCCGTTTTTTTTTCTTCCATTTCCAGTCAGTAAATCGTCCCTACAGCGGTTCGTAGGTTTTATTAATGTTCACCCTGTGTTGGTTCATTGTTAATATCCTTTCCTGTCGCCTTCCAGTTTCAGTGTGGATGGGCAATTGTGATTTTGTCCTTCCACAATTTCTTTAACTAGTCTTCAGCAGCGACTCGAAGTAGCCTGTACTCTCCCAGTAGCCTGTTATGTTCTTTATTCGGCATTATCTCGTTTTGTTGCTGCAGTAAATCTTAATTCAGTACTCTATCGATCCATCCAACCTTCCACAGCCTTTCGTAACACCACACCAGCTCAGTTTCCGTTTACTTTTGGCGACCACTGTTGTGTGTGTAACAACTTCCACGTCGAAATATCACTATTTCCTTCCTCGCCTCTCAAATATGAGAGGTGAGAACAACCAACATGCCTTAGACTATCTCGTCATATTATCCAAGCCGTCCTTGCTCACTTCTATAGGCCGTTTTTCATCTATGGAGAATGGATTTTTCTAGCCGTGTAGTTCATTCCACACTGCCTATGAATGGATAATGGTGTATTCTATGGCATGTTAAACTCCTTTCTGAAAATCTAAGAATGTAAATGCTGTCTCGTTGCTTTTGCTTAATCCGTCCTGTGTTGTTAACAATGTTAAAATCACTATTACAGTACCCCTGCTTCTTCTAAAACCCAGCAAGTTTTTTCACATTGGGTGCCACAGTCGCAAATTAGTTAAAACGTTTCCATGTTGCGCCTTGACTCCATTGTGATCCGTCATTTATCTGTCACAATCAATTGATGTCGGCGGTGTGGCATGTGGAAGTGCTTACTCATATCCCCCATCATTTTACTGTCATTCTGTGCTGGTCTAGACAATGTACATCTGTCTTTCAGATGTACACATATAACCCCAAAGACCACTACGGAACAGGAGTGGCGCATTGCCAGGAGGGACCATGCTCCGTGTGTCCTGAAGACACAATTCTCTTGGGGTAGAGATCACAGGTGCAGCGCAGTGTGAGAGTGTAATGGCGCGACGGTTAGAAACGTACCCCATAGTTGAAGTACACGCTGCAGTAAGACTCTTGTGGGCCAAACAAACGCCTGAACTGCACAGAGGTGCGCCGTGAAATTCTGTCGGTATATCGGTGTATAGACCAAATGCAATATGGCATCCATCCGTGGTGAAAAGGTGTCAACAATTCGACCAAGGTCGCGAAGACGCAGTTGCTGATCGGGAAGGAAGATTTTCAGCCATAGGATTTTTATCTTTTTCATCAAGCTGAAAGAACTGTATGGAAAGAGACTTGCCAACTCTTAGGTTCACGCAGAGTTTCTGGAATGCCCTGAGACGCAGGAGCGGTTTTCTTTCGTCGAGGAACTGAACGATTGGTAGGATGTTCCTGACCATTGTTGACAAATACTTACACTCTACTGGTGAACAATTGTCGTGCATCTGTCAATCTGAAGTGTAATGCAGCATTCAATAAGTTACTTGGCCTGCCATGACAGTGAATATTTCCTGAAATCAGCTCCTAGAACTGTCGGCGTAGTCGACTCGAAAGAGAACGACGTTCCATGCTGGTGAATGACTAGTAACTTCCAGGTCTACCACGTCAGTAGTTGTGTGTTTAAATGACAGACTTCACTGTATACACCCACATTGCGTGACTGTGTCAAATTACGAAGACACGAGTAAGCACTTAAAAATGTCTCATGGCTGAAACGTACTGATCTTGTGAAATACACTGATCAGCCAGAGCATTATGACCACCAACCTATTATCAGTGTAAACCCGTCCAGGCAATAGCATCACCACCTGGTGAGGAATGACGCTGGTCAGACACACGGTGCATGTGATGTCAGTGAGCGTGCTGTCCGTGTGTAGAATGAGGGAAGGCGCGCGATCTGTCAGTTCGATCGGGGGGAGATTGATGATACCCCGGAGACTCGGCAAGGGGAGTTCGGAAGCTGCACAACTTGTCGGGTGTACGAGGAGCGCTGTGGTGTCTTCAGCACCCGATGAAACCACGTCCAGACGTCGTGAAGTTGGGCGGGCGCCACTCATTACGGAAGTCGGACGTCGTAGGTTGGGCAGACTGGTAGAACAGGAGATGTGGCAAAACTATAGTCATCAGACTTTAATGCTGGGTACAGTAGAAGTGTGTCTGAACACACAGTGCACCGAACACTCCTAATGATGGGCCTCGGCAGCCAATGCCCCTTCCATATGCCAATGTTAGAACGACGACGACGATAACGACAAAGGCAACTGCAAATGCCACATGACCATCGGCACTGGACGTTGGCACAGTGGCACAGCGTTCCATGGTGTGATGAATCTGGATACCCTCTCCATTATGCCGGTGGGAGGAGACGAATCCGTCGTCTTCCAGGCGAACAGCTCCTTGGCACCTGTACGGCAGGACGGGGCCGCTCCATTATGCTCTGGGTGACATTCACTTGGGTGCCCATGGGGCCAATGGAGATCGTGCGAGGCGCCATGACGGCCAAGGAGTATCGTACACTGGTTGCAGACCGCGTACACCCCTTCGTGACGATCATGTTTTTTCATAAGATAATGCGCCGTGTCACAAGGCCAGGACTGTGGAGTGGTTCGAGGAACACAGTGGCGGGTTCCAAGAGGTGTCCTGCCCCTCCCACCAACTCTCGAGGTCTGAAGCCAGTCGAACACAACTGGCGTGTCACTGAATGTGACGTCAGAGCTCGTCGCAAGCCCTCACTGCTTCCATGTCGCGACGCGTCGCCGCCGTCATTCGTCACGGACGTCGACATACCGGCTGTTAGGTAGGTGCTCATAATGTTGGTGCTCATCAGTGTGTATCACATTAAAGGCAAAACGGAAAATGAAAGTGTCTTTCAACTTTCCCATCTGTTCTGCAGTAAAGCAGTCTAGTAAATAATTCTTAGGCATGTAATACTAAACTTAGTGTGGCGTGGGGGTAAGACTGTGTGGTAATTGTCGCATATATTCGCAATGCTCATGAACGCAAAATAACTTATTATTGAGAGAATTGTCCGTGAACGTGAACGCTAGTATTTGTCCCAATAAGTACCGCCATAAATCGTGGTTGCATACAGTAAGTGGGAGAGCTGAGTCACGCCGGGGCACAGGTAAGCAGCTGGGAGCTGAAGACCCGGGCTATAAAAGCGGCTGTCCCGTCTGGGCGACGCGGAGACAAAGCAAAGCGAGCTCTGCGTCTCGTCCGCCTTCTCTTCTCTTCCCGCCTGTCTCGTTCCTCGCCAATGTTTTGCTTTCTTTAGGCTCGCCACGGCACCTTAATAAAAGGCTGCAACTCGGCCGCCGCACGCTGCAATTTCTTCGGTCTCAGAAACTCCTTTACCACAACACGAAGGCGGTAGGCACCTTGGGTCATGCTGAACTGCGTTCTGAATAACGTCCACTGTGGCACAACGCCACAGCCACGGCGCCAGTCAGTCTTGTGCAGTCGTAGTTTCGCGACTGCCCTCAGTAGCCGTTGTCCTGATACTCATAGCCATATAGCGTCTCTGGTTGGTTGGGATTGACTACCAAACAGTGTTCAGGTTTCTGGCTACAGTACTTGCCGCAGGAAAATGTTAGTCTAGGAACGAATAGGCGGTGAAATTTACAACATTTTTTTTCTTTTTGTTTCACACAGTTTTACATTTCATAGGTACTGAACGGTTATGCGCAAAATCATGACAAGCTGAAGAACAAATTTCACAATAGTGGCATCAGAGCACCACTTTACGGCATTTTTGTTTTGTATAACCATTATACAGCTAATAATTTCACTTGAAGGCGTACTACAGTTGGTGCGACGAGTTTTTAGGTAGCCAGATGTACTCGTATTCATTTACTATTTTATTTTGTTAGCCGACACATTTATTGTATGTAACATAAATAATATTTTGATCTTCGTTTGAAGATTTTAAGAAAACTTTTACTGACAGAAACCCATTATCGAAAATACAACAAAAATCACGATAGAGACTTGCTGTTCAGGTAGATAGAATATACAGCGCAATATGGTGTCATTCGGTAAATAACTAAAAGTTGTCTAGCATGTGACAACTGGTAACCTCATGCTACGGAAATATTCCGCCGTAGGTTGTAACTTAACCGAACGTATCGCTTTATTCAAACGGGTTCCGCGAATGCAGACCGGTGACTTCTACGGCAACCGCCGATATTAAGACATGGACACGGCCCCGTCATTTTCGAAGCAGAAACGGAAAGAGGAGCAGTGCGCAGGATTCCTCGAAACCTCAGTATGCAGGAGAGGCGGTCGCGCGCAGAGTAAAAACTAGCGAGCAGTTACCGTGACTGACTGTTCGATACCCACGGCTGAGCAGTATGTGTCTCACTTTTGTTCGACCTGAGAGAGAGCACGATTCGAAGCAGAATTTCAGTAAAAAAACCTCCTCCTGTATTTATAAGGTCGCTTGCTTGTTTAATATCTACTGCTCCCTTTAGTAAGACTGTCCCAGTAGAACTGGAAGTGGACGCCAGAATTTGTGTTACATTCTCTGAGATGACCAGTGCCAGGTACTGTTCTACAGTAGCAGATTCGTTCGGCTGTTGTGTGTGCTACGTTTATACTCTCTACACCTGTTCTCCGCGGTCCTGATCGTCTTAACACTCTGTGACACGTCTCAACTCCATGGGTAGAAGCTCGTTTTACGCAAACCATCCTTTGTAGACCCTAAAATGGGCCTATTGTTACATAGCGGCCGAACAACCCACTTCACACAGTGTTCACGCAGGAAACGACCAGTTCTGTCGGAGATGCTACCTGCTTAAGAGATAAAGTCCTTAGACGTGACTGACTTCTACAGCCCACTATTGAGGTTTCCGCCGTATGGCCTTTTCAAGCGGTATTAAATGGCCTTCAGCACATGTCAAAACCTAAAAACAGCTGACATGCTTATGTAACATTCGTATGCTGGATCTTAAAGTGTAGGAACCTCTTTCTAACACAAGAAGGGCACGCAGCAATCCTTTCGCACATGTATCGTGAAGCGACTATTGAGATATTCCGGATGAAACTCAAGTTTCACGTGAGAAGCTGTGTTTATTAAAATGCAGTCACATTGGACCTCTAAATTAAAAAGCCAGCTGATTATAAATTAATAGGCTCGACTTCAATAGATTTTAGGCCAGGGGCAATTCTACCGCCAGAAGAACTCTGGTGTACAGACAGCTTGAAATGATCTGTATGACGGTCGTTCAATAAGTAATGCAACACATATTTTGTCTCGGGAAGTTTCGGTTGAAAAATGCGAAATTTGTTGTTGGATATCTCGGAATATTCTCACTTGAATTCCTATAGTTTCATGAATTCGCGATATGTGGCGAAGCTTCAAAATGACTTCTGTGAAGGTGTGTTCCAAGCAGAGCTGTCATTGAGTTTCTTTTAGCGGAAAACCAGAGCATCGTAGAAGTTCACAGGCTCTTGAAGAATACCGAGCTCCGGCAGTGAACACAAGCACGGAGAATCGTTGGGCGAGGCGTCTCGCATCATTGCAACGAGGTTGCGCGAACCTGTCCGATCTCCCGCGTGCCGGCCGGCGACACACAGCTGTAGCTCCTGTTACGTCGGAACGTGCGGACACTCTCATTTGAGACGATTGACGGATAACGATCGTACACCTCGTTGCAGTAAGACTTTGACTCAGACGTCGACTAATTGAGGGGGTAATGCGCGCATATGGCCCCCTCTTCCCCCACCCCCGTAACGTGGCGTAGCGCCGTGGCACTGAACGAAGGTTGTTAGAAAATAGGATTTTGTAGCCAGAACAGTGGGGAATAATATGGTGTATTCGAATTCTCAATGAAAAAAAAAACGCGCATGCAGAGAAAATGTATTGAATTACTTCCTCAGCGCACCTCGCACAGTTGCGATGTAGGTGGAAATCAACGCGCGCAGGCCGCCACATGCGAAATGTTTGAGTCCCGCGTCAGCAGGCGAGGGGCAGCCGGTGAATGGGAGGGCTCAGGTGGTGTGTCGCCCGCGTTGGCGGCGCCGCGGCGCGGCCGGCATTCCTGCGCGGCGTACGCGCAGCCTTGGGCGCCGCGTATATGGCGGCTGGGTGACCTTGCCCCACACACAGCGTGGGTACTCGCCCGCCACACGCGTACTCGGAGCGAGCACCTGCCGCGGCCCGGGGCCCACGAGGCCGTTTGTCGCCCTAGCGCGTAGCCTCCGCCTCTACCAGTGCGCGGCAAGCCACCCTGGTGGCGCACGGCCCATCGAGTCTATCACAGAGTATGAGTCGTCATCTCAGAGTTACGTTCCGTACTTAACTTTTCGTTAGCTTGCTGGCACGTCTCTGCAGCTCGCCACAGGCTGAAACCCAGCGCGACACAGTACCGTCGCGTGGCGCTCGAGAAGAAAAACAAAAGGCCGCAACGCAGTGATACAGAGGTGTCGCGTTAGTTTCCTGCGCTGGATGGCGACAGTGCTGTAACGTCGCACGCAGAGTTGGTGGACGCGCACTGCAGCAGTGAGCTGTCATACACCATGTGATAAACAGTATCCGGACACTTGGCTGAAAATGACTTAAAAGTTCTTGGCGCCCTCCATTGGTAATTATGGAATTCAATATAGTGTTGGCCCACCCTTAGCCTTGACGACAGCTTCCACTCTCGCAGACATACGTTCAATCTGGTGCTGGGTTTTCTGGGGAATGGCAGCGCATTTTTCACGGAGAGCTGCACTGAAGAGAGGTATCGATGTCGGTTAGTGAAGCCTGGCACGAAGTCGGCGTTCCAAAACATCCCAAACGTGTCCTGTGGAATTCGGGCCAGGACTCTGTGCAGGCTAGTCCATTACAGGGAAGTTATTGTCGTGTAACCACACCGCGATAGGCCGTGCATTATGAACAGGTGCTTGATCGTGTTGAAAGATGCAATCGCTATCCTCGAATTGCTCTTCAACAGTGGGAAGCAAGAAGGTGCTTAAAATATCAATTTAGGCCTGTGCTGTGATAGTGCCACGGAAAACAACAAGGGGTGGAAGCCCCCTCCATGAAAAACCCTACCACACCCTAACACCTCCGCCTCCGAAATTTACGCTGGCAAATGACGTTCACCGGGCATTCGCCATACCCACACCCTGCCATGGGATCGCCATATTGTGTGCAGTGGTTACACTCCATACAAAGTTTTTCCACTGTTCAATCGTCCAGTGTTCACGCTCCTTACACCAAGTGGAGTGTCGTTTGGCATTTACTGGCGTGATGCTTGCCTTATGAGCAGGCACTCGACCATAAAATCCAAGTTTTCACACCTCCCACCTAACTGTCACAATACTTGCAGTGGATCCTGATGTAATTTGGAATTCCTGTGTGATGATCTGCATAGATGTCTGCCTACTGCACATTATGACCCTCTTCAACTGTCGGCGGTCTCTGTCAGTCAGCAGACGAGGTCGACCTGTACGGTTTTGTGCTGTACGTGTCCCTTCACTTTACCACTTCACTACCACATCGGAAACAGTGGCCTAGGGATGTTGAGGAGTGTAGAAGTCTGCCGTAAGACATATGACGCAAGTGACATCCAATCACCTGACCACGTTCGAAGTCCGTGAGTTCCGCGGAGCGCCCCATTCTGCTCTCTCCGGATGTCTAATGACCACTGAGGTCGCTTATATGGAGTACCTGCAGCACAGTGCACCTTATATGAAGAACGTATGTTTTTGGAGCCCGTCCGGATACTTTTGATCACAGTGTACTTCAAGATCCATCTCAAGCTTTGCCGTTATCACTGTTCGTTAGAATGAACTTACAGGAAAACACATTCCAAAATAACTGGCATAATTAACTCGAAAATGGAAAATATCGATACAATGGCCGACATGGAAAAGTCGACTGTATCGAATCAGATTGATTCACTTTGCGCGCTACAAAATTTTCTCATAGGGTTAGGATTTTTTTTTCACTCTTCGGTGATTTCGTCCCTGTCATTCATTTAGCAAAACTTGAAGATTAGTTCATATCAATACTACCATAATTGCGATCAAGGGCTAATACCCTCCCTGATGTCTACGAGAAACATGAGTAATTTTTGGTAATATTTGTGCGTAAAGTTACCGCTTATTAACGCCCCTTCTCTGGGTCATCCCCCACATGCATCTCAGCTTGTGAACACCTTCCCACGCAGCAAGCAGCTCCTCGCACCACTGTTGAACGCTCCACATGTGAAATGTGTGCTTCTCGAGCGTCCTTCAGCTAAGGGAACAGGCTCTCAGTATGGTCCTATAGCTGCAGCTCGAGACAGTACAGTAATGTAAGAGCCCTCAGTACCGTTACTCATGTACAATCTACAGCGAGAGGTCCCCGGTGGAGAGACCAGACTTTTTGAAACCCTCTGTACGGTGAAGTAGGTTAAGCTCACAGGTATCACACCCTGCAGCCATTCTTCCTGGCGGAACCCCATTTGCGACTAATCGCCAGATTTTCGGATGATGCTCTATAACTTTAAAAGCACAACGTTGTACAAATTGGTTGCTTACCGTAATAGTTACAGCACAAGGCTCACGTATAGTAGGATGTGGGTTCGAATCTCATTAAGTATCGCAATGACTTTGATCATTATTTTTATTCAGTTAATTGGTTTAAATGTGTACTTATATTTCTAGATCTTTATCACGTCATTTAAATCACCGTATTAACTTTTGCAATTGCATTCGTTTTTTCTTCCTTTAATCCTTTTTTCCACTTTCAAAACGCTTAAAAAGCAAATGCGGAGCAAAGCCTACTATCGTAAGAAGCACTGCCCAAGCACTGTGCTTGCGTACAGCTGAGTACATCTGCCCGCTATGGACCAGATCAACCAACATAGAGTTCCTTAAGCCCTAAAGAAACATGACGACTCATAACAGAGTGCATAAAACTCACGCCCCTACCAAAGTGTACAGAGCTACCGGTCTTTCGAGTCCCTTCTCCCGAAGCACACATCAAGAAGTCGGAGAGAGGCTCAGCAAAATCATCAACAATCGACATCCTCTCTTTGGAACTGGGTGCAAACCTGGTTGACTGAGAAACGTTAAAACGTTCTTAAACGCGGCCTTTGAAGAACCGCCACTTGACTATCCATTATCACAAGTAGTGACTGGTGGCTGCATTAAAGATATACAGATAAATTTGTAAGGAGTTAACACTGGAACCCACATCTTGCGTGTCAGGTGTGGTATACTCATCACATTACGTAACCAATCTACATAATGTAGAGTGTCATTCGAAATTCCGAATTTTTTCATAAACTACGCGCAACCGAGCGCCCACCACAATGAATAGCTGGGACGTGTGGTATCTCGGACCTAAACCTAAAATTCCGTACAGATGATTTCAAAAAGTTGATCCCATCGCTGCGAACGCCTCCTCCTTAGTCTCAGACCATAGTTTCGTGATAAAATTGTTTTCATTATTCTTCATTGTTACGATGACCACTGGCATTTAATACTAATATTAAATTTCACCTCGTTGTTTGGTCTGGAAGGAAAGCAGTATTTCCTTTCCTTAACGGATAAATCGTGTTACTAATGAATGTTACGTCTAGCTCAGCGAAACCACTCTGTTGTGGACATCTAACGTATATTTTTATCACGCCAAGAGTCTCAGTGAAAATTAACGCGTTTCAGAGCTGTTTTAATTGTTTGGTAGTCAATTTCAGTAATATTTAATGTATGCGGAGAAAATTAAACGTGTTACTACTTGTTTCACTATTTTTCGGATCTAGGTTTCGGGTTATTAACGCTACTAACAGACGGTAGACAGTAGACTAATAACCTGAAACTAATTAGTAAAACAAATGGTAAGTTTGTTGTTCCTTTGTTTCAGAAAGCAGTGAAGTCAACAGAAATTTAAATACTTGATATATAAACAACTTTTGATCTCCATGCTACTATTCAGTGCACAGTTGCTTCACTAAAAATAGTAGTTTATGGGAAACAAACACCAGTTCGTTGTAATTAACATATTCTGGAATTTTTAGTAGACAATGGAAGAAATGCGTTTTCGAGCCGAAATGCGCAGAAATACGAGGGTGTGAAATTTAAAATTTTCCCAGCGAGTTAAATATTTGAAGAGATTTCGGGATTGCAGCCAGTCGTCGCAAATTTCATTCTACGATATTTCGACTGGACACGTGCCAGTCTTCCTCAGGTGAGCCATCGAAGACTGACGGCAGACCCTCTCCTCTCCCCTCCCCTCCGCCTCATACAGCGCGCTGACTACTGCCGTGCGTGCGTCAGACGGACCTCACCGCCTGGCGGCAGCGCCCTCGCTGGTGGAACTGCGAGGATCAGTTGCTGTCTTCGGCGTTGCCGCTCGCCGCAGTAGTCTGAGTATTCTGGCGTCTTCGTCTGCGGAAAAATCTCAGATGACGGGATTCCACCCATTAGCCAGCTCCTAGCGGCTGTCACGGTTCATTAGATATTTTCCGCGACTCTTATTTCAATGGATTCTTTTATAATGAAGTTCCAAAAAGATGCAGTGGCGAAAATTGTTTTTTAATGTCCATTGAATGACTGGAGATACAATGTTCGGCAGTTGCAGACTTGCAGGGTTGCAAAAGCCGAGTGCAACATATATGTTCTGTGCAGCGGTTTTCCACTATGCGTGTTGTTTGTCCTGTATAGGACATACCCCATTGGCAAGGAATTTTGTTAAAAGTTACTAGAGATTCTTCCTATTTGGAGGAAATATTTCCAACGAAGGTAAGAAAAGCTACGGACTTTGGTGATGCGTTCTCCTCTTAATCCACTTTCGGATTCCTGGTTTTGGCTGAGAATGCCCCTTTAATTTTCCGGGTAGAATATCCATTGTCTATCTGCATTCGACTCTGTATAAAGTCTGTGTACAAGGGTTTTAAGGACACTCGTGGCTTGGGATGAATGATGGCAGCTTGAAGAGAGCAAGAACAAATCAGTGTGAGTGGGCTTAAGACAGACAGAGTGCCCCAGAAAGCCCTCACTCTTCCGTCTAACCAAAACATCCAGGAATGGGAGCCAGTCATCTTTCTCTAATTTCGTAGTAAATCGAATATTCTCATGAATGAAGTTCAGATGATGTAAAAACTCCAATTATATGTTCCTGTCTATCCTCTTGGCGGGATGTCTCTGGGACGACGGCCGTTTACTACTGTGACAAAATAAAACACCTACAGCCGTCCTTATGATTTTATTTCGTTGCAACCAATTACTCTCTACGAAAGTATCATACACATACCTCCAAAAACAGTTGGTTTAAGAACTGCTGATTCAACTGCTCTTTCCTCAAAATCCTCCATAAAAAATTTAGCTAACAGAGGAGACAAGCGGTTGCCCATGGCGACGGCGCCTGTCTGTTCAACATGTTCTTGCTTAAACATAAAATTGGTTAGAAAAGAGTATACCGAAACAAAGCAGTGATGCCCGACTGAAACTGTTAACCAATAAGTGCCAAGGAATCAGCAAGAGGTACATTTGCAAAAAGAGATTCATCAAAACTCGCTAAAAAACATCCAACTACTTAAACAGTCCCCATTCTGTTGATAAAATCGGCTGAATTCCATATATGGTGTGGATACTTGCCAACCAATGGTTTCAGCTAGAAAGCAAGATATTTGGCTAATTCATTTTTGGGGGCGCCAGTATTACTCACCATGCGGTCTCGGTGGTTCGCTGCCATATGGTCTTAACCACTTGATGGTCTCTGGAGGTAGCGAAGAATAATCCAGGAGTGTAAAAGTCTTCCGTTGCACACATGCTGTAGGGTCATGATCAATCTTACCGCACATAGTATCACTAAGTAAACCATATATTTTCTCCAAATACAAACTACAAGGTAACAAAACAGGTGAGTTACCTTCATCAGCCTTCAGCACCACTATGTCCAGGTCCTCTCGGAGATTTCATAGTACAGCCCTATCTTCAGAGGTTATATTGCTTATAAGAGAGCTCGTAAAGCTGCCCTTCTTATTTATCTGGCAGAGTCAATGGGAAAGCATCATACAGCTTCAACACCACTCGCGAAACTAATCAGATGTAGTGCATTGGGTGGAGGTGCAAAATTAAGTCTTCACCTAAAACAGACAGCGTCACAACGTACAAATTTTTCGCAGTGAAGTTGAAAACGGAACGTGGTGCAGTTATTGCGTGTGGCGACGGCTGTTCTGGCGCCAAACGATCAAATTTTGACATCTGCTGAGAACTTGCATCTTTATATAGACAGTCAAACTTGGCTGAAGTCACTCCATCATCGCAATCTCAAGTGCTGCAAGCTTCAGATGTAGGTCGAACAGCTCTTCTGAAATGGCATCTAAGCTTCGGTTCGAATGACAAATTCTCTCGTTAACAATAGCATGACTGGTCTTCTCCGTTATATTCCGTGCAGTGGCAGTCTTAATAAAATGTGTCACTCTGGCAAATTTTGGTGTAACGACATTGTCTCGAAATCTCATTAAAAATTTATATCTTAAAACATTTTGCTCCCTTACCATGTAGCTTGTCGAAACTTCTTACATGAGATGCCATCTCCTCTCCGCAAAGGCGTCAGATGTGAAATTCAAAATTTTCCCAGCCGGTCGTCGCAAACTTCACTCCACGATATTGCTGCTGGACACCAGCTAGTCATATTCAGGTGAGCCATCGGAGACTTTCTCCGCTCCGCCCTATGTAGCGCTCTGAGAGGACTGCCGCGCATGCGTCAGTCACGGCAACACACGGACCACACTGCTATACAGAGCGGAGCGTAGGACGTCTTCGTCAGTCCTCGATGGCTCACCTCAAGATCCTTGGGAGATACCCAGTCGAAATATCGTGAGGTGAAGTTTACGACGACCGTTAGCAATCCTAAAATCTCTTAGAACAATGCGATTGTGTTTGATAAGTCGGGTAGATTTTCGTTGTGAGTTGTGGTTTGTAAACTTCATTATTCCAAGGATCAGAGCCGTCGGAATTGATCACCGTGTCGATTGCGACTGAAAATGGAGAAAACACAATCTTGCTCTTACTAAACATTTTCGTTCGAAGAGCTAGACTGCCATACAAATCATAATTCTGTACCACCATTGAAGACCATTTACTTTCGGATTACTGAATTTAAAGCACTAAAGACGAAGCGCGCTCTGGCCGTCCAGTTGAGGTCGCTACAAGGTAAACCCCTGACAGAATCCATGACCTGGTGTGGTAATGCAAGACCGTCGGTTAAATATTCGTGAAACTGTTGGGACTGGAAGCATCTCAACTGAGCGAGTGCATAATGCCCTGAGCGGAAGATTGTCTACGAAGAAGCTGTGTGGGAGGTGGGTGCTGCGATTGCTCCGAGCCTACCAGAAGCGCATCCGTCACTTTCCAGCACAATGTCTGGAGATGTTTATTCACAATTTACCAACCGCGCCCATTTGCAATTGTTGATAATACCTCAATTTGTCATTACACACCAGCGTCAAAACGGCAGTCAAAACTATGGACAAAGGCTGGTGAAAGTGCAACGAAGAAGCAAAGACTAATTTTGTCAGCTGATAAGGTGATGGCCACTGTTTCTTCTTTCTTCTAATTTTTTCATCAAACTGGTACTTTCCCGGTCAAATAATTCTCCAAACGCAAATTTTTATTTGTATTGTAAATTAATTTCAGAACTGGAAATCTTGTACAGCCATTATTTGTGTTTCACTGATACTAGGTCTTCGTTCCCCCAGATTTTTTAATTTATCTCAATAAATTATGAGAAAGTAATCTACGTGGTATTTAGAAAAGTCTCGCCTGATCCGTGCCGCTCTTCGGAACTGCTTTCAGCGGAGAGCAACTTCCCTGTCGCTAATGAACAACATCGCCTGAAGCGATGGTCTAAAAGCAAACCTGTGGAGGTATATGCTGGTTTGATAGTTTTAACTCCGGACGACGTGACCTCCGATCTACCGCAGCACTTGCCGCACCTCTAATTAATGCAGCGAGGCAGCCCACCGCGGCCAAGTAACGAGTTTCATTTGCTCAATACTGCCGTGTACCTTCAGCCCGCTGAGGCGAGTCGTGCGTACAGAACTGGAAACTAACAGATCTGCCGCAAGGGAGGGGATGTACAGAAGGTCAGAGGTGAGGGAGCAGGCTTTGCAACCTGCACCTGCCAAGGCAGGGACGAGGTGGGGCGAACAGCTGCAGGCGGTCCTGCTGGGACCAGGGACCTACAGCTGCCGGTCACAGGACGGTACAGCTCGCGCGACGCCACGTCAACTGTGTTCGCCATTGCGCTCGTCCTTTCGTTTGCGCGCGTTCCGCAGAAAGTAAGAGAAATAGGGTTCACGTGCACAAAATGTATTCCACAGAAAGTCATCAAAGAGTGTGTAGTACTCCACTAATACTGAACATGTTCAGTGTTCAGTAGTTTCTTAAGCATTGATGATGAATAGGAAAAATGAAATTATTGCCAAAGTCAACATCGAAATTGAAGACTACGTAGCTGATGGTCTGGGAATTCTGCTATCGCGGAAGCTAAATAATGCCTGACAGAGGAAGCAACTACAGTTATCAGTCAAGAGGAGATAACAGAGGCAAAGGGGGCATTCATAGCCAGAATTTGTCTACTTAGTATCAAATATCGGTGTTAATTTGAAAAATATCTTCGTATGTACGCCTGGAACAGGCACTGCAATGAAAATTAAATGTAGGCTGTTGGAGAGCCGTGAAAGCGAACCGAAGAGTGAGAGTTACATCACAGGACAACGTCGAAAATTGAGTGTACTGATGACTGAGGAAGTTCTCTGCAGAATCGACGAGAAACAGTAACCGAGCACACATGCCACTGATAAATTCAGAGATTATCCAGGGACGTTTTGTGTAGTTTAGTGCGATGGATCCGTGATGGCTGGGGTTCGTTGCAGACTACCACAATGTCATTTGGTTTGTTATCTCCATTTATCTACGAAACTGTATTGCATTGAAAATACTTCCACAACAATGTGAATGGACAGTACGGCACTGTCTTGTTTGAATAGAAACTTTGTCATTCAAGTGAGTTGCTGTTGACAGTGATGATCACTTAATTCTTTGCCCTCAAGTTTGCGTGCAGTACTGCTCGATTCTGCCTAGAGCTCGTGCTTTTCTTTTTCTTTTTAGCGGCCTGACATGTTGTGAATTTTCTGTTGCAGGTCTTCACGACTGCACCTTTGAAAATACTTTCACAAATGTGAAACAGCCTACAATACGCTAAGCTATTAGAGGTGGCATACATTATTTCTCTGTAATGGAGAGTACGGGACCCTTGTACCAAAATACTCGGAAAATATCCCTGAACAACATCCGTAGTTTTCTTGGCGGAGTTAGATTTCACCTAGAAGAGGCAGGATGACGATATGATACGTATTAAGACGTGAAGGAATAACTTCTGTTGTTGTAGGAGCCATAGAGGGAGATACTGCTTTGCCTTAGGCTTTAGGAATAGTAATGTCAAAACGACGGGGTGGGTGTAACCCTAGAGCAGCAGTATCTATGGCTACACAACGGGATACTTGTCGTCAACGCGACTTTCTCCCCTGGTCACTTGAGTTCCGTGCGGTCTTAGGTACCACTTTTCCTTCTCGCATGTTTCAAATTGCACGTGAACCAGCAACAGTTATTATCGTTGTTATTAATGAATGCGTAAAAACCGAGCAAATATATGAAATATTAATATGTAACCGTTACACCAAAGTGACGGGACAATGAACATTTAATGTTGGAGCGCGTGCTCGTGGTTTTAAGTTCTTCGTGTACCGGAGGTGGAAACAATTAAAAAGAACTTTCCTCAGAGGAGAAAATTCGCTGTGATCTACACGTTGTGTGCGTGGTTATTAGTGAAGCCGTTTTTAATTTACAAAGTAGAGCCCACGTTCCGCTGCCACTGTAGTGTCTGGGGTTCCATACAAATAGAATAGTATTTTTATTCAGAATCACCAGTGGGCGTTCTCAGTGAGGGGGTAGCGGGACACTGTAAAACAGACCAACTCCCAACTTGTCCCATCACACTGACAGGCGGATCAGTTCCGCAACAGCGTAAACGCCACCAGGACGCGTAATAGATACTAACTGATAGCGCCTGTACCCAGAGCTGTTCGCCGCGAAACCTGTGGTTTGTCTTTAGACGCTTTTCTAAAAACTACTACCGGTGAGAATATAGAAAGGATTCGTATGGATCCGAACTTAATTTACCTGAAATCAAAATTGTGAAGAACTTGCATTAACATTTTTATGTTGCGCAGGCTGCAGATATAGTAGGTAGTGAGAGCATTGACGTGTTTGGTGATCAATGATTACACTTCCTCTAGAATTTTCTGCCTTTCTTTATGAACTTGTACTTAGTCTATCCCTTCCACGAAACGAATGTAATTTGGCGCTCGCACCCATCCAGAGCTCAAATCGTGACTGCGCTCTTCAGAGTTGTTGCAGTGAAACGAGCTTTTGGTGGCCGGCCCAGAGTACATTAATCACACAGAGGTGGAAGTGCAGTCCCCTGCTTCTCCGGTGCGGCCATCCTGGGCTGGAATGTAGCCAGTCACAGGGCGGCCGGAGGAAGCCAGCGGGTGGGACCATAAATTGTGGCGACGTCGCTGTCGGCTCTCGCGGTGCACCTTCGCGGCAGACGCTAAGAGGTCCTTGACCGCCTTCTGCCCGGCAGGGAGAAAGCGCCTGCCCGCAACACGCGTCGTGCCGAAGCCGCCTTTCTCGCACATCGCTGACAGGGGAGCCGAGACGAGAAGGAAGGCGGGCTGTTCCTGTTAACGGGGCTAATTAGCAGCGGTAGACTGATTCCGGGCAACCGACACTTGTCTTCATGGATGTTGTTTCTCTGTGCCCCTTGTAAATTTTCGTACGAAGGGCTTGATTATCGCGGCGCAGTTTCTTAAGTGAGCAGCAGTGACCCCGAGAAAAGATGTTTTACATTGCAGCAGAGATCGTGCTGTGCAGAAACTACTTAAAGCGGCGTGCGGAAGAAGTTCGCGCAGGTGACAGCAAGCGAGCGGTTATTGCAGTCTAAGGACTGCTTGCGATTAGAACGTATCACCTTACGTTCTAGTACGATGTCCTTGTAATAAACAGCTAGGAGACCTCTAGCTCACTCCATCGTTACCGTTAGACGTCCGCGTGTTGCGATCAGGTGCAACTGAAGACTGTCCACTAACAGACGGTAGTAAGTGTCACGTAGCGATGCTATCCTATCAAGCAGCGTAAAGAGAACAGAAAAACAATAAAAACCGCAAAAATTATCAATATACCGTAATATTACACGCAACTGAGGAAGACAGGACAACAAAAGTTGAAGAAAAACTGAGACTACGAAGTCGTCCTGTGGCGTGCAAAAGGCAAGACAGGGAAAAGAGTACATTCTAGCCACATTAAAGAAATACGCCATCTTCAGAGGTTTAACGCGGATAACAAAGCGTACGTGTTCGCCATATGGCGCTACATTTTTGGTTACAGCAGATGGGGAATGTACGGTGGATACCGAGCACAATTAGAAACGTCTTAGCCAGTCCAAGTCTAAGACATATGAAATGGTTATAGGAATGTAAACCGCACAGTTTTGTACGTGGGAAAGTAATTTTTAATGGTATGTATCCGAGCCCCGAAAAAACCTACCGTAACAAAACCATAACGAGCAACGACGAGGACACGGTAGTTCTATTAAAATTCTGTAGTGTAGGCCGCGGCGCGCTCTGCTAGCCCACCAGCTGGCCAGCTGGTGCCCATCTGCCCGTCTGCCCATTGCTCTCCCCGGTCACGCAGCGACCTGGCCTGACCTCAGAGACGAGCCCCGCGCCGTCTTGCAGCGGAAGACTTCCACTACGCCGCGCCGGCCTGTTTCTCGTGCGAACGGTGTGAGCTCAGCCGTGTCACTGAAAACTGATATGCGCAATGTTTCGTGTTGAATCGGGTAAACATTCTTACGCTACTAACAAGGGAACTTCCCCATCGCACCCCCCTCATATTTAGTTATAAGTGGGCACATTGGATAGGCCTTGAAAAAATGAACACAAATAAATCGAGAAAACAGGAAGAAGTTGTGTGGAACTATGAAAAAAATTAGCAAAACAAACTCAGTAGTCCATGCGCAAGATATGCAACATAAAGGACAGTGTAAGCTGAGGAGCGCCGTGGTTCTGTGGTTAGCGTGAGCAGCTGCGGAACGAGAGATCCTTGGTTCAAGTCCTCCCTCGAGTGAAAAGTTTATTTTTTTTATTTTCAGACAATTATCAAAGTTCAGGCATTCACACATAATCAATTTCGCTCTCCAAAATTCCAGGACATGTTCAGATTTGCTCGGAAATATGCAGGATTTGACGGTCTACACACGGAAAAATGTGAAAGCGTTAAAAACATAAGTTTTGACAGAGCACAGGGAAAACTGTGCGACTGTGAAACTGTTGCAGTCATTTGTTGCAGTTTGTGACAAATTCTAATGTTTTCATCATTTTTTTGGAAGTGATTATCGCATCCACAAGAAAACCTAAATCGGGCAAGGTAGAAGAATCTTTTTACCCATTCGGCAAGTGTACAAGTTATGTGGGTCGACAACATATACCTGTCATGTGACGCACATGCCGTCACCAGTGTCGTATAGAATACAGCAGACGTGTTTTCCTGTGGAGGAATCGGTCGACCTATGGCCTTGCGATCAAAAGTTTTCGGTTCCCATTGGAGAGGCACGTCCTTTCGTCTACTAATCGCACGGTTTTGCGGTGCGGTCGCAAAACACAGACACTAAACGCATTACAATGAACAGAGACGTCAATGAACGAGCGGACAGATCATAACTTTGCGAAAAAGAAAACTTTTCACTCGAGGGAAGACTTGAACGAAGGACCTCTCGTTCCGCAGCTGCTCACGCTAACCACGGGACCACGGTGCTCCTGCGCTCATATTAACCTTGATGTTGCCTATGTTGCGGATGGACTACACAGTTTGTATATTTTGCTTATTTTTTCTTAGTTTCCAGCAACTTCTTCCTGTTTTTTCGATCGATCTGTGTTCAGTTTTTCAAGGCCTATCGACTGTTCCAACTTATAACTGAATGTGAGGGGGGGGGGGGGGGTGCGATGGGGCGGTTGCCTTGTAAGTTTTTTTCCTTAGAGATTTAAATGATTTTCAAAGTAGTTCGACGAGTTATTGATCTTCTCCGGAGACATGACGTGAAACACGAAGTATGAAATCCTGAAGCGTTGTAAAATATGCCATATCCAATTATGTGCCGAGCAAGCATCTGAGGAATTTGTAAGTAACCCCATGCTTCAAACAGCAGACGTTTTATGCCGTTGCTACCTAATCAAAGAGAGAATAATCGCGGATTTAAAAGAAGTTGAAACCTCGCTGACGAACAAAACATGAACGAAGGGAAAATAAGTATAGCAGTGCGATGCGAGAACACTACAATGAATTCGAAAGCAAACTTTTATCAGTCATAACATGTAAGCTTTCGCGGCTGGCGTCTTAATTAATTAAAACTTCCGGGCTGAATTGCCGTGGTCCATACATTAAACTGCTCCTTCCTGACGTTTCGTTGCCTACTGCGGGCAACATCTTCTGAGGTGAGTCGGCGACTGGCTGCTAGGCGCTGGAGGTCCCGCTTATATAGAGCGCTTAGTTGGCACTCGTCACGTGCTTTCGATTTTAAAACTATCTCTGGCTAGTGCCATCTCTCTCGATTATAGGTAATCGATAGTCACTTCGTTGGTACAGAGTCGACCGCCATATCTTGTCTAGTTTTAATCCTTCTCCTTTTTTATTGGGGGTTGGGTTGTTTGGGGAAGGAGACCAGACAGCGAGGTCATCGGTCTCATCGGATTAGGGAAGGATGAGGCAGGAAGTCGGCCGTGCCCTTTCAGAGGAACCATCCCGGCATTTGCCTAGAGCGATTTAGGGAAATCACGGAAAACCTAAATCAGGATGGCCGGACGCGGGATTGAACCGTCGTCCTCCCGAATTCTTTTCGTGCTTGTAGATCTCTATAGCTTCTCTATACATGCGGGTATAAAAAAGTGAGGTCGCAGCTATCACGTTTGTCTCACTAAATTTTATTTCGTAATCGTCTTTCAAACATGTTACGTTACAGCTGATTTGTCAATTTGTCCCAGTCTACAGTTGCTTTTGTGTTCCGTTAGGCGGGTATTTGGCAACGAAACGTTAGGAAGGGGAAGCATTTTTATATATGGACCATGGCAATTCAGCCCGGAAGTTTTAATTAATGAAACTTTTACCAACTGATCCGACCAAAATCACTGAAATCATTCAGTCGCACTGAAACGCAAGAGGAAAGAAGACCTAAACACCGAAGGAGCACGCCTTTCGAAGTTGTTTCGTTGATGGTCTCGATACGGTCCCTTCTTTGTCACGTCACAAACACATTGTCTGATATAGATCACGGAATAGAAACATTGACTAAAAATCGCTTGTCAGTGGAGAGGCCCCTGGATCTTGTGAGATACATGTTAATTTTACACAGATTATACGAAAGAAGTTGCCCCCACTTAAAAATTACAATGTTGAATTCATCTGTTTCAGCTCTAGATTAAATGTTATTAGTGGCCAAGCGGTTCTAGGGGCTTCCGTCCAGTACCGCGCTGCTGCTACGGTCGCAGGTTCGAATCCTGCCGCGGGCATGGATGTCTGTGATGTCCTTAGGTTAGTTAGGTTTAAGTAGTTCTAAGTGTAGGGGATTTATGACTTCAGATGTTAAGTCCCACAGTGCTTAGAGCCATTTGAACCATTCGGATGTGATTAGCCCCCTAACTGCTTCGTAATTTTATATAACAATTCCATTCTGAACATCGTGAAGCCTTATGACATACGTCAGTGTATATGTAACATATCGTCGCATTCGCATATGGAACTACTGAAATAGAGCACGGCATTTGTTTACGTTCACATTCCATTTCTCTGAGGCAGAACTCAGGATGGCCCCTGTGCAGTTTGCACCGAGGTGACGCAGTGGCTAGCACACTGGACTCGCATTCGGGAGGACGTCGGTTCAATCCCTCGTCCGGCCATCCTAATTTAGATTTTCCGTGATTTCCCTAAATCGCCTCAGGCAAATTCCGGGATGGTTACTTTGAAAGGGCACGGCCGACTTCCTTCCCTGTCCTTCCCTAATCCGGCGAGACCGATGTCCTCGTTGTCTGGTGTCCTCCCCGAAACAACCCCAACACTGTGCAGTTTACGTGAGGGAGTCTCTAACGATTGTCACCTTCCACCCGATAATTCGCGTGTATATTACATAGTCGCGTCTGGACTATTGAGAAGACGTAGACTTCTAAGCAGCGCAGACGGATACTGCAGGATTATTACAAACGGATTGTTTCAAATATGGGCTGCACAATACTTTCAATGAATCATCTTTCAGTATGGTTTTACACACTCAGTCCATTTCATACGCTTCGTCCTCGATGTCGCGAAGGTCGCTGGGTCCTGATGTCGTCTTCGTCAGAGCTTCATCAGTGACGTTACCTGTAGATATTTCACCACAGTCACGACCTAGTTACAGTGGGATGTCACAGAAACTGGGCGTTGTGTTTAAACGCAGTGCATTGCGCTTTCTTAGATAGACAAGTTGGTGCGGACGGACGGTGAGGCGCGCCTGTTTTGCTCGTGCCGTGCTCTGCTCTGCTCCGCTTCGCTGTGCTGTGCTGGCGGCCGCAGCAGACGGAGTCAAGGCCGCTCGCTGTCTCTCTGCCTGCCTGCCTGGCCGGTGTAATGAGGTTTGCTGCCACTGCTGCTGCTGGCGTCTGGCCAGCCGGGAACTCCGCTGTCCGCCTCGTCTCGTGCGGGGCCGCACTGAATTATCCACTGCAGCTCCTTTTTGTTGGGGCTTTGCTCGTGCTGCCTCCTGCCAAAACTACTCACGGCTCCCGGCCTAGGGCCTAAAAGTGGCGGAGATGAACTCGTTTCCACGTACTGAAAAACTGTAACACTAGGTGTTGACTGGTATACGCTCCCCGCCTCGAAAGATCTCTCTGCATTTCGTAGTCAAGAAAGGGGTAGGGATCGACAGTGCTGAAATTCAGTGCCGTAGATGTTCTATAATACTGTACTAACTTACTGTGTAGCTGTGCGCATTTAGAACTGTCAAGGGGAACTGTTCACCGGCGATACGACGCACGTAGAAGAGTGGAGGGTGAAGAGATGGGCCGCAGCTTCTTATGTTGAATGAGTCCGTGGTTGAATCCATCACTTGCATACGTAATCCGTTAACATGTATTGAATATTCCGTCGGTACTTGGAGGAACATACGCATTAAAAACACAAATACACAGCGTTGATGTTCCGCTAAAATATTACTGTATATCGCTACTGCGTACTTCAGTGACGGCACGTGGTGCAGAGGAACCGAGAAAACCAGCCATTCAGCCTCACAAAAAGCCATAAAATCATTGAGCAGACACAACTCCTGGTCCATATCACTTGGACAGACTCACCAGACTGTGCAAATTGGGGTGTGTGTGTGTGTGTGAGAGACAGTTACATCTACACTTGGCAGCGAAGCTCCACACGGTTCTATTTTCTAGTGTGTAGCCGCAACGCTTATCAGTTAAGAGTCGTTTTACTGTAGGGCGAGGGTGTTTTCCACCCAAATACCTGGCGAGAAGCTAATGCGGTGGAGTTAGTTCCTGTTCAGAGTATTTGGCAGGAAGCGTCCAGGTGAGGTACCCATTTTTTAATTGTGGGGCAGTGAGTGCGCGCCGTCATATATACATCTGGCAGCGAAAGCAGCTGCTGTGAGAGGTTTCTGTGGCCGCCCCGGGCACATCTTTATTACTAGTACCTTTGCGATTTCCTCACTCCTTCGGCAGTAAGTAGTTCTAAAGACTAAAACAGTGGGGGCGGGAGAGGAGAGACATATCGTAGAAATCACATATTTAAGTAGGTTTAGCTACTGCACGTCGGGATCTTGTTAAAGAGCACATTTCGAATAATTGTGGTATGTCGAGATCTGTGCACGATACCAGAATGTTCCAAAAAGCCGCACGCGATAATGCGATTTTTCAGAAGGTCCTATCTCGAATTCTGTTGATCAGAAAGATAAAGTTCAAGAGTTTGGGATACCGTCTGGCCTAGCAAGCATTTTTATACATTTAATATTTTTAAGTGACGATAAACAGCCATGAAGTAATTGAAAAAAAAAATTTCTAACCATCAGGTTTTACTTTTTAAAATCTGTCTACCGCTTTCGACAATGGACCAACCTGACAGGACATAAACTGAATACAGATCAGATAAAAGAAAAATCAAATATGAAATTTTCTTTTAGCTGGTCTGTTTTCGCCCTACGTCCTGTAAAGATAGTCATTGCCCGAAATAGGTAGACAAAGGTTTTAAAAGTAGCAACTGATTGCTAAAAATGCATTTTTTCCATTTTTATACCAGTTGGGAGAACAGGCACACTGTAGCTACCTTACATTAAAGTGTCAAAATTTAAACACCATACAGTTTCTCGAGATCAAGTAAACTAATCGCATTAGGTGGTTCTTTTACATTATGTTTGGTCTACTATGAACTATGGCCATCTTACAAAAACACCATTTTTCCTTGGGCGGTTCCTGAGAAAACCACTTCTATTATTTATGTTCATGGCAAACCTACCGAAGGTCTTGCATATGTTCGTGACATGATAATCTTGGAAACTTCGAACTCTTTTTCCGATTTCATTACCTATTGCCGAGAACCACAGGTTCAAAGTTACCGTATTTACGGACTAAGATAAGCTCCTAATATCCGGTGTGAGGCTTAAATGTAGTTTTAACTGACGTAATGAACACTTGGCAAGCGTTCTGAGGTTACCAAAGTATGTTTTTAGTCAGTATATTTTCACTAAAAGAATTCTCTGTATATGGGTGCTTCACGCCTATACAAATATGCCTGAAGAGCCACTGCAGTGTCAAAAAATACGCTGAAATTGGTCTCAACATGACTGAAAAAGCATTAAAACGACTGCCAGAAATTTTGCAAAATTGGAAAGAGTGCTGTTTCAGTAAAATGTTTCTAATATCATTCTTGCTTTTCTAAGATAAGCTGGGAGCTTGTGATGAAGTGCGATCGATTTGCAAATTCTCAAGAAAAGGTAAAGCAAACGATTCTGTGCTAACCTAACACTGTGCGTACTTATTTGTTGTTTATATGTGTCGAATATATATACGTGTCGAAGTATGTTAATAAACTGTCAGAACTTGACTGCCCTATAAAATTCGCTTTATATAAGCAGCGCAGTCTGCTTTAGCAGGGAAAAGAAGGGAACAAACGGGAAAGGGAACGGATTATGCCGTGTGGTATGGGATGTGCCAAGTGGTTTGGATGGACGCTTTCAGGTGTGGCCAGTCCCTTTAGAGTTCGTCGTTCAACGAATCTAGTGGTTAATGTGAGGTGGTAGCATCGTGCGTTGCAGATGCGAAACTGCGGGCGGCTGGTCGATCTGGACCACCTTCAGTATTTCCTCCGATGATTTGTATCTAACTGCACTTGGACCCACGTTAAGAGGCAAAGCAGCCGTATGGAGTCTCTGTGAGAAAGGACAAGAATGTAGCAGCATATCCCGAGGGCGGACATTGATCTTGGAGCAGCTGCAGCTGCAGCTGACAGCTGACAGGACGTGACTGGGCGCGGCTATGCGGTGCAGAGCCTCGTGTTCGCAGCCGCAGCTGACTCCGGTTGCTCTGCTCCGCTTAGCATTTAGCGCCGCGGCCACACGCCGGCTGCATGCGAACAAGTCTCTGGCGGCGGAAGTCTGTGGCAGGTGGTCCCCTGTGCGCATACTATGCCTTCACGCTCCTACGTCGTTTTTACTGAGCGTCAGGGTGGTAGGCCGATCCGCCGCCTCGCTGGTTTGATCCTTCTCCTCCTCCTCCTCTTGCTGCTGCTGTTGCTTCTGCACATTTCTGCATCTGTAAATGAACAAACGTTCTTACTGCTCTGTTGCGCATGAAACACTTTGTTGACAGATCGATTAGAGGTAACTGCTGTTCTAAGAGTGAGGGCTCTTGTCGCCACAGCAAATAAAATATTTGCTGCCACGTGAGGTATGTTGTGTACGCGCCGTCGCCATGGCACCGTTTTTGGTCGTGCAGCGATATACTGGGTTTCCGACGCATAATATATTCATTACGGAGAACAAAAACTGTTTTCATATGTACTCGAGATGAGACTGTAGCTAGTGGGACTAACTGCTGGGTGGACACAAAAGAGAGGAATAAAAGCGAATATAGATTTTATTCGTCAAATGACGCTGCTTGTTTCTTCGGAGGCGACCTATGACCTTCGTGTGGGATTAGATTATGAAAGTGAACGTGTTGGTTGGCCAGACCTGTCTGCATAGCTGTGCGTGTTACACCGCCACATTCGGAACGGGCAGGTGCGCCGGCCACGGATCGAATCCTCCCGGCGGATTAACGGTGTGCCGGCCTGGTTTTTAGGCACTTTCGCACATCAGTTTAGGTAAATTCCGGCACGGTACCCAAGAGCTGCCTCAGTTGCACAATTCGCTATCAGAAATCTTCAGTACACTTCCACGTGAATAGCTCGGGGTGGCAAAAGGGTGGCTACCGGCCACCCGTTAAACTACCCCTCCCAAATCCGTTAATGACCGTGCTCATCCTGTACAGATGCGAGACAGAGGCACCAGAAAGAGAATGAAAGGTCTTGCTTGGCCGCGTAGTGATTAAAAGTGATTATCGGTTTTAGTTTTGCAGCCATCAACAGATATTAAACCTGCAGAAGCAACACATAAGCCTGGGATTTGCGAGTTCAGATCATCACGGCCCTGCATCAGCAGGAATGCAAGGGCTGTTTCGCGTATTGTAAGTGCGCTAGCGTCCTCCACACACGGTGGTGCCGCGCTGTAAATGGCAACGCTTATCGATACCGCAGACGGTACTGAAGCCTGTCTGTCTGCAGTCTGCAGCAACGAACGCGAGAGGCTGAAGTAGACACACCCTCACTTAGCGTGACAAACCCAGGTACGGAGGTCAATACAGGGGCGAACAGGCAAGTGTTGTGCCCCAGTTGGTAGCCTCAGGTGAAGCAGTCAACGTCATCGAGTAGCGATAAAGAGCCATTAAAGTCTCAGACGGAAATTTACTTTTGTAAATGTTCAACATTGTACTTAAAGAGATTTTGTTAATTAGTGCAGATGATGCTTTAATAGTCAATGACAGTTGTAAATTATCAAACACTCCTCTGGCAAAGGATGATTGTATCATTTGTGTAATAAAGTGAACTAATACTTCATTTATTGTAGTTCCAATGAGCTATCACCCGGAGCTATCAAAGAACCCACAGTTATGGCCGGATGATTGTCAATTTGTCTGGTGATACGAGGAAGTGTTTCCTGCAATGCAGAAGGCATTATTGTCATCTTCCGATGCGTCAAATAACACTCAGAATATTGCTCTGTGTTCTGAACCAACTGGACGAAAGAGAAAACTGTTCTTAGAGAAGCATGCAATGTTCAGGGCTTCTGTAAAGCCGCGTTTTGATTGCTGTTGAGCTACAGTCTCAGCACTCTTCTTCTTGTTATACGAAGATGGAGAAGAGAAGCTAGGAAAGGCAACTCTACTGGCAAGTGGGAAAAGGGTTAACTGCCGAGGGAAAATGAAGTCGTGAGGCGCGTTGGTAGTGCACTGTCTCCGTGTTGGGATTTCGGCACAACGAAAACCGCAGACGTGGAGACAAACTGTACGCAGCCTCGACGTCTGATTCTCTCTCCAAAGCAGGTGGGAAAAACACGCCAGGGTCAAAGGTCAGCAGTGCGAAGGGTGTAGTGACTTAGACATCAGATCAACGTTACTGTGTCCTCTCAGCTTTGCGAACTAATTACACATTTCAACGCTGTTGCTTCTTCGCAATATTTTTAAACATTCTCCTCGTCGTCCTTTCTGATACTCGTTGTTTCACGTGAGAGGTGTCCGCAGAGCAGGTAGAAGCTGCCGTGGATGCGTGCCGTGTAGCAGGTGTAACTGGGGCTTTCTCTTCCCAGAACATCCTTGACTCGCCAATTATACAGGCACGAAGAATTCAGTTTAGCTGTTAATAGCACGGGTTGTTGTCAGAACTCATCCCTCCGTACGTTCTTTTTGTGAAACACTTCTCATTTACGAAGTGATGGGAACTGTACATGTCTCCCTGCTTCTCTTTTTTCCTCCCACATTATTAGTCTGTATGTTCTCGCGATGTCAAACAGAGTAAACAAAAACGCTTAGGTAACAATCCGTATATGTCTTACTTCTGGTTCTTCATCGTATCTCATTTTAGAACAAATACCGGAAATTTTTGATAAGTATTTGCGCTCTGATGGAGATAGTGTAGCTTCCCTGATCCGTTCAAACTCCTGATATTCTACGTCCCGACTCTTAGAACTATTCTTTCGTTGGTCACTCAGCGTTTTTCTCGTGGTCGCCTCCTCCTTGACAGTCCCCTCCAGGAGATCCGAATGGGTGACTAGTCCGGAATAGTTTGCCAATGGAGAGATTATGGCTCTTTTCTTGTAGCGGGTGACATGTCCTGTGGATACACATATGTGTCTTTAATGCAGTGGTTTCCGTTGCTTTCGGCATCCCATCCTCATACATTTGGTCATTGCTGATTCTTACGTCTTTTAGGGGCCGTTTCCTATCCAAGGACGAAAGAGGGCTCTGAACCTCTGTCCGCTCCTCCGCCGTCTTTGACAAAGCCTTTGGAAGAATGAGGGTGACTTGTTATGCCGGAAGTCTTCGGCCGTCAAAGCTGATGATTTTTTATCAATATTTTTAAGCAGTAGCGGGTTCGAACCCGAGACAGAGGACGTTTTGATTACTAATCAAATATGGTAGACCACGGGTCTCCGTATAACGAAATGGTTCACGTTCACCGGTGGTAGTGTAATAATCTTTTCTCGCTCACAGCAGGCAACACTTGCCTCATAATTAAAATCATTAAAAATTTTCGCTATGGTTATCCACGTTCAAATGGATTTTCATGGTAAATCCCTAGGCTCGTCCACATGGGTGAAGGACTTCATCGAGGTGTGATGTCTTCGATTCACTGCTCATACTCACTAACTAATGACCGAAGTAATACCTCTCAAGGACAGTCTGTTAATGACTTAAAAGGCTACACGCGTTCCTATCGGCTCAAGGAAAAGATAGATGATTAAAAAGTGTTAGGTGCGTATGGATATTGTATATGGGAACTCTCTGAAACGCGTCCAGTTAAGGTAGTAGAAAGATCGTGCGTTGTAAAAACATTTTTTCGTACGTTAATAATAGAGACACCTCTTTCTGATGGATGTCAGCGGCACTTTGCGAATCTCCAAACAAAATAGGATATGGTTTCAGACAGTGCTCCATAGTTAAATGGATGTTTCACATCCATGCACCATCCACATGTCTAGCCGCTAATATACGTGCAGAAAACTACCTCCACCTGAGTGTAAGAGGTCTGTTAGAGAAGTATCCCCTTTTTGTGAGGGGTTTAAATCTAGTGCGCTTGCATGAGCCTCGTGCACATGCGTTAATTTTTTCCCGCCTATCGATAACGTCAGTTGCTGACAGGCAGCAACTGAGTGAGATAACGTGTAGTGCTCGCGTCTGTTTTTTCAGTCCACGGGAAATGACGGAACGCCTGGAGCAGAGCTACTGCATCAAATTCTGCAAGAAATTGGACGACAGACAAGTGGAAAGCATTCGGAAGATTCAGAAGGCGTTTGGTGACGGTGCTGTGGGCATGACACAGATTAAGGTTTGATACAACCGGTCTAAAAACGGCGGCTGCACATCGGTGGAGAACGAGCCACGCTCCGGTCGGCGATCAACATACCGGAATGACGAGATCGTTGCCAAAGTGAATGCCGTAGTGATGATGGACCGTCGTGTGACACTCGGGGAAATTGCGGAAGAAGTGGACATCAGCACTTTTTCGGCACGCTCCATTGTGGCCGAAGATTCGGCCGTGAAGAAAGTGTCGGAAAAAATTAGTGCCGAAGCTGCTGACGGCGGAGCAAAGCAACTTTGTGTTGAATTCTCACAGGACATGCTGGATTTCACAATGATCCCGACTTCCTGGGTGTTCAGGTACGACCCGAAAAGTCCCAGTTGTCACGTGGAAGCATTCCTCCTCACAAAGACCAAAGAAGGCCCGCCTAGTGCGTAGCAGCGTGAGGGTTGCCGATTGCTTTCTTTGACTCCTGTGCTGTCAGTCACCAAAGAGTACTATAAAAGTGATCTCTGCCGCCTACGTGATGCTGTGCGTCGCAAGAGACCGGACTTGCGGTCACCAGGAAATTGGTTCTTTCATCGCGACGATGCGTCCAGCACATTCTTCTTTGGCGACAAACCAGATTGCTGTGTTTAAACAGACCACCCTCCTCTTCATATGACCCCTGAGATTTGTGACTGTTCTCCAAACTCGAGAGACCATTAATAGGAACGCTATTTGAGACAAGAAAGAACATTATGGTAGCAACGACAGCAGAGCTGAATTCCATTTCGGAAGAGGCTTTTTCGGCATGCTTCCAACAATGGTGACACCGCTGGGAGAAGTGTGTGAAGTGTCAAGGGAACCACTTCGAGGGTGATTAGTGTCCAACACTTAAGATAAGCCAGTTTCTATCCAGGCCAAAGGTCGGATACTTTTCTAACAGACCTCAGAAGTGATGAGACATCGCGCCCGTTATCCAGGGATCTCGCACCTACTCTTTCGGTTCCACTGTGAACTATGCCTGTCGAGAAACTGTCGTCGGAGCAGAACGCAACCACCGACCAGCCGCCAGTTGGTCGCCGTGTGCCGAGGCCGACGTGGTGATGACGTAAAGGGCATGGCGGGCGGGCAGCCAGCGTGTCTAACGAGGGGCCATTAGTAGCGGCAGCGCGCCGGAAGACGACTTGATCAGCTCTCCCGCACAATAACCAATTTCATTACCAGGCCCCCGGTCCCACAACAGTCTCGTATTTCATTTCGGCCTTTAGAATAAATCACTCAACTCTGCTGGAGCGATCTTCACAGCCATGTTGTGCTCAGAAGTACAAAGAACCTATTCAGGACACGATAGCCGCAGATGCGGTCTGTGTGTGGCTATAGCAGTATATTTTCCTGTTAATGTTTAATCTACCTACAGAGGCAAGGTCACTGAAGATGTATCGCCGAGTAGTAATGAAACTTGGTCGATCTGTCTTATGGCGAGACAATGTCAAACGTAGATCATCTCGTCAAAGCATTACTTCGTCGGCAGTTTCTTTGCTTTGGACAGACACTGTTAGTCCGGTGTATCCTATTCGTTATAGATATGCAGATTTCGCTTTTTTAATTTCTGTACATCCTGAGAGTTACAAATTGGATAGGAGCTTTCTAGACAAAATGAAATGACAAGACAAGCAAGTACGAGGGTAGAAAGACACAGGCCGTTGGCTCATCATACAAGAAATGTGAATGCGTGCGGAGCTCTAGACACATTAGTGTATGTCTGAGTTTTCGTCAGCCAGTCAGTCAGGCTGATATCTTAAAGCTCTGCAGCTGCACAAAGAACCCGATTCTGTGCCTTTCACGATTCAGACTGTAAATGCCAGCAGTGGCAGCTCGTACAAAATTACACCAGTGTGCTACTGTGTGGTGGCCTACAGTTACATATATCTACTGAACTTTTCAAATATAATTAAATTTTATAATTAATAGTTTAACATCGCGGGCAGTGCAGTAAAGTGAAAAAAAGAAAAAAAAAGTTGATACCAGTGGGATTCAAACCCAGGTCCGCAAATGAAAAGTGTGTTCTTTATGCCTCTCACCCACAGTGACATCACGACTCCTACTGTTCAACAAGTCACCGTACTCTGCAGTCACGCAATACGCTACTTGCAGTTTGAGATAAATATGTTGCGACCTGCTGCTGTGAGCAACCCAGCACACGTTGTGCTGGAAGCGATGACGCCATAACAGATCATGTGCAGCAGAAACCAGGCGGCTGTGTCGCTTCTCTGAGTCGATTGCAGTGCGGATGGCTGTCATTTCAGCACTCGCCCCCTAGTTCCTAGTTATGGTTCAGACAACTCTACAGAACAGGTGTTCGTCTGTTTTATTCGCATGTCAGCACGCATTTGAAGAGAAATGGCGTAATGTTTGTTCAATTTCTGGATCCCATTCGAAGAGAAATGGCCTAATTGTAAGGGGATTTCCAGCTCTCATTCAAAGTGAAATGGCATAATTCTAACCTGACATTTACAGTGTGCTGTAGCACATTAGCACGTAACTGACCGCCACTGAATGCTACTCTGCTTCCCCCTCCACAAGACTAAAGGTGTTCTCTTCCTTTGGACTGGCAGAAAGACTTCTAACAAAAGGGCATTTCTGAGAGAAGCTATGCAGAAACTGGGAGGAAATGTGTATTTGATGTTCGTCCATCATATGTGATGTGATTGTTGTAGATAATTCCTGAGAATTATCGCTTCACTCTCCACTCTACAAACTACATACACGCTGCCATCGAGCTATAGTTTTCGTCTCGTTTTAAAATGTACATAAACGACGAGCCAGCATTTCCCCCCCACCCTCATGAGAAATTTTCTCTCAACTTCGCCTATACTTCATTTGAACTATATTTAGAAAATTTGTGGACCCACGTCATTTGGCGAGCTTAATATTCAGGGAGCGCTTTCCACTTAGAAAGTCCTGAGGAAGTTTTTCCGAAAATATATACGAGGCTTTACAAGATCTTTTTCCCTGATCTCGAAAAAAGTATAAATGGAAACTCGATCCAATTTAATGTCTCGTGTTTGAGTCGTGCTACTCGTGGCGCCGCAGTTCTACGCTGTACATAGCGATCTTGCAGTCGGCTGACAGCGCAGTGGGTGGGTCGGTTCACTGAACGCATGACCACTCTGACGTGACTGTCGGCCACATTTGAGCGACTTGGCTCGCCTCTGATTGCAGGGGAAGGGTCACGGAGCAGGGTTGGCACCAATTTGGCGGTGGTGGAGCGGGGAGTAGAAGCAGAGGCGGTAGAAGAACAGAGCAGAAGAGCAGCCGGTGTGCGTGTGTTGTGGCGCTATTTATACGCGCGGGTTGGCCGCCTATTCAGGACGGCGCCTCATTCAGTGCCGCCACCGGCCGGCGTCGCTGCTATGTACACAGTGCAGCACAGTAAATAGTCCTTCGTCTGGACCAGCAATGGTTGGCTTCCAGGTGTCGCAAAAATCATTCCACCTCCCCATGAACCTGTTCTCGCTTATCACCTCCGTTCCATGCTTTTTCTATCAGCTTGCGGTGCCTTCTGTGGCGGTGAGGCCTCCATTTAGTGAGCTATCCATAAATCTGCAGACGAGGCCGCTGTATTTGGCTGGCAATGGGATGGGAGACGGTGGAACACTTTCCTGTTGACGCGGCAAGTGCCGCTATCGTGGATCAAATATGAAAAGTCACACCTGTCTAACATATGGAGTCTCAGTATGTGACGTCAGTCCGGCCGTCGTATAAGGATGTTAGCCTAGGTGACAATAGAATCGATACTCCACACAATCAATCCGTTATGCTTCGTGGGACTATGTAAGCAAAGCTGCTCGGAAATAAGTACAAAAAGTTCATAAAGAAGAATTTCAAATCTTGGTAGACGTTCTGCAAGCGCTTGTGAATCTCCGATGCTCTCGTTTTGCACACAAAAAACCCTCAGCCACAGCTCTCTGCCTGGAACGCACCTACGTCACAGACACCATTTTGAAGGTTACGTATAACATCGCCACGTGTCGGTACTTCGTCCAACTTCAGGGGGTGAAGCGGCAACATTCCACAATGTCCCGCAACAAATTTATTGATTATGAATATTTTTTAATTACTTTGCAAATGTGCCACAATGATGTAAGGTAATGAAAACGTACGTCACGCCGTTGTCAGGTACTCTTTCTTCTTGCATTAAAGAAAACAGCATTTAATTTTTTTCGAAAGGTCCTGAGTGCGGTACTTTGTTCAGACATTTCATTCAATCCTCAGTCCTACGAATTCAAATTTTTCGACTCTAGTAATTACTTCATCACATAGTAACGAAATTTCGCTTCACTATGAGCTCCATCACATACGTTAAGTAGGCCGTGCTTACAATTTGGAAACCACTGAAAAGTGCATGCGTTGTCTTAAGTGACGTCAGCGTATTACCCGTTATCCACGAGTTATACACTACCCCTCTCGCACCAACTGTGTGCGCCACACTACGCAAATATTGATTTACCCTTTATAACGAATTGTGATAGATTGTAGATAGGTGTAATGTGTCTAACAGGCACGACCAGCGTGTAGTTATGCCCTTGTCTGATAAACTACTAGCTCTATCATACCAGGAACTTGATCTCCTCTGATAGTTGCCAATACTGTCGACATTTCCGACCAATGGAGTCCACTCTTTAACTGTTACGTTGAAGACACTGTACCCTTCAGTAGTACCTCTCCATGAATAACACTGTTGGGATGCTAAACCCCCAGCTTGTCCTATAATTTGGTGAAAAAGTGTTTTCTTGTAATTTTACATGAATAGTAGACGAGTATAATTTCCTGCTACTGCTGCATCACTCCTACGTTAACATAGTCTGGGGCGCAGGAGGCATCATATAAGTCGTTCGGAGAATCTTAGTGTTGTTCTTCTGGAAGGAAAACACTGGGCTAAAGAACGTAGGGGAGGGAGAGAGAGAGAGAGAGAGAGAGAGAGAGAGAGAGAGAGAGAGAGCTTTAATGAGTTTATTCAAAATGAAGATAAGAACTCGCCTCGGCGGCTTGAGGGTCTCTACGTGCTACGCAACTGGTGCCAGCTAACAAAACAAGGCTACGGTGAGCCGTGTTTGTTGGTGGGGAGACGTTTTTACCACCTCTTGTGCCTGCGCCTGCGGTTGCGGCGGTGTAATGCGCTAAGTGCGGGAATCCGGGACCCGAGACAAAAAGGAAAGCCCTGTCGGATCCTCTTGCTCTGCCTCCTACAGCTGCTCACGTCACAGTGACGTAATTGCACTACGTGGGTCTCGCCGAAGCGCCTACTTGTGAAAGTGACCGAAATTAGTCTGTACGTATTTTTCGAATTAAAACTCTTGAGACATTTTCGCTATATTTGAAGCCCAACATTGCTCTAATGCATTAAAGACCGAACTAACTATACATCCAGTGAATTAGAATCTTCGTATGCGGATCAGCGTTTCCCTGTGAGTCGGCAAGGGAGGCATGTGCCATAACACGTAGTGCGACGTAATCCAAACGAAGGCAGTGGTGAAATCACATATTTCAGATGAGATGTTTCTGCGAAGAGTTCCAGTTAGATTGCAGAGATAGACGTCAAGCACATTTCATTGCCTGATCATCATTGTAATTTTAAAAATATGCATCTGTTCTGTGAAATACAAGGTGTCTGGTTCGATGTAGGAGACGATTGGAAGGCTCACGTCCGAGGAGGGTACAGGAAAAAGTAAATATATTAAGCATGCACATCCCACAGGGGATCCACCGTCCTCTGTAGACTTCCCATTGGCCACACTTGGCTGACCCATGGCCCACATTCTCAGACGTGCTGAGCCCTCGCAATGCCGCTGTGGAGCCCGACTGACGGTGGCCCACTTACTCAAAGACTGCCCTCCTTTGGCTGCTTTGAGACTGCATCTTAATCTTCTTCACACGCGCCCTCTGGTGCTAGCAGACTTGTCCAGACAGCATAGTGGGTAAGGCTATTGGGCCTGATAAGCTGGTGATCCTAATGTGGTATATTTTTGTATTTAGGATAGGAAGTTCAAATCACACAGCGTGACTTTTAGTAGAATCTGTTGAGTGCAACAGGGTGACCTACGATGACAACGTGGAAGATCAGATATTCTTAACTCCGAACAGGCGTCGGGAGGCCAAACTTTACCGAGCACGCTGCGTGTCAACCTCAGCCGAAAAGCGTCACTGGATGCGGCAGTTATGGAAGGGCTGTGGTCAACATGTAGTTCTCCTGTACATTTTCAGTTTTCCTGACCGGAGCCGCTACGCTTCAGTCAAGTAGCCCCTCAGTCGGCCTCGCAACGGCTGATTGGACACCCCTTGTCAACGGCGCACGGCGGACCCAGACGGTCACCCATCCAAGTGCTAGCCACGCGCGACAGCGCTTAGCTTCGGTTATGTGACGGGAACCAATGTTACCACTACAGCTAGGTCTTTGGGATCTCATATTGTAAGAGAAATTGAATTAACTGAATAAAGTCAGGGAAATCTCGAAGAATTATGAAAAACCCGAGGAGTCCTTTGGAAAGAGAAGTACTGAGTCTTTTTGGTACAACTCTCACTAAGATTATAGACGCTAGAATCTCGCGTACTGTGTGCGTGAGACTTTCTCACATGGTAACGAATTCGTAATGATTACAACATCGAGGAATCTTCTTTATTATTTTTTGAAAACTCTAAATACGGATCTGTCTTTAAACACACGCCTTGTGGATCAGCATTAAATATAAGACTGCTTTTCCCCCCTCATATTATTGTAAAATATTAATTTCTCGATTTACATGTCGTGCCAGTCCATAAAGTCGACAACGAGTCTACAGCGATGGGAGTCCAGTTCGAAACATAATGCGTCGTTGCAATGAAAGTGTACAGATACTGCGTTGCAGCGACAACGAATGGAAGCGTGCTCCTGCGAAGATTTCCCACACGCTTGCTGTTACCGCACAGTGAGACTGCATAAGACGGACTGGTGACGGACGGTAATAATGGATTTTTCAGGGACGTTAAGCATTTGTACGTCAGAGAATATGTAGTAACATTGTATGGAAGTGTTAAGAGTAACTCAAAGTATAAATTCGTATTCGTGATTATAGAGTGACGAATACCGTGACATTACGCATATTCTTCTGTATTGGTGGTTTAACAACCGCGAGTGGTAACTTAATACGAATTGTCTATATATTGCGAGTTTTCCCAGTGTAAATGAACTTTATATGAATTACAAAATTTTGTCTACGGTAAGTTTTAACAACATTATGATCGAATATTATTTCTTTAACAAGGAAAAGGTTTCGTATATGTCTTGTTTTTCAGTTTCTAGACATGCGACAAGGCAACAGAAATGCCATTTACGGCCATGAAAACTTGTAAAGCAAAACATGCTTACGCGCACGATAAAATTGATTCGGGGACATTTTCAATTTCAGTCCAGCAAAACCTGGAATCATCAGGGAAATCTTTGGCTGAAACAGTCGCCACCCTGTGCAAGTAAACGCACCATCTTGCGGTTAAATATAAAAATGGGCGCTCACAGCGGAGAGCAACTGTAAAGCCAAGTGAAATGACGTTAACTTGGTGTCCCCCAGTCGCTTGTAGTTTCCTAGCGGCGCGCTAGGCAGTGTGTCAGTGCCTGCTTGCTTTGAGCCGCCGCTCTCGTCCCCGGCAGTGACGGGGGGTCTTTGCAGAGGTGACTGGGCGCGACCTCGCGACTCTGCAGCCAGGATGCGCGCCGCGCCGTTACGTAAAAGTCGCGTCAGTGCCCGGCGAACTTCGCGGATGGTGGCCTGCGGTTTCGCAACGGCGTCATCCCGGCGACACGCGACACGCTGTTCCTGGAAGCCGTCCCCTAGGGCAGATATGCACCGCGGACGCCGTTTCATTTCCAAGCCTCACTGAGTAGTCGGTCAAAACAAGTCTCCGTGAACAATGACGTGTGCATCAGTAACGCTTACACGCTTTGCCAAATGCGGCACATCTGCCCTATCAAGACTCGCGTGTCTCATGAGGTTTCTTTCCTTCATCCGAACAACGAAGTTATGTTGCTTAAATAGAGAGCGTGAGGTGAATATGTCGTCGTACTCAAAAGGATTACGTTTAAAAGAACTAGCACGCATGAAAGAGTAGTACATTGCCAAATAAACCCCCTCGATGAAAACCCAACCTCTTCACATGCGCAGTGTTATTTGAAATACGATAAAACTTTAATCATAAACACATACTTTGTAATACTTTTTATCAATCAACTTTTTAGAGAGATACACGCATTCAATAACGATTTCGCGGTTTTATCGCCAGGGGGTGGCGTTTGACATTCCTTTGTTACCAAAGGCGGTACGAAAACGCTTGCGCCACGGGCATTAAGAGGCTATTTAGACTCCATTATTTGCAGAATGATTTAAATCTCTTATAAAAAGTTAATGAGTGTTTGTTCCTGTTGTTCAGTTTGCTTACTTCGTATGTAGATCTGGAAACGAGTGTAGGTTACAATCGAAATTCCCCATTCTCTGTTTTAGGCCGATGACCCTCTAATGTCCGAGCAAAGGCCCTCTTGATTGACAAGTAGCAATTAAAAAAGTTCAAAAATTCTGATACTCAGCATTCGAAGGAAAAGAAGCCTGAAGGACAGTATGTAATAAAGGGGAAAGTGAAGTCGTTTCAGAAACTTTTTTCACAGAGCTGAAGGATTTGTGTTAAATATCTCATCGATTGTGAAGTTGTTACAGACGGAGGAGTAGCTGGCATTGGGCAAGAGCGCGAAAAATGATTAGCTTATGTTCTTCTTTCGCGGAAATGACAGACTAATCGCCTTAAATGATTACGATCCTACGGAAAACTTCCGAAGCTGTGGCTAGTCGGTGTTCCGAAACCAACCCGGCGACAAAATGTCCGAAGTCTGGGATAAAGCGTTATCTAAACTGGTATAAGAGGACAATGGATCGGGCACTTGGACATCTTAGACATAATTGGGTAGTGGAGGGAACACGAAATAAGTGAAAAATCACAGGCTGCAGAGAGCATTCTGTAATATCTATCCCGTACTGAGTAGGTTTACAGAAGTTGGTAGTTAGTATCTTTACATGTCGCTTGGAGCTAAATAAAAGACAGAGGACTCGGTAGATGCTCCTTGTAACTGTACGTCCAAATTAGCGGTAACAGAGGATAACTGAGACTGAGGTAGCAGATATAGGGGATGGTGTCCGCCAGGCACACGCGAGAATGTTTTACAGGACGGAGAGGTAAATATTTCCCGAAGAAGCCTCATGACGAAGACAGAGACGGCAAGTGCCCTCCTGTGAGGCCCACAAAAAGCGGCGGATGCTGGGCTGGGCGCCGCTGCGTTCCCACCTCCCGCTGCCTGCTCTGCATAAGGACGCTCTCACGGAAGGCAATGCGGCGGAAGCCAGCCTCGCCGCTTCCCGGTTCCCTGCTGATAGCCATCCAAGCCCCTCCGCTCCTCTGTGCCACGCCATTAGAGCTTTCTTCTCAGGCTCCTCTCTCCCACCCCCACCCCCACCCCTCAGTAACTGTATACGAAAAATTTGTGTTTTGCGGTCACTGCTGAACAGCTCTGACACGCTGTTACCGCATTAGTATGCTATAGTGCCAAACAGTACGCACACGCAGTGAAAATTTTGGTGCTAAGTTTATCTGTGCAATCCAGCAGGCAGGGTACGTAGCTGTCCCATGCTGGTGTAATGTCACATTTTGTAATTCAAATAACTGTGTTCCAGTACAGTGCTGTAGTAGGAACCAAAAACGTTACTTCTTACATAAGAAAAGCGAACATTCTCATTGCATCATCTCTGGTTCTTTACTATCTCTGATGTTGACTGTAATGTTAATGATTCAGATTTCGTTCTTGGTCTGATAAAGACAAAGGAAACATGTAATTGTGAATATTATCTATTACAACTCGATAGTAAGAAAAACATTGTATTCAAGGAAGAAATAAAGGCGTGTTTCTCTCTCATAAATAACTAGTTGAGACAAGAACGTAAATATTACTCTATCTAGTTATCCTAATTACTATAGAAAGCAGCAGCTACGCTAAGTCAATGAGGAATTAGAGAGACGCTCGGGAAATTGGCGAACGAACCTGCAGATAAACTGGGCTACTTTCAACGGAGTCAAGAGCAGACAACAAGAAATCCGCCACAGCTCTTTACCAACATATTACCACACGACAAAACACACGCAAGGCGAGTTTCAATGGACATTTCAATGTACCATATAAAAACCAAGAATACGTGCTAATCTTGTCTATGAAACCATGAAAGTAACAACATACTAGCACGCCCTTCTCTATTTCACTCTTTTTGCTTGGACAATGGAGAACCTTGTAGGGTGGCATAAAGTAGTGGTACAGTATCTGACGATAATTGCATAACAAATTGGCCTTTCAACTTCACTGCGCAGTACAGTCAAAGGGGCATTCGTTGGGAGTCAATTGTCTTCTTCTGCGACGTATAAATGTGAAATTTTCGTCAAGAGTGCCTACAACTTTCTTCCGTAATGGTGCAAGAACCTGGCGCCCAGCGACCCCTCCCTCGGGCTCGGCGCTTCCAGCAGCAAGGTGCCGGCCGACACGCGAAAAACAGGCCGTGGCTCAGCAGCTCGTGTGGCGTGCAGGCGCTCGGTTAACATATCCGCACCCCGGTTCTGCCCAATGCTATTGTGGACACAGCACACGATGGGGAGGTGGGGAGGTCGTCACACCTCCTCTAACCCACATTTCACCCCTTCCTTTCACACCACCTCCGTGGAGATCAGAAATGCAACGCCCAGCATTGAAATGACGCATGTTTTATTATGAGTGGCCGAGGAAGACATTTCAGATGCAGCGCCGCTCATAATCGACTCGAAAAGACCTCAGCAACTGCCATAAATGGCGTCAATGAAAGCATCCCTCCTTGGGGGGTTTGATTCCCGCACATTTGGCAGTCGAAAACTCCAGTTCTCAGTGCCAGGAGCAACAGGACGACGTTCTTAACAACGTTAGACATTGCTAACACAGCCGGACGATTCAACCCCACTCCAAGGATATCGTGGGGTTGCACTACCATCTAACGTGATCGCACCCCAATGAAGAGCAGGGAGACAGCAAATTTTGCTATCGCGTACGTGTGGAACCACTAGGGACCGTTCAAAGCCATTCCTCGAAATTTCAACCTAATCCGAAGCGTCAAAGGGTAATAATCCTTTTTCATCGCTCTGTGGTATCCATTCACCTTTAGTGAGAATTTAAAAAATGTACACACACACACACACACACACACACACACACACACTGTGGAACAGTCATAGGCGCCTGCAGGCAGACAGCCGTTTTACAACCCTCCGATGTCATTTCCCTCCTTGCAAGCATGTAGGACTACTTCGCAGATTTTGTCCGTAAATGTACATTTTAAAAATCCTCAGTAAAGTTCGGCGGGTGCCCCTGAGGGTGTTGCAAAATGGGAGTCCATTGCAGAGGAATGCTCTAGGCACGTTTGAACCAAATTTCAAACTTTTCGTCACAATGGGCGACAATTACAGGGTTTCAGAAAAGTGATTCTTCAATTGTGTTAAATAGCGTAGAAGTCACTCCATACATTCTAAAGCATATGTACAGTCATCGAAACGAGCATATTAGAAATACACATTTTGAGTTCGCGAATTATTTTCATCCGAAGACGCACATACACGAAGTCTTTCACGCCACCATCAGAGCACAGCGTTCTCGTGTCCAATGCGACGTAGCCAACGGTTTGCAAGATACTCATTTAAAAATGGACGAACCTCTACACCCCAATGTACAGGGTGTTCCATGTTGTTGAAGGCTATAATCAGTAGAATCGGAAGCAAGGTCTGAAATTAGCAGTTGTTCATGTATGTGGAACCAAATGTATTTTGAAACAGTTAAATGAACAAAAGTGAATACTACGTATTTTCGTGCTGGTATCGCAGAGAACACATGGAGTCACGCTGACGTTAAATTACAATTGAAGTCTTTTTCGGTATCCAATATTCGATTGTTCTGCCGGTTAACCATGCTGTCTTGCGTGGAATGTTGACACAACGCCAAAAAAATGGGACGTGCAGCAAATATTTCTTAATCCATTGCCTATAGTGGTGTCGTTGGATAATTCGTCATATTACGGTGAAATAAGGTGTCTGTCCGCTCTTATATCAGACACCATACATGGGCCACTTTTCATATATTTCAACGGTATATTTTAGATGGATCAGTAACTGTTAACTGTAATGAGAGGTAATGCAGAGAACTACTGCTCTGCATCGAGAGACAGTTGCCACGGTCGAGGGGCACATAGCCAATGTGGTTAGGCCATGTGTGGTGGCAGGTACGCTGGCGGTGGAGGGAGCACGTAGGGACGGTTTGTTAGGACCTTTAAAGGAGATCACGTGCGGCCCATTGTTGAGTATTACTAGTGTGTTTGGGATCACCACCAGGCCGGATTAAAGGAAGACATCGAAGCAATTCAGAGAATCGCTCGTAGATTTTTTACCTGTAGGTTAGAACAACACGCGAGTCTCACGGAGATGGTTCGTGAACTGAACTGGTAATCCCTATGGGCAGAGATTCTTTTCACGAAACACTATTTAGAAAATTTAAAGAACCGGCATTTGGACTGCAGAACGACTCTACAGCCGCCGACGTACATTTCGCGTAAGGAGCAGGAAAATTAGAGAAATTAGGGGTCGTATGGAAGCACACGGTTGTTTATCCCTAGCTCTGTTTGCGCGTTGAACGGGAAAGGAAAAGACTGGTAGTGGTACAAGATACCCTCCGCCAAGCCTCATAACGTGGATTGCGGAAAATGTGTGCAGATGGTACAATCCTTTTCTGACTTAGCAAATGCTGGAGGCAGTCTGTCCCCAAAGCTTCTTTTCCATTACTACACGATGCAGTAAACTAATTGTAATAAGAAAGACGTGGTGGTGAATACACGGTGCCGATCCAGCACGAATCCTTCCGAAGTCGCAAGAAGTTTGCTAGTGGTTCTTGTTGGGCACCAAGTAACTCCTGATCTGAGCTATACTCTGTATTTTCAGTGTTTTACGGAGTTAAGTGTAGTAGTCGGAGAAACTATGTACTTTATGATTAAGAATAATTCCACAGTGAAGAGGTCCAGAACTGTTGCTGGAAGTTGACTTACTTCCCGCGCGTCCAGTCATAGCCGTTTGCAGCTCAGAACGCTTGTACGGCACTGCGATATCTGTTGCGGGCGCCGACACGAACGAGAGTCCTGCACAGAACAGGTGGGACGCTTCGAACCAACAGACGTTTATCTTTTCCTTGCAGTCTGCGGCGGAAAGAAAGTCTCAGTGTATCTTTACAGCTCCTATGTCACCTGCGGCCTCGGCGCTATTCGGAGAAAGCTCTGCTACGGTACATCATACGAGCAGGTTTTGCAGAGTCCTTGGAATTAGTTGGCCTGAATAGTTGGGATCAAGGGCGATGGGTCGCGGTCTTAGTTACATCCAGACTAACGGCACCTTGTCTTTCGTGGGAACGAGCTGACTATCAGGCGACAAACAACGGGCGATGTGTATGTGACTGTCTGAATACACCTGGACCACAGATTTGTCTTCCGTGGAGTGTCGTCGAGTGCTAGTTGTATCACGGCTGTTGTGAACCCAAGAGAGCGGAAGAGACGCCAGCACACACACGTACACAGTGGAGAGCGTAATTAGGGCGGTTGTTTGTCTCGGGAGGGCTGTCGATGGCTGCCTGCCGGGCGGGGCCCTCTCCCTGCGGCGGGCACAGGAAGAACACTTCACGTGTGAACCGGGTAAACAGAGCGGCAGGCGGCGCCGGCGGCTCCCGGAAGGCCGGGCTGGCGAGGCACTGTGCCAGCCTTTGTTGCTTCCTCTCCACACGTGACGGTCACGAGTCGCACATGCGGCCAAGATGCGTTCACCGATAGCGGAAACAGTACGCCGCACTGAGCGGCAGCTACGGTCTCTGAGGTGCTGAGTCAAGGTAACCAGTTCGAAAAATAAGAGGCTAGATATTTTGCCCTAAAAGCAGCACTACCCGTTTTCGATAGAAATTGAGGCTGACGAGTATTTTCAGTCGTTTATTAATGAATTGCAGTCAGTTGTATTGATAGGTCGGGTTTAGTCGTGCTAACTCCATGAGCCTGCACAAGAACGCGTAAACACGGTCAGCAGCGACGCTTAGGCGAGCGTGGCAGCGCGGCGCGATTCGCCATCGGCGCGTTCTGCCGTGTGGTTACAATTAAACGTTTCCTATTTAACACGCTACAACACGGAGACTAACTACCGTACGGGTACCAAACTTGGTAGCATTAGTGTCAAAGACATGGGGGAAGAGAGATAACGCAGAATCAGTTCAATTGAAACAGTTTTAATGTGCTGTTACATACCGGTAGCATTACTGCTACAAAAGGGCCTCAATATGGCGCCCATTAGTGTCCAGAAAAGTCTGAAAGCGCAGTTTTCCATTGTGGACAACAGAACAAAGCATGTCCCTTACATGTCTTGGTATGCTGTGCTTCAGATTAGCACATGTGTGCATGTTCCCCTGGTAAACCCTGACCTTGAGGTAGCCCTACAACCAGAAATCACAGGGACTGAGGTAAGTTAGTCGTGCCGGAGAAGGTTTTGGAAACGATCCGTATATTATTCAATCGCTTCCAAAGGTCTCGCAGAAGCAGCTGAACTTCACGAACGATGTGCGGTGGGGCCCCATCTTCCACGAAAACTGTTCAGTTCAGTGCGTCTCTCTCCTGCAGGGCGGGTATCACGTGCTGCCGAAGCATATCGCAGTAACGCTGGCCAGTCACACTGCACGTCTTTTGTCCTTGAGCGCCAACCTGTTCAAAAAGAAATGGGCCAATGACGAACGTAGATGTGAAGCCACGCCATACGGTGACACATTCACCATACACAAGAACTTAATGCACAGTGATCAGAGGTGAAGCTCCCCACACCCGGCAATTCTGTCAGAAAAATGAGCATCGTGTGTCTGTAGGATGGTCCAGGGCCACCCCTCGTCAACTTAAATCCTTCCGGGAAAGTGAAGAGCGAAGTAAACACGTCGTCGTGCGTCCTGGTGTAGCCTGCTGTGCGATATGGATCTTGTACGGACACCAGTTGAGAATGGTTCGAAGCACCTTCCGTAGAGTGCACCACGGGATGTTCAGCTGTCGTGACGCAGCACGCGTACTGCCTGACGATCGGGAATTGCGCTCCGCGTTGTCTGCCATCGCAATAGTGATTTCCTCAACCACCTGTGGTGCAACCGGTCGTCGGCCTCTTCCGGGACTGACGCCCACTCCACCCAGCAGGGTGGAGAAAGAGAATCCCTTTGTAATCCTTTCAGCTGGCTATATTCTCGAAGTGCAGCTGTAGCATTAATGTTGTTTTGATAAGAGCTTCACCAATAATGCCTTGCTCATTTTGTCCGAGCTCATATTGACACGTCAATAAGTACACTTCGACTGGTGAGGTGTGTGAGGCAAAATCACTGATCATGGCACCTCGAGGCCATAGTTGGAACTGGACTGTGGCCTGGTGACACATGGGAATCATGCACACCATAGTCTGGACATCAATACTGTCAAGTTTGGTACTCGTACTGTAATCAGCTTCCGTTTTATAACGTGTTAAATAGGAAAAGTTTAGCCATAACCACCTGCTACTGTGCCTTGCTCGCCCTCCACATAGTGTTGTGTATTAGGCTCCTTCGGCCTACGAACAAAAAGACAGGACGCGGACGGAAGAATAGCACTTGTTCGTATTTCTGTATAACCTGACACCGATCTCCTAATTCTTCCTTATTTAGTTATTCAGTTCAAGTAAGTTATTAGCTTCCAAAGGGTGTGTAGTGCATTCACAGCTTCATTGGCAAACAGGCTAACAAAAGCCGTACAGGTCGGACTCGTCCACATTTCACCGGACGCGACCGAAAGAAGGCGGAGATTCCCGCTGAAACCGGCCATTTGGCAACCCTAATGCTGTGCATCCACTAGAACCGTAATGGTCCGGGTAATTGGACGGCCTCACGCAGCCACATACGGCCGACTAATGCCAAGAATTGCAGCGCCACTGTGCATGGCCAGCTGACAGATCCTAGTGAAACGGGATTGGCTGGACTTAGAAGCTCCAAGAGAGCGCCTATATGTGTTCCGTACCAAGTTAGCAACTGGGGACGTAAAGAAACGTTAAGCAAGTGAATGAGATCAGATCGCTGTGAGATATGAAAGACGAGACTGCGGCGTTCAGGGGAACCTATGGCTGAAAGTTGCAAAGACCGGGAGTGAGCTATTGGAAACGCTAAACATAATGTAGCAAAAAACATAATACTGTGCAATCATGTGTGTTGAATGTGAGATACGTGGCGTACAATCCACATTTATTAACGGTTTAAAACTTCTACAAACTATATTTAAAATCAAAATTGAGAAGACAACCTTCAATCGTGCGTTCATACATAAACCATTCAAACCTCTTCGACTCGTGTATTTCCACTGATCACAAGAACGGAATAAATAACCTCGGATGCAATACGCTGCTCTTGCCCTCGGCAACAGAAGATTTTATTTTAGTTAATTTTGTTAGCTGGATAGTGATTGCAGCTGCTGGTTCTTCCCCCTCCTTGATAATTACGATATGGTGCAGTAAGCATATACGTTTCACGATAATGTCGACATTATCAGGCTTACCAATTTCAACACTACCTTGCACCAAACTCCACTTAAAAATTCATTGTTCCAGATGCCTATTCTCTCACTAGTCGAGCCTTAGAAAGACATTTGTTCAAAGTAGCTTCCATTGGTCCAACTTTTGGCTCTGGCGACAGCTGGGTCAGCTGACACTTCAGGTCAGCCACCTGGTGACTGACAGGTCGCCGGCGTGTGTCGCGTGTTTCTCGGCTGAAGTAGACGAATTTCATCCGTCGGCCGTAGTCGTGCGACCATACGGAGCATAACAATCCAGCTAGAACAGTTAGTCTTGAAAAACGAATTTATCTCGCGACCTAACTAGAACACCTATAAAATAATCGTCTGCATTCGTGACCTTTTTGTTGCACCCCAAATGTTTGTACCTCGAAAATAATGGTAGAGGTCCAGAAAAGTTGTCAAGTATGGTGACTAGACAGGTGATCTAACACTCCGTCTTAAACACCTCTGTTTCAAACTCGTTCAAGTGTATTTGCTGGCAAGCGGCACTGCGCTCTTGTCGAAACGTTTTTATACAGAAATCCAGTGCTCTTTTATGTGTTTATTCATACGTTTGGGCTAAAAGTCTTCCATAGAATTTACCAGTTCTTTTTATATTGTGAAAGGTAATGAATATGAAAGATCCTCTACAGATCCCAGAAAACTTTAATTAATTAATTTATTTATTTATTTTTATTTATGCATTTATTTTACCTGGCAAGATTAGGGCCTTCAGGCCCTCTCTTACACCTAACCAGGCATACTCAGATTGAACGAGTTAAGGTTTCTACAGAACATTAAGGACATATAAGGTATTATGCAGTATTGATGTTACAGAAAAAAATGGATTATTACAGTAGTACAATGATAATTATAACAATAAAAAATAATTATAACAAATAATTATAATAATAATAATAATAATAATAATAATAATAATAATGACTATGTATATGAAAGTAAACATACTTTTCTTTTGTGAATGTCAGTCCCATTGTTAGTTGGGAATTTCCTCGTTATGTTCTTGCAGCTTGTGAGTTATTCTCATCGAGCAGAGGTGCGTACCACAATTTCCAACCATTGTTTCCAATGGCATCTCGCCTAAAATATTAGGCACACTTCTGGTTTATTGATTCAAATTGACATACACAATCATTTCGATTCTATTTTAAAAACATTCAAAACACTGCCGAGAAACTAGTTTTCATGTGTGCTTATGGTCAGTTTAATATTCTGTGTATCATTTGCACGATAAATCGTAATGGTGTGAAAGAAATCAGTTCACACCCACATCGCGTCAGTACTGAGTAAATACTGCACCAATTTTGCGCAGTAGTTTTACATGAGTTGTTACTGTTAAATGTGTACTAATCGTTGTCGTAAGTCTCTGACGTCAGCTGTCGGTACCGATTATCCAGCACCATATTGCGGACAAGTTTCTGAATGTCCTTCTTACAGTACTACCCTCATGTCTGAATTCAGTCGTCTTTCTTAATCGCTTAGAATCTAACAAACGCTTTAAGACAAACTTGGTTTACATCAACCATAAAAAGTCGCATTTAAAAAAAAAATATCATTAAAGTCGTCTGGGTGTGTTGCGGTGTCATATAAACCGAGCGAGGTAGCGGAGTGATTGGCACATTGGAGTCGCATTTTGGGCGGAGACGGCTCAACCCTGCCTGCGGCCATCCTGATTGAGGGTTTCCGTGACTTCCCTAAATCGCTTCAGCGTCTTGGACGTACTGTATTAGTCGTGACCCTCGTAAGAACTGCGGACTGTCCGCGGATGAAGATTCCGAACACTGTGTTCACGGAAACAGTCTTACCAGTAGTAGCAGCTACTCGAGCGCACGGCAGCAACGCCACTGTCAGAAGGTGAAATAAGTGTGGTGTAGAATGAACAGAGGAGGAACGGGTTGACGGGCACAGCTCGCGCAGCCCAAGCGTTTCCGCGTTGCGCGGGCCCTGCCGCTGCCAGCATTAGCATACAATGCCCCCTGGCGGTGCGACCCTCAGCTGCGCGGCGCACGCACGGCATGCGGGGAGGCTGCGTGAAGAGGCACGCACTCCCCACCCGCCACTTCACCGGGCCCCGGTCGTTCTGCAGGGGCCGGGATGCGGGTGGGTGGCTGCCGTCTTCCGACCTTTAGTTCACGACGTGCCACAGCGCTTAGGCGACTGCCGTTTTTGTACTGAATTGATACTAACGTATCACCACCACCACTTACAGTGGTTCAATTCAGGCACTAGATTCGGTATATGCAATGAAAGAGTAATGCAAAGTAAATAATGGAATTCGAAGTCTGGTGAGGAAACGACTATGAAATTTTACGCTTTGCCCCAGTGCTGGTGGTATGCCGTTGCTAGGTCGTGTAATCAAAATTCACACTCAACATATTATCTGTTTGTTTGTGGACAAAACATTTGTAGTAAGCGCGTTGCACCTCGAAGCTTCTGATAACCGTAATTCGATGTTTAACCATGCTAATAAAACTGTAGACCCGTAACTGTTTACATCAAACATGCACGTCACCCAGTAGATCCATCCAAAGAAGAGCAACTTGGGAGGTCACCGGTCTGCAGTGACAGACTAAAAGAGAGGCGGCGTGCACCACACAGACGGTTTCTGCTATAATTCAGGGGAAAAACACGTGGAACGCTTCTGTGTATTTACGTTACATGTTTGTCTTGCTGAATTAGTGGTTGTAATGTTTCAAGAATAACTGCTTATGTATCAATATGTGGCCTGTAACTGCCGGCCGCGTTGACAGAGCGTTTCTAGGCGCTTTAGTCCGGAACAGCGCGACCCTGCCTCGGGCACGGATGTGTGTGATGTCCTTAAGTTGCTTAGGTTTAAGTAGTTCCAAGTTCTAGGCGACTGATGATCTCAGATGTTAAGTCCCATAAGTGCTCAGAGCTATTTGGCCTGTAATTGCGTCAGTGATGTGCGAAAGGAAACTGCCGGATATTACTAGATAGGTCGTTGGAAAGCATGTTTTCAGTTCGGTAAATGAATTTTCCTTGCGGGTGTCAGTGCCTTCATTCTAGCGGGAATAAAATACATATTTCCGTGGCGGTCAAAGCGAACTGACAGTTGCAATCTGTATTTACCATCCCAGCATGTCCGATGCCCTGTCTGCCTACTTAAAACGGACGTAGGAGATTCCATCGACATTACGCCGTCACTTATAAGACAGCTTTTTATGAAGTACTTTCTGCTTTCAAATGTTGTGCAACATATATCATCGATGATAAAACAAGTTCCTACGGTTTGATCAGTCGTCTTCCTACGTCACTAATTTGTTTAAAGATTGACCAAGTTTCATATTTTTCGGTACTTGAAGAAGACTGAAATGTTAAAATAAAACTTCCTGGCAGATTAAAACTGTGTGCCGGACGGAGACTTGAACACGGGATCTTTGCCTTTCGCAGGCAAGTGCTCTACCATCTGAACTACCCAAGCACGACTCAGGCCCCGTCCTCACAGCTTTACTTCTGCCAGTACCTCGTCTCCTACCTTCAAAACTTTACAGAAGCTCTCCTACGAACCTTGCAGAACTAGCACACCTGAAAGAGAGGATATTGCGGAGACTGAAATGTTGTCTGGAAAGGTTTTTCAGAGAGCGCTACCAGTCGTACATTTTGTTCACTTAACCAATGACTTAATGAACCAACGTTTTCCGAGGTGGAAACCTTATCTATAGGCTACAGTGGCAAGTTTTGAAGAAAGTTCATATAGATGTTATTTATGGTCTAGAAATGCTGTGGTCATCCTGCTGCAAATCAATTATTACTTAGTTCGTTGATCTGCTATTAACATAAAGTTTGTGGCATGTAAACGATAGACAAATTAACTGAATATTCCTCGATGATGGATTGATCATCTCTACATGATGACCACAGCACATGCCGAGACTAAATAACTTAAATATCTGTGTACTTTCGTTATGCGATTTCTGAATTGCCATTGTAACCTGAAGTTTGTGTCCTGAAACAAGTCAGGCAGCAGATTTCATGACTGATACCGGCGTCTGAAAAGCCTCATATTTTTGAAACAATCACGCTCGATTAACAGCCGGAGATGACGGAGACTTCTGGGTGCATCACTTGCGCTCTCTCTCTCTCTCTCTCTCTCTCTCTCTCTCTCTCTCTCTCTCTCTCTCTCTGCAGCGTGGAGAGGGGTCTAGAAGTAATTAAGCGAATGGAAGGAGAAATGAGTGGAACGTTCCCGTGTCGGCGTGGCGCCCGAGGCACGCGGCCAGCCATTTCCGGCTGGGTCGCCCTCCGCGCTCCCTGCCCCACCCACCCTCTGGCTGTCAGAGCGCAGCCGGAGCTGTGGGGGAGGGGAGAACCACTCCAGAGTCAGTGCGGCGCCTCCTCACCTCACCTGTGTGACGCTCCGCAGGCGGCACGCTCAAAGGGTGGACAGTGATGATACTACGGGACGGGCTCTACTACTGCAGCCGGACTTATCGCCTTGGTACAGATTTATGTGCGCGATCGTCCTTCTAAAGCTGGTTGCCCCTTAAAAGTACTCTCGTGTTCCTGATAGCTACTGACGGAACGTAAATCCGAGACCATTACTGGCATACTGGAATGAATCGGAATAAGAAAAACGTACTGTCTGAAACTGGCACAAAAAACGCAGAATAATGCAGAAGAAATCCACCTGGTTCACAACGTGTACTGACCCCTCCGTTGCGCAACCACTACATAGTCCAGTTAAGCAAGCTGATAATTCTGCAGTCTTCGCAGGTTTCAAGAACGTATTAAGCAAAATTAATCCGTTCTCAATTCGGTAGTGTTGCCATGGCGCCCGTTACTGCCTTAAAGTTAATGATCATACTTTAAATGTCTGTGCAACCACAACAAAGTAAATACTTTTGTCGCCGAACGCGTCTCATACGGTACAAACATCACCACTACTGCTATTTTATGTCCGATCTCCGCTCACATCAGTAATTGTCTGCTTGAACATTTTTGAAACACTCTTGAGATTTCCTAGCGCTGCAAACCGATATTAGTTTTCACAACAAGCATCGGTGCCAAACAAGGGAATGCCTCAGAAATATCAAGCGGACGACGCTTACTGATCTGACCGAACACCGACATAGAATACACACACTCATTATAATTTACATCTTTAACACAAAACGCGTTTGGTGAGAAACGCGCGAACTTTTCTATAGTTCCACAGACAGATTTAAAATATCTCCAGTCACTTTTATGTTCATCGTTGCACCAGAACCAATCTAATGCTCGCATATAACACTAGATGACACGAAATATTGGATGCAAAAGGGGCGTGTCGCGTTGTGTGTCCAGAATTGGGTGTATCGCTTCATGACTCCACCACATGATTTCGCTATAAATTCTGCCAAGCAGGTGTGCGTATCCAGCTGTGAATTATGAATTAGTTGGACAGCGGTCGACCGTAACAAAGTACTGGGCACGGCTGAGAGTTCATCATACAAATATCATCAACTTACTTCCCTGTTCCATTCGTGCAAGTAAACAGAAAACCTTTGTAGATGCTTTAGTACCTCCCAATCGATGGCGGCAGAACGCTTTACGTATAAGAAGCCACACTGCTATGTGAATGACAATGCCAAATTAGGGCGGAGAAATGGATAGTATGCCACGGTAACCTCTTGTCCTTGGATTGAGAAACTGCCTCTAGAAGGCCTGAGAATGCTGAAGGCCATGGAAACCACTGTATTAGACACACGTGACACGTGACGCAAAAATTTCTTTGGTGATCTGTCCATTGGCAAACGATCCAGTAGCAGTCCCGGGAAGGGAATACCAAGAGGCATATATAACTATGAAAGACTGAATAACCAACTAAAGTGTAACGTTCTACGGGTTGGAGTGTGGAATGTCAGCAGTTAGAACACGATGCGGAAACTAGAATATCTGAAAAAGTGAATGGGAATTGTGAATCTATATTTACTGAGAGTTCGGTGAACTGAAGTAGAAACATCAGAATTGCTCGTTGGACAAAGTTAGGTAATATCAACAGCAGCAGAAAATAGTATAACGGGAGCCAGATTAGAGATGAATAGGTAGGTAAGAAAGACAGTGAATTACTGTGAACAATTTATTTAGTGTGTTACTCTCATCAAAGCTGCAACAAACCCCTACAAGAATCGTTAATTTATGCATGCTGACGTCGAAGCAGAGGCGGCAGCAGCAGCAGAAGAAGAAGATACAGAAAGTAAATCAGGATATTAAACGGGTAATTATGGAATGAGAGGAGGAGAGCTTGTTTGTTATGCAATAAATTTCGAGTAGTAACAGCGAATACACTTTAAAAAAAAAAAGCATGAGGTCGTCATATACTTCGAAAAAGCCCGCCTACATGGAAGATTCCAGCTGGGTTACACAGATCACGAAATCATACGTTAGACTGACTCGAATCACAATTTAGTAATGATGAAGAGTAGACTGATATTCAAAAGGATCTTCCGGAAGAATGATTGTGGAAAGAATTATTACCGAAGAAATGACGAAAAATAAGATGCGATTGAAGTTAAGGTTGAACATGCTGCGATTATCAATGCCACAGTACGTGGTAGAAGTTGATGGACCTAGGTACAAGGACGTAAAAAGCAGACTACCATAGGAAAAGAGCTCATTATTGGCAAACAGAAGTCTACTTATATCAGAAACCGAACGTAACTTGAGGAACAAATATCTGAGAATGTATGTCTTTCACTGCTTAGCGTGGAAGAGAATCGTGGAATTGTGAACACTGGGGTGACCGGAAAAGAGGGCAATGGAAGCGTTTGAGATGTGGTGTTACAGGAGTATGTTCCAAAAGTATTATAAGAAATGAGGTTGTCCGTAGTATCGACGAGGAAAGGAAGATAAGGAAAACGTTGACGACAAGAAAGGAGGACAGGTTGAGTAGGATCTGTGCTAAATCTCCAAGGGATAACAGTACCGTTCTAGAGGCAGTCGTAGGATGTAGAGGGTAAACAGTGTAGAGGAAGACAGCGAGTGGAATGCATCCAGCAAAGAATTGTGGACGAATGGTTCAAGGGCAGAGGAGAGCAGTTCTTGGCGGGCACATCAAACCAGCCAGAAAAACTGATGACTAAAGAAAGCTTCCCGTAATCTCTCTTGTCGTACTCTCATGACGCCTATGCGAATTGTACGTTGGTGACAGCGTGATGTTCGCATACTAATCTTGGACTACAGGTTCCGTAGATTTATCTGACAGTTTCACGCAAACAATATTGTCTTCCTTGAAAGGATTTTCTGGTAGGATCGTATCAGCGCCTCTCAGATTTAGCTCGATGTCTGACTGACATGGACACTGAAACAACAGCATTGCTCTATCCTCTTGCGTGCAATTTGCTTTTCAGATGCACTGCATTTGTCCAAAATCTTTTTAGAGTTGCAGATTTCAAATCCACCCGAAGATATGAGTGGTAGTATTTGGAGACCGTTTTACCAGCGTTGTGCCATCATAAGAACTATTTTATTCTGAGGACATGTATTGTAAGGGTAGGCGTAATACGTGTCACGTTCAATCTGTTTTATTCGGAGAAGAGAAAGACTGCTGTACAAAGAGGATCGTACGACAATAATCGTGCTAATAGTTATTGTCTTCAAGAATCTTAGAGGAATGTGTTAAGACACGAAGCACATTGGAAGCAACACTCCCAGGGACTGTGGGCTCGTTGTTTGTTTCACGCGATAATGCTTGAGAAAATCTGTTGCTATTAATTTTTGTTTTGGTGCCAACAGTCTTTTCACGCGTCACAGTGGGTGTGCAGACATCGTTTAGAGCCGTCTGAGTAGATATTAGATGTAGTAGTAGTAGTAGTAGTAGTAGTAGTAGTAGTAGTAGTACGGAAATGAGGATGAACACATTCATAAATCGGAAACATGAATAATACACGGTTTTTTAAACTTGCACAATGTCAGATGACTACTTCTATTGATGGATAACGTTTATAAGAACATAGTGTGGATTTGATTACTCAATATTACAAACTTGTCATGTGAATTATACGTCTATTGTGAAGCAAAAGAAAATATTTAGTTAAACAGCAGCTTTTTGTAGCAGACCCATCCTGAAAATTGAGAACTGTGGCTTGCTCAAAGGTCTTAAAATAGAACTTTGATGGAACTGTGCATATAATGGCCTTGTATCGTTTGTCAGAAATATCAGAGTCGAGGGAGCTGCAAGATGGCTGTCAGCTGTTGGATGGTCCAGATTCTGTGAGAGTCCGTCTTTCCGTAGTAGCGCCACAAACCTGCAGATTAGAGCGAGTAATGGCGTGTCGGAGACTCCCACCTATTATACAGAGGAAAGCGGAAAAGCGGCTGACAGGAACTGGAGTGCGCCTTCCTTCCCCCGCCTCCTAGCCCGTGGCGGCGACGGTCGCCTGTAATTGGGTGCTAATGAGTGTCGGGAAGGAAACGGTCCATTATGGAGACGAGAAATTGGCCACCCAGAAAGGGGGTGGGGAAAGTGGGCGCCACGTATCCCTAGGCACCAGAACACGGTGCCTTAGCGCCTGAGAACGCACTGGATTGGTTTGTATGCACTCGGTTACAGATATCTGTTTTTCAAACGTCAATATCTTTGAGCTTTGAGGCGTTATTCAAAAATAAAAAAAAATGGTTCAAATGGCTGTGAGCACTATGGGACTTAACATCTGAGGTCATCAGTATCCTACTTAAACCTAACTAACCTAAGGACATCACACACATCCATGCCTGCGGGGCGTTATTTAGGCAAGCAGTGTTGCCGGGAGATGTCGTGGGCACGTAAAGTGGCGCGGATGCCAATGGCGCCCCGGCAGCGATTAACCGTTGCGAGGGCGGCGAGGGCGGCGTGGGCGTCAGTGGCGGCTGGCGACCAGCTGGCGGAGGCCTATTGATCGCGCGTCCGCACTGCGCCGCCCTCGCCTGCTCTTCTTCTGGAGGCGAGGTGAGGTGAGTGTCCGCGTGGGCGGTACCGCCACCGCCACAACCACAGACACTCCCTCCAAACTCCGCAGGTCTGCACCAGTGGCCGCGCGCTGCCCAGGCGGCAAAACACGGCGTCCCAACCTGGCCCAACCTCGAGGTCCTACACACGGAGGGTTCCCTTCTCGGCGTTGTAAGGTCCAGGGAGACAGCGGTGTTCGGTCTTAGGTGTCGGTGCACAGTAAGGTAATTTCCTCTACGCTGGGCGGCACACCTTATTGTCCTGCATGTATCGATTATTTGTTTTGACGTGATTTTCAGTTCGTGTACTACTTCGTATCAAGTGAAGGAGCACTAAAGAGAATAGTCGTGTCCAGGGTAGTGTGTTGGGACTTTCGCTGCAGAGGATAGTTGGTGTACCAGCATCCGCTCTCTCTCTCTCTCTCTCTCTCTCTCTCTCTCTCTCTCTCATCCTTCCTTCCCTCTATAGTAAACGAATGATTAGCAACAAGGAATACTGCTGGTAAGCCTCCGTTTGAGCTCGAATGTATCTAATTTTACGTTCATGGTCTTTGCTCGAGATGTGCATAGGAGGAAGCAATACCATGGTCGACGCTTCCAGGAAGGTACGCTCTAGCAGCTTCAACAGTGAAACACACCTTGATCAGAACGCCTCTCGTGCAGGGTCTCGAGATGACGGAGCATCTCCGTGACGATTTCCGTGTAATGGGCGGCTCTTGTCTCTGTCCTCTATCAATCGTATCCGGTAATATTCAAGAATTGGTTTAACGGGGGTTTCGTAAGCTACCTCTTTCGTTGATGCACTGCAGTTCCTTAGGGTTCTTTCAGTGAATTGCTCCGACGCATCTTCCTGGATATTTTATTGGTGTAACTGCTTCCAGTGACTGTTCTGCAATCGTATAATCATACAGTAAAGGGTCTCTCTCTATGTAGGCAAGCGTCGCAGTTACGTGCAATGAAGCATGCACTTGGGTGGAGAAAGCTGCAAAAAAATTGTCAGATCTTCGTCAGATTTCTGAGTGAGTGAGTGAGGGATCGTCCTTCCCATTCTCCATACATGAATGGAACGGAAAGGAGGCGTGATAAAACTGGTTCCAGGAGAAGTAACATCTCTTACGCACTTCACGCTGTACATAATTGTAGATACACATGTCTGTGGAATAACTACACCTTGCATCAATCTGATTGAAATAAGAATTTTTTTCATAATATTTTTAGCTCAACGACTAAACCGTTCAGAAATGTTACAAAAGCGACTTATAAAATTTAAAAAGAAACTATTGAAACAAACAAATTTGAATAACATTCTCTGAAGAGGACCTCGAAATGGAGGTCGAAAGTCGTTTCGATAGTGGTTTAGTTACAAAATAACTCGACCTAATGCTTAAAAGCATTTCGCTGAAATCGGCACTGCCCGCGAAAGGACACAAGTTCAAATGTATTTTTATCTTCGGTAAAAGGATGACTTAGCGCATCTTTGAAATGTGCCTTGACTGTCTCCTAACTAGTGCTGCCAGCGAGACGCCTTCAGATCAGCTGAACAGCTGTCACTCTTCGTGACCCGACGCTTAAGGCCTGTCTCCCTCTATTCACGTGAACACAACTCGAGAGAGATCTGCAAAATGGTTCACCTGAATCCTCTCAGCGCAGACGTCTCCACTACACGAGATGGCCGTCTGGCAGATATCATCTCGTAAGAACATTCAAACGAAGGCTCTAAATTATGGCGTATCTACACAGTTATTGGAAAAAATACAGCGATACTGGTTCCTGATGCGCTGTCTTACGTTACAAAATGTGGCGTTGCCATTTTGCATTTCTTCGCTTAGTAATAAGTAGCATTCATGAGTAGTATTTTTCAGAGGATAAGCGTTTACATTTGTAGTCCTTTCCGGTGAGCGGGTGAAGAGAGACAGAAATTACGACTGCATTTCGGATTCCGAGCGCGTATTACCGTTGGACAATTAAGCCAGGCATTAAGTCATTCGGGAGTAGCGCCGTAAGGAAGGGGAATCGGCCGCTGTAAATATTCAGAATCGGGGAAAGGGGGGGGGGGGGTCACTGCGCTGTCCCTACCAGTCGTGAAATAGTTAATTCAACGAAATTGTTAGTTTGTGTAGCGACATCACTCATCTACGCGAACAACTTGTAAGAAAGACTTAACTCTTAGTATGAACACAGCAGTCATTAGATAATTTCTAGGTCCTGTAGTAGCCTAAGCTACGTACTAAGTTTAGGACCAGCGCACTTTCGTTTTTGTCTTCGTATGATCCTCAGACGTGTCTTTATCAATAACGTAATAGCAGTGTCTTACTTGTATGGCGTAATTCAGTTTTTACATCCTTACGTCGGTTTTAATGACTAATTTCGGTAACAATTGTATGTGTCTGACTTCAACACAGTTGGTCAGTAAAACTGTACTGATACTGGCAACTAATTGAATATAATATGACCGAATAATGCAGAAATCACCAAACGAAAAATAAAATGGTGAAAATTAACAATGAAATCACAGAGCCACTTCAAGGGTTTTGGAACTGCGAGCGTTGAAAACGACCGATTTGCATGGAAAGAAACAGTTAGAAGAGTAAAACTGGCTGGAAATGCATTTCGTAAGCTAAATAGGTGTTTCAAAACCAACGAATGGATGTCTCCGAAAAGGTGGTTTATAATGCTTTAAAATAACCAGTTTTGATTTACGGCTGTGTGAAGTGGACTTCAAATGAGAAAATCATTCAAAAACTGAGCGTGGATCAGCGAGTAACGAGTGATGGATATTGGAAATTACTGTAAGAGAGAGAAAAAAAAACAGAAACAAAAAGATGGAACTGAGGACATAATGGAATGGGAGATGCAGCTATGGGTACTGAAAATTAAATCGAGGGTGGGTGAACTGATACTAGATGGACCATTTGTAGTTCTTTGCTGCATTCGCAGAGCTAAGACGAAAGCAGTGAACCAACGGAAGGTACCAGCCATAAGAAAATGTACAGGAGCGCGTAGAAGAGTTAGACTGTAGAAGCACCCAACGGTAAGTGTCAAATGGTTAAAGGCGTGATGAACCGCTGGACTTCGTTCTTCCATTAGTTGAGGTCTCCACTCGTCATAGGAAATGTACAAAACCTCTTTTCCACCTTCAGACTGAAGCAGAGAAGCCGTGATGCTGTGTATATTTTGATTCAATGGTTCATGCTGTTCGATCTAGATGGTACTCAACGTTCTGATCTAAAAGTTGTCCTATAAATCATTCGACTGCTCTGAGCTTGTTTAAATGAAATGGGTTTTCACGGGTCAGAAATTCAGAAATTCCATTGATACGTATAATAACTTTAAATTTTGCAGAAAAGAGGCGAAACATCATGTTTCCTGGCGCTAACTGAGCCGAATGTAGATATACAAAAAGACCAGAAAAGAAACCTCTTTCAATTAAAGCCGTTGTGAGGACCAAAGTTAAAGATACCAACTTTGGACTGGAGAGTTCACTCGTCGTCCTTGAATTTAAACTAACAATCAGCAATATGGACATAACTGATTCAAATGTATATGCTTTACTCTGGAACAAAATGCGTGCACAACTAGTTACTTGTTCAAAGTCAGTGACAGGAAAGTGACTTTTTTCTGCTAAGGCCACTTATTTAAAGATTACTGACAGTCCGTTAGAGATCCGTGTCATTTATTTGGCGATGATGATTCCAGTAACTTGTCCAGTCAAAATTGGGTTAGGTTCGACACTTTCTTGTTCAGTCTATCCAAACATCTATTCCAGTAGTGTTTCCCATCATAAAAAGATTTTTTCGAGCAGTGAATAATGGAATACTCTTCAATTAGGAAGAATGAGAGAAGTGAATGCACAAAGTACCCTAAACGTTTTCCAGAACTTGAAGTCACCATAACCGAAAAATTTATTCTACCATCGGCTGCTTCAAAAGTAGGTAAATTTCGACACAAGTAACATAATTTTCGTTGAACAAAAAGAAATATATATTTCCTACACTTGACGAATAGTCATTTCAGATGTAAAAATGAAAAATAGTTATGGTGTAACAAATTGCGCGTATGCAACACGTGATGTAAGTAGAATCCTAGTACAGTATTCCGCAAGAGTTCCGAAAGCACACACTTCGCTGTTGGGTGAGGGTTGTAGTTGTGACTGGGAGACTTTGTCTCGGTAGAAGTGAATGTAATTAGGTCGCGCAATCCGAGCTTTGTACTCGCATCGAGATGTCAACCGCGCCAGGCGGAAATTAATTACCTCAGCAGCCACTGGCCGCTCCTACGCTGCTCTGCAGGCCGTCGCCGGCTCGGCGTGCAGTCCACGCAAGGCCGGCGGCGCTACGTACCACCGAAAAGTAGATCTGTAAGTCTGCAGCTAACGTCCTCCTGTAACCGGGGGCGTTTCTGAGCACAGGCTCCGTCCTCAGCCCCATCTGCGATCGATGGTGTCGAGAAATCTTGATGACGGGCAAACAAAAAGGCTGATAGTCCTTTACTGTTGTCGTGAATGTACCATCAGGTCACTATACAGGGTGTAGAAAAACTACGTATACGAAATTCTAGTGTGTTTAGAGGAGATCAACACTTCCTCGCGTGACAAAAATATCACTGGTGCGCCATTTCTTCTCAAGTTCGTGACGCTAGTGATGTCCAGAAACGGCTTTCGAACTGCCGCGTGATATATCGTTAAATATCTGATGCTGAATGGATAATTTTTTTGTGGGGGGAGTTTAAGCATTTGGCGTACGTGACAGCGATAGACTCCAGAAGAACTGGTTGTTTTGAACGTGTGTTAACCAGTCATTAGCACGCAGATGCCAGCTGTATATTAGTGCAAACGGACGGCGTTGTTAGCAACATCCACAAAACAATATTCGTCACACGACAGTCTGAACACCGCCTCTGAACAACACTACCGAAGAAAACCTTGGAATCCTAGCGGGGAAACGGTGCACCTCTGACGTCCTTGACGCAAAGAAACGTTTCGTTTCATCTCGTCTATAATAATACAAAATTTTGTCTACGTAATTTTTTTTTTCACGGTGTAGAGCACGGAGTAAAGTCTCAGCTAAATTTGTGTACCCTAAAGATTGACCTTCTGATTTTAATTTCTTAGGACGTCAATAAAAGCATAAAGCCAATGCACTAACAGGTACCTTGATTTCTATCTTTTGTCATCTGCTCGGCTTCCATAAGGATGTCACGTCGGTGTTTTACCTCTTGCTAATCAGCAGTGCTTCCTTGGTTTATGCACCACCCATTAGCCTGGCTACTTGACCTCCCCTACCCTTCGTTGTTTATAATTTAATCTCGCTAATTTGTATGACTACTCGTGGTACATTCATGCAGTGTGGTGCTGTGATTTTACATCAAATATGGAAAGGTTATTAGCAAAGCGCTGCCTGTTATCACAAACATAGTTTGTATGTCACGCCACGGTTACTGCAGTGTATCATGCGGTGGTAAAGCGCGGGTGTGATGTGCTTGGCAGCATTTCGTCCCCATTCACACGCCTCAGCGTTCAGCATAAATGCGTACTGTCGCTATTTCCAGGAATTTTGATATTATACTTCATTTATATAATACATTTATTATTAACTTGAACGACATAATTCATATATATATATAAGCATGGCTGCAAAAATTAAAATCAGATGTGACAAATGGCTTTTATGAAGGCGGCAGGACATTGTAAATACGAAACGTTTACACAGTAAACAAATCTGCCTCCATTTAAAAAATTTTCTCTGAATAAAACTTGAAGATATAACTAAAAGTGCACTTGTTTTTGAAAGTTTATCCAGGGAGTTCTGTGGCCGGTGAAATGCTAGTATATAACCTCCAAAGGACGTTAACCTCTTTCTCCATCTCGGAGGGCACACCTTTTTTGGGACTGTATGGACATGTCATATGGAGGAATGCCAGATGTCATTTCAAATTTTTTAAAACGGAAAATTTTAAAATTTGTTGTAATTATATACGTAATGTGAACCATGGATCAAGTTTTATATTTGATTATCAATTTCTTCAACTGTCTTGATATATTTTATTTCCTTCACGTTGGCAAGTTGTAACATATAACTTTTTCATTTGCCTCACTTCCTGTCTTCGTTAGCTCTCATTCTCCTTATTATTTGGACATTTGTTTTCTTGTCAACATCTTTCATTCTGACGAAAGCACAGGCCCTTAAAAAAAAAAAAAAAAAACAAGCATTCCTCCTTCTTAGATATTTCGTACCTTTAATTTCCTTCAATCTTCTGAAACCTTTTGGGTTATGATCAGTGAAATTATTGTGTAATCGTTGAAATTCTCTTCACCTTTCTCTGAAATCCTACGAACCGTTCTCGTAGCGTCATTAGAGCTCTCCTTGCAATTATTCGAAGCAAGTTCTTCCCTGAAAATTTTGTGTGTTCCGTTAGCTTACGACATACTTGAGCTAATTTTGGGTGTTTACGCTTAACTCTATTTGCAACATAATCATTATAAACATTTATACATTTTTGTTTCGTCTTTTAGTTCCTGGCAAATTCATGAAAGTTGATCCCAAAGATTTGCGTTGTCAGCTATGATTAGTACAACTCGCGATTGCACAGCAAACCATTCTTTTTCACCGTAAACAAATCTCGCTCTCAAAACTTCTCAAACCACAGATAACTATAGCACAACTGTGCACTTAGTCAATCACCGATAAAAGCTGACACGTAAACAACCTTCCTGCCACTCAAAAACGCAGAGACGACACAGCTTACGTCAGTGACGGACTGTAGAGCGGTATCTGGTCCTACTGTTACGCCAGTGTCGCGCTTGTTTCACGCCGGCACCTTGAGCTGCGTGAAATGAGGGACGCCTTAAGCTGCTCCGTGGCACCGCCGACGGTCGTCAGACACTGGCGCCAGAGGTCGCCAGGTAACATCTGTCGGCAGGGTCAAAGGAGGTGAGGCTAGGCTATGCTAGGTTAGAATCTGTTCTGTGCATGAAGTAGGATGGGGTGGATACACGACGCCTCCGTGCTTCGGTACGAATGCTGCATAGTGACTTCTGGTCTTAGAGAGGACGAATACATATAGCTTTCCTCTCTCGTAAAAAACGCGCGAAGTACTATACTTTCTCTCCTCAGTTACTGGAATAACAAGACAAGTTTTAAGACTATGAGATGACGGGAGGAACGTTCTGTTACATACTCGAGATAATTCTTGGTGATATTGCAAAGGAAGTTATAAAAACTGTCTTGCTGCATTTCTTTAAAGTTGTGGAGGCGTACGACATTTAACTTTCAATGACTGTCATTTAGCACGCGAGTGAAAGATAAGCACAAAGTGTAGCTTAAGATAGTCTGATAACCTAAAGCACTTAAAAGTAGAAATACTTACAGTACACTACATTTGCAAGCACTTCATATTAACAGTTTCACTACCGTACTGGCATAAAACGCCAGTAAATAATAATAATTATTATTGTTATTATTGTTATTATTGTTATTATTATTATTTTTAGTAGTAGTAGTAGTAGTAGTAGTAGAGGGAGAAGACACTTGATGAAAACCTATCATAAAAATGACCCAGTAAAATAGCTATGAGCATGTAAGATACGCCACCCTTTTCTCCTGAACAAATAATTTTTTGAGGTTATAATCCATGCCTACAATGTCCAATAAAGATTTTGCCAATTTGAGGCCTCGAATAAACTTGCGGTTTCAGTCTGTGGATTCAGAACTATATCTCGTTTACGATACTTTCATCCTCAGGATGCCACAAACTCACTCCTTCTTGGACTAAACTTATCGGTTTGTGACTCTCCATATTTCGTGTGCGAGACCGTCTGTCGATTTGACTGAAGAAAACAAACTGATTTCAATTTCACCGATTATGGTCCAAAGTCTGCACTTTAGGAAGATAAGGTCGTCTATAGTGTGACTGAGCACATAGTGGTGTACAGATTTCGGTCGTCTGGCCGATGTCGGCCGTCGGCGGAATCCACCGATATCGGAGCCACCGTGACCGCAGCCTTAGACTTGGTAGGGAAAGCTCCCGGCTGGCCGCTACCGCATTCGGCCGGTGTGCCCCCTGTCGATAGACCTCTGTCCGTGGCGCGCTCCGCCCCTCCCGAAATATGCGCGGCGCGCAATTCTGATAATGGACGGCAGCTGCCTCGCCAAGTCTGCTACCCTGGCCCGCTCTACCACCCAGCCGAAGGAAACCACCTGCCACTGGATTCCGTGCTCTGGAAATACGCTACACGTCTCAGTACTGTGGGACGCGCGCCTGGGCACAGAAGCATACGGGGGCGTATGGGTTTGGGTGAACATATTCGTGCTGGACGTTGATAGCCATATTTAATGTTGTGGTTTAGTTTGCCTCGGCGACAGATAATCGGTGTGCTCGCGTTGTAATGTAGTAGTATGTACGTAAAACCTTTAACGCATAAGAAGATACAGCGCTTACATATTTCGTTTATATTTTACCATACCTACACAACCCGACAAAGCTGCGAACGTGCAGTGAATGCGTACCATCTAATGAATTGCTAAGTGACTCGAAATCGATAACGGAAAATAAAAATTGAATAACAAAATAAAAGGCGCTTGGTTGCAGTAATTAGTGGTAACCTTTATTCGTCATAGTCGGAGGGTTCCACACCCATAACGGCTAAAAGTTACAAGACCACAGGTCTCGCAAGCATCATATTCTGGCTGTTGCTGCTGCAACACATTTGGAACCGTTACGTCCTTGTGGGAATAAGCTTCTGATAGATCTAATCGATGAAACGTTATCGTGTTTAAATCGATATCTCACGCCTTCTTTGTGCGATAGCAAAGATCAGCTGATGTCTGCTAATCTCTTGGCTGTTGCTACTTCTCCTGTGTCCACATGTGTGACGTAAAACGCGTTAGGTCGTAATGTTTCGCCTGAAATGATGCTGTACAGCTTCGTGCTACATTTGTCCACGGTCCACAGCATTTGGGATACTGGAAACACAAGTTTAAAAACTTAACTGCGTATGAGAGGTGACGTGCCTAATGGAGCACTGTGGTTCCCAGACACAATATCCGGTCTGATAAGTCGGCCATTCACGTTGTGAATAAAAGGAAGGCAATTTAATAGCCCCACTTCCTCAGAAAAAATGACGAAGGTATAAAATTACCAATTTTTCCTACCTCATATTACGCAGTTACGACTGTGGAAAATTACGAAAAGGGAGACCAGTTTTTTACTCCTATTCGGGATTCATACCGACAAAAACATCCAAACACGAAAAAAAGAAATTTTAGAAAAAATACATACTCTACAAGTGCTATTACCATTTTCATATATATATATATATATATCAATGTTTTCTCCTTGTTCTGAAAAGTTATTTCTTTGAAGTAACGATATGTTCTGTAATTTTAAATTTTATATATATTTGACCTAAATATTAATAGAAAATTTGTCATATTTTAGGCTTTTGTAAAATAAAGACTATCTTATAGAGGTCTTTGGTTACTTTCATTCTAGTCAGCAGGCCGTGTAGTCCTTTCCCACCTTTTGGATACGACAGCAGCGTTATCAGCGAATCTTCTTACTGGTATAGTTTCCAGATGAATTGATATACTGCTACCAAATCTTTTTTTCGTCATTGCTGCTTCGATGTATGGACTGATCTGTTACGTAGAAACAGTGTATTGTTGTCGTTCGCCCCTTTCTAATCCGAGCACTTGTATCTTGGTCTTTCATTCCTATTGTTCCTCTTCGTCCCTCACAGTTCTGTATATTACGTAGTTGTCCTTAACTGCCTCTAACGTCGTCTGTCTTACACGTAATTTGTCGCTGAAAACTGATTGGACTGATAACAAATGAGGTGGTTTTCAGCAGGATCGGCAAGGAAAGGAATACATGGAAACACGGAGGAGGATGAGAAAAGCAGGAAGAGAATGATAGTACATATTTTTATATATCAGCGAATAAATTGCATGGTACTAGAGGGAAATGTAGAGGGTTAAAACTGTAGCGGAAGACAGAGAATGGAATACATCGAGCAAATAGTTGAGGATGTAGGTTGCAAGTGCTATTCAGAGGTGAAGAGGTTAGCACGGGAGAGGAATTCGTGGTGGGTAGAATCAGACCTGTCATAAGACTGCTAAAAATAATCAGAATAGCACAACTCTTACTAGTAATAGTCAGGAATATCCTGGCTAATATGGGCTCTAGAGAAAGGTGCTAAAGCAAGCAGATCGGATGTGTATTACGAAGCTCAGTAAGGTTCCTATGGTGACATCAAACCAAAATTTCATTGTTCTTGCATTATCATTAATCACACAAAAGGTACCGAATCTGTTTCCCTGTACACATCCCATAACCTTTTCGACAAATCTACGTATTTTATTCGACTTAACTGGTATTATATATTTAAGATGTTAGGCCCATTTCATATAGTGTCTATTGCCCGTAAATATTTAAACAGTTAGATGGGCTGCAGAATCTGTAATCGGATATCGCAGGCACCTTGCTCTTCATCGAAATTAAGTTTCAGTTATCCATTTGTAGAGAGACCTTTCATATATGAACCAAGTGAGGGGGGGGGGGGGGGGTTGGGGGGGGGGGTGTCTTGGCGAAATCTTTCAGCATTGCCTTTCTTGCTGAGAACAGAGTGGTCAGACAAAAAGGCGATATTTCTGTTTGTTTTAGTATAAATCCAGTCACGGACCACAGTTGTTTTTTAATCAGGATATCAATTTCGGTCACCGATGAGTACCTTGAGACCTCAGTAAAGACGGCATACTGCACAATTGGTGTCATTGTGTATTTTGATCCTACACCACGAGACGAATTGTGTTCTGTACTGGCTTTACTCTAGTCTTAAGATGGTCATCGTTGACCGAAATTAATAACATGATTAATGAACATATGTGGTCCGTGGCTGGATTTATAATAGACTAAATAATTTCTGGAGCGCCGAATAGGCTGCTTGCGACTGTGTCGCAGTTCGTAAGTTCTGTTGACCTTACGAGGGGTCGACAATCTATTTTGAGAGCACAACACACCATGAACGGTGCACCCGCAGAAGGCTTTTGAGAAACAGTTTAACAGTGCCTGTGCTGCGCAGTGGCTGTGTTGCACTAAGCAATGTCGTTCAGTCGTGCGTGCATAAATTGTACGGCTAATGTATAATAGTATTAAGAGTTCATGAATACATCCCTTCTGTTTTAAGAAACATCCACGTATGTAGTAACGGAATTCCGCGCGATCGATGCTGCCACTAATCGCAGACGGCAAGTTCGCAGATGAGTTTCCGAATCGGATTCTGCGCACGTCCGGCGCGGCTGCTTCCCGTTTCGCCAAACACAGCGCCGTAGCCGTCCATTGAGAGGCGCCGGCAAAAAGCGCCGCCTGCCGCCTTGCGGCGCGGTCGTTCATCTGCTCGCCCGGCCGCGGCCGTCGTGGTCAGGCGGCGGCAGTGGCTGGGAGCCGAGGCCGGCCGTCCACTTCCAGAGCGACTCAGCTGCTGCGTCGGCCTCAGTGTGAGCAGAGCATCACCTCACGGTTACCTGTTAAAAGAAACAAACGTAGAAAAAGTAATATACTTAAAGATACGTTATGATCTGATAGTGTCTGTTAGGTACGGAAATGGAATAAGTCTTTGCACTTTCCAGAAGAGTGGCGATGAAGTACAAAGACTAAGGACTGTGCAGGAAGTTATGGTGGAACATAGTGGAGAAAACGACTCTCGTTTAGTTTGTCGTAGAGAGATACGGCAGTAAGACTCGAACCTGACCCACTTAGCGAGGTGGCGCAGTGGTTAGCACACTGGTTCAAATGGCTCTGAGCGCTATGGGACTTAACATCTCAGGTCATCAGTACCCTAGAACTTAGAACTACTTAAACCTAACTAACGTAAGGGCATCACACACATCCATGTCCGAGGCAGAATTCGAACCTGCGACCGTAGCGGTCGTGCTGTTCAAGACTTAAGAGCCTACAACCGCTCGGCCACCGCTGCCTGCTAGCACACTGGAATCGGATTCGGGGAAAACAACTGCTCCAACCCGCGCCTGGCCATCCAGATTTAGGTTTTCCAGACACGTACCTTATCCCGCGCACTTAAACAGCTTGAGTCTGAGGCAGACACCTATATGCACATGCGGGGAAGAAGGTTCCCCAGAACACACTGTCTTTTTCTGAGGGCAATACGCGAACAATAGACATACACTACACTTAGATTACACAGATACAGACATAGATAAACACACAGCAATAAGAGACGAAGAACAATGAGCACAATTAAACGCAATGACAAACGGTATATCAAAAACATGAAGAGTATATGCGGACACGACATTACGTACATGCCTATGTGCAGCGTAACAGCAATCTCCAGAGGATGGACAGCGATACCCACAGTGACAGCGAAAACAGTGACGATGAGGAGGAACAGGAGGAGGAAGCTGAGATGTGACAGTGAATAAGCAAAAGTGCTGGCGATCTAGCCATTATTTCTCTACTAAACCGTTTGTGTGTGTGTGTGTGTGTGTGTGTGTGTGTGTGTGTGTGTGTGTGTGTGTGACTGGCGGCCAACGGCTCGAAGAAACCATTCTGAGGTATTCACCGTCAGTCACATTCGGTCATGGTACTAACAAATCTATCTATCCTATCTCCTTTTTATATACTTCTAAAAAGACAACAAAATTTTATTTATATTTCAATCTTAAATTATTTTTATTTTGAAAAGTATCATTCTTTGTAAATGTTGCAGATGAAACGAAAGAATGCGGTAGAAAGATGAAAAACGAAAATTGTAAGATGTACTACCTGTTTTAAACATCAGGTAACAGGTCTATAATTTGGCAATAAATAAATAAATAAATTAATTAATTAATTAATTAATTTCCGTGATTTCCGCAAATCGACCCAGGGATGGTTCCCTTGCAAAGGCATAGCCGATTTCGTGCTCTGTCCTTGACACAATCTGTACTTGTGCTCCATCTCTGACCTCCATGTCGACGGGACGTTAAACCCAAATTTTACTTCCGAACTGACCAGCTAAACTTCGAAGGGTAATACTGTTGCAGGTGAACGGAATTTATCAGGAAATGAAAACGCTGCTTAAACGAACTAAGATAGCAAAAACACTGGGAAGTGATTGAGAGGCTGGAATAGTGATAAGCCACATACAAAGGTGAAATTACGCCAGAGAAAGTAAATGGTTTACACAGCAAGCACTACATGTTCAGCAGTATCGGTTAAATTAAATAATCATGTTGTACTCAGAACACTGCCAACATGCTACACTAAACTTCAGGCAAGACACAAGAACCTCAGCACAAGACAGCTTGGTGGAACACGTAACGACATCCAGGAAGAGATGGGAATCAAGTAGAGAAAGTATCGACGGGAGCGAAATTTTAAGGCTGCAAACACTGAAATGTCTTTCTCGTTTTAGTGGAACGGTTGACGCTTCGAAAGATGGAGGGTGGCGAGAAAGAGATCGGAACATAGTGGTTGCCAGCACATTATCACTACGGAGCCACACTGTGAAATGAAGTATGTGTGGATTCGGATTGGTACTACACTAAAGGTATGCATCGATTTGTCACAGTATCTAAACATTTTTCGGCATAGCGGAAGAACATCTACACATTTCGTAAACTATTCATCTACTTCAACGTAGCGGAATGTCGTTGATGAAGCTGTTACAGCGTAAGGATACAAAGGTTGCGACATCGCTTTTGTATTACTCCATTTCTGCAGGTGTGCCGCGTAATTACTAGATTTCCCTGTGACATGGGCACTCCGTACAGCGAGTAAATCAGCAATAAATTTAGACTAGAGCATGAAGTCGTCGGAAGTTTGTAAACTACTACTCGTAGTTCTGCCGTGAAGGACAACATATTGACGTTGCCGACACATGGCACAGCGTTCCCCCTGACCCAGCACGTACTGCGCACTGGCTGCGCGTTTCACATGCAAATCAGTGGGGAGGGAGGGGGGGGGGAAGACAAGACAAGACAAGAGAGGAGAGGAGCAGCCGTCGTTGTGCCACCTTGCCTCTCTTGCCTCTCTCCCTGCCTCCCTCCCTCTCTCCCTGTGCTGCTGTCGGAATGCGCCTCACGTGGTTTCTTAAAGCAGAGGTTGGCTGTTCTCTGAGGCTCCCTTTCTTCGTGCCATTAACAGCGAACTTTCTCCCCATAATTTACGAGTTGAACCTGTTGACCTGATACATCCCTAAAGACTGCCGCCCCTACTCACGTCCCGTGAATCATTACCATCATTTGTAGCTATCTCAAAGTCAAAAGAAGCAGTGCTATAATTACTTGCACGGTGACACTGCAGCTGATTTTTCGCAAGTGAAATGAAAATATTTTATATAAGAGTAGGAGAAAGGATAAACTGACAGCATTTAGTAAGTAAATTGCTTGTCGTTGTTTTATCTGCCATGACTTGAGTATACCACTTCCGTTTTTCGAAATATGTGTGAAGTCATAGTTGCAACCAGCCATACTTCTTAAATCAACCTCTTTTAACGTTACCTTTTTTGATCGAGCTGCATATGAAAGTTTTGCGTTTTCGCTAGTGGTTGTTCCCGCTAACTGTTGGGAAACGCGCAAGTTCGTGGTGAGGTCCGTCGTAATTTGGAATGTGGGTAATGGAAATAACAAAACCCGACATGATATTCGTTCACTGCTGTAATAATCGGAATACGTGTTCGAACTTCGTCACAAAAGATCCAGGTTCAGCTGTACGACGAAAATAGAATTTTAAACAAACTAACAAACCTCGCCACTGGCGGATCGGGAGCCAAAGCAGTCATCGTGTTCTTCTCCAACTCCTCTGAAAAATATTTTGACAATTTAATACATCAGAATTTAGTAAGACAATCAGTACAGAAAAAATGTCTTCAAATATCATAGTTAAACACGAAGTCACAACAGTACAAGAGAGATGCTTTCACATGGCTGATCACATTCAAAAGAGCCAGGAGTTCGACAAGCACGTGTCTCGCTGTCTCACAACATGTGAAGGCTGAGCCTTCTTTTATTTATTAAGATACAAATTAAATCTTTGACGTTCATTGTACGAAAGTTTTAAACCCATAGTGAGACTGTAGCAAGGATTTCTTGTACGAATTTCATTAGTTCACGCATTTGTCTTGTAAACAATTCCGTAAGATCCGCGGAGTTGTAAGTCATCACGGATAAAATATTGTTGCATCGCAAATTTCAGTTAACGAATGGAGTCTACACTTTGCGAAAAGTGTTAGCCAGGAAATGATTACTAGATATATTAAAGTAAATATCAACAGTAGTACATCTGCACAGCAAACAAAAGACAAAAAATGTGGCTGATTGTGATTTTATTCTTCAGTGACACTGCTACTTAGTCTGCACATCTGTCTGAGTATGAACGGTTTCTGTTCTACAGAACTGAGTAATGCCGGGTGCTCAAAATAAATTTCGTGCTTGTTGAAACAGGCAGCCCAAGTTAGATCATTCACCTCGTATGCGGATGTTAGTTCGGTTGCCTATCTTTAATTGCCCGAAATATTTACCGGGCCAGTTTTGTTTCGCCTGTCCTGCACGTGCAGGAGTCTGTTAGTGTGCATTTCTTAGAGCAGCAGTATTTCAACCGTCTGTTAGCCCGCTTTAGAGATCTTATTTCCGAAGGCGAGCTGCAGACGACAAATGTCGTCATGCCACAGAAGAAACATGTGAAAGGCTCTCTTCCTGAATCATGAGGTTCGCCGACTAAAAAGTGCGAATTTATTTGACCTGTCACCTTAGATTTCAATGAAATTGTCTCGACACCTGCTAACATCAGTTCCGATTAAGTAATATTTTGTTTTCTCGTCTTGGAACGTCCCCTCGACAAATCTTATGAATTACACTTTCGGTGTATAAATTTATCATCACATTACAAAAGAAAGGGGGCGTCGCTTTACTAGAGAAAAGTTTGTCGTAACGTGTCATTCCGTGACTGACGTCCTTCAGCTTTCACATGGTTCATCGAATGCAATCTCAGAATCAGTAGATCAGTAGATCAGCAGTTCGGTACTGACGCGTTCTTATGATCCACCGGAAAGAGTGGAAAATGCGGTGTGATACATAGGTAACAACACTGAAACCTCAAACGTGTGAACTTGGTTAGCATGATCAGAGAAAGGCGGTAGTCTCCAAACCCCTTAAAATTCAGACCGCACAAGTTTGCATCTGTTGGTCCACCACTTGAAACATTTTGTCATTGAAGCTATCCGGGAGCTTCATAGGTTTTGCCTCCTGGCAGTAGGATGCATGTACGCGTAAAACTTTCTACATTGTTCTGGACTGTCGGAAACGAACCTGTTACACTTCCTTTCTGGATGTTCTGTTTCTTCCGTAGGTTCCACTTACGGCCGCAGCCGGACAACAGTAGCCTGTGGCCATGGGTAGAGAATGTTGGATACTCGCCTTCTGTTGAAGAATTTCGCGTCTTTACCCTTCAGTACGTTACTTAAGGTGTAAAACAGCTGCCAGTCTTTGCAGCAAGTCTTCCCACAGTTCTGTTTATAACGAGTTCGTTACTCGTCGTTGCCGTCATCTGTTTCACTGTACATATACTATTGATTATAAACTAGTTACAAATTTTATTGTAAAAGGAAAATTCTCGTTTTCAAGAATTCAGTATATGACGCAAGCTTCGCTGTAGTATGAACACGCAACTCGGTGATAATTATCATATTTTCCCCTCGAGGAGCAGGCATGAATAAATAGTAGTGTGCCCCACTCATTTGCAGGAAAAGTTGTCTCTGCAGGAGTCCCGTGGCAGTCTGAGATCCACAAGTCACTATTAATAACTGCCCTAAAGGTATTGTGGACTTAAATCTTACAGGCTGCCACAAAGTCACCCAAGTGGATGCAAAAACAGTGCATTTCAATCAAATGTAGGTCCTTCATATTATCTTCCCAATGTATTCCCTTTTCCCACATTTACCTTGATAGTTTCTATGTGTGTTTCACCACCACCACCACCACACCATTTTTAAAGGTAGTAATTCATACTTATTGTTAGTCTGGTGGATAGTTCTGCAGATATTCCAGATCTATATTGGTACATACATACATCCACACACATACGGTACATATATGCGTTTTCTGCAAATATGTCCTGACAACTTACAAGGCTTTCAGATGACATTTGCTGACATCGCATTCATCAAAAGTGATATTTCAAAGTGTGTTGAAGTGAAACCGTATCCTGGTTACTCACTTCGTAAGTACACAGTCAGTTCGCTGAGTGGTAATGTGGAAACACACCAAAGGCGTTTCGGAAGGCAATAACTACGATCTTTGTTGTCAATCAGCCATACACATGAGATCTTGATCTCGTGATTGAAAAGGTAGACACACGATTAACAGAGCTGTTGCTTGTTCAAGTGGTGTCGATAGCCGCATAGGAATTGTTTGCAGCGGAGGAGAGAGAAACGTATGATGCGAGCGGCATTCAACGACAACCAAGTGCTGCCTTCAGTGTCTCAGTGGCACAGTGAACAGTCTCAGCTACTTTTGTATACATAGAGTGGGTAGTTGCGGCAGGCGGTGGCAGCACCATTCTCTAGCAGCTAGCCGCCAGCTGGTGCAGGCCTAGGACGGTGCGACGGCGCCCCGGGGAGGCATCGGCATCGATTGCCGGCCTGCTGCCTCCGGAGCGCAGATTCCAGCGGCCGCTGACGTAAGGCGCGCTGCGTTTCGCAATACAGCACGGGTCGTGATGTGAGAGGGTAGGGTGTGGGCGGCGCCACCGCTCCCCACCGACACAGTCGCCTTCATTTCACACACACACACACACACACACACACACACACACACACACACACACCTCACTGCGAAGGGCTATTTGAGGCCGATGATGTTACGTATTACCTCACGTTCCCTCGACCACGCAGTGCGTTGGCTGTCGTCCTTGCCGGTATTGTTGACGCGTATTATCTGTACGTAGGATATAGACCGCCCAGCTAATTTGTTTGTAAATTTCGTCGTGTACAGTGCCGGTATCTTGAAGGTCGTCAGGTCACGTGGGAGGTCGTATACCGCAGCGTCTGAGGTTGAAAACGTACAGCTGTTAATCTATAAGCAGTTGTCAAATAGAAAACGAGACAGCAGGTCGGGAGTGTCTGGAGGATGTGTAAGGGCTTCCCAGCGAATCTTCTGCAGCGTACTGGAAACAACCTTGGCAATACGCGACACCTGTCCCCATGCGAGTTCCATATTTTGGGAGCCCTGAAGAGAGACATTCGAGAGCGTCGATTTCCTTCGGTCGGAGAGATGCACGCCTGGGTACAATCGTGGTTCCGCAGGCAACCGCCAACGTTTTTCCTTGAAGGCATTGACCGTCCTGCCTAAACATGGTATAAATGGAATAACAGTTCTGGCCATTACTTTTGAAATAAATTAATTTACTTTTTCTGTCCGAGACAGCAAAGGACTTGGAAGAGCTGTTGAACGGAATGGACAATGTCTTGAAGGGAGGATATAGGATGAACATCAACAAAAGCAAAACGAGGATAATGAAATGTAGGCTGAGGGAATTAGATTAGGAAACGAGACACTTAAAGTAGTAAAGGAGTTTTGCTATTTGGGGAGCAAAATAACTAATGATGGTCGAAGTAGAGGAGATATAAAATGTAGAATGGCAATGGCAAGGAAAGCGTTTCTGAAGAAGAGAAATTTGTTAACATCGAGTATAGATTTGTCAGGAAGTCGTTTTTGAAAGTATTTGTGTGAAGTGTAGCCATGTATGGAAGTGAAACGTGGACGATAAATAGTTTGGTCAAGAAGAGAATAGAAGCTTTCGAAATGTGGTGCTACAGAAGAATGCTGAAGATTAGATGGGTAGATCACATAACTAATGTGGAGGTATTGAATAGAATTGGGGAGAAGAGGAGCTTGTGGTACAACTTGACAAGAAGGGACCGGTTGGTAGGGCATGTTCTGAGGCATCAAAGGATCACAAATTTAGCAGTGGAGATCAGTGTGGAGGATAAAAATCGTAGAGGGAGGGCAAGAGATGAATACACTAAGCGGATTCAGAAGGATGTAGGTTGCAGTAGGTACTGGGAGTTGAAGAAGCTTGCACAGGATAGAGTAGCATGGAGAGCTGCATCAAACCAGTCTCAGGACTGAAGACCACAACAACTTTTTCCTTCTGCCTCGCTTTCATTTGACTGCCCATCTTACATCCCCATCTCCAATCCAGTGCTTAGCCGCGGGTACTTCCCAACGTACGTGCTGTCGGGTCTTCTCTCTGTCAGTGACACAGGTAGTCCGGGAAGCAGGTCCACTCGCACGCCTCTTTCGGCGCTGAAATATGTCTGACCTCGCCTTCGCGATCCCTACGGGAGCGACCGTAGGGGCTATACTCTATTCTAGATTCCTTAATTAAAGCTCGTTCTTAAAACTCTTTAAGTAGCTGTTCAAGGGGTACTTCGCGTGTATCTTCAACTGTCGACCAGGAAAATTTTTTAAACTTATCCGTGATGCTGTCCCACGAGTCAAACCCGTGATAATTCTTCTTCATGTACGTTAAACATTCCTCGGTAGTCTTTGCTTGGTATTGGTCCCACACACTAGAGCATGTGTTCTTCATGCAGTCTCCTTAGTTGACTGATTGCATTTCTCTAGCATTCTGCCAATCAACCGAACTCTACCACCTCTGCCACCTACGGCTGAGTCTGTGATTGCTCCATCTCATATCCTCAAAAATAGTTACATCAAGGTATTTGTATTAGTTGACAGACTGCAGTTGTCATAGGTCACTACTTTCTTTCATTCTGCGAAGCGCACAATTTTACGTTTGTGACCATTTAAATCTAGTTGCTATAGTTTCATTGATTTGATATACCATCAAAATTTCACTGAATGTTTGTGCAGCTTGTTTCAGACTGTACTTTATTACAGATAACTGCATCGTATGCGAAAAGTCTGAGGTTATTGTTCATGTTGTCTGTGAAGTCATGGTGCGACAAAAAGAAGTCGCCTGTTTTCGGAACGAATGAAAAAATGGTTCAAATGCCTCTGAGCACTATGGGACTTAACATCTGAGGTCCCGTAGAACTTAGAACTACTTCAACCCAACTAACCTAAGGACATCACACACATCCATGCCCGAGGCAGGATTCAAACCTGTGACCGTAGCAGCAGCGCGGTTCCACACTGAAGCGCCTAGAACCGCTCGGCCACAGCGACCGGCGAACGAATAAAAATAAAACCTTATGAGATACCAGCAACTATTTAGTACTGAAGTGCCTTCTGCAGTAACAGATTCCATTAATGGGTTTTTGACAGTACATTGCTCAGCCTCCACTGTTGACGTACTGGTTGAGCCCCTTTCGGACGGTTTCCATGGCTGTGAACCTTCTCATGCACAATGGGCAGCAACCTCGTTTGTTATCGCTTCCTTAAGAGCTTCCATAGATTTGGGGCGATAATGACGTTCTTTCTATTTTAGGCATCCTCACAGGAAAAATCGCAGTGACGAGTCGCTTGAACGCTGAGGTCACCCGAAATCACCTCGTAAGGAAACAACATGCCCAGGAAACGTCTCTCTCGAGATTTGAAGTGAACGGAGAGGTGTAGAATGTTGCACCATATTGATGAAACCAAACTTTTCTGCCCCGTGTTCGTTATTAATATGGTCCACTTTTGGCCGGAGAAAGTTCTGCATCATAGTACATTAAAGATCAGTGTTCACTGCAACTCCCACACAGTCTTCAGAAAAAGTAGGGACACACTAAACTCTTACTTTTGGGCTATGTAGTTTGTTCTCGTGGGTTCTTTTCAGACAGTATCTGAAATTTTATTTGCCGCACCATAGAGATGAATATTGATTTCGTCTTTAAAGAGAATATCTGCAGCACACGTTTCAGAGAATGTTTTGGCACAGTCTCTTACAGATTTCAAAGATATACTCTGTCACTCAGTTCTTGAGTCATCACATCCCTTCGAGGGTACGTCTTTAGATTTCGGTGAAGAATACTATGTGCGTTTCGGTACAGTAAGTGAAGCGCCGGGTGTTCTCGTGCTGGGCGCTGTGGAGACAGCTGAACTGAATACCTCACTAAAGCTACATTTTCCGGTCGTGCTGCAGGTCGAAGGCGGGCAGGAGATTTCTTTTTGCAGGCAGGAATTTTTCTCTAAAATTCATACTTTATGTGTAAAGTGTTTCCTTATCCGGAACGGGGTCGTGTCAAGCAAGCGTGCGGTGGAGGCAGTAAGATCGCTGTGTCGCTATCGGCGATCCGCCATTTTTAATAAACTCCTCGATTACTTACGAACGATACCCACCAGCCAAAGCCGTTGCTGACCCTTAGGGATGCAGACACAGCAAATTAATGACACTACTCCCCCACTCTTGACCATTCCTTCGTTTAGCTGTGCGGTGTCAAAATCGTGGAGTTCTTTTTGCCGCTCCCTGTATAAAACGAAAAGTTGTCTGGGGGCACGCCCTGAAGTAACTTCCACATTCGTGACTTTCCATCCAGCATAACATGTTGCATCGCCCTTTCTCTGAACTCCTTAGTCCAGTCACGAATTTCGCTTGATACAACATACGGTCGTAATTTGATAAGCGTGTGTGTAGTATTCAGCAAATGCTTTTCTGAAGTGAAGTAGTACTGCATCTACCAGATTACTGTGATCAATCGTTTTCAGGATATGTAAGGAAAGCACGAGTTGGGGTTTCGCGTGATGGATGATTCGACTACTGCGGAATATCTGTATGGCGTAAGGTTTGGCGGGGGCAGCTGGCAGTTATCCATGGCCCGAGTGGAAAGGAAACGAAGAGAGAGGCTGACGGCAGCGACGCAGGAGGCGGCTGATGACGATTGTCTGCTGTGATACTGAACAGTGATCCCGTGATTACACCCAAGTTGTGGGCTACTTCAGTGTTCATCGAATCCACGCAGGCTTGTTTAAGATTTGAACACAACTCCTCCTGAATAAGAATCAAAGTTCGGAGAGTCGAGGCCATCGTCTTCCCGTCTGACCAGCGGTCAGTACAAGACGTGCATGCCTCATTAAGTCGAGGACCAGTCAAGATACTGTATTGAAATTTTTGTGTCAGACATTTATCTAACTGTAACGATCTGTTTTTTTACCAACACACAAAGATTTATATCTTTCGACCCAATCACATTGTTTTTCATGAATTTATATATAAAAATTTACCCAGTAACATAATTTCACCTTGTAGGATAAATCACTTCGCCGATACATAAGATAAACCGGCAAATAATGAAATGCAGTAAAATGAATAGGACAGTAAACAACTCTGTTGAGGATCCTTAAAGGAAGGAGGGACATGTTAGTGAAACATCTGCAAAGACAACGAAGATTTTCCACTGAAGGGGGAAATACACGTCAAAAAATAGTAGGGTCATATAAAAGTATTTTGGGCAGATGTAATATATAACGAAGAGATGTGGTACTGTTCGAACTAGTAGCCCGTGCATAGACAGATCAAGACAAGAAAATGCAAGTAGATTGGACACACGCTGCGAAAAAGTCTGGCGGCAATAGACAGTGACAAGCCCTGAGTTGGGGTTCCATCACAGAAGACTGAGGGTAACACGGAGGTCAGTGGAGAGAGAAGCAACAGATACAGGAAGAGCGTGGGGAGAGGGGGAGAGCAGTGGCACAAACCAGGAGCTGCTGGCGAGGCTTTGTTCCGGCTATTGGAACGAAAGGTCAGAGGTCAGATGCAGTAGGAACGGGTGACGAAATTTCCTCAAGATAAGAGAGGGCAGCATCAAGCAGTCGAAAGATTGACACGTTTTAAGGGCATAATTTTAATAAAACTGTGCGAAAAATGAAAGTAAAATTTTGGAACAAAACGACCTGACAACTAGAAACAGTGTGCTCCGTATTGTAAGTCGCTTTCCTGTATTGTTGTCAAACATCCGCTTTGTTTTCTCAACTCTCTCTTAATTTCGCAAGCACTTTGGGCGTACAATTACTCCTGTTATTAACAGTAATTACAGCATTAAAAGGCCCTGATTTTGGCTTTGTTATGCCAATAACGGCTTTCTTCGGACTTATCAGTAGAAGTGACAGTGTATCTGCACTGCAGGAATAGAAAGCCTAATGGTGGAAAAAAATCTGTTGAGAAAAAAAGTCGTTTTAAGGAACGAAATAAAATGGAAGCAGACTGCTAGGTAGATTTGTATTTCAGCTGAAAAACAGTATCTAACTACAGAAATATTCCTGTCCATGCATCTGGGTCAAGTGGAAAACATACAAGGGATTTCACGATAACAATAGGTGATATAACCAACTAGAAATTCATGTCTCCAACAAATACCATCTCAAATAGTTCTATGGTTCCGTACATTGTAATCGAAGTGGAAATAATTGTTATTGTTTATCGCCTCACATTGTTACTCTGAGCCAACGATTTCATAGTGTCATAACTACTTTTCTGTTTGAGTGTAATCTGAGGTGAAATTTTGCATTCTATCTTTCACGTAAGGGTGTCGTCGCGGTCAATGAAAGTGTGAAACTGGAACCGTGTCAGGTGTATCCAAGGGAGTGTGTGTAGCCAGTCTCACGATCGTCAGTCTTTTGGTGGGGCGCTCTCATTCCGAAGAGAGGCAAGTACCAGTGTTAGAGTACCAGTCCACAGCACGTTTTCACATGTTCATTCTATAACATTTTTTCTCAAACTGTTTTCCGTCTTTGTCAATACATTTCGTCACACGACCTGGGCCGCTTAATCATACATCGTTTATTGGAACCAGTATCTTCAAAAGTGCTGCCAATAACGTCTTCCAAATCCTCAGTTGTTTGCGATTTTGTGGCATACACTTTAACATAACTCGAAAAGAAGTAGTACATTGGAGTAAGGTCGGGAGATGTAGGAGGCATTTCTATTGCCCCTCGCTGCCCAATAAATTTCTTACCAAGTACGTAATCAACGTATGACATGAGGCATGTAATGTTTGAGTTTGGCCTCATGTAAAAATTTCCGCATAGATGATCTAGAAATATCAAAATGGTTCAAATGGCTCTAAGCACTATGGAACTTAACATCTGAGGTCATCAGTCCCCTAGACTTAGAACTACTTCAACCTAACTAACCTAAGGACATCACACACATCCATGCCCGAGACAGGATTCGAACCTGTGACCGTAGCAGCAGCGCGGTTCGGGACTGAAGCGCCTAGAACCGCTCGGCCACAACGGCCGGCCTAGAAATATTCTGTTAGAGACTGAGTCTACGAGTAGACGGTTTAGGACTCTGGATAACAGCTTGTAAGGCTTCAAGATTAGTTTTATCACTTGTTGATGGCTTACGTGACCAGTAGCAATCCGCTGCAAATCCACTCGTCTCGAAATGTTTCCTTAGGCTGTAGATAGCCTTCGTCGTAGGTGAATCAGTGTCGAAAGTATTATTCCACACATGTATTATTAATGATTTTATATAAGTGCACTCTGGTGCTCGTGTCTGTAATTGTCACCAACAGATTACCTTAACGTTTCCAATGGGCTACGATGGGTAGTGACTTCAGGCCCATCCCTACATACAAAGATTTTATCAAAATACGATGTGTGGAAGCATGTTTTGACGGTAATTTTTGCCTCACTACACACGACTTCGAAATTGTTTAAATAATCAAAACACAGTCAGCTTACTGGTGTTGGACTAGCTACAAAAACTGTACGATGTTTCCTCTTGGCACTTTTAACTGAAGTACATCATTGATTTACTAGTCGTCTGGGCCAGTAGCAGTGAAACGAATGATCTGGAGTTATGTTTCGTATATTGGACTCGTATGACCTAAATCTTGTGATGAGTAACCCTGTCAAACCACCAGCTTTTAGATGCTTCTTAGTCATTCAGTGGTGGCACAAGTGATTCTAATTGTCCGTTCTTGCACGGCAAGGCTGTTAACTGTAAGTTAAACTCTAACAAACGATTAATGGGTAACAGCTTCTTATGTGAATTCTTGGTCCGGGTTTGTTTGTTGGATTTCATGAATCTGAGCTAAATGCCAACATTTGTTATTAGTTTCGTTTTTAATTCCGTTTGTAATTTTCTGAAGCGGATGTGGTATAAGTGTCATTTCGAACCTCTTTCACCCTGAAGTAAGCTTTCCTCATTTTTAATTACATTCGAAGCAGGAAGAGCTGCAATTTCCGGGCGTGCAGTTGTCGATAGTTTAATAACCGCGAGAAGCGCCGTTAATTGCCTGAAGTAATTTTCTGTCGGAATGAGAAACTGATTCGGGTCTAAAGCTGCCCGTGACGGACCTTGTTTTCAACACCACTGCAATGGTTACCGGGATTATGAACAACTCGAAACCTGGGCTAACACGTTCTCATAAGACTGTAAGAGTAATACGAGCCTCTCCAGACACCTCGTCAAAGTTTCAAACTTATTTAGGAGTACGCTATGTTGCTAAAAGTACGACGTATGTACAGAAATTGTGAGTGAAACTAAGAGAGATGCTCCAGAATTACAGCGAAGATGGAAACTACGCAACAGCATTTAATATAAACGAGAATTTGGAACGGCAGAAAAGAAAAACAACGACCTCGTTTAGATTATTTTCATCAGTACAAGAACTGTTGACGAAAGAAATTTTCATTTGCTAGCAGTATCTGTCGAAACGATCGTTCTTCAGTAACATGAAATTGTTACAGTACGCTGTGTTGCATCACTTTTCAAGAAAGCTTTCTTTGTCGGCGTCGTAAAGGATAAAATGAATTTCTGCAATTCATCTCACTTCGGTGCCCATGTACTCTCTCAGATTAAGCCTGTGGTGGTGGTGGTGGTTCTAAATATCAGCTTCCACAGTAGAATACTCCGCCAATATAAATTTCAAGGTTTTAACTGTGGCGGAGCACGTAGACCACAGGACGCTAGTACGGGTTATGGGAGAAATGGTTTATTGCATTAATATGAAGCTGTTTTGTACCAATCAGAGTGTTATCAGATCTTGTATGCGTTGTTTTCTGTAAGCATGCACAACACGATTGCCATTAAATGCATTTATCGATTTTGATGTAACTTGTTATACCTTGGAGAGTTTGTCAGGGTCTGAAAAGTTCCGTACCAAAACGTCACGGCTTGTACTTCGTCACCAACACGTGCAGATTTTCTGCACACCGTGGTGTTTCTTCTTCGCTCATTACAATGGAATACGATCGGATAACTTTACCCTAACTATTTGCGAATTCAGTTTCACAACAGGGAAGAAAACCACCCAAGTTTCTATAGGATCGTGTTTCCTAATCTCGAACAAGTAAATACGGTGCTTCAGGGCATTTAGCATAGTGTTCTGTGGAATAAGATAGTTTCAGTAGTGAAGTTTAGCTTTCAGCCCCACACATCCGTACGTAATAGATTTTCTCACTGTGTATGTTAATTTAGGCTCGTTACGCTGTGGCGCAAGATCGAAAGTCGTAAACAAGTTTCCGGAGGAGGAAGTCGTTAGGAAACACGCAGAGCCGCTATGGCGGCACACAAAGATGTTTACCCGCGCCTGCCGGAGCAGACGGATACGCAAGTGCAGCACCGTGATGTGCCGCTGTCGCGGCGTCCCAAAACGCGAATCTAAAGGCACTGCGCCGTAAACGGGAAAAAGTGAAACGCCATCTGAACAGACTTTCAGTAACAGGGCTGGTCTAATAGTCAGTGGCTGTATTATCCCTTCCAGTAGTGAATCTTCGCTAAAGACTGCGCCTGGGGACAGGAATCTGTTTTTTAAGAATCACGGGTAACGAGGCAGCGCTGGTTCAAGCAATGTGGAGGTCCCTAGACCATAAAAAGCCCACGACCATCACGAATTATTTTCCAGTACCATGTTAAATTTCTCGACAAATGTTTACTAAAACTTTATATAAGAAAACAAACCAATAGTTACAGCCCTTACGAAGAAATAAGTGTTCTAAAACAGTAGTACAACAGATTTTTAATAAAGTTTTTTTAATGAACCACTGTATTGAAAATTCCCTTTACTCAGTTTTTCCGCAATAAAATCTTTCATGCCATCTTCAGAGCTCCTTGTTTTCAGAGTTTTATACGTCGTTTTCCGTGATCCTAACGGCAAGTTTTTCAGAAGCTCCAATTTCAAAATGCTCCCCCCTCCCCCCCCCCCCCTCCCCCCTTATATCAGTCGATGGTAGCGACACATTCATAAATATTTACAGCTCTCACAGTACAAGCAGAGATGATGTCACCGTGCACTGGCATTTCTAAGATAGCGATGACGGAAATGCTTAGCGTCCTTGACTTGTTTCGAAATAGAACCTTTCTTCATCGGTATTGTCTGTCGGTTTTCATTTGTTTTCTAGCCATTGTCATCGAACAGAGAATACTCATTGTAACGTTAAAGAATTTAAAAAGTTCAGTAGCCGTATGAAGTTATAATTTCTTGTGAGAATTTATTTTATCCGGGTTATGGAACGTCTAAAAGCCAAAGGCTGAAACATACTACTCTCAGTGGTTAATCCCGTTGGTTAGGCACTGTACTGTTGCGAACTTAGACGATTTTGGACTTCGCCTGCGAATTGGAAGTCGTCGTTGAGTACGAAGCGTTCAGTGGTTGACAGCACTACTTCTGCCTATATGTACGTGGAGACGTTATTTGAACTCCGTCTTTGTGTCAGGGAGTTCGCGTTTCTTGTCTGTAGAGCACAGAGAGGAAAAAGTAGTATTACAGTATATTAGTCAGAGGACTGCCTTTGTGGTCTTAGTGTTTGAAGGAGCTTTATTTTGTGGCTGAAGTTCTTCCATCTTCGCCGACATGTACGAGAACCATCACTCCGACGAACCGGACGCATTACATACGTAGATATTGATAATTGGTTCGGCTTATTAGGGCTATAAAGCTAAACAGCTGTGATCACGCTAGTTTATTTCCACTGTGGTTCCACACCACCGCAGAACATCTTTGAAAGTAGTGTCTTCTAGTGTTTATTACGTAGAGGTCAGTCATTTCGCATTATTTGTGTTAGATCGCGTGACCATAAAAGGGGCAGAGTTTGCGCAATTGATAAGCAATATTTGTCAGGAAATATAGACAATTATAATATAAAGGGTTGTTTTTTAATGTACCAATAAATGTATAATGAGAATCAACGTTTGTCATTTAGTAGTATTAGTTGCCTTAATCATTCATTTATGTTGAGATTGTAATTTATGTTAAAGAGAATGAAGACATCCCAAGATCTGCTTCAGGGGGTAGTCACAGGGCCAAATCATTATTTTAGCGTTCAATATTTGCCGATGCGCACAGGCATTTTACACCAGTCTGGAGTAGCATCTTGGAAGCTGACAACTGATCGTGCCAAGTGTGAAACTTCGCTAACTTTTCTAGCCCTAAGCTGCATTAGCTGCATTATTTGCATTTGACTTCAGTTGACTTCGAAGAAACTACGACTTCATCTTCAGACATTTTAGCACTTACCAATGTGGCACCACGGCAAATATAGCCTATCAATGTACCACAGCACCCCATAGTGTGGCCATTGTACGCAGTGTAATAGTTACCAATCGATAACTGGATATACTGAGGCGGTTGTCACATCGCTGTTGAAGTGTCTGAAGATGAAGCCGTAATCGCTTCTGAATCGATTGCAAATACTTAGGACAATGAAGATAGCTAAGAGGAAGAAACGCAATAATTGTTCTGCGTATTAAGATATCAATGTTGGCGGTAATGGTGGCAAATGCTGGTTCTCTAAATTTTCTCCATAGTATTTCTTAGCTCTACAGCTATTGTTTCCTCACAGCAAGGGACGTGCGTACCAAGTATGGGTCAAGTCGGTACAGTGGTTTAGGAGATAGTGGGGAATGTACGTACTACTACGTTCAGTGTTTCAGGAGGTGGTGTGGAAGTCACGTAGATATATGTACATCCATTTTTGTAACATGTACGGATCACTACGGTTGGTTTTGTAGACTTCTGTTCCTTGAAATTATCTTTCTAATGAATGTATAGTCATATCATTAGGAACATGTATACGAGAAATCTTTTTTTTTTTTTTTTTTTTGCGCAGTTCAAGAAAGGAAACGCTGGTTCATGGTTCACCACAGTGGAGAGAAACTGCATGGAACAATAGGGAGGTAGTGACCCCGGTCAGAGTGTACACGCGATACGAATCACACGCCGTCAATCTCCTCGCCAGGTGCCACACCGCCAGCGACGTGCTGTGATGGGATGCCATACAGGCAGGGCACGGGGCAGCGCGTGACACGTCCGACAGACGAGTGCCGGATTATCCGCGGACAAGTTACGGCCTAGTTGTGTCTCGTCCCGCTGGACAGCCGCTAAGGCGGTACCCCATACTGCATTGTAAACAAAGAGCGTATGTGGCGAGAGCGCGGGTGTAGACAGCTGACATGCGTTACCTCGCCGCCGCATCTCGCGAACCCCCCTCTCCAGCCCCTCCCTGTGGCTGGCGCGGGGTCGTTGTGGTATCACAACAGGAGACAGCACTCCGTCGCTGGGGAGTTGTCTTGTCTTCCTGCGTGCGTCTCCCCTCCCGGACGCGCCGCATTACGACAATTGCGGGCGGTGTCAGGGCCCCGTCGTGCGTAGCGGGCGTGTCAGAACACACGCGCACGCATGCTGACATCCGTAAAGAAACAGAAGACGAAGAACACAGTACTCGGATTAGAAACGCTGTAATACAGGAACGTAGTATCTTGCCCTTTGTGTTCAGCCTAACACGATAATAAAAGACAGGTTCACTTGTGGCATTAAATGCTGGATGAAAGAAAATCAGTGATAAAATGCGCTGATGACATTGCTGTCATCAGTGAAATTCGGGAAGAATTGCGGGACAATTTATGTGTAATGGACTCTGCAGTGAGCACACATCGTGCACTGAGGCCAAATCGAAGAGAGACGAATGTTGTGAAGAGTAGAAGAAATGAGATTAGTGACGAAGTTGAAAATACCATTGATAAGATTGTTCTAAATTAATTATTCAGCAAACCTGCATCTGACTACGTCTGTGAACTTGTTTCTTGCACTCCTCCATTTTGCGAGAAATGCAACATGTATTTGACTCATCAATAAAATTTGAGAGAATAATGCCGTTTGTGCAATGGCATTAAAATGGTACTGGAAAATTAACTTTTGGCCCTGATGTTTATTTGGTTCTTTCATTGGTGGGTAACTTTATTACTCATTTTCATATTCAATTTAAGCAAAAGGATTTGGATTATGATTCAGGCTGTTAGGTTTAAACACATTGTTGATTTCAATAAATATATATATATATATATATATATATATATATATATATATATATATATTGTTAAAATTTTAAGTCATACACAAAACCTACCATTTCTAACGTTTTTGTAGCACGAAACACTCTTACAAAAAATTTTACCAAACGCTTACTGTGTCAAACCTTGGACATAAAAATCATGACTCTGAATATTATCTAACAAAACCAATTTGAAATCATATCTTCTCTCATTTACGTGCTAAGGTTTGGTCTGGGGCAGCGAGCGCGACCTACCTTACAGCTGTCACCACACGTCTGCTTCCTCCGGGCACCTAGCTAAGACTCCCCAGTTTTTTTACTGCACGCGCCCGGCTCTCATAACCATCAAAGAGCCTCCTACTCAAAGATATTTTACTCGTTCCACCTTGCGGTTGGCAACTACCGACTATATTCTGGAGCTACCATGATCAGACCATAGCACATACCTTTCAAAGTTATCAAAATTTGCGATCAGGAAATAGACGAAGTGAAGGGAAAATAACAGCTCGGGCGAGGACGACGTAAAAAGCAGACAAGTATAGGCAAAGAACGCTACTGGTGACAAATGTCGACCTTAAGCTGGAAAAGTAGTTTCTGAGAACGTATAGTATGCCAATGGATCGAGGTCTGTGGGGTACGCAGGAAAAGAGGAGGATCGAAGCGTCTGAGATGTGAAGTTATGTAAGGGTTTTGAAAACTGGGTGGTGGGAGGAGGAATGAGGTTCTCCGCAGAATCGGCAAGGAGAGGCGATCATATGCGAATTCGTTAAGAACAGGATGATACATCGGGGAATAGCTTGATACCAGAGGTAGCAGTAGAGGGTAAAAATTGTAGGGGAAGAGAGAGACTAGAATACATAAAGTAAATAATTCAGGGTGTACGGTTCAGGTGCTACTGAAATGAAGAGGTTGACAGAGGAGAGGACTTCATGGCGGGTCGCATCAAACCAGCCAGACTGAAGAAAGACAAAAAAAAATGATCTATGAACTATTATGTTTTATTTCAACCCATTCACTTTAGAGGACTCGGCCCCTACGAGACAATACGTTACCGAATTTGCCAGTCGTATTCGAAAATTAGTAATTAGCAAGTAGAAACTGTCTGCCATGCAAGCAAACGACACCTATTTTTAGTTAAAGCAGCTTACGATCATTTGTGTACAGGAACATCTCTTAGTAAACTCAGTAGCCCAACAGAGCGTAGGACCCTGATTTAGGTTTTCCGTGATTCAGGAAAATGTCGGGATGGTTCCTTCGAAAGGGCGTGGCAGACTTCCTTCCCCAGTCCAATGGGCCCCACGACAACACTGGTTGGTACCCTCCACCAACCAACTAACCAACCGAGCGTAGAGCGCAGTGATTAGAGTGCTGGGCTCCTGTCAGGGAGGATCCAAAGTAGTACTTGCTGGGCCGACCAAATTTACCATTTTCGTGAACTCTGTAATCGCTTCAGCAAATTCCTTTTCGCTACTTTCAAACGATCCAGTACGTAGTGACTTACGTCGTACAGATCTCAGGTTTATGCTGACCTCAACCCGGACGCTGGTTTGAATACAGCTGTACTTTACTAGTAGAGGTCCCACCCTCCTGCTTACCCCAGAGCTTTAAACTGGCACCCAGCTTATTGTGGTTTCCGAATCACGATGCTGCTTTGCTTGTTCCACACTGACAAAACATTACCAGAGGTGAAAGAACTAAAGAGACAAAAATTTTTTGGTATCTAACCTTAGGTCTTTGAATGTGTAGCTTGGCACCTACTCGCTGCGCCACTGAGCTACACCGAAGAACTGAAAAATCCTAGCAGAAGATACCTGGATAAAATAATTTCCTTCCCCATGCACAGCGTGCTAATCTTAGATTTAGGGATACGAGAAGACTTAGTTTAGCTTTCTTCTCTTCACACTGCCCAAAATACTTCTTCCGTTAAGCTATTTTCCTGCTCCCAGTGTTTAGACGGCAGTATATCTGAGAGAACGAGCGTTTCACGTGTTTAGAGGGGCGTAAATATCTGTAACGAGGCAGTCGCTGCAAGGCACCCCACACGCGCAGGCGGCGGCCGTATCTTACGCAACAGGTCGGGAGTCTTCCCGTGGGACGTGGGACCAGGCACTGCCCGTTCCCAGAGCGCCTGGTGTCCGGGACGGCGGCCTGCATCAGCCCAGCCGTTCCTGTCATACGACCGCCTGGAGGCGGCGCAGCGCAGCGCAGCGCAGCGCAAAAGCGAGCGGCGGCTGTGCGGTGTGCGCGCGGTGTCAGGGTACCGGACAGGTGGCAGGTGGAACGCCAGTGGAAGAGAAGCGCTTCCGAGTAGCCTCTCAGTCCAGTGAACTGATGTATTCACTAATCAAGGCGCATGGGCAACACTACAGTCGTAACACCAGGAGGAACAACGCAAATTGCAACAGCAATGGCAATATATCGCTTCAGTACAAAAATATTTAACACAGAAATCGCAGGATTAATGGCGCTAATACCGATCATGAGATTTTAAAAATCAACAAAGGCATCAGTCTCTGATAAGGTTATGTCTTCTCATAAGGTTATGTCTTCTGATTGATTTTGATGCGGCCCGCCACGAGTTCTTATCTTCTGACAACGTCTCCATCTCACAATAGCACTTCCTCCCTGCATCCTCAATTATTTCATGAGTTTATTCCAATGTCTGTCTTTACCTATAGTTTTTACCCTTTACCGCAACATAAAGTAGCATCGAAGCTACTCACTGATGTCTAAATATACGTTATGTCATCCTGTCCCTTCTCCTTGTCACCGTTTCCGGTATGTTCCTCTCCTTTCCCATTCTATTGTAACATAATATCCTGTCTTTAAATTGTGTCAAAATAAGAAAAACGTGTTTTTAAAATATGAGATCTGTCTCAAAGATGCTAGAGACCACATATTAGTACTTTTGTTATCCGCTGACCTCAGATAAACAGACTTTTAAATGATTCTTGCACAAATGCTCCGAGGCGAGTAGTTGCTTACGTTCAGAGCCCGCGCCTTAATGTGGTGAGATTCGTGTCGGTCCTGCAGTGCAAGACAGGCACCACAATGGCAGGATGTAGAAGCTACGTGAGGGACAAAGGGATAGTGTGCTGTTGATCAAATGACAGTAAATTGAGAACCCGATGAATTCGTTTATACTGTAAACAAAATATCGTTCTTGTTTTCGTTATTGACCCCACTTCCATTTGAACCTGGTTCTGTATTCGCCACATGGTCTCCCTCTACAACTCGTTCCATAGCGTATTAACGATTCGATGATGCCTCAGGGTGTGTCCTGTCAACCGAGCCAATGTCATAAAAGCATTTTTCTCCAAATTCGATTCAGTGCGTCCTCATTAGTAATCGGATCTACCCATGTTGTTGTTGTTGTTGTTGTTGTTGTTGTTGTTGTTGTTGTGGTCTTCAGTCCCGAGACTGGTTTGATGCAGCTCCCCATGCTACTCTCTCCTGTGCAAGCCTCATCATCTCCCAGTAACCTACTGCAGCCTACATCCTTCTGAACCTGCTAAGTGTATTCATCTCTTGGTCTCCCTCTGCGATTTTTACCCTCCACGCTGCCCTCCAGTACTAAATTGGTGATCCCTTGATGCCTTGAGAACATTTCACACCAACCGATCCCTTCTTCTAGTCAAGTTGTGCCACAAACTCCCCTTCAATCCTATTCAATACCTCCTCATTAGTTGTATGATCTACCCATCTAATCTTCAGCATTCTTCTGTAGTACCACATTTCGGAAGCTTCTATAATCTTCCTTTCCAAACTATTTATCGTCCATGTTTCACTTCCATACATGTAACATAAAGCATTCTTCTGTAACGCCGCATTTCAAAACTTTCCAGTCTCTTCTCGTTCGAACTTACGGTCCACGTTTAACTTCGTTGCTAGGACACGCTCCACGTATATACCCCCAGAAAACACTTTCTAGCATTTATATTTGATTAATGGTTATACACGATATAAACTTTCATTAATTACGTTTCGCGGAAAACAACAATCTTTCCCGAGTTTCCCAGAGTAAAGGTGCCGGCCGAGTTACTTCACTGCAATCAGTCTTAGTTGTCCTGTACGCTGCCTGAGTCGTCATATGGATAGTTTTATTCGGGTAATCGAAGCAGTGGCAAGCTTAAATATGGTTTGTTTTGTGAGTGGCGACTTCTGCCTTCAAATGTCATGAGAAGGGTGCGTGATAACACAGTCGTGCCAGACAACGTGGGTCGTGTTTTACGGCGTCGTGACGCCGGTGGGCGGGGAGGAAGGCTCGCCAAAGAGGAGAAAGCAGAAAGCAGCGAGCCAGCCGCCAGCCGCCAGCCGCGGCTATCGGCGAAGCCGGCGGGTGCGCGCCGCCTCTCTTCCGGTGAGATCACGCGTAGAGGCGGCGGAACACATTTCTCACGCATAAACGAAAATGGTATTCCACACTTCGGAGCGCCTCATTTTGTAGTGTACTTTAAAAGCGAAAGGAATGAGTCTCCTAGTAACAGGTGTTGGCGATGCCTTTATTTCAGTCCTTAGAGTACGCCGAATGCCACTCACAAACTTCATATCTGAGTCGATACAGTACGTGGAAGGCCCCTATACTGTATCAATAATTCCAACCTTCATAACTGTTAAGCACAGCAAATGTTCTATTTATGTGTCGAAAATGAATTACATCTTTACAAATTTTTAAATGCGTTTTGACTAAGACAGACGTATTAGGCGCGATTAGTAGCGAAGGTCTTGTTCACGCACTGAACATACTACGCCGTGGTGCCGACGTCACTCACCTGTTCATTTGTTTCGTTTACAATGCTGCTCCTTGATCGTACAAAAAAAGTTCCCAATCAGCACTGGAATCTCATCCTAGCGTTTTGCAACTGGCCGAGTACAAGAAAGGGAAACTGATACTTTTGATACCTTGACGGCCTTTAAACATTTTACTTCGAGCCTGTAAATATTGTCTAAGAAGAATGAAGTTCGATAACTCCCATAGCACTTTCTAATTTTTTAATGCTGGTAAGTTCCTGTGCTTCGGTCGTGATGATACAGAAAGCAGTGACGGCGGTACTTCAAATAGCTTGCTTAACTTGGTGCCATTTCCTCATATCAGGCAGGGATAGTCTTCACTTTCTGCGGAAAATTCGTTCATTCCTCACAGTTTGATGTAGATTGCGAACCATAAATGTTTGTGTTCATCGTAAGCATTATATACGTCTGTTCCATTGTCTTTGACTTCAGAGCCCATAAAAACTGTTTAACCCGAATATTTGTTTGGGTGCTTTAGTAGCTATTTCTCAGCCTGTGAATGGACTTGGGCAGCCAGTTGCAGGTGACCACTTCACCGTGAAGACTTGCCATATTTCGTATCTCTAAATGTCATTCCAAAAAGTTGGGAGGAACTAAAATACACAGTATCGTAAGAGATTTGAACCAAAAACTTCTGGAATCGTAGTTTGATTTAGCCAGCTAGTAAACTAAGAAACAAAGATCTAAGCTATGAAAAAGTCAGGAAATTCCATTAAATGAAATATTTCACTTTCTCATTTTTAGTTGCTACACTGAACGCTGGTAATAATATTTTCGTTCTAGTAAAGATTGTAATGTAGGCTTATGTACAGTTCTTTGCAGAAAAAACTATTGTTTGGCTGTAACTATCCCTTTTCTTAAAAAAGAAGTATATGACACTCTTTTATGCTTTGTCACTAGTTAGTAACTTAGCAAAGTTTTTAATTTAATTACAGCAAGTGCAATTTTACAAAAGTCAACAAACGTCAGCGATGTGTTTCATCATAGGAGCCCTACAAAATGGCCATTAGACTGGTTTAAATAAACGCTGTTGTCGGTAGTTTTACACTGTTTCCGCAAGCGCCTCTTCCTCATGTGAGCGTTTATGAAACCTGACCATAATTTCTCTTCAGGGCGGCACTGAACACACGTATAATGTTTATTCTCTCCATTATCTGCCTCCGCACCCCACAATCTGCCTTGATGCAAAGAGCCCACTGGAACCGGATGAAAGGAATTACCCGTGTATCGGTCTGAGTGCGGGTGTCGGCCTCAGCTAAGAGGATCACGATGATTGTCAAAAAACTGTTTTGACTCTGGCAACAACACGTAATGTAAATTAAACGAAGAATTACAAATTTGAGAGGCTGGACCGACGACCAGCATTTTTTTTGTCATCAGTCTACCCACTGGTTTGATGCGGCCCGCCACGTATTCCTTTCCTGTGCTAACCTCTTCATCTCAGAGTAGCACTTGCATCCTACGTCCTCAATTATTTGCTTGACGTATTCCAATCTCTCTCTTCCTCTACAGTTTTTGCCCTCTACAGCTCCCTCTAGTACCTTGGAAGGCATTCCCTCATGTCTTAGCAGATGTCCTATCATCCTGTCCCTTCTCCTTATCAGTGTTTTCCACATATTCCTTTCCTCTCCGATTCTGCGTAGAACCTCCTCATTCCTTACCTTATCAGTCCACGTAATTTTCAACATTCGTCTATAGCACCACATCTCAAATGCTTCGATTCTCTTCTGTTCCGGTTTTCCCACAGTCCATGTTTCACTACCATACAATGCTGTACTCCAGACGTACATACTACGAAATTTCTTCCTCAAATTAAGGCCGGTATTTGATATTAGTAGACTTCTCTTGGCCAGAAATGCCTTTTTTGCCATAGCGAGTCTGCTTTTGATGTCCTCCTTGCTCCGTCCGTCATTGGTTATTTTACTGCCTAGGTAGCAGAATTCCTTCAATGACTTCGTGACCATCAATCCTGATGTTAAGTTTCTCGCTGTTCTCATTTCTACTACTTCTCATTACCTTCGTCTTTCTCCAATTTACTTTCAAACCATACTGTGTACTCATTAGACTGTTCATTCCGTTCAGCAGATCATTTAATTCTTCTTCAGTTTCACTCAGGATAGCAATGTCATCAGCGAATCGTATCATTGACATCCTTTCACCTTGTATTTTAATTCCACTCCTGAACATTTCTTTTATTTCCTTCATTGGTTCCTCGATGTACAGATTGAAGAGTAGGGGCGAAAGGCTACAGCCTTGTCTTACTCCCTTCTTAATACGAGCACTTCGTTCTTGATCTTCCACTCTTATTATTCCCTCTTGGTTGTTGTACATATTGTGTATGACCCGTCTCTCCCTATAGCTTACCCCTACTTTTTTCAGAATCTTGAAGAGCTTACACCATTTTATATTGTCGAACGCTTTTTCCAGGTCGACAAATCCTATGAACGTGTCTTGATTTTTCTTTAGCCTTGCTTCCATTATTAGCCGCAACGTCAGAATTGCCTCTCTCCTGCCTTTACTTTTCCTAAAGCCGAACTGATTGTCACCTAGCGCATTCTCAATTTTCTTTTCCATTCCTCTGTATATTATTCTTTTAAGCAGCTTCGATGGATGAGCTGTTAAGCTGATTGTGCGATAATTCTCGCACTGACTAGAGGCTTTCAATGTATTCTTTCCACCTATCTGCTCTCTCCTCTGCATTTAACAGCGGAATTCCCGTTGCACTCTTAATGTTACCACCGTTGCTTTTAATGTCAGCAAAGGTTGTTTTGACGACCAGCATACGAGCAGTTTATGCGCTTGTTTTATTCCAGACGGAAATAAGTAGAGAGAACATGTATCGTTCATGTAGAGCTCATAACGTGAGTTCGCGAGCGCCCACTCGCGGGCTCTTGCGTAATTAATAGGCCAGGCTGCAAGCCATTAACATGCGGGGCCGACTATTGTCTTCGGGCCAGCTGCAGCTGCAGCAGCAGTCGGCGCAGCTCCCGACTACCGCAGGCCGCTCGCGGCAAAAGGGTAATGGCGCGCCGGCCATTGTCAGTCATGTATGCGCTGCCGGAAATTCCGAAAGGCAACGGCACTGTTCTTGCCGACGTGGATGTTCTCTAAGGTTCGTCATGCTCCTGGCCGTACGCCTTCTAACCCTTGGATTTGGCACATTAAACTAAACTGACTGTTTAGCCATGTACCGTGCTCCGTTTATACTTGTAGTCAACTCCCCGATGAACAGATTAAGGAAATACGCACGTTAATAAAGATCATAACACAACAAAATTACTTCCAATTGAATAATGAATTTTATTTATAAGAAGATGGATTACCTATTGGGTCCCCAGACTCGGGAGCCTTAGCAAATATTTTTGTTAACCACATTGAACAGATCATTTTCTCAAAAATAGTAGCAGACGAATACAACATGTTACACTGGTTCAGATATATCGATGACGTCCTTTGCTTAATAGATGAACCACAAACAAAAATTGAAAAACATACTGACATCAACAAGATACATAAAAATATAAAATTCACAGTTGGAAGAGAACAGAACAACCAAATTAACTTTCTGGATACAACAATAAAGAAACATGACGATAAGAATATGTTGAAAATTTACCGTAAACCCACAGCAACGGTCATTCATTCCCCAATCCTCGAACCACCCACACGCACAAAAGCAAGCAGCACTTCGACACATGCTCCATAGACTCAACACAATACCACTCACCAAAGAAAGCTACCAAAAAGAACTGGACATAATAATGCAGAAGGCACAAAATAATGGTTAAAATAATAATATAGTCACAAAGCTAAACAACAAAATTAAAAGTAAGATAAAAGCAGAAAGCACCAAACCACAGACAACAACAAAACAGAATCAAACACAAACATGCAGTCCCATAACAACTAGAGAAGGTAAATCAGAAAAAGATAAAAGAAAACATAATATGGTACACAATGACACACGAATGCAAACTCACCCATAAAATCACCAACATTTCCAAAAGACTGGGAATAAACATAGCATACACAAGACAATTCTAACAAAAATGCTCCCCAAAACTGACAAAAAGCAGACACACATACTAGATAATCCACATCTGCCGAACACACAAAAGATGACCACAAAACAACTACTAGAGAAGATGACATGAAAATAATTATCAACAATAAAAAACACCTAACCCTGCAAGAAAATTACCACATACAGAAAACCGAAGCACGAAGAAAACCCTGTTGAATGATCAAGTATACATGCCAAGCAATTCATTATAGAATAACGCTCCCAAAGAGGATTAATATAATAATACTGTTCAATGTAATAATAATAATAATAATAATAATAATAATAATAATAATAATAATAATAACTCACGACAGCTTTACTTTCACTTATCCAGGAACCCCTCCACAGAATATAGAAACGAAAAGTCAAATCAGCTGTTACCAAAGTTTTCAACCACTCGCTAACAACTAGTACACCATCATGCAATTCAAACCACCAACCCTCCCCCCCCCCCCCCCAAAAAAAAAAGAAACACTCGTCGGCGATCTATCTCTCTATGACACACACACACACACACACACACACACACACACACACACACACACACACACACACGCGCGGTAAAGCATCATGAATAGTAGTATTGAACATATACTTCGTACTTTGTTAGATTGGCAACAAGTAGGTAAACATGCCAAATAGGAGGAAACAAGTAATTGAGGCGCAATATTTACGTTGTGAAAGTCAGTGTTGGACGAAGTAGTCATATCGAGTGTCAAGAGAGCACAGTACACCACAGGAAATAATGAGAAACGTGGCGATCAGTGTGGAGGAGGTCAGAACGCAAAGTTGTGCCTATATGGCAGTAATAAAAGTGGTAGTGCGACCTCCAGACCAGAGGAAACGCAGATCAGCAAATCGTAAGTCATTACTTTTTTACAAAAACTCGCGACGTGAACTGTTTAATAATCTAAAACTAACAAAACGGTATCTTTATAGAGCCCACTGATAATGCCTTAGAACAAGGTAAGACAAAACGCGCATGAGATAAATAAAGTAAGTAGCGGCAGGAAAAGGCAGTTTTATTTACAAAACAAGTATTTTTCTGCTTGCTGCGGAGGATGGCCACACAATCAAAATTGTAATTCTGCCGCTGTCGACGACTCAGTATTGAAAATGCAGTGCTATGGAATTCCTAGAAAGAAATTCTCAGGCGAGTTACGAACGTCATTTGGTGTCCCTAATAATCGTACTTCAGTTTATGAGCGTTGACACGATACAGTTTAGTGTGCCGAATGACGAACCCACAACATGGAATACTTTCCCCTAAACGTAAAATATTACTACCGTAATTTGGTTCTTCATTTACGATACCGCCATTTCGTTCTTTACAAAAATGGCAGGTGGACGTTACACATGTAATACTTGAATCACCGTAAAACCGTAACACAGCTTTTGTGATAAAACAGGTTCGGTTCAAGGAACAACTTTTATTCTCCCCCAGATTCCTGAAGGCCGCCGAATCAGGCAGAAACACACTGGGATGAGTCCTCAGGACGCCCGCTCTGCTTCCAGTTGGCAACCGCGGCGCCGTGCTGCACTCTTTCGTGACTCCTTTGAGTCGTATTCAGTATTAGTGCAAAAGCGTTTTCTAGAAAAATTTGTTTCATTTCTGGCTATTGCTGCAAGTCCATTCTGTCAGCACTCTGAGCTCGGTAGAAAATACGGCCATCACCTTACTTCTGCGCACCTGCTGAAATGGGAATACGAAACACGACGCCACGCCGCTGTCCACCAGTGATAACCATTATTACTGAAGTTGGCCCCTGCGGTAGGTAACTGCCCGCCGAGGCCTTATTACTTGCTTATCGCAGTCTGAAACTGGAAAGGGCAATAGTATCTACAGTGTAAAAACTTTATTTGTATTCATGTTCTATTTTTACACAGCACCTTGGCATCACCATACCTAGGTGTGCTAGGTATTTTATCACCACCCTCATGCCCGGTGTTTTTTTAAATTTGTTGTTCGTGTACAAAGTTTTGTTGCAAATTCTCCACGCATTTTACAGTTTATAATTCTGCTTCAAACGTCACGTGATTTCTTTCCAACCCACACCCTCCCCCCTCCCCGCTTCTCCCTCTTCCCGATCCCGGTATAAGGATGTCACGTGACTTTCACCAACTAAGTTATTGATTCCCTAAATTATTTTCAAAATGAATTAAAAACACTCTTGACCGTAATAAAATATTTGCAATGCGGAACAGTTTCGGTTAGAATGTGACCATCTTCAGACTGTTTATATCGTGATGGCAGGCAGTGGCGATGAAAGGAGCAGTTGTGACGTTGGTGGAGTCAGAGCATCTGCTCAGTTCACCGGCACCGTCTACCTTCTTGGTAAAAATGGTCTGAAGTTGGTCACATTTCGACCGAAACTGGCAATCGTTGCAAATATTTTATTGCCGTCAAGACTGGTTTTAAAGTATTTTATCCACATCGCTGTTTCTCTTCACGGGAAATGCTATGAAAAATTGTTATAATGTTGATGAAACTGCCAGTATTTTTCCATCCAGGAGTGGAAGTCATCCGGAAAGTTAAGCAACCCAGAAAACTACAGGTTATACACCGTCTGTAATTTCGACTGTTTTTAAATGTCATCTCCCAACCACACCACTCTTTATTTGTAAGCGTTGTCGTATCCCACCCTATTCTTTCCAGGATAGTCTACAATTTGTGGTCAGAATTTTTCAAAGTGCAGATGTTAAACTTTCATGTCAACCCCTTCGCTACCGTACTTGCACCCCCCCCCCCCCCCCGTCCTTGACAAAAAAAAGGTGTCGCAGTCCCACAGTATTTTTTTTTTCTTTTGTAGGAAGCCGTTTGGCTAGAAATTTGGTCGTAATTTCTCTAGCAACTTCAGAATTAGACTGTCACTGCATCCTCTTACCACCACGCCGACTCTGAGGCTAAACGTTATGAGCTCTGTAAGAAATCAGTCTGTCGGTCTACTTCACTATGAATTCGACACTAATATCGTTAGTTTCTGTTTATTTTTGTACGTCACACCTGCACCCCTATAGCTAACGCAACTAAGGATGTTACCCGAGCCCTACTTTTTCCAGACAATGTCGCAATTCAGCGGTTTCCAACCTGCGAGTAATTACCCGCTGAAGGGTAAAATGAAATTTTATGAAGGTTAAAGACAAGAGTGTACGATGGTGTTTCCCAGAAAATTATTGTTTTAAATATCATTACTATTATCACCACCAGAGTGTAATATTTATTTTAACACGAGGATCAGTGTAGTCGAGGTTACAGCTTGTGAAACGACTGTATGAACATGATCTTCACAGTCCTCTCACTATACGCACCTACTCTGTACTTTGCACCGTACCTCTATGACGCTAAAATTGAGACATAAGCATCACATATACTACAGTAGCTCATGAAAATGTCTTTTCACAGTTGTAGATGGTTCCAGCAATACATCATAAATTGCTTCATTTTTCACTTCGCATTAACAAAGGAACTAAGCGACAGCACAGCTCCGCATAGCAGAGCACAACGTAACAGACGGCCGGTGTGACCGTGCGGTTCTAGGCGCTTCAGTTTGGAACCGCGTGACCGCTACGGTCGCAGGTTCGAATACTGATGTTGGTGGCAGGGGTCACATAAGGCATTGCAGGCAAACGTCTTCAAATTTCCGCGAACTGCAGCAGTCATGTGAGGATACCAGCATACAGTAGGTCTAAGTGCACTGCAGACGTTTTGGCTTGGTTGATTTTAAATAGGGGTGCAGAGAGTGCGTGATGAAAGTGCCGCTAGGGAGAGAAGTGGTGCAGAGGAAGCATATTTTGTAGCAAGTGTCTGTCAGTGTGTGTAGTTAGCCTCCTCTTAGAAGAAAGAGTTGTAGGAAGCACTCGGGACGCTGTGGGAATAGCTCCATTATTCTATAAAAACGAAATTCTTAATGCGATACCCAGAAAAAGTAAATATCATTTACCTTTCGTTATTTTAAAACTGTTTTCAAATATTTTTTGTTGTCGTGAAGTGTAGTGAGGTGCGAATACTGTCGATAGTCCGTGCGGAGGGTAGTAGCTAAAACCTGACTGCAGTCAGGGGTAATGATCTGTGCTGGGTTGGGAACCGGCGTCACACGGTGCACAAAAATCGCTGTATGCGCCCGTCGTTCAACGCGCCACGGTCGGTGGCGTGGCGTGGCGAGATTGCTCAGCCCCCCTCCGTGTAGTGGCGACCTGGTCAGTATCGCCGGCCGCGTCGGCCTGAGAGCGCCGCAATAAATTCTGGGGGCTATCTGGGCAGGAGGCGCGCCTGGCACCGCTGGAGTGGCCGCCCTGGGCGGCTCCAGCTCCAGCTCCAGCTGTAGCTCCAGCTGTGGCCCCACTCTGCGGCCGGCCGTTCTCTCTGCGTCGCTTCCACATTAGGGAGCCGACACGGGCTGCAGATTCGCCTGGAAGGCGTCTTCTTTTATTAAAATTTGCTCTCATGTTTGGCTCATGTTTTCCCAGATACCATACATCAGTGAATCCCAAACTTTGACACCATTACCACTGAGCGCAGTCTTCCCCCCCCCCCCCCCCCCTTAACATGGCAGCCTAACTAAACTTCGGAATGGAAAAATGGAAAAGAATGTGACCGAAAATCGATTTTGCGGATAGTAAAACAAAAAATACGGCCAATGCTGTTTCTCCTTCAAAGTATATCCATTATCTGGTCGTGGTGCACACAAGACTCCATGCAGTCGCCAATCAATAATTATTTTTAAAATGACGGAAGATAATATTTAGTTTCTGCGGGTATTTTACTAAACCACCACCTTTTATAGAATGGTGAAGCAACTCTTAAATGCGTCGCCACCGCCAGGAACAATCTCCTAGAAAAGAAAGTCAACCAGACACGTTGAGCGTAGCCACTCTTTGCAAAACGTTCGTCCTCAACAACACTTGCGTCCCTTGCGACACTTCCTTCACCCACACCTCACACCCACCACATAACAAATCTGACATTGTACTCACCAATAAAAAGAAGAAATTAACACAACTAATCGAAATATCCATACCCAATACAACAAATATACAGAAGAAAACAGGAGAAAAAATTGAAAAATACATCCAACAGGCTGAGGAAGTCAAGGACATGTGGCATCATGTTAAAGTTATTATGCCAATTATACTATCAACTACAGGAGTCATACCACACAATATCCATCAGTACATCAACGCAATACAGATACATCCAAACGTATATATACAACTACAGAAATCTGTAATTATTTATACATGTTCAATTACCCAAAAGTTCCTAAATGCAATGTGACATATACCGTACCGTTAAAAGGCAGTCACGCTTGATCAAGGTCCACGTCACTTTCCATTTTTAATCAGACCTAAAGTCTGAGAAAGGAAAGATAATAATATACAAGACATGTAGCAGTATACACAGTTACTGTTGTGCTGTTGATTAAATCGTGTATAGCTACGAAGTGAATGATGAAATAATTTCTGGTGTATTGTGGCAACTAAGCACAACTTTGAGTAGGCATTTCCGTGAGACATTTAAGCAGATGTGCTGTATGGGCTTCACTTTTACTGTTAGTGTTGTAGACGCGGGTTGTAAACTGCGTGTGTAGTGTGTCTGTTGATCCATTGTGGACCCAGGATAGCGGCTGATTAAATGTATACATTGATGTATCGATATTTGGCACACTGCAGCCTTCAGTGTCAAGTTATCGCGAATTCATTATTCGAGTGCTTCCTTCAAGGACTCGTCAAGTCTTCGAAAGAAGCATTCGAATAACGAATTGGCGATACCCAGACACTGACGGCTGCAGTATGCCAATATCGATACATTTGAACGTATGCATGAAGTGCATATAGGGCATTAACATGGCATACTGAAATGCTGCAACTGGTAGTACAAATAAAATAACCAAGATGGTGTGCATACATTTGTTCCGTAAGCTGTAACCTGAATAACACTGTCAGCCATTAATGCTAGTATCTTAGAGTTACCAAATCAGAAATTTGGAGTCAATGTTACGGTCTTACGAAATAGTGGCAAGAGAGATGATATTTCACAAATAATTTAGTTTGGTGACTCAAATTTTCAGTTGGATGTTTGTTCTTTACCCCTTAAAAAAATATTTTACTTGAAGACGTGGTGTCCAAAAGAACACATACCAGGTACTCAGATAATGGATTTCCCTAGATGGGCAATCTTTCTTCAGTGCAGATGCACTAGTACGTCCGACCTCCTGAGGGAATCTCAGAGTAGCGAGTAAGGAGGAGAAGATCATGGACTGCGTGGGAATGCGGGTCGGCCGTGCGGTGCGCCGAAGTGGTCCGCGCGGTTGCGATAACACTGTGTCCCGCTGACGCAGTGCTTGGCGCAGCTGCCTAGTAAGCAGGAGATCTTAGGTTCGAATTTCGGTTCGGCACACAGTTTCACTTGTCGCCGCTGATTCCTCGAAATGTCCCAGTGCAGCTGACATCAGTAATTCCTTTCCTTTCCTCCCTCCCCCACCCCCCTCCACTCTCATTTTACATATAACAACATTTTACCCTGAAGGGTAATTACCCCCACTTTGGGAAACACTGCCTATTGAACCACTGCTTATTGAAACAAAGAAACCAGCCTAAAGTTGCTCCGTGGATTGGATTTGGATTGTTTGGGGAAGGAGACCAGACAGGGAGGTAATCAGTCCCATCGGATTAGGGAAGGACGGGGAAGGACGACGGCCGTGCCCTTTCAAAGGAACCATCCCGGCATTTGCCTGGAGCGATTTAGGGAAATCACGGAAAACCTAAATCAGGATGGCCGGGCGCGGGATTGAACCGTCGTCCTCCCGAATGCGAGTCCAGTGTGCTAACCACTGTGCCACCTCGCTCGGTAGTTGCTCCGCGACTGTAGCTAATGGGTAAGGGTGAATGGGTCGGAAAGCGACATGTTATAACGACATTACACGGGTGCAGGCAAATATAGACTTGAATTTAAGTTAAAGTCGCTGTTGAGTTTTAACATAGTGATTTCTTTTTAAGCAGCAGTTAATGAGTTAATTTGGATACAGGCCAAAAATGATTTATTAACGTCAAAAGCTATTCCAGCACTGCAATCAGATACAGTGCAATCAAAAAATAACTCTTCACTCAAATAATATCCAAAAATGTTGTATCTGCATCCACTCTTAATAAAACATACACTTCCTCGGCAATAATGGTAATTATGAGTATCACTGCCACGTGGGCGACACGCTCAAAAGCTGTCTCTCGACCGTTACCTCTGATTTTAGCTCTCCACCTACTACAGAAGTAACTTCACTGGCACAGAGCGCTCTGGTCGCCTCGGTCTCTACAACCACTACATATACTTGTTTGCGACATCTGTGAATAAACAAATAATGTTGTTCCCCTTACACTGTGCAATGGTAAAAAGGATTTTCAATGCCGAAAAGTGTTACTTCATGTTGTTTACATTTTATTACTAATCAAGAAGTGTCACTACAGACTGGCTGCCCAAACTCGTCAGGCGACACTTCAAGAAACATATTTGAGATAACCTTAACCTGAATTCTGCAATGTTAACGGCGTTGTATTTCGTGGTACATTAGTGATGACCCACTCCGGCTATTCGTGTAGTGCTTATTGTTAAATGAACGAACTGCAGATTGGTCAAGTTAGATTTGATAGCTTTTACTTGTAAGCATGATGAAAAATTTTCGTCCTCAGCATTTAGTCACCAAGCAAAACTGAGTGCTATCGTGCAGCAACAACAGTGTATGAATGAAAAATGATTGTACTAAAATTATTGGCAGTAAAGTATAGAGGTAGTACGTATCTAGCGGTAGAAACCAATGGCTGATGGTGATAGTACAACGCCAATGCCTAGGTTTCGAATGCCATCAGTTTGGTCACCATTCCGCATGGTGGATTCGGTACCGATATCGTTAGTTCTTCATTACTTTTGCTAGTCAGCTCTTTAGAGACCCAAAAGATGTCAGAAACGTCTTATACCAACAGTAGTGTAGGTACTGGTGTGATTGTGCCGATGGCTCAAATTATTTGCTTATTTTATGATTCTCTGCGTGGTGGTGATCAGAATGTATAGCTGAAAAGGTCGAAATACGCCAGCCTATCGTAATAAATACACACTACACGTACCATCTGGTAGACACTAGTAATCCCGCCACACTGAATTGTTACTGGCCGTTTCAAATTCTGTACCTACCAGATACCTCTAGACATAATTTTCTGCTTTCTGTCGTCGTGAAGTCGGCTAGAAGTACTGCAAATCCTCCTGTGCAACAGCAGAGAGAGCACGGCTGTGCACAGCGAGTCTATTTGGACAATAATTTTACTCGACAACGTCTCTGCGTGTCATCGTCCGATACGAAACGCTGAGGGTGGGCAGCGGCGTGTAAGTAGCGAGCCTCCAGTTGCTGCTGTTTCGACCATCGTGTGTAGACGCCGGGTAGCGCCGCATACGGACGAGGTGTGGGATATGCGAGGCGGCGTTACGCCCTCGTGGCAGCTGCGCCTCGCCGCCGGGCAAACGCGGTCTGTTTACTCTGCTCCGGCAGTGGCACCGCTGCCTTACGGCAGGTGGGCTACCAGAGCTGCGCTGCCCGTCCATCTGGTGCGTGGGTCGACGGTTGGTAGGTGCAGCTGCGGCGCCCGATAGTGTACAAGTTAGGTTGCAGCGGGTACAGATCAAGCGAATTTGGTAGCAAGCGAGTTTAAGTATCGTTCTTCTTCAGTGACTGTAGTAGTACAGTTTGTGTCAGAGCTACGCAGCTAACGCAATGCCTCAGGTTAATACCACTGGAAGCACAGGTGAATATCCCCCATAGCATGTTACCGCCGCGGCCAACGCTCTTGCCGCAGTGGAAACACCGGTTCCCGTCAGATCACCGAAGTTCAGTTCTGTCGGGCTGGGCTAGCATTTGGATGGGTGACCATCCGGTTTACCGAGCGCTGCTGGCAAGCGGGGGGCACTCAGCTCTTGTGAGGCAAACTGAGGAGCTACTTGATTGAAACTCAGCGGCTCCGGTCTCTGAAACTGACGTAGCCTACGCCCGGGACAGCACCCTGCTGACCACATGCCCCTCCACATCCGCAACCAGTGCCGACGGCTGGCTGAGGATGTCGCGGCGGCCTGTCGGTACCGTTGGGCCTCATGGCCTGTACGGGCGGAATTTATTTTAGTAATAAGCACTCCTCCGACCAAGCACGTTCGTGGCGCGGTGCGTACTTCGAACAGCTATTCGCCTTGATGATCCGGACATGATTCTCAATGTGGCGTAATGAGAAACATGATTTACTCCACCAGACAATCGTTACCATTGATCGACGGTCCAGTCTCGACTCTCCCGTGTCCACTGAAGTCGTAAAGGTCGGTACCGTTACCATTGGGTAAATATGAGAAGACGATCTATATTTGCTGCGGAGATAGGTGTTGAATAGTGAGCGCGTAACGGTGTGCCACGAAACTCTTGCACCCGCACCAAAATTGTATTCCGTCGTCAGATTTGCCGGATTGCAGTCTACGCCGCTTCGCAGCGCGGGCAAGCATCCGAACTCCACAGTCTGGTTTCACTGTCTTTCAACCACTTTCCGTAGACGCTCACAAACACAGCAGGCGAACATCGGACGAGCTTCGGCGTTTTCCGGATGCTTGTTCGCAGCCGTCGGGACGTAACAGTCTGCCCTTCGTCAAAGTCGCTTATGTGAGTGGATTTCTCCACTTGCGGTCCGTATCGTCGCTAGAATGATTTCCCATTTCCGTCTTTCCCGCCTCTACACTGCTGTGCAAAACTTAAGGACGAAAGTCAGCTTCACATGATGCCAAGTAACATCGATGAAACTTGGACTATACATAAAAATAACTAGTACATTACATCACGGTACAGTAGTTAATTGAAAAAAAAAAAGGCAATGAGACGAACACTCTCTCATTCCAAGAGCTGCTCAACCTACGCCGTTCTGTGTGGTCGTGCATTATCTATGAAAATGAAGTCACTGCCGAATACACCCTCGAAATGAGGCACAAGAGGGAGGAGTGGAGACTCACAGTGACCTCCCCATACAATAACACCTGGACAACCAAAACGAACAAGTTGGGCGTTCCTGCGTGCATTGCCTGTTTTCAGCTCTCGCCTTATAAGGGCACGTCCAGAACCACTACTCAGGCTGAATCTGGTCTCAGCCGAGAGGAGCACGCGGCCGTACTCCTCGCCGGTCCAGCCTCTACGATCTTGCCACCATCGCGAAAGGTGCCGCCGATGTGCGGACGTTAACGAAACAAAACTTACTAGCTGTCCTATAAAGCCCATCCTGATGCAGTCGCCGTGCCACTGTGAAGCATGAGACTGCGCGCCTTGCAACCCTGTTAAATGTGGCTGCAATTGTGCCCGCTGTCTGACATGGGCCGTTTCACCACTCGGAGAAAGTAGCGGCCACTTGCTGCTGTACTTGGCCGTAGCCGACCACCACCTGGCTTTCGGGCAGCAGTGCTTTGTGATTCGGAACTGTCTTCAGACCCGTGAAACAATACTGTGAGCAACATGATAAACGCTGCACCACACTCGTCACACTTCTCCGTACCTCCAGTTTTACGATGAATCTGTCCCTCGTGAACTCTTCCAAATGTTGCCTCCGGACGATACTGTAATGTACGGCCCTACAGTGCACGGTGACTGTTCACTGATGGACGCATCAACTCTGTCTTTCACCGCCGCTTCAGCTGCCTCGTGTTTGCTGGACCAGCTCCGTTTGCCCCCACAGTCTAGTTAAGCTTACGCCATGTGACGACCAGCTTTGTGCACGACTGGGAGACCTGTGGTTACTACAAATTCCAGCACTTCATTTCCACAGAACTGTTAATATGTTAAGTTAGCTACAGTCTGGAACCGCGCGACCGCTACGGTGGCAGGTTCGAATCCTGCCTCGGGTATGGATGTGTGTGACGTCCTTCGGTTAGTTAGGTTTAAGTAGTTCTAAGTTATAGGGGACTGATGACCTCAGATGTTAAGTCCCATAGTGCTCGGAGCCATTTGAACCATTGGTTACTTTACTTTCTCCAGCTCGTTCTCGAGTTCTGCGGAGCAGTGCACATTACCTTGCAGCATCAGGGGTCTGCAAAGCAGCGGGCGAGTTTGTCTCGTGGTGGTCAGTGGTCACAATTTTGTGGCTCATTATTTATAATATCGGAAGTCACTGTTCAGGGTATTAGTTACACAACAAAATACGCGCCTGTTTGTTGTTTATAGACTGCCAACATCCTCATTTGTTTGCCTACACTGTTCATGGATCATTATTATTGAAAGATTGCGACAGTATCATTGCCACTGTCACTTACGGAAGTACATACAGGATCTCCTAATAAGTTTTGGATAACGATTACATCGGTGGTAGAGAATGACAAGTTCAGTACTTTCATCGAAGTGAGGAAGAACTGAAAATGAATATTCAGCTTTTAGCGACATCAATGACTCTCACAAGATAACGCCAACAGTAACTCGCAGCAGCAAAACCGTCGTTCCAAATGCCTGCAGATCATCATCATCATCATCATCTTTAACGTAACTCCGTGCACGAAATCTTTTTGTTTCGCCGCTTGTGCGCATTGATTGTGATGGGTGCGTGCGTAACTGCTGAACAACAAGCGGCCTCCATCACACAGTATTACTGCTACCTCGGCGCTCGGTGCATTAAATGCACCTATGCAAGAGTTTGTAGCGAGTCACGCTCCGCTTTCGACAGCCCGTGATTGTCTGTAAAGAGCGGTCAACTCCACTGTCGACGCGTCACAAATGACGTGTTTTTCCAGGTTGCGCCACCTACGCAGTGACGAAAGCAGAGCAGTTTTCAGAAAAGGGCCCCACGCCTTTTTTATTAGGGCACCCGTTTCTTCCAGAGATACTCACTTCAGACAGTTGGGTTTTGGTATGAGCAGGAGACGCATTCGCAGGACTACTGAGATAAAATCCCCCATTGCAGTTTCCTTGTCGACTATGGTGAACAACGGGCGGTTCCATTTCCCGTCCGGTGCTTGTGGAATTGTCGCTTGTGCTCAGAGTATAGAAAGGTGGTGTTAGTATGTGTGAAATGATATTAATCTCGTCACTGTTTGCAGTTAAACAGTAACGGACTTGAAAAACAAGTTGTACAGCTGACGCCTGTCTCCATGAGATAGCGTAGTACCGTCGGCAGTATAAGAAAGGGCGTGCTGTTCCAGGTGCATCTGGATCTTTCACTACCTCTTATAGAGCACAATTTGGCTGCTGCTTCCTAAATGTAGTCTGGTAGTACAGTATCAGCCAACGGCAGTTAGGCTGTGGCAGCGTCTAGTCCAACTAATAACAAATGAGCGCCCAGTAGTACGTGCGTCTTATATCTGGCAATTTACAGCAGTACCGGGCAAAACAGACTGCATAAAAACTTAAATTACGGCATTTTCATTAATACATAAAGATGTAAAAGTTAGGACATTGATTTGATGAAAATAACATGAAACAAACAACCCAAACAACAAGAAATATTCAGTTCCAAGAAGTATGTTACTTGTTGAACTAACAGTTTCACAGAAAACGAAAGAGGTGGTCATAAAACCCGTCCCAGAAAATCAGAATTTTCCGGAGAACATTCAGCGACGAACAGGAAGCAGGGTTCTACGACCATGTTAAAATTTTACATACTCAGCTTGTGTCTTTAGTAAAGATAAGTTCTTAAAAGCAGTGTATAAATATGCAGAATAACTCAGAATACAGCATCGGTTATATGAGGCAAAAACAAAAACGGATGGGCACTTACACGACGAATTTATGACCAGAGTGGAAGATCAAATGCTGAGGATATCACATCTGTGGGTTTGCAGCGAGCAGCAGGTTTGAGCAGAGAAAAAGCTGACACATTATTTCGCAAACCAGGTTAACTGACCGAGAACTTAAATGTTTATAACCATGTATAATCCATTTAAAATCTTTTTGCAACAGAAATTGTTTCCTTCACTTCACAATTTCACCTTGAATACAGCATTCGAAGAACTTGAACAACCATAATATATGGACGCAAAAAATATAAAAATGGTTCAAATGGCTCTCTGCACTATGGGACTTAACTTCTGAGGTCATCAGTCCCCTAGAACTTAGAACTACGTAAACGTAACTAACCTACGGACATCACACACATCCATGCCCGAGGCAGGATTCGAACCTGCGACCGTAGTGGTCCCGCGGTTCCAGACTGCAGCACCTAGAACCGCACGGCGACTTCGGCCGGCCCATCAACCGAATCTCATGGCGCAGGAGAGAGAAGTGCTGCAAGCTTCAGATGTAGGTCGAACAGCTTTTCTAAAATGGTACCAACCTTCGGTTAGTATGACAAATTCTCTCGTTAATAGCATGAAAAAATATTTAAAAAATCAATGAACGTACGTGGCATCGAAGTATATTATTATATCAAGCAATAGTACTGCTAAGTGTGAAGAATGTTGCAGTGCAACCTCCAGAAAATATTGTAATTGCGGTATAAGATGCCATCCGACGTTGTTCTGTCGACGGTTGGACTGTGAGGGACGCCAGCATTGGCCTGGAGTGAGAGAGAGAGAGAGGGAGAGGGAGGGAACGTTTCATCTGATGGGTGTATTTGTTGCGTCTTCCCCCTGCTGTGTGAACGCTTGCGGACTGGTTCCTATAAATGGCAGACACGCCAGATGCGGTTGCGCTGTCTCACTCACTCACTCACTCACTCACTCACTCACTCTCTCACAATTACAGTCCGATACATATTTCATTGAATCGAAGGATAATGGTGTTAGAGAGTAATCAGGAAGAGAAATGTAGTGATACACGCATGCGATGTAAGTCTGCGATGCAGGTTTACGAAAATTGGCCGAAAATAAATTCAAGAAAAGACTAAGCTGGTCAGTGCACTAAAATTTGCTTTACTTTGCAGTGGAGCTGATAGTGCAGGAGGATGATGATGATTTTTTTGTGTTAACGCAAATGGCAGCTAGAGTAAGCTTTATATCATCACGCCGATAAGTCTAATACCACTCCGGCGTAGGATACATCAGGTGGAACATCTAGTGCATGCAAATAAGCGTAATGAGAATTTTGAAATTAACTAGCGCATACATTAAAGAAACCATAGTACCTCTTCCTTGTGCCCACCTAGAACAACCGAAGATGCCATTACCAGGACAGAATCTGCGTACATACTTCAGCTCTTACGTATTCACGAGGAAGACGAAACTGAGCAAGTAGTAGCTCGCCTAGAGTCGTTACAAGCACTCACTCTTTCACGCTCCAGCCGGGCATGTTCAGGAGGGATACCTTACTACATCGTACAGTGGAATGTACCCTATGCCACAGACTTCTTAAGGATTCACAAATTATGGATGTAGACAGAGGTAGATTATTATTTGCGTAATCTTACTTTATAGATGTTAGCCTACAGCTTCTGCCGTGGCTTAAACGGTTTTATTGTTGAGGAAATCACTTTCCTTCTGTTGGTATCCTTATTTCTTTCCGTGTTGCTCAACAGATTAAATTAGGTGCTAAATAACTAGTTCATTCATACGACGTTACACATCCTCACTGTAGGCCAAATGGACGCAGTTATCTGCTAGTTTTAGAGGCTGGAAGATCGGCATTCAGCAACATAGACGAACAGTCATTCGTCGACTGAAAGACGCCAGACCTTCCTGTGTGTCAGCTGCGAAGCAGCATTTGAAGCGATTATGACGTGGAGCGAAGAGAGGCAGGGGTGCCGGGGTGCGGCCTGCTCCCCCCACTGCTCAGGGCGGACAATGTGGTCCTCGCCCAGCTGTCGGCGCGTCCGCAGCTGCCGCTAGCGCCAATTACCTCCAGCCCGCGGCAGCGACGCTTTCGGTGACACTGCCGTTCTGAACAGATCTCCTGCCGGGACTCGCAGCCGTATCTTCCCTTTACGCTGCCAATGCTCCTTTTAGCTGAACTAAGTACCACAGTACGATTCATGACCGGAATGAAAGCTGCCCTTCTAAACAGCAGAACTCCTCTGGACGAGAGGTATTCGCGTAATGGAAGCTTTGGCGCCTGAACGTATTCAAATGTCTGAAAACGCGAGATGCTGAGAGGCCTAGTTGCTCACACATCAAAAACAGTTTTGCATTACCTCGGTTCCGAGAATTCCGGAACCTGTATAGAAAATTGGAATAGGGATCAACATAAACATCATTTCCGCCCCTTTTACTGCTCGTGAAAACCACACATTGGATGTTGTACCACCATACAGCGAAACCGTCAGAGGCGGTGGCCCAGATTGCTGTACACACTGGTACCTCTAATCCCCAGTAGCGCGTCCTCTTGCGTTGACGCATGCCTGCATTCGTCGTGGCATACTATCCACAAGTTCATCAAGGCACTGCTGGTCCAGATTGTCCCACTCCTCAACGGCGATTCGGCGTAGATCCCTCAGAGTGGTTGGTGGGTCACGTCGTCCATAAACAGCCCTTTTCAATGTATCCTAGGCATGTTCTATAGGGTTCATGTCTGGAGAACATGCTGGCCACTCTAGTCGAGCGATGTCGTTATCCTGAAGGAAGCCGTTTACAAGATGGGTGCGATGGTGACACGAATTGTCGTCCATGAAGACGAATGCCACGCCAATATGCTACCGATATGTTTGCAATATCGGTCGGAGGATAGCATTCACGTGTCGTACAACCGTTACGGCGCCTTCCATGATCATCAGCGGCGTATTTCGGCGCCATATAATGTCACGACAAAACAGCAGGGAAGCACCACCTTGCTGCACTCTCTGGACAGTGTGTCTAAGGCGTTCAGCATGACCGGGTTGCCTCCAAACATATCTCCGACGATTGTCTGGTTTAAGGCATATGTGACACTCATCGGTGAAGAGAACGTGATGCTAATCCTGAGCGGTCAATGTGGCATATTGTTGGACCCATCTGTACTGTACTGAATGGTGATGTGGTTGCAAAGATGGACGTCGGGAGTGAAGTTGCGCATCATGCAGCCTATTGCCCACAGTTTGAGTCGTAACACGACGTCTTGTGGCTGCACGAAAAACATTATTTAGCATCGGGCTTTTCTGTCAGGGTTCCTCCGAGCCATAATCCCTAGGTAGCAGTCATCCACTGCAGTAGTAGCCCTTGGGCGGCCTGAGCGAGGCACGTCATCGACAGTTCCTGTCTCTCTGTATCTCCTGCATGTCCGAGCAACATCGCTTTGGTTCACGCCGAGACGCCTGGACACTTCTCTTGTTGAGAGTCCTTCCTGGCACAAAGTAACATTGCGGACGCGACCGAACTGCGGTATTGAGCGTCTAGGCATGCTGAACTACTTAAAACACGAGCCGTGTACCTCCTCCCTGGTGGAATGACTGGAACTAATCGGCTGTCGGACTCACTCCGTCTAAAAGGCGCTGCTCATGCATGGTTGTTTACATCTTTGGGCGGGCTTAGTGGCATCTCTGAACAGTCAAAGGGTCTATGTGATACAATATCCACAGTCAACGTCTGTCTTCAGGAGTTCTGGGAACCGGGGTGATGCAAAAATGTTTTTGATGTGTGTATCTTAAACTTCAGTTGCGTTCCATTACCGGGCCCACTCGGACACACTTAGCGAGATTCATTCTGCAGGCACGACGTCTAACTGTTTGTCACAGTGGCGTTAACGCACTAGTGAGCTTGGAACACAGTAAGGGCTTGTAAGAACTCATAACGTTGCAGCTTAAGACATCTCGGTAATTTGCCACAGCAGTTACCCTCGAGTGTGTTGCGCGCAGTTCGTTGTCTGGTGGCTAGCGTTGCTGCCTCTGGATAAAGGGATCTCGGTTTCGATTTCCGGCAGCGTCGGGGATTTTCTCCGCCCGGGGACTGGGTGTTTGTGTTGTCATTATTTCATAACCATTCGGGAAAGTGGCGAGACTGGACTGTGTAAAGATTGGGACTTCGTACGGGCGCTGTTAACCACGCAGTTGAGTGCCCCACAAACCAATCATCATCATCGAGTATATTGGAAGTAGGGGAATTTCGTAGCGCGCAAAGTGTACTTGCGCTGATGTTACATCTGCCGCAATGAATTATGTATAATATGCGGCATGCTGAAGCTTTAGTGCGTTTCGTAATGAAGATTACTCTATAACCGTGTGTTTGTGGTTTCCATTGTTTTCGTTAAATTGTGGTTCCCTTTACAGGCTGCCCGCTTACTTCGTCGACAAAGGCCTCTGCCAGACTTTTACAGTCTTCAGCTGTACACACACGTATTGGTATGGCTTCTAAAGTCGACTGCTCATCTTCCGTTAAATCATCTTTCGGTCTTTCCTTATGTATTGCAATCCACCAGAGCTTCCGTCCTCCATCAGTATTCTGTTCGACTGTCCACGTACCGTGCCCACCTGTTAGATTATGCTAGCACACAGGACAGCGTCGCCTAATAAGGGTGTAACTTTTTCTGTGTCTTATTTAGCAAGAGCCAAGTCACGCTGACAGCTACCTTCGTTTCCTTCTTTATTCGTGGGGATGGGGGAGGGTTTCAGAGTAATATATGCAAATGGAACTTGAAGCTTCCGCATTTGTGAAGAGAACATTTCTACGGTAGCTCCTAGTGAGTTTAATTTTTTTTTCCACCACTTGAGCAGGCTGCTCAAGCTCGCTGATGCAGTGTATGTACTGTAGAGTACTCAGACCGCCGGCGGCTAAGCAGTGTCTTTCCCTGCACGCTCTGGACCAGTTGTTCTGCTGCGGATGGATTGTTGCGCAAGTCTGCAACTTCAAAAACAAGATCCGGCGAGACAAATTGTTCTTCTGATTTGGGATCCGTCAGGCTGACGTGGCACAAAAGAACAAAGTTCTACAAGGACCCGCCCTCTATGAAATACTAGCAAAAAAATGTAGAAAAATGGTGAGGAGTGCGCTGCGCTCTGTGCATCCCTGCCTTCAATCCATTACGCTCAAGTATCTCACTAGAGAGCGTTTCCTCTGGCTGAGACGTTCGGTCACTGGCCGCCCGATCGTTGCTCGTTGCTAGCTGCGAGCGGTCGGTTGCCTCGGGGCCACTTCCGGCCCGCTGTTGTCGGGGACGGTCCTGTCCTTTTCGAGAGCTGCTAAAGCGTCCGTGGGCGGCGCGCTGGTTACCGCTGGCCCGCTAATCCGCGAGCTCCGGTCTGTGGACCAGAGTCGGCGCCACCAGGCTCCAGACGGGGCCGCAGTTGGGCAGCGGGCGACATGACGGTCCGGGCCACCTCAGGTAGGGACAGCTGAGCTCCGACGAGTGAGTCCTGTGTCATCAGCGGCCGCCGCCACTTGGCGTTCACTGCCGGGTCAAGGTCTGCTCGAGACTCAATCTCGAAATACCGTCTACAGTTATGTGCTTCCTTTTTGTCGTGTCTTCAATCCACCTTCTATTAGATCTTCGTCACAGGCCTATCTATAGCAAATCCAGCACCGAACTTCCTTGCTCCGTCTACCAAACATTCGTCTTTCTATACCTCCAGCCTATCTCCATTACATTCTTCTCGTCTCCAACTGGAGTATGTTGCCCGAGCAGCCGGATCTCTCTCTCTGTCTCTCTGTCTGTCTGTGTGTCTGTGTGTGTGTGTGTGTGTGTGTGTGTGTGTGTGTGTGTGTGTGTGTTTTGCAACAAACAGATTGCGTCCGTACGTTGTTTGCGACTGAAAACGCAGAAAAAGTTCCGTTAATGTGTCTACATAACTACTCAGCGATTCAGAATTACGCAAACAAGTTCTTCGCGCAGCCTAAATGTTAATAACGGAAAGCACTCAGCCATAAACTGATAGATGTCGTCCGTCAAGGTATTTCTGGTTCCCGGATAATACAGGTCACCGTATCTTTTCTGTAGTACTGAACAGTAGCATTAAGACTGATAATACGATCCTTGACTGAACACTACCGGACGGGATGGCGAATAAGACCCACAGACGTCGCTGACGTGGTTGTTTCAAATCCCAGTGACACACAATTCTAGGAGCGTATATGGTATCTGCCCCCATACGCGCCTCAGTAATAGAAAAGCTGTCCGTTTCTAGGTGTAGCATGCAAAGTACAATCCTTGTAGCAGCAGCGACTACAGAAATGGGCACTGTACAAAGATTTCCTGATTGTCGTCTAGAGTGAAGCGCTTTTATACAGTGACAGAGAATGATCGTTCAGAGTTTATTACTAACGCTACAGAATGAATGGTGCTATAAATACAACAGTACAGATTTTGCGTCGCCTGATGATTGTTTTGTTCAGAACTGTTAGTATATAAATGTTTCATCAACAACCCGAGCTCTTACATAAAAATGAAGTTTCTTAAATATTTGTTTACAGCTACCTTAGGAGTCCTAGAAGTGGAATCGATCTAAGTTGGTAATCTGTTCGGAAGTATCACAGAAGTGCAGCCTCTGCTCCAGCATGCAACACAGGATTCTCCCTTCTGTTCTGTAGCAGCATCAACGCATTGCTTTGTCAACGTCCTTGCGAGGTGGATAAGCAGAGTACCATCGGATCACTACGTGAAGGACCGTCGGGCGTGGTCAGTTCGTGGATGGGCGACCGTCCGCGTAACCGCGCGTTGTTGGCACTTCTGCTTTTGCCTTTCCGGCAGAGACGACAGGAGGGGCATTGGCGTCAAGTACCTGATCACCTGTCTTCGCGCCAATGTGCTGGATTAAATTCCAAACCTCTCTCAGTGCCTCACGGGGCGAGGGAATGCGACACTATTGTTGATAATCAGTCCGTTGGAGGGGGACGTTAAGCTCAGGGGACCCATGGTGGTTTTAGAGAGGCGGCGGCTACGTGCCGCCGACGGCTTTCACTCTATCACCACCTCCAACACGAAAATATACCATTAGTCATCTACATTTAACAGATACGCTTATACAAACAGCTCTCATACTTTGCGAAGGAAAGGTGACGGCTGGCGCTGTGTATAGGAAACACATTTCCCGTTTGGCGTCTGAAACAGCCCTTCGGAACTGCCTGGCGTTCATCCCAAACGACTTTAATTTTACTTAACGTATTGGTCGATGTTTCTCACTAATAATTATGGTCTGCTACATTTTGCCATCATCGAGTAAACCATCGAGCCTTTCGTTACTCGCCGACGATGTAGTAGTCCAATGCTGCTCTACCTTGGTAATGTGTATCGTGTTGTTTACAGTACTGAACGGGGCCTTCAGGGTTCGCAGCTGAGAGTGAGACGGCGCGAGACGAGGGTTAATGTCGGTGAGGAGTCGCCAGCCAGACCACGGAGTACGCTGCAGTGCAGATGCCATGAATAACGCACAGCCCTAGGGCAGCGCAGAGCAGAGCAGAGAAGAGACGTGGCTGACTTTTTATTCATAACTCCCTAGAGCAGCCGGCAGCTCTCTCTCTCTCTCTCTCTCTCTCTCTCTCTCTCTCTCTCTCTCTGTGTGTGTGTGTGTGTGTGTGTGTGTGTGTGTGTGTGTGTGTGTCGGAAATCTGATTGCAGCCGTCAGGCAGTAATGTCGGCGCTTTTTGTTCCCTCAGAAAGGAACGAGAACCTCCATCTCCTGGCGCTTATCAGGCTAGTTTACAACGTAGAACTTGGGAAGTCGCCGTTTCGCCAGTGAGAACATCCCTTTCTCATAGTCTGAGATTTACATAAGGTCTCTCTTAAACAGACAGCGGAACAAGAACGAAACAGTCACGAAGGAACGGACTACTCATAAAGCTCCAGGTGTCTGAGAGGCAAAGTTGCCTTGGCCGAGTTCCGAACCAGATCCTTCCTGGTATTGGTTCTCTGTACGGACGGTTCAGTGAACAAGGTGGATGAAAAAATGCACTTTATTTAGATTCTCGTGTGCAACTAGGATTTAAGCACAAACTCCCGAAGGAAATTCCTTTAATGACGGTAGGTCTTACGTCAGGTTCGGTCAGTTAAAGTATTGTCATCTGGTACCAGAAGAAAACATTTTCACGTTGATTCAAAATCTGACAGCTCGGGCCTGAAGCATTTTTATCGATGGCGTAAAAACCACCGGATAGCCCAGGCCATAACAGCGTTCCGAAGCCAACTGAAAAAGTGGCGCAGTGTTACCTTGTACCGGAGTAAAGTGCACAGGAACACAGAAGGAAATGCGACTGCCGATTCTCTTGCTAGTGAAGAAGTGATCTCGTGTAAGGAAGATGATGCACATGTCCCAGCGGAGAGTCCAGAGACTGGCAAGGCTCGCACATAGCTAGAAGAAAACATTACGCTCAAAAAACGCTTGTACTGCCATCAAACCAGTATGATGATGAATACTCGTGTATCTCTAAATCTGTAGTTTATGTAGTGAATCCTTTTCTCATTCCATCTCATCGCATAAGGAAAGCCCTATCTCTACTCTGTAATTCTGGTGAAGTGGAAGATAAAAATCACACCTCTTTTGAGTGGATTAACCAGTAATATCGAACGTAAAGGTTCTTAACGAAATTTATGAATAAGAAATATCCGTTAGTAACATAGAAAGACGTTAGCAGACACAGAATATGCTATATATAAATAACCCATTGCTTCTGTATGCGGAAAAATGAGTAACTGGTGGGAAATTGAGCTTTTAATCCTTGTTGTATTCTCGATTGGTTTTGCCCGTTGTTTATGTCAAAAGTATATGCGTGTTTATAACACGGATGGCTGTTAAATGCCTTTCATGTTTATAAGAAATTTTTTTCTTATTTGTACTAGTTACATGTATTTTGTTACCTTTACGTGAGTGCATGTGTGGGCCATTCGCAAAGGCCCATTATCTGAAAAGAAGTGTAACTGTAAGCGGTAATCATGTGTGTTTTAGAGTTCTTCCTTTAGTAATGAGTTCTAGGGAACTTAGAGAACAACTGAGGATAAAAGGAAATAATAGTTTATTACATCATCAAAGCATACCCTACTAAGTTTCTTGCCAGGAGCGACGCAGTAAGATGTCCTTGATGGAGAGTCATATACAGGCGCACATGCAGTGCCTTACATGCCCAGGAACGTGTAATATGACGATTATCCTGTTACACCTCAGCGGATAAAATACGACGCAACACCGTTTCAACGTACGTGAAGATCTTGATAACCAAATCCTATCGCGTGAGAACTGTACGTTGTTCATATTTTCTAAGTGGTCTTTGTATTACTGTAATGGCAGGCATCTAGCACTAGAAATAGGGGTATGTCAAGTTCACGCGAAACGTTGAACTGTAAAAGCCTTTCGCAGCCTAATTAAAGAATAATAGCTAATCAGTTACGTTATAGATTTGGAAGTAATATTATTTCGAGATTTGGGGGTAGAACAATTAAATCGACTCGGATGTTGGTAAACAGAGTAGCGGGGTTAGGTGTATTCGCAGAATGATAGGAACTTGCTGCAGAGACCGCTTAAAACACGCTAGTTCGACCTTCTGCGGGACGCACTTCACGTCGGAGTGACAAGGGGATCGACCGCGTGACGAGCCGGTCAGTGAGACTCGTCACCGGCAAGCGGGTGTAGCAGAAAGGTTCAGAAAACTTCACTGGCAGGCACTGAGAAGAAGACGTCGCTTTCTGGCCAGGAAATGCTTGGCAAATTCGCCGTAAGTGAACGCATTACGAGGACACTTTATTCGTGTTAAAACTTAACAGAATATCCTCAGGTCTTGAAGTTACGCAGAAACATATCGGCAGAACTGCTGTGTGAAAATAATTTGTAGATCTACTACTACTACTACTACTACTACTACTACTACTACTGTGCCAGTCCAGTGTCAGAACCGTCTCTCTCACGGACAACGAAAATTATAAGAAAACTGTGCGAAGAGGTATCTCGGTAAGTTTCTCCTCTGATGTTCATCTCCTGCGGGACTAACTGCTTTTTCCGCAGCCACCATGCTTCGCGCATTGTGTGGCACCGACGCCATTAAACACGAGCAGACTTGTACTCCAGTGTGATGGGTGGGTGCCTGCCACCTGTAAGACGGGCCATTAAGCAGTGGAGATAATTGCGCCTGGCGAGTTCGGCGCACCTCTGGAGCCCAGAGATTCCAGACTGCTGTAGTTTCCGTGCTCCTCCCCTCGCTCGGCCCTCTGTTTTTCCAGCCTCGGCCCCCGCTCCTCCTCCAGACAAATTATCGTCTCCATAACCCTTCACCTCCGCAGCCGCCGGCTTTGAGGGCCCCGCTGCGCCCCTCGTGTTTCCCGAACAGCTGTTGCCTTGTCCCCCCTCCCCTCCAATCCTCCATCCCCATTCTAAGAATCACCCCGTAAAGTTTTACTGAGCACACAGCCATTCACAAGCAACAGCAGACGTGGAAACGCTATCCAAGTCAGTTTAATGGCTCTTTGTTTTGGTTGTCGCACCTAACTTCTGAAAATGCCGCGTTCCTAGAACTTACTCGGTAGGGATAATTCTGCTCTAGATCTAGTGTACAGATGTTCAAGAAACTTCAGAAAACTTCACATTATACTCTGGCAATCTTATTTCGAACTCTCAAGATGTTTTCTTCCAGTACCGCTCACCTAGTACGCGCTCTGAATCCACTGGCGTCCCGTGTCTAAATTCAGCCGCAGTATGCTATATCTCAACACCAGTTGCTTCTTGTGGGGCATGTATAGTGTCAAATACACACTGAAAATTATCAACCCAAAGATAAGTTAAAATACCTCAGCGCTTTACTAGGTACGGTCCCATTGGGGGTGGTAGCACCTTCCAGTTCTCAGACCTATTGAACTTGCTTACCAAGCCACTTGAAAAGAAATGAAATGTGTGGTTAGGCCTCCCGTAAGTCTTTCGAATTGACGCCACTTCGGCGACCTGCTCGTCGATGGGGATGAAATGATGATGATTAGGACAACACAACACCCAGTCCCTGAGCGGAGAAAATCTCCGACACAGCCGGGAATCGAACCCGGGCCCTTAGGATTTACAGTCTGTCACGCTGACCACTCAGCTACCGGGGGCGGACACCGAGCCACTTACCGCAGGTACATGGGCAATCCACTCCATGTGCAACTCGCCTTCATCTACATCCACACCTGCTAACCGCTGTGAAGAGCATGGCAGAGGGCACTTACCATTGTAGCAGTTATTAGGGCTTTGTGACGTTCCATTCGTGTATAGACCGCGTGAAGAATGGCAGTTGAAATGTCTTCGTGTGTGCTGTAATTATTCAAAGCGGCTTAGCGATCCCTATAGGAGGGATTGTGGTTGTTTATACTTCAATTCAGCACTTAAAAGTTTTGAAACTTTGCAATTAGGCTTTCACTGGATAGATGCAAACTATCTTCAAGCGTCTGGCACTTCAGTTGTTCAGCATTTCCGTGACACTTTCCCACGCATCGAACAAACCTGTGATCATTCGTGCTGACCTCTGTATAGATTCAGTATCCGCTTGTAGTCCTACTTGACGCAGGTTCCACGCACTAGAGCAATATTCTAGGATGGGTTGTAAATGTGTTTCGTGCCCAGTCTCCTTTTCCCCAGTATTCTACCAATGAATCGGACTCTGTCACAACTAAACCATTTAATATCGCTACAACTCGTTACACCTAGGTGTTTATGCTGGTTCGACACATTCCAGTTGTGACTCAGTGACTTTATATTCATAGGATACCAAGTTCTTAAAGTTGTGTGAACCGCACTTTTTACATTCCTGGACATGTGAACCAAGTTCCCAATCTTTTCCACACTTTTAAATTTTGTCACGATCTGACTATTTACGCTCCTTTTTTCAGACGGTATTACTGAGAGAAGCCGTTTGCACATTAATAAATCGTTATGTTGGTGTAACTGAGAGTCGTACGTTCATGTATTGCAGAAATATTCCTAACGTTGACAGTCTCCGTACTATTGCGAAATTGAAAAAAAAAACCGAAACAGGATAGTCGTTTACTGCAGTTAAAAATTGTCTCAAGCTTTAACACGATCCCTTTTACGTCATGTGACAGACAGCGTACTGCCTCTGAAACTCGGTTTCCTTTTCTTTCAGACTAATATGACGTCAGGTTCATGTAACGAGACTGACTGCTGGTGTTGTTGCAAAAGAAAATCTTAGATACTTAATTACATGGTAAAAATTAAGCTTTGAAAGATAGTATTAGCGTTGAAGTTTTCCCTCCGATGCCAGAAGTCTAACGTAGTATTTTTCTCAGAACAAAACGAACCGTCCAACATCTGAATTTTCTAGCTAAGATTTGAGGTACCTGATGTCTTCGACGATTCCGGGTTTGAGTTACTTTTATCAAAGCTGAAAACCATGAAGGAAGACATCGGTCTGTCATAACATGACATGATGGGACAGCATTGATAGTGAAGCAGGAGGCAGCAGGGAGTAGGAGCGTGCGTTACAAAAGACGCTTCGGCTGTCATAACTGATAATCAGTAAAACTCTCACGGGGAGGAGATAAAACATTTCCTTCTTGTAATTAATACTAATGGCGTTCAGCGCTACATCGATGCATCATAAACACAACATTTCCTAGTTTTGAGACAAAAGGTTTTCCGCATTAAAATACTCGTTGCTGTATTGCATTTATTTCAGTGCATTGTCTTACAATTGCACTTCTACTCGCGGGTATTCACTATTTCCATTAACGTCTTCAAGCATATGATCTTCCACGGCGATTTATGGGACAGCGAGTGAGGCTGCACGATCGTGTCAGTACGCTAAGACGAGAACCGGGAAAAACTAAATCACTCAACTTGATGTTTCCCGTTCACTGGTAACAAATAGGTGGATGAGACTCACTACAGGCTATTAAGCTCAACGGTTGCTAGCAACAGTGAGCAAAGTACGGAAGGAGGGCGCCCAGTCAATAGTCTGCCTGACCCATCCGTTGTATGTTTGCTGGTCCGGGAGTTAGGTCAGAGATAAGACGGCGTTGTCCACCAGCAGGAAGACGCCGTTAAAGTGTACCATACACGACTCCAAAGCGGAAGCGCCGTCCCTCAAAGTGAGGGAGTGCCGCGACAGACGAGCGTTGCGTTCTGGCGATCTGAGGGCAACGGTACTCAGAAGGAGAATTATTTCATTTTCTGATAGCCGACAAATGTTGAGCTAAGCAACCAAAGAGCACCCACACTAAGCAAATGTTACATGCATATTTTATTTCCCGTCTGGCGACTCAAATAAAAAAGACCGTATCAAGAATTTACAATCTTTAGACGAAAACACACAATTTCCGGCCCGTAGATATAGATTGACATTTGTGTTCGATAAATACGAAATTAGGAGGTTGTAGAGGATAACATGTCATAAAAATACACACTACACTAGCATAGAAGAAGAATCATGCTACTGTTTCCTCCACAGTTTCCAAGTGGATACGAAGAAACAAAATCGAAAACTTAGTTTCATTTTAAGCTTGTTCTCAAACCTACCACAAACGCATAAATGAATGTACACTCCAGAAAGTGAACTCAATAGCTGTTTTAGCCCCATCACGCACAAAGCACTTCACACAATTGTTTTCTCAGATTTACTGAAGCTGTGCGGCTGTCAGATTTTATTTACATGACAACACGGTCTCTCGAACCCTCCGGGTCAAATTGAAAAAGGTGATAGTGGGTCCTCAACCAGTTATATTGAGATAAGGAACCTATGGTCGGAAATGCATATTTACTGTGTTACGGACACAGAAAGCGTACACCGTATAACAATGTCGCTCACGGAGACTTCTCAAAATGTTGACCGCCAGTCTCAACGCATGTGTTGCGCCGGTGCCCACAGCTCTGCCGCACCCTCGCAAAGGTTCCGGGTCTCTGTCTGTACACGGGAACAGGCTGCAGGTGATGAACAGAGTACGACCTGACCACCAGACACACACACACACACACACACACACACACACACACACACACACACACACACACACCGTTCGCAGCTTAGCTCATGGTTCGTGCTTCGCGTGACGACCGCATGAAATGCATCGGCACATTAACCTGTGACGCATGCGCTCGTCACTTTGAACAATTACTGTGAGCTTCGTTCTTATTATGCGGTGTACGCTGTGTATATCCGGGACACGATAATTATGCAATTCCGATCACTGATTCCAATTCTCAATATAATCGGTGGACCCACTACCACTGGCTTCACTTTGATCCAAAAGGTTTGAGGCAACCTGTGCGTATATTTTTTGCTATTACGAAATTCGTCAGTGAAGTAGGATCTGACTACCGATAAATCGTTTAGGTAGAAATATCCCGACCACAAATGGGCTTCCCGTGTACACTGAAACCTTGGCGTCTGAAAGCTGAGAAATATTGACCGCTAGTCTCTTCACGACGTTATGTCTTCTTAACAAGACGCTCCATCCTTTGCGAATACAAGCGACGGAAACAAATTCTACGAGTGTGAACTCAATTTGCCTTCTCCCTGATAGCGGCTGAAATGCGTCAGGAAACAGATGAGACAGATTTTTCAAACAAAAACTCCAGTGTTAGCTACGTTGTACAGACGAGGTCGGACTGTACACTTTTGTGCTGTACGTGTCCCTTCACGTTTCCACTTCACTATCACATCGGAAACAGTGGACCTAGGAATGTTAAGGACTGTGTAAATCTCGCGTACAGAGGTATGACACAAGTGACACCCAGTCACCTGACCACGTTCGAAGTCTTTCGGATCCGCGGAGCACCCCATTCTGCTCTCTCACGATGTCTAATGACTACTGAGGTCGCTGATATGAAGTACCTAGCAGTAGGTTGCAGCACAACTCACGTAATATGGAAAACGTATGTTTCTCAGGGTGTCCGGATACTTTTGTTCACATAGTGTAAGTAACAGTCGTTGAACCGTAAGCTTCCTTTCTCCGCATTGCAGATAGTAGGCTAGTCTGACTGTGGCATATGACGCACACGACTGCTAAGAAGCGACAAATTTCCGAGAATGTAACAGTGAATGGAAAATCATTGTAAATAAAACTGAAACCTCACACTGCTGAGAAATGTGGGCATATTAGGAAAACCCTCATAAAATAAAAACCTTAAATAGCTTCCCGGTGAGAGACCCGAATTAGATTCATTAAGCGTGCTCCTTCACCCAAACTCGTGGTAAACCGTCTTTCTGCACATTCTTGAGATTTCCTCAGCGTGTGACAGTTATCAAGTAGGATTAGTAGAACAGAGATAGAGAGAAGCAACTGGTTCATAAGAGCGAGAACATGAAGCAAATGCCTGTCAACTTGAGTCTCAGGTAGTTTACGAGAGGTGTTACGCATCACGGAGAGGTTTATGGCTCTGAGCACTATGGGACTTAACATCTGAGGTCATCAGTCCCCTAGAACTTGGAACTACTTAAACCTAACTAACCTAAGGACATCACACACAACCATGCCCGAGGCAGGATTCGAACTTGCGACCGTAGCAGCAGCGCGGTTCCTCACTGAATGGCCTAGAACCGCTCGGCCACAGCGGCCGGCTCTACCTAACACGGCATCACGATAAGGCATCCGCACAATCATCCCTGTTGCTGCATGACTGTTGTACAAAAAACCAAACCATTGTGCTGCATCATCCTCCGTAACCACCAGACTTGGGCCTGCGAAAACCCAGCTCAGTAGACGGAGATTTCCAACGATAGACGAGATAAAAAAATCGTCGACGGAGCTTGTAGCGATCCAGCAAGGGGCGCATCAAGACTGCTTCCAGAAGTGGAAAGTCCTTGTATTTGTATATGTAATACAAGCGCTATGGCGAGGGTCCCTGCGACAGTCCTATTAAGCCTTCAGCCGTTTACTAATTAAGTGACTACGGTAATCTCGTTCAGCCGATTCTTGAGTAATGGTCATAAAGTTGGGAGCCGTGATGAAAGAGCCATGAATTGTCTCACCACATTTCAGCCGTCTCGACACGTCACGAAAACACTATCGATTAACAGTTCGTTCCTGTGGCGCGAATACGCGATTACTAATCCTTGAAAGTCAAAGAGAACTATCAGCAGGGCTTTCACAGTTGACCTGACCTGACGAGCTACTTTTGGTCTTGGAGATTATTTCCCGACCCAATGTGAGTATTGAATCTTGGTGTCAACATCATAACCGTAGACCCACGTCTCATCAACAGTTACGACTCTCAGCGAGCATCTCGTTCTCATTTGCGCCATGCAAAAGCTCTTCACAGATTGCAAGGCTATTGTCTCTCTGGTCTTGAATCTTGAGCCGTGGGCTGAACTCGGTGGCAACACTTTGTATTCCAAGATACTGTCAGGATTCCATGACATGTTACACTTGAACATGATCCACTTGAAATGTTACATTCTTCTGCAGTCTTTTGGAAAAGCAGTTTTCGAGTGGCACGCACAATTTCGTTGATGCTCCTGACATGAGCGTCGTCGATAGGCTTCCTGAACGAGGGATGTCTTTCACACCGGTCGGGCCATTTTTAAACCGTGTGAACCATTCGTAACTGCGAGAATGGTCCAAGCATTCAACACTGTAGGCTTCCTCCATCATTTGGCGTGACTCGGTAAAGGTTGTCTCGAGTTTCCCACAAAATTTAATGCTGACACGTTGCTGCTCTAAATCCGCCACCTTGAAATTTGCAAACTGTGCAACACAACGGCCTACCCAGTACAGCACTGAACAATAACAGACATACAACAATGAAACTTCGTTCAGCTACACTTTAAGCACACGTGTGCGCAGCGATGCCAACTGAATTTCGCTCCAACACACCATTGAACTTTTTTGAACAAACCTTATAAATGCGGAATGGAGCGCAGCAGTTACCTGGTGTGTGTGTGTGTGTGTGTGTGTGTGTGTGTGTGTGTGTGTGTGTGCGCGCGCGCGCAGTCGAGGTCGACTCCTAGTTCTGGGGATGCGGCCAGGCGCAGCCCCATCCAGCTGTCACGGCTGCCGCTGCGCGCTGCCCGGGAGCACAGTACAAATCGCACGGAACACCAAGTTCAAGACGCTTCTGGCTCACTTTGCGTCCCGTTTTCTACACTCGCTTACAAAGCGGAACGTGAAATTCCTTAAATCAGTTTCAACACGCGAATTAACCTTTTCGTCCGCTTACTAGACGCAGTAGCTGGAACACGTTGTAGCGTCCATTAGCGGTTTTATTACTCCAACCCTGCGTTAGTGCATATAAACATCACAGATCGTCTACCAAACAGAACTGATATCAGCTGTAGCTGTACGGGCGTGCCCGTAGGGAGAAAAATTACGATCTTTGCTAACTGTATTCGCATCCTACACCGTCAGATAGGAATATCGTTTCAGTATCAGTTTGAAGACAGGCAGAATATTTATCTACAGTGGCTAGAAGGAAGTTTACGCAGAATCGTGTGTTACGAATCTTAAAACAGTTTTGCCTTCCGTCGCTATTGTCCTCGTAACTCAAAATACTGGCCAGCTGCCCGCTTTGAAAACTTCCAGCACCCCCGTACCTTCAATTCGCAGACTTACTTCCCTTGTTTACAATCAGTGACAAGATGTACTAAAAATGGGAATATAGGAAGTAGCCGCATGTATCTGAGTATTACCTGCCTCCGCCTGAAGGAAAAAAAAAACTTCAGAAATATCGCACAAACCATACCTCGTCAGTCCTAAATGTTTTTGACTGCACTAACAAGAAGTAAGTTAAGAATTTGGTTTTGATTGTTCCGTGTTCTACGTGGTGTGCCCCCCACTCGAGAAAAACGCCCAGAACGTCCATACAACTGTGTAGAACTTACGGAAAAGTTCTACTTTCGAATGTAGATAAACTCGCGTGTAGTTCTTATCGATAATAGCACGTGTTGTCATAGATGGTGATCTTTTCTCTAAAGGAACTTTGCATTTCAATCGATTCACAGCAGACGACCATGCCTCGTTATTGTTGGGGAGTCAAAGTGTAGGTAGGACAAACTTCGCATAAATTTCTCTCTTCGTCAGGAAATTGTAGTGAATCTCTTTAACATTTGACTTAGAAATGAGCCCCCATCCCTATTTGTGACACAGCCACGATGAGACAGTCAGGGCAGACCTCCACTATTTAACACTGCCTGCTCACAACTGACTAGTGAATATACGTATGTTGTTTACAGTTCGTAATTCAAAGTGCGACAGTAATTACTGCGCTGACGTGGCGTGTACGCTAGAGGTGATGCCAGTCTCGTAACGTTTTGGTCGGACGTTATACACAGTTACATACATTATAGATAGCACGTATTGGTAGCATTTTTATATGCTTGATGACGAAGAAACGCAATTTTTCAGTCATTTTGAGTTTTTTCTAGAATGTTTAGCTCTTTGCGTCACACCACACATTTTTACAAAACTTTAAATTAGATTGTATTTTCTGATTCTAACGGTAAATATTTTTATTTCTGACAAACACTTTGTATGAAGTGCTAAGTTTTATGCACCGTAGAGACGGCATGAGGCTCTCACTATGGACACGATTTGTAACAAAAAGGTTTTGAAGATGACAGTTATATCTGTCGAAATCGATCTTGGCTATTAAATACCAAATTAGAATTAGTTCCCTCTCCCTAACTTCGATCCTGCATACTCTGTCGTGTAGCAGGATTAGCGTAAATCGCAAATGATGAATCGGAAGAAAGGGGCTCTAATGCCAAAAGCTTTAGAATAAATGGATGGATGCGTAGGAAAAGGAAAGTCTCCAGAGCGGTGAAGTTTGTCTAATAAAAAACTAAGCTCCGGTACACTACGCTGAAGTCTTCATTTACCTGTTTCTCTTGGAGTTTTATCACTGAACAAGACAGCTGAGACACTGCTGGAACACTGAACTCTAGGTCGGCAGGGTGCCGGTTCAAAGCACCATCCAACAGTTAAGATTTACGTTTTCCGTAGTTCTGCTAAGTGCTTAAGGCAAATAGCGTGGTGGTTAGTTTGCACAGGGTACTGTCGATTTATTTCTGTATCTCTCCCCTATACTAGATTGTGTTCAGTCTTGAATGATCTCATTGTGGGCGCAACATTAAACTCTAATCTTCATTCCTTTGTGCTGTCACTTTCTGGTATTTATGACAACGTTCGAAGAAAGTTCTTCCCAAGCGTTTTCAATTGGAAACCTTCAATAATCAGCTTTGGCAGCCAGCAACTACCGTCTAGGTTTCCGTAATACTACGTAAACCTTCCGTAATGCCCTGTTGGGCTTTCGTGTCAGTGAGCGTCGCACAGCAGCTGCAGGATACAGCCGCCTGCAGACAACGTCGGCGCACGCGCCTGTCACTTGCGAAACACTTTTCCTGCGAACTGCTGGCCTCGCGGAATTGAACCGCAGACCGCGTATCGTTTCGCAGCCCACGAGAAGCGTATAAACTTTCATACCTGTGCCTTTCGCTTTCACTGCGGATGGCGGACAATGGAGTAATTTGAAAGAAACTCAACAGATCCTTCAAGAGATATGCTAACAGCCCTCACAGGCCGCCAATAAAATCAGACGACTTCGAATTGCGTAAATTCCATTCGCAGGAGTGACTCGATCATTACATCATCAGTAAGAAAATTCGTGCATCGAATTTCGTAAGTGCGGCTAGCTCTAACGAACTAAATTTTATAGAACTGGAGAAGAGGTCTTATCAATTTATGCGATCGTAAGTAGTTCATATGCAAGGGGTCGACAGAGGATCATCAGCTGTCTTGTGATAAGAAACCAATGGTCGGAAATGAATATTTCAGGCGGTAAGCAATCCGTGTGAGGCCTGTCGGTAAACTACTGATCTTTAACGTCGCGAAGCACCTGTGTGAACAACGCCACACCCACGTAACGAGGCTGCGGAGCACAAAACCAGTTGGTGCCAACCTCTGAAGCTATTGACCACGCCCCCTTAAGTTCACGCCAGCATATCGACCGGCTTCACCACCCACAATTCTGGAACAGTAATTCGGACTTGGGTGTCCACGGCTCTCGATGACTTCTGCTACTCAAACTGTTTTCGCTTCGCAGTGAACTTCACTTGGAGTGCCGCGCCGTTCTCGAACCACGTGCTGTCACTGCCGCTGCGCTGAATCTACCGCCTGAACGGATTGGTAAACACTGCTTCCCACGTCGCCAATGGTAGCGCTATCTTTAAGAACAGCACGCACTTGTCCGTGATGGGTCAACGGCGGACTGCACAACAGTCGACGATCGATGGTGCATTATTCATTATGGGAACACGCAGACAAGCGCTTAACGTATGAAACAGGCGGGCGCAGCGCCCAGAAGGTCGAGGGAATGTACGCAGAAAAGTTTCACTACGGGGATCAGTTTGAAGGAAAGAAATGTGACGACATGGACAGAAAATGGACCGTTCAGGGCACAATCAGTTGGCAAAGGTTGTCGACAGTTTTTTTTCCGCTTAGTACAATTTGAGCAGATAATATTAGATGAGGTGCGAGGAGATTCTCGAAGCATCCTTTAAGTTCTCCGTGAAATCTAAAATTCAAAGAACTAAGGGAACAGCAAATACTTCAGTGTTGTGAATAGCGTGTGCAAGCACTGGAGCCAAATGAATCTCTATTACTAATAACTCATGTCCTACGGTGGAGAACACTGCAATCCGCGGTTTGAGACACAGGGCAGACGGTATGAGCCTGCATTGTTCCGAGAGAGTACGTAGAATCGGAGTTAGGGAGAGGGGACTAATTTTAATTTGGTATAAAACATTCAACAGCCAAGATCGGTTTCGACAGATATAACTGTCATCTTCAAAACATTTTTGTTACTAAACGTGTCCATTGTGAGAGCCTCATATAATGTTGTCTTTACGGTGCATAAAACGTAGAAATTCATACAAAGTGTTTGACAGAAATGAAAATATTTACAGTTAGAATCACAAAATACAATCTAATTTTAAGTTTAGTAAAAATGTGAGGTGTGACTCAAACAGCACATCGTTTTAGAAAGAAAAAACGACTTCAAAATTGCGTTTCTTCGTCACCAACTATATATACTAATGCTACCAATACGTACTATCTGTATTGTATGTAAAAGTGTTTTAAATTTGTCAATAAAGAACTAAAAACTTTTTCAGACCATTAGTTCAAACGAAATACTCAGTGTGGTATCTTACATCATTTAAATGAATTCGACCCAGAATGGAAACAATCTGCTTTTTCGTTCGTAAGAAACCCAACATTCTCCCGTAAGCCGTAGTCCAGGGTTGTAGTTCGCACAGCGTCGCTGGTTCCACAATGACTCTCCGCCTCACATACGTCCGTGAGTCACAGCATTGTGGCCAGCCATTATGTAGAGCGGAACTTCGCTAGGAAGGGCTGGGGCACGCGAAGGTAACCTCAGTCATGTACAAAAAGTCGCAGATATCCAAAACGTATACGCACAAAACCATTTTTTTGCTGCGACGTTAAGAGTTACAGCCCTTCCATTCTGTTGACGCTATGAATTAATCAGCATTGCACGTGGCAGCCAGATTTCCAGAGTCCACTTACAGTTACTTACCTACGAAAGTCCACGTACTTCCAGGACACAGATTGATGATAATACCCTCTTCCTTGTCTCCCGTTTGAGACAAGTGCACTGGAAGTAAAGTCACGCGCCGGAGAGACTACGCTGGTACTGTGCAACAACTCCCCAGCACTGATAACGGTCCCAGTACGAAGAGGTGGAGTGTCGAAAAGTGTCTGCAGTTATGTTTCAGTGAAACCATTCATTAATTAATGATTAGATCTCGCAAAGCAACCAAATTCCTGGGTTGTGTGGTGCTACCTTTCACCTCCTGTTCCAGATACTTCCAGATGTTTACAGTTGTATTAAGAACCGGTGATTAGGCGGACCAGTATGAGGTGAGATACTGCCTGTGTTTCCGTCATGCCGTTAACTTATGTACCACTGCCAAAAAGTAAGACGTCGTTTTCCAACATGGAATGGTCCGCAGCATGCTCACCGTAAATATAAAGAACAAAACACAACACTTACTTGCTGAGAAGGCTGACATATAAATCCGGGTTAAGGATCACAGTAACCACGCGGAACATTTGCAAAACACCATAGACCCGCTTCTGGAGTGAACTGCAGCCTGCATTCCATTCCAATGGATAAACTGGGATGTCGTAGAGTCTTTATATTCTTTCTGAAGGTTTACCTCGAAAGAAATTCACCGCAAACAGGTATGTGTAAATAAGGAGTGTGGTCTTTCATTTGCGACAGTTTATAATCAGCAGGGGTTTGCGCGGCCATCACAGAACTGCGCAGCCACAGGCTCGGATAGCACAAAATATGGGTTTGGGCAACCGGCGATTAAAGGTTTAGTGTGTCATAGCTTTTAGAGATTTTAGTGCAGGTTTTTTTTTAACAAAGATCAAAACCAAAATGAGAGAGAAATTTCGCAGATAAATGGTTTAAACAGTTTCAACTTATTTTGTGCACAGATTTGTTACTACAGATGTGACTAGCGTTTACCACTACGCGCCAAATAAAGTTCGTTGCAGTCTCTGGATGGTCGCCGATAGCAGAGCTCATGCAAAAGACGAATTCGATTGTACCTATCGGAAAGGTTATATCTAATATTATAATATGTGCGACGTGAAAGGGATGCTTCGCATTGATTTCATTGCGAAATGGAGATAACAGCTGCCAATACTATCTGGCTTTTGGGTCAACGAGAGGATGGCTATTGCTGAAGAAACATCATCAGATCAGTCTGGCCACCGACAGAGTTGACTTTGACACTAGGAAAACTGGTTAGTTTTCCAATTTATTCACTTTCTCCTCGTGCCCATACAGCCATCTGTCGTGGATTGTCAGTTACGTCGATACGAACGTAAGGACAACACAGCAACAAGACTCCGAGCGGAGAAAATCTCCTACCCAGCCGGGAATCGATTTCGGGCCCCTTAGATTAGCAACCTGCCGCCCTGACCGCGCAGTTAATAAGACTGTCGAGAAAACTGATGAATTTGCAGTTGTGTTGGTGAAAGCCTCTCCCTGTTCACAAGGTCCGACACCCCTCCCCCCCTCCGGCCACCTATTCCCAAGTGTAAAGAAGTTTTCAGATTCGAAACATTTTGAATAAAGAAGAGTTTTTAGCAGCCATAGGCGGGCTTTATTCAGATTTTCCACGGTAACACTTAATAGATAGATTGCACTAGCTGGAAAATTAATGAAATTATTGCTTTCTGACTACCAGGTACAAAACTTTCCGCACTGCGTTCGTAACTTAATGCAGAAATGGAGGTTGATGAGATGGGTAGGGTTGTACGGAAGCTGTTGTCGGGCCAGTGATACACTGCTGCCAGTAACGAATGAAACTGAAGGTGGTAACTCCACAAAGTACAGGTGGTGATACTACGTCGCTGGTGCTGGATCACGAACCGAGTTGCGGGTGGCGAATTCCTGTGCGCCTTTCGTCGCTTCATCTGGCGCAGGAAGTCGCCAGAGAGCGAAGCTCCGCTTTGATGGCTCACAGAAGGCGGTTTCTTCGTCTCGCTGGCACGCCATCGTCAGGACGGCCGTAAAAATAGCGCTCCGGTTGCTCGCTGCCGCGCGCGTCCGATCTGCCCGTGAAACGCGGCCGCTGCGACCGCTTCCAATTTCACGGCCGCTCTCTCGGCCCCCAGGTGTGCCGGTCGCGGCAGCGTGTGCTGCTATTGCACGCCCAATCACTGGTCGCGTTTGAGTTGCAGTAGTCTGTAAAAATTCGTGTTACTGGCAACGCGCAATCGCGTTAAGGACCGAGGTATTCATCTACTTTTCACAAACCTTCAGTATGCACTCCACCGGGCACACCACCGACATCCAGTCCATATCACGTCTGTGACGCCATGTCTTGGCAAACCATCTCGGAAAACCATGATCTCCATTCCCATTTTTTTGTCATCAGTCTTCTGACTCGTTCGATACGGCCTGCCACGACTTACTCTCATGTGCCCAACCTCTTCACTCTTCATTTCAGAGAAGCACTTGTACCTACGTCCTGAATTGCTTTTCTTTTTTTTCTGTCTATCTTCTACGGTTTTTAACGTCTATAGCTCCCTCAGTACCGTTGGGGTTACGTCATGGTGACTTAACGCATGTCTGTCATCCTGTTTCGTAGTGAAGTTTCTAATAATGAGAACGTGGAAGAAGCAATCTACATTTAACTTGAAAAAACTTAGCCGGCCAGGGTGGCCGAGCGGTTCTAGGCGCTACAATCTGGAACCGCGCGACCGCTACGATCGCAGGCTCGAATCCTGTCTCGGGCATGGATGTGTGTGATGTCCTTACGTTAGTTAGGTTTAAGTACTTCTAAGTTCTAGGGGACTGATGACCTCAGAAGTTAAGTCCCATAGTGCTGAGAGCGTTTTTGGACCATTTTTTTGAAAAAAACGTAAGTCAGGCTCCCAGTAATAAAAATTTATTATTGACAGTTTCAACTGTCTGAATTGATCGTCATCTTCTAATGTTGAAAAAAAAATTCTGTTTTAAATCATGTTCCATTATGATTTGATCCCTCATGCCATGTCATTATGGTGGAGAGTGTAAGCATATTAAACATCGGTGTATCAAAGTAAAACCATATGCAGATACAAAGCATCTTGTGTCAATGGGCATGTTCACAGACATAGCACTTCACTGAGGAACGCACAATATATAATAAAAATGCGGATTTGTACAGATGTTTACGTTTATACGACATGTGGTAATTGAACTGAATAGTCGTCCGGTTGCCACTTCCGTCAGTGATTTATCAGTTCCAAAGACACGTTACCTACCACGACTTGTTCGTTGCTAAGTGTCCTAAATGTCTGTGAACTCTAATGGCTAGTTTTCACCAAAATCAGTCAAGTCTGCGGCAGTGGACGAGGCGTAAACTGCAGATGCACTCCTCTCGTCCACACGGAATTATGTGAGGTATCGGACACATGAAAAAAATAGTCTGATTGCAATTTGTTCATTTACCAAATAATATTTAATTGATTCGGTCACTCAACCTTTCTGTGCAAGTCGTTTTACCAGGACCTTTGACACTTTCAAGTTTCAGTGGACCACAGAAATGAATCTGTAGCGAAGTGCTCGTCCACTGTCAGATCTGATGGATTTTGACGAAAACTGTTCGAGCTTAAGGACGCAGTTCGACGCACGGGGTGGGTGGGGCAGCTGCCGCGGCGCGCCGGCCATCAGCGATATTTCTGTCCAGCGGGGCTCCAGCGGCCTCCGGGCCGGCGATGGCAACGGCACGCCACCGTCAGCTTTATTTCCGTCCGTCGCCGCGCCGCGTGGCGTGGCAAGAGGAGTCCTCCAGTCTGGATCCAGGGAAGTGCCCAGTCAGGCAACTTGCCTCCAACCGTTGACCTATCCTGTACGTTTCCTCTCCGGTGCCCCTTCACTGGTGATAAAATCTGTCCATAAGCGCATCTGGGAAAAAAAGCTTCCCACTGGAGACATGTCGATAATACTGTGTAGCTCAGCCTCTAGCCTCAGTTCAGTGAAGAAGCTACACGTTGACCTTCAGCTCGTATAGAGACAGACATTTTAGAAGGGCCAGATCGGGTGATTTAGTGGGGCAGACGCGTTCGGTAGGGTGCCCGAGTGCTCGTCAAGCGATGGGTGTGTGTGTGCAGGCCTGCGCACGCCGCTGTTCGCAACCATCTCATTCAACGTTAGTCCCGAAAATGTGCTGGTGTGGACTTGGAACAGACAGACGTATCACGTGGGCCTTGCAATTAGACTTCACCGAGTCACGTTGCCCGCTTACCTTGCGTCTTGTCCCCCTTTGCAGACGAGACTGCACTACAGTCGCTCCATTGATTGCATTAACCTCCACGCTACTGGCAATGAATAATTGCATAATTTTCACGTATGCTATAATACAGTGGGCAAATAAGTGACCCGCAGAACAGAGTTCTAGGGTACAAAGAAAAAAAAGCAGAGGAAAGGAAATACAGTACCCAGCTGACTATAGCACATGTTGAAAGTGACCACCACTCACCTCTTGCCACTTTTGGGCCCTGGTCAGTAAGATGCTGAAGGCAAATCGAAGCGGAATTGCTGGAATCGCTGCAGTCTTATCCGAAATGTCCTGCTGCAGTTCTTGAAGACTTTAAGGACTGTTGCGATGCCAACAGCTCTGTCAGACGTGAAGATCGTGTAAATGTGTTCCAAGGGACGGGTGTGGATCACGTACACGTGATGTGGTTACATGCACACGTTCACGTCCAATCATATCCGATCGTTCGGGTCGCTTTTATTTGCTCCACCCTGTATTTGTAATTGTGCATTGTCACTCACCGTTCATGTCACTCATTTTTTCTTTTTTTTTCATAAGCTCTATATATTATCGACACCCAACTGAAAAAGAATAGATCACATTCTCGGCCCCATGTACGCTGAAGCGCCAAAGAAATTGGTATAGGCATGCGTATTCGAGTAGAGATATATGTAAACAGGCAGAATACGGCGCTGCGGTCGGCAACGCCTGCTACTGCTGCTGCAATGGCAGGTTATCAAGATTTAATTGAGTTTGAAAGTGGTGCTATAGTCGGCGCAAGAGCGATAGGTCACAGCATCTCCGAGGTAATGATGTAGTGTGCGGATTTTCCCGTAAGACCATTTCTCGAGTATGCTGTGAATATTAGGAATCTGATAACACATCAAATCAATGATATCACTGCGGCCGGAAAAACAGCCTGCGAGAATGGGACCAACGCCGACTGAAGAGGATCGTTCAACGTGGCAGAAGTGCAGCCCTTCAGCAAATAGCTGCAGATTTCAAAGCTGGGTCATCAAGAAGTGGTAGTGTGCGAACCATTCAACGAAACATCATCGATATATTGGAGCCGAAGACCCACTCCTGTACCCTTGATCATAAAGCTTCACGCCTCGCCTGGGCCCGTCAACACCGACATTGACCTGTTGACGACTGGAAACATGTTGCGTGATCGGAAGAGTCTTGTTTCAAATTGTATCGATTGGACGGACGTGTACTGGTATGGAGACAACCTCATGAATCCATGGACACTGCATGTCAGCAGGGGACTGTTCAAACTGGTGGAGACTCCGTAATGGTGTGGGGCGTGTGCAGTTGGAGTGATATGGGACCCCGGATACGTCTAGATACGGCTCCGGTAGGTGACACGTACGTGAGCATTCTGTCTGATCACCTACATCAATTCATGTCCATTGTGCATTCCGAAGCACTAGGGAAATTTCAGCGGGGTAGTGCGACACCCCACTCGCCCAGAATTGCTACAGAGTGGCTCCAGGAACATTCTTCTGTTTAAAAACTTCCGCTGGTCACCAGACTTCCCAGACATGGACATTGTTGAGTATATCTGGGATGCTTTGCAACGTGCTGCTTAGAAGAGATCTCTATCCGCTCGTACTCGAACGGATTTATGGACAACCCTGGACAATTCATAGTGTCAGTTGCCTCCAGCACTACTTCAGACATTAGTCGAGTCCATGCCACGTCATGTTGCGGCACTTCTGCGTGCTACACGATATTGGACAGGTGTACCAGTTTCTTCGGCTCTTAAGTGTATATATTACACCGTACGTCATCAGGGTGATTAATGTTGAAATAATGTTCCAACTACTATGAGCCTGTGTTACGTATCTCCTCCTGTGCTCGTCTCCACTATCAGACTGACGCCAGCTTTTCGTATCAGTCTGTTCTCGTGTCTGTTCTGCCAGTCAGAGGCCAGATAGGCCATTCTTCTTTATAAAAACATGCTATGGACAGCCAGTAGGGACGAGGGACGCATTTGTCCGCCATTTCACGTTATCCATCACGCACCCAGTGAGTTATTACGACGCAATATCTATCGCCGACGTCATCCCTCTTTGCACAACATTACAGCAGGTATCATCATAGGACCAACTAGCCAAAAACGTAACATAACATGCTGACACCTTGGAGGACGGGAGTGTCAACGATGAACTAATTATGAAGATGTAGAAGAAAGCCCTCCCTATGTATGACGATCGAGAATGTTTATATAAACGTCCTTGTTAATAATCAATGCTACCTGAATGACTGGGTTGAAGTTATGGTTCGAAAAACACGTCCGTACCATCACGGAACAACCTTCGACCGGAACCAATTCCCCCTCAGGGCCTCAGCATTCGTTTGCTGAGTACAGGCTTGGCGACCCCGGGGTTCCTGAGCTGGGGATTGGTAAGCGCCACAAGGCCTCTATCACCGTAAGCTCTGGTCATACTTCAACGACTGCCGTGCAGAACGGGGGTCTTCGCTTCACCGCCTGGACGGCGAGTAAGGTACACACCTCAAGGTGTGCTGCGTGCTGAAGAGGTGAATGGCTGTTTCATATTTATTTTTCATATTGATTTTAGTTACTTGACAGAATACAAATTTTGAGAGAATGATTAAAGAAACTGTAAGTCTTCTCCCACAAGAAACTGCGAGGTGAGTTGTTAAGCAGCTTCTTCCTCTCGAGCTTACAAATTTCTTGCTCACCCAACAAATGTGACGCATTTGTAGAAGAATGACAGCAAACTGGGAAACTTAAGGCGTGATCGTATATTAGCTTAACCAGTCGCCTCAGCAACTGTTACTTTCGCTAATGTTTCTTTCGGATTAGTTCTAGAAATTGACAACAGAAGGCAGTAGCTGTCTGGAGACAGGTAAGATGATGTCCAAATATTGTTCTCATACTAAATAAATCCAGATTTCGAGCTATCATTGGTTCGCACGTCGAGAAAATCTCGGCCCGAGCTATACTCGGGCGCGGCCTTTAGAACTCTGTGTTGCGGCCCGAGCTGTGGTCGGGCTTGGTCGCAGAGATTCGGCGCTTTGCTGGTACTGATATAGACAAATAGTATTTTACCCGCAAGTAATGTCGTCTATCAAATTGTTTCCAAGCACTGTGAAACGAAATGTGATAACCATGAAACTTTAACAAACAGTAAATTCGCTAACGTAGTGGTGGGGGATCCATTCCCTCAGTGGGACAAATCACAGAATATACTAATAGCTTGCAGTCAGAAAGCAACAGAAGCCAGCGTCCACCCTGCCCAGTCATGGACTACAATTGACAATAACAGCAATGTCGCTGTTGTGGAAAATGGTTTATCAGTCTCCACTTTTAGAATACACTATGCATGTAAGCTCACCGGACAAAATGGTAGTCAGCCCCCCTTTAAAGAGCATGCTGGTTGCTTTGGATCACTGTAGATGGCGTGATCTGGTCCTGAGCGGTCACATGACGCTTCAGCGCTGACCTAAGTCATGTCAGTGAAGTGCTGTGTTTGTGAGAGTCATCTGTAGGGACTGCGCAGTAAGATGGGTACACGTACAGCCGTGAAAGAATGGCAGGAAGAAGCTACCGTCTTTGGACGTGCCCATGAACACACCGTGAATGAAACTGCCTTCTTTGTCGGTTTACCAACATGGACTGTCCAACGTATCTAGAAGACATCACACGCATTCATGTAACACTTGGGAGGCTATCTAAATGGTTTTTAGTGCGTATTACTCTTGAAAATATGTTACATATGTGGCAGTAAGGCTTTAAATGTTGTCAGAAATGGCCAGTTCGCTATGGCCGACATCCTTCTAAGTGGTCGGTCTTCAGAGAGTTGAACAGCTTCAAACTTATGATTATTTTACAAATGATTTAAAGTGCCCATTATTTGCTCTTGAGCACGTAATCGAGAAAAAGTGGAGAAAAGGTTTGAAATAATAATTGAAGTTCATTGGAAGTCGCTGAATGCTCTGATTCTCAAATACTGAGCGAATATAGTCTGGACATCTGCAAGTGGTGACGTACCATGCCTCGAGACATACATATAGTTTGTAACTGTAGCACTGGTCTTACTGCGTGGAAACTTTCGTATAAACCTCTCGATGAGCATATTATGTCTGTATTTTAAATATGTGAAATGCCGAGACTGAATTTCTGTTGCCGTTGGGTGCCGTTTCATAAGCAACTAGCAATAGGGCTGGGTTTTGTGCTCCGGTATAGCTGCTAGGAAATATTGGCTGTAGACCTATTTCGATGTCAGATTCACCAAATTCGCATGTAGTTTGGCTGGTATTCATGCTCTTGTTTAAGAAGACTTGAAAATAAAACTTTAGCGGAAATCAGGCAATTGCAGTATGTCCAAACAATATATTCAGCAAGCTTACAGTTCAGCCGAAATAATGACGACGTTGAAACCGCCTTCGAAGATCTTGTGTGATCGTTCAATTACGAGGTGAGGTCGATGACAGAGGTGAAATAGAAGTCTGTAGTTAGAATCTCTTTCGTTCTTCTCAAATGTAATGTTGTGTGCGAATGTGGTTTATAGGTGTTACCTTCCACTTTTTAAAACGTGTCATAGCATGTATGTGGTGGATCTCATAGTGCACACGTGGGGTCATGAGCACGCGCGCACACGCGCACGCGCACGCATTGGAATGACGTACTTGGTTAAATTAACAAGTAGATGATGATGATGATGATGATGATGATGATAACACAACACCCAGTCCTTGAGCGGAGAAAATCCCCGACCCAGCCGGGAATCGAACCCGGGCCCTTAGGATTGTTATTGTCACGCTGACCACTCGGCTACCGGGGGCGGACAATTGACCAACAGTTAGTATTGTTTTAAAGAAATAAGCAAAGTTTATCTCGTGATTGCAGCTGTACTAGCAATGTAGAAAGAGTATATAACATCAGAGGATTTTATTTTCCTCTGAGGAGAAACATAACGGTAAGACTTGGACGTATTCGTGTTTTCGGAAAACTTGTAGGACCGTTTCTGAGGGAATATTTATATGTTTTGTTGCAGGATCAGCGAAAAAGCGAGCAGATACGACTCGAGCGAACAGCCCACTCAGCGATGGGTCCCTCAACTCATCCGCGTCACACCAGCCGGCGCGCAGGCAGAACCAGCGTGAGTACCCGCTGCAAATTACGTTAGCCTAGCCGCAGTCCGCATGCGTCACCCTTCTCGCTTCCGTCTGCTTGACGAGCATAATCAAGCTTCACTGTGTGTGTGTGTGTGTGTGTGTGTGTGTGTGTGTGTGTGTGTGTGTGTGTGTGTGTGTGTCACAGTTAATGTCTATACGATTGACGTTCATTACATGCAGATTGAACATTCACTGTACTAAAAGTAAGAGGTAAGTGCCTTTTCAGAAAAAATAGCAAAACTGGTGTTACTACTATTGTTAAGTAGTGTGTAAGAGAAGATCCTAAGGGAATAAAATAAGTGACAACCTAACTATATCGACAACACCATGATTATGATTCTGGTCTTCGGCAGCACAACAGTAGCATTTCGGAGGGTGGAAGGCGTTTGGATGTTGTTGCTGAAAGTTACAATCCATTCAGCCCAAACATTTACAGTAGCAGAAGACTTACTTTCTACCACTGTTCTATGAAAAAGACGGTAATATGCACTGGAACAAAAATGTGGTAACACAGTAAGAAACTATAACATTTATTAATAGTGTTGGTACAAAACTTCACTTAACTTGGCTTTCAGCTCGATGTGTGCCAACTGACGTCCTGTACCTAATACGATGAGACTCTAAAAAACTTGGAGCCGTGTCGTGTCGTTCGACGAGTTGCGATTTTCCTTTTTCTCGACTGATGAAAGGGGTCAGAGTACCGACAGCGCAACGAACCGTTAAAACTACGGTCTGTGGAGGCTTTTAGTTGAAGCCGAGGTGCCTCTGCGATGATGATCTGAGTGCCGTATACCGTTCATTTCATTTACAGCAATGGGTGCTAGTCGCCTAATTTTAAAAAAAAGCATACGCAATGGCAGGGACAGTTTTATTAAATAAAATGCACTAGTTTTTCGTCTCTTTGTCCGTAGCGGCTCCTGTTCGTATGATATCAATGTTCTCATCACTTAAGCACCGCAATTTACTAGATACAAGCTGTCCGGAAGGTTGAAACCACGTCACGTCAGTCAAAAATGTTATTAGTAAGTATACGCAACCGTTCTACACGTTATAAAGAACAGAGTTACAAAAAATCCACCCTCTTAGTGATATCTGGCTCCCTAAAATCTTGCGTAGAACAACTTGCGCGTCATTCAAAACGGATCTATAAACATACGATGGTCGTGAAGTAAGTAATGCATTATATTCTCGGCCAGTTCCGGTTGGAAGGTTGCGGAATTTGTTGCGAGACATCGTAAAATATTCCCCCCATCAGCCCCTACAGTTACAGGAAGTTATGATAGGTGGCGGAGCTATGCATAACTTTCAAAATGGCGTCTGTAAGGGAGGCGCATCCCAAACAGAGCTGTCAAGAGTTTTTTTTGCCTGAAAAACAGAGCATGGGAAGGGGAGGCTGGTGAAGGTAATAGGTGACAGTGTAGTGGGTGGTGGTGGGATCACACATGAAAAAATTCCTGTAGTAGTTGGTGCTAGAGCTGCACCTTCTTTAGATTGAAGTCAGCTGATAGGTATACCTGCTTAAAGGAAGTCACTGTAACTAAGGGCTCACCTTCAGAGGACGTCATGTTTCCAAGAAGATTTTCATCAAAATATAAGAGATGATAGAGATAAAGTTAGTGAACTGCTTATAGATGTTGACACTGAAATTAGTATATCGGTATACTACTTAGATTATTTGACAAATGGAAAGCTTTCTTTACCAGGATACGGATTAGCTGGCTCTTTCTCAAGGAGTTCCCTGCGGTGTGGGTGGGGGTAGTGGCGATACACACAAAAAAATCCATTTGAGTCCAGAGACGTATCACGGCACTCTACTGAACAGATACCTCAGTATTATGCAGGCGCAGCTGAATTTAGGGAAAGTAGACTTCTAACTGCTGTTGTTTAAAGGTCCCCTAGCTCTGACTTCGGAGCATTTCTGCTCAAGCTAGGGAGGTTTCTTATTTAAATTTATAGGAGCTACCAGAAATCAGCTACATGTGCTGGCTTCAATATAAATACTGTATATCATTGTGCAAGAAAAAGGATGTTGGTAGATATCCTATATTCCTGTGATCTAATCCAGAGCTTCTTTTCTTCTCCTTTTTCTTCTTTTTCTTCAGTTAGGGTGCAGGGGAACAGTTGCACAGCCATAGACAATATTTTAATCCATTCTTCACTACTAGATGGGCATTCTGTTAGTAAAAGAGTGAATGGCCTTTCAGACCATGATGCACAAATTTTATCACTAAAAGGCTTTTCTACTCAAGTGTCACATATAATTACAAACGATGTAGGAAAGTTAATCCAACAGCAATAGAGTTTTTTAACCTTGTCAAGGAACAAGAGTGGTAGGATATTTATAGTGCCGATAAATAGATGACAAACGTAATGCTTTCCTTAACACATTTCTCATGTTCTTTGACAGTTGCTTTCAATTACAACGTCCTAAACGGAGTACTATCAATAAAAGGCAACCCGGGTGGCTGACTAGTGGGATAAGAACATCATGTAGAACAAACCGGGAATTATGTGCGCAACTCGTGGTCTGGTGGCTAGCGTTGCTGCCTCTGGATTACGGGATCCCGGATTGGAGATTTTCTCTGCCTGGGACTGGGTGTTTGTGTTTTCATCATCATCCTCATTTGTGGCAGTGGCTAGAGAGGACTGTGGAAACATTGGACTGCGTAACAACTGGGACTTAGTACGGGCGCTGACGACAGCGCAGTTGAGCGCCCCATGAACCGATCATCATCAAAGCGGGAATTGCATCAAAATGTTAGAGATAGGGTGCACCAGGCAGCAGTGTTGGGTCCACTTCCTTATTTATTTAATTGATGTGCCCTCTAGTATTACGGGTAACTCTAAAATATTTGTTTGCTGATGACACCAGCTTGGTGGTAAAGGATATTGTGTGCAACATCGGCTCCGTTGGAAATAGTGCAGTTCATAACATAAGTTCATGGTTCCTAGAAAATAAACTGATGCTAAATCATAGTAAGACTCAGTTTTTACAGTTCCTAATATACAATTCAACAAAACTTGAGATTTCAATTCCACAGAACGGGCAAATGATTAGTGAAACTGAACAGATCAAATTTCTAGGTGTTCAGACAGAAAGTAAGCTGTCGTGGAAAGCCCACGTTCAGGATCTTGTTCATTTCTTAATTCTGCTATTTTTACTTTTCGAACGCTATCTGAAGTGGGTGATCGTTCGACACGAAAATTAGTGTACTTTGCTTATTTTCATTGCCTTATGTCTTCTGGTATTATATTTTGTAGTAACGATTCCCATTCTAAAAGGATGTTTTTGGCTCAAAAACGGGCGGTTCGGATAGTAAGTGGTGTAAGTTCACGAACCTCTTGTTGACCCGTGTTCACGAGTCTGGGTAATTTGACATTAGCCTGTCACATATATATTGTGTGAAAAAAAGTATCCGGACACCGCCAAAAATATGTTTTTCATATTAGGTGCGTTGTGCTGCCAGGTACTCCATATTAGCGACCTCAGTAGTCATCAGACATCGTGAGAGGGCAGAATGGGGCGCTCCGCGGAACTGACGGACTTCGACTGTGGTCACGTGATTAGGTGTCACTTGCGTCATACGTCTGTACGCGAGATTTCCACACTGCTAAACATCGCTAGGTCCACTGATTCTGATGTGATAGTGAAGTGGAAACGTGGACACGTACAGCACAAATGTGTACAGGCCGACCTCGTCTGTTGACTGACAGACCGCCGGCAGTTGAAGAGGGTCGTAATGTGTAATAGGCAGACGTCTATCCAGACCATCACACAGGAATTCCTGAATGCATCAGGGTCCACTGCAAGTGCTATGACAGTTAGGTGGGAGGTGACAAAATTTGGAGCGGCTGCTGATAAGCCACACATCACGCCGGTAAATGCCAAACGACGCCTCGCGTGGTGTAAGGAGCGTAAACATAGGACCATTGAGCAGTGGAAAAACGTTGTATGGAGTGACGAATCACGGCACACAATGTGGTGATCCGATGGAAGGGTGTGCCCAATGAGCGTCATCTGCCAGCGTGTGTGCTTGTGTAGTGCCAAAAGTGAAATTCGGAGGCTGTGGTGTCAGGGTATTGTCATGTTTTTCATGCAGGGGGTTGCACCCCTTGATGTTTTGCGTGGCACTATCACACAGCACAAGGTTACATTGACCATTTTTAAACACCTCCTTCCTTCCCCCTGTTAAAGAGCAATTCGGGAAAGGCGATTGCATCTTCCAACACGATCGAGCACCTGTTCATAATGCACGGCCTGTGGCGGAGTGGTTAAACTAGAATAACATCCCTGTAATGGACTGGCCTGTTCAGAGTCCTGACCTGAAGCCTGTAGAACAACTTTGGGATTTTTTGGAACGCCGAGTTCGTGCCAGGCGTCACCGACCGACATTGATACCTCTCCTTACTGCAGCACTCCGTGAAGAATGGGCTGCCATTCCCCGAGAAACCTTCTAGCACATAATTGAACGTATGCCTGCGAGAGTGGAAGCTGTCATCTAGGGTAAGGGTGGGCCAACACCATAATGAATTGCAGCATTACTGACGGAGGGCGCTACGAACTTGTCATTTTCAGCCAGGTGTCCGGATACTTCCGATCACATAGTGTATATTCCTTACCGTCGTTTCTTGTCAACAATATTAGCTTACTCCCGAGAATAAGCAGCTTTCAATCTCTTAATACTTGGTAGAAATGAAACCTGCGTTTGGATCGGAATTGCTTAAGTCTTGTGCAGAAAGGTGCACAGTGTACTGCTGCATCCATTTTCAATAGGCTAGCATTAGGATTCAAAAATCTTAGCAGTAATACGCGCGCTTTCAAATCGAAACTGAAGAGCTTCCTCACGGGTTACTCCTCCTATTCAGTCGAGGAGTTCCTTGAAAAATGAAGCTGATTCTTGTTGTATCGTTGACTGCGTTTGCTTAAACTTATGGCCTGACTTTATTTGGGTTCATAAACACATTTTTACGTATTATTACTTTTCTGTTGTAATTTCAAGTACCGACACGTTCCATTACTTTGGAGATTTGCTCCTCAATTTGGTCCTACGGAATTTGACGTGTAAATAAATAAAAAAAAATATTCATAGGAGCTCGCAGAATGTCTACGGTGACCTGGTGGTGAACACAAGCACGGTGAGTCGTTGGGCGTTGCGTCTGTCACAGCAACAAGGTCGCGTAAACTGTCTGATATCCCGCGCGCCGCCCGGACGCGCACAGCTGTGACTACTGCAATGTTGGAACGTGCGGACACTCTCATTAGAGGTGATCGATGGATCACAAACTAACTCCTCGGTGCTCAATTGAACATCTCTGTTGGTAGTGTTGGCACATTCCTCCACCTGTTGCAGTACTCATAGGTGTGTGTCCGCTGGGTTTCTCGCCGCATAAGAGAAGACCGTAAAGAGCAGCGAAGGACTGGGAACTGCTTGCACGCTACGAAACTGATAGTGTGAATTTTTTGTCGATCATCATCAGAACAATAAAACACAGGTTCATCATTTCGAACCGGTAACAAAACAGCAACTCATGGAGTGGCCCCACACCAGCTCTTCTCCGAAGAAAAATTTCAAAGCCACATAGTGAGACAGTTAAGCCATGATGGCAGTTGTCTGCTGTTCTGAAGGGGTTACTGATGCAGCAAGACGTTGCCTCCGCCGTCGACCAGTAGAGTGTGGTACCATGTGGGCATACAGGCAGTAAGGTGGCTTTAGGCCGTCACATTGAACGGAGATTATGTTGAAAAATACGGTTTTGTAGCCAAAAGAGTGGAAAATAGTGTGGTGTAATGGAATCCTGAGAAAAGACGACCAGATTTCAGGAAAAAAAAGTTGCATTACTTGTTGAACATCTCTCGTATAATAGGAAATATCCCAAAGTGGAGATGCATGCATCCGAAACTTCAATGGCACATTATGTGATCTTGGATTACTTGCTGGCACATGTTACGTTATACGACATGTCGTGGTGTATCATGTCACTTTACTTGACACAGTGCATTATATTATATGACATTGGTGCTGATACAGAAAATAAGAAAGAGCGAGTATGTAAAGATGTTTCCAGTTAAATGTCTGAAGCTCCCCGATAATTCGAAAAGCTAGTTCCCTCGCTTATATCTGTAACTCTGCCCAAGCAGGACATACACGCCTTTTTTGTGTTACGGTAGGAGCATATTTTTCATTCTGGAGCAATTACGTTTACTTAAGCACTATGTGACCAAGCGCTGCCCTTTCTGCTATAGCTCCCCGGTGAGTACGCTATGGACACTCACGTCTTTCAACACAGCAGCCGTGTTATCAGGGCTACAGGCAAACGTTACGGGTTTGAGGAACACTGAAGCACGGTATCGCGTCTCGACTGGCCCGCTAGAACACGCAATTTCGAGCCCATAGGAAACGTATGCCGCTCCTTGCAACAGCGGGTGTAAGGGTGTATGTAGTAAACATCTGCTGCATTTTGGTAACTGTGTGGTACCCTATCAACAATGGCTGGCGTCTGCTGGATATGTGATAAGTAAACAAACTTGTGGACAACTTTTCTCGCTGAAATGAGCCTAGATGCAGCATTACGGTGGTGTCGCCATGGGTACCTGTGAGTAGTTTTTATGTTTGTTATTAGTACCTGCCTCTCCGTTTACCAGATTATTCTGCTCGACCGTGGGTTAGAACGTTTCTTTTACGTCATCAGCAAACAAGGGAATACCTCAGAATCTGCGTGTACAAAAAAAAATGACAGACGCAAAGAAGAGCGTGACCACAACACGAGACCAGCACGTGGCAGCCACGTGGCGTGCAGCTGGCGGCTGGCGGGCATCGTTGATGTGTGAGGGGCGTTTTTAATAACCAGAGAGAGAGAGAGAGAGAGAGAGAGAGAGAGAGAGAGAGAGAGAGAGTGGTAGGCAGGCTGCCAGCACGGCAGACGCCTCTCCAGACAAGTGGCGTGGATCTACGGCTACAGGAGGGTCTGACGCCAGACTTTACCTCCGTCTGGAAGCTCTTCCGTGTAACGACAAAGGTGTCTGACCATAAATAGTTCCTAGCGTGAGTGCCAGTTCAGAAAATATTTCCAGGGACCAACGAAATATCTCAAGAATACAGGATAGCGGATTGAGGTTTAATACGCGTCACCTTGCAGGACTGGATGTTCTGAAACTTCCAGCCAGTTAATTACCACCGTTTTAAGAGTGAGGCTGACAGAAGCAGCAACACTAGTAACACAAAACGTTGCCACCATGGGCAGTAGAAAACTGCTAGTCAGGCGCATTAGGCTTCAGCTGTTGAAACACCCCATTAGCTGTCAAAATCATTAGTAGTGAGGAGAGCTGCACAGTCAGTACTTGCTTAGTAGTAGCGATACAGAAGCGTTAGCGAGACATCAGCAATTGTAAATGAGGCAAGAGAAGTTCCAGAGTAAAAAGTAAAACTGGCAGTATGGAGAGGCCTAGGAAAACACTTCAAATATATGGGTAGCCACACAGGGAGAACGTGAGACGGGGTGGGATTGAGGCGCCAGAAGGAGAGACAGCATGAAAAGCTGGGCACTAGCTTCCATTAACCGTGTCAGTGCTGTCCTTCATAAAGAGAACGATAATCAGTCAAAACATGGCTCATTTTAAAGTTGTATGTCTGTAGATATACTCGAATACGCACACCAGGGGGCTCCAAACTTTTCGGTCCGCGGGCCACATTGACTCCTCCACGAAGTCATAAGGGCCAAGATCTACCTAGTAGGATTAAAGCACCCTAGCACTCCATGATCACCGTAATGTAAGGCTAAAGAAAAGATGAAATCGCAAAAATTTAAGGTTGCGGGAATAGCTAGCACTGAAACGAACAACGATTTTTATTTCATTACATAATTTTGATTGGTGGACGTACCTGACCGAAATTCTGGCGTATTTTATTCTGGCGAATTTCAGCGGCAAAAAAGTATGTCACCGCGAAAGCGTCCTGCAAAGTTAGCGAAATCTCAAAGTCATTGTTAGCAACACTATTACTGCAAGACGTGACGGAGGTAGAGTATGTCAATGCATTATTCCAAGCGGCGCAACAATAAGTTTAGTTATAAGGTCTTGTAACGAGTAGCAGAGCCAATGTCGCGGTGTATTGGTTGCGATAGGCCTCGAAACTCAATTGTTGGCAGTGTAGGTAGCATCTCAAATATTTGACGGGCCGTATACCGGGGGTGTCCGGCTGCTAACGCTGGTCGGTTTGCCGGCCTTCGCGGACCGGTTTCGGGCCAAGGGCCGTAGTTTAGAGACCCCTGGCGTACACCACTACAGTGAGGACCCAAAACATTGTGAGCACCTGGTTGACAGCGCGTTGGTCTGCCTTTGGAAAGAAATGCAGCAGCGACGGTGCGTGCCATGGATTCGACAAGTCCTCGCCAGGTTTCCGGAACCGTATCTGTGACCACAAGCCACCTACGCTCACCAAAGCAATTCCCGTGGATTAGGGACAGATGGTTTGTGGGAGTGTAGCAAGCGCCCAGTAGCGTCCTAAAAGCGTTCGATCGGTTTGAGATCAGGCAAATATGGGGGCCAAGCATGGTTCTGGCGTTGTGACACGGGCAGTTACCCTGCTTGAAGTTGCCACCGCCGTCGGAGAAGAGGTCAAGCATGAAGGCATACAGATGGACCGCAGTAACAGCTGTCGTCAAACGTTCGGTTACCGCCACGCACAACACAGACAGCCATTTTCGAGCACCGAGTCGCCTGGCTGACGTTATATCTGGACACGACCATCGACCTGCTGTAGCAAGAAACGCGAGTCGCCCGACCATGAGAAATGGTCTTACCGTTGATTCATGGTCCAATCTCGGTGATGCTGTGCAGTCGTAATCTGTGATGTTTTTGGAACAACGTAGAGGTTGTCTGTGGAACCTCGGCTTCATCAATGCTGTGCTCTGGAACACCTGTGACTGCTCCAGCATTGTACCTTGTTGTCAGATATACCACAGATCGCCGCTTATCTGCTGTAAGAGAGGTTAAGCCTTCCATTTACAAGTTCTGTGCTGAGGCGTCGACGACCAATACCTTGCTGCCTACTCGTGGCTTCACCCCATTTCCGAGAGACTTGCCCATAACAACGTACTTTCCGTCAGAGTCGCTTATCTCGGTGAACTTTCCGCCGCCAGAATGGTTTCCCAATAGTCTTCGCTCGTAAACTTTAGTTACCGTTCCACGTTTGTGCGCAGTACCACCTGGCGACAAAGAACTTACATTTGGTGGCTCCTGGGTGTGTGCATTCCCTTCAGCGGTCGTTCAGTGTGTTACCTTGAGCGCTAAGGCTCCATATTCGCCATCTAGCTGTTAACTGCGGAGTTACTGTTCAGTATGCTGTGATAGTGATCGCTGTGGAGTATTAAATTTTTTTTTTTCAGTAAGTCCTCATATAGTTCCCTAAATCGCTTGTTAACTTGAAGGACGGTCGTTAGTCAAAATGAACGGAGTAATGGACTCGGATTCATCGTACCCATATAACCGGACATAAGTTTCATATTGAGCAGAATATCTCAACAGCTGTTTCTTTTTGTGAATCTCCTCACTGGTGTTGCGTGCCGCCACGACTTCTCCTGTACGTGTCTCTCCCTATCAGGGTAGCACTTAAACCTAAGGTTATCCCCCTTTCTCCCTAACCGTACAATTTTTGCCCTGAGCTTTTAATGTCATCCTGTCTCTTCGAATAGTCGCTGATTTTGCGGACAATATTCTTGTTCCGTACAAGTTTAGTTAATTTTCAGTTAGCTTATGTACCACCACATTTCAGACGTATCTTTGTGCGTAGCTCACTTATTTGTACGAAGTTGATATACCGATAACACGAAAACAGTATAGTTTATTACAAATGGTAAATATTAACGCGATCTTAAGTGTAGTGTTTTATATAGCACATATGGCAAAATTATGAGAGTAATGTTGAATCTAAAGATAATACATAATCTGTGAACACCTATGTGCTATGTGATATTAGTTTGTCAGTTAAGAATTAGAAAATATCGATTAGGAATTGACAAATGTTCTGATCATTAGACGATTTTTGAGTGTCCCTAACCTTAATTGATTTTTGTATCATACGTCACAAAAATTACTCGAAATAGAAATCGAACACCGGACGGGCACAAACGCAAATTCTCTGAGGCATGTCGCCTGACATCTTAGCGGAAGCCAATCGTAACGAGGCATCGTGGTGCATTTTTCAACACAAATGTTTAATTCTTTCGTGGAAATTTAAAGAGTTATCAAATCACCCTAGTATGTCAAATTTCAGATTTCCTAGAGAGAAAAAGACCACCTCGTATGTAAAGCAGTGCCAAATACAGAGTAAAACTAATTTTCCTTTCCTTTCCTTTTCCAGAAATAAAGAATGCCACACAGACGAAAACTAGGTATGAAATTTCGTGGCAGATTAAATGTGTGTGCCGGACCGAGACTCGAACTCGGGACCTTACCTTTCGCGGGCAAGTGCTCTACCAGTTAGAGCACTTGCCCGCGAAAAGTAAGGTCCCGAGTTCGAGTCTCGGTAAGGCACACAGTTTTAATCTGCCAGGAAGTTTCGTATCAGCGCACACACCGCAGCAGAGTGAAAATCTCATTCTCGAAAACTAGGTATTTTAGACAGATGTTACTTTCGATCGGTGCATCTCTCAGTGGCATGGTGCTATTTTGGCCATTCGAGAGGCAGAACGTGCTGCACACAGCGGAACAGAGCGTGACAGCAGGTGGTGTTTGGTGGCATGGTGGGGGAGGGAAAGAGAGAGAGAGAGAGAGAGAGAGAGAGAGAGAGAGAGAGAGAGAGAGAGCGCCAGCAGGTGGGGAAAGTGGAGGAAGCAGTGGCTGGCCTTAGAGCGTCGCGCCTGGTCGCTCTCCAGGAATGCCGCCCCGCCAGACTACTGCCAGAGCGCCGCGCCGCGCTGCGCTGCGCTGCGCTGCGCTGCGCTGCGCTGCGCTGCAGTGCGCCGTGCTGCGCCGTGCTGTTATTGCAGCCGAGCCGGCGCAGCGCCGCCGTGCAGCCAGCTGTCTGTAACGCAGAACGCCGTGTCAGAATGCAGCATTAATCGCGGTGACAGTGCCGGCGCCTGTCGGGCTGCGGGTCCGCTTTGCACCAGGATGTGAGGCGCCGGCTGTTTCCGAACAACTGGCCACCGTAGCCGCGACCGCTAGCGCACGACGAGTCTGACTCCACCAGACCGGTGTCCTGCCGACAATTCTGCCGCAGCACAGAACTCGGGTGCATCAGAGCGTGCGAATGAAGTGGCGTGGCAACTGTAAACTTAGGCCTAAGCTGGCCTCGTCTGCGCAGTGCGACTCTTGTGGGCAAAACTGCACACAGATTCCTCGCGAAATTCCCACGCTGTATGGACCTAAGGTAGTGAAATGGTGCCAAAATTTCGAGCAGAGCCGAAGAGGCGTGGCTGGTGCTGATAGGGAAGGTAGACCATGATGTCCATGCAGTCGAGGGACTGAGTGGTTCTCGAATAGTGTCCGTGAGCACGCAGCGGATTTATGTCGAACAGGAATTAAATATTATCCAACCATTGCTTGCAGATCCTCGGTGACTATGGTGGAAACCAGTGCTGAGGCTGAGTCCTCGATCCCCTTAGATCGTTTGCTTGTCGATAACCACACCCATCTTGTGTACTGCCTGGCACGGAGAGGAAAGAGCGGCAGAGGCGAAGTTGGACCAGACACGGTTCCTGCCAGCACGTGATACAGCGTTTCCAATTTCAAAGATTTTCTTTCGGCTATGAAATATTTGGTCTGCTCAAATTTATACTTCTTTTTTTCCAGTAAGTTAGAACAGCAGTGCATTTTAACATGTCAAAAAGTTCTGTCCTTTTTTTTTTTGCGGCATTATATCAAAGTGAAATTATTTGCGCTTGTGATTTGTTGCTGTTTTCTGATACTGACGTCAGCTTAATAAGTTGCGGGACTGTTGCAAAACAAAATACAAAATACAAAATTGCTGAATTTATTGTATCATTGCATTCACTCTCAGCACGGATTACTGAAGAGGCTCTGGAACACGTTAGCAAAAGCTTCTACTGGGAATTCTCTTCATAAGTGGCGTCACATGCCGTTCAAGCGATTCCGAATCCTCAAACTGTCCCCGCTTGACTGCAGATAAGAGTTTGGGGGATGCCCATGAAGTCTGCGGATACCAAATGAGGGGGGGAATATCGGTGGTGGTGGTGAACCGGCGAGGGGGGGGGGGGAGGGGAGACAAGACTTAAAAATTACCGTTTTTCACACAAATCACTTAATTAGTTTTGAGACGCGTTATGCCACAACTACTAAATTTTGTTAGGTGACACAAAAATGTATTATAATCCAGGTAATTGATGGCTGTCGGCTCAAAACTTAGTAAGTTATACACAGATTACTTTCATACTTGAAACACTAGCTTGACTCATGATTACCTTCAAAGCAAGGTTTTTTGTAGTATCAATATGATTATATATCTGGCAAGGAAAGCGTTTCTGAAGAAGAGAAATTTGTTAACATAGAGTATAGGTTTACGTGTCAGGAAGTCGTTTCTGAAAGTATTTCTATGGAGTGTAGCCTTGTATGGAAGTAAAACGATAAATAGTTTAGTCAAGAAGAGAATAGAAGCTTTCGAAATGTGGTGCTACAGAAGAATGCTGAAGATTAGATGGGTAGATCACGTAACTAATGAGGAGGTACTGAATAGAATTGGGGAGAAGAGGAATTTGTGGCACAACTTGACTAGAAGAAGGTATCGGTTGACAGGATATGTTCAGAGGCATTAAGGGATCACCAATTTAGTATTGGAGGGCAGCGTGGAGGGTAAAAATCGTATAGGAAGAGATGTAGGTTGCAGTAGGTACTGGGAGACGAAGCAGCTTGCACAGGATAGAGTAGCATGGAGAGCCGCATCAAACCAGTCTCAGGACTGAAGACGACGACAACAACAACAACATGGTTCTGATACCTTTTCGAAATGTACGAAGATTTTATCCTTTACGATTACATTTGAAATGTATCTAACAAAATGATCAACACGTTAGGAAATAAAGCAGCGAAATATTAACAATATTTTTATTCATATGCCAGTAATATTTATTGATACTGAATGTAAAAGTCTGCACTAGGAAATAATCGGAAGTGAGGATACTGGTGGTTATAACCAAAAATAATCAGTCTTGGAGCCTTTGACTAATCTTCGTTGAAAGCGATAATGCAGAGAACATATCGTAATGCATAGTGAATTGTACGCATTACCGTACGTGGCATTCTGTGAAACGAAACAATGCTCCAGGAAGCGCTCACTTTAGGTACGCTGATTGCCTTAAGAAGACTGTGACGGGGAATTTGATACCACGACAGCTCGAAAGTGTCTCTTAAGGTGAGTACGCACTAGTAAACAAAGTAGAGCGATTACCTGCAGACATTGTAGAGGGACTGTCTACAGGTATGTAGCTAGACGATGTACTGTATGTACACCTCGTCTCATGCACACACTTGAATACCTTGTTGCTCAATATTTGCTAAATACGGCTGACTTAGCTGAGATCAGGACTTGTGCAGTGATAACGTATGTGGACGAGGAGGTACGTGTCGGCACCTGAAAGTTCAGAAATTAAGCACTGAATCATACTGATGTACCACGCTAACAGAAAGCAAGGCTTTTGTTTCGATGGTTGAAACGATGTATGCGTGAATATACTATGATTTGAGATTTCTGGCGCACAGCCATTGACCCTTTACGGTTATTCTTTTTGTTTCTATTTCACGCGTATCCACTGTGGTTACAAGCTAGGGGCGTTTCATGTTGAAGATTGGTTGAACGACTCATGGCTGATAGGTCAAACAATACTGCTGATACTTCTGCCGTCTTAGTCACAGCTGTTTTCGTTGCTGGGCTCAGTAGACGCCTCTCGCTTCTGGTAGCAATTTGGGGGGGAAAACATTCGTTAGGTTTCGACATTCCGCGTTTTTCGTCAGAAAATTCCGCCATCAAAACTGAGAGCAATACTAATACGTGGACGCACCGTCGTTTTGTGGTGCTAGATTATTACAGTAACATGTAGCATGTGGTACTGGAGGACATTGATGCTATGTTTCAATAAAGGTGGGACTGAAGTTCAGTAACGGCATGTCACAGCAGACGAGCTGCCCCAAATATTATTGGCTGGATTGTCTGAAGACGGCGTAAATGACTACACTATTAGTTATTGCAGTTCTAGATGTCTTATTTCGAATACACTGGAAGTTGTCGATTAACCACCTGGAACTAAACCACCATCAATGAAAGGGATGTGACTGAAGAGGGCGGTAAATATCGTATTATAGTATACGTGCCTTGTTATTTATTAACGGGTTGGGTATGAACGGATAGATCAATCCTGCAAGTAAATTTGCTATCTTAGAAAGGAAGAAAACTACAGTTGTATCAGCAGATGCTGTTGCAAAGGATATTAAAGGGTCAGCCCGCGTCCAAAGGCGAGGTCGCCAACGCACGCCTCTGCGATGGCGCTCGATTCTCCGGCAGCCGGTTCAAATCCTTCGCTGCCGCAGTTTGCTGGCGAAGGGAAAAGAGGTGCTGGGCGAAGTGCCTGACCACCAGACTTAAGTATCCCGCGTTAAATTCCAGAGTTCCCTGCATTTTGACGAACTGAGAGCGAGTGACACTGTCAGCAGTGGATCTGTCCGTCGGATGGGGGCGTTAAGCCGTGAGGGCCAGTCGGTGTTGTTGGCGAGGAGTAGGCTGTGCGACATTACACCCATCACCCTCACCTACGTCCAAGAGACTCTTCGGACACAACAGTCGCACACCGCGAGGAAGGGTGGCCGATGTGCGCGCGGCAAGAATACCCTTTCCCGCGAGACGGCCCAACGACCACTGCGATTATCCTACCCAGTAACGCTCTTAAGATTCGACAGAACGTTGTTATCGACAAAAATGATCTTGGCTATCCAAATGGAAGCGAAAGCCATCGGGGCACAACAAGCAAAACTGTTACAGTTTCCCAACAGCACTTAACTCCCTCACACTTAAAGGGGTCATTCATTGCCTACCGCTACTGCCCGTGCAGCAGGCACAGGACGATATCTGCTTACGGGTTAACAAAGCTCGGGCAACGTCCGTGTAGTTTCCGCCAGTAAATTGCTCACTTCCGATCAGACTGGTGGGTCAGCTTCCCCCAGCGCTCCCGTTGTGCTGAGTTGTATTCAAATCAACCTGAACGTAAACGGAATCAGACGTTACACGGGGGGAAACGACGATGACGGTGTCTTCTGGGAAGTAAAAGGAAGCGACCCACTGAAGGTAGCCCCGTCATACAGGAGAAGAAGTGTTGCAGAAGAAAGTATCGTCAGCATTTCGTCCTCAAAGTCGTACGGCTGTTGAGAGATGTAACGGTCTCACGTAGCTAACAATTTACTGTACCAGGTTTGATATGTAACATTAAGTACCTTGTCCCATGGTTAATACTACACCGGCTGCATTCGAGGTTAGCGGATAGCGTTTCCGTCTCTTGACACACAGGACGCCGAATCTGAATGCAGTTAATCTTGAGCTTTCAAAACTCAGTACTGCGAGGCTTGATTTAAGGCGAGATACCCTCAGCTAGCCGATATCGTTGAGATGCAATAGGTTATCCTTACGGTATACATTAAACTGCATAACTCTGCAATCAGGCCGTAGCATCAGCCGCTTACAGCTTGAGGACATCAGCTGTTGAACTTCTGCTTTGTTAAGTAAATAAACGCAAATGACCGCAAGAGGATCAGTGTAACAGAAGCTCGACATTCTGGTTCAGAGGACCGAATCGGAATCGGCCTACCTACCTACATCAATCGAATCCTTCTCCTCTACAAAGTAATCATAGACGCTGACAAAATACGGAAGCGAAGCTTATATGTCAAAACAACGTAGATGCTCAGTTTCCGGACATATCAGATTGACGAAAATCAATAAGCGATAATGCAGAGAACATATCGTAATGACAGTGGTCATTATGTAAATGATTTAAAGCCACGTGCAGCTGTCATTTTTTTCTTAATTCGTTGGAAGAGTGTAAAGTTTACCAAGTATTTGTAGTTGGCCCATTAGTCTCTTGAGAGGCAGGTTCTGTAGTTGTCTCATAATTTATATCACGTTAGTATGTGCTATATTAGAAAATTGATGCTGAGTGTGATGCTGTGTGAAATATGTGTAATTTTAAAAGAAGTGACGTGTACCAGAAAAAACGGTGTTAGCTATAGTAATTTAATGAAAACTAAGACATCTGCACCCACAACTACAATCGTGGTGGATACTGTTTAAAAATACTCCCAGGTTCTGGAGACTTGGGTGGCATAATGTGCAGACGATGAACTTTTTTTAAAGAATCTTAATACTGGTCTAAGAGAGGAGATTGAATAGCACAGCGAATGAAGAAGGTAATGGCAGGTGCAGGCAGCTTTACATCATTAATACCACTCATTGCAGCTGCGGAATCAGTCTCAATGAACATCTATTACAATTATGTTTTTTTGTTGTTGTTGTTGCTGTTAAGAGGCTTTTGAGTGTAAAAACTCATTCCTCTTTTTCTGCTTCAACGAGACTCATTTCATTCGAAGTGAAGTTCAAAATATGAATAAATTATTCATACCATATCTATGAAAATTGCGGAATTAAATAATGTTGATAGGATAATGGCACAAATTTTAATTCATTTCTTCTGCTTCCATCATTATCGTAGATATAGATGAGGCTTAAATGTCTCGGGGAAATTTTATTTATAAGGTGTGTTAGGATGTTAACAAAACAGTGAATAGTCGCTGTTTCTTCTCGTTACTGTTTTATTCGCGCCACGAGCAGTTTCAGCGACGAAGATCAATTAGTATGAAGAAGGGTTTAAATATTCGACTATATTAGCCAGTTGATGGTTAAGAGAAAAATCCAAAACTTCGAAGTAAAAGGTTTACGGGCGATGGAGAAAAATAATTCGCTTGAAATTACAGTAGGCTGCTTTTCTGTTTCCTTGCATCCACAGTCCAGCAAAATTTTAGAAACCTCAACATTTGGCGCCTGGTCTGTTATTAAACGCTTTTATCCACAACTGCTGCCTGTTACGCCTTCGGCACACATGTACTAGTTCCAGAAAACTTCAATAAAGCACACACGCCTCTCTGAATTGAGATTTTTAATTCCTCTTTAAATGGGTACTGACTTGAATCCTAGACAGTATGTCAGTACTTCTTCATATTAATCTCAGAATAAGTATCACATAAGAAAACAACATGTATCGAATATTTACTTTCAGAACGTTAAACCGTTATGCCGTGACTAACCAGACATCACCACAGGATATTGGAGTACACCATCACATACCTCTCCAGTGTACATTTTAGCTTCGAAAGCTGTGTATGCTCTCGCTATTGAATGATGCTGATAAATTTACAGATTCAAAAAATGTTTACAGCTTGCATCTCTTACGAGCAAGACCGTTTGAAGAGGCTCATTATAAGATCTTATGGTATATATTAAATTGTTCCATTACAAACAAATATGAAAGGTAAGTGAAAAAGTTGTTATATATTTTCTGTGTTTCTCTCTGGATTTTTGTTTCTCTTGTAAGATTAAAGTGATCGTAATTGTAGTTATACTTACCGATCATATAAGAAACATCTCCTCTTTCGAGATTATTTAATTTTGATCTCTATTAAAGTCTGATAAACAGTTAAGCCAAGCCAAATTTCGAATTAACCCACCGTACAAAGCATCGTGACAAGATAGTTACACAACTGGCTGCACGGAGGCGCACTGTTACTGACTGGTGCTGCTGTTTGCAGAGTCCGCCGCAAGAGCGCGCACGCACAGCGTCAAAGGAAGTGGCGCCTCTGGTGGACGCTCCTCAAAGCATTTGGTGGCAACGGCGCGCGTGCTCAAAGATTCATCTCGCAACAATAAGCTCGTCTCTCAACGGTCCACTGAAGGTACAGCCCTGCTGTGGTTCGATAATTGCGTTTGTCACAGTTCCCGCTCATAATTTTAAATTATTCCAAAATCAGTTTCCAGAACTTAATTTCTGCACTCCATGAAATGTCCTGTAACATGTGATCTTGGAAATTTGCATGAATTGATATCTTTTTATTGTAATCTCCCACCTTTGTGACGGCAAATTATCGAACTATACGTGGACTTGGTGTATGTTGCCTGTTGAAAATCTTTGTTCTTTGTGTTGTCTTGCATCTCCCCAGTGCATAGTCGAGTGCCTGCGTAAATAATACCAAGTAATCCATAATTTATAGACGTCCAGTTTTCGGAATTTTGGTGTGTTTAACGATCATAGTTCCATATTGGCATGCTGTCCCGTTTCTGTTTCACAAAATAATATAGAGATTCCAGTTTTTGGTAGTCCGTATTACTCTCTATTATTGAATGTTATTTCGAAGGACCACTACTCTGTAGCAACGTTAATAGACGTTTATTTCAATAAAAATTAGAAACTTATTTCCTTCTATGTGCAAGCATTTGCGTTGCTAGACTGGAGGCGTAAATGCATGATCTTCTTAGAGATTTTAATCTTACTGAGTGGCTGATAGGTGTGTAATAACACTCACTTGGTGTTTCCCGCATGCTTTGATGTACAGGATTCCTATAAACAAATGTAGTTACGTCTATCGCTCGTATACAGAATATCTTTGTGTTTTCGTTGTATGTTGTGTGGATTCGACAGTTTTCTCAAAATATTTTCAATTGTTATTAACTATAGTCTTTCCGAAACTTTGCTTGTCGTGACGTAGAACATTGTTTACAAGATGCTTGCAGATCTACGGAAACAGTAGAGGTAATGGAAGTCAACAAACCGTGTTTGGAAGACATTTCGCTTGGCGTATATCTGCGGCCCTAGATAGTATTTTCCACACTTTTATCTCGCGTATTATTAACTCAAAAGCATCAGAACTACGTTTTCAGCACACCTTTCCATATTTCCTGCCCTTACAAAATTCAGAACATTGATGGTCTTCATAAGGATAGAGCAGAGTCCTTTCATTCGCCGTTTATACAGAAGTGTGGTAGTGAACTGAAACGTGATGCTGACGACTCGAATTTGCAAACAAAGGGAAAATATGAAAACTGGTAAGTGATGGCGTATGCGTGGTCATAAAATATCTCCTTCTCTTTGACTAGTGTGTTCTGTGGGGCCACATATCCTCGTAATGTCCTTCTGACTTCCACTGGAAGAGATGAATCCACCTCACTGTTCTACACGTCTAGTGTAGGCACACACACTAGGTAAATGTAGTTTGTAGATTCCATAGGACGTGATATGTTATGGACGCATGATATAAAACTGAAAAGTTTGATCAGCAGCTCGTATTTAATTTTAAGACTGATAAAATGAGTTTATAGTTTAACACTGATGTTCGTGGTCGCATCAACTATTGTACCGTCATTTAAAATCAAATAAACCAACATCCACACCTACAAGATACGTCATCTGTACTTTTAGTTTTTCGTTTTCATATATTTTTTTTTTAATTTTGTTGTTCCTAGAGTTACGGCAAGTGTTAAGGTGCGTAGAGTAAAGGAACATGTCGCAGAGGAGTTAGTTGTTCTGGAGACTGCGGTATACGGAGATATGTCGCTCCTGATATCAGGAGTCCCCTAATCACTGTTCAGTTATTATGTGGCGCGTGTCGTATGGGGAAGGAAAAGTGAATTGTTATGTTACGTCGTCCATTTCTAATGTGCCTCTCAAACGATGAAAACACAGCGCCATTCTATTCATTCCTTGTCCAAGTGCCTAAGATGAAAGGCTCGAAGCATTTATATCTCATTGCTTTCTTTTATTTTTGCGTGCGCGTGTGCGAAAGTCTGTGTTTCGACGTAAGGAAACCTAAAATAAAATTGCAAAAGCAAGATAAAAACGCTGAGTTACACGAATCTGTCTGGTACTTAATTTTTCATTTTCAGCGAATAACCCATCTATTTCGTTGCAAACATAACGCAGTGCTCTCCTGAGCACGATGAGAACTTTCTTTTACTATTATGAGATTCTGGTTACGTCTGTCTATTCACAGCTGCATATGTGAATTTTCCATGTAATAATTATGAACCAATGCTGTACAATCGCAATAAAGACATGAGATTTTCCGTTTAGCCAGACGTGATTCGCATTAAATAAACATGATTTACTGTTCGTACTGAGCAAAAACGTGACAGGACCAGAACTGTTGGTGGCTCAATATGTAAATAAAATGTGCTGCACGCAAGTGAAAATCTGCATCCAGTTTGCTAGGCACTTTGAAGTGCCTGCAGAAATTTCTTCCCGTTTTGTACACAGTTTTGTTCCTTCCCTTCCCATTCGCCAGTGAAGCTAGGGAAAAAGTTTTAAGTACCTCTTTGACGCTATAGACAGACATTTATGGCGTTCTATGAGAGCTGTACGCCGGCGTTCCTAGGTTCCTCGTGTGATACGGTTCGTTGGAACACTGTAACAAAGATTTCGGGAGGCAGCTGACTTACCTCATAAAGCGTGTGCCGGTACAGAGTTTGCAGTACCTCCATCATCTTCTCCCCTGGGTCTAACCAACCTGTGACCATTCGTGCTGCCCTTCTTTCTATATGTTCTGAATCACTGTCGCAATGCTTTGGTAGTTGTTCACTGCGCTTATGCAGTATTTCAGACTGGGGAGCACTAGTGTTTCGTAAGCCGCCTCCTTTGAAGACTGACTGCTGTTACCTAGTATCGTAACAATGAACCGACTAGGAATATTTGATCATAACATTTCGTATCCTCACAAACTTTTATTGATTGGCGACTCCATGGAGTGCTGTGTGCACAACTACCATATATGTTAAATTAAAAGGAAGGTCAGCGTTGGCCGTAATATTGATGTTTTATTGATACAATCTATTTCCGATCACATAGTGATCACCTTTAGTGCTGTACAAATTAAACTCCGACACTGGTATCAAGTTATCAATAATTTCTAAGTTTTGGTTATTCATAACTTGATACCAGTGTCTGAGTTTAATTTGTACAGCACTGAAGATGATGATTTATGTGATCGAAAATCGATTCTGCTGTCAATAAGACATCAATATTAAGGCTAACGCTGACCTTCCTTTTTACTTCCTCACAAACTGTTACACCAAATACTTAATTGTATTTACTGACTGATTGCAGTTGTGACTGACTGGTATTGCAGACATAGGTTACTGCGTTTTTGCATTTTATGAAGTGCACAATTTTACGTTTCTAAATATTTAAATCAACTCGCCAGTCTTTTCAGGCTCTGAAATCTTGTCAAGGCCGGACTGAATATTTATGTAGCCATACCTCATATGGTATTACTGTAGCTAGGAATCAATCTTGTGTGAAATGACTTCCAGAAGTGAAGCAGTACCGCGCGTTGCTGAGCGTCTTGATCCGCGACTGACAGCAAATTCTGTGTGAGGGCGCGAGCTGCGTGCTGCACGCATGGAGACGGTCATTGTCTTAGATAGATCGCTACGTTTGTGCTCAGAATATGTTCTAAATTTCTACAGCAGGTGAATGTCTATATTGGACGGTACTTTGTGGATCACTTCTGTCACAATTCTTGTAGGCGTGTGTTACTTGCGCGTTCTGGTATGCACTGAGCCCATTTTGTTGTTAGAGGGATCGCGGTTGTCTGTGATTAAGAGAACGGCCAACTCTGCTACTAATTCTGTATAAAGCCTGGCAGCGATACGACTAGAAACGGCTCCGCATACACTCGCTACTAGTCAATGTTCATTACGTGTTGTCCGCCCCGATAGCTGAGTGGTCAGCGTGACGGATTGTCGTCCTACAGGCCCGGGTTCGATTCCTGGCTGGGTCGGGGAATTTCTCCGCTCAGGGACTGGATGTTGTGCTGTCTTCATCATCATTTCATCCCCATCCAGCGCGCAGATCGCCCAATGTGGCGTCGATTGTAATAAGACCTGCACCAAGGCGGCCGGACCTGCCCGGGAAAGGGTCTCCAATGACGCCAAACTCTCATTCCTATTTTTCACTACATGTTTAGCTGTATTAAAGTGGTACTGAATGTGTGGCGGGCAGGATGCGAATTCGCTTTGCGTAGATCACATAAATCATAAATTCTGAGGGGCAGGAGGTTTTCAGACTACTTCCCTCTGTTGCCCTCCGACCTTGATGCCACCGCTGGCCCCTCGGCCACTCCCTCAATGTAGCTGGTATACCGTGCCGTCTGTAAAGACGTCGGCGGGATGTTAACTCCGCTCCTCTCGAGGTCGTACGACTGTTCCGGCCGGTCTCAATTAAATTAAGTACAAACACGGCGCGTCACAGGCAGCACGATCCCTCCGTCAGCGCGTGTCGAGCCCGTCCGCGGCCGCGACGCCTTGGCTCAAGTGACGTGAACGCTCGTGTGTGTGGCGGGTTGCGTCAAGCGCGGCAGGCAGGCGCGTTCCGCCCATTATGCGTGCGAGCCTTCTGCCGGAAGAGCAGCACTAAAAACGGCGGGGTAATTCCCGGTAATTACAGGCTAATTACCCGCAGCGTCGGCACCGCCGTGGTTCCGCCGCGTGTGAGGCCCGTGTGGGAGAGGGAAGGCGAGATCTGCCGCGAGGCCGTCTCGGCCCCCCCATACGATTTCATGTTAACGAAGGTGAGAGAGGTTGGGATGCAGATTATCCCCAGTGTACGTAAGAAGAGGCAGTAAAGAAACCAAAGGAAAATTCGCAACGCCAACAAAAGTTAAAAGAGTGAGGTTTCGCAGACTACGCAACCTCTTCTGGCCGTATATGAGGAATTTTTGGAAGACTGTAACTACGAACATGTTCGGCACGAAATGACGGTTAATCCTTTAAGTGACACTAGTAAATGTGTATAACACTGGCAAACAGCTGAAATTGCCGTGTGTAATTTTTTTCTACTGATTCTTCGTTATGAAAATTTACCATCCCATACAGCACGATAGAGTTAAAAATACACAGCAAATTGAGCAGGCTTATTCCTTGCTATTCCCAAACGGTACGTGGTAACAGGTATCGATTTCTTTGAAAAACCTTTTGTCTTTTCGAGAATTATGGATAAACAAAGACGGCGATGAAAAGTTGTAGAAAGAATTTTAACGACTTACATAACATCAAATTTGAGAACGACGCAGTAGCAGTGAAGTAATTGTCTACGAAAAAAGGTTATTACAGGATGATCGAGGAAAAGGAGACATCAGAAGTAAATTAGTGCAAGCCAAGGAAGCTTTAATCACCAGATACTGATGCGCAAATGTGGAAGTAGTTCTTGAAAATGCTCCTCTGGAGCAAAGCGTAGTCAGAAATTGAAACGTAGACTATAAGAAATCAATAGAGGAAACTATAGTCTGACTAAAATTACTTGATAGTTGACTCTTCACGTGTTGGAGGTGTCTTCCTCCAATCATAGCGCTCAACGTCACGCCTCAACTATTAGCCGGTGCAAAACAGCGACAACAAATGGTGAGTTGACTTCCAATTTCTTGTCTGACTTTTCTTCTTTTGTTTGGATCCTGAAGCCCTTTTATTTAGCGTTTCAACACGCACACGCACATTTCGTACACATCGCTAGCGAAACACTACTGGATTCTTTGGCACAAGATGCGATTCGGCTTCACAGATTAAAGTTATTGTCACAGAGATCGGCCTACATAGGCAAACTACATACAACACTGTGTGAAACCAAACTTTTTAAAAGAAGAAAATCATCGTTGCAACCGTTAATAAATTTTTGCTTTTAAATCTTTACCAAAATGACATTATTATTATTATTATTATTATTATTATTATTATTATTATTTTCAGTTAGTTGGTTTCAATTTTTTATTTTTAATCTTTTATTGCATCATTTTTTTATCACTTTTCCACCTGTGTCGCCTGTAACCTGTAAACGAGTTCCAGACAGGAGTGCTCATCGGACGATATCGCGTCAGCTCCCGTAGAAAAAACGAGAACTTACAGTTGGCTTCTAGCGCTGAAACTGAATTTATTCGTTTTTTTTTTTTTTTTTCTTCTTTGTTGAGTTTGGTCGTACAGGCCAACTTCAGTCGCCGTGAGCAAAGCGAGCGTGATTTACAGTTCTGCAGCTGCTGACACCCGTTTTCCCAGGGCTGCGTTATCTGCCGCAGTTCAATCGTTGGTCATTTAAAATCAGCTGTGGGCAGAGCATTTCCCATTCCCGCTCTACCTGATGCCAGCAGCTTCCAACATTGCACCATGTTACATGAACAGCATTTCAGCACTGTGAAGCGACACGCCGAGTTTCCATGTCGCCTTTGAGTGGTAGCCAATGTGGCAGCACTGTAGCAGAAAGTCACAAGACGGCTACTATAAAGTAATTTTAAACGGACTGTAGAAGCGTTTGAAATTTACTGCTGTCGATATCGATAAACGTAAATATTAAATGAGAATGTATGTACAGGATGAGGAAGCACAAAAAAGGATAGCTAAGAAACGAAATCTCTGGAACATTTACCAGAAGAAGGGAACAACGGCATGCAGGAACAACTAAGTGGTGGAAGCAACAGTTCGGGAGAAATTGCAGTAGAGCAGACGGATTCAAATAGGCAATTAGATTGATGATGTTGGTCTAACAGTTCTTTGGAAACGAAATGATTAGGTTAGTATAGCGAAAGATAGTCTGCAGCACGAACCCAGTCAAGACTGCGAACAAAAATTCCCCTAATCGACATAAAAATTGTAGTGGTGTAAAATAATACCAATATCGCAGCCACGATCACAGTAAAGGGTATTGAAAGTAATAAAGTAACATTTCAAACAAACTAAGTAATTGTTAGAATCGAAGCTGCCGCGAGCTAACAAGGTCTTCCGTTGAACAAAAATACAGCTTCAAGTCTTCGTGGGGGTATTTCTTGGCAAGCTGATACGATCAGGGTCCATAGACCATTGCCGTAAGGGATTCACAAGTAACTGAAGATGAATGAAAATTTTTGTCCGCTTGAATCAAACCACTGGGGTCAAAACTATATATACGGCAGACGATCTAAACGAGTATTTTGAGTTCAGGGAACAACGGTCGATTGTTAATATTTCCGGCGGTAGATCATCTCGTATGCTCAACTGCAGTCAATCATGTGTTTGTAAACAGCTTACGCTATACATAAAGAGGCTCCCATCCGCACCGACGATTGTGGAGCTGTCTTCTAAAACAACACACTGTCGCCAATGACGTGGCCCTTGGGCATTTTCTATGTTCAGTGATCGTGATTGATTCTCGAAGATTGAATTGTTCCTTACAGGAACTTAGGAAAATGATTTTAATGTTAGGTATTTATCTTGCTAGGTAGAAACAGTCTAGAAATGACGTCATTCAAGCCACAAAGGACAGACCACGGTTACTGACAAAGTGTTCTTCGAATTGTGATCGTAAGGTATAAATGTAATAGGATAAGCAGCCCTCAAATAGCGCGTACAATGCATACCTCGAAGGATACAGTATCTAGACTTCTAATGTTGCAGAAATTGCGCTCCTATCGTAATGCACGCAGACTACGCACCCAAATTATTTTTAACCCACAGTTCAGTTCTGTCCACGTGTTACTCTGGGATGCATGCAGCGCAAGTATCGACATTATGAACAGTTGCAATGGGCTTAAGTCTTAGCTATAAGGTGCAAGTTCCGTCAGTAAGAAACTAAATATTGATTTCCATCCATGAGTATCTCTACAAAAACTGACTTATAGCCCTAACATTTTTTATCATCTTGATGGTTATAATTCTGCCGGCCGCAGTGGCAGAGTGGTTCTATGCGCTTAAGTCCGGAACCACGCGACCGCTACAGTCGTAGGTTCGAATCCTGCCTCTGGCGTGTATATGTATGATGTCCTTACGTTAGTTATGTTTAAGTCTAGGGGAATGATGACCTCAGATATTAAGTGCCATATTTCTCAGCCATTTGAACCATTCTCGTTTTAATTCTTTACAATGACAGATTTCAGTTCAGCATTAATCATCCACTTATCTATAGGTAAAAGTATAATAACTCATGAACAAATCCTCTGTGAAATACAACGTTGTTATTAAGCCATACCATTAGACATCAAATATACCAGATCGTACTTATCAGCAAAATGTAAGCACTACGTAACAGGATAAAATAGTGAGTTGGTAGAATTCTTGTTATTCATATCGCCCGCAAAGCGATCACCAACAGGTGGTATGTGGCACATTCGTCGCATGCGAATGAAAAATGTATGCCGACACTGAATTTATATTTTTTGTTTGCTCAGAAAGCTATTTTTGCAAATACTTGATTAAGAACTTGTAGTTTGTCAATTATCATTGATTAAATGTTGGCATACATTTTTCATTCAAATGTGATAAATGTACCATACGCCACCTGCTGGCAGTCGCCTTGTGGGCTGTATTTATAACGTGTATTCTACCACACCGCTATTTTATCGTGAGAGGTAGCATGTAAATTTTGGTGGTAAGTAGGTGTGTTACTCTTGGAGCCGATGAAAGCAGGTATGTTTCTGGTAATTTGAAGGTATGGTTTGACTACAGCGTCGCATTTTGTGGAATATTTGTTGATTAGTTATTTTACTTTTCTCTACCGATATGAGAATGGTTCATGTTGAATAGGAAAATGGAGTTTCAAAAAATTAAAGTTTTTGACCCTAAAGTAGACTCACTGTACAAGTACTAATTTAGGGCCATTAAAGATGTTTCCTGATTTTGTCCATTAAAGGCTGCGAATGTGAAAACAAGAAGTTGCCTACGAAGGAAACGGGGGCATTCAGGACATTATGTTGTTAGGCATTGTCCACTTGCAGTACAGAATACAAGTACTGAGATAAAAGAAAGGATGATTTTTTTTTCCACGACGCAGCGTTTTCTGTCGTGCGAACGGGTGATCGGCGACAAGTCTTGGTTGTTTCAGTCAGTCTCACCCCGAACAGTATCCTCAGGTGTTGTCTTGATCACAATGTACACGTGAAGTCAGTAGATACTTACAGGATTTATAACGGCTCGCATGCTTGGATTATTTATGGTTTTGTAGATTTGCGTAGGAAGAAGATGGCTTCGACTTAACGTTGTGCCGCGCCATACAGGATAAATGAGGTTAGTGTGCCTTGCCTCTTGCTTTGCTTACCAGAGACAATGAATACAGGAAGGGTGCCCTCAGTACATGCGCAACTTCTTTCTGAAACGTATGCGCCACATGTATGTGGTTGAAACTGTGAAGCCTTCTCCATACCGCCACAGAAGTTTTTCTGTGACCTTTTTGTTGCCCTTCAAATGCGCCCGACATTCCTTACTTGGAGTTTTGGATGTGATTACCAATGCCCTGCAGACTGAAAAAGTCTGAGTGGCTGATGACACTATAAGAAACGCAAGTTTCTTCTCAGTTTTCGTCCGACTCAGTCAACACTCCAGCTTTAATGAATGACCCCCACTTCGAGGCGTTAAACTCGAATCGTGAACGACTTCTGCTTCTCTAAGAGAAATTGTCACAGCAACAGACGACGTCACGTCAATTTCATGTTTCTAGCAGTAGTTTAAGCTCATTATTCGGCGTGTTCGGTCGTTCATTTTTGTCACTTTTAGTCTCACGAGTTTTACGCTTGCTCGTGAACCACTTATGGGATACTTAATTTTCTTATGGAGAATACAGCCAGTGTATACTTGCTTGTTGCAAGATGAGGTTCGTTCATGTCATAGAGTCAAGTCAGTTCTTCATTCGAGGACATATTTTTAGTAATATGTCCCACTGATTTGTTACTTCTGCAAAAGTCTAATTTAAGTTCGAAAGATACTTGGAGTTAATCTGTCGATTGCTAACCCCCTGGTGTGGCTTCAAAACAGAAGAAAGTTTAATAAGCTATCGTTTTTAGCCACGGCAGTTACATTTGGAGTTCGCCCAAGAGTCTTGGGCTGCCTCTTATTTCTCGCACAAGATGCGCGGGAAGCGCTGAGAACTTCAGTCTGATGCAAGCCTCTATTAAAGATAGCGTTTCACTTTGTAGTATACAAAACGAGAAGCACGTTTTCGTGCGACGTGATGTGTTGGCTGGTTATTTAAAGCGACAACGTTCTTATGAAATAATTGTTCGTGGAAAGCTCCATGATTTTGTTTCTGTTGCTATTAGAATTCTTGAATTTTGTGAACAGTGTTGTACCAATGGCAAGAAAACATTTTTTGGCACGGCAGGTTTTATCATGTTTTCTGTTTAGTAGTATTCTGAAGCTCTTGTAGAAAATTTGGCCTGTTTCGGATCAAACTGATTACTTTTGTTTCGGAACAGTATAAATATATTTGTGAAATCGTGGCACGTTAGTGCATTTTAGTGCTTTGCTGAAGTGTCGTGTAAAGTAGTAACTCTGTGTTTTGGAGGTGTTCGAATGTAGCATAATTAAATAGAATTGACAGAAGTTGTCACAAAGTTGGAAGTGGCTAAAGTACTGTCAGTGTAATGACAGCAATACGGAGGTAAAGAGAAAGTCGCGCTGTAAAGTTTATCAGGTGTAATACAGCGAACATTCGTGCTCCCTGTTTATTTTCTGAGCTATTGCTATTCGAATGGTTGACATACACGTTACATCATGCGCTCAGGGAGCACTTCCTCTGATGCGGGCAGAGGTTACGTGTGTGTGTACGGTAGAGAGGCTGCCTGTGGACACCGGGTCCCGGCAGTCGGGCCTGTGCCCTCGGCCGCCGGCTTTCTCATTGGTAAACAGCGCGCCTCCTGGCCGCCTGTTAAGTCGCGAGGTCACGCCTGGGTCGCCAGACTGCAGCAGGCGTCGATGGAGCATCGCCCTCGCGGGGCTGCCGCTGCCGTCCACCAGTCACCAGTAGCGCGTCGTGTACATTACTCAACGGCGGGGTAGCGTCGTTTTTAATATAACACACAGCCCGCCCCCCCCCCCCCCTCTGCCTCTTTTTCCAAGGGGGATGACACAGTCTGTTTTAATCTGTGAGTAAATATGTTTTCTCCACTATAGCGTAAAGATGCATTCATACTCGCATTTTGCCAGCGTTGGACCGCTATTCTCTCGCCTTGTATTTCGTATACTCTTTTGCTATAGAATGCAAACTAAAGTGTTCCTTCATAAAATGCCAAAGGAAAAAAATAGTATCACAGTTTATATTTGCTTCAAGGTGGCTCCATAAAAGTTAATGATCGTGTGCAAAGGTCTTTCGTAAATGTCGATAACACACAATAAAATACCGGGTGATCAAAAAGCCAGGATAAATTTGAAAACGGAATAAATCACGGAATAATGTAGATGGAGAGGTGCAAATTGACACACATGCTTGGAATGACACGGGGTTTTATTAGAACCAAAAAATACAAACGTTCAAAAAATGTCCGAGATGGCGCTTCATCTGATCAGGATAGCAATAATTAGCGTAAGAAAGTAAGACAAAGCAAAGATGATGATCTTTACAGGAAATAATATGTCCACCATCATTCCTCAACAATAGCTGTAGTCGAGGAATAATGTTGTGAACAGCTCTGTAAAGCATGTCCAGAGTATTGGGAGGTATTGGCGTCGTATGTTGTCTTTCAGCATCCCAAGAGATGTCGGTCGATCACGATACACTTGCGACTTCAGGTAACCCCGAAGCCAATAATCGCACGGACTGAGGTCTGGGGACCTGGGAGGCCAAGCATGACGAAAGTGGTGGCTGAGCGCACGATCATAAGCAAACGACGCGCGCAGGAGATCTTTCACGCGTCTAGCAATACGGGGTGGAGCGCCATCCTGCATAAACATCGTATGTTTCAGCAGATGTTTATCAGCCAGGCTGGGGACGATGCGATTCTGTAACATATCGGCGTACCTCTCACCAGTCACGGAGGCAGTTTTGCTGTCCAGCGCCATCTGTCGGACATTTTGTGAACTTTGTTTTTTTTTTTCTAATAAAACCCCATGTCATTCCAAGCATGTGCGTCAATTTTTACGTCTCTATCTACATTATTATGTGGTTTATTAAGTTTTCAAATTTACACTCCCTTTTTGATCACGCGGTACTTGCGAAGAATGTACTGATGGAAAGTATAACGTAACTATAGATTTACGTAGTCGAAAATTTTTTGGCTCTGTTGTCAGACCTGCCACAGATCGCCGCCTGTCCTGCTTTACAGGGCGGGCAAGTCGACGAATTCCACGGTCGGTGATCAAGCGTGGACGCCCTGCATCGTGTGGCCTAATCAGGATATCACGGTCGTTAGACCACTCGCCATAGACAGCCGACCAGCTTCATCCTTACGGAGCTGCTGGCCCCCCAGGCCCCGGGCCCTGTAATCTGTAATAGTGGCATGGCGAAAAATTGTACACTCTTACCTGTATGAGAGCCTAGAGATAATTAATTTGCGTCAGTGTGGATACAGGCAGTACTGAGCTACCAGTTGAGCCGCCCCCCTTGCTGGTATTTGCGCTCCGCCTCAGAGCGTGTGTGGGTGACAATGGGAGCGTCACCCAGCGCGGCGCCCCCGCTGCCGTCTGCCGTCTGCTGGCAGGCAGGCAATTTTCCGGCCCGCTGGAGGCCGCCGCCACATACGGCGGCTCACTTCCGGCCGGGCGCAGCGGCGCACAGTGGAGGCGACGGGTCGCTGCCGCGCCACGCCCCCCTCCTCTGCTGTCCTGTCCTGCCCTGTCCTGTCCTGTCCTGTCCTGTCCTGTCCTACCACACCCGCCGTCCAGCGTGCCGGCTCTGCCAACACCCACCTACACTACCGCGTCTAGCCACGTTACGGCACCACATCTTGTTCTATTGGTTTGGTAATAAATATGAAACTAGTCGCATTTTTAGTTTTTTGATAAGATTTATTCAGCGATAAACGTGTGTTCAAGCCACAGCAGGCTCATCACCAGATAGACTTCTTACAATACATTACGCTGTGGACCAAGTGCAGCTAGATGCAGTACACAAATATATACAGTGCTTTGCTGCACTTTGTTTTACAGTGGTTCACCTACTTTGCAGCACTCTAGGAGGTTTGTGTGAAATCTTACGGGACTTATCTGCTAAGGTCATCAGTCCCTAAGCTTACACACTACCTAACCTAAATTATCCTACACACACACACACACACACACACACACACACACACACACACACACACACACACACAGTACTTGGGTTGTTTCTCGTGTGGACATCGGAGGAGAATAGCACGCATGCATGTTTTATACACTGAATTCCAAATTTCCGTACACAAGCAACTTTGCTTCGAGCAGCTTCCACAGTCATTCAATTTTTTCTAAATGCAGCATTATCTGCCTTTGACTGTAGTAACTGTTTATTTCGACTACTGTCCAGTTTCGGCTTTATACAATTTCACAGAAGGTGGTTGACGTGCATAAGGGGCACAAGTCACCGAGCTACACGTCTTCCAGCGTTTGGGGGGTAAACAAAACTTACGTGTTGTTAAGTGTCATAAATTGTGTGTTTGCCCGCATTAAGCTAGTCGGTCTGCGTAGCCTCGTGCTTCTTGCTCATCCTGCACGTCGACCATTGCCTCTGAAGTGGTATAATAGCGGAAGCTGCCCACTAGTCGGAGTAAACAGTTACTACAGTCAAAGGCAGAAAATTGTCACATCGGGAACTGTCTCGTAATTCGTACCGCGTATGTCCTGAGCAGATCAAAAATTGAAAAAGTGTAAAGTTTACTCTCGGACCTATAGTGCATTTCCTTCAAAATATATAAAGCAGATGTGAGAAACATAACATAGCAAGACACAAAACCAGAAGCCTATGTTTGAAACTAGTAGACTGGGAGTGTCCTTTTTGCTGGTACTCGTCTGCTCTTTATGTCGTCTTTGATCCGTCAGTCACGGGTTATTTTGCTGCCTACGTAGAAGAAATCCTTCCTTTTCGTCTACTTCGCGATCAGCAATCCCGATGCTAAATTTCTCGGTGTTCTCATTACTTTCTTCGGAATTTCTGTCAATCAATATTCTGTACCAATTAGACTTTTCCATTCTACACATCCTGTAATTCTTCTTTGAGGATAGCAGTGTCATCAACGAATCTTATCACTGACATACATCCGTTTACCTTGAATTTTAATCGACTCTTGACTCTTTATTTCCGTTTTTGCTTCTTCGGTGTATAGATAGAACAGTGAGGTCGAAAAAGTAATCCCTGTCTTATATCCTTTCTAATGCGAGCACTTCCTTCTTGGTCTTCTAGTCTTATTCTTCCTTCTTGGATCTTGTACTTATTGTATATTATCCGTCTTTCCCTATAACTTGCCCTATTTTTCTCAGAATTTCGAACATATGTCACCATTTTACATTGTCGAACGCTTTTTAGGCCGAGAAATCCTGTGAACCATGATTTTTCTTCAGCCTTGCTTCCATTGTCAACCGCAACGTCAGAACAACCTCTCTGATGACCTTACCTTTCCTAGAGCCAAAGTGATCCCCAACTAACATCCTCAATTTCCTTTTCCATTCTTCTGTATATTTTTTGTCAGCAACTTGGATGCGTGAGCTGTTAAGCTAATTGTGCGATATTTCTTGCACTTGGCGGCTCTTGCAATGTTTGATACAGAATGAGGAAGATTATATGGACTAAATAAAAGTTAGACTTACTAACTTCCTATGTTTAGAACAAATAAGTAATGTTCCGAGGGACGATGTTTTTTTTTTTTTTTCGGAAGTCAGGCGGTATAATGCCAGGCTCATGCATTCTACACACCAGCGTGAATAGTCGTTCTGCTGCCGCTATTCCCTCAAAGCATTCAAAAATTCCGGGGAAGTGTTATCTGTCCCTTGTGCTTTATTTGATCTTAAGTCGTCAAAAGTTCTTTTAAATTCTGGATGTAGTACTAGATCCCTATCTGTTTCCTGTCGCTTACGAGCTTCAAAGGTAACCTATATTAGTGCCTGCTACATTCAAAATAGCTGTCTGGTTAAAAGGAAGAGAATTCCTGGTTCTCGATGACCTGCCATTTCATATTTCATCAGGCAGACTTGTCTGACAACGCTGGAAGCGTACTGTCTCAACAATTCTAGCGGCGTGCTGCGGTACTGTGAATCGGAGATTTAAGCGTATACAAGGATGCAGAAATGTACGTGCAAAGAAAGACAAAAAAAATCGGAATGATTAAAATTTATGAACTGTCGTACCAAAATACTCATAAAATACCCGCGAACAACCTCAGAAATTTCGTCAGTTCGACTTCAACGTGGTATGTTCCTATCACGTTCTTCTAGCGTCATCCCCCCTCTGCCCTGACCACTTGCAAAGTCGGCGCTTGAATTGTAAGAAACCGTCTCCTCTGTTTCTGAATGTGTAATGTTTGTTTCCAGCCGCCCGTGTTACATCGGCCGTGCCTATTGTTCAGTTGGTTTCGCGCCGTGAAAGTGTGAAGTGGGGAGGGATGCGCCCTCAACTGGGCTGTGAGGGAGCGAGGACGAAAGCGGCTCCCGTCTTCTCGGCCGGCTTTGCCCGGAACGGCGCGCGGCAGCGCCGTCGTCCTCGTGATTTTCCCAGCGCGGCAGCTGAGACGCGGTCTGCGTTCCGTTTCCACCGCCTCTGGCAGAGCCGAGCCTAGCTGACTTAGCCGTGTAGCGAAAGCGCCCGGCCTAACGAGCGACCGGAGAAAGCAAACTCGCTGGCGAAAGTGCTTCTTCACCATACGGGCGCCACCTCTGTCAATGAGACGGGCCGTGCTTCGGCAGCACTCAGCCGGGTACCCAGTGGTCAGCAGTGCTGAGAGTACTCTAGAGCCCCTCATTACGCAACAGCTGCCAGGTGCTGAGCGCGCGTGTCTCCTGCGGAAGAGAGCCTTCTGTTTACCCGTGTGTCTCGCCAAGAGGTCGCTGGCACCGTGGCGTTAAACACGACTGGGTTCACTTTCTTTCCGCCACTCCCAGCAACGGCTTTTAAAGCGAAACCTGCAAGAAAGTTGTCTTCTATAATTTCAGTAGCCAGCTTACCGAATATTGACAAACAATATATCACAACATCCACTCATTCATCCGTTAGTATTCTGCCCTGGAGAGGCCTTTTTTGCCTCATTTTCTAACGACTGTTTCGTTTTTCAATTCGCTGCACTGGTGTTGTTTCAATAGATTATTTAAGAGCTGAATTGTACTCTCATTGCTGCTTCTCCCTTACTCCCCCCGCCCCCCTTACATATCCTTGAAGAACTCTTTATTTAAGATCCCCTTCCACTTAGATTCCGTTCCACTTTGAACAGTCCGTTCAGCTTTGAACAGTCCAGTCCAGATTATCTCTGTTATGGTTAGTGCCTGCCTCCTTCTACAATTACCTGTTCTTCATTTCTCCCCATGTCGACCCATATAATTGCGACAAATTATTCATACGAAAAATAAATATTACAATACTATAGTCACAATAAAATACAGTACAGTGATGAGTTGAAACTTATTCGCACCCAGAAATGGGTACTTACAAACAAATGTGGAAATTACGAAATAACAAAAAAATAAAACTTTCTTTGTAGAACTGGTGGCACGGCTGGATGGAGAGCTAGTTTGCTGTATTAACTTAAAGTAAGGTAGCCGTTTTGAGGAAGCAATGCTCACAATAAGGATTAGGTACCAAAGTTATTGAAACAGTGTGTATTGGGTTAAAGAGTACAGCCTATATGGAAAGATCATAGCAGCGGCAACGAGAAGTAATGTGTAATGTAACTCTTATCTTCCATAACGCTGACTGCATTTACGTAGGAAAGGACCATAGTCTTCAAACACCATCGCCGACACGGGGAATAAAATCAGACTTTGTAGTGGATATGTGAGACCAACTGTTTCAGAAGTGCGTTCATGCAGTTATTTAGCTGCGGAACACTTCGTGTAATTTAGGTCGGTGAGTAGCGAGGAATCGACAGTTCAGTCAGCAATGGAAAGTGCCTCGTGCGTAGTACGCAAATTTGCCAATTGGTTTGGTCTAGTAAATGAATACTTCCGTTTATTATGCCTTGCATGTCCTTTGCACTCAACTTCACAATCGACACGTAAGAATTTACTGCTAGGAGATCCATATTCTGATGTGCCCAGAGGTGTAATTAATCAGGCATTCCGTACAGCAGAGTGCTTTCATTATATCTCGATGTCTTAAAACAGTCTAATTAGAGATTGAACTAGCTTCTGGGTAGCACGATAATGTCACCCATGTGCCTTTTCTGACTGATTTCTGGTCTTCAGTCGATGATACCAGAACTTTCCACTTTAGCCCAGCACGCAGTTTTCAGATCGTATGCCTGTGTGTAGACGGTACCGTCGTCGTTATCGTGGCACTTTTAAGGGCCTGGCTTCCCAGAACCTGCCCACAAGGGCAGCAGCTATTTACCGAGTCGTCGCAGGGTCGCCAGCCGCGTTTATGGGCTGTGACGTCATTTCCGTAGCCCATAAGGGACCCGTATACGTTGGAGACGATAGCTCGTTCCTTGCTATGGAGTGCATCCATTGGTCCGGCGGACTTTTAACTAGCTGCTTATATGTTCTTTTACCACAATAAAAACCACACTAGCTATTTGATTGTAGTGAGTGGCACACAAACGTTGATCCATAACAGAAATTATATTTACTCCTTGTAAGGTCAACGCAAGAGATGTAAAATTGTTCGTTTCAAACAAGGACAAATGTTCAAATAATACTCATTTTGGAAGTGTTGCATGAAACCAAGCACACTAGTAATTAAGATATATAATGACTTGTGGGTTGGTAAGTCTCAAATTACAAACCCAAACACGCAGTGTTCAATCCTAAATAGGGCACGGGATATTTTGTCATTTTTTGACTTCTAGCAGTGATTTTTATAGTACGTCGAGTCACACAGTCCAAGTTAAATCGCAGCTGACATTATAACTAACTAGATAAGTCAATTAAGAGGTCGGAGGAAGTCCAGGACATACCAGATATAATAGGACCACGCCCGACAGAAGCCCAGTGGTGTTAAAAGCAATCTGTTTAATGAACGCTTTACGTTAAGGATATAAAGACCCACTGATGATGGCACACACGTACTGATACATACTGCGGCAATATAAGAAAGAATCTGTGTGTGGGAGGGGAAGGGAAGGGGGAGGGAGGTTGAAATTGCATGATCATAAATCTGGTTCGTGTTTTCAGAACACGCAAGATGGAAGAACTAGTCCTACACCTGTCAACCGTAGATTATGGAACTGCTCAAATTTCTAGTTAGGAGTTCCAAACGTGGAGTATTGTTCAACGAAATAAGATAAAACAGCGTAAAAAAAGGACAACACTGGGGAGTTATATATCCTTGTTACGTTTGCGTTATTGCATTACCAGTTTAAATATAGGTGTCGTAAGCAACGATACTTGTTCAGTCGCTTACGTACATGTGAGTACTATCATAGTATCTGATGGCGTGTATAAATAATTTCGAAAAGATTAGTCGGTGTGTTTCAGAGTTCCTGCAGCACCAGAAATGTAGCATTACACAGCCGGACTGTGTGCATGTGCCATTGGCTGAGCGTTAAGTGATGATCGACACTCACAAGCGACCACCAACCTACGTAGACTTCGCGGTTTAACGGGACTACAGAGGATGGCGCTGCAGTGTGTGACGAGACTTGCAGATTATCATCAGCGTATGCTAGGAGAATTTACAACCGACTATAAAAATTAGTAATTGCAATGTGCTAAACAGTCAAACTAATATCGTTTGACTACTTGACTGGCGTTCAGAAGAATAATTCGCAACGCCCAGTTGCTGAGATTTGTGTCCAGACCTATTTAATAGCAAACGACGTCGTGTGTGTAGCCATGGGGAAGGTAGATGACTCCTAAGAAAGTGAATTTTATTGAACCGTTCTTGAGTATTGTTAATTAGCGTGTTACCTTCATTAAGCTAGGCTAACGGAAACTACGGAATAGAGCTGCAGGGTTCTACATCTATATCTACATGATTACTCTGCAATTCACATTTAAGTGCTTGGCAGAGGGTTCATCGAACCACAATCATACTATCTCTCTACTATTCCACTCACGAACAGCGAGCGGGAAAAACGAACACCTAAACCTTTCTGATCGAGCTCTGATTTCTCCTATTTTATTTTGATGATCATTCCTACCTATGTAGGTTGGGCTCAACAAAATATTTTCGCATTCGGAAGAGAAAGTTGGTGGTAGATGTCGCCGCGATGAAAAACGTCTTTGCTGTAATGACTTCCATCCCAACTCACGTATCATATCTGCCACACACTCTCCCCTATTACTTGATAATACAAAACGAGTTGCCCTTTTTTGCACCCTTTCGATGTCCTCCGTCAATCCTACCTGGTAAGGATCCCACAGCGCGCAGCAATATTCTAACAGAGGACGAACGAGTGTAGTGTAAGCTGTCTCTTTAGTGGACTTGTTGCATCTCCTAAGTATCCTGCCAATGAAACACAACCTCTGGCTCGCCTTCCCGACAATATTATCTATGTGGTCCTTCCAACTGAAGTTGTTCGTAATTTTAACACCCAGGTACTTAGTTGAATTGACAGCCTTGAGAATTGTACTATTTATCGAGTAATCGAATTCCAACGGATTTCTTTTGGAACTCATGTGGATCATCTCACACTTTTCATTATTTAGCGTCAACTGCCACCTTCCACGCCATACAGCAATCTTTTCTACATCGCTTTGCAACTGATATTGGTTTTCGGATGACCTTACTAGACCCTAAATTACAGCATCACCTGCGAACAACCTAAGAGAACTGCTCAGATTGTCACCCAGGTCATTTATATAGAACAGGAACAGCAGAGGTCCCAGGACGCTTCCCTGGGAAACACCTGATATCACTTCAGTTTTACTCGATTTTCCGTCTATTACTACGAACTGCGACCTTCCTGACAGGAAATCACGAATCCAGTCGCACAACAGAGACGATACCCCATAGGCCCGCAGCTTGATTAGACGTCGCTTGAGTGGAACGGTGTCAAAAGCTTTCCGGAAATCTAGAAATACGGAATCAACTTGAGATCCCCTTTCGATAGCGGCCATTACGTCGTGCGAATAAAGAGCTAGCGGCGTTGCACAAGAACGATGTTTTCGGAAACCATGCTAATTACGTATCAATAGATCGTTCCCTTCGAGGTGATTCATAATGTTTGAATGCAATATATGCTTCAAAACCCTTCTGCAAACCGACGTCAATGATATAGGTCTGTAGTTCGATGGATTACTCCTACTACCCTTCTTAAACACTGATGCGACGTGCGCAATTTTCCAATCTGTTGGTACAGATCTATCGGTGAGCGAGCGGTTGTATATGATAGCTAAGTAGGGAGCTATTGTATCAGCGTAATCTGAAAGTAACCTAATCGGTATACAATCTGGACCTGAAGACTTGCCCGTATCTACTTCTAAGAAACTCTTGCTAGCAGCTGTTTGTGTTTCAAATTCTGTAATATTCCATTCGTCTTCCCTGGTGAAGGAATTTCGGAAAACTGCGTTCAATAACTCCGCTTTAGCGGCACAGTTGTCGGTAACAGTACCACGTGTTTGTGTAGTACGCATGGCAGTGTAACAGAAGACTGATAGTCTACACACCCTCTGCGGTTGAAACAGAAAGGGGCAAACAGTGCTTGTACAGAGCTCATCCTGCGCCACGCGCAGCACAGTGGCTTTCGGAGTGCAAATGTGGCCAAAGACGTAAGCGGTCTTAGCGGTGGACTACCATCCGACTGCGGCGCCGCACCGCTCGCTCATACCTCTTCAACTCACCAGCGGGATTTTTCACCTGTCAGACACTGGACAAGGCACACACGTAGCTGTCATCTCCAGGATGTGTGTCTGTCCTGTCCGGAAACAGGTAGTCCTTCACTGTACCTCTGAGATACGGAAGGTTGTTGTACGTTGGCAGGCCGCGGGCACATTATACCTGTCAGGGTGTCCACATCACCCTGTACTGTGTAAATATTCCCGCTTCCACTCACCATTCCCGGTAAGGAGTGTGTGTTTTCTGTTTACGTGCGGAGGAGACCATCTCTGTCGGCAGTGGCGCCGAATGGTAAGCGCCGCGGAGTGTGTGAGGAAGGGAAGGGGGGGAAGCGGCGAATACCTGCGGCGCGCGGCGCGATATCAATCAGGTCCGTGGCGGGGGAGACAGCAGGCGCCGCCGCAGCCGCCAGGGAATGTCAACACGAGGAGCACGGCAGCCCGACCGCCGGTCACGTGTGCGGAGGGCGGCGCCAGCCGGCCCCGTCTCCATTTCTCATCTTAACGTTTACACTTGTCTGGAAACAAAGCTGTCACGGCCTTCGTGGCTCGTAAATACCCACACTGCTTCGAGCCTATACGTTCTCACCCTCACTCTCCCTGTGCCTTTCTGGCGTCTAGAATTTCAGGTACGGTTTCTGCTGCACCATTTTGCTAGTTCGAGGGTAGGTTCATTTTCCGGCTGCCACAGGCAATAACAACGTATTCACAGCATATTCTTCGAAACAAACCTACATTTAAAAAAATTCCATTGTAGTACTACACAGTATTTGGTATTCGATCGTGTAATATACTTGTGATAATATGTACATATACATGAACATCAACGAAAGCAAAACGAGGATAATGGAATGTAGTCAAATTAAATCGGGTGATGCTGAAGGAATTAGATTAGGAAATGAGACACTTAAAGTAGTAAAGAAGTTTCGCTATTTAGGGAGTAGAATGACTGATGATCGTCGAAGTAGCGAGGATATAAAATGCAGACTGGCAATGGCAAGTAAAGCGTTTCTGAAGAAGAGAAATTTGTTAACATCAAATATAGATTTATGTATCAGGAAGTCTTTTCTGGAAGTATTTGTATGGAGTGTAGCCATGTATGGAAGTGAAACATGGACGATAAATAGTTTCGACAAGAGAAGAATAGAAGCTTTTCAAATGTGGTGCTACAAAAGAATGCTGAAGATTAGATGGCTAAATCAGATAACTAATGAGGAGCTATTGAATAGGATTGGGGAGAAGAGAAGTTGGTGGCACAACTTGACTAGAAGAAGGGACCGGTTGGTAGGACATGTTTTGAGGCATCAAGGGATCACAAATTTAGCATTGGAGGGCAGGGTGGAGGGTAAAAATCGTAGAGGGAGACCAAGAGATGAATATACTTAGCAGATTCAGAAGGTTGTAGGCTGCAGTAAGTACTGGGAGATGAAGAAGCTTGCACAGGATAGAGTAGCATGGAGAGCTGCGTCAAACCAGCCTCAGGACTGGAGAAAACAACATGTACATAGGAGAGTTTGGTTGGCGACAGGGGGTGGGGAAGGGAGGAGGAGTGGGACACACGTCTTAGATGCCAACATCTACACCACTGCACTGTAAGTCACGCTCAAGTGGTTCCCACGTGCTTCGTAGGACTACTTCTCAACCTTTCCACTCTCGAACAACACATGGGAAAAAACAACACCTAAATCTTTCTATGAGGGCTGCAACCTGGTAAGTACACCGTTCCGAGCAGTTTCTCGGTCCAACTGTTCTGCCAATAAAACGCAGTCTCTTGTTCGCGTTCACCGGAACATTTTCTATGTGATGGCCGTAATTTAAATTGGTCGTAATTGTAAACCCTCGTCCTTTAGTTCACTCGACAACCTTCACGTTTCCGTCACTTATGGAGTAGCTGAAATTCTTCTTCTTGCACTCATGTGCAGGACCTTACATTCCTGGTTGTTTAGGCACTATTGCCACTTTTCGCACGACGCAGCTGTCTTGCCTGTATGGTTTGCATCGTTTCGTATCGTTCGTCAGTACTTGATAGTGCAGCATGGCTATACCAGCTTGTCAACTACCCATCAAACCAACCGGCATTTCGTGCCGACGGAGACACTTGTCACAAACACATTCCTGCCCATGGCACATGACGCTAGCGGCGGTGGACTGCCCCCAGTGAGGTACTCGTCGGACACGGCACACGGGCAGCACTGCCAACGGGGCGCGACCTGCGTGCTGCCTGGCAGAGACCTCGTGGGCTGGCGTCGCCCGCCTTGCCGACGGTGCGCTGACTGCCAGGAGTACGTCCGATGACGTTCCATGTACTCCAGTCCCCCAAGTGTTCCGTTCCTCGACGACACCGTACAGTTCTAGTAGAAGTCTGCGTGATAGCCTCACTTCCTCAAGCCACATGAAGCACGCAAAAAGATGACTTGAATGCTTTTTCTTGATAAATGGTTGGGTTGGATTCGTCCATCTGCTGACAACTGGAGCAGGTTTGTAAGTGCAGTTACCAGTATAGCAAAAAAGTTTGTACCCAGAGGACACCGGAAAGTATATGTTACAGGCTGGAATGAGAAATGTGAGAAACTGATTTTTCATAGTAGCGGTGATACAGAAAGAGCTCATGAACTGATACGCAGCCAGGATACTGCACGGCGATAGAAGAGGAAAACTACCCAGACGATGGATTTTAAAATATCCAGCAGAACATATTAAAGATTAAATCATCGAAATGCACCATCACTAAACGAGAACTCTAAAAATGTCAAACAACAGCCGGCTCTCGACACTGGGTATACGTCCGAGCCACGCAGTAGCAATAAAAGACCCACTACCTGGTAAAGTGTATAGTTCTGACGGCATGGTTAGCAAAGTTCTTCAGCTCACTATTAAAGACAGGCAACATTTCCCTAGAACTTAACTGTGCCAAGGTGACCGCAATCCTGAAGAAAGGTAAACTTGGAGAACTTCCGTAAAGCTATCATCCCATTGCACTGCTTATTGTGGCATATAAGCTTCCGGAACGAGTACTACTTAACGGGATGGATCAAACAATACTCACCGCCATCCCTGTAGAGCAAGCCGGCTTTAATCTCAACCGAGGTTGCACAGACCAAGTCCTGGCTTTCAGATCGCATATGAAATACGGCTTTCGAGAGAAACTGGGGACGTCTGAGGCTTTCACTGATTTATCAGCAGCCTACGATACCGTCTGGAGAAAAGGCCAACTGTATAAACTGATGATCACATGCGGAAAAGTTAAGAAGATCGACAGCAAAATTGGTAACTGAAGATTGCAGGTCGTTATGGGAAATAAAATCAGTAGCCAGAAATACCTTCAAATGAGTTACCTCAAGGCTCGGAATTAGCCCAGTGCTCTTTACCCTTCACGTTGCCAGTATACTAAAAACATTTGTAAGAAAGTTAGTTATGCTGATGTAGGGCCATAGCAATAAGGCACTCTTTTTGAAGCTACAGAAGAAATCCTGACATCTGATTTTGGTCTGTAGTGGCAAGCACTTCAAAAATTGATGCTCAGACCTGATCCCGCTAAGACCGAAACGACTTCCTTCCGTCATATTAAAGACAATCCAATGAAGCTCTGGAAGTCCGTATTGGAGACATACGACCTAAATAGAGTAAGGAGCCAACATATGAGTGTCGCGTTAAATAGAACTCTTTTTTAAATTGCGCCTCACAAAAACTGCCGCTAAGGATTAAAAAAACCTCGTTCAAAAACGTAGTGGAACAACGGACTTCAGCACTGAGCCTCGTATACTCCACGTCGGAGTACTGTGCGCTAGCGAGGTTGAACAGCAAAATTGATGTCCAAGTTGTTAATACTACTCGCATCATTTCGGGAAAAATGAGGGTTACTCCAACCATCTGGCTGCCTGTTCTCGGCCACGTACTACCCCTAAGTCTGCGGAGGAAAGGAGCCTCGATCAGGGAACACAATGATGTCGTAGCAAACCCTGGACGACTGGTGCATTCTGACATCCCTCACCACGGAATCAACAGATTTCGTTCGAGGCATCGTTCTTTTCCACTTGTCGTCTCACCTCACCAATTCCCGAAGGAAATGATGGTTCCAAAATGCCCCAGCAACATGCTTTGCAATGCTGATACCGTCCCTGAGTTTGATCACTTCCCATAGAGAGGGTAAAGATTTAACCGACTGAGCCAGGACATGCAATGTGTACAGTCACTTTTTAGATGGGGAATGCTGTTCTCTCCACAGCTGGGCACCGAGGCACACTATCCGAAATGTCAGGGAAGAGTACAGCACCAGACCACACAGAAGGGCTGTGAGAATTCGCAATGGCATCCACAAATTCCATCAAATATATACAAGGACTAGATGTTTGTTGTAATGAAGTATTAAACGTTTAGAAATAATGTAATGTAATGTAACTTAACATTCAGATCCACTTAGACCTCACACACTGAGCCGTTCGCCGTGACAAAGTGTGCAGCGGCACCCGCTGTCGCTCTCCACCCCCAGAGGGAGTAGCACGGGCACAGGGGCGCAACTCCGCAGATAGTCGCTTGAAGCAGCAAAAATGGCCACGTGGACCATACACGGTGATTCAGCTGCCCCTACCTGTGGGGCCTGTGCAACCCGGAACGCCGTCAAATTTTAATTACAGTAGGCATAACAGTTTGCGCGTACCGAGCGAGAGAATATGAAATTCTCGCACGTGGTTTTTGAAGGCGTTGTGCACCGCATAAAACCGTCAGATAATGGCGGATGAGTCACAATAGGCCAGTGGTTCCAATTTCGGGGTAGTTATCTCCTGAGAGGTAAAATGAAATTTTCTGTGGGATAAAAAAATAATCGATTTGATTCTGTTTGTCACTAAATTATTTTCGAAAGATCATTACTACTATCATAAATGTGTAAGACTGAAATATTGGTTACATAAGTTACCAATAATAACTTTTCTCAGTTAGGGGTATTAACCAGGAGGAGGCAAGAGGTTCCTCACATAGCCCACTTAAACACTTATGTTGGGCTTTATCCCTTACATTTCTGGTGATAAAAGTGAGATGCAAGCGAACCCTCCATTAATTTACTGTCCTGTCACGTGAATGTATTTCTTTTCCTACGGTCCTGTGACCAAACACAGCATCATTCCGTGACTCCTCAAATGTGTACGATGACTTGAGCAAGTTCCCACTGAAGTGTGGACCCATGTCGAAAGATCTCAGTCCTGCTGAGCATATATGGGGCTGTATCAAGCGAGATGTAGGCCGCTTGTATGCAGATCTGAGATCCTTCAGTTGGGGACCGTAGCTAAGCGTGACCGATAATGTTGACTCTACAATGGTTTCACTGTATCGTGTGGTGCACTTCATAACGCGTTTGTATGTGTGTAATAAAAGTGCTCCGGAGTGCACTTAAACACTCACTGCTCCACTGTCGCTAGTCGCGTGATTTTTCACTCCATCATAGCAGTTTCTCTGACGAGAAGTTCACGTTCAGGTCTTATCACTCTAGGTCGTTTATTAGACTGTCTGCGATACAGTTTATGGCAGTCACGTGAGCAGTTAGTTGTCACGGCCGTGTCAGAAGTACGACACTATTTGGTAAGACAGGCGATTTATCAGAGTTGCAAAGATATATGATTGACACATACGAGCCAGCTTGAGTAACGAGTGAAATACGCACGCTCAGTCTTTTACTTCTGTGACGTAGCTTTTCGGTGATATCATTAGACAAGATAAACTGACACATCCTATTAGCGGTGGGAGCTTTCTGCGGTCCGGTACGATCTCGGAACCGCCGTCGCGAGCGTGGAGCAGACGTGGTGCGAGCGAGAATAGCTGAGCGCGTGCTCTGGAGCGCATTAGCCTCGGGGTGTGTAATTCCAGCGGGCAGCAGTCAGCGGTTACGTGAGCGGCGGGCAGGCAGCTGTCGCGCCGTGTCATCCCGCCACTGCCTGTAAACACTGTGCGTCTGACGTCACGCGGCAGCTGACGCCGTAAACCCGCCCGTGTTTGTCCTTGGCGTCTTGTAAGCTGCTCTCCATAACAGTTCTCGCTGGTCGTTAGCCCCTAACTGCACCGCCATATCCATAACTAAAGAGCCTGACACTAAAGCGCAAAGCACTTCACCAAATACGTGGCTTGAATGCGACGGGGCTCTGCTACGAAAGTCTAGGTCCTCATTCGTACTCCTCCATCCAACTAAAGGTATGTGACAGAGGCCACTTTCAGTACCAATATAATTCCAATGCATTCCTGTGCTATCAGAAATTGATGCTCGGGAAATACTTCGGTGAAATCTCTGTACTAACTGCGATTTTCGCGTTTTTCCCCCCATCATGGACATTTTGCGAGATGTTCGTGAGAATTACATGTTCTCTGAAATAAATACGTTGTTTTGTCGAAGTCATAACTGTCAGATGGCAAAGGAAGATGAACGTAATCAACAGAAAACAAAGCCACTGGAATGTAGTCGAATTAAATCGAGCAATGTACACTGAATTGCAATAGAAAATAAGACGCAGACACCATTAGACAGGATTTACTGTTTGGGAAGCAAAAGATAAAATGCTGACTGGTAATAGCAAGAAAAGCGTTTCTGAAGGAAAGCAAATAGAGACGTAAGTGTTACGAAGTCGTTTACTGGAAGTATTTGTCTGGAATATAGCCTTGCAAGGTATAAGCAGTTCAGACAAAAAGAGAATAGAAACATCCGAAATATGATGGCATAGGCGAACGCAGATCACTGGATGTGCAGCAGTATAAGTAATGAAGTAATTCTGAATCGAATGCGAGGGAAAAATGGGAAAAAAATTGACTAAAAGATGGAGTTTGATAGGTCACACCCCAAGGCGTTGAGGACAGGTCAGTTTGATATGGGAATGAAGGGTGTAAAGGGGGATAAAAATTGTAGAGAGAAACGAAGGCTTGACTGACTTTAGGAAGCAGATTCAAATTTATTACGGTTCAGTTCCTATGTAGAGATAGAGGTTTGCGCAGGGCAGACTGGGGTAGATATCTCCATCAAACTAGTTCTGGGACTGAAAGCGGGAAACCTAATGAGATTCGTGCAATGAAAAGGCCTTTCATACAAATGGTTTTATTCGGCCTTCTCAGTGATGTATCACCATTCATGTAATAGAATAACAAAGGATCACTCCGTCCAATTGTGAGAGGGCGTTGCATTTGTTGTTGTTGAGTGTTTACTGCCAGCCGCTACGCCAAGTGTGGATTGTCTACAGGTCTTCGCTTCCCGGCCGTGACTAGCGGTGTGTCTGGCAGAAAGTGGTGCTTAAAGCAATTCTCCATAAATTATGAATGTGGACACACCTGGTTTGCATGTTAGTTTCTGCGGATTAGCGAATAAATATTACTGTTGTATGAGGAATTGTTTCGGAGCCGACACTGCCAGCTTGAAGTTTAACTTCGAATGGATACAAGTTGCTAAACTTCGATGTGACGTGATTCGTACTTTCCAGGCGCTAAACGGGATGGGTACCAGCGCACTCAAATCTGGAGATTTTTGGTAAGTGAAGACGCCGGGTGGAACGTGGTAGCTTGTATTTTTGTGATCGGTTCACGTATATTTACAATCACGAGGAAAGAGCAGACAGCGCGCTTTTTTATGGCGTTGTCCGGTTACAAGATACACTTGTGTTACGACCAAGCTCTTTGCGTATGATGATGTCCCCGTTCAAATGGCAAAAACACTAAGACGAGACTGTCGTATCCGCATAGTCTTGAATTTGTTGTGACGAGTTTAACTTGCTTCCTTTTGCCGTTAGCAGCATTGCAGGAACACAGTATGCCGTGGTGACATAAGGTGTCACTGTCAGCTCGCTCATGTAAATCTGCTGATTAAGAAGTCAGGAGCACGTCTGTGGCTGAGCGAACAGGGAGACGCCGAATAGTCAACGCTGAAGGCTCGTAACTACCGGTCACCACCTCTCAATGAGAGGTGCACAGGTGGAACAGTCTGGTGACCGAGCCGACCGGAGCAGTTGGCGAATATTCGGAGCCCTATGTAGGCAATAAGGTGTGTACACTGGCGCCTTCGCGCTGCAGTGAGTATGCAAATGGGGTTGGAGGAACGCTGTCAGACTGTTTTACAAATAGTTCAAATGGCTCTGAGCACTATGGGACTAAAGATCTGAGGCCATCAGTCCCCTAGAACGTAGAACTACTTAAACCTAACTAACCGAAGGACATCACACACGTCCATGCCCGAGGCAGGATTCGAACCTGCTACCGTAGCGATCGCGCGGTTCCAGACTGAAGCGCCTAGTACCGCTCGGCGACACTGGCCGGTAGAATGTGTAACATCTCGATTGGATAAATCAATGATTCTGTGATGGTACGTCTAATAGGGCAACCAGATCTGAATTACAGCCGAAACCAATTTGGGAGACAGCAGTTTACTGTCAAAAATTAGCCAAGTGGAAGCAGGACTTGCTCTCTGAGAGTTCCGCTCAGTCAGTTTATTCATCCCGGGAATAGAGAATCCAGACGATTTTTGCCTGTTGTTAACGTTGGTACTGGCAACATAGTTTTCCCCGGGAATTTTAAGACTTTCGAGAACGTTTTAATTTCAAGTTTGAAGTCGGGTGATAAACGAGAAAAATAATTTTCATGCTATGTAATTACAAACTAACACTTTTCGGATTTTTTCCTGTAATTGTACCATTACACTTTGCTTCCTGCCAAATTTCACGAATCTAGGTCAATAGGAAGACGCTATAGGTTTTCATGAGTTAAGTTTGCGAGTATGAAAATATGTGACATAAATTGCCTCTCTCTTGATTTCATCGACTTTGAAGTTCCAGTTTTTTACACCACCAAGGGACGGTAGACCAACTATAGCGTGTTCGGAAATTTCCACTGCAAACTTCTACGAGTTGTAGAGGGCAGTGAGTACATAATAGATTGAATACGAACACATGTTCGGAAACGCCATTCAACAACGCTACGGAGCGTCTAAGGTATATGGACTGGCGCCTGTTAATGCAGATATATACAGGATGATTCCGTGCTGATTTTAGATATTTTGTAGGACGATGATGGATGAATGTATCAATTTCAGGTGAAGGACGCTCTACTGGAAAGGAACGAGTTGAAAGTTATAAGCGAAAACTGTTCCGATACCTTTGACAGTGGAATACACATACCGGTATATTGTTGCTAAGATTGTAGAGTAGGTAACTTCCAAAGGAGGTAGTACGGACCAAAAATCGAGAAAATGTGTAGTGAACATGGGCTCTGAAACGGATACGTTAAGAGCCATGAGCACCTGTTAAGTAGAGGTGTGTTTGACAGTAGGGAAGATGAGCAGGTGCTCACGGTTCCTCAGGTATCCATTTTAGAGCTCATATTTCCTACACATTTTTTCCTCGTTTTGTCAACACTACCTCCTCCTGAAAGTTGCATACCGCACATTCTTAGCAACGACAGTATAGGTATATGTATTCCACTGTCAGAGGTATTAGAATGATTTTCGGTAGTAAGTTTCCGACTCGTTAGTTTCCCAGGTACGGACACTTACCTGAGTTGCTACATTTATCCCTCTCCATCACACTTGGAAGATTGTAACACCGTCAAGAAATACATATAGTAACAAGAATTTCCAAACACGCTGTATATGATATAAATTAGAACTTGACCGGTGTATCTGTTCCTGATGAAAAGGGCTTTTGGTAGAGAGGCGGGCAAGAAAGTGATGCTCAAAAGGTTTCGGAACCCTACGAATAAGTAAAATAATAAACTGAAAAATAAACATAATAAACATAATAACCATCCACAACTCTCCCCCCCCCCCTCCACACACACACACACACACACACACACACACACACACACACACACACACACAAACACACACACACGCGAAGTACTTACGTGCACGCTAAGCCGCACGATCGGTTCAGTAAAACCATAGGTAGACACTCAACGACATGAAGAATAACAAAAATTATCATACCAATTATTAAACTATGAAAATTACGTTATGTTAGTTTAATGGCACTGATAGTTTCGCTTTATTGAAGACTGAAACTACTTAGTAAGTAGTTCAGTTCTTGAGGCGGTTTAACGAGCAGTAGAATTAATTATTGAGTACTTCATTTAGCAGTTTACGTAGTATTTAGTACTATTAGTAACTTAATCAGTAACGCTAACAAATTTAGCGGCTCAGTTTTAGTTTTGCAGACAGGAATGAAAGACGTAATCATAAACAAACAAAAATGGAACGGTGGTTGTGACATGTACCTGGACGAACGTGTGATCAATAAAACAAAAAAACAGACGATATCGCAGCAGAATCTGAGTACATGGCATTAAAAGACGTGCGGAAGGATTGCAGATAAGCATATCTGACCCCTTAAGGCATGGAGAAATTTAAGAGCCGACCCTCATGCAGCATTAGACGGCAAATAGTTGGCGGTGGCGGAGGTGGTTGTTGCTGCTTGCATCATTATGCTGGTGACTTGCTGAAGCGGCCGAGCGACGCTGTGTGTGTGTGTGAGGAAAGCCGTGCCCCCGGCCTGTACGCTGTACAGCGTTGAGCGACAGCTCGGGGTATCGAGGCTAATGCGACGTGAGCCGACGCCCACGGCGCCCGGAGAAACGCCGCCCCCAGCCAGCCAGCAGTCCCGAGAGCCTAAGCGGGCCTCGCGGAAGGCTCGCAACGCCGCTCTCTGTGCTCGTTTATGCTGACTCACTTGTGGGTCCGGTGCTCTCGCCATTGTGGTCTGTAACCACTACGAAAGCAGTCTCCCATCGACTGCTGTGGCACCCTTTCGAACGGAGAGCGGCTAATACTCCCTCATCTCGAGGTTTAATGCTAAAAAAATGTCTGCTACCGTATTTTTTTCACACAGTCCACTATACATGCAGAGTGTTTATAATCAAACTCTCCCTATTTAACACGTTGTAACACGGAAACTAATCACCGCACGAGTACTACACTTGGTAGCATTAATGTCAATGTCATGGGAAAGAGAGATAATGCAGAATCACTTCAGTTCAAACACTTTTAATGTACAGAAAAGGTACATCATACAGTGACATGGCAGTACCATTATTGTTAGAGAAGGGGCTCAATGTGGCGCCCGTCAGTGTAGATGAAGATCTGAAAGCGCAGGATTGCACAGCGGAACCATACATGTCCGTAGGTATACTGACTACCTCTCCTGGTGTGCTGCACTTCAGATCAGCAGATAAGTGAATGTTCCCCTGGTAAACCTGTCTTCTGTTAGCCCCATAACCAGAAATCAGAGGGAGTGAGACCAGTTGATAGTGCCGGCCAAGCGTTTGGAAACGATCGGCTGATAATTCAATTGCTTCCAAATGTGTTTCGGAGAAGCACGTGAACTTCAGGAGTGATGTGCGTCGGGGACCCCATCTTGCATGGAAACTGTTGTGTTCAATGCGTTTCTTTCCTGTAGAGCGAGTATGACATACTGGCGACGCATATCGCAGTGACGCTGGCCATTCACACTGCACGTCTTTGGTTCTTGCTTGCCAACCTGTTCGAAAAAGAATGGGCCAATGTTGAACGTAGCCTTGAAGCCACACCACACGGTGACACCTTCACCATACAGAGGAACTTCACCGGCAGTGGAGGTGAAGATCCCCACACTCGGCAATTCTTTGTGTTCACCTCACCTGTCAGAGAAAAATGAGCTTCGTCTGTCCATAGGGCCAGGTCGTCAACTTTAATCTTTACGAGAAAGTGGAGAACGAAGTCAACACGTCGTCGTGCGACCTGTGGTGCAAGCTGCTGTGCGATATGGATCTTGTACAGATACCATTAGAGAACGGTTCGGAATACCTTCCATACAGTGGACCACGGGATGTTCAACTGTCGAGACGCAGCATGCGCACTGCCCGACGATCGAGAATTACACGCAGCGTTGTCTGCCGTAGCAACATAGATTTGACGAACCAACTGTGGTGCAACCAGTCTTCGGCCTTTCCCCGGAGGGACGCCCAGTTCTCCAGTTGATTCGAACTTCACCATGCTCCGCAAAGCAGGTGGAGAAAGAGGACCCCTCTATAATCCTTTCAACTGGCGATATTCTCTAAGTGCAGCTGCAGCGTTACTGTTGTTTTGATAACAGACCTTCACCAATAATGCCGTGCTCCTTTTGTCCAAGGTCATGTTGACACGTCAACAAGTACACTGCGACTGGTCAGGCGTGAAACTATGAATATCGATGACTGATCACGGCACGTGGCCACTATAAATTGAGCTGGACGGTGGCGCTGTGACGCATAGAAATCATGTGCTCTACATTAGAGGTACCAAGTTTAGTACTCGTACGGTAATCAGTTTCCGTGTTCTAATGCGTTAAACACAGAAAGCACAATTATAGCCACCAGATATTATAAAATACTCCGCCGAGTTTTCTCTGAGTGCATGATCAGACTATCTCAGGAACTATTCTGTGGATTCTGAAAGGGGTTTTTACTACTGGGTGGGCTGATTCACGAGGAAGGCGAGCAGTGTATAGCGTGTAATTTACTAGCGTTACTAGATAAGCACTTGTTAGAGCTGGCGGAGGGAAGCCAGGCCGGTCGCTAGTCAGGTACCTGCGAGCATTCAGCCATCTCGGTTATCCTTCGTTCGTCCATAGGACTTTTTATTTTAATATTGACGGCATTCTCCGAATGGCAATACCTTGACGAACACAGCTGCATTCACCTGCGATGGATTAATGTAATAATTTTTGCGAGTATGCGTCTTCACTTTTATGTAGTAGCACAAATATGCGATATAGTTTATAACTATGTTTCAACTTTTAAATACGTAGTTTCCACCTGAAGTTGCGGCTGTAACATGTGAGAACAGTAGTCTGTCAATCAAAACCAAGTTTCACCAGCTGTCAACGGTGTTTCCATTTATGACTCGAGTAAGAAATTTTTTTAATTAAAATCAGAAACTTTCGTAAAAACCGGGAGATACCATAACCGGATGACTTAAAGTAAACGTATGTAATTATAACAATAATTGTGCGGTAGTAGTAAACAAATAAGCAGTTACATTGGGGGGTGGGGAGTGGGGGGGGGGGGGGGGGGGGAGGGAGGAAGATAACTTCAAACACCTAATTTTTTTGTCCTCAAAGTAAAGGAACCTAAGTTGCAGATTATAAGCTGCAGAGGCCATCCAGCAACGAAGAGTGTTCCTAAGATACTCGTAAATGTCTTGTTAAAAGTGTCGTTGAAACTAATGGGTAGTAATCACACCTGTATCTATTGGTTTGTTCGATGATCTTCTACAGCAGAACAAAGTGAAAAGCACTGAGAATATACATATCGAGAACAAGAACAGTGATTATTCTGAAGAAGCCGTGTCATACATTTTACGAAAACCCAAGTGGATCTTAAAGCTGGTGCTATGAGTAGTCTCCCTTATTACTGTTTATTTGAAAATTAGCTGTAGAGCTAAGTTTTGTTACATATTCACTGTCGCAGGACTTACCGGTAGATTAATCGTAGTTCGACGAATACGTAATAATCAATTTTCTGACTCTCCAATTCTGTCTGGGGTATTGTCTCTGATTCATCGAGTAACTTTCTTAGAACTCTCCTTTCAAATATCGTACTTGTATTCCCCAATTCTACAGCTAAACTTGTCTTAAGGTGGTACTTGGACATGTCTGAAGAAGCTGATCATGGTTACCGGAGAAACGCAGTGAGACCAGACCCCCCCCCTCCCCCTGATCTGTACAACGGCTGTTACTAGCCGATGAGCCGCGTTCCGCCGGCTGTCCACAGCAGACGAGACGGCAGAGGTTGAGGCGAGGGACAACAAGTGTTATCGGCACAGTCCCTCACTCGGGCCGTCGGCTGCCCTCTGCAGCCGGAAGATCGGTGCAGTCGCAGGATCCGACGTGCCTTCTTTGCTTTCGTTAATGGAATTTGAACCATTAGGAGCTTGTCGTTTGTGTGACAATTTCAGCAAGGTGTAATCGTCTCAATTTGTACATAAATGTAAGCATGTTAGTCCTTTTCTTTCGTAGGGTGTTCTTCTATTTTCACTCAAATGGCCGTTACGGGACTACATCACAACGAAAAGTGTTACGCTTAGTGTTTTTTATGAGCCATACACAATTATCGGGCAAAAAATATGTGGTAGCGGTCCTAGTTTGAGTGTTACATAACCTTACGATGTACGGGCACATCTCAGATGTAAAATGGAAAAAGTGCATCCTTTACGCGGGTTTTGACACTGTGACACCATACGTGACACATTAAAATGTGTTAGCGGGCACTAGTTTTAGTAATCAAACACACGTTTTTTTATTGAGAGCCCCTGCATTTCACAGTCGAAGATAAGTAGCTCTTTTGATTTGGCTCTACGCAGACATTTTGTCTTATCCAGGAGTGAACAGAACAGATTGAGCTCCCGTCTGTTATTATCTGTTACTGTCGTCATCCATCATGATGGCGGTCCTCTCCGTAAGGAATCTGGGCGCGGTTGCGACTGCCTAGTGATCCAGCAAACGTTTCCATGGATGTCGTTGCCTTTGTGAACTTGCTGTTTTGTACTGCCAAGGTTGTTTTGGTTATGCTTGATGCATGCGTGTGGTGCAAGAGTTCCAACAGGTTATTTTGAGACGAAGCAATGGACAACTCGCTGCATGTCTCTGAGATTTAATTTCCATCGCGTCTATTTATTGAAATCTCAATTTTTCTCATTAATTTACTCTTATTATTTTGCAATGAAACATTCTGGGGTTCCGTGGCGGTGATGCAATGTGTCTGCCACTTTCACGAACTAATGAAAAAAGGAAATACCTACCACCAATTTCATGCTTTTTTAAAAAAATAAAAAACGCCCGTTGAATAATCATTCGCACGGCATACAACAGTCAAATGTTTCCACAGGAAAGTCCTCAAATAGATCTTACAAGGAAACTGCACGACCGTGGGGTCGGGGATTTGTCCGCAATTTTGTGTGGTGGAAGAGGACCGCCAACACCTCACGTCGTTAAAAAAAATCGATACAAAGTTTCTTACGTGCCGTATGAGTATAAAATGTTAGTCAATTGCCGAGCCGCCGTTTGCCCTACGTGGTTAGCGTTCGAACGTTTATGCCAGAGGTCTCGATTCCTCCCCCCGCACATTTTTTTTCTTCTGTTGCTTGCAAAATTGCAGCGCGTTGTTACAGGAGAATCGTGAAATTATATCCAGGGAAGGTTGTATAAAAAATCATTCTATAATTCACCATCAATTATCGTCACCAATATTCAGAGACATGATTCAATATTCCTGGTTTGCCTCAAAATTATCAGAGACGCAAAACATTTTCGTAAATGTTAATGGGGCATGTTTTTGTACAGATTTATTGCAAACGCCCTGTGACTGTAAAAAACCCGCTTTCATATGTTGCGCAAGATGTCGCAAAAACTATTGTTTTGTTTGTTTTTGCAATAATTACCACTTTCAGTTCTTGTTTATAATTATTATATGTAGAAAAATTGAATGTTCCCCAATCGACTTTGCTATTCTGATTAAAAACTCAATGTTTCTCCTCATGTACTTTACGATGAGAAATGAAAAACTCACCGCCATGAATTGTGTTGTTGGACAAAAAGAAAATAATTTTCACTCAATAATGTAACAAATCTGTTAAAGATAATGTAGGTTTGGGAAACTTTCTGAATAATTGGTGGAATAACAAAAGAAAATGAAACAGAAGAAAAAAAGTGCCGGAGGAGGAATCGAACCCGAGACCTCTGGCGTGAGAGTCCGAGCCCTAAACATTTGGCCAGACGGCGTCGGCAATGCACTAACATTTTATACTCATACGGCACGTAAGAAACTTTGGATCGATTTTTCCCGTGATTTTCTGTGTGGTGCGTCGTAATATTTTAACCTCGTGAGGTGTTAGGAGTCCTCCTCCACCACACAAAATTTCCGACAAATCCCCGATCCCCACGCTCGTGCCGTCTCCCTGTTAGTGCTGGTACCTTTATTAAAGGGACCGCTGACACAATGAAAACACAGATCAAAATAAGCAAATGTGCTGCAACATATTCATAACATTTTCAATAATGAAGGGTCCCCTATTAAGTCATGAAGTTGAGCGAAATGAATATTAAATTCAACTCTGAATTAATGCAGATACAACACATGCTACGATTCTTGCAGAGGAGCGTCTCGGCGATCGAAAGTCGGACCTCGCACAGCCACGCGCCGCTCCTCACCCTCTGTACAGCCACACTGCCCCACCCCATAACACCACGTGCTCGAGGGAAGAGACTAATACCAGATTGGCGACGCACGATTTCTCTTTCCAGCACAAATCACAGAGAAGAAACCGCTGAAATTCGTGAATAGCGCCCACTGCGTATTCCGGAGTTGGATGAAGGCAGGCACAGAGATTACTATCTGCTGGAGCTCCCGGAATTCTAAAAGTTCTCAAACTGTGGAAGCAGAAAATAGCAGAGTTGCATATTTCAGTACCCTGAAGGGAGAGCAAAGTCATCACTTCTGGGAATGCCGACTTGGAAGGGCGCGCTCCGTCCTGCCGACTGGCACCCTGTGACTTCTTGTAATAACGCGACCCTTGAGAAGCCCAGGGAGAGAGCCCTGTGTGCCAAAGCTACTAATCCTCCCAGGCACCATGTTCGCTCGTCTGAATTGTCTCACAGGAGAGAAGACACTCTAGCTTGGCTCCAACAGCCTCTACATGCGTTCTAACTCCCAGCAAAGTTGTTGTTGTTGTCTTCAGTCCTGAGACTGGTTTGATGCAGCTCTCCATGCTACTCTATCCTGTGCAAGCTTCTTCATCTCCCAGTACCCACTGCAACCTACATCCTTCTGAATCTGCGTAGTGTAGTCATCTCTTGGTCTCCTTCTACGATTTTTACCCTCCACGCTGCCCTCCAATACTAAATTGGTGATCCCTTGATGTCTCAGAACATGTCCTACCAACCGATCCCTTCTTCTGGTCAAGTTGTGCCACAAACTTCTCTTTTCCCTAATCCTATTCAATACTTCCTCATTAGTTATGTGATCTACCCATCTAATCTTCAGCATTCTTCTGTAGCACCACATTTCGAAAGCTTCTATTCTCTTCTTGTCCAAACAATTTATCGTCCATGTTTCACTTCCATACATGGCTACACTCCATACAAATACTTTCAGAAACGATTTCCTGACACTTAAATCTATACTCGATGTTAACAAATTTCTCTTCTTCAGAAACGCGTTCTTTGCCATTGCCAGTCTACATTTTATATCCTCTCTACTTCGACCACCATCCGTTATTTTGCTCCCCAAATAGCAAAACTCCTTTACTACTTTAACTGTCTCATTTCCTAATCTAATTCCCTCAGCATCACCCGACTTAATTCGACTACAGACCATTATCCTCGTTTTACTTTTGATGTTCATCTTATATCCTCCTTTCAAGACACTATCCATTCCGTTCAACTGCTCTTCCAAGTCCTTTGCTGTCTCTGACAGAATTACAATGTCATCGGCGAACCTGAAAGTTTTTATTTCTTCTCCATGGATTTTAATACCTACTCCGAACTTTTCTTTTGTTTCCTTCACTGCTTGCTCAATATACAGATTGAATAACATCGGGGAGAGGCTACAACCCTGTCTTACTCCCTTCCCAACCACTGCCTCCCTTTCATGCCCCTCGACTCTTTATAACTGCCATCTGGTTTCTGTACAAATTGTAAATAGCCTTTCGCTCCCTGTATTTTACCCCTGCCACCTTTAGAATGTGAAAGAGAGTATTCCAGTCAACATTGTCAAAAGCTTTCTCTAAGTCTACAAATGCTAGAAACATAGATTTGCCTTTCCTTAATCTTTCTTCTAAGATAAGTCGTAGGGTCAGTATTGCCTCACGTGTTCCAACATTTCTACGGAATCCAAACTGATCTTCCCCGAGGTCGGATTCTACTAGTTTTTCCATTCGTCTGTAAAGAATTTGCGTTAGTATTTTGCAGCTGTGACTTATTAAACTGATAGTTCGGTAATTTTCACATCTGTCAACACCTGCTGACTTTGGGATTGGAATTATTATATTCTTCTGGAAGTTTGAGGGTATTTCGCCTTTTTCATACATCTTGCGCACCAGAATGCAGTTTTGGCAGGACTGGCTCTCCCAAGGCCGTCAGTAGTTCTAAAGAAATGTCTACTCCCGGGGCCTTCTTTCGACTCAGGTCTTTCAGTGCTCTGTCAAACTCTTCACGCAGTATCTTATCTCCCAATTCATCTTCATCTACATCCTCTTCCATTTCCTAAATATTGTCCTCAAGTACATCGCCCTTGTATAGACGCTCTATATACTCCTTCCACCTTTCTGCTTTCCCTTCTTTGCTTAGAGCTGGGTTTCCATCTGAGCCCTTGATATTCATACAAGTGGTTCTCTTCTCTCCAAAGGTGTCTTTAATTTTCCTGTAGGCAGTATCTATCTTACCCCTAGTGAGATAAGCCTCTACATCCTTACATTTGTTCTCTAGCCATCCCTGCTTAGCCATTTTGCATTTCCTGTCGATCTCATTTTTCAGACGTTTGTATTCCTTTTTGCCTGCTTCATTTACTGCATTTTTATATTTTCTCCTTTCATCAATTAAATTCAATAAATCTTCTGTTACCCAAGGATTTCTACTAGCCCTCGTCTTTTTACCCACTTGAGCCTCATATGCCTTCACTACTATCCCTCAAAGCTACCCATTCTTCTTCTACCGTATTTCTTTCCCCCATTGCTCCCTTATGCTGTCCCTGAAACTCTGTACAACCTCTGGTTTAGTCAGTTTATCCAGGTCCCATCTCTTTAAATTTTCACGTTTTTGCAGTTTCTTCAATTTTAATCTACAGTTCATAACCAACAGAATGTGGTCAGAGCCCACATCTGCCCCTGGAAATGTCTTACCATTTAAAACCTGGTTCCTAAATCTGTCTTTTCATTATATAATCTATCTTATACCTTTTAGTATCTCCAGGCTTCTTCCATGTATACAGCCTTCTTTTATGATTCTTGAACGAAGTTTTACCTATGATTAAGTTGTGCTCTGTGCAAAATTCTACCAGGCGGCTTCCTCTTTCATTTCTTTGCCCCAGTCCATATTCACCTACTATGTTTCCTTCTCTCCCTTTTCCTACTACCGAATTCCATTCACCCATGACTTAAATTTTCATCTCCCTTCACTATCTGAATAATTTATTTGATTTGATCATACATTTCATCAATTTCTTTGTCATCTGCAGAGCTAGTTGGCATATAAACTTGTACTACTGTAGTAGGTGTGGGCTTCGTATCTATCTTGGCCACAATAATGGGTTTACTATGCTGTTTGTAGTAGCTTACCGCATTCCTATTTTCCTATTCATTATTAAACCTACTCCTGCATTACCCCTATTTGATTTTGTGTTTATAACCCTGTAGTCACCTGACCAGAAGTCTTGTTCCTCCTGCCACCGAACTTCACTAATTCCCACTATATCTAACTTTAACCTGTCCATTTCCCTTTTTAAATTTTCTAACCTACCTGCCCTATTAAGGGATCTGACATTCCACGCTCCGATCCGTAGAATGCCAGTTTTCTTTCTCCTGATAACAACATCCTCTTGGGTTGTTCCCTGCCCGGAGATCCGAATGGGGGACTATTTTACCTCAGGAATATTTTACCTAAGAGGTCGCCATCATCATTTAATCATACAGTAAAGCTGCATGTCCTCGGGAAAAATTACGGCTGTAGTTTCCCCTTGCTTTCAGCCGTTCGCAGTACCAGCACAGCAAGGTCGTTTTGGTTATTGTTACAAGGCCAGATCAGTCAATCATCCAGACTGTTGCCCCTGCAACTACTGAAAAGGCTGCTGCTCCTCTTCAGGAACCACACGTTTGTGTGGCCCCTCAACAGATACCCCTCCGTTGTGGTTGAACCTACGGTACTGCTATCTGTATCGCTGAGGCACGTAAGCCTCCCAACCAACGGCAAGGTCCATGGTTCATGGGGGAGGCCAGCAAAGTTAAGAAAACACAAATATTTCCAGACATAATAAAGATCGCGTAGCAACATGTAACAGAGCAATTACGTTACAAGATGTTAAAGTCCGATTCTTTCCCCCGCGATGCACTAATAGTACTGCAGTGACCTTACATAATTAGTGTTTCTTGTATATTTTCCGTTCAATACGTAAATCTGGTATGTTTGATATAGCGATTCTGTCACAGTCAGAGAGCTGCTTAATGATTTGTTTGTTGATCATACTATCTACATCTACATTTATACTCCGCAAGCCATCCAACGGTGTGTGGCGGAGTCACTTTACGTGCCACTGTCATTATCTCTCTTTTTCTGTTCCAGTCGCGTATGGTTCGCGGGAAGAACAACTGTCTGAAAGCCTCCGTGCGCGCTCGAATCTCTCTAATTTTTCATTCGTGGTCTCCTCGGGAGGTATAAGTAGGGGGAAGCAATATATTCGATACCTCATCCAAAAACGCACCCTCTCGAAACCTGGACAGCAAGTTACACCGCAATGCAGAGCGCCTCTCTTGCAGAGTTTGCCACTTAAGTTTGTTAAACATCTCCGTAACGCTATCACGGTTACCAAATAACCCTGTGACTAAACACGCCGCTCTTCTTTGGATCTTCTCTATCTCCTCCGTCAACCCGATCTGGTACGAATCCCACACTGATGAGCAATACTCAAGTATAGGTCGAACGAGTGTTTTGTAAGCCACCTCCTTTGTTGATGGACTACATTTTCTAAGGACTCTCCCAATGAATCTCAACCTGGTACCCGCCTTACCACTTCAGATCGTTCCGCACTCATACTCCCTGATATTTTACAGAAGTAACTGCTACTAGTGTTTGTTCCGCTACCATATAATCATACAACAAAGGATCCTTCTTTCTATGTATTCGCAATACATTACATTTGTCTATGTTAAGGGCCAGTTGCCACTCCCTGCACCAAGTGCATAGTATTATATATGTTCTACTGTATTAATCTATTTTGTTAACTGGTTTTTGGCCAACAAAGCCATCAGACGACTTGGAGTGGTTAACACTATTAACAAAATAAATTACTGCTGTAGAACATAAGCAATGTTCTACTTTTCATTTATTATTGTACAGTACTAAGAACCGACAGAAGAATGCGTTTAAGACAGTTCTTTCGCTTTGATAGCGATTTCGATGTGGAAGCTCTTGTTTTGGCTTTTTTTCCGTAGATACTTCAATATTCTTTGGCAACAAGGTTTAGTTTATACATCATTTCTTCTATTTCATTCTCCAGACTACCTATGATACGTTGATCATCCGCAAATAAGGCTGTCTTCTACATCTACAGCTTAAGTTAACTCTCTCTCTCTCTCTCTCTCTCTCTCTCTCTCTCTCTCTCTCTCTCTCTCTCTCTCTCTCTCTCGTATACACACACACACACACACACACACACACACACACAACAAAACTTTTCATTAGGTGTATTTGCTACCTTGATGACTTGGCCTAAACACATTGCTGCCTGGCAAGATCAGTGACACTGCTAAAAAATCGAGTGCTCGTGATAACTCAGCTCAAAAAATTAATTCCATAAAATTACGTTAAAATTGTATTAGCTCCCATTAAATTTAAAGTGAGTATTGTTGGCAGTTAATTCAATGGTATTTTTCATGCCCGTTGGGGCACATCACACGTATTTTTCAGTGATAATCTTAAAGTCTCGTTTTCTCAGACGTGCGACATGTTATGTAGTGGCGGTGGTGGAGGCCACTCTTGTCTCGCACTTCGACGATGGTAGTATCCCTGTTAAAACGCTGCAAGGAAGCCCCTATTTTAGCTCTGTCAAATTGTGTTGGCTAATCAAATGATTCCTCGTTATCTGCGATTCCGTTGCGGCTTTACCTGTGGTTTTTCGCCGTTTAATACGTTCGAGCCCCCATTCAGTACGGTACCAGCTCTCCACAAATCCAACTTTTGCGTTTCATTTTGATGCTGTGATGATTTTGGTGGCTACAGTTACTCCGGGTATCTGGTTCCGAAATTAATTTTGCCATCGGATTTTAAAGGTATGTTCATAGTCAACATTGATCAGTAAGTCAGTCTCCATAGTTTAGCATTTATTTTCTAAACAACTAACAGACACGTGACTTTCACCCGACAGGCTCGTACACTGTTGCCAACGTGTATTTAGTTACACTGCACAAAATTAAAAGAACAGGTTTACATTTCCTATCACACAACTCGTGTGACGCTTGGTGTCTACAGAGTGTATTTAAATACGTCACTCTTTCCACCGATGTAAGAAATGCGATGCCAAAGAACGACTTATGGAAACGTTTGTAATAGAAACAAGCTTCCAGAAGCTAGCACTTTCTTGTTTTATGTAAGAATTAACTTGTGTTTTTCTGGTATGACACATCTGTGTGAATGTTAGTAAATATGGTACTATATTAATACAGCATGGGTCCACTTTTATATCTTGGAATCTTTCTGCCTTAAGTCATAAATATTAAAAATGCAATTTCTACGAACTTTAAAAGTATTGAAATTTATGTATGAATTCTCATGTTACTGAAATTTCGTGTTGATTGCAAAACTGCAGTCCTGTAATGTTTTCTAAGTTACGGACACTTTAATATTTAGGTTTATGTTTTAGCAAACGCTCGGCTGATGTGTTAGGGTTAGTTATTAGTATAAGTTGTAACCTTTAGTCCTCCAGCACTTGCTGAATACATGTTACTTTTCAAACTGAATGTGAGTAATGCGCAACAGCTTACTTAGTTCATATGTAACGGAATTTTGGAATTAGCGCAGTGAGCTGTTTCGCAGCGCAACCTATTGTCCTACCATGTTTTCTGGTTGCTGTGGATTCTCACCACATGGTACCAAATTTGGGATAACGTATTAAACTGGTTGCAGCATTCGAAATATGGTTTCTTTACAGAAATTCTAAAATAAAATTTCGGAAGGATTGTTTGGTAGCAAATTTTATTATTGTAGTAAATATGCCCTATACACACTATTGGAGAGAAGAAAAGTTTGTGGCACAACTTGACCAGAAGAAGGGATCGGTTGGTAGGACATGTGCTGAGGCATCAAGGGATCACCAGTTTAGTATTGGAGGGCAGCGTGGAGGGTAAAAATCGTAGAAGGAGACCAAGAGATGAATACACTAAGCAGATTCAGAAGGATGTAGGTTGCAGTAGGTACTGGGAGTTGAAGAAGCTTCCGCAGGATTGAGTAGCATGAAGAGCTGCATCAAACCCGTCTCAGGACTGAAGACCAACACACACACACACACACACACACACACACACACACACACACACACACACACTCACTATATGATCAGAAGTATCCGAACATCTGGCGGAAATGACTTAAGTTCGTGCCGCCCTCCAACGGTAACGCTGGAATTCAGTATGGTGTTGGCCCACCCTTAGTCTTGATAAGAGCTTCCACTCTCGCAGGCATACGTTCAGTCAGGTGCTGGAAGGTTTCTTTGGGAATGACAGCCCATTCTTCACGGAGTGCTGCACTGAGAGGAAGTACGGATGTCGGTTGGTGAGGCCTGGCACGAAGTCGGCGTTCAAAAACATCCCAGAGGTGTTCTGTAGGATTAAGGTCAGGACTCTGTGAAGGCCAGTCCATTACAGGGATGTTACTGTCGTGTAACCACTTCACCACATGCAGTAAATTATGAACAGTTACTTCATCGTTTTGAAAGACGCACTCGCCATCCCCGAATTGCTCTTCAACAGTGGGAAGCAAGAAAGTGCTTACGACATCAAAGTAGGCCTGTGGTGCCATAGTGTCACGAAAAACAACAAGCGGTGCAAGCCCCACTCCATGAAAAACACTACAACACTACCACACAACACCACCGCCTCCGAATTTTTCTGCTGGCACTACACACGCTGGCAGACGACGTTCACCGGGCATTCGCCATACCCACAACCCGCCATCAGATCGCCACATTGTGTACCATGATTCGTTACTCCACACAACGTTTGTCCGCTGTTCAATCGGCCAATGTTTACGCTCCTTACACCATGCTGGGCGTCGTTTGGCATTTACCGGCGTGATGTGTGGCTTATGAGCAGCCACTCCAAATTTTCTCACCTCCCGCCTAACTGTCACAGTACTTGCAGTGGATCGTGGTGCAGTTTGGAATTCCTGTGTGATGGTCTGGATAGATGTGTGCCTATTAGACATTACAACACTCTTCAACTGTCAGCGGCAATCTGTCAGTCAACAGATGAGGTCGGCCTGTACACTTTTGTGCTGTACGTGTCCCTTCACGTTTACACTTCACTATCAAATCAGAAACAGTGTACCTAGGGAAATTTAGGAGTTTCGAAATCTCTCGTACAGACGTATGACACAAATGACACCCAAATACCTGACCACGTTCGAAGTCCGTGAGTTCCGCAGAGCGTGCCATTCTGCTCTCTCACGATGTCTAATGACTACTGAGGTTGCCTATATGGATTACCTGCGAACAGGTGGCAGTAAAATGCACCTAATATGAAAAACGTATGTTTTGGGTGGTGTCCGGTTACTTTTGTCACATAGTGTATTAGAAAAGTGATTAGGGTGATATAAAATTTTTGGTTATGTTTACATAGTTTGTTGACACGGGCTGCGACCGACTTTGCCTCGATAATCAATTATGAACGTACATAACATGCCCACAGTGCAAATATACCGCGTGGAAGATCTTACTTCCTAAATGTACGTTGGTGTTCCGCTATAAACATTTCTGGAGTTTGTGGCAACCTCTTAGTACTTTAAGCTACTAAGAGTATTATGGTGCACATGTAATTAGGTCACTGACTTCTATCAGTGTATCAGTTCACGTATTGACTTTCAAGTGCTGCCTGTCGTTATTTTGCTTTTTCTCTCGGCATTTTCAAAATTAATTGCAAAAGTTGCAAAGGATAAGAGGCAAGGCGACACGTCGCTACGTACAAGCCCGGTCGCTCTTCCGGCCCCACTTCCCCTGTGCTCATACAAAACAGAGTTATCGCCCTCGTCCGGTGGAGAATGCGTACTTCCCCATTACGGCTAAACAACTTCAATTATTAAATTGCTGTAGCAGGAACTGAGCACGCGGGGCATGTGTACAGTTGAGTCCATAGTGTGTGTGTGTGTGTGAGAGAGAGAGAGAGAGAGAGAGAGAGAGAGAGAGAGAGAGAGAGAGAGAGAGAGAGAGTCCAGACAGTGTTCGTCGACAGGCTAGATAGCAGGCCCCCTCCGACAAAAAATCCCGTGGTGCCACATTGATAACTGTCGCCAAGAGCTTGCACATAAGTTTACCTAAATACAGGTATGTAATGAAATAATAAGGAACTCGTTACATACAAGAAATTTAATTTCTTGACATGTTTCTGACACTCAGTGCCGTTCTTCAGTATATTATGCCTGTCGCATTATTTGCGAGTGTCAATAGTGAAGTGCGTACAGTACAAAGCCATGGTCATGTATTCAAAGTGTCTGCATAAAACTAGTACAAACAAGCGAAACAAAGTTCAGACGTAACGCCGGAACATGAACTAATCAGCCACTGGCATACATATTTTGAAGTTGGTCTTAGGGGGCATGAAACTACTAGTTCTATGCACACACTTGACTATGGCATTATGCTGTATCCACTTTATTATCGGCACTCGCAAATAATGCGACAGACATAACCTTCAAAAGAAGGGCAGTAAGTGCCCGAAAGCGATCAAGAAATTACTTAGGCGCATCTTCTTGCTTATGGTTTCATTATAGAAGAGTACAGATGCTGAAGATGAACAAAACACTGAAATACATGTGTGTTCGTGTTTATTTCATATAATTTAGAATTCCCGTTTACAGCACCTTTGTCTGCCAGAACTAGTAGAGTGAACAGCTTCATTAATATCAAATTGAACTGGAAAGGTCGCTGTGCATCCGTACTTACCTTAATAATGTTTGTTTGTCAGATATTTAATGAAGACGCTGGCATTCAGTGTACCGTTTCTTTTGACAGAGGCGCGTAGCGAAAAAGCGAAGAAAAAAGGAAATGCTTTCAGACAGTTGGAAGGAGTCAGGAGGAGGGGGACACTGTCAGACGTTTGCTAAGGCCTTCTCCGCGTAGGAACTGGTCACATGAAAGCCAGATCACGACAGAACTTAAACCTTCCGTTACGTTACATATCAATCCATCACCACGACCTTTTTTAAATAAAAATAATGTTGGCGATGACGTCAGAGCCTGCTTTTATAATGTTGTAGTCACTGCGGAACGCTTCGCAAACTTAACTGGAACGACAAATTAGATTCATGATCGCTACGAACGTAACTAAAAATCGTCTACTGTTGCCCTTCACTATGAGAACTTCTTCTGGAATGCATTTATGTATTTTTGTGGAGTGAAATCAGCGTATGGCATTGTTGGTGGGAGACCCACCCGGGAAAGTTCAGCCGCCGAGTGCAAGTCTTGTTTCATTCGACGCCACATTGGGCGACTTGTGTGCCGGTGAAGAGGGTGTAGTGATGGTAACACAACACCCAGTCCACAAGCGGAGAAAACCTCCAACCCGGCCGGGAATCGATCCCGGGCCCGCTTGCATGGGAACCGAGCACGGTACCACCCAGCTAAGCAAGCGTACATTTTTGAGAAAGGTTTTACTGTAACTCCATCGGTTTGGTTGGCTAATTCGGGGTTAGAGGCCGAATTCTTCCTAATGTTTTCTGGCAGTGTGGCTTTCGTTTCTGTTAATGGTTTTTGTATTAGAGAATAATCAGTTCGTCCTTGCCGTGAATTTGATTTTTTTTCTGCAGGTCATACAGTTTTCTCCTAGGGACTTACATATTTTATAGGATTTCACTGGGTGGTTGTTGTTGTTGTGGTTTTCAGTCGTGAGACTGGTTTGATGCAGCTCACCATGCTACTCTATCCTGTGCAAACTTCTTTATCTCCCAGTACGTACTGCAACCTACAACCTTCTGAATCTGCTAAGTGTATTCATCTCTTGGTCTCCCTCTACAATTTTTACCCTCCACCCTGCCCTCCAATACTAAACTGGTGATACCTTGATGCCTCAAAACATGTCCTACCAACCGGTCCCTTCTTCTAGTCAAGTTGTGCCACCAACTCCTCTTCTCCCCAATCCTATTCAATACATCCTCCTTAGTTACGTGATCTATCCACCTAATCTTCAACATTCTTCTGTAGCACCACATTTCAAAAGCTTCTATTCTCTTCTTGTCCAAACTATTTATCGTCCATGTTTCACTTCCATACATGGCTACACTCCATACAAATACTTTCAGAAACACCTTCCCGGGGTAAGGTTACATTTATCCAAAAATTACTGAATTGTTAAAATTGATATATTTTCAAACGGAATTGCTTAATCAATAATGAGTGATTGAAATCTAATTAAATGTTAGATGATGTCCATTTGCTGGTTTACATATGTCTTATATTCGAAGAAAATGTAATTTCTATCTCCTATTGTAACTGCATTCTCAAGCGGATATGAACGAAGTTACTTACTGTTGTAATTGAACTAACGGAGTACACTTAAAGATAGGACTTGTCACTAGTTCCGTCCAATGGTCACTCCTACGCCTGTGCTGTGATCCGAACTTTGCTTGCTTCCTAAGTTTTCAATGCCGTCGAGATGTTGTGAGTAAATCGCTTGTGATTGCGCCTGGTGGTGCTGCTCTGTATGTAGTCTGCGCACTGATTGATGCCAGACGTTATCTCGCTCTGCGCGCGCGCCTGCCTCGTGTACAGCTGCCGCATACAGAATAGCGCAGCCGCGGCGTGTCGGTTTCATCGTTACATCATTCGTGGCGAAGGATGTGTACGCACGCTAATGCCACCAACCACCCTTCACTTTTTTTTCAGATCTCACGTTACTGGTGAACTACCGGCTGCGTATTCTCTAAGCAACCAGGGGACTTGATGCTTCCCTTACTTGTGTGACTGACAACTTCACCGCTGAGCATCGAGGACACTATTGTTGGTTGGTCATCGCGCAAACATTGATCGGTGTTTGCGAGAGGGCGGGGGTTGGGGGTTGGAGGGAAGGGGTTGAAAGAGGAACGACAGGCGGGGATAGGAAGAAGGGAGGAGTAAGAGGACGATGACGACGACGACAACAACAACCACTACTACTACCACCACCACCACCACCACCACCACCACCACCACCACAATCACCCCACCACACCCCACACCCCACGATTACACGTCGCTTCGGAACATCGACAGTAGGAGGTTATTTTTTTACACATTGGATACTGGTAGGTCTTAAGAACAAACGTATTACTGATATTCGTTAATTCTATAGCCGTTTTTGAGCTGATTCTTTCGCTCTGTCGGTAGGACTTCCTATTACCCGGAAGCCACAACGTCGGTATCTCGGTCACTTTCCTAGTCATTACCTTAAAGTGCGTATCACAAGTATTTCAAGTTCTCGTTACATTGAAAAACACCACCGAGCGAGCGTTAGATTTTAGTACTTTCGACAATTGCACACCTTACTTCTGAATCTTCGTGAGTTCGTTTGTTCAGCTTGGTCGGCCACTTCAGGCTTCTCAACGAATCATTGTTGCCATTGCATTTTATGTAGAAAATATTATATTTTAGTGACAGTGAGAGGGAAGTGATCGTAGAACAGAAAAAGTTTTTAAAATTCTGTCTACGACGCGCACAGGCTATATTTGCCTTAAAAATTTTTGACCCTTCAGTAATGTTTTCTTTAACTTAAACAGTGATTATCTTCGCAGACATTAAGCTTGGGAGCTTTGTTTTCTTCATCTGTGATGTCTTGCTATGTGTTGTACAACAACGAGTCTACGGCACTCGATATATGTTGTTCCTCCAATCCTTTATGGTTATTTGTTGTGTTCATCGCGCAAATGATGTGCCACAACAGAAGGACATCGCAGCTTAAAAGACTTCAGCGCGCTCGCCGGAAGTTTCCTAGGAGGCACGACTTAATCTATCATCGTAGGTCAGCCAATGCGCACGAAATAGAACACTTCCATAAGTGATTCACTCTTCACTTTCCAAAGTATTACATGTACAAATATGATTGTCCTCACCACAAGGCGCTGAGTGCAGTGCCTTGAGAAAATGGCCACAAAACAAGAAAGCAGTTTTTGTGTCTTCGAATATGCGACACGTTTACCTGTTAACAATAGTGCGGCGTGCGTGCACAACGAACTACAGAAAAGAACATCCAGGTAAACAGAGCAGCATCGTGCGTTGGTATCGATAATGTCCGGACACTGGTTCTCGCTGTAAACGGTAAAGTAGCAGTCGACCAAATGCGCGAGGCGCAACGGTGTGTAGGGTGAGGGAAAGTTTCGTACGCATTAAAAAGAAAAAAAAGCCACGAACTTGCAATACGGAGCAAAATGTGTAAAAGATTTTGCGACAGCGGTTGTACTTCAGACCGTACCGGCTGCAGCAGAAAGATTGACTGGCGCCTTCAATTTGCGTTACACGTGGTCCGTGCTCTTCCTGGCGCGCTACGTAGCAGAGTGGTTCGCGGAAAACACGGTTTTCCTTCTATCACCTTTCAGTAAGCGTTGGCCATACGTCTTCTGATATCTCCTCCCTCGTTTTATTTCTTGAATACTTCAATGTTGTCAAATCGGTGTCCTTGCATGCCCCTTTTCATGTAAGGCGCGTGAGGCAGCGGAACGATTTCATTTTGAGACAAAAACTATCTGAGCGAGATGGCTGTGTGTGCAGATGCGTTGTCGACGTGGGAGAACCAGTCTTCTGTCTGCCACAAATTGGGTTGTTTTTTTACGAACACCGAGCTACAATATAACCTACTAATCTCTGACAGTTCATCAATTGCCTGTAGACGGTCTGTGAGCACAACCTCTCGAATTTTTCCAATATTTTCTTCGATTCGGGCAGCTGACGGACGTCCAGAACGAGGTTTTGTGATCAGTCGACTTGTCGACATTTTTAAATGGAGCAAACCACTTGTAGACTTGAGTTTTTGCCATGGAGTCATCTGGTAAGCTCTTTTCAACATTAAAACAGTTTGAGCAGCATTTTTACGGAATAGAGAACTGAATTTCACAGCTGCACGTAGTTAACTTAAACCTGGCAACAAAAACGAAACAAGAACGAAACAACGCTAGCAAAACCAATCACTGCAGTTGGACAGAACAAGCCAGGCTGAGAACACAGGTGGTACTGAACTTGCTGTGAGTTGCGCTATACACGCCTAGCGGCAGAAATGCGTACTACACAAGCTCCGCCCACGGCAATGTTATTCCGGTTTTTGGGGGGGGGGGGGGGGCAGGGGAGGGGGTGTACCTCCTAGTATGGTGCCAGATTGCCCTAGCACATGCCCGAACTGTCTAACCTCGCTATTGAAGTGTGCTGGAGCAGAAATACAGGTCAACCATCCAGCCAGTCCGTCCCTGAGGCCAGAGTGTATTGTGGGGTGACCCCGCCGCCATGCAGCGGAGGGCGACGAGCCGTGCAGTGCAGCCCAGAGGATCGCGAACCGCCGACCGTGACCGCGGCGCGGTCCTTGATCCGCACGCATTGTCGGTGGTAAGGCGGCGTGGAGCGTGCAGCCGCGCAGCCGGCGATCGCATCTGGAGTGGGTGGCGGGGGCCCGCTAGTGGCGCACCACACTCTGTTCCACGAGCATCCACCAACTGAAACACACACACACACACACACACACACACACACACACACACACACACACACACACATAATCAAATGGAATACGCAAGTTAGATTAAGTAGTGCGTAAGCCTAGGGACCGATGACCTCAGCATTTTGATCTCATAACTCACCACGCCACCACCACCATTCAGGTGAGTTCATTTAAATTGTCGTAACATAAGTGATGGTAAAATGTTGGAGGAAAGCGAGGGCTAGGTACAGCAAGCTGGTCCGAATTATGCAAAACTTGAGGGCTCCGCAAGACAGTCTAGCTTGAAACCAATGTTCATAATTAAACGTGGAGACATGGATTAGGGTCCACAGTAGAAAGATGAGGTCGGGTTACTTGTCCAACTGCCGGCCGTAATGGCCGTGGGGTTCTAGGCGCTACAGTCTGGAACCGGGCGACCGCTACGGTCGCAGGTTCCAATCTTGCTTCGGACATGGATGTGTGTGATGTCCTTAGGTTACTTAGGTTTAAGTAGTTTTAAGTTCTAGGCGACTGATGACCTCGGAAGTTAAGTCGCACAGTGCTCAGAGCCATTTGAACCATTTGAAGTTGTCCAATTGAACGCAAAATGTGTCTTTCAGCTTTATGAACGAAGTAAAAAAAGAAAGAAAATTGCAGCATTTGAAATTTCCTGTCTGCAGCCTCCTTGACGCGATAATTGTGCTTCGGATGACACAGCAAACATTGTCGGCTGGTTACATTAGCTGCTGTGTCCCAGCACAATAGACGCACAATACTTTGTGAAATGTGCGAGTCTGGTCCGTTAACGACTGTCTTAAATGCCAAATGGGCACTCTATTGAAGCTCCGTGTCTACCGACATTGCTAAACAGCTAAGTCGGCGGGTTCGTAGTTATTCCAGGTGTCCTTTCCTAACATTCTTCAGGTCATTTTTGTAATGTGCGGCTGGAATCGGATCAGACAAATACTTCTCATTACATTCTTTTATCCGACGCCCATTATTGACGGAAAGCGTCCGTTTGTTCTCTGTTGCTAATAAAATAATTTGTAAAGCAGAGCTTGAAGTGCCCTTTCGATGGAGAGGTCCCAGGTTAGTGTAGTGCGATATTCGTTTTATCGACATGCGTTAAAAGGAGGAATAAAACTCGAAGAATATCAAACAGTCCAGCAGCGACTGCTGCTTGGCGGTAGCGGTGAGCGCGCGCCAGGCCGGTGCTGTCGCCACAGATTTACTGTCCCTGTTAACATATACCGGTAAAACTAATTTGGGAGTGCTCTGTCGAGTGGCACGAAGAATTCCGCTTTAAAAATCATATTGCTTGTAACGGGAAACAAGCTGACTCTCCGTCGACAATGGGTGTCACGCGAAGGACGTAATCAGGCAGTACTGGTTTGGGCTGACTCCAGCTACACGTTACAAAAACTACATCGCAAACAGTAATTTTGGAGACCATTTCTCTTGGAAAACAGCTTTTTTTTATTTCTTTAAAATAAACATACAGTCTCCATCGAAGAAAAGCTTTTTTTCTTTTTTACGGTAGGCGGTGAACGAAGCAGGTTTTACGCCTCGACGGGCGTTAACTGCTAAAGACTCATACAGCTGTTGCATCGCGTATTTAAGCAACAGCTGCCTTGCTCTCTTCAGCAGTTAACGTCAGTCGAGTCGTAACGCCTGTCTCGTTCACCGCCTTGGCCTGCCATCAGGGGTGAAATTTCTTCTTTTATTACTTGCTTTGCAACATGTATTTCGTATATTACTGCATCCCCTGATTCTATTATATGTTCCTATTTCAGTATGATGTCTGAAGATGGCCTAAAACAGACCAAAACCAGTAACCTCAGGAAAAGTGTTTCTTGCGGTCGACGCTGTTTATGTTCATTTTAAATTTCAATTATATGGCGAAACACGCAAGAAATTGCACCTGACGACTCTCAGGTATAAGGAAAGTGAAATTCCTTGTTCCCTTCTGTCAGTGTATACGTGCTAATCGCAGGAACTACTGTAAGGATTTTGATCCGGTTTTCGGTGATTGATACATCCACGACGAAAGCTTCTCTACAGAACTGACATATATTTCTTGCAGATTGGCTGAACTGTGACGAAATAAAGACCGCATCGCTTTCGAAACGATGGCATTGCCATCTAACAGTACAGCCGGTACTGCAGACAGCAGTGAACATCGAGCGGAAGTCGGTCTATCGTGTGCCTCAACCGAGGTAATGTCGTGCGATCGGATCCCGGTTAGAGCGGGAATTTTCATTGGCCTTTTCAGCTAGCATTCACCACTTCGAGGTGGACGTTTGCTAAAAGCAAAACGTCGCGCGTATTTCGTGTTGTACTGAAAGCCTCATTTGCCGAGAGAAGTGGTGTAGTGTTAAGACACGGGCTTCGTAACATAACGGTTACGGGATCGAATTATGGTCGGACCACGGCATTTCGTCTGTGTTTCTTAACTCAGCGGTCACTTCACAATGATGTGGACATTCGTCGGAAACGAAACGTGTTTCGGATTCCACGTGGGGTTCCAGGTTGCTGCGGAGTAAAGTCGAACGCCGGCACGCCAACCGGGAAGGACAGAGCAGAGATGGATGTCAGCAGAGGTCAGCCAATCTCCCGCTGACCGACCGCTCTGCAGGACGACAACGCGACACCAGCGGCCTCTGCGTGAAGAGGACATAGGCGCCGTTCGCCTTCGACTGGTCGCGGCCCAGTTGTACAGCAGCCTCAAGATTATCGGCTTGCGTAGAAGCGTCAAATCTCATTACTTTGCACAATCTATGTATCAGACTTTGGAATCGTTACACCGGAGACATTTGATTATTTCGTATGTCGCCCTTTGCTTGCGGCGTTTTTCTCTCGGTGTGTCGACGCTACTCTCGGGATCTTCTGGGCGTGTTTTTATAGTCGCGTTGCGCAGGCGCGACAGCACGGCGGGGTGCGGCAGCTCCTTTGATGCGCGGCACGCATTGTTCACGGGCTGCTGCTGGGCAGTCCGCACAGGCCTGTAGGCTCCGCCAAGCGCCTTGCGCTGCTTAGGTCGTAGCATTTATAGGGAAATGGTGATATTCAGTTACCTAACGCTGTGACTTGATTTTTCATCCTAACTTTATGCAGTGCCCCGTAAACAAAACTACCGCTACGCCAGGCAACTCGGCCGGCCGGAGTGGCCGTGCGGTTCTAGGCGCTACATTGTGGAGCCGAGAGACTACTACGGTTGCAGGTTCGAATCCTGCCTCGGGCATGCATGTGTGTGATGTCCTTAGGTTAGTTAGGTTTAAGTAGTTCTATGTTCTAGGGGACTGATGACCTCAGAAGTTAAGTCGCATAGTGCTCAGAGCCATTTTGAACCAGGCAACTCGTCCGGTCGTAAACGCTACTCATGCGAAGCCGTGGCGGATCACCAGTTTCACAATGGTTACCACAACGTGGGCACTAACTTGGGCGCAGTGTCAAGTACTGAAACAGCTGTTCGCTTTGTCAATACAAATATAAACTCGTGAATTTCCCGTATAGCAATTGCACGTTCCAGTCCTCTAACATTGTGGAGACTTACGGGAATGAAGAAAATACTGTCGTTGAGGATATAATTTCTTTAAGAAATAAGACAGTCTCTATACTAGTCATCTCGTTGTTTGGAACACCACTTCAGGGTGGCCGTACCAGAATTATGAAACTGCGGTGTATCCTAAGGTTTGCCATAACATCATTGTTAAACGACCCACTTCAGTAAAATATTGTATCAAGTTAACATCGCTAGTTATTTTAAGATAATCATTTTATAGGTGCCTGCACGTTATTCTCGTCAACAGGTGCGTGTGAATATACACGAATAAGATTTCTAAAAATCGAAAGAAACTCCAAAAAGTCATAAAAAACGGCATCTGAATTTGTTTTTCCCCTTAAAGGCAAGTCAGGCAATGCACAGAATAATGAGCAAGAAGTAACTGATTTTACGTTAGCACGATTAGTTGACATGTATACTAGTGCCGCAAGATTTTCACTGACGAGTTCTGCTCCACTCTTAGTTTTGTCATAAGTAGAGCCAAGATTTTTATTTAACATTAACATGCAAAGTATTTACATACTTATGAAAATAGGTAAAATATTCAAGGAAGTATTGTGTACCATCACGAATACATTTACCGAATATTTCACACAAAACAGTAATTTCTACTCAGATCAACTACCATAGCCTACCATATTATTTTAATACGCGCTTAAAAGCACCAGAAACATGAAAAGTGTATAAGGAACAATCAGTAAGGTACTCTACCTTTCCTTTCATTCTGAAGCGCAATAAACAACCAGTTACACTCTTAGTTTAGTCATAACTAGGGACAAGATTTTTGTTTAACGGTAACATGCAAGGTATTTACATACTTGAAAACAGGTAAAATATTCAAGGAAATATTGTTACGTCACGAATACATGTTACTGAATATTTCACACAAAACAGTAATTTTTTTATTTAGAAGAACCCCGACAATGGTGTAAGGGCTTCATAATTTCTGATGGCACATCCTTACTGAGAAAGAGAAAAAAGAATCAATCACTGAATCAGTTCTGGGAGCTGTTCACGCAGGTAGTGCGAGTAGTAAGAGAATCAGATGGCGAAGGGGGGCTCACCCGTAGCGAGACAAGTGTGGTACTGCGCGTCTCTTCTCAGAACCTAGCGGCGTGCCCTTACTGCTTTGCGGCCTTGGCTTTCCTTCCCTCACAGCCGTAGAACCGCCGCCGACCTGCGTTCCAGGAATCCAGGCCGCCGCTTCCGCCAGCGAACGCGATCAGTCCTGACGTCATCGATCAAGAACAGCTGCGCGTAACAGCTTTCGCAAGAGCGGCCGTCTCTCTCTCTCTCTCTCTCTCTCTCTCTCTCTCTCTCTCTTTCTCTTTGTGTGTGTGTGTGTGTGTGTGTGTGTGTGTGTGTGTGTGTGTGTAAGGCGGTAGGTGAACCGTTTTTGCATTTCATTGCACAAGATAGCATGGTGCTGAAGTGAAATTTCGGATCGAGGTACATCAGCGCTAAACAATGATGTCATGTGGCTGTGGATTCGAGGACAATTTCCGGGAGGCGATGCGTTAATACCACCCAATCTCTGATTTTATCGAACTGAATATTGTGATTTCGTGATTGCAAATTCTGCTCCTCAGTTCCTACAAGCCTCTGCAAAATCCAGCTGCAAAGACAAATAACAAATAAATATGAAATAAACAAACCATTAAATGTTTCCTAATTCGAAACAGGCGGTCCTCAGCAAGATCTACTTTGTATCACTGCTGCATATCGTACATTTTGTCAGTATTCAGATGTAACCTTTGTTGCCTTCCAGAAAGTGTAAGACTAGAGATCTTGTTAATGTGGTGGTGGAGGGCCACAGCTATACAGGAACTGCTTTAACTCACGTCTTCTCAAGGGCATGAAGTTAATTGCTACAGTCAGAGATTACTGCTTGAGATTAGTCTGCGGCAGGAACAGCTTTATTAGGCAACTTCCACTCTGCAGGGGGTACGTCTTTCGAAGTAATTTTAGTTAAAAAAAGACATGACGTCAGAAACAAGTAGTATGCCAGCTCGCCACCACATGTTTTTTTCCGCTTGTTAAAGATCTCTCGCTTGAAAACGAGATTAGCTACTACAGTAATTCCTTGCCGCTTCCCGCTCGGAATCAAAACAAACAATGATGACCAAAGGAAACCGTTCCTTCACCAATTTTAGCCGTGATTTATCGAAAGCCTGACTTCATACATTTGATGTTTGTATAGTTTACGTCAGTTTCTGCTAGTATCTATGCATCATTGTAATGTGATAAAGTACTGACAGGATCTCGTGATGGAAAGCAGATAATAAAGTTTTTGGTGTCGTCACCCTTTTGACTTGTTTGATGTGGTCCGCCACAAATTAATCTCCTGTGTCAACACTTCAGAGTAGTTCTTGAACGTAAAGTGCTTCGTTATTTGTGGGATGTATTCCAGTCTGTGCCCTTGCCAGTAGTTTTTATTCTCTGCAGCTGCATCTAGTACCATGAAAGATGCTCTCCGGCGTCTTAGCACAAGCCCCTCCCTGTCAGTGTTTCCCCCACGTTTCTTTCTTCAGTCTTGCAGAGGACCATCTCACTTGTCTCACCAGTCCACTTACTTTTCGACAGTCTTCCTTAACATCACATGTCAAACGTTTTCTTTACTTTTCCTACTTTCCCACAGCTCATGATTCACTACCACCCAATTCTGTACTCCAAACGTACTTTCTCACAAGTTTATTCCTCAACTTATGGCTGATCTTTAATATAGTACATACCTTTCGGCCAGGATTGCCTTCTACGCCTCTGCTATTACGCTTTTTATGTCTATACCTACACTATGTGATTAAAAGTTTCCGGACACCTGGCTGAAAATAACTTACAAGGTCGTGGCGCCCTCCGTCAGTAATTCTGGATTTCAGTATGGTGTTGGCCCACCCTTAGCATTGATCACAGCTTTCTCTCTCGCAGGCATGTGTTCAGTCAGGTGCTCGAAAGTTTGTTGGGGGATGGCAGCCCATTCTTCAGGTCAGGACTCTGTGCAGCTCAGTCCATTACAGGGATGTTATTGTCGTGTTGAAGGACGCAATCGCCATCCCCGAATTGCTCTTCAACAGTGGGAAGCAAGAAAGTGCTGAACACATCAATGAATTCGCCATACCCACACCCTGCCACCGGATCGCCACATTGTGTACTGTGATCTATCACTCCACACAACGTTTTTCCACTGTTCAACCGTCCAATGTTTATGCTTCTTGCACCAAGCGAGGCGTCGTTTAGCATTTACCAGCGTGATGTGTGGCTTACGAGCTGCCGCTCGACCATGAAATCCAAGTTTTCTCACCTCCCTCCTAACTGTCGTACTTGCAGTGGCTCCTGATGGAGTTTGCCGTTCCTGTGTGATGGTCTGGATAGATGTCTGCCTATTACACATTACAATCTTCTTCAACTGTCGGCGGTCTGTCAATCAACAGACGAGGTCGGCCTGTACGCTTTTGTGCTGTACGTGTCCCTTCACGTTTACTCTTCACTATCACATCGGAAACAGTGGACCTAGGGATGTTTAGGAGTGTGGAAATCTCTCGTACAGACTTATGACACAAGTGACACCTAAATACGTGACCACATTCGAAGTCCGTGAGTTCCGCGGAAGGCGCCATTCTGCTCTCTCACGATGTCTAATGACTTCTGAGGTCGCCGATATGAATTACCTGCGAATAGGTGGCAGTAAAATGCACCTAATATGAGGTGTCCGGAATCTTTTGATCACATAGTGTGCGTATATAGTCCGCAAACCACTGTACAGCGCATGGCGGACGGTACCTTGTACCTTTACTATTCGTTTCCTCTCCTGGTCCACTCGCGAATAGAGCGAGAGAAAAACGACTATCTAAAAGCGTCTGTAAAAGTCCTAATTTGGCACATCTTCACGGTAGTTAACGCGTAATGCATGTAGGCGACAGTAGAATCGTTCAACCGTTGGCGTCAAACGCTTGTTCTCCAAATTTGCGCAATAGTGGCTTGCGGGAGGAGTGCTGTCTTCCCTCCAGAGATGTCCATTCGAGTTCCCGAATCATCTCCGCAATACCTGGGTGCTTATCAGACCTACCGTTAACATATGTAGCAGCGCGCGTCTAAACACGGGAAACACCCTATCGCATCCTCATCAGATTTAGTGGTAAGATGGCCTCTTGGAAAACTGAACACGGATCAAGTAGGAAAACAGGAAGTAGGTGTACTGAAATGTAAAAAAAAAAAAAAAAAAAAAAGGCAAAATGGAAGCAGTGAACGGGCCACGAACAAGAAGTGCAATAAAGAGGAGACTGAAACACCAAGAGCTGTGGGTAAGAGGTCATGGTGTTAGATTGCCAAGTGGGCGAGCCGTGTTCAAAACTGCCTCGCGCCATTTTTTCCCCACAGCTTTATGAACTTCCCGTCCGATCATTGAAATGTTTGCTCTGTTTCTGTAGCCTTGGCACTTGTCGTACTATGCACTGGTTATAGAATATGAGTCATGTGGTAAGAATCCGTTACCACTGAAAGTAAACAGAGCGCAGCCGAGATAGCAATTAGTAGCCTCACGGAAATGAATACAAGAAATATAGGGGTGTGAACTACGTTACAACAAAGGAATTAGTGTCAAGACTTCCAGAACGGAACGCAACTTCAGAAACGTTAAAAACATATGTTTTGACAGAGCACAGAGAAGCCGTGCGATTGTGAAACTCTTGCGTTCGTTTATTGCCGCTTATGTGACAAACTGTTATGTTTTGATCATTTCCTTGGGAGCGATCACATTCATACGAACAGCTATATCGCGAAAGGAGGCATATCCCAATCACTCATTAGGCGTACAAGATAGGTGCGTCGATATGAGATTTAAGAGATTCCTATATATGGCACACGTACTGTCAGTAATGCCATGTATGGCACACCAGACGTGTTTTACGGTGGAGGACTCAGTTGAGTTGTCGGCTTGTCATCAAACGTTTACGGTTCGCATACGAAAGGCACTTCCTTTCGGCTGCTAACAGAGTAGTTGTGCAGAATCAACTATTATAGATTCCTACCTTACACCTCGCTGTTCCAAAAGGACGTTGCATCACGACACAGATACAAATTTGAATATAATTAGAGTTATGTATTAATATCTTCAGCTGCTGACGGGCGTTGATATATATCAACGGGTACAGGTGAAAATGTGTGCCCCGACCGGAACTCGAACCCGAGATCTCCTGCTTACATAGTTCGAGTCCCGGTCGGGGCACACATTTTCACGTCTCCATGTTGATATGTCTGCCATGTAAATACAAACTAGAATAAAGGGAACAGCGAAAAAGAAACTGACATGTGGGAGATTAGATCACGGTCACTTGTTAGTCAAACGCCATGACCACTTCACCACGACGCCATTTCTCAACTCGGCTGCTCTACATTGCACTTTTTTTTTCTTGTCTCTGTTTTGATTTTTCTTGACAGTCCAGTACACCTTCGTCCTGTTCTCATGCTCGATATGAGATACCACATATCAGCAGCTGTGGAAGCTGTACCTCATGACATGCTCGCTACACTGTGTGGCCGACTTGAGGAGCGCATTGGCATACGGCGTTATCTCAAGTGGGGCATATTGAACATCTATGAAACGGTATGAAAAAAGAAACTGAGTTTCCCGTTCATCAAAAAAACAAAATTCATTGTATATGTTTATACTTTCAGAAATATAGACGTGCCAAATCGGATGATTCTCTTTGATACACCCTGTATTTTGTTGACTTTCACCGATATGGGGTGAAACGACAATCGCAATAATATAACAGATCAGTGCTCGCTCTGAAAGATTTAGACGTTCATTTTATTCGAGAGTGAAACGGTCGGGAAATAGTAAGAAAGTGGTTGCGTGAATCCATTGCCAAGTACTTGGGTGTGAATTTTGCACAGTAGTCGCACAGATATAGATGAGTGTATATTAAAATGTGCCGCTGTGTCATTCAGGAAAGGAGCCCCGAGCCAGTTGGGTTGTAGCAACCCACCAGGAACGACAATACCGAGAAGGAAGAATGTGTAACCGGCCGACACTGGCTGCCGAACGAACAAAACTTCACACGGGAATGCCACCCGTGACTGGCTGTAACTCCAACTAGCGACAGTTTTGTCGGTATTTAATCTTCTCGACGATAACAGCGCCGGTCCTTAAAGGCATTGGGTTGTGGGCTGAGAGCACGACTCGCTCGGTACGAGCCACTCCAGTGTCCGTATCAGTGATTTACCAGTGGCGGAAGTGAGCCGTTTCTAAAGCCGTGTCGGGCATTACAGGGTCGGCAGCGGCACTCGGTGCACAGTGAATACGCCGCCGTGACACGCACGGCCACTAACTCGGTATTTGGGCGGTGCGTCACCTTCACGGCCGCTCACGGCTACCCAGTAGTTTGTGGTCGCCGGGTAGGATGTCCTGCCCGCGCGTCTGAGGGGGGAGCATATTCTTGGCGCGAATGACGTCAGATGCGGCGGCCGCCACTCAAATAAACGTGGGTCTGTCGCTGCGGTTCTGACACACGGCGCTGAGGACGTCGGTGGGCCCAGCGCGGGAAAGTGGCTCCCGAGTGGCCAGCTCTGCAGTCCTGCTAAGGCGTACCGTCTTTACAGGCGCGTCCGAAGTACGACAACCGGTGGAATCGCCCAACTTTGGTCGCCAACGCATCAGAGCAACGGGTTGTGACCAGGAGATTCGTTCGTGCGGAATCGCAGTTGATTCTCACAACTCGTAGAGGTTACTCCCATTTTGTTACTTTTATGAAGTGGCGTTTCAAATAAAACTTCATCGGCCGATATTATGAGGGAAGAAAAGGATTAACAGTCGTCGAATGTGCGGCATTTAGTTTACTGCAACAGGGAACGGAATAGGAAGAAAAGAAGAAGAATCAACGCTGGTGGACGACCTCTCTTTTTCAAAAGTATGGAACAGTGTCGTAGGACTGAATATCTGACTTTAAAGCTAAATTGGAATATCGGCTATTCCGTAGTTTTCCGAATGAAAGATTAGATTCCGAACAGTTATTGAGTTGTGCAAGTCCTAAAATGTACAAAAGTGAAACCTTTTTAGGAGGGCTGTACCTGCAGTAGAAAGGTCAGAGGTCACTCAGAGGTATCTGGCAATTCGGAGTCGCCACCACTCCGAGCTTTGTGTCTCCTCATCGTCCACGGCGAAATGATGCCAACAAAGACGACATTTCCTTTTATACGTCGTGCACATTGCTTCCTAATAGCTCTGTAACTTCCCTGCAAGTGCCTAACCCTTTCGATTTGATTCTATAATCGCAATTGTTAGGATCCTTTAAAGATTCCCGACCATTATGAAACTCCGTACTACAGTACGTTTAAGCACAATAAATACAGATCAGTTCAAGAAACAAAGCAGATAGCCGCCTAACCAACGGACATTCGACCCGGCGTGCACACTGGGACAGGAGTCTAAAGTCCAACTCACCACCGACACTTTGATGTTGCCGCTAGCACCCCGAACCGGAGCAGCGTCCGACAGTCCGTTGGCTCCGATTTGCACTCCGTATATACTAAGCAGACCTCGGCCATCGATGCGGTTGCTTGTCGCTCGCTGCCCTAGACTGTACGCGCCTTCAAGGGACTAGGGTCGTTCACAGGAGTAGGAGGGTTCATAGTGCTCTCAGGTTTCACATGGTTACCCTCATTACTACTACAAATTGATCATATACTTCTTTAATTGTACCATAATCCATTCTTTTGGCACGTCTTTCTCCGACTGAACACCGTGTCGTCCCAAATGACTCGCACTGACGGCTCGGAGTTACGTTGCCGAAAGATGCTGTATTGTGCAAGAGTGTTAACGATTTCGCACCTAGCAAACGTAAAAACGTGTTGGAATAAACAAACAAAAGAAATAAATACACACTTACCCTGCTAATAGGCATGTCAAGAGACTCTCGAATGCCATCGGTCCTTAGTAATAATAGTGATTAAAATGAGGAATTGCATAATTTCTCTCTTTATATTTCTATTGTCGACAAGGAGCAGCCTTCTCGCAGACTGGAATTTATCCAGATTGTTAGAAGACCTCGGGCGTCCCCCTGTAACGACAGCATCGATTAAGGCTTCCCACACCGGAGCGCCAACTGCATAAAAAAAAGCTACACTGTTCGACTAAAAAGGCTGTTGTCAAAGCCAGCTTCAGTGACAACTTCGATAAATATTATTGTTCTCGTCTTCTTCCTAATAGCATGAACTCCATTTTGTCCTGATTCGCCTTAAGCCCAACCTTCTGTGCTTAGTTATCCATTCTCTGGCACATTTTTTTTCCCACTAGTGCTTTGATTTACAGGGTGATAATTATTGAACTATATAGAAAAGACGTGAATAAGTTACAAACTATGGCGTGCACACACTTTATTAAACCTCTAAACGTAACTGCAGATATTCGGATTTGGGCTACGACATATATTCGATATGCCTGCCATCAGGCAGACGAATAGCGAAATTCTGCATGAAATGAAATGTCTGCTGAAATGTCCGAATATCGATGCTGTCGATGGCCTCCTGAATGGCTGTTTTCAGCTCAACAATGGTTCTGGGGCTACTCTTGTACACATTGTCTTTAATATAGCCTCTCAAAAAGGAGGCGCATGTGTTCAGATCCAGAGAACATGGCGGCCAATCGAAGCCCACGTCAGTGGCCTCTGGGTACTCCAGAGTAGAATGCGGATCCCAGAGTTCTCCTCCACGACATCAGACACTCTCCTCTTTCGATGGGGTCGAATTCTGTCTTGCGTGAACCACATATTGTCGAAATCAGGGTCACTATGGATAATAGGGATGAAATCCTCTTCCATATCCTTCACGTACCATTCGGCAGTCACCGTAACACCAATGAGCTTTGCACCGATTATTCCGCCACTGTTCTGACGAACTGTGCGCTGCCCTATCGCGCTTCGACTGGCCCGCTACATCGCAACGCCTTCCCCAATCACATACACAATGTCTGTTAGGGAGAACGGCTGAATCTTATCAGTCAATGTTCCCAGCTGTATGCGATTACTGGCCAATGAACGGCTTGGCTAGATGTGGCACACATGCACAAACCTGTGGGTTCTCCTCCGTTACCAAAGCCGGAGGCGGTATCAGAACCTGGGGTTCAATGTGCAGCGTGCTTATTACGTCAGAGGGGAGAACTGCTATGCTTCACATCACGCTTGGAAAGAGAATTGATGTGATCCAGTCTCTCCCCCCCCCCCCCCCCCCCCCAATTCCCTGTTGTTTGTTTAGTCTGATGTCTGAGCGGAAAAGGAGCCTCAGAACTTACGCTGGCACCTCACTAGCTTGGCCTAGAGGCGCTGCTGGTCTGTGGGGTGGGCTGCAGAGTTCTAAGGTGGACTGCGCGTGTCGTCCGCAGAGGCTGAGGCGGCGTGGCGCGGGGAATCCTGCTGAACAATGGCCACTGCCAGGGCCCACACCGCGGCGTCGCCACAGGAGCCCGGCGTCTCGTCAGGTCTGCGTTTACGACAGGAAGCGGTCCCTAAAAATGTCCACTGCGTGTCTGGCAAAGGAGAGGAAAGTGAAGGGAAGTCTGGCGCGTGGGTGCCAGTGAGGAGGTGTCGTGCTTGATAGCCACTCGTGTCTTCGGGTCACAAGGTGTGTGTGTGTGTGTGTGTGTGTGTGTGTGTGTGTGTGTGTGTGTGTGTCGTATCAGGTTTACATGTCACGTTGCTTGTGTTTTTCCTAGCCCGGTCAAATATCGGGTCAGTCAGTTGTTCGACAAGGATGATGATGTCAAAATCGGGTCTTCCGATTTTATCTATACGGTGAAGTGGAGAAATCATGGATGAGTACAAAGCTGTTTTTTTTTTCTTTCGTTTAAACAGGACCAAGAGTGTTCTGAAAACAAAAAAAAGCGGTCGCTGATGGGACTGCTGGAACATTTCCAAATGAGTAAAAGTCATCCTGTTCATGTGCTCAGATTTGGGGCATGTTTTGTCAATAGAAATCGTGTACCTCCGCGTTTCCATTTTTTCCGTTGCTGTTTTTTAAATCATCAACGAAAGTGAGTTTCCACTGGATGCCACGATTTAATCTTCTTCACACATGAACTAATATTTGAAGTAGCTTTTTAATCATACACGTGCTCGTCAAGATGAGAAGCATAAAGTGACAGCACCTGGTGTAAAAGATGTTAGGGTTGAAACTTCCTGGCAGATGAAAACAGTGTGCCGCACCGAGAATCGAACTCGGGACCTTTGCTTTTCGCGAACAGGCGCTCTACCGATTGAGCTACGGAAGCACAACTCACGACACGTCACCAAAGCTTCACTCTGCCAGTACCTAGTCTCTTACCTTCCAAACTCAGTCGGTAGAGCACTTGCCTGCCAAAGGCGAACGTTCCGATTTCGACTCTCGCTCCGGCACACAGTTTTTAACCCCCAGGAAGTTTCGTATCAGCGCACATTCCGCTGCAGAACGAACTTCTCATTCTGATGTTAGGGTTTTTTCATAGGTTCATGTGAAATGAGCACATCGGGCGAAAAATCTGACATCTGACATGTCGAAGCTAATTTCGGTGCGCATATACAGCGTGAACCTGTATGCAACCGACAAAATTTTATACGTTGATAAGGGATATTTCCTGACTATTTTATTGTGATCGACCGCAGGTCAACGGTTGCTCGTTACAAAAGTTAATGTGTGGAAGAAATCAAACGAAATAAGAGTCTCACTCTGTATACTGACTGGACAGAAACAGTCTGAAAAGATTATAAGGGAGTTAAAGGCTAGGTTGTGCTGAGAAGTACTTGTTAAGCAAAAATTCCACAAGTTGGACCGGTTCAGAGTTAATTATCACTGAAGTTAGCCAGTCAAGCTGATGCCCGCGCAAATACAGGCGCCCCAGTGGATAAAAGTAGTGGGAATTGATATACCGTAAGTGATTGCGCACGAGACTGCACAGCCTTGGCTTGGATTCGATCCTTAGTACCCCCTCCCCCCCCCCCTTGCCCAAATTTGTATCTTTCTCCTGTTCGGTTTTAGGGAGCGAGACGAAGATAACACAGTTTCTGGCGGGCGCTTGAATTTGCGCGCGCAACGGCCTCATTGGCCACCTTCAATGCTAATTAACTAGGAAACGGCGGAACGGAATGAATTTTTTTCTTAGCAATTATTTCTCAGCACAACATCCCCTGAAAAACCCTTACAAGGTTTTCACACTGTTTCTCACGATCCTGCACACCCTCCACAGTCTCGTTGCATTCACTTTTAGATGTCAAGCTTGCATTCAGTTGTCCTCGAGTCTGTCACGGGTTTGTATTTCCTGCCACGTGAGTTGTAAATTAACTGTGGCACACAGCAATATTGGTAGGTTGACAAACGAAGAGTTGTGCGCTGTGCACCTGGTGAATACATTCAGCGGATGGAACGGAAGAGCGACAGATGGTTCAAATGGCTCTGAGCACTATGGGACTCAACTGCTGTGGTCATCAGTCCCCTAGAACGTAGAACTACTTAAACCTAACTAACCTAAGGACATCACACACATCCATGCCCAAGGCAGGATTCGAACCTGCGACCGTAGCAGGCGCACGGTTCCGGACTGCGCGCCTAGAACCGCGAGACATCCGCGGCCGAGAGCGACAGACCACCACTATGCTCAGATGTTATACTGTCGTGTATAGAGCGCCAGTTGCCTAGGCAGAGCACACTATAATAGCGGAAAGTGAACTAGGTGGCGGTGGGACGCAGCTAGGACACGGAGTGGAAGAAAGTGTTCACAAGTCTCGGGTGTACCAAAGGTCACCCTGTGAGACGAAGAATTCGCCAATATTATCGCTACGTACAGTCATCTTGTTTGTTTTGTAGTCGCGATACGACCGGGAAATCACATGCTTGTGCTACTGGTAAGTCTCCATTTCAATCCGTCGTTTAACGGCTCGTATTCCACTCAGTGTTCGCTGCCGCTGTAGTGGTGTGTTCGCCAAGTGTCTGCTGGTACAAACAGCACTTACAGAGGTCGCTACTCCGCTAATGGGCGACGTCTCGAACTGTTAGACCTTTGGCATGTACCTTGGCTTTCCAGTTCTGTCCTTATCTAGCGGCTAGTACAGATTACTTCAAAGTGGCAATTAGACAGGGAAACGGCCCTACAGTGCTCGGTACGAGTTAAGTGGCGACTTATTTGCGAACCGCGGTACAATTAGGACCGGTAACAAGCGAATTAGGAGGGCGGTCGGGCGTTATCGTGCTGGGAGATCGGCGTGGGAGGCGCGGCCGGGTCACGGGAGGGCGCCCGCTGACCTCGCTCGCCCCGGCACCTGGTCACTGGCTGCCACAGGCTCGGGCATGCGAGTGAGCAGCAGTACAGAGGATGCTCACAACGTAGCTAAGGAAATGGGCGTACGGCGCCACTGGCTGGGAAACCCCTCGGAGTTCTTTCGTCCGCCTGGTGCAAGTATCTGTATTTGACGCCACTTCGGCAACTTGCGCGTCGATGAAGATGTGATTAAATGATTAGGACAACACAGCCACTCAGCGAGCGAAGAAAGTCTCCGGCACGGCCCGGAATGGAACTCGGGAACTCCCTGTCTAGAGGCAGAGATGCTGAGCAATATTTTATCTGCAGATTCTAAAAAATAGCCCCCCAAAAATTTTGGTCGTACGTAAAATCTGCGAACGCTACAAATAATGCAATACCTTCTCTTGCTGGCAGTACGGGTAATGTAACGCATGATGTTAAACAGAAGGCCGATATTCTAAACCTAGCTTTCAAAAACTAGGTAGAGGACTGGAGCACCATTCCCCCTTTCAATTATCGTACAAGTGCAAGGGTGGCTGACATAGTGCTCAGCGTATTTGTGATTGTAAAACAAAATCCTTAGACGCCAGAAAGGCATCTGGCCCACACGGTATCCCCTAGGATTATATGTTGACTACGCTACAAATGTAGCACCATTCTTATCCATCATCTATCAAAGATCATTGTAACAGCGGTAAGATCCACGGGACTGGAAAAAGGCCCAGATCATAGCAATCTATAAAAAGGGGAGAAAATCGGGTGCACATAATTACCGGACAATTTCACTAACGTCGATTTGTTGTAGAATCATGGAACATATTTTGTGTTCAGGCATAATGACCTTCAAGACCCTGAGAAGCTAATCTGCAGAAACTAGCACGGTTTTAGGAAACAGCGGTCATGCGAGGCACAGCTGGCCCTCTTTGTGCGTGATATACAACTGGCTCTAGATACCGGCTACCAGGTTGATGCCATATTTTTCGACTTTCGAAACGCTTTCGACTCAGTTCCGCACTGTCGCTTGCTACAAAAAGTGCGCGCTTACCGTCTATCCGACAGAGAGAGAGCAGCCCTAAATGGAGAGACTTGAACAGAAACTAGCGTAACATCAGGTGTGCCCCAGGGCAGTGTAATAGGTCCGCTGCTTTTTACGATTTACACAAACGACCTGGTTAATGGTACTGACACCGGCATTAGACGGTTTGCCGATGATGCTGTAGTTTACTGGAAGTAGTACCACACGAAAGTTGTGAACAGATCAATGAGGATTTGTAGAAAATTAATGCATGGTGTAATGACTCGCCGTTATCTCTCAATATTAGTAAGTGTAACCTACTGCGTATAACAAGGCGAAAACCACCGTTAATGTAAGAGTACAGAATAAATGCCCAGTCTTTTGAAGCGGTAACATCCGTCAAATATCTGGGTGTGACTATTCGAAATGATCTCAAATGGAATGATCAGATTATACAAGTAACGCGTAAGGTAAACTCTAGTTTGCGTTTTATTGGTAGAATCCTGAAGCGATCAGTCCTTCAACATAGGAAATTGCTTATAATACTTTATCTCGTCCAGTCTTAGAGTATTGTTCGTCTGTATGGGACCCTTACCAGTTGGGTCTGATTCAAGAGATTGAGAAGTTCCAAAGAAGAGCGGCAGAACTTATGACTGGTGCAGTAAGCCATCGCGAGAACGCCACAAATCTCATAGAAAGAAGACGCGCTACACGGGGCTGCTCACTAAATTCCAGAATCCGATCTTCGCCGAGGATGTAGAGTATATATTATTACCACCAACTTCCAAATCGCGCAATGATCACGATTCAAAGATAAGGGATATTAAAGCTCGTACTGAGGCGTCCAGACAGTCGTTTTTACCTCGTGCGATCCGCGAGTGGAACAGGATGGGGAAACATGATTTTGACGCGAATAGTGCTCTCCGCCACACACCGCTTGGTGGCTAGCGTAGTATATATAGATACAGATCTAGATGTAGATATCACCAGCTACAGATAACGTAGCTGGAATGACGCATTATGTCGGTAAGGAAACACCGCGCAGCGGGTTTCTCATTCATAAATCAAAGCCGCGCGGAATAGCCGCTCGGTCTCAGGGGTCTTGTCACGGTTCGTGCGGCTCCCACGTCGGATGTTCGACTGCTCCTTCGGACATGGTTGTGTGTGGTATCCTTTCCATAAGTTAGTTCAAGTTACATTAAGTGGTTTGTAACCGTAGGGACCGATGGCCTCAGCAGTCTGGTCCCATAGCAATTTACCACAATTTCCAGAAATCAAATTTGAACGTTGTTTGTTTTTGAGAAGATTGTGTTATGCCTCTTGCAATAAGGAAACCTACGTACCGGATTGTGTCACAGTTTGGTAGCAGCGCGATCGTAGGCTACCGAGACCGCGGTTTGTCGTTCAGGTCTGGTGCTGTTCGCATTGTTCGGGATACCCGACACACTGTCGACGCGTCTGGCGCTCCAGAGGACGGATGTTACTCCCTGGGCCACACGGGATCTTACCAGCTGCCTCGCGTACCTTCAGCCAGGCAGTTGACTTCTTTGCAACTAGATACGTAGCCAGGCAAACATATGACGATGTCTTGAGCACCAGAGTGTGTCAGCATGGCGACCATTGTGAAGGTTTCCGTTCCCGCGGCGCAGAGAGAGGCCCGGTGACAGCGGCGAGATCGACAGCGGCACTGGCCAGAGATGCAGAAGTAGAAATGGCAGTCTTTCTAGACGAATGCCAGTTTTGCATATGTCATCACGATGGACGCATACGCGTATCGGTGCTCAAAGGGAAGCTGAACGTATCCAGATTGCAATCGCCGTGTTCGTAAGCTGGTAATTTGTGCGACTGTCATTACCATTTTCTTGTTAAAACCAGTTAATGTCTCCTGTCATCGAGATCTCTGTGACGTTATCTTTCGACAAGATACTGCGAGACGAACATCAGCTGGGTGCAAATACTGATAGCTAAGACTGAAAGTAGAGAAATGCTAAGTTTAGGACTTCACTATGCTTATAGCTTGACATCCGTTCACTACAAGTTTATAGACGCAGAACTAATCAGTCGTGTGATATAAATATGTGGGATCTATAACGTGTAGAGGTAAGATGTGGAACGACTGTATAGGTTCAGTTCTAGCTACGAGCAAGTGGCGGAGTATGGTTCATTGTTAACGTGCAGGTGCGCTGCAAAGCGTCTGTAAGAGAGACTGCTTGTGAAAAATTTGTATGGCTCAGTCTTGAACTCTGCTCAAGTCTGTGGGATACACGTCAGGTCAGACTAAAAGGCGGCCGTTGGGCGTATACAAAGAAGGGTCACAGAATCGTTGACGGCTGAGTGAATGTGACACTAGTTAAATGTTACAACGCTGCCACTCCGGGGAATTCCATGACTCGTGTTCAAGAGCACAGATTGTAAATGTTCTTGTGCCTCCTACGTATGTCCCATCGAAATCGTGTTATAAAATTAGGCAAATAACGGCTAGTCCAAAGACGTACAAACTGACATACTTCTCATGAAACGGGAGGAGACAGTATATGATACAGTAAAAGGTAGTGTCTGCCACGCTTTTCACGGTTATTCGCAAAGAATTGCCGCAAGGTGCCGACCGTGATAAACATTTTTTTTTTTTCTGGTAAAAACTTCGGGACACTTGTTACGTGTGCAGAGATAGCAGCCTAGCGCGTCAGTGGAGGCCCGGAACTCGACCGCTCAGAATAAGCGTCGAACGCTGTAGTGTGAAGCCCTTGACCCGCTGGTCTCCCGCTCCATCGGAGGACAGAGAGCATGCGGCCAGCCACGGCACGCCCCGGCACTGGCGGTGCTGCGCCACCGCGCCGGCCCAGACGCAACTTCCGGCGCACGCCGGAAGGCGGCCGCCGCTATTTACGGAGACCCACTGGCCTCCTCGCGACGACGACAATGAGAACCGCACCTCCAGCCCACTGTGCGCGCCTCCTACACTCCACCCTAGTCTTGCTTTGATGCGATCCAGCTTGAACACACAAAGCGTCTTAAATGGTCATTTTGTTTCTGTTCCGTCCGCTACGCGCATCTTTCGAAAATATTTGCTCTCAATCTTTCTGTCGTCTCTATTCTTTCAGTCATTACGTGACTATTTTTCATTTTATGTATCAATTATCTTTTCCTCCCTGTTTCTTTTTCCTGTTACCATCCCTCCTACAGCTTGACAGTAATCGTTGTCGTCTTAGGCAGTGTCCTGACTACAGTAGTTTCTTTTTCTCCTTAAAATCTCCAGTGACTCATTTTTTTCACCAAACCTGCCAAACACTTATTCATTGCTAACTCTATCTTACCTTCTCCATATCAACATCTCAAAGGCCTTCAGTCGTTTTTCATCTTCCGTCCCTAAATGTCCACTTTTCGGCGCCATACAAAATTACGCTTCACACAGCATTTAACCAGTCGTAAAATATTATGTCATTCATTGTCTGTTCGCCGTCGGACAAAACGAACCAGTCGTCAGAGAATTTTATGCTTTTAAATTATGTAAGGTGCTTCCCAAAGGTCGTAGCTGATGGTTCCTGTATGAGATGGTCATTATAATGCTGTAATTCCTGTATGCTTTTAGCAAGAATAAAGGCCTTAGGAGAATGTTCGCTATCGCTCCAAGTGTAAATTTACAACAACCTATCATCTAGTACTATAAGAATAATCACAAAAATGGCTCTCAGCACTATGCGAGTTAACATCTGAGGTCATCAGTGCCCTAGAACTTAGAACTATATAAACCTAACTAACCTAAGGAAACCACAAACATCCATGCCCGAGGCAGGATTCCAACCAGCAACCGTAGCGGTCGCGCGGTTCCAGACTGAAGCGCCTAGAGCCGCTCGGCCACACCGGACGGCTAGAATAACCACAGCTGGTGAAGAATTCCCTTTGGTGGTATTACAATTGATTGTAGAAATCTTCTACATCTGTGTGGATAAAGAAGGATCTCCTGGGTATGCGAATTAGCTCTTATAATTCTACACACGAAAAGAAAATTAAGAATATTGCAGTGAGCGAAAGTAATTTCGTCCGTGGGCATATTGTATCGTAAAAAAAGAGTAGAACAGCAAGTAAAAGATTTAGAAGCGCTAATTGATTTTAAGGCATGGGATGCAGCAGTTGCGTAGACTACGCAGGAAATAACGGGGCACGGATACTGGATTACGGTAGACCCTCAACGATGCTATGAAATAACCGCTGACGTATGTAATTTATGTCCCCTTTTGCTATCGGTCCTGATTGCACCGGACCGTACGGCTGTTTTCAGTAAATCATTTGTCACTGTAGGGATAAGTTAATTATTTCTATTTGGAAGATTATTTCTCCGTAGTCCTTCATCTTGGACTGTCACTAACGAGAACAAAGGTTACTTGTGTCATTCTAGTTTTTTGTTAATTTCCCCGACGTATTTCGAAGATTTCCCGCCGCCGTTCTTTGGTGGGTGCAGTTGCTCACATGTATTGTCCTGCTTGTTGGAACTACTAATCTCCTTTGGGTTTTAGTTTACTCCAAATTTCACTCGTTATCCTGAATATGCCACTGAATGTTAAATTATGAGCAGAAACAAAATTATTCACAGTTTTCCAGTAATCTACATACTTCAGGCGTTTATCATACGTACACATTAGGTACTGTAAGCAAGCATAATGATGACATCTTGGGTTGTCGGGTGTTCTGCCGGATATCAGCGTCGTACTTGCATGATATATCGGTCACGTAGATCAGGTGCGACCTGACACTGCTCCTCGAGTGGACCTGGTCCAGTATTTATGACTATGGCCTTCCCCCTCCACCAACGGCTGCAGGCGCTTCCTCTGTGGTCCGCGCCCATCCCTTGCGACCTGCGGGAGCGTTGCTGCTCCGTTTTTCGTCCTCTGCGGCTCTGGGTGTTCCCTCTGCGGTCCGCGCACACCAACCCCACTTCTGGGTGTTCCATCTTCGGTCTGGTGCGCCTGGCAGTCCGTCAGGGGCTCGTTTTCCATCTCCATGTCTCTGGTTCTTCTGTTTGTGTAGTGTTGCAGCTGGCCCCGTTGCTCCTTTAACAATTCCAGACAGCCCAAGATGTCATTAGATCGCCGGGAAAGCCTGAAGGATAATAATGACCTGCAGTAGCAAACTTACTGTAATAATTTGCGGAAAATTTGCTCTTGTTTATGTAATATAAGGTGAGCAGAAATATGCACCTGAACAATGTATCCACCTCAGATTTGATTATGTAAACCCTCGAAATGCGTATCGTCGATTAATAAAAATGTTACAGGCACTGATAACTATTAATGTCTTTTATCATGAACTGGTGCAGACTTCAAGGAAAATACTACTTGGACGGAATAATGTTAATCGCTAATGAAAGTCAGAAAGGACAATTTCAGATCTTCCCACAATCGAACCAACCAAGTAACTGTAAATGTAGCCCAAAGGAGGTATCTCATTCTTCACTTAACCAGTAGATAAGCTATCAGAATGTACTTCTCCATTAACAGAATGGCACCCAGAAAGTAGCACTTCTGCAACGTAAGTCCAATAAAGTCTCTCGTATTTCCGCCCGCCTTTTTACTTCACATGTGGCAAGGGCCTTATCGACCACACGTTCTGCTCTTAGTCTCTTCTACTTCCTTTTGTCATGTGCGCTGTCGTCTGTTCGGTGTTGGTGTTGAAGCTGTGTCCTTCCGGATGTTATCTTGAAACCTGATTTTGGGTCTTCCTCGCGTTCCATCTGTTTTCATGCCGAATGCTGTTCTAGGTAGTCTATTTTCCGTCAATCTCGCTATATGGCCTGACGAGTTGGACTTTGTCTTTCAACACTTACATGATTGTATGGTGTTTGTACAGCTCTCTTAATTCATTTTTTTTACTTACCCTCCATAGCATGTTATTTTCACCATATACCGATCCAAAAACTTTTATTAGTATTTTTCTTTCGTATATTAAGTTTTCTTCATCTTTCTCTCTAAACTTTAATTCTTAACAGCCGTATGATGTTACTGGTGTAGTAGTCGATTGATAAAAGCGGATTTTGAAGTTAGTGCTAAGCGATCTTTTCTTTAATATTTTGATAAAACTAAAAATTGTTTTGTGCACTGTTGTTAGACGGGCATCTATTCCTATATGCATTCTATTGTTGTTACTAAAAAAGACTCTTTAAGTACTTGAGGCGGCCAACTTTCATCAAGAAAGTTAATCCATCTACAGTGACAGGTGTATTTCTTTGAATTTTATGACTTATGACCAGATATTCAGTCTTTTCGTCATTAATGTGTAATCCTGTTTTCTCAGCGATTCATTCTGTTTTGGAACTACGCATTATTGTTACATCAACTGCGTAGGCAAATCTAGTAATGATCACAACACTGAACTGGTTTCCTTGTCGATTAATTTTACTGCATTGCCTATCCACTTCTTTAAGACGAGGTTAAATAAAATAAGTGAAATGGCGTCCCCTTGTGTCGCTACATTGTAGGCATTAAAATTTCCATTTTCTACTGAAGGCGTCTCTTTTGTGTTTACATATTTTAATTAATCTGATTAGCTTTTGAGGGTTTTTCAAATTCCCTGATATTTAGATGTTTGTCGGTGTATGCTATCGTAGACCTTTTCGAAGTCTATAAATAATGTGTGGAAGTCTACACTGAATTCCCACACCTTCTCAGTTATTTATCATAGAGCGAATAAATTATCCACTGTTGTGCGGAAACTGCATCGGTAGCCCTCCAGTTAGTTTTTCTGTTATTATAAGCAGCGTGCTTATAGACACATTTATAGGATTTTATAAGTGACATCCAGTGAAGCAATTCGGCTGTAGTTAGTGCACATAAGGGGATCTTTCTTCTTCAATATGGGACATATAACTGAGGTTTCCAGTCGGCAAGTATGGTTTTTGTCTTCCAAACAGTTTCTATTAAAGACTATAGTTGTAATTCTAGTTGTGATCCTCCATTCTTTAATAACTCATAGTGTATCCTATCTTCACCACAAACCTTCTTATTGTTCAATTTCTTCATTTCTTGCTGTATTTCGTTTACTGATGGGATGGTGACTTGTATATCAACTGTATCATATCCATCAAATGTAAAAATGGTTCAAATGGCTCTGAGCACTATGGGACTCAACTGCCGAGGTCATCAGTCCCCTAGAACTTAAAACTACTTAAACCTAACTAACCTAAGGACATCACACACATCCATGCCCGAGGCAGGATTCGAACCTGCGACCGTAGCAGTCGCACGGTTCCGGACTTAGGCGCCTAGACCACCGCGAGACCACCGCGGCCGGCTCCATCAAATGTAAGATAAGGCTGTGGATCATTGCAAATGAGTAGTTGCGAAAAATAATTCGACCACCATTTTTGTATGTCATTCTTGTTAGTATTTTCCCATCCTGACTGTTCCCTTTTTGTAAACATACCAAAAAAATTTTTAAAAATATTTTGATACATATGCCATGCTCGATGGCGCCTGAAATCAGTCTCTGCTGGTTGTTGTATTAACTTTTCTCTTATATTAGGGTTCGTTTTCTTTCCTTGCGGATTGTATGGTATCTTTCCTTTAGTGTCATATTGTTACTTTCTTGAATCGATGATCCCCTCGCTTTTCTTGTCTCCAGCACTTTTTCTTGGCACTTTACGTTAAACCAAATTTTGTTAGGTCATTCCCTTTTCCCCATAATTTCTAAAGAAGTTACTTCTTGAGTACTGTTCTGAGAGTGTGTTTCCGACTTCTTGTTCTGTCCCTGACTAGCTAGCCGGAGGAAAATATCCAAGGTAGTGAGGAACGAACTCGCAGTGAAGCGACGGCGTAAGTCTTGTTACTGATAACGAGAATAAAATAAGAGGCAACTAAGATACGACACCAGACAATCTGCCGATGAACTAGTATGAGGATAACATGCTAAAATGTTCGCAGGAGTGTTCGTTTAGGCCTGGGTGTTCCTAAGGCTTCTTCGCGTTCGGTTGCAAAAGGCACCGCGGCGCCAGGAGATATCGCACGTAAATATTTAGCTGCCTGTGATAAGGTAATACAGCTACGAGCGTCGCTTTGCGAATCGCCGTATCGGTGTGGGCGCTTGTTTACACACGGCCTCGGTAGCCTTGTCTCAGTCAAACAGTGCGGTCACAGAGGCCAGTGTGTACAAGTCGGCAGACTTCAGACGGGAAGCGGTTTTCCAAACCAACCGACAGCAGGGGGGGGGGGGGGGGGGGGCTGCAGTGTACCCTGTGCCAGTTTTTGTGTGGAAATCGCACAGGAGTGGTTCCGAACTGGCAAGAGGGGTAGCTGGGCGATACGACTCCTCGGAGACAAGAAGGTGCCAAGCGTTGGAATCCCACCGTAGAGAGTGTTCTCATTAGGTCCTACTCAAAAATCGTGAGCGGTAGGGTAACAATTCCAGCTGAGGTATTTGTCCCAGAAGATCAAAGTGGGCTTAGGAAACGACATTCGTGTTGTGATAATATATATATATATATATATATATATATATATATATATATATATATATATAAGACGACTCAAGGAAAAACACAGTTTAATTTTCAAAACCACATCGCTTTTATAGATTTTGCAAAAGCTTCGTATCGACTTCATCGAAATACATTATGGGCAATAACAATGCCACCACAAGTCAAAGGGGCAATCAAAAGGCTATATCGTGAAACAAAAATTGTAATTAATACAGGGGAAAAATCTCTCAAGGAATGAGTTTTTCACCAACACTTCTTAAAATTTATATTAACAATGTCCTTAAAAATTGGAAATCAGGTAATTATTCAGGAATCAGATTAAATAAACACACTAATCTAACTTCATTACATATCGCAGATGATGATTTAATAATACAAGAAAGTGAGAGGACTTTCTCCAATTAGCATTACAGCAGCTAAACCAAATATGTACACAATACAATATAAAAATTTCGTTATGTAATATGAAAGTTACAGCCTTTCGACGAAAAAATATCGAATATATGTTGAACAATAAATGGGACATTCAACGACAAAACCGGAAAAGATACAAAAATTAAATTTTGTAAAACTACCATGACTGTTGTTTCGAAGCGAGAGTTGAATAAAACAAGAAAAAGGCGACAGCAAAATAGTCATCAGAGACGAGATCCTTAGGGAGAGTTGAGGACAGCAGAGGAAGAGGCTTTGATAAAGAATGAAGATCTTCTGGGTGAGGTGAATGTACGAGCTTATTATAAGGAAACAGCTGAATACAGAGACATGTGGAACTATCATGGGAGTAGAATAAAGGATGAGTCTACCCAAGAAAAGTTTGAACCCGAAAGAGCTGACACAGGTCGACCACGACCAACGGAAATGACGGTAAAGGTGGATCACTTATATGCCTAACGCCTATATGGACGACGATGATGATAAAAGTGCACGCTGGCCCGCTGTCCTCACATGTCACCGACCGTCAGGTCGACTGAGAAATCAGGTCAGTCTACATTTGATAGGATTTGCCTGGGGCTGCTTGGATATCTGCTACTTCAAGCAGAAATGTTGTGATGTGTCTTCATTAATACTAGTAGTATTTTTGAAATACCGAGGTACGGAGTTCCAACTTTCGTGAGTGAAGTTGTGTGTTATATTCAGGATCTCTGTGTGAAAATGTCTATACAGTGTTCTATAAGAACGATGACAAATTAAAGAACGTTAATGACCTGAACTGTGGAACATATTAGATGCTTCTGTGTGTGTGTGTGTGTGTGTGTGTGTGTGTGTGTGTGTGTGTGTGTGTGATCTATAATTACCACTAAATATCAAATAACCTGTTGGAGTAATCTGTCCTCATGTGTTCGCCTGCAAATAGTCTTTCCATTTCTTTCTGTACTGTTGCATTTCATCACGTAAAACATATTTCGACAAAAATTAACCTGTGTCTAAATATGGCTTTTCTGTTCGAGGAAGTGGAAGAGGGAGGAAGAAAATAACATCTGTGTAGTGATATAGGCGTTGCCATGGTAACATTTTTGCAATGCAGGATTGCATATTCTTATCCTCTACTTTTTGTGAGTTGTTTGGATGTTGATTAAAATTTACGTAATTCTTCTGTCTTAGATTTGTTCATAGCTTGTACCTTATCTTAAATAGCGAAAATTACACAGACCTGGGAACTTACTGGTTTTCTCATATGTGGCCGATGGCAGAAAGCGCTGGGATTCAGACTACAGCTCCAGTACTCTGAATTCGTTTTGGGAACATTCATTTCTCCTTCGTCATACGGTCCCAAAAGGTCGAAGCTGAGGTACGATCTTTGTCGTCTTATACATCATGTGGTGTCTTGTACAGAGGCAATGCACTGCTGTTACAGATTTATCCGATCCATTCAGATGAATGTTATTTGATTTCCTCTCATCATTGTAAGATATATCTGCTGAGAGCCATTTAGTCAACAGGTCTACAGTGAAACCCTGAAGAGTGACAAGAATTTTATTAAGAGCATAATGCAAGATGTTCATCAATCTGCTCAGATTTAATGTAATGTAATCGACTCAGAATATCATCCGTACTTTGAAAAAAGGTTGTAGCCAATCATCCAACACTTTTCGGTGAGTAGGACCTCCCAGATGCACTGGAGAATCTCTCTCATTCTTTACAGTCCACATCTTCACTCCAGTTATTCCAATAACATGCTCTTTCGAGAGTCATAAACACCACTTGAGTGTACCCGTACTGTACATATTTCTATAATGTGGACGTGAAAGGCTGACTGTGATAAATATTTATTTCCTTATTTATTTCCTTATTGTTTTCCTTATTTTGGTTTCGTTCAATAAATGAGGCGGCATCCCACGAAGTGAGACATTATTTCAGCCTGATAGCAGCATTCGCAAATGCATGCCAAACTTCAGTGTTTTAAAAGCGCATGTCAGAAGTTGCTGCCTACGGAGACCAATGTGAATGGGGACACTGAGAGAGAGCTTTAGATGATGTGAAATAAGCAAGCCTCTACCTGGTCGTCTAGAGAAGAATCGAGAGCAGTTTACTGGACTGTACCTTGGCGGTTCATTCAGCTTACTCCTTCACATGCAACCATTCGCTAACGGCAACTTGGGCGTTCAGTACGCCCGACACATTGGTTCTTCACTGCAGAAACACCACCTCTGTAATGTGACAGTTTACAAGAGGGGAAACAGTACACGACGTAGTTGACGGGCGCGGAACCCGGCGCCATCCTAGGGAGAGGCTGGCCCGCAGCCGAACCGCTACCAGGAGCTGGGGAGACCCGGATGGCGCGCGCCACAGATCGGCCTGCATGTCCTTCGCGTGGGCGGCCGCTCTCCCGGAGGCGGAAGGCGACCACACCACCTCACCTCACGTCACGCTCCCAGACCGCCAATGTGTGCCGTCATGTCTAAAAGTGGTCTCGCCAGCTGATCAGCTTCCACGTGCCCCCGTTACCAACTATGTTCGTAAGCAACGGCCAAGGAGGACAATGTGAGAAATTGCACCAGTGTCACGGTATCCCACAAACAACACACAGGTGACGGTGAGGTGGATACTGTATTACGTGTAGCAAGGAGGCACAGTCTGAAGCGACGTGCAGTGGAAGTAGTGAGTTTCGTTGGAGGAATCCTTAGGGAATGAAACATGTCCACGAGAGGTGTAGCTTACAAAGTCTTTGTTCGATTGTTTTTACAACATTGCTTGTCGGTCGTGGACCCTTACCATGTAAGTTTAATAGGAGAAATGAGAAGTTCGAAAAAAATAGTTGTGCGTTTTTTTGTTATTTCGTTTAATAAACGACAGATCATCACGAAGATGACTCTAAAACTCAAATGGCAGACCTTACAAGAGAGACCCGTGTTCTGAATTCCAAGAGCGTATTAAAAGACAACATAAAACGTTCTTCCACAAACACATCGCAAAATTACCTCATAGAGAAAACGGAGAGGCTTAACGACAGTCCGTTCGTCCCCCGCTCTATTGGCCACTTGGACGGAGGAGGAGATGACCGTATTGCGCGAAGTACCCTCTGACTCACAACGTTAGTTGGCTTTCTGAGGGCTGATGCAGAACGCGGCGTCCCTGTACTCCTCTAAGGCTCAGGTCATTCCTCTTTGGTACATTATTGGCAGACAGAATCAGCGAGTTCATTGTTTTAAACAACAAAGTTTTCAGTTAAGTACTCACGTTAATTTTCTAACAATGTTATTTAATAGTCCACAAATACTACTAAACCGATGGCTGCATTAGCAAGTAGCGAGAAGTCCACAGTTACGCCAAGTCCCTACTAGACGAGGTGTAATGACTCATCACGTAGTATAATAAGTGGTTTAATGGGACCCGCCACAAATTCCTCTCATGTACCAACCTCTTCATCTGAGAATAGCACGCCATAAACGATTTGTTGACTTCATTCCACTCACTATCGTTCCTATAATTTTTTCCTTCTGTAGATACCTCTCCTACCATGGAGGTTATTCCCTGACAACATAGGTCCCATCGGCCTGTCCCTTCTACTTGTTAGTGTTTACAACACGTTCCTTTCTTCGCCACTTATACGGAGAACCACGTCGGTTCTTGTCTAATCAGTCCAACTAGATTTCGACATTCTTCTGTTACACCACAACTCAGATGCTTCCATTATCTCCCCTTTCCCCACATTCGATGACTCACTAGTATACAGTGTTGTGCTCCAAGCGTACATTCTCAGGAACTGTTGCTCAAATTAAGGGCTACGTATCACACTAGTAGATTACTTTTGACTAAAGATGCATTGTCTGCCTGTGCTAGTCTGGAATCTATGTTCTCTTTGATTCGCCCATCAGGCGTTATTTTGACTCCAATATATTCGTAAACTTCCTCCATTTCGTTGCCACCAATTTTATTGTTAAGTTTAGCACTCTTCATTACTTTCATTACTTTCATCTTCCTTCCGTTTACTCTGTCCGCAGTGTGTGTTCATTAGACTTTTCATTCCAGTCAACATATACATTTTCCCCCTCACTTTCCCACAGCGAATCGTATCACTGATACTCTTTCACCTTGAATTTTCATCCCTCTCTTGGACCTTTTTTTCCGTCGTTTTTCGATGTATAAATTGAGCAGCAGGGACGGAAGGCTGCATCCCCTTTTTACGCCCTTTTAAATCTGAACACGTCGTTATTGGTCTTCCATTCTTATTGCTTCCTCTCGGCTCTTGTACAAACTGTGTATTACCTGTGTCTCCCTAAAACGTACAACTGTTTCTCTCAGAATTTCGAACATACTGCACCGGTTCACATCGTCGAAAGCTTTTTCTAGGTTGGCAAATTCTGTGTACCTGTCGTGATCTTTCGTAAGTCTTGCTTTCATTACCAGTCGCAAAGTCGGCACTGCCTATCTGGAGCCTTGGGCTTTCCTAAAGCCAATCTGATGCTCATGTAACAGATCCTCAATTTTCTTTTCAGTTCTTCTGTATATTACTGTTGTCAGCAACTCAGGTGTATGAACTGTTAAGGCGAATGTAAGAGTTCTCCCACATAACTGCCCTTGATATCTTCGGGATTGTGTGGACGATGTATTTTCCAAAATACTCGGAACTCATATATTCTAAGTATCATCTTGAATAGCGGTTTGGATGCCACTTTTCCCAGTGATTTTAGAAATTCCTTTTTCGATTTCTTTACATGTTTCCCTTAGCCATTTCACCTTGATTTCCCAACACTTCTCGCTCATTTCCGTGTGTGATCTATATAGCTGTATTCCGTCTATCCCTGAACGTTATTGTACCTCATTCTTCCGTCGACCAACGGAAGTATTTCTTCTTCTGTTCAAGGTTTCTTTCCAACTACTTTCGCTGTCCATACGTTTGTCCCTCCAAGTTCTGATCTCGCCTTTTTCGACTTGTCATACCCTCTTCAACTGACATGTTTAGTGCGGTGTTAATCATCGCAGTATCTGCAGCCTGAGAGAGCTTCAAACGCATCTCATGGTTTCTCAGTTACTTCCGCATCCCACATCTTCCCTGGTGGCTTGTACCGGGCGATTCTCTTGAACTTCAGTCTGCTGTCCATTACTACTAAACAGTTGCCTCGGTCTGTATCTGCTCCTGAATCACCGCACAGTCCAATATCTGATTTCTCAATCTCGATCTCTGTCTGAATATGTAGTAATCCAGCTGGAATATTGTCATATCTCCAGGTCTTTTCCAACTACACGACCGAGCGAGGTGGCGCAGCGGTTAGACATTGGACTCGCATTCGGGAGGACGACGGTTCAATCCCGCGTCCTTCCCGAATCCGACGAGGCCGACGGCCCCGCTGTCTGGCCTCCTCCCCCAAAAACAGCCCCAACACCGACCTACACGTCGTCCTCTTCTGATTTTTGAACAGTGTATTCGCTAAGAGCTGAAATTTATTGCAGCACTCAGTTAGCTTCTTCGCTATATCTTTCTCCCGTAACTTTGTCTTTTCTTTCTTTACCTACTACCTCATCCCAATCCCCGGTGATTATTAAATCATCTCCCTTAACACACTCGATTACCTGCTCGGTGTTCTTACCTTCTTTATCTACATCATCTGACTTCGGGATTTATACCTGAACTACTTTTGTTGGCGTTAGTTTGCTGTAGATTTTGATAGGAACAAGACTACCAATGGCCAGAAATCCTTACTTTCTATTTAATTTCACTGTAACATAAAATATAGAGCGTAAGCCTTTGGGTTTCCCTTTTTAGATTTTATAGTTTCAAATAAGTCATTCTATCGACCCTGACGTCCAGACCGCTACCCTTTCGTTGGTTATTCCATCTTTCTCGCTCTCGGTGGCCACCTCTCGGAGATGCGAAAGGCGGACTAATCCGAAGTCTTTAGTCAGTAGGGTGATCGTAATGACAGTTTCTGAATTACGCGTTACATGTTTCTGGATACACATTGTGTCGTTAATGCAGTGGTTTCCATTACCTTCTGTATCCTCGTATAACGCCATTAGTAGACGAATATTGCAACAGGCCGGCCGAAGTGGCAATGCGGTTCTAGGCACTGCAGTCTGGAACCGCGAGACCGCTACGGTTGCAGGTTCGAATCCTGCCTCGGGTATGGATGTGTGTGGTGTCCTTAGGTTAGTTAGGTTTAACTAGTTCTAAGTTCTAGGGGACTAATGACCTCAGCAATTGAGTCCGATAGTGCTCAGAGCCATTCGAACCAATGCAACAGGCTTGGTTGTTTAGTACTCACGCTAAAGTTCACTGTAGACGGCCATTTGCAGTGATAAAAATGTATCATCATCTCAATGCAGAGCGCTACGGAGTGTCGGGAAAGACGGTGTTGGCTATTCTCGAGACGTGGCCTACGCGCCGGGAAGTTTTAACTTCTCTTCTACACGACATAATGGTTACGAAATCTCAGCAGCTGCTGAAACAGTTATATGCTCCAGATTGAACGACGTCTGGTTCGAGAGCGAGCGCCTGTCCGGCCGTGCCTTCAGTCGACCCAGTAGTAGCAGCGCATCAAACACGAGTCTGTTCCTGCCTCCCTTGGACTCGGGCAATGAAGAGGAAGGACCGGCGGCGAGCGCGGGCGCCTGGGTAAACAGGCGGCGCCACTTAACATACCGGCCGGCCGGCTGGCTGGCTGGCTGGCGGAGCGGGAAAGCGCTCCGAATGTACTCGCCGTCGCGGCCGGGGGAGGCAGCAGTGACGGTCTGGCTGTAGCTGGTAGGCTCACGCCTGGTACGCAGTGGGAACTTTGGAGAGGGGTGTTTCTTGTTGCGACACACAACAGGGCTATTGGTTCTTTCGGTTAGCGTCTGCAATTCACAGAGGAGGTTAGCTAATTACAACTGTGCGAAGTCCGTGTGAATACGTTTAATTCCTGTAACACCATTGGCATTTTCCAGCATATTGCACAATACTATAAGGGTGTATGTTGTGTACATAGTTCCGCGTAGTTAGCGCGTACACAACTATCCCAATAGAGCGCGCCCCGCTAAGCACAACAGCGCAGGCACAGCGCTCGTCCGTCTCCGCACTACGAGATGGCGCTGTCATAGAGACGGACCAAATTCTGCTTCCGCCGATGTGCGTATTAATATGCCTCGCAGCCAATGAGATTGCAGCTAACGTAGAACCATTTCTCCACGCGGATCACCCTCGCGCAGTGATACCTGAACGCTCGAGGTATTACAACGAGTGTACAGACCTCCGATTAGTCTGCATTCAAGTTTCAGTTTGCGCTTAATAAGATTATCATATTCCTGTAACTAGCCATGAAGATAAATGTATAGACACTTTTGTCAAGTATCAGAGATATGTGAGAATAAGATTAACATACCAATACGAAAGGAACTTCAGATTGTCAATTGTAAATAGCATCCAAAATGAAGTAATTTTATGTTGTTATTATTTTAATAAATGTGTGCGAAAATTAATCAAGTTCTGTTTAAAGTTGGTCACCGTCAATCTGCTACTCTAAGCGTGCAAGTGGCATTTCTATCGTCTGACCTAACGGCAGAAGATACACACACCACGATAAGACCACGAGACATATAATGCTGGCACTCGCGTACTTCGTTAGAGCGACAAGTCAAATAATCTGATGGTGTGTGTACCGAAGGTCTTACAGTACGCACACCACAGTGTATGTTACGTAATATTCACTTTTTACTTTAGATACTGTGTGATGACACACAGTCATGGGCTGTTGAATCACAGATACAGTCTGATAATAGCCTTCCGCGCCGATAGCATCTTGGTATGCACACCAGCAGTCACAGTAAGCTTTGGGGAACCGTTCAGATTTGAGAATGTTATACAGCCGTCCACAACTCACGAAGGGTAATCAGAGGGGTTTACACGCGTGCGCAAGTCCAATATATGGTGAGTTGATTGATACTGGATGATACGAAGGCCTGTCGGAGCGCATGCTGTAGGTAGTGTTTTCCTTGAACCTTTCTGACGAAGTAAGCGAACAGCGACGATGGTTATCACGTTACTAAAACAGCAGGTTGCTGTGCGGGATGGTATGAACGAGACAACTGATGCACGTGGTCGCACAAGAGGTTTCAGTGCCATATGTTGGTGAGAAGTGAAGTGAAGTCGGACTCACTTGAGGCTGAGGGTAATCACGAACAAACCAGGGCTCGCATCACGATCCTTAAAGTTATCTCCCTAAACGCTGCCCTCTTGAATAAGCGGAATTCGTTGTTCCGCTTAGTAGTGTGGAGGGTGGTTGGGAAAAAATAGCATTGCATCAAAGAAATTAATCTAACAGCAGCCCAAGTAGCGTAACGACTACGCGTAGGGAGCTAGAATCAGTGGGATACCATAGTCGACCTTTACTCCACAAGCCACGAATTTCTGTAGTCAGCGCTAAGCGACGCTTGACAGTGGTATAGAGAGCTGCTGCACTGGACTACGGATGGCTTCGAACAAGTGATCCGTAGTGACGAATCACGCTGTACCCTGTGGCAATTGAACGGAAGGGTTTGCGTTTGGCGAATGCGTGGAAAACGTCGCATGCTTTCGTATGTAGTGCCAACTGTGAAATACGGAGGAGGTGGTGGTACGCTATGGGCGTGGTGTTCGTGGTTACGGCGTGGTCCTCTTATTGGTCTTAAGAAAAAGCTGAATGTGGAAGGATGTGAACCCATTTTACAGCATTGTGTAGTGCCTGAAGTAGAGGAACGGTTCGAAGACGATGACTGTTTTTGTCAGCGTAGCAGCACCTCCGGCCATAAAGCAATGTGAGGCACTGGTTTTTGGACAATAACATTCCTGAAATACTAAGAGTCCCGACCTAAAATCAATGGAACACCTTTCGCTCCACACTAGTCACCAATACCTGTTGTATCCATTGAGAATTCACTCGTGTAGCCCTCAGAGCACTCAGACTCTGCGTTGATGATCCTTTCCATTTGCCACAGCGTCTAAAATTCCCTCGCTCCAGGCTCCAGCAGGCGACATCGCTACATTCATTGATTTTGGCTCTTGGGGGACAAAGGGGAGCCAATCCTCCAGATATTCGGGGACATCCCCAGCAGACTTCACACCGTCATGCCATGAAAGTTCGTGGTTGCACCCCGTACTGATGCCCACAACAGGTGTCTGGATACTTTTGAGCGGATGTGGCGCACAGCCTGGGAGGAGGCAGAACCAGAGCTGTTGGTGACGGACGCGCCAGAATGTGGCCGGACAGGTGAAGCGGCAGTGTCCAGTGTTTTGGCGCGAAAGCGAAACCTGCGCTCCCACCTGCGTGGCGGGCCCGCTGCGGGCGCGTGGACGGGACGGTGGGATGCTGGCCGGAGAAAGCCGCCAGCCGGCGGCTCAGTCTGTGCCGTCTCAGTGTAACCGAGTGTTCTCCCGCAGTGCTGCTGCCCTCACAGGAAACCAGGTCTGTACCCGAGGCGCCCGCTCTCTCTAACGTCCCTCTCGCTTTTGCTGCTGCTGCAAGATGTCGTGTTAGGGGTACATGCGATCGTAATATTAGCGGCCTGTCGGTAGCTAACCCAGCTGACAGATGTGCCGCACTAAAATTCCTTCTATTCGTCGTCGCAAATTTTCTCGTTATACTCTAGATGTGTGCGCTGAACACATGGGTTTTCTTGGGCATCTGTGTGTGATATGAGATGCATCGTGTTCTAAATATAATCGGCATTTCAATATTTCACCACATTATTCGCAGATCTACAACAGTTGCTGAAGGGAACTGCGTAAACGTGTTGTGGTACGTGGATGTGACGTCACCAAATGGGTGCTGGAGGAGATGGAGAGAGCAAAAAATTAGCCAAGTCCGCCTCTGGCAGTCATCAGCGTAGCAAGGTGTATAATTAGAGTTTAAACACAACTGTACTTAACGTAACCTATAACGAACGTAATCTGTGTATTTCAAACATTAAAGTTAAAACTTTTTATTTTTTTAAAGGTATCAGAGAAGGTCATAATATGTGAATGCCTGTTGTCCACTCTTTGGCAAATCGTAATATAAGCGCTCTCTCTCTCTCTCTCTCTCTCTCTCTCTCTCTCTCTCTCTCTCTCTCTCTCTCTCTCTCACACACACACACACACACACACACACACACACACACACACACACACAGGAGTTACTAACGTCGAATGACGAGGAATAATTCGGCGACATGCAGTTTGAGAGATTCTGGGTGATCCATTTCGAAGCCTGTTTCGCATTGGAGGTAAAGTAGTTCGTCGTTTGTTTATGTCGGTGAATCTCATTTTGGCGTTTCCAGAGGTTGAAAGCTAGGCGGTTGGTCCAACGTAGCCGGTAACGGGATTTCTTCCTCAATACTGTTACTGAAGGGTCATTCGGAGTATGTGTATGTAACAGTATTAGCCCTCTACAGATATTACAGCTACCCCACGTTCGATGTCAAACGCCAATCTCGCCCTCTCGCATTGTGCGGCGACTGAGAAGGCAACCTTGAGCCGAATGGAGGGCCAACTACCACCCAACGGCTGTTACACAGTAATTGAGAACCTTTGCATATTAATAATAGGTGTGGAAATGACAAAACCTCGTAAACTGTTTCCGCGGAAACAATGTGAATGTAATCAATGAGAGATGGAAGGCATTTTTTTAAAAGTATCCTCATTGGTTTGATAAGATTTGCCACGATTTTGTCTCATGCGCGAATCATTTAATTACGCAGTGACATTGAAATCCAACTTTGTTGTATACTTCCAGTTTCTGTTTTCCACTACAATTTTTCCGTCCTCTGTAGCTCCCTGTAATAATGTCAGAGCGATTTCCTGTTGTGTTACCACGCGTCATATCGCCATGTTCCTCCTTTCCTCCGGCGATTGTGTGCGTCACTTTCTCTTTTCTTGTAAGCTCATTTAATTTCCGGCATGTTTCTACACCACATATGAAACCCTTCAATTCTTTCCATTTGCAGAAAAATGTGTTAACAGCTCCAAAATTAATGTAAGGTGCGCAACCGTAGAGATGGTGCGGTATAAGTCTTCGAATTTAGGAATAAAGTTTTTATTTGGTGTTCCGATGTTCGAAACGTAAGTAGATATCTCGACCGAGAAACCAGACGCGCACCCCACGCGAGGAAGTTTCCGCCACCGGAGCCACAGCAGAAGTAGGGTAACGAAGACAAGAGCGGTTTCAGATCTGCGGCGAGAGCGCGCGCGCGCGCGCGAATGCACCGGGGGGCGGTGACTCACCGGCAGCCGTGGTCGGTAGGTAGGACCGCCAACCGCCCGGCTCGCGATGTGCCGAACCGCCGCTGCGGCGGCTGAAACTCTGGCTGCGCCCACGCCACGGCAGCGGGCGGCCTCCATTCAGCAAACCAACCAGCCAGCCAGCCAGCCAGCCAGCCAGCCAGCCAGCCAGCCAGCCAGCCAGGCAGGCAGGCAGCCGCGCAGCGTGGGCGGCACTTCGTCAGGGGCAAGGCCGCCTTTCTCTCTTCCTATCCCATCAGCTCTCCACTTCCTGCTCGCCGTGCCTGTCCGCCAAACGATGTGTCTGTGTCATTTTCTCTCGACGTTTTCTTCCTTTTCCCTCTCAACGCAACTTTTCGTGCTCGTGTTCGCTCGAAGTATTTTCTCGTGTTGTTGCCCTCACGATTTTTTCACTTTTTCTATTGTCGTGCAAGATTTTGCCACGTCACATGTCACATCTTTTTTGTTTCGCACCTCTGTTCCATTCTTTACTGTTTCATCGTCGTTGTTACATTTTTTTTACTGTTCCGTCTTCATACAATATAATTTTTTGAGGACTTGTTGTGTGCACGTCGTTTGATGAATACAGTTTTCAAGTGTGGTAAATAAATAAGACTCGCGTATGCCCAAAACAAACGTGCATACTGTACGTAAGGTGGTACATCATTGTATGATGTTCAGAGGTTCCGCTCATTGTGGACTCTTTCTTTTTTTTCCTCAAAAAACTGTTAATTATATCAGTTATCGTTATAAATGGTTCAAATGGCTCTGGGCACTATGGGACTTAACTTCTGTCATCAGTCCCCTAGAACTACTTAAACCTAACTGAGGACATCACACACATCCATGCCCGAGGCAAGATTAGAACCTACGACCGTAGCGGTCACGCGGTTCCAGACTGAAGCGCGTAGAACCGCACGGCCACACCGGCCGGCCAGTTACTGTTATAGGTTTCATCTGTATTCTTTAACACAACAACCAGGCCGTTAAACAGTAGTTGTCACACACAAATTTGTCACACCACCACTCCGTGGATACAGTTATCTAGAACGTCCGATTGGGAGACTGTGAACGACACAGAAAATTTGTATCTCAGAGCCGTTGACACCACCAACACAGACTATCACTGCGCCAAGTGTGATGAGACTAGAATACAAGTCACACGTCGTGCATGCCACCAAAGCAGCGAAAGAAATAGGCCAAAAACCACCGTGTACGTTTTGATGCTGTCACACACTAAAGTCATAACGCCTCTTTTATAGCACCCAACATGTAACCTCTAAATACGTGTAGAGTGCGATATTGTATTACATTTGCTACATGCCCTAACTTCTGTAAAAACTTGTCAGTTCGTTTCCTTGCAGCATTTAATTGCAAAACTCTTCTTAGGATCCCGTGCCCCCATCTGTTTCGACTGTTCATATTGCTGTCCCACACTTCACGTTTCGCCTCGCTCTCGCAACGATCTTCGTTAAAAAAAGTTAGTTTTTCCCCTAATGTCTGAAAATTTTCAATTCTTTCGTCTCTTAGAACTAATGTACTACCTAGCGCTTTTGAAGACAATTTGCTACAGTTCGTAAGCACATAATAATTTCAACGCTAGAGAAAGACAGTTTCTATTTTTTTCCGCCAAAGAGTATTATTTTCTGTACACAGGGAACAGAGAACATTTTCTTCAAACTCCAACAGCAGTCTGGTTCAAACTGCTCAATAACGAACTGGCCTTGATGTTAACAATGTACCGCTTGGAGAAATTTCTTTCACACTTCAAGGAGTCCTTGTTACAATACAATACACTTTTGAAAATGAAATTACTTTCCGGTGACAAGTCACTGGACACTTCCTAATATCGTATAGGGACCTCCTTTTGCTCGGCGTAGTGCAGCAACTCGATTCCGTATGGACATACAAAATCGTTTGAATTGCCCTGCAGAAATGTTGTATAGCCTTCCATAATTGCTAAAGTGTTCCCGGCGCAGGGCTTTGTGTACGAACTGACCTCTGCATTATGTCTCATAAATGTTCGACGGGATTCATGCCGGGCGATCTGGGTGGTCAAATAGTTCGCTTCGGTTCTTCAGTATGTTCTTCAAACCGATTGCGACCAATTGTGACTGTGTGGCATGGCGCACTGTCATCCATAAAAATTACTGCGTTGTCAGGGAACATGAAGTCCATGAATGGCTGCAAATGGTCTCAAAGTAGCCGAACATAATCATTTGATGGGTTCAGTTGGACCAGGGGACCCAGTATATTCCATGTAAACACAGCCCGCATCATCACGAAGTCACGACGAGCTTGCACAGTGCCTTGTTGACAACTTGAGTCCATACCTTCGTGGGGTGTGGGCCACAAGCGAACCCTTGCATCAGCTCTTAGCAAGTGAAGTCAGTACTTATCTGGCCAGTCCACGGTTTTCACGTCATCTATTGTGCCACCGAAATGGTCACGAGCCCAGGAGAGGCGCTGCAGGCGATGTCGTGCTGTTAGCAAAGGCACTCGTGTCGTTCGTCTGCTGCCATAGCCCATTAACGACCGATTTGGCTGCACTGTCCTAACGGATACGTTCGTCGTACGCGACCCATTGGTTTCCGCGGTTGTTCCACGCAGCGTTGCTTGTCCGTTAGCACTGGGAGAAGGCTGTTGCTCTCGGTCGTTAAATGAAGGCTGTCGGCCACTGCGTCGTGCACGGTGAGAAGTAATGCCCGAAATTTGGCATTCTCGGCACACTCTTGATACTGTGGCGAAATAATGAATTCCCTAACGATTTCAGGAATAGGAATGTCGCACACGTCTAGCTGCAACTACCATTCCGCTTTCAAAGTTTGTTAATTCCCGTCGTGCGGCCACAATCACCTCGGAAACCGTATGTCGCGAATTACTTTGGTACAGATGACACCTGTTGGAATGCACTGCCCTTTTATATCTCACGTACGCCATACTACAGCCGTCTGTATATGAGCATATGACATTTGTCACCTCAGTGTAATCAGAAGCGTATGTGCGTAACAGAAGAGAAATGAAAGTAACCGTTAACTTCGTACAGAGTGAAGTGCTGGACGTTTTACCAACTGTCGGACACAGGGCGAATGGTGACCGTGGCTGTGTAGCGCACCGTGTCTGCCGCCGCAGTCGGCCACGGCCAAGGCCGGTGACCTTCCGCAAATAGGCCCTGCGCGCGCACCACGCACCGGTAGGAGGAGCCAAAGCTGCGCGCGCCCGCGGTCGCCGCGCCTGCGATTGACTTCGCAGCCGACGGGAGAGGATGCGGTGCAACCCGGCCGTCTGTGGGAGGCGCCGTACCTCTAAATAACACAGTCGTACTTCCGTCGGACGTTCTTGAACGTGATTTGCAAGGTGGCTTGGAGATCAAAATCATTTGTTAAATGGGAACCCTAATATTTAAGCTTTAAAAAGAGCGGCAAATGTTACATACACAGCGATACATTAGTCAACGACATGGCAAGGTTCAATCGAGGCCAAATAAGCAGATATGCTTTTAGTTCTAGTAGGCATTACCTCGGAACAGAGGAGGGCTATACAACAGAATAAAATGTTAGATATAAATTGGAAGAGACATCAGTAGTCACGTATCATCACTAATAACCACGATCTTCAACGTAATTATCGAACGTCATTCGAAGACTGCGTGTTGTTTTATGGAAACCCCTATTCGTGAAGCTGGTTTGGAAAGAGCGACAAGATATTTGAACTTTGTTTTAATTAACATGTTTATTGGCAAAAATATATACCGGGTGATCAAAAAGACGGTATAAATTTGAAAACTGAATAAATCACGGAATGACGTAGATAGAGGCACAAATTGACACACGCTTGGAATGGCATGGGGTTTTATTAGAACCAAAATGAGGCTTCATCTGATCAGAATAGCAATAATTAGCATAACAAATTAAGACAAAGCAAAGATGTTCTTTACAGGAAGTGCTCAATACGTCCACCATCACTCCTCAACAATCGCTGTAGTCGAGCTTTGATATACGCACACTATTCCTCCCTCTTCATCGGCTCTTAGAATTATTTTTTTATTTGCGGTGACCTTATCACTTTTTGTAGAAAGTGTTCAACGAACAAACACTTTAGCGTGACGATGACAATACCTTGAATTGTGGAGCCAGTATTGTTTGCGAGCCGAGCTCGTAGCCAGTATTGTTTGCGAGCCGAGCTCGTCCGTGTTTCGTGGAAACCATTCGGTAATGCGTCGGATAGCACCATAAATAACAGATTTAAAAACAATATGCAGAAAGAACAATGTACGGTTAGGATAACACGTTTGTCTACGCTACCTTTATAAAACTGTACTGCTTAATTCTTTGCGCTTGAGGTGTGCTAGATGTTACCCAAGGCTGTAATTTAATTTTTGGTTTACTCTTATCATGAAAACACGTATTCGAAATGGACCGTGTGGTTTCGTACACTCACGCCGCAGCACTATTTGCCACTTGTGTAAATGTCAGTTGTTTCACGATTACATTCCAAACAGCAGTCGAAGACTGCGAAAAAACACACTTAGCTTGAAATGAGTTGCAGGTCCGGTGCAGTCTTAGAACTTAGCAGAAAGGTCACTATAATGACTGCGGCTCTAGACCCCACCTGCCCTTTGACCTTTGCGTGACGAGAGAATTCCGTGCCATACAGTTCGGTGCCCCCCCCCCCCCCCCCACACACACACGCACACACACACACACAAAAAGAGGGAGGCGAGCTGGAAAGTGCCCGGCGGAAGTTAGTTCTCAGGAGCAGGGTAATAATCCTGTGCACGACCAATGGCTGTTAACAAACGCTGTGGCGATGCAGTGGTTCTCTGCTGATTACACAACAGTGGATCAGTGAATAAGCACACACTAATCTATTACAGATATGAGTAGAAAATGTTGAAGTTCCTTTCTCTTTTCCTGTACTGTAGCGACAGGACAGTTCATACATACCATTTTCGAGGTAATACCGTGAATTACTTGTCAGTGCTAATTTTCCGTTTTCAGTATATCCTCTGTGTACTGCAATACCTGGATCGAAGTAAAAAAGTGATTGATACTCGAGGACGGGGAGTTGACGGGTGATATGGGTTCGCATTTGTCTGCACACACATCACGCCTGCAACAGCAGCTGTTCGTTTCCGTTCTGCAATAAATAAATAAAGCCCTGTAAGGTGCATTACTGGGTTGCTTAGCTCGCTGGTAATGATCCTACTGCTTTTCAGCGCAGTTTCGAAATTCGTTTAGGACACACTGTCTCGTAAAATAAACGCATCTCACAGTAATAATCCAAACAACGAAAAAAAATAGTAAACTTACGTTCAGGCCTCACGCGCCTTCTGCAACTGACTAGCAACTGGCACCTGTGGTAGCCGAGCGGTATGAGAACGGCGAAGAGAAGAGAAGACGTGACAAAGTTCGTTCCCTGATTGGTTGTTGCTATGGTACCTCTCGCGTAAACAAATGCGCCCGTAGCAGCCGCGTGGTTCCGGACTGGAGCGCCTAGAAACCCTCGGCCACCGCGGCCGGCAATGTGGTGGTGGTAGATCAGTTGCTGCTACAGGTGCACGAACAGATAAGACGTGACAAAGTTCGTTCCCTGATTGGTTGTTGCTATGGTACCTCTCGCGTAAACAAATAGAGCTGTCGCTCCCTTCGTGACTCTGATTGAGGAGAACAGTGAGACAATGACAATTAGCAAAAAAATGTGTACGGGAACTAGCCTGAGTCAGTCAGCAGCATTGGCTTGGTTGGCACTCGGGCGCTGTCTGCCGCCAGCTCTCAGTCGGTTGGAGCCTGTTGGCGCACCGGGGATCGTACGCGGTGTCTCGCCTTTGAAGGGCGTTGTCCTTACTGGCCGGATACGACGTAAGACTTTCCTTCACAACCAGTTCTGGCAATACCTCTCTCTCACTTCTCTTGGATAGAACCTACTGATACTGCATGTCGGCAATGTGGTGGTGATGGTTCAAATGGCTCTAAGCACTATGGGACTTAACTTCTGAGGTCATCAATTCCCTAAACTTAGAACTACTTAAACCTAACTAAGGACATCACACACATCATGCCCGAGGCAGGATTCGAAAATGCGCCCGTAGCAGCCGCGTGGTTCCGGACTGGAGCGCCTAGAAACCCTCGGCCACCGCGGCCGGCAATGTGGTGGTGGTAGATCAGCTGCTGCTACAGGTGCACGAACAGATAAAGAGCACAATACTTGCTCTCTGTTTCGCTTTCGCTCCCCCTGCCAACCTCTCCCTCTCAAGAGTAGCACTTGCAACCTACGTCCTCTGTTATGTATCGGATGAATTCTAGTCTCTGCTCGTTCCTGTACTTTTTAACCTCTACAGTTCCCTATAGTACCATGGAAGTTGTTCCCTGATGTCTTAACACATGTCATCCTGTCCCTTGTTCTTGTCGGTATTTTCCATGTGTTCCTACCTTCGTCGAGTCTACAGAGAACCACCTTATTCCTTATGTTATCAGGCCACCTCATTTTCAACATTCTTCTGTAGCACCATATCGCAAACGTTTTGATTCTGTTGCGGGTTTCCTACAGTCCACGTTTCGCTAACATACAGTGGTATACTCAAAACCTACAGTGTCAAAAATGTCTTCCTCTTTTAGCCGGGAATGCCATCTTTTCTTGTGCTAGTCTGATTTTCCTTTCCTTCATGCTCAGCCCGTCGTGTACCATTTTGCTTCTGATGCTGCAGAATTCCTTAAATTATCCTATTTTGAGGTCCCCAACTTTCACACGTTCATCTTACTTCTACTTTTCACATTACTTTGATCGTTCTTTGATTTGTTCTCACCCCGTATTGTATTAAACTGTTCATTCCATTGAGCAGGTGCTGTACTTCAACCTCAGTTTCAGGGTAGAAATGTCATCCTTTCACACAGCATATTAATCCCAATCGTGAACCTTACTTTTAATTCCGTCATTACTTCTTCCACGCATAAATTAAGCAGCAGGGGTAGAAGATTGCACTCCTGTCTTACATCGTTTGTTCTTCGTTATAATTCTTACTGTCCCCTCTTGATTGTTGTACGTGTTGTGTGTTAACCGTCTTTTTCCCTCTAGCTTATTCGTTTTTCTTTCAGAATGTCGAACATCTTGCATCATTTTACGTTATCTAACGCCTCTTAATGGACAGAGGCAGTGAAAATGTTTAGATTTTTCTTAAGTCTATGCCTAAAATCATCTGTGTGTGTGTGTGTGTGTGTGTGTGTGTCATTGCGAGGGACAAGCCTGCAGATGTTGCGCAGCGCAGAGACGAGCAGACAGCGGTTGCCATCCAGTGCAGAACGGCGGGTTCCGGCCGGCCGGTACAATGGCAGGCAGCATCCATCACGCGGGCGTCAGCTCTTCCAGCCTGTCCCCCCGCTCCACCCTTCCCCCTCCCCCCTCACGCTGTCCGTAACACGATAGCGCGTGGCCCCGTCCACAGCCGATGCCGTATATCGGCCGAATCTGGCCCCTCTAGGGGACCGGCCTTCCTGAAACACGGATGTGCTGGTGCTACCTGATCCGAACAACTGGAGCACGAAGTTACAAAAAGTCCGTTCATGGTGCACGACTGTAAGCTACTGGTTGCAGTATAGAACCCAACCTTGACAAATATTCATTGTTGCAGAAGACTTCGAAAATTGCGATGTGGGCTTTCACGGCCGTATTTGCACCTTTTCCCTTGTTGAATTTTGTTATATGTGGCCGGCCAGTGTGTCCTTGCGGTTCTAGGCGCGCAGTCCGGAACCGTGCGACTGCTACGGTCGCAGGTTCGAATCCTGCCTCGGGCATGGGGGTGTGTGATGTCCTTAGGTTAGTTAGGTTAAAGTAGTTCTAAGTTCTAGGGGACTGATGACCTCAGATGTTAAGTCCCATAGTCGTGGACCAAGAAAGTCGTGATGGTGTGGCGTGGACCACGTCTTCACCGTCTACGCTGTTAAGGTGTTTTCCCTTGTTTAATGAGTTGACGGCATACTGATTACCCATTTGGGTAGTGTATTCGACGAATAATTTCAAGTTAAGTATCTCCGTGCCTACTGGCTGAATTAAAGAACAGCTGTGTGTTTGGTGGCTACGCAGGAAAGTTTTGAGACAGCGAATATCAAGGTGTGGTTTTCCATTCGAATAGCACTTAGGTTCTTAGGTTCCGAATAAAAACTTCTGTAGAAATTCGGAAAAACTATTCGGGTTGTGTGAAAACCTGCTTTCTGTTCAGATTTTTAAAAATGTGGAATATTTTTATAGCTTCTTTTCTAATATTCCCTTTCCACAGTCAGCTGGTAATCTGGTCTCTCCCTTCCCAGCTATTATCACCGCAACAAGTTGACTGTGAAAGTCTGAAGCCCACTGGTATCCCACAAACATGCCAACTCGAATGACAGAATTTTATTTTCAGACTTAGCGTTGGCATTGAGCAAGGGATTAGAAGCTACGGAAAAGTTCTTAAGTGTTTGCGACAGGCACTGGGGAACTTCAAACTCAGGCTACGTGGTTTTACTCGTATTCACAAGGCATTAGATAAGTGTTTTATAATCGTCTCTAATTTTCAAGGAAAGAATCAGCAAAAACGTCCGCGCTTGCTGTTTCACAGAATTAACATTACATTCAAACTGACTTGTACATTTGGTCTGATCTAAGCAGAACTTTAGTAGAAATAGCACAAATAAATATTTTATAACGCTAATATGTGCATGTTTAGGAAGGTAGTTCGAGTGGGCATTGACAAACTTTTTGTTGGCCTTTGTGCTCTTGTCCTTTCTTTATCAACTGGTGTAGATTAAGGAGCTAGTTTGCGTACTTCCTCGCTGGCAGCCAGTTAATTAAGACAGTGCAGCAGATAGTGAAAAATACAGAGAAAGAAAGGAAACTAATAGTGCTTAAGGTTGAACAGGAATTGCATTAGGTGAAAAGCTCACTACATATGAATGACTAAGGACACAGTCAACGATACTTTCCCAAACTCGAGGGCAAATGCAAATAGGCGTATCTTCATCTTTTTCTGTTTTAATTTCAACTGTAAAGTTGATTAACATAACGACGTGCGTTTTTGTTAACCGTTGTTGTATAATGGGGACAGAAATTCCGAGACAGTTATAACTTCTGTGACAGGCTTCTCTGTAGATGCATAAAATTGTTTTCATTAATTAAGGGGAGACGATGCACACGTAGTTAACCATGTTTTCTGCCTCGGCTGTTGCCTGGGAATACTTTCCATGTTTCGCAGTCGCCCATGTCAGTTGGCCACTGCCAAGGCCCCGTTTTCTCATCTTTACAGAGAAGTACTGTGCGAAATACAGCAAGAGTGAAACTTCCATTGTCTGCCGGGTTCCATTGTTCAACTGGCGACAGAACGGGATTCGTGTGAAGTCTTTCCCTTACTTCATTGCATTGTTGAGCAAGAAATTTCAAACACACGTTAAGGTTTCACCTCTAGCTGTGTACCTCCCTGCTGTTCAGTTCAAATTGCTATAATGTGTGCAGAGAAAAGTTATTTAATAATTGATTGTGGATCTGAAGTTGAAATTTTAATGGAAACTTTATGGAGCGTAAATCCTACATGTCAACAGGTGCCAGTGAAATAAATAATGCAGGAAATGTTAATAAGTGTTTCACCTGTAAACACTCATGGGAGGAAAAAATAAACCAATTAGTTTAGTAACGAATTGCAGTCTGTATCAATAAATCATTTTCTGTGAACATGAATTCCACGAAAAATGTCGTACTCTTTCGTTTTCGTTCGTAGGTACAGAAATATCTGATATTAATAATCATGGAAAAGCTTCTATGAAACTAGTGAGCGATGCTGGAGTGTGTTTTTTCTTTGCATAGTAAACAGTGCGTACATTCTTGGAATCGCTAACCAGTACAGCACTTGCCTCATAACTAAAGATGTCTTTTCGTTTGGTCGGAGCATGAAATATACTAAAAGTGCGTAACTGAATTGTAAGTTTGTGTTGTTTGCCCCTTCCTTGCGGTTAGTGGCTGATCAGTTGCTGACTTCCTCCGCTGACGTGTGTAAATTTTAGGTTACGTTGTTGTGAAATCATTACAGCGGCTTATGTTTTAGCGAACTCCAACAGCTCCCAAAGAGCTCCCTTATATTCGCTGAGGTAATTATTACGTTCTAAGTGGTTCTGATAATTTGCATCTTTCATCTATTCTTCGTCTGTCCAGGATTATAGGAATTAACAACATAATTTGGTTTTCATTGTTAAAAAAGGCGATATTTTGTCCAGTGTTAGTGACAAGTTGGCAGTGCACGAGGACGTCGAAGTGAAACTGACCTGGTTAGGGTCTTCATGATTTGGAGGGTAAAAATCGTAGAGGGAGACCAAGAGATGAATACACTAAGCAGATTCAGAAGGATGTAGGTTGCAGTAGGTACTGGGAGATGAAGAGGCTTGCACAGGATAGAGTAGCATGGAGAGCTGCATCAAACCAGTCTCAGGAATGAAGACCACAACAACAACACCACGTCTCCAGCCGTATATCTACAGAAATGTAAAAATGTTTCGAGGCTTTATCCCTTTACTATGGACAGTAAGACCTGAAACGTACTCTATAGATAGGCTCACAGCCTTCTCTTCATCTTACTGGTTTACTCCTGGGGAAGCCAACGACAGCGAAAGCTCAACAAGCACATGCTTGCGCGTGTGTAGGGAAATTTTCCGCAAGCGTTTGAACCGTGAAAGCTACTCGAGGCGTGATCGATCTATTGTCAAAATTCGACACACACACACACACACACACACACACACACACACACACACACACACACACACGCTCACCCCCTGCGACGCTCCGAAACACGGGACGGAGCGTATACGGAGGTGATCGGAATCTGCGTGCTTTCGCGCTACGCTACTCTAGGCGAGTCTTCCGGAGTTGATCCTGCGAGCTTGTCAAACTGTCAAACGTGCAATATCATGTATGGATATCTTTGTTTATATTGGCAATAAGGGATAGAAGAGAACAGTAGGAAAATTTTTGATACTTCGTTCCCATTGTGAATCGGTGTGTCAGTAATAGAATCCATCCACTTACTACTTCGCGTTTCTTTGTAGTTCGGCAAGTAACAGCAGCGCATGCGAAATCAGATGCCTGCCGCCAGATAGTAGGTGTGTGTGATAATCAATCGCGGCAGAGACGATGCAGGGCTTCACTTTACGGGTGCGACCGGCCGGCAGACCCAGGGGTTCGGCGTTCCCGCGCGTCCTCTGCGGATTCACCGGTGGCCCTGGTGGTGGGGGCAGAGAGCCCTCCCTCCCCTCCCCTCCCCTCCCCCTACCTCTCCGTCTATCCTTGTTGCATGCGCGGCAGCCGACAGCTCAGTTTCGCTCTGAACGCAGAGTAGGTCGGCGTGGCGGTGGGAGAGGTGCCGTGTGCGGCGTGTTCCGTAGTTGTGCATGCGTGTGTGACTGCCAGCGGCGAGGGACGCCCGTGGCTGGGCTGGGCCCACGCAGTATGTGGCGGACGCAGTGGCGCCTGTGAACCCCACTAGCAACCTCATCACCTGTCAACCACGGAGGGCGGTATCTCTACAAAAAGTAAGTCGCCGCATCGCCAGGGCTGACTCCGTAGTGGTGTGTCGTCGCCGATTCAGATAACTGCATCTGTACTGTACACATCAAAGTGCGCGGCAAAGGTTAAACCCGTTCCTTTCGTGCAAGGGGCCTGTGGAGAAAGGCTGTTAATATGCCTTCTTTATGCTACTCGTTACTGATGCAGTAGACGTATTAACAAGCAGTTGCAGGCCAGTAATGGTATGACGTTTCAGATACTGAATTGTTCTTTGGCATTACCGGTTTCGAACAAACACTCATTTTCGAATGGCTCCAATTCAGTAATGATACGAATTACTGTTGGAAGATTTTAATTGCCATTGTGCTCCACAGTTAAACTAAAAAAAAAAAAAAAAAATTGAAAAAAGCACGTGCTAAGGTGTGGAAATTTAAATGAAAGTATTCTACACAGTATAAGTTTATGTGCTAAACGTATGGCCGAAGGAGTTGTACTTTTCTCCCTTTTTTTTAAAAAAAAAAAAAATTTGTTCGAGATTCCACAGGGTGGCACTGAGCGTCGATCCTTGTTGTAACAACTGCCCTTATCACATTCGATTTATTGTGCTGCTCCAGGCATATATTACAATATTGACTGATGCAGTGTGATGTTCTGTGCTACGTGCAAAATTAAAATTCTTGAGAAAAGTACTAGAGTATAACTCTCGTAGGTGGGCAGTTCAAATTAATTTCCATCCGGAGTTTATCTCAAAATTCCAAACCTTAACATACAAAACGTTTTATTGTACTGCACTCAAAAACGTGTTCGATGATCCCTCTCGTTAATGAACTACGGCGACCCTGATAAAAATTTCTTTAAAACGGGTGAAGTTAAAAGTGAAGATTGTTGGAAGTTGCTAAGTGTTATCATTTTTCTAGTAATGGATGAACAAATTTGGAACATTTGAGCGCCATCAGCTACTAGACAAATACATAGTCTCAAATTGTAGTAGTTACCTCATAATATTAAACTTACTTTACTCTTAATGAGTACATCATGGTAGTAATCGAGTTTTGAAATTCAGTCAAATTATGCAAAATATTGAAAATTAACTTTTTTATTGACCCAATGGAAGTCGTTAGACGGGCAATCTGCAACAAGAAGTCCAGGACACACACACACACACACACACACACACACACACACACACACACACACACACACACACAAATTGATTTTATGTTGTACAAATGCATGATGTTTCAGCGAAATGTACGATACTTTCGACGCAGTTATGTGATTCAGTAACGCTGAAAGGTTGACAATGCTGGCACCAAAGCTAGCAGTCTCACGCTTACTACACTGTGCGGTTTGTGATATAAGACTTTGAGCCTACGTGTCTACATATCCGTGGAGCGCAGATGTAGGGAGGGGGGAAAACCCCTTAGCGTATCGCTAATCCATTAAACTGAGACACAATTGTAGGATTCAGTTTGTGGCACCTGCTACCATACTGAGCAAGCCTCCGTATGGTGCGTGGCGTCAATTTTCTTCCCTGTTCCACTAGCAGAGATGCTCCGAAATGTGCGGACACTCGAAGTAACCTCTCCTGTTCCATCATCTGGGCCTTTGAGTACACGAACGTTTCTCTGTGTTGGTGAAGAATGTACATTTTGTGTAATGTGAAATTTTAATAGTCCTGTCGCATCGTCGAGAGAGATAAGTTGTTTGGAAACGCATTTATGAAGAACGCCATTAAAATCACGCTCGCGCTGGCGGTAGGCCAGTTGAACCGTTGCGCGGATCTGATATGGTTCTGTCTTCACTATTATCTACGCACAACTGTACGCATTTCCTCCACACTGGCGATCGTATTTGTTGCACACTGAAATTCGTGATGTGAGCTGCTGCCACTCTCTTATCCGCAAAACAGGTCGCACCCACTTTGCAAGCAATGCATATAGTTGAGAAATTTCGAAGAGTGTGCTGCCACAGCGAGTCTTTATATTTGGGAAGTCCGCAAGTAGCGTATTTCGTACGTCCTTCCGCTTCATTTTCATGGTTTAGAAAACAGTAATACGTACAGCATGTGTCCAATATTTTTTCTTAGTTGTTCTTAAGGATCGTGGTCGTGGAGTATAAACATGCAAACGCCTAGTGTGATCGTGGCTGGTAACGATATACCACGCGGATTGGCGGTCAGGAAATGTTCTGTCTTTACGTTGTTTGTTCACATGAGTCGCTTATAGTATGTGCTCATTCATTAGTCTCCGTTTTGACGTCAGTTGGTTACCCCAACACTGGAGAATTGTTAGCGTCCCATTCAAGTTGATTTACCTATTTTCCTAATATTTATATCGTCATGTTTTCCCGCACGTACATGTTAGTAAAATTGTGACTGCCAGTCTCGCAAGGGGCAGGCTTACAACACAGCACCACGTTCAAAGATCCTGATCGTGTACAGTGCTAGACAAGCATGAATCTTGTGTTCGAACATGACACTTAATACCATCCCAATTCTCCCATAGTTTCACACTTATTTTTCAGTGAGTTCCTTCCGGCTAGCAGTGTCGGTTGTTGTAACAGGTCATTTATCGGAGTACCGAAGTTGATACCTAACTTTTTTAACACAGAGTTACAGTGAAAGAAAGAGGTACCCTTTGGGGTGCAAGAGGTTTCTAAATGACTCTCTGCATCGACACGGATTGACAGAAATCTCTCTCTCTCTCTCTCTCTCTCTCTCTCTCTCTCTCTCTCTCTCTCTCTCTCTCTCTCTCTCGTCCCGGAATGCGACAATGAAAAATGCCAAGCTGCACCGTGTTCCAGATTCCTTCTCTTGTAACACCCCCCCCCCCCCCCCTCACCTCATAAGCATCCCGCACAACCGGCTGGGTGAGCTGCTTCCCCAAGTCTCAGGAAGACAGGAGGTACCGCTTCTAGGCGCCCGCGGCGGTTACATAGAACGGTGGTGATAAATTCCACCTCCTACTTGGTGGTTGTCTTGTCTTTCTTTCCTTTACCGCACACACATTAGCTGTGCGGCTAACGGGAGCGTGTTTACTCTGCATTCGTCAGCAGGTGTCACCAGCCCCCATAAGATGCAGCAGATCGCACTGGACTCACAGACCGAGGTCACTACCGGAAGGGGTACTCACGCTGGCTTTCTGACTCCAAACTTCCAGTCAGTTGTCACTGTTAGCCATACTAGGCAAACAGTGGAACCACCAGCGTGAGGGAAGGGGCTGCCCAGTCAAGGGAGGGAATAATTCTAACTACCCTCCGCTACACACGCAGCTTACGGTGGTTTTGCGAAGTTCAGTTTCAGATGTTGGTTTGGGGAGTCGGTGCTTTAGATTTTGAAGTAAGCTGTTAACACACTAGGATTAAGGGTTTTCGACGCGCAGTTGGACTGAGAGAGGAGACATCCAGTTTAGATAATGCCTGTTGCCTCATTCTGTTGACCTTACTACCGACCCTTAGTCCTACAGGATCTCTGTTCCCTTTCGGGAATTGTGGAGGAGGGCCCTAACCACTGTTCGGGAATCCACATTGTTTTCCGAGATTTCTCCAAATCTCGTACAGCAATTCAAGATAGATTCCTTTGAACCAAAGTAGATTTTCTACCCCGTTTTTGTCCAGTCAGAGCTTGTGTTCCACCTCTGATTACATCGTGGCGGACGGAACAAGTTATTTTAGTTGTTCTTGCACGGATTAAGCTTTAAGACTCGGCAATCAAAATGAGGTACCAACCAATCTCTTCTTACATCAGAACGACTAAACCAACCAATCTCTTCTTACTTCTAACAATATCTGTTTTCACTGCCGGTTTACCACTGTCTTCTCATAACTTTTTTATCCAACCGTGCAAGGTTCACTGATATGAGCCATCGCGCATGTCTGGCGATTAGCTTTATTGTGATGTTCGATGGTTGCTACAGTAGCGGTGTCATGTAGGAAGCGCTATGAATCATGTCGGTGCCTTAACAGTCCTTGTGATTTTTCATCGTCTACACACTTACCCGCAAGCCACGGCAGAGATTATCTTGTACCATTACGAGTCGTTCCCTTTTCTGTTGTAATCGCAAGTGGAGTGACGGAAAACTACCCTGTATGCCACCGTGCAAGCCAACATTTCTCTTACCTTCGTGCTGTTTATGCGAATTGTACGTTGGCGGCTGTAGACTAGTTCTGCAGTCAGCAAATACCGGTTCTGTGAATTCTCTCAATAGTGTTTCGCGAAAAGAAAGTGGCCATCTCTCCAGGATTCACGTGGGACGTCTCAAAGAACCTCCGTAATACATGCGTGTTGGCCGAACCTACTGGTAACAAATCTAGCAGCTCACGTTTGAATTGCCTTCATGTCTTCGTTTAATCCGACTTGGTAGGGATCCCAAACACTTCAGTAGTTCTCAAGAATGGGTCCACTAGAGTTATATACTTAACCAATTTGATTGATTTGCTATACTTTACTAAAACTGTGCCACTATACCGAAGTCGACCATTTGCCTTTCCTACTGCCGGCCTTATGTGCTTGTTACATTTCGTATCGGTGTGCGGCGATACGGCTTATATTTAATTGACGTGACTCTGCCAAGCTGCACACTATCAACGCCACTGTTGTAGATTGTTAGTCAGCATTTAGCCAAGATACCGACTGCCGTTGCCGTCTGCGATGTGGTGTACAAAGAAGAGCCTCTGAGAACGTTTCTTTCCATATCCCTGGAAACACCATTTTTATCGCCACATGAATAGCCTAGTGTGTTCGTATCTCCTACGGTTGTAGTATGGGCGCCATACTTTTTGTAACGTTATTCCTGTTACTGCTGCTGTTATTATATTTTTACATCTCTTGTGAATAAACTGACGTGGTACATCTTTTTTCCCCTATAGTACCACATTGTTAAATTATCTTTGATTCACGTTTCGTACCAATGTAGGCTCTTTTTTGTATCTGAAATAAACAGTACTTCATGAGACAATTTAAATCGCATGGACATCGTTGACATCTATACACTTGTGGGAAAGAAAACGGCTTGTTTTGGCGTCAGGCCGGCCGATGTGGCCGAGCGGTTCTAGGCGTTTCAGCGAGCGCTACTGTCTCAGGTTCTAATCCTGCCTCGGGCATGGATGTATGTGATGTCCTTAGGTTAGTTAGGTTTCAGTAGTTGTAAGTTCTAGGGGACTGATGGCCTCAGATGTTAATTCCCATAGTGCTCAGAGCGATCTGAACCATTTTTGGCGTCAGCACACCATAGCAGGTAGGGGCACAAGTATCTCAAGTGTGAAATTTATGCGTAAAACAAAAAAAGTGCGACTTATGTGTTGATTTTGTCACCTTATCAGCGGGTTGTGTGAAAACCTGCTTTCTGTTCAGATTTTTAAAAATGTGGAATATTTTTATAGCTTCTTTTCTAATATTCCCTTTCCACAGTCAGCTGGTAATCTGGTCTGCGATCTCGCAGTTTTAACCTGTAGTGAAATGAAATGAGCGTATGGCATTGTTGGCCGGGAGGCCCCATGCGGGGAAGTTCGGCCACCGTTTTGCAAGTTCTTTTTAGTTGACGCCACTTCGGCCACTTGCGAGGGTCAATGATGATGAAGAACACACAACACCCAGTCATCACGAGGTAGAGAAAATCCCTGACCCGCCGGGAATCGAACGCGGGACCCCGTGCGCTGGAAGCGAGAACGCTACCGTAAGACGGCGAGCTGCGGACTAACCTGTAGTGCAAATGCGTTTCACACGCTGCAAGGGGGTATTAGGAAGTCTTCTCGATTCCCGGTTTCCCACTGTACATCCGTGAGAAAGAATTTTGTCGGTGTCTGATGCAGCGCATTGTGCCGATGGCGTTACGCGTGTTCGGAAGCCCTGGAGTGATTTTTAATTGCCTGCTATTGGGCTATTGGTTGCCGCCACTGTGAATGTGTGCGCCGTTGTCGCCTGCATGCAGAACAGGGTGCCGCGTCCATTGTGTTGTTGGACGTCCCCATTGTGTGGATACGGCGGCCGGTGATCAAGGCACTGCCAACCATTCGTCAGAGAATTCTATTCGGGACAGTCGTACCTGAAGAAACGTTGCAGTACTTGTGGCCACATTGTTGTGTGCCGTTGTGAACTTTTCAAGCTAGACTTGGGTGTGTAACTTGAAGTGAGACGGTGTTAATGCTTATGATCAGTGGTAACACCAGCATTCCAGTGTAAGCTCCACAAACGATCACCCCCCTCTCCCAATGTTGGTGTCATCTCAAAATTCGTTAGCCGTAAGCCTTTGTCGGTGTTACCATGTAACATAAATCATACAGATTCTTCCTGTCATGTTTGTACGCGTGTGTTTTGAATTTATTAAATGGTTTTCGCGATATGAAGGAATTAATTGAATCTGAATTAAAATCTCCGACTCATCGTGAAGGTGTTTATTTAAGGTCGGTATTCGGTGGACACTTCTCTATGGAGTGGCTATTGATCCGTCGCCTGTTCAAACGGTTCAGGTTGTGCTGCGAAACAAGTAGATTATTTATAGTAGAACGTCATTACGGCCTTCTTGTTTAAGCCACAGTGATATTTAATAGATTTACGCCTAATGAGTTTTCCGTCTCAAATTATTTTTCAGTTACAAGCTGCCCACGCTTCTTATTTTCTGTGGAAGACCGTGACATTATCGAAAATGCTCAAGTTACATTTTTTGCTAGCAATTTCACTGCAAAGATATTAAAAAGATATAAGCCATCCAACTGCTTAATGTTACGTGTAGGCGATAAATGGAACTGAGCAAGACTGCTAACTGGTTCCACTAGCTCGCTGATAAGAGCGTAAAAGTAGTTGAGATTGTACATAGAACACACGGATGCTCCAGCTATGTTGTATTGGATTGAAACACGTAGTTCAGTGCTGGATTCGGGCAGCAGGAATGTGCGGTGAAGGTCTCCTCCCAAAGAGGCGACAGTGCGGGATGCCACAGTTGTGTCGTAAGACGCTGGAGGGCGGGGATTCAAGTCGCTGTCCGACTGTTCAGATTTTAAGTTTTCATCGACTTTACCAAAGCGCTAGAGGCGATGCGTGACGGTTCCTTTGAAAGGCCTCGGTGGATTGCCATCGCTGATCTGAATCTGTGCTTCGTCTCGACGGGACATTAAATACTTCCCTGATCCGTAAGAGAAATGATATTGGAAAAAAGTAACATCTTTTTTCCCAGCACAAAAATAGGAATTTGGTGAAACAAATTGAGAGGCTGTCTATATGAAATGGATGAGAACCGCTTGGCGTTATGCGCCCCCGGGAGAAGTACAGAAGATAGCACGGAAATGTAAAAAAAAAAAACCTCCTATTCCTTATTGCATCGTAAATATTGAGTACTCAAACCGCTTGCTGGAGCCCTTGTTCCGTTAAAGCTTAGGCTCTGAGCGGAACCTTCAGTGAACTGTGGTGTACGGCTATTATGACTTCGTGTTTCGTCACACAGCGCACAGGTTTGTGCCTCAGTGCTCACCAGTTCAGTTCCTGGCAGTTATTCCCAGCAAATGGCAAGATTACAGCGCATCTGTTTCGTGACAGAATACCTGACGCAGTTTTCAGCTACGACTTTCTCTCAGATTTTGCTGTAATTCTGGCTTTCTACTACGTCGCACCTGATTTTCTGTAGGACTACGTTAGGGCTCGTCGCAGCTCAGCGTGTTATTAATTGCTGGGCCGCTGCCAAAGCAGACTCCAGAGGGCGCTTTCTCCTGTGGGCAACACGCGGCCGGCGCAGTGTTAGAGGGAAAGCGGATTTTGTTCTGAAGTGCTGCGATTCAAATACTCATTTAGCAATACGTTACATGCTGACACTCTAGTAATTTGTTGTTGCTCTATACTGCAGCTTCAATTCAGGAGATAAAGTGTGTCGCATTAATATCATCTGAAGATGAAATGACAAGAAGTCGAAACCGGTAATGAATGAGAGGGTTCGACGAAGTAGTGCATGTCATGGAGACTGCTGTATCCTGATGAAAAATCACCTTTCTTCCGTGCGAGCCTGGTTCGCTTTTCGTTCAAAACGATCCAACAGCGAAGCACAAGAGTCCCCAGTTACATTTCAGGCATTTTACCTGGAAATCATAGCAACTACTTAGAATCTTCTTACTGACTAACAAAAATGTGTTTGCCTTTCTTGTGGGGAGCGCACTCTTCGTCAGTCTTTGTCCATTGGTATAACACTGATGAAACTCGTATCTGCCTCTACATACCAGTCACAGAATATTATGGGCTGCGAGTAAACATCGCCAGCACACTATGGAACCGTGTAGACTACCTTTTTTCCATCACTCACTGCTGTACACTCGCTCAGCTGACATGCGCACACCCGTGCTCGTGTGACATTTTTTGGTCAGTGCGTCTTCTCGTTTCCGGTCTCTGATCAGGTGATCCGCTTTTCATCTTAAATGCTTCAATGGCGACATCTAAATTAATCAGGTGTTCCGCAACGTCCTGGGACCTCTGCTGTTCCTGATCTGTATGAATGACCTGGGTGACAGTCTGAGCAGTTCTCTTAGGTTGTTCGCAAGTGATACTGTAATTTACCGTCTAGTAAGGTCATCCGAAGACCAGTATCAGTTGCAAAGCGATTTAGAAGAGATTGCTGTATGGTGTGGCAGGTGGCAGTTGACGCTAAATAACGAAAAGTGTGAGGTGATGCACACGAGTTCCAAAAGACATCCGTTGGAATTCGATTACTCGATAAATAGTACAATTCTCAAGGCTGTTAATTCAACTAAGTAGCTGGGTGTTAAAATTACGAACAACTTCAGTTGGAAAGACCACATAGATAATATTGTGGGGAAGGCGAGCCAAAGGTTACGTTTCATTGGCAGAACACTTAGAAGATGCACCAAGTCCACTAAAGACACAGCTTACACTAAACTCGTTCGCCCTCTGTTAGAATATTGCTGCGCGGTGTGGGATCCTTACCAGGTTGGATTGACGGAGGATATCGAAAGGGTGCAAAAAAGGGTAGCTCGTTTTGTATTATCACGTAATAGGGGAGAGAGTGTGGCAGATATGATACGCGATTTGGGATGGAAGTCATAAAAGCAAAGACGTTTCTCGTCGCGGCGAGATCTACTTACGAAATTAGTCACCAACTTTCTCTTCCGAATGCAAAAATATTTTGTTGAGCCCAACCTAAATAGGTAGGAATGATCATCAAAATAAAATAAGAGAAATCGGAGCTCGAACAGAAAGATTTGTGTGTTTGTTTTTCCCGCGCTGTATTCGGGAGTGGAATGGTAGAGAGATAGTATGATTGTGGTTCGATGAGCCCTCTGCCAACCACTTCAGTGTGAATTGGAGAGTAATCATGTAGATGTAGATGAATTAATCCTAGAATAAATTATCGCAAGTGCTGGTGCAGAAATCCAGTGACTCTCGATAAAGTATCGATCTCCATAGCAGGACAAAGCTTAAAATAAAATGTTTGGTAACAACAGTAAACTTTCGTGTTTCCTTCTAGACGTGACAGTCATATGGCTGTCAACAAGTGTCTCATCTGTTTGGTTCAATATTTGTGGCGACAGTCATTTGTTAGCAGACTGTGCAGCTGGCAGTCGTACTCTGCTTTCTCCGACTCGCCCTAAAGAAACACAAACTATAGTAAAGGAAGAGGAGTTGTTACTTTTGTTGGTCGGAAGAAGGGTTTTTTGATGCCTAACAGTGTCCTATGAATCTCTCTGTTCTTTACTTTCTGATTCTCTTCAGTGCTTCCTCATCGGTCATCCAGTGTGCCTGTCTAATCACCGGCATTCTTCTGGAACATCATCTACTTTTCTATTCTTTACATCGTCCACGTTTCATTTCCATACAACATTACACATTGTTTAAGAAACTACTTCGTAAAGATTGCCGACTCCATGGGGTGCTGTGTGCACAACGACCATATATCTTAAATTAAAAGGAAGGTCAGCGTTGGCCGTAATATTGACGGTTTATTGATAGCAATATCTATTTTCAATCACATAGTGATAATTTTCAGTGCTGTGGTGTACAAATTAAACTCATAGGCACTGGTATCAACTTATTACCAGTAACCAAAACTGAGAAGCGATCACAATAACTCACTGTGATTTAAAATCACTATGTGATTGAAAATCGATTTTGCTATCAATAAATCAATATTACGGCCAACGCTGACCTTCCTTTTAATTTTACTTCGTAAAGCTTAATATTTTAAAAATATGTTTGTGTATCAATTTGCCGCAGCATTGCATAAATATTTTATAATTAAAAACGAATAAATCTATTTTAAAAGTCAAAGTGGTTTGGTTTCTCAGAAATTACTTCACTGGTCAAACAGCATTTCCTGATCGAGTAACGCGAGCATAAAGATGGGACCCCACTAACAAGTAAACTTCTGCGAGTCACTCGTAGAAGCTTCGTCTGCAGCTCGTTTGACGTGAAGCACTCCTGCCAAGTAGAGATCAACAAGTTATGCTAACTTCCAGTAGTTGATTCTCCAAGTTACTGGGAACAGTTTCATGCAGCTAGTTGCAATTACTTGGCAGTTCCTGGAAGTTTTTCGGAAGCATACAGAAGTTTTGTGTGTACAGAAATGCCAGTGTCGAAAAGAGAGAAATGCCTGTGGACCACTGAAAGACTATTCTTGAAATCCACATGTATCGAGTAGTACAATCAGGAAAGCACTACACTTTGATTTGTGTTATTAAACTAAACGCACTTGAAAATATTGCAGCAAATTTCGAGACAACAAATAACTAAATAGGTGAAAAGTGTACAGATTACGTGCTCAGTATGAACAACGAATTAATATCACACTTGTTGAAAAGCTTAAATGGGTTAGCACCTGTATCCATTTCATCAGCAAAACATTTATCTTTTCGTTTTTCGTTACAATTTTTCTTCCGTAACAGTGCAACAACACTTAGACCTGGTCGCACCTTCAAGTACGGCATTGATGGGTTTATCTGTGTTGCCACGCGAGTCTAGTGGAACAGTTCTATAAGCATTAGCAGCAATCTTCGAAAAATAATTTGCTGAGCGACTTACCGAATTAAACTTGATCAAGCTTGTGCTCTAACGCAGGGCTTCCCAACCTGTGATCCGCGGACCCCTTAGGGGTTCGCCGGCTCTTTCTAGGGAGTCCGCGGCCACCTTTCACCAAATCGTGTAAAATAATGAGTAAAATTATTGAATAAAAATGTGAAAATCAAATTCTTCACTATTTTTTTTTCGTGTGACAAATATGTGTACTTCTACTTCAGGTCGTATCCGTAAGCAGCCTTTGCGGTTCCTAAGTGAGAACGTAAACACAGTTTAGTGCCAGAGAACGCGGCTTCTCTGATCGACTGTTTAGCAACAATACGGGGGTCGTTTGTCTCCCGGCTCACGGCGCTAGATGCGCTGAAACCTTTTACGCATGCGCGGAGCGAGCTTTGTCGACCAATCACAGCGCTCGCTGGCACGTATGCCGCCCCAGGCATCATTAAATGTTAAACTTGCTTTTTCAGTGCACTACCTATTTCATTAGTCGATTTTTGACCAGTTTATTACTTCTAACACGGACCGGTGGCTGAAGTCAGGATCATTGAAGAAGGGTGCAGTTTCTCCATCGCCTTTACAATAAGGGAAGTTTCGAGTTGAAATGAATGAGGAGGGGGGACGACCAAAGGAAGATTTCACATACATTTGAACATTTTTCTTCGGATTTCACGAAAACACACACACACACACACACACACACACACACACACACACACACACACACACACACACACACGACTTACGAAATATGCATGCTCCTTACACAACAGTAGCCAAATAGTGGAAATGAACAGACCATAAGCGGCAGCTTGTCAACAGCGAACAGTTCGGACGTGACATTGATTGTCCTTGTTCTTGGAGGATGACTGCTCCATCGTGTGAAATTTCAATTACCAAGTAATTCTAATCAGGCGATAGTGTGTTGAATAAAGGGAGTAAATCCACTAGTAAGTGTTTGGATACAGTGGGAATCAAATTGGATCGTTAATTTCGTTTTCATTCATCTCTAAAGACGTTGATACTTCGTGGGGGGGGGGGGGGGGTCATTGGAAACATGGCACTTGCATTAAGAAACTTTCAGTTGTCACGGGTTTCGCTCTGAAATTTAAAGTTACTGTGCTCTTAACTGACTAGGCGTCCGCCATGGATTTTCGACTGAAGAAGAGGTCCGCCAGCTGAAAAAGTTGGGAATCCCTGTTTTAACGTATACAGCTCGGCAAGTACTTCTACAAGCTACTTGTTAGTAGAAACACACCATAATTCTAGTAACGCTGCAAGAGTTGTGTGTGATCTGTTACGTTCTGCGCAAACACAGAGCTGACGGAGAGAGGCCGGTTTGCATTTGGTTTCCACGCTGGTTAGCTCGAGAGACGGGCGCAAGTGAATCGCACGCAATCTGTACTGTGTGCGATGTTCCGGGGCGCCTTCCGCCGTTTGTGAACTCCCTCCGGCGGACAGAAGGGGAGAGGAACTGCTGTTGCGAAACGGCGCAGGGCGGCGCGCGGCGGGCGTGCCGGTTTTGCAACCACCGCAAATGACTTGTGGGGGAGGGGGGGGGGGGGCGGTCGCTGACACCTGGAGGAACGCCAAGCGGAGCGCGCCAAAGGTTAGACCGCTGCGTCCGCACCGCACGCCCGACGCCTGCGCGCTGCCAAGTCGCCGGCCCCGTGTTGGTAAACACCACACACACTGCGCTAGAGGAGGAGGGCGAAGTGGCGACTGGCCCACTTTCTCCGTCCTCTTGTATTTAGTTCTTTGGCCTATATTGCGACTACTTTTAGCTTTCTAATATGCGGTGCTTCTTTCCTAACATTTTTTTTAAAGTAATGTTGCACAGCTAGTGACCCTCCACGGCTTCGCACAGGTAGCGCTAAGTATTTACGGCGGGTTACTTGTTTGCCGTAGCGGTAACTTTGTTTACCGATCGCTGTGTAGAGTAACGATTAAGCATCGGAGGTCAGCGTCAGGTAATGGAATATCATCACTTTCCAACAAATTAGACGATTTAAGCGGCACAAGCCATTTGCCAGTGTACTGCAGTGGCTAAAGGCTTGAGTGGACTGCCTCACCTCAGCCCGATAACAACGCGAGCTGGGCATCAATGGCGCCTTCGTGGCCACTCATTTGTCGGTGAGGCGATCGTTCCAGTCCGCTGCTAGTATCCAAATCCCTTCTGTATTCCTGAGGGTGGCCTTCACGTACAGAACAGACACTCTAATGCAACCAGTTAGCCCCAAATATTTACAAACAAGTCTTTTTCCTGCAGCTTCACCTGTGTGTGCATTAGACACACGTACTGAACACACCTCCTCGTCCCCCTCCTATCTGTTTCCTCCTCCGCACTCACTGTCCCTTAATCTCCTTCTCCCCCTATCTATCTATTTCCTCCACCCTCTCTCTCTGACCAACCTTCTCGCCCCCCTCCCCCCGCCCCATGAACACGTCCTCCTGCCCCTTACATTGGACTGTGTCCTGTTGCTCTCCTTCCCCATCTCTGCCTTACCCTCTTCTTTCCCATTTGTCGACTACCCTTGTACAACTTCATCTTACCTCGTGCATCGCCCCCTCCACCTCTCTTTGTGCATTTCCTGTTTCCATTCACTTTGTCCATCCCCTCCTTTGTGCATCTGAACTTGTTCCTAGCCATGTTCATGAGGACATGCAGCCCTTGCAATGCAGTTCAATAAAGTAGGCTAACGTTAATCCCACCACAGAGCAGTCATACAGGGCAGACTACCCGTCAGGGGTGTGCAAAACATTTATTTGCTCTTGATACACAGGTCGGTATGCAAAATTTGACGATAAAGCAGGCCAATACTACTCTAGCACAACACACCTATCATGTAGGGCAGTCCGCATTTTGGGACCCAGAAAAACATTTTCTTGGCCTTGAAATGCAGAGTGCTGTGCAAAGCAGGTTGATTTGGCAGTCCAAAACTGTTTATACACAGCATGTCTGTCATGCAGGACAGCCTAGTGAAAATATTTCAGCTGGACGTTACTTTGGCAGCTTGCACTTCCTTAGTCAGTTACGGAACAGGAAAGTAGAAGACCTACAGAGTAACATGAAATCTGTATTACGTTTCCTTTCTGGGGAATCTCCAAATGACTGACGTAGCATTGCTAGGTTAAGTCAATGAGAAATCCATGACTCGAGACTGGGATCCGATAGCGTGACATTTCATTGGGGGGCGGGGAGGAAGAGAGAGAGAGAGATTCCGCAAAGGTATAGAGCAATTTATTGCTTATAGCGCTGACATGTCTTTTTCTCAGGAATTTCATATAAACTGGCACCCAAGTAATAGGGACATCAGTCCTACCATTATGATCTTTAGATCGTCTTGGTCTGAAAAGGAAGAGGATCGAAATGTTTCAGACGTAGTGGCAAGGAAGAATGCTGACGTGCGAAATGATGCGGTTTTATGCAGAGCTAGCATGGGGAGCAATGTGGGGTTAACCTGAACTAGAAGGGAAAGGTTGAGACGTCATGTGTCAAGACGTCAGGGAATAACTCGCAGGTCGTGAGGCGGTGCCGTAATGGGCAAATCTAGTAGAAGAAGACAGCGATTGAGACACATTCAAAAAATAAGAGGACACTGGATTTTATTGCTACTCAGAGATGAAGAGGTTGGCACAGGAGAATAATTCGTGGTGCTCCACCTCAAACCAGTGAGAAGAGTGAATAGAAAAGGTTTGGCTAAGTGTGGAATTGGCCACTTTCATGTAAAGTATGTAAAACGCTGCTATGATTCTACAAAGTCCTTCTCAAAACTGGGAAACATTGTCGTAGAGCAGTCTGAAATAACGAAAGGTTTGCTACAGATATCTTTCTCCAGATGTGGTGAAGTTACCCTTCTATTCGCTCTCAGTGGTTGAATAGCACAGTTCGTGGAACTGTGTTACGTATTTCTAATTAATACCTCCAAACACTGTTTATGTATGACTAATTGTAATTAGCACCGTTGTTGAAGATGGAAGCTTGAAGAATAATGTAGCTGAATAGAAAATTATTTTTCGCAGAGATTGTACAATTATAGAACTTGATACATAATACCTGGAAGTCGATGGGAACACACAATCTTGGGAACGTGTCAGTCATTTTGGATGTGTGTTTGCTAAGCATCTAGGTTGTCAAAACTATGCAGGGAGAGAGAGCAGTACAAGAAATCCAGCGGCACAACTTAACTTTAATGAATGGGATTAAGATGGGAACACGTTATTGAAATTACACTGTGATTCAGGAATAGGAAGAAAAATTAAGGGATTCGCAAAGTTAGGGGCTGAATGACTCAGAAGTCGCAGATTATCGTAGCTGAAGCGAGTGCCACGCGGGACCCGCGCTTCAGTGCTTACCCAGCAGAGATGGCGCGGATGCGGTGTGCAGCCCTGGCCTCCGGGTCTCTTCACTGGAGATGACGCCAGAGCAGGTCTGTTGATGACGCGGTGCTCGCGTCACTCAGGGTTGCGTCACTCTTGTGAGCGGAAGGCAGTCCACTTCATCGCTGCCGGTATTGCACTCTCGCTTATTCCACAGTAGTATACTCACCGGTTGTACAAGGCATTCTGGGATGAAAGTTCCACACAAGACTGGCCTCCCACAATGAGAGCCGGTTGCAATGGAGGACTCGTTTAAAATAAGAGCTTTACTTACAAAAAAAAAAATCTGTTTTGCTTAATCACACGATGTATTTCGGAATCTGTGGATCAATCATAGGTGATAACTCTGTAGCTTATTTATCCATTCTGTAATTGCAAATCGCGGAACTCAGTGCACAATTACGGAATTACAAATGTTATTCTTGGATCCTTTGGTAAGCTTTTCTTTTTGTTTTCCATAGTTTGATTGGCGGGTTTGTAAAATAAAAATCTAACCATCTCCTAACAGAAATTTATATTTCACGTCGTTGCACTAAAGAGGAGAGGTACACGATGATGGACTCAAAAGGTCCAAAACGCATCACGCGATTTAATGAAACACCAAATTGTTGGTGACTGCAGGCCTTGCTATTCAGACTTCGTGTATAATGAAAACGGTGACGTCCACAACTTCTGAAGAGTGTGTGTGTGTGTGTGTGTGTGTGTGTGTGTGTGTGTGTGTGTGTGTGTGTGTGTGTGTGTGTGTGTGTGTAATTTTTGATTTGATAATACTGTCTCTCTCATGATGACGCGTTCCTTTAGGGTGAGAAGTGATAACACGCTACTGAGAACTCAGTACAACACATAATGTCCTACAGGGCTCTTTGGTTAATAGGAACCCATTCTGAACGAAGGTGTATTGAAAAGCGTTCTTTGTTGAATGGCCAACGCAGTTTAAAAGTGTTGGGAGGGATTTTATTGCCACTCAACAAAGGAACTTGGTAAAGGCTTTGAGTATTTGCATGTGTCACATGCCTGACGTTTCTTCCTTTTTACAGCAGTGACCATACCATTTTCAGTATGCTCTATATAGGTATGCCTCTTACGGTACAGCTTCGTTGACATTACCCGTGAGAACCAGTGGGCCGCTAAGAGGTTGGAAACACGCCACTAAAGTTGAGATGAGTATTTACCGCGGGAAAGCGCGTTGCATCTGCCGATTGGGAGTAGCTTTCACGCTTCGCGGAAGTTAGCGTCGCGGAAGTGTGCTGAGAATGCCAACCTTACATCAGAGTCTGTTGAATTCGGTTTCCCTGTTGGGAGCGAGCGTGCAGGTCACCGCCAGGATTATCTCTTACACAGTGAGAGGCGGTGTGAGCAGTGGCCCGTGTAGGGGGGGATTGTTCTCAGACAAGGAGAACGGTGTTGCGGTGTTTCCCTCGGAAATCCAGATGCGATCTAAGCAGATGCGGGAGAGCCGCTTTCTGCGGGTCACACAGCGGCTTCAATGCCGCTCTGCTGTCATCCCTGCTGGAAAATGGTAGGACTAAAAAGAATCGTAGCGAATCATAACAGAACCAGAAAATTCTGCCCTCGGCTCTATGACAGTATTCCGAGAGGTATCCTTGGTCACTAGGCTGGGTGTTTTTTCCCCTTTAAGAAATTCAGAATGTCCGACGAATCTGACAACTTCAAAGCTAGAATTAACACAAAGAGGTCTAAAATTCAAATATTTGTCTTACAATCATCTCTCTGTGATTTTCAATTCTTAAGTTGTTAAAACAACTCGGATAACACAATATACAGGAGTCTGAATTGAAGCAAAGCATCGCATTTTACCGTATTCGTATTTCTGGTCGCCTTCCAACCTCCTTAGGAGAATCGTCCCTTCTTCTCCATCTATAAAACGATAGAACTATAGTTCATCATTAATACAGCTTTCAAAAGGAGCATTGGGAAAAATTTTCTCTCGGCTGATACATCTTTGCACGGGCTAAAAATTCTTCATGGGGCAACAATAGAACGAGTTACGGGAAACACGAAACGCGCAGTAACGACCAGCAGTTGTTTTCCGCGGCTTATGATTAGCTGCTGAATACGACAGAGTTTGGTTTTAACGGTTTGTGAGTGAAGGCTTGCCACCTTAAATTCTTTTCGAACAGAAATCTTTTAATTTCATGCACATTCACAAGACTATCTCGTGAAGATTTTCACAATGAATTGTGTATTATGTGAAATAGTTCTGGTTCTGTATAAACAGGACTTTTAAGTATTCCGATAAGGTTAAATCGGAATACCTGCAGCCCTGGATACATCATCGACATACATCCATTTAAAGAAAATCCAAACCAGATCTAATTTAACGTAATGAGAAGTTTCAGGTGTTAACCACAGTCTTCTATGGTAAACACTTCTCGTGACGTTGCATTGTTTCTGCAAGATTCACCTTCTCTGTCTTTCCATCGCAGTTTATTGCTGTTCCTCCGTCTGATCTCTCCTAGTACTCATGCTCCGACTGGTTTATTTCATAGGTTCTGTGGCTTTCGTTATGGTAGTATGCTTAAAGACAGATTCCTACCTCACTCCAAAAATATGCAAAGAGTGTACAAACTTCCGGTTGAAGAGTCGATCCCAACCGGAAATTAGGTTTCTGCACTGTATCCATCACAAATTCCACTGGATGATCTACGGCCTCACTGAGTGTGTGCACGCTGTAAGTGTTAAGATGCGGTCATTTGCACGGCGTGTGTCGCTTTGCAGTAGCAGTCTTATGTATATGGCAGTAAGAGTCCAATAGTGTGTACCAAGCACCCGGTGTTTTATTAAGTGGGTGGAGGAGCACGTGCCGTGCCGTGTGGTGGGAGGGCGAACGTGGACGTCGCCTGCGCCGCTGCGCTGTCTGCTGTACGCTACGGAAGCGGCCGGCAGCGGACAGTGCCGCAGAAGCCCCGAGGACCGCAAATCGAGTTAGGCGGCGCTTCCGCGTCCGCTGCAACTGCCCCGCCCCGCCATGTCACGTGACTTGTGCTGGGCGGTTCGTGCGTGAAAAGCAAATTTTCGGGTGGGCTGCGTCGTACTTTAGTGTCTAGATAAGTTTGCCCACGGAATCATGATTATAGCTAGGCGTGCACCTCTTCCTCCAGGGCTTCCCAGCGGAACGTATGCAGCATAGTGGAAACGACTTGGGCGACATTCGCTCTGTTGCAGGACAGCGCTCGCTTACATGTCGCCAAGGTTGTTCGGATTACAACGCAGAAGTTTCGTTGGGAAGCCCTTATCCTGTATACAGTGCCGATCTCTCCTCGTGCGATTTCCACATATTTGGAGCCCTGAAGAAAAAATAGTGGTTCCGCAGGCAGCCGCGACTATCTTTCTGTGAGGGCACTGATCGTCTTGTCTCACAGTGGGATAAATGCATTAATGGTTATGGCGGTTACTCTCGAAATAATAAACAAATTACTTTTTTTTCCCCTGTCTTGTTTCCATTTGATTGGCCCTTATTCTTTAGGTGAGATGTACGATGGCTGCCACTACATTACTTTCTACGTGGCAATGCTTTGTGTGCGGACAAAACGCCATATTGGCCTACGGTTTGGTGAGCCAGTCTGAAAAGGTTAGCCACGCCATCTGTTTTACTAAAAACGCCAGCTGTAGCATACTTCTTGAGATAAACATTTGCGTGACAGTATCAGATAAATGGTTCATATAAATGCTCCGCTCTTCCATCGGAACCTGGAATGTACTCTATAATCTATTGAGACACCAAACGTAACATGGCGACGCTTTCGTAAGATAGCTATTGAACAGCCAGTGACACCTCTGCTCAGTTCAAAATTTGTTTTCCCTTTGAATGTACAGCAGCCGTGTACCGGCCATTGCTGGGGACACGCTGCTGACGAGCAGGTGTGCAGGTACCGCCGGCAACAAGTGGCGCCCCAGCCCAGTTGGTGAGCCGCGGCGTCGCTGCCGCTGCCTCGGGCTGGCCGTGCCGTGCTGCGCCGTGTGTTTGGCAGACACAGGACACAGGACGCGGGCAGTGGCGCGTGGCTGGCTGCTGCTTTTGTCCCAGCCTATCCAGTTACCGGCCAGCCGCCGCTAGCCTGCCACGGCCGCGCCGGTTGCCCAGCTCCAGCTCTAGTTCTAGTGTCCAAATGTTCGTAGTTGTTTCCAGGCGGTGCGACTCTCATTAGTACAGGCAACAGCACTCTCGAATTTGTTACGCACATGTTATATTTTTTTAATTTACCGCTGAAACGTCTAGTGGTCGATTACCGTGCTCATGACGTCACGATTCAGCTACCTGTCAGACTCCATGGATCTAAAGACACCTGCATTTCTCACAATATCTCCATAACGAATGGTTTCTGCCAGTTTAGAGGCTGAAGAATCAGTTTCCAACGAAAGGGAGTAACATTTTTTGTGGGTCTGTTTGGAATCAGTTATGGCAGAAAAGTGCTTTCCGGAAAATCGAACTCACTTGAAACTGTTAAAATTCCGTTAACCATTATTTTAAAAATGTTATTTGTATTGCCGTTGGATGTGCCACTCGTTTGAGTGCGCGCCATTGGGCATTTGTCGTGAGGTTTGAAATGTGAATGCCGACTTAATTTGTAAACACCTGATGTTGTCGACTGGGAGCGATCGATTAATTCAATATAAAGAAACCTTCTGATATGAAGCTTTTTACTGTCTTGTATCCGACAAGACTAAGATGCCATCTTCAGATATGCAGAGTACAATTTACGAAATCATGCTGTGCGTTAAACTGTACGTTCAGTTTTCTTACAAACAATGTTAAAGACAGTAGAACATTGAAACTTCCTGGCAGATTAAAACTGTGTCCCGAGCCGAGACTCGTACTCGGGACCTTTGCCTTTCGCGGGCAAGTGCTCTACCAACTGAGCTACCCAAGCACGACTCCCGCCCCGTCCTCACAGCTTTACTTCTGCCAGTACCTCGTCTCCTACCTCCTCTCCGAGAACACTTGGCCCCAAAAGGCAAAGGTTCCGAGTTCGACTCTCGGCCCGGCACACAGTTTTGATCTGCCAGGAAGTTTCATACCATCACACACTCCGCTCCAGGGTGAAAGTCTCATTCTACAGTAGAACGTTAAAAAACGTTGCTTCATGGTTAGACAGTGTTGCAGAAGTGGCACATCAAGAAGTCCCGCATGTGGCAGGGTTGGCTGCCGCCTTGACTACGTGGCCGGCGGCTCTGTACATGTGAAGATGACAGCTCAGTGCTTAAGCAAGTAATCCAGTGTACATACACGCCATCGAGGAGGAGGAGGAGGAAATGGAGATTGGTGTTTAACTCCCCGTCGACAACGAGGCCATTAGAGACGGAGCACAAGCTCGGATGAGCGAAAGACGCTGAGGGAAACCGGGCGTGCCCTTTAAAAGGACCCATGCCGCCCTTTGCCGGAAGTGATTGGGGGAAATCACGGAAAACCTCAATCAGGAGGCCGGACGCGGGTTCCAAGCGTCATGCTCCTGAATACGAATGGAGTTCGCTGGCCGCTGCACCACCTCCCTCGGTCGCGATCAAGTCCGTAAAGAACTTCATGTCAGGAGCTTTCTTTGCACTGACGTGCACTTCAATAGCCACAAAGGTAGGAGTGCCCTGCATTAACATAAACTGGTGAAATCTGAAGCTGCACAGAATGCAGACTGCAACACCAGTGGCATACTCGCCTCCTCCAAGTCAGAAAATCCCTTGCGTTTCTACTGGTCATTGGATTCAACTACAACGCAACAAGTCTGTGGCGAGACGATAGATTTGACATCCGTGACATTAATTTTCGCCACGGAGAATGCTCGCAATAGCGGTACTCATTAGTACCTCTGGAATGTGTGTGTTCAACGATCTGATTAAAAACGAAAGGTTAAATTGCTGCGAGCGGAACGAGCAGCAGTGTCATTTATTCATGTATATTGACGTGTGTGGTTCGCGACACTCTAGGTCGACTGCTAAGAACGTCATTTTGACGTCACTTATCAGTAAGCTTCGAGGGAAACTAACTTGTACCTTGAACAGCGCGTACACTGCAGCAAAAGGGCATGCGGCCAAGAAACGTATGCACTACATAAACTGCGTATACCACGCACGTGCCATTTAAAAACAAATGCAGGACATAGTAATGTCGCCAGTGTAGGTCCGAAGACGAGCAGAAGACGCTGCGCTGAAATATCGTGGCAGCAAGTTTCTGATGTCCAAAAGGAAACACACATTTTCAGTTTTAAATTTTTGTAGTGCTGGCCCGTTGGCAGCAGCCGTGACACGGCGTGCGCTATTGCGGCTCTGCTCAAAGTGACTTGTGATGTGTTGCACAGTGCTCTTATCCTCCACGAGTCGTGGATAAGCACACAGTGTAACTGCCAGTGAAGTGACCACAGCGTACTGGCTGCTTCGCCAATAGCAAACAGTAAACGTAGCGTGAATTTTTTGGTTAAATGCTGTTCAAAATGAATAACAAATAATTGTTGCTGCTACTGATGCGGAATTCGTGTAAGCGATAATGGTAACTTCTACCGCAATGTCAGATGATTTCGAAGGCAAAATATACTAACGACAAAACTTCTCCTCATTCTATCTGGTATTTTGTCCACTCTATCCGCATAGAATTGTGATATCCGTAACGTCGGATGTTCCGTGAGAAAGTTCGCAGGTGATGGTATCGTGTAAAAGGAAAAAAGTAGCGAAGTCCATTTAGTTTTGTATAGCACTGGGACTTGGTGCGCGGACTGCTAGTTGAATCTCGATGTGGTCAATTGTAGCATATTCCGCGTAAACGATCGGAAAGACTTGATGTAGCTTTTAGATTGCACTAGTAGCGATAAACCACTGGAAACAAAAAAACTAAAAAATTTTAGGACTATCAGTTTTAGACAAAGCAGATAAAACTATTTGCAGCAAAAGCAGATGCCAGGATGAAAGTCGTCGAGTAACTCCAAAAATGTAATTCTTTCATGAAAGAAGTGGCTTAAAAAAACCTCGTTCGACCGATCCTCGAGTAATCCCCGTCGGTTTACAAAGAATATATTTTTTTTAAGGGACTTAATCATTTCGATGTCGATTTAGTTTTATTTTTAATATACGCATTGATAAATTAACCACCAGTCAGCGGCGGAAATGTGACCTCCAAAAAATCCGTTTTGTCTAATTTTGGGTTTCAAGCTCGAGAAGTTACGGGAATGTTTGTGAAGCCGGCGTCTCGGATGGGTTCACCGTTGAGCTACCGAGAGCGTTAATTACATTGGTCAGGCGTCGTACTGCTTTCCCCAATGGGAATGGCGGCTTACGAATAACCGTCCATCCTGCCACAGTTGACATTTCTTGACAGGAATTCTCATTTTTAACCGGAGGAAGGACGTCCTCCAGTCTTTGTGACCGGGTGCCAAGTATCGACTGGAAGTACTGGGCGACAATTGTTGAACTATATCAAATAAAATCGGCATAACTTCTGAATGGTTTCCGTTAGGATTCTCAAACTGCACGGTTGGCCGCGTGGCATAGTGGGAATGAGCATGTGAATATGGTTTCGTTTAGCGATGAAGCCCAGTTTCATTTGGATGGGTTCATCAGTGAGGAAACAGTGCACTTGGGGTACTGAGAGACCGGTATTTGGTAATGGAGGAGTCTCTCTACTCTCAGCCGGTGACTGTGTGGTGTGCAATGTCCACTCATGGAATAATCGGTGTGATATTCCTTGATGGTTCACTGACAACCGAACGGTACGTGATGGTCTCGGAAGGTGACTTCAACCCGTTATCGACAGTGACGCCGATTTCGACAAGATGTGGTTCATGCGGGGCGGAGTTCGATCGCATCGAAGCAGGAGTGTGCTTGATGTCCTGGAGGACCACCTCAGGGAGCGCATTCTGGTTCTGGGGTATGGCATGGACCTAGATTGGCCGCCATGCTCTCCGGATCTGAACACATGCGACTCGTTTTTGTGGGGCTGTATTAAAGGCAAGTTGTACAGCAATAATCCCAAAAACATTGCTGAGCTAAAAATAGCCATTCAGGAGCTCATCAACAGCATCGATGTTCCGGCATTTCAACGGGTCATGCAGAATTTCGCCATTCTTTTGTCCTACGTCGTCGCCAATGATAGCAGGCTTGTCAACCATGTAAAACCTAAATCCTGTACCTGTAGTGACTTTATAGAATAAAGTGTGTGCACGCCGTAGTTTGTAACTGATTGACGTATTTTTCATGTTGTTGTGGTCTTCAGCCCTTAGACTGGTTTTATGTAGCTCTCCATGCTACTCTATCATGCCCAAGCTTCTTCATCTCCCAGTGCCTACTGCAACCTACATCCTTCTGTATCTGTTTAGTGTATTCATCTCTTGGTCTCCCTCTACGATTTTTACCCTCCACGCTGCCCTCCAATTCTAAATTGGTGATCCCTTGATGCCTCAGAACACGTCCTACCAGCCGATCTCTTCTTCTGGTCAAGTTGTGCCACAAACTTCTCTTCTCCCCAATCCTATTCAATACTTTGTCATTAGTTATGTGATCTACCCATCTGATCCTCAGCATTCTTCTGTAGCATCACATTTCGAAAGCTTCTATTCTCTTCTTGTCCAAACTATTTATCGTCCACGTTTCACTTCCATACGTGGCTACACTCCATACAAATACTTTCAGAAATGACTTCCTCACACTTAAATCAATACTCGAGGTTAACCAATTTCTCTTCTTCAGGAACGCCTTCCTTGCCATTGCCAGTCTACATTTTATATCCTCTCTACTTCGACCATCATCAGTTATTTTGCACCCCAAATAGCAAAACTCCTTTACTACTTTCCGTGTCTCATTTCCTAATCTAATTCCCTCAGCATCACCCGACTTAATTCGACTACATTCCATTACCTTCGTTTTGTTTTTGTTGATGTTCATCTTATATCCTCCTTTCAAGACACTGTCCATTCCATTTAACTGCTCTTCAAAGTCCTTTGCTGTCTGTGACAGGCCGGCCGCGGTGGTCTCGCGGTTCTAGGCGCGCAGTCCGGAACCGTGCGACTGCTACGGTCGCAGGTTCGAATCCTGCCTCGGGCATGGATGTGTGTGATGTCCTTAGGTTAGTTAGGTTTAAGTAGTTCTAAGTTCTAGAAGACTGATAACCACAGCAGTTGAGTCCCATAGTGCTCAGAGCCATTTTTATTGTCTGTGACAGAATTACAATGTCATCGGCGAACCTCAAAGTTTTTCTTTTCCATGGATTTTAATACCTACTCCGAATTTTTCTTTTCTTTCCTTTACTGCTTGCTCAATATACAGATTGAACAACATCGGTGATAGGCTACAACCCTGTCTCACTCCCTTCCCAACCACTGCTTCCCTTTCATGCCCCTCGACTCTTATAACTGCCATCTGGTTTCTGTACTAATTGTAAATAGCTTTTCGGTCCGTGTATTTTACCCCTGCCACCTTGAGATTTTGAAAGAGAGTATTCCAGTCAACATTATCAAAAGCTTTCTCTAAGTCTACAAATGCTAAGAACGTAGGTTTGTCTTTCCTTAATCTAGCTTCTAAGATAAGTCGTAGGGTCAGTGTTGTCTCACGTGTTCCACCATTTCTACGGAATCCAAACCGATCTTCCCCGAGGTTGGCTTCTACTAGTTTTTCCATTCGTCTGTAAAGAATTCGTGTCAGTATTTTGCAGCTGTGACTTATTAAACTGATAGTTAGGTAATTTTCACATCTGTCAACACCTGCTTTCTTTGGGATTGGAATTATTATATTCTTCTTGAAGTCTGTGGGTTTTTTCATATACATCAATAATAGTGACCCTATAGAAACGTAGATGTAAGAGTAGTTTTTGATGCAGGACATTCTGCCCATTTACTGTGGTATTGTTCATTCCATAATCAAAGAGCGATCAGATTTGATGATTGATAGAAGTTCTAAAATATATTGCAGATTTTGTGTCGAATGTTTAGGCAGCACAGACAGTGGGGGCAGGCTTTAAACGTAGGATTTACTGTCCCGTCTTGAGAGAAGGAGGACAAACACAGATTTGGGGAAAGAAATCTGCTGTTCCTTTTGAAGGGACTTGTAACAGCGTTTCCCTTGTGCCAGTCGAGAGAAACAAGGGAGAAAGTGAATCAGAGTGGCCTTTCATGGATCTGCTGTCCGACCGAATAGTAGTCGAGTGAAGGCCAGGGAGGTGGAGAGGTGCCTGCCGAATGAACAGGCGGGTACAGCTGGAAGCGGGCGAGCGTGCTCGGTGCCGGTACGTGCCGGCCTGCTGCTGCTGCTGCTGCTGCCGCCGCCGCCGCCGCCGCCGCCGCCGCCGCCGCCTAGAGGTGGGCGTGGCCGCCAGCGGCGACACGACCCAGGGCGCGCGCCGCTTGCGTCACTCCAGGTGGGGAGCTCAGAGGTGGCGCCGCGCCCTGCGCTGTACATCCACGTCTACACGATTACTCTGCAGTTCACATTTAAGTGCTTGGCAGAGGGTTCATCGAACCACAATCATACTATCTCTCTACCATTCCACTCCCGAACAGCGCGCGGGAGAAACGAACACCTAAACCTTTCTGTTGGAGCTCCGATTTCTTTTATTTTATTTTGATGATCGTTCCTACCTATGTAGGTTGGGCTCAACAAAATATTTTTGCATTCGGAAGAGAAAGTTGGTGACAAATTTCGTAAGTAGATCTTGCCGCGACGAAAAACGTCTTTGCTTTAATGACTTCCATCCCAACTCGCGTATCATATCTGCCACTCTCTCTCCCCTATTACGTGATAACACAAAACGAGCTGCCCTTTTTTTTGCACCCTTTCGATGTCCTCCGTCAATCCCACCTGGTAAGGATCCCACACGGCGGAGCAATATTCTAACAGAGGACGAACGAGTATAGTGTAAGCTGGGTCTTTAGTGGACTTGTTGCATCTTCTAAGTGTTCTGCGAATGAAACGCAACCTTTGGCTCGCCTTCCCCACATTATTAACTATGTGGTCTTTCCAACTGAAGTTGTTCGTAATTTTAACAGCCAGGTACTTAGTTGAATTGACAGCATTGAGAATTGTACTATTTATCGTGTAATCGAATTCAAACGGATTTCTTTTGGAACTCATGTGGATCACTTCACACTTTTCGTTATTTAGCGTCAACTGTCAACTGTCAACTGTCAACTGCCACCTGCCACCTGCCACACCAGCAATCTCTTCTAAATCGCTTTGCAACTGATACTGGTCTTCGGATGACCTTACTAGACGGTAAATTATAGCATCACCTGCGAACAACCTAAGAGAACTGCTCAGATTGTCACCCAGGTCATTTACATAAATCAGGAACAGCAGAGGTCCCAGGACGCTTCCCTGAGCAACACCTGATATCACGTCAGTTTTACATGATAATTCTATTGCTACGAACTGCGACCTTCCTGACAGGAAATCACGAATCCAGTCGCACAACTGAGACGATACACCATAGGCCCGCAGCTTGATTAGAAGTCGCTGGGGAGGAACGGTGTCAAAAGCTTTCCGGAAACCTAGTGTTAGCGTAGTTAGAATACACTCCACAATACGCTACCGGTAACTGGAGGCTGTTCAGGAGGCGACTCGTTAAACTGGTCCGTCAAAAGTGTGCTCTGCCGATTTGCGTGCATCAAATTGTGTCAGTTCGGTTACGTCACGCGTCAGGTTGACACGACGCTGACTGTGAAACTGCCACAGAATGCGAGGGAATCGTTTGGTGGCCCTGCTTGTCACCAGAATTCGGTGGCGGTCTGCAGCTGTGCATGTCTGGCGAGGGGAGGGGACAGATTACCTCCCGTGGTGCTCACCGTTCGCAGTGGCTATGTCAGTAGTCAGCAAAGCCCACATGTCCACTGTCGCTTTACCCATTTCCTATTCCAGTTTCCAAGGGGGCTCAGGGAGAAGCTCGAATCTAAGTTTATCCTCGTAGTTTTTTTCTCGGGATACGTGTGGAAGTAACCATTAGGTTGGTTCACCCTTCTAGATACACAGGCTCAGTGAAGCATCTCCCAATAGAGTCCCGCGAACATCTGCGTGACGCTTCTGCACTTACCAAACGGACCTGTGATAAAACGTGTTGCTCCTCTGTAAATCTCTCTTTTCTTGTAGAAGTCTTGTCCGGAGAAGCTACTCCAGTATCGGTCTAACGAACGTGTCGCGATTAAGCTGAACTTCCCGACGCTTTTTCCAGTCTCACTGTTTGAATCTGCCTTCACTTCATTCACTTCTATGTTGTCGCCGCGCTTGCAGTCCTCCTCGTGCACCGGATGTGACTTTCCAGTGGAGGCTCAGTAGTCGTGTAGTGCAACTAAACCATCGCAAGCTTTTCACCCTATTTATACACAATACGTTAGGGTCAACTTGCAAATTCTTAATCTAAGCATAGATTCTCTTCGCGTTTTCTTGTAATTGCTACCATTTTTTAGCTTTAGACTTCTCCAGGGTCAATGGATATAATTTCAAGCGTAAAGAAACAGCATTTTTAAGTTCAATGGCTTACAGCGTATTGCCGTTATAAAAGTTTCCTGTCAGTTCGTCACATGTTAGATGTGATCTTCTAGTATGTTCCTATTGCATTTTCAAGTATGATGAACCTTTCTTATAATAATACCAAATTGAACTTTACCCCATGGCAGGGGGAAATTGGGTATAAAGTGTGCTATTAAAGTACAACACAGTGAACGTCCCATTGTGCTACAATCACACGGGTCAGAGTAGGTCCATGAAACTCACGACAGATAGTACAAATACGTAAGTTTACAAAATGTTTAGTTAGAAACCAATAATGTCAGTTCCTTGAAAAACAGATGATTGTACTTCATGCGATTCGAGTTAATCTATCTTCCATTAAAATGAGGTGTAAAAAAACACTTTTACTATTTGTCCTAAATCAGTCCACTATATGTGATTTATTTCCGGGAAAATGTAGCAATGACGAACGCCCTTGCCTTTGGATAAAAACTTCATTGAATATTGGTTTGCCGCGCGGGATTAGCCGAGCGGTTTTGGGCGCTGCAGTCATGGACTGTGCGGCTGATCCTGGCGGAGGTTCGAGTCCTCCCTCGTGTGTGTGTGTGTGTGTGTGTGTGTGTGTGTGTGGGGGGGGGGGGGGGGTGCTTGTGTGCTTGTGTGCGTGTGTGTCCTTAGAATAATTTAGGTTAAGTAGTGTGTAAGCTTAGGGACTGATGACCTTAGCAGTTAAGTACCATAAGATTTCACACATATATTTGAACTTTTTTTTTTTTTAAATATTGGTTTCGCTAGTGGATATTGTGCTGTTGCTTGTCCCCTATACTGGTTCACTGTCTACCACATTCACTTTCGTAATGATCCTATTATTGTTTCTGAATTTCACCTAATTCCTGTAGTACAACCATGATTTTATTCTTGGTGTTCCGTCAGCAGTCCTGGCAAAGACCACCTTACTGTTTCGTGCGGAATGTCTGTTTTTTTATTACATTTCTGGCCCTCTCAAGATCACTCGAGTCATATGTGGATGTCCTCCTCTCGATATATCCACGTTGCATGATCTGGAAAGGAAAGCTAAGACTATTGTTCACCCTAATGTAAAATTATATCGAAATTACTAGACATTCATAAATTATGATGTACTAACAAGCTTTTAGTCGTTACAGTAGCATCATCCGCGAACAAATGGTTCAAATGGCTCTGAGCACTATGCGACTTAATTTCTGAGGTCATCGGTCGCCTAGAACTCAGAATTAATTAAAACTAACTAACCTAAGGACATCACACACATCCATGCCCGAGGCAGCATTCGAACCTGCGACCGTAGCGGTCGCTCGGCTCCAGACTGTAGCGCCTAGAACTCGCACGGCCACTCCGGCCGGCCATCCGAGGAGCTTCGGACGTTGTCTGCTGGGTCACCTGTTTTGCTATAGACAGAAATGAACTCTTAACACATTCTTGAGCTACGCCCGAAACTACTTTGATGATGGCGAAGATTTATATTAATGAAGAATGACAGGCATCGGTCTGTTTAATGCCTCCAGATGAATTTGATTGCGCGCCACATACTCCTGACAACATAACAATTTAGTTTCGAATTTTGTGATTTGAGACCACACGCACTAAATACCTTTACTGGTGTTGATGCCTATGAATGAATCCAGTTAATACATAGTTATTTAATGTACAGTGTCTGTTACTACGGAAGAACACACACCACGCAAATAATAATAATAATAATAATAATAATAATAATAATAATAATAATAATAATAATAATAATAAACAGGGACTGCGGATAGCTGGCGCGCGATGGAAGTGTGGCTCGGCCGTGAGGCGTATCGATATAGTCTGCGCAGTTGCGGTAAGTGGTTCCGCACCTGCCTCATAAGCAGGAGATCCCGGTCACGAATTTTCCTTCATCGCCGTTGATTCCACTTAATATCCCGCTGCTGCTGATAGTATTGCGAACAGTGCATTTTTATTGCAAGGTAGGAAGACAAATCGTTCAGTGTCACAATGGGATTCGCGGGGAATCACTTCATTAAATACACGCGCAGCAAGTGAGATGCGGTGCTTTTCGTAGGTCACATTAAATCGTTTTGACTGCAACACATATCAAAGTTAGTGTGCTATCGAGACGACGTAGCGGTCAGAGTACCTCGGTACGAGAAAATTCATTGTATTTCAAACGCTGTGTTCTAATTAATAATGGTTTAAGTATATAGGTACATTCAATCATGAATTCTTTTGTCCACGTGAACATTTTAGTTCCAAAAACAATCTTTACAAAGAAATGCAGCTGAATGGCATGTATCAGAATTTTTTTGTAGCTTTATACGCTGGTCGGGTTTGAAATACAACGTGCGTCATGTCATAAGAATAGTGCCATCGTGATTCAGTTTCTTCGCCCGAAGTAAACACCTTCCGTGGTTGCAGTCGTTGCTTAGGCTTCCCTGAGAATGTCGCTGCTGGCCGTGGCTGTGCGGCTCGTCACATTCGTGAGTTGGCGTCGGCCGTCGGCGAGGAGGCGGGTGAGAGTAGATTCATTGGCTGTGGCAGGCCACCGAGTCGAGTGCTTTCCCTGCCGAGGGCGGGAATGGCCGAGTGACGGATGTACCGGCGGCGACTCCGTCGGCAGGCAGGCAGATAGCACGCGACCATTGCGGTGCTGCGGCAGGCGTCGTACAGAGCGCGTCGCACGCTTACCCTCTGCCCTAAAGCGGCTGTGCAGCTGCTCGCCGCGGAAGAAAGAGCTGCAACACGGCTACGCTTTCCCAGCCCGGGAGCTGCTTCTGCAGCCATTGATACGTGTACTTTTCCCGGTGGTACCCGTTTAAGTAAGACGACCTGCCGCAAGATTCTCCATTTAAAACTGTCAGGTGCTAGAGACGCGTGGCAGGGTTGACGTTTGCGTCTGCTGCTGTACTTTCCGTCCCGTACGCCGTATTCTTGCGGCCGAAGTTATCTGGTATGTGGCGTGGCTGTTGTTTTCGCTAGGGGACACTCGGCAGATTTGTCACTAGCGCCCGATCTGATCCGATGTGTCGTGGCCCTAGTACTCTTCAGCTCGCCACGCCAGCCTCTGCTGCGAAAGTCTTGCTGTCTCTTAGTTACTACTGCACCGTCAGGCATTCGAACCTCCTAAATGTAGTCGAAACTTGGCCGCCACCTACAATTTTTATACCCGTCGCACTTCGCACTATTACCAAATAAATCGTTTCTTAAAACATAAAACAGCGATTCTAAGAACCTATCCCTTCTTACAATTATAAGCTATTTACGTATAAGAAAAGCAATACTACTAAAATAAACATTCAAAAAATAAAAGTTAAAACATAAATCTTAAAATTTGAGTCACATCAACCCTCTGTCCCTTCTTACAATGACTTGTCATAAAATTCCCCCCTATTTCGATTCTGTACGCAGCTAATCTAGACCATTCTCCTGGCGGTACAGTACTTCAAACGCTTCGATGATGTTCTTGTCTCAACCGTTAAAGGTCCACGTTTCAATTCCACGAAAGGATACACAAAACAAATATTACATCTCCTCTCCTTCACCGTCGCCAGTTGCATGTCACAGCTCAGCTACTATCGTACTTTCGGTGTCGTATTTCCTAATTTAATTCCATCATCTTTATTCTTGTTTTATTTTACTTCATGTCCATCTTATAAATACTAGATTGTGTTCATTCTTCCAATACACCCATACTCCACACACCTATTGTATATTTATTTCTTCTCACCTTTCTCATTGTCTTCTATTTCCCCCTCTATATACAAACAGAATGACATAGGGACAAGCAATGAGACCTAGTAAAAAGTGCAATAAAACATAAAAAGTACGCAAAATTGTAGAGGTAGAGAAACATGAAAAAGGCTCCTATAGATGTTACAGATGATTATTCTGGTTGAACCAATTTGAAATCAGGCTTCAGTTCTGTCGACACATGCAGCGAAAGCTTACGGACGGGTAAAAAAATCGCATCACTCTTTGTGCGTTGTCTTTCATAAGGCAGGATTGGGGACCTACTGCAAGACTGTGGAACGCAGTGGTGGGTCGTGTAGCTGGGCCAAAACGTGGTGCGTCCCAGGCCACTGTCCTGTCCAGCGGAGTGTTACGGCCACGTGGTGCTGACTCTGTGATGGTGGGAGCTAAGCCAGGGCCGTGTCACTGACCGAAGCTTGCGCCTTCTCCCTCCCTCCCTCCCTCCCTCCCTACCCGTAGCCATTTTTTTCTCCCATTGACATACAGCTCTTCACCTCAAAAGTGAGGGAATTACGCTTAGTGTGATGTGATGGCATACAGTGCCGCTACAAATATTGTGTAACTGACAATGACGACTTCCCTTTTATTCCCATGAACTCTGGTCTCAGCTGGATATCGGCCCTCTCTCCCAGATGCTGTAGGTGGAGCGTCTTGCATGGACTAAGACTGGTTTCTGTGAGGGCCCTCAAATCCATCTGGTGCTTATCTGATCCAGTGCGTTATAGGTTTCGCGCATCTCTTTATAGTAGGCAGTTTGTATCTTCGCTAAGTGGATACAGCCTCGGTGGAGTGTCCATCTAAAGCAAGTAAATAGTATTGGGTCCTTGGGAAAGTAAAGCATGATGATTTTATGTTTATATTTCCTCCAAATTTGTTTTAGTTGCAAGTAAGCAGTTGGAGATGGTACGCTGACTGTTAGAAGTGGGTGTTGTTCAGTGAAGTGGTAAGATCTTGCTGTTCCATCTTTCTCTGGTGACGATTGCGACCCTTTTCGCTGATGTAATGTGTAGTAGTGTCCTAGATTCACATCACAGTAGACGAATTAAAATGTTCTCGGAACCCCTAAAACGTGCCAGCTTTTATAGTTAGTGTTCCACATACCGTCTTGGGCTCGGGACGGTATGGACGCCTAGCGGCGTGACCAGTGTAAGTTTGGGTGGAGCGGCTGGTTCGGTGAGCGGCAGGTGCCTCTGGGTATTGTACAGTATAACGACGCAGCGGCCGTCGCTGCCCGCGCCCAGCAGGGACCAGTCGGTGGTCAGTCAGGGGAACCAGTTCCTGCCGCCGGTGCACCTCGCTGCTCGTCGCTGCACGGGACCGCGGACCGCGGACCGGGGTCTGGGCGCAGCCTCAGCCGAATCCCCACTGTCTGTGGGGTCGTCCCCGTCAACTGTTCGTAGAACAAGGTGCATCATCGGAGGAGGAGAGTATAACAGTTATTTGTATTTAATTAGCATATTGAAGAAGCAATGAAGGAAGTGTCTACACCACCACTCACGGATTTGGACTAAAAGGCGGGACCTGTGACCGTCGGACATGAGATCAACCTGTCGCCAAACCCTCCAGCCGTTCCTGCCAGTTAATGAATCCTGATGGTGCCGCTGCCTCTTTATTTAAGCTGTACCATTCTCAAAAATTGAAGTTCCCAGTCTCTGTGACAGCAGATCTGTCACTGATTTTCCAAATAGTGCACTCTCCACTGGAGAATGCAACACCGATTCAGATGATAAGGATCGATCAGTAGGATGTTGTTGTTGCTGTCGTCTTCAGTCCTGAGACTGGTTTGATGCAGCTCTCCATGCTACTCTATCCTGTGCAAGCTTCTTCATCTCCCAGTACCTACAGCAACCTACATCCCTCTGTATCTGTTTAGTGTATGCATCTCTTGGTCTGGCTCTACGATTTTTACCCTCCACGCTGCCCTCCAATACTAAATTGGTGATCCCTTGATGCCTCAGAACATGTCCTACGAACCGATCCCTTCTTCGAGTCAAGTTGTGCCACAAACTTCTCCCCAATTCTATTCAATACCTCCTCATTAGCTATGTGATCTACCCATCTAATCATCAGCATTCTTATGTGGCACCACATTTCGAAAGCTTCTATTCTCTTCTTGTCCAAACTATTTATCGCCCATGTTTCACTTCCATACATGGCTACACTCCATACAAATACTTTCAGAAACGACTTCCTGAGACTTAAATCTAAACTCGATGTTAACAAATTTCCCTTCTTCAGAAACGCTTTCCTTGCCGTTGCCAGTCTACATTTTATATCTCTCTACTTTGACCATCATCAGTTATTTTGCTACCCAAATAGCAAAACTCCTTTACCACTTTCCGTGTCTCGTTTCCTCATCTAATTCCCTCAGCATCACCCGACTTAATTCGACTATATTCCATTATCCTCGTTTTGCTTTTGATGATGTTCATCTAATACCCTCCTTTCAAGACACTATCCGTTCCGTTCAACTGCTCTTCCAAGTCCTTTGCTGTCTGTGACAGAATTACAACGTCATCGGCGAACCTCAAAGTTTTTATTTCTTCTCCCTGGATTTTAATACCTACTCCGAATTTTTCTTTTGTTTCCTTTAGTGCCTGCTCAATATACAGATTGAATAACATCGGGGAGAGGCTACAACCCTGGTTTACTCCCTTCCCAACCACTGCTTCCTTTTCATGTCCCTCGACCATTGTAACAGGAACCTGGTTTCTGTACAAATTGTAAATAGCCTTTCGGTCCCTGTATTTTACCCCTGCCAACTTTAGAATTTGAAAGAGAGTATTCCAGTCAACATTGTCAAAACTTTCTCTAAGGTTTGGCTTTCCTTATTCTTCCTTCTAATATAAGTCGTAGGGTCAGTATTGCCTCACGCGTTCCAGTGTTTCTACGGAATCCAAACTGATCTTCCCCGAGGCCCGCTTCTACTAGTTATTGCATTCGTCTGTAAAGAACTCGTGTTAGTATTTTGCAGCTGTGGCTTATTAAACTGATTGTTCGGTAATTTTCACATCTGTCAACACCTGCTTTCTTTGGGATTGTGATTATTATATTCTTCTTGAAGTTGGAAGGTATTTCGCCTTTTTCATACATCTTGCGCACCAGATGGCAGTTTTGGCAGGACTGGCTCTCCCAAGGCCGTCAGTAGTTCTAATGAAATGTTGTCTACTCCGGGGGCATTGTTTCGACTCAGGTGTGTCAGTTCTCTGTTAAACTCTTCACGCAGTATCGTATCTCCCATTTCATTTTCATCTACATCCTCTTCCATTTCCATAACATTGTCCTCAAGTACATCGCCCTTGTATAGACCCTCTATATACTCCTTCCACCTTTCTGTTTCCCGTCTTTGCTTAGAACTGGGTTTCGATCTGAGCTCTTGATGTTCATACAAGTGGTTCTCTCTTCTCCAAAGGTCTCTTTAATTTTCCTGTAGGCAGTATCTAACTTACCCATAGTGAGATAAGCCTCTACATCCTTACATTTGTCCTCTAGCCATCCCTGTTCAGCCATTTTGCACTTCCTGTCGATTTTATTTGTGAGACGTTTGTATTACTGCTTCATTTACTGCATTTTTATATTTTCTCCTTTCATCAATTAAATTCAGTATTTCTTCTGTTACCCAAGGATTTCTACTAGCCCTCTTCTTTTTACCTACTTGATCCTCTGCTGCCTTCACTACTTCATCCCTCAAAGCTATCCATTCTTCTACTGTGTTTCTTTCCCCCATTCCTGTCAATTTTTCCCTTATGCTCTCCCTGAAACTCTGTACAACCTCTGGTTCTTTCAGTTTATCCAGGTCCCATCTCTTTAAATTTTCACCTTTTTGCAGTTTCTTCAGTTTTAATCTACAGGTCATAACCAATAGATTGTAGTCAGATCCCACATCTACCCCTGGAAATGTCTTACAATTTAACACCTGGTTCTTAAATCTCTGTCTTACCATTATATAATCTATCTGATACCTTTTAGTATCTCCAGCGTTCCTCCATGTATACAACCTTCTTTCAGTAGGATACGATTACGAAATTTTATAAGTGATTACCAAAGATATTGTACTCTACGCTAAATGTATTATCAGAATGGAAAACACCCCTACCACAACACAAAAAAGGCAAATATGTCCTGGGTGGGGAACTAGCCTTCCAGCTTAGCTGGCAGCTAGAAAGACTTTTAAATCAAAGTATATTGACAAAGTGGCGCCTTTTTACTTGTTAATACCCATATCGTGTAGTATAATGCATAGTGTCAAATAAAGTAACACAATACATGATGTGATGTCTTATAACATGATACATGCCATCATGTCGTACAGTATGACACAACGTGTCATTAAGTTTAGGATGCATGCAGTCTCCCTCTCGGACGCTTCTTGTTTTATATGCATCCCTCTCTCTAGAGGCACATAAATTTTTATCTATTTGTTCTTATAGGCCTCATCACGCATGTAACAGGGCGTGCGTTCTTAGTACTCATTGTGATTCGAATTTGGGGTCAACTCGTAAAAAAGCGATTACGTGTCAAGATGTTATGATTTAAATGTCTATGAAACTCCCAGCTAAGTCAAGAAGCCAGTTGACTTCCTTTACATCCATACTCCGTCCAGGATATACGGACCTCTTTCTGTGCTACGATAGAAGGATTTTTCGTTTTAGTTGCCAACTTTTAATGTTTTCATTTTGGCATTAGACCGCCATAGCCTCTCAATCGATGTAGATTTTGGGCGACGACTGATCCGGCATAGGTTTTTTTCCTTGTCTTTAGAACCATGTTGCCTTTATCGTGACAACGGATAAAACTTTCACAGAACAACAGTATTTGTGTATCTTCTTACACAGTTTGAACGGATTTACAAAAATACAAACGGCGTGCGTAACAAAAAAAGAAAAAACTCGTGTGCTTTTTGCACCTAAAATCTGAAAGATACTATTTTTTTTGAAAGCGAGTTTTAAATTGTATCGTAAGACTGCATATTTTATTTATTTGTTTATCTTTAAACAGTTTCCGCGCATTTACTTGACGTAAGAAAGAATTTTACATGGTACATTGAGCTCGACGTTCAACCATCGTATCTCAACAACGGGTGAAGAGTATTGCTTAAAAAATTCATATAATCCATTTATCTAACTTTGTACAAAGTTTCAACAGATTCTTATAAGTTTTGAAAGTATGTGAGTGGCGCGCTTCAAAAACCTCCCAGAAAAACGTATTATTTTACATGTTTTCGCTTGTAAAACCCAAACGGAGCTAGATTTTCCCAACAGCTAAAACTTATCTCAGACCAAGATCTGATACGCCAGTGGACCAAATTTGAACAATCAGTCTCGCTCTCCATTCCGGAGTTGTTTAAGAGTGATTGTTTTTTCACGTACAATCCGAACGATTGTGATTGTACATGCAAATGGTGCCATTAGCTGAGCTTCAATTTCAGACGGATTAATATCTTTAGCGAAAGGAATTAATCGATTCGCACAATTTGCCTGCGCGCCATCTCCGGTTCGTTGTCCAACCCAGCAAGAGAGAGGTTCAAATTGCTACATGTATACAAATGTCCACTGGTCTGGCCTGAACAAAAAACTCTCTACCCCATGTTCCTGACTCAAATAGGGACCGAGCACCAAGGGCACCTCCCACTCCCCAACCTAGATTCTCGCGCGGTCATTTCATACATATTTGTAACGATCTGATTAAGAACTTAATTCAATAACGTATTACTGTAACATGTAATTAGTGTTAGGCATTAGACCCCAACTGGTGGATAAATATATTGCACAGTTGATTTTCAGTCAAAGGCATCCACATTGTTTTCAGGCAACTTCGACGTCATCTAATATCATTCCATTCAGTCGTAGATTCCATCCTGACCATAGCATAGAACTTTTGTGGTCCGCGTGCAGTTTATTCGGCTGTGTGCTCACGCCGAGTGCCTCCATTTCATCACCGCTACGGTCGCATTACGTTTTTGACTCCAGTCAGTTCTCTGATTCATTTATTAGTTTTATAATCCGCCTTGGTAATTTCTACATCCATGTTTCTATTGGCTGCCGAAGAGTAGAATGATTTGGGATTGGAAGTCTATACGCATCGATTGTAACGTTTCCAATTTCAACGTGTCGGAAGCTTAGTTTTGGAAACCTCATTCCGTTACCGAAAGCGCTCCACTCGGTTTTCTGCTCTTGTCTCCTGTCCCACCAGTCTTGTCTTAAAGTGGCCTGGACACCAAAGCTCAATTGGTTGCGTTTTTAGGTTCTGACTTTCGCATGTATGATACTCTGGAAGGAATAGCAATTTACATATCGTCCACTCACATGAAAGATAGGGAAAGATCTGCTTTTTCAAGAGAACGTTCAATTTCTGGGACAACAACAAAGAACACGACGTCCTTATGTATGTATACCCTAACAGAAGTGTTGTGTGTCAAAGCTTACTTAAGAAAAATTGCAGTACAAAAGTGAGAGTCCAGGCTACACAGCTACAATGATTGCTAGAAGAACTGTAGATATTCTTGCCTTGAATGACGAAATGGGCGACAGCTGTTCACCTCTCGTAGACGGCAAACCGTTGTTTGGCGAAAGAATAAACGGGATGGTGGAGACTGCATTAGAAGGCAGAAACTGTGATGACATTTCCATCCAATATGAGGCAATGTTTCCATACCTGTTCTTTGCAGCTCAGCATAATTTCCGCGTTTCCCCACGATTGTTAACTTTCCTCTCTTCCGTGTGCCTCCGTACGTGTTATTGACAGGCATCGTTGCATCACGTTAACGAAGAAGCTGGTACCTTTCGTTTAGCTCTGTTGCTCGCGCGAGTTTTCAAAAAGGGTGCGGGGCGTGTAGTGCCTTACGGTAGCCGCAGCAGCTGGAGAAGATGTTTCAGGAGGATCAACGTCCGCGAGCTGATAGTGGGGCGACTCGGCTGGTTTTCCTGGAACAACCTGCCGCCGTGTGGCTGGCCCCGGCCGCTGAGGCACGCGCCACTTGCGGAGTCCGGTTACCTGCCGCTACCGCCTGCTGGGAGCGTTGCCTCAGCCGCGAAACACTGCCGCTGCCGAAGTGTCAGACGTGGCTGAATTCAACGGCTTCCGTGGCGCGTTGATGACGAGTCTCTGCATCAGTGATTACTTTCTGCTCCGTAAGCACATCACCCCAAAGATGGCACTCGAAAGGAGTGAGATCGCGCGAGCGTGCAGGCCGTCGGTCGTACTAGAAATCGTCGTGTGCGTCTCGGGCAGTAAGAGCTCTATCATGCATAACTCATATGCTTCGTCTTATTTGCACGCCTGGCGCCGTTTTCGATGAAATCGATGCACCTCTAAGAAGTACGTGTGTACCCGTCAGACGGCGTTTCCCTCTGGAGTTTCCCAGTGTCATAGCGTAGTGCAGTAGTGTCTGTTACACTTTCCTAAAGGCGACAGCGGTCTCTTACGACCCCAGGAGCGCTTCTGTGGATACGTACCCTAGAACTGCTGGCTGTAGCGTCCTGTACTTAGTTTCCTTTACGGATGTGCCCCACATTCTATTAACTCTTAACAACAAATTGTAACAAAATGTCTTCCATTCGCCTTCCCAGCCACTGGCGTAAAGCGTTCGTCGCATATTGCATCGCTTCTTAGAACCACCTCAAAATATTTCAACGATGTGATCTGCCCCATAACTTGACCTGTGATCTCGTAATCGGATATTATCGTATTCCTTCTCTTTTTTATGGATATTATATTGCATATATCCCCATACACTGAGTTACCGCTCATTACACCCCGTGGAAATTTCGTTAGTCTTTCTGCAGTTCCTTTCAAAATGGTTCAAATGGCTCTGATCACTATGGGACTTAACATCTATGGTCATCAGTCCCCTAGAACTTAGAACTAGTTAAACCTAACTAACCTAAGGACGTCACACAACACCCAGTCATCACGAGGCAGAGAAAATCCCTGACCCCGCCGGGAATCGAACTCGGGAACCCGGGCGCTAGAACCGAGAACGCTACCGCACGACCACGAGCTGCGGACGCAGTTCCTTTCGATTGTCCGAGATAGTTTGCTGGAGACAACGTCGTGAGCGTGCTGTCTTACAGTGCTGCGGGTGCTACCTGACGGCTCGTTTAGAAGCACTGAGAACATAAGTGCTCGTCGTTACGCTTTCTTCGTGAACATGTGATCACACTTTCGTTCCTATAGAACATACAGTCGTTTAGATCGTTATCGGTTCTATTAGACAATTTTGTGTCGAAAGCCATTTGGAAAGGCGGTATATACTTTTTCCCTAGCAAATGTATAAGTAGAAACCTGTACTACCCAGACATGGTTTCTGTGAATCCTCTGTCTTTAAGAGGACTCGTATTTATTTATTTTGCTTGAACGTCATGATGTTGGAACTTGAAATTAGAAATCAGACCCTGCAAAAGATCGATGTTGCAAATATTGTTCCGTAAGTTTGGTTAATGAAAATGCAGATCTCTTAAAATGTAGGTAAACGTTGAGATAATGCGTGTAACATAGAGGGGGCGTATCCTATATGGTACGACTACTGGAGATCATTCTGAGCAAGCCTTGTTAAGTGGGACGACCATCCTGAAATCGGTATCTGGGGAGGCGGATGAATGTATCTTCGATTTTCTAGAAGGGTTCTGAGAAAATTAGCTACATCTGTAAACAAAATTTCGTATAAGATGCCAATGGTGCCAATTCTAGGATATTTCTGCATTTTTGACTGCTTATCAAGTAGGCACGACACCAGACCTCGAAAGAATTGAGACCCGAGCTAGTATGCCGGTATAACCCGGATGGCAGTGTAACATAAATCCTCGTCGAGCTTGAACGCGAAACAGTGGAAGAAAGGTAACACAATCCTCGCGAAACCTCGTGTAAATACAGATACGTGTACCCGAAGATGACTTGTGTGACCATTATGCTACCGCCAACATACTTCTCACATAGGGGCCACGACAGAAAGATGAAAAATACTACAGGCATACGGGCAGTCATTTTTCCCTCGCTCAGTACGCGAGTTAAATCGGAAAGAAAATCGAGAACATTGGAACGATGTATCCCCCGCCTACAGTCACTTGCGGAGTATTTAAGGCGATGTAGACACGGGTTGAACTTATTGCTTTATTTGTAAAGATGGGGTCACGCGGGGTATTCGCTGCTATTCTTCCTCAGTAGGAGAGCAGTATGTTCAACACTGCGATAGGAAAAAGTTGCTGTATACTAGTGTGACTTAGTACTGTATACTGATCACTACTTCCACCTACTTGTATATGGTATAGGTAAGATACTCTAAACTTGTACTTGTAAAATTTAACTATAGTCCACAAGAAGTTCGGTTCCAATTCCTTGTCCGCTATTCATTCTTTGTGTTTTTCGGTCCCGATTCATGGATCTGCTTCTGACACTCGTATTTCGAAACACAAACAAATAAACAAATACACAAAGGCAAGCGCGCGATGCTAAGGACATACATACGTTCCCATACACTACATTAACCAAACGCTACGGGATTCTTCAGCAGAAGACTCTATTCAGCATCACATATCGCAGAGAAGATGGCCTAGCTGGTTCTAGGCGCTTCAGTCCGGAACCGCGCTGCTGCTACGGTCGCAGGTTCGAATCCTGCCTCTGGCATGGATGTGTGTGACATACTTAGGTTAGTTAGATTTAAGTAGTTCTAAGGCTAGGGGAGCGATGGCCTGAAATATTAAATCTGCGAGAGCCATTTTGAAGATCGCCTAACATTAGAGAAGCTTTACACGACACTGCACGAAGCCTAATTTTTGAAGGCTCTTAATTTCAGCGTTGCGACTGATACACCACAGTCATTAACAGAATTCTTTAAGGTAGTGTTGAGGCGAAGTGTAAAAGTCAACAAACCTGAAGCCAGCGAAAATATTTCTAAATCTAATCAGAAGACTTTGATTATTACCTTTATTCAGGTAATTAGTTTAAATGTAATTTTTTATTTCTAGTTCTTTGCCGCGTCAATTTCATCATCTTATTGATTTTATTTGCTCTCATTTTTCTTCCTGCCATTCTTTTTTCGCTTGAAATCCGCCTGTGTTGCCTTTAAGCTGCAACCAAACGCCAACCAGAATTGCTGATCGCTTGGAAACGCGGCTACTAGTGGGAGGATAGTTTCAGGTAACCCGTGACAGCGAGAGTTACAGTTTGCTTCTAGCGCTGAAACTGATTTTTTAAATTATTTATTTTACCCTTCTTTTTGAGTTTGCTCGTAGAGATTAGCTTTCTGATCGCTGTGAACAAGAAGATTGATTTCGGTTCTGCCGCAGATTGTTGACCGCCGTTTTCTCGGTTACATTTCACATCACGAGGTTGTGGCTAGGTTAGGACAAGAGTTTAAATTCAGGGCTACAAATATCTCCCGCAGTTCGGACCTTGATCGTTAAAACCAGACGTCGACAGAGCGTCTTGCATTTCTGACATACCTCGCGGCGACCACTTCCAACATTGCTGTGTATGTACATGAACAGCATGTGTGAAACGACCACTACATTACTTCAGTGTCACACGATGAGCAAGCTGTTTCTTCCATTGGTGGCGGGCCCAAAGGCGCAGCTGTTGTTGGGGCAGGTATGATAATTGCTGCCCGCCAGGTGCTGGCTGTGCCGTGTGGGCAGCTGCCGCCAACAGGTGCTGCAGCAGCAGCAGGCAGCTGGCGGAACACATCACTGGCTCCCAGAGCTCTGACTGCCTCAAGGTAGCCGCCCGCTAGGCGCGCACCGAACCGAGTCCGGCGCGCGACGGCGGGCAGGCAACCCGGTCAGCTGTTTGTTCTGTACCCACATAAAGGAAGCCCACAAGATCACTCAACAAGGTTGCTGCGAACTTGACTTCCACCACGAGAATCATCTTAAAGAGCTTGCAGAATGCAATACTTACGGAATGCGTAAAAGCTACAGTTTTAAAAACATTTTGTTGCTGCAGATAAAAATATATTACCAAAAATCACGACACACTTCAAGCATGCCATTCGTTAAGTACCTCTGTGCGAAATTTAATAATGCAACACGACAGTGACAAAACAACTGTTCGATGTTGCCAGTTAAGGTCGAGCCGTACAGTCAATGATTATAAAATAATTTACTTTGTGTTTGCACAGTATGTCGATCTAAATCGACGTACACACTGCGCAAGCCAGCATATGGTGAATGACGGAGAGTACTTCGTACCACTGCAAGCAAGTACGATCCTCCAGCTTATCTAATCGTTCCTTCCAGGTCCCTATGCGAAATCTGCGATGTCAGCAATAGAATTGTACTGTAGTCAGACGGAAAAGCCGTTTCTCTTCTTTCTTTTTGCATGAAACACTACTGAGACAATTTAGACTCCGCAATACTCCCGTGTTGATTGAAAAGATCTAGCTGTACGACTCTGAATTGCTTCCATCTCTACCTTCAATCCGACCTGATGGGAATCGAACATAGGAGCGGTACTAAATAATGGGTCGCACTATTGTTCTACCAGGACACCCGCGATTGTTTAAAGAATCGAAATCCCACGTACATTCGTGTTGTTATTTTATCTGTGCGATAATATGTTTAATACGAGCCCTGTATTTCTCTTAAATAATGTAAGCGAAAAAATTGTCAGAAGAGAGTTCGCAATATATATAGTGACTGTGTATGTTTGGATGGATGTGTATATATATATATATATATATATATATATATATATATATATATATATATATATATATATATATATATATGAGAGACCAATCTCATTCCCTTGTAATATCTTGCTCCAAATCGCGTATATATATATATATATAATGTGTGTGTGTGAGAGACCAATCTCATTCCCTTGTAATATCTTGCTCCAAATCATTTTTTTTTTCAATCCTCTGCAATTAAGCTCTTGGTATCCTAATCATTCCAACTCCATGTCACACACTAACACTTCCCTTTCCCCTCTTCTCCTTCACCACACACAGTCTCAGTGTACTTTTCCGCAGATAGTCGACCCATCCTACGTGCACTGTCTCTCTTTCTTCCCGCACGCCTCACACTTCGCGTTTTGACGCAGTGAGAGCGTTCAGAACAGCCATCTGACGCCCGCCTTGTTTGTTTGTGCAGAGAAGAACGGGGTGCCGGACATGAAGACGCCCGTGGCGCGCAAGCCGGCGTCCCGACGCTCGGCGCCGGTCGCCACCCCCGCCAAACCGCAGCCTCTCAGGGGTGAGTACCGCCACCAGCTCTGCCGACGCTGCTGTAATATACTTCGTCTGTTTGCTTGGTAGTTCGTGCTATTGTTCTGCAGAATAACGACGTGCAACACAAGAACACTTGCCGTGCCATGGTGTGGAGGTGGATTTGAAAAATGATTCTACAAGATGGTTAAGAGTTCAGAGTCATCTGAACGTCAAAGTGAAACAGTAGCAGTTCATTGCGCTTTAGCATGTTGTGATGAAAATGAGAGGAAATATGTGAAATATGATACTGCTCGCCGTACTGGAGTCGGCGAAAGAAGTGGAGGAATTCTCACGACTCGCTAACATGTCATGTTAGGGCCGCTTTTGAAGGATCATGACTTGATACAGTGTTTATATGTTCTTTCGTTGAAGCTGCCAGTTTCGTCAGACCGACGATAGCCAGGACATGAGCCCTGCAGTTGTCTTTTCGTTATGGCTGAAAGTATGTCGTCGGATAAGTTGTGCTTTTAATAGAGTGAGACACAGCTACTGTGCCTAATCGTGATTTTTCAAAAAATATTTAAAATCTGTAACATATAGCCTCCTTAAAATAATTACATATAAGTGTAGCGTAATGGGCGAACAATACACACATTCTCTTACTTCTCTAATATTGGAATCAATTTTCGGCTTTGTGTTCGCTTCTGAAATAGTGTATCTGGATATATAGAACACTACTTTCCATGTAACGACATCCATCAGTTAGGATGTTGTTTGTGCCCGTTCTTTAGTTTCATTGCTATGAACCTTGTTTTGTTGCTGTGACTTTTCTTCGTGTGACGCCATTCCAGAGTAAATGCGAACATGTATCATCGCTGTCATATAGTTTGCATGTGACTTTCATCTTTTTCACTTGAACGAAAGTTTGTTACTTGCCTCAGCACCGTCAGATCGCCTCCATTAGACGTTAACTTGAATGTGGAACGTTGTTACTAACACTGCGACGTGTGCTGTCATGCAGCGACCCGTAGCGAAAACCAACTTGTTGAAACTCCGTAGCCCGCTCTACGACTGCGAGGCATTAATAGTCGCACACATCCTTTTAGTCTTCCTTGCCAATGGAAACAGATATACGGCAGTATCAGTTCTTTTCATGGTCTGAACGTCTGACTTGAAGAGTTGAGTGGCGCAAGATACATTGTGGAACATACATTCGGGAATATTAGTAACGTTCGTGGCATAAAACAATATTTACAATGTGCGAAGGGTCATAATCAATATGTTTTGATAAATTAGAACTTCCTTTCCATTGTTGACGCAATTATTTCCTAACGACAGCCCAGGTCCAAGTCCAAATCCTCTAAAAGACAAGTACATAAAGGAACTGTATAGTCAAACGTAGCCGGTATCGACATTAACAAGTAATTATTTTTTGGAATAATGACAAGAGGCGACGGAGGATAATCCACTACTGTTGCTTCAGTTTCGACTCGGTAGCGTCCTCGGTGACGTGGGGTTGACGGCTTGCTCGCAGACACGGGGTGCCTACGAGCAGTGTGTCCACATTGGGGTCACCTTCGGTTCGCCTCGGTTGGTTTGTTTGTCTCGTTGCCGTGAGAGACGACTCGGACGATCGACCTGCCCGCCTGTCGACCTAGAGCTGGCCGAGTTCCCCGTCAATACACACTCCAGATAGGAAATTTACTGCACCTACAACGTAATGCTTCAGCGAAAACTGTCGAGTTACACCAACACCGAAAGAGTTAGGTATTAATTGCAGTCCACATAGGTACAGTATGTTTCGATGTTTCATAAGGTTTTTCGTGTGTGTGTGTGTGTGTGTGCGCACGAAGCTGGATTGACGACTACATCTCTACAACTATGTTTTAACGACTGACTCAGAGCTGTCTGCATCGCATGCTTCGAGCTGTTGGCTTGGCTGCTTTCGCTATCGGGGTTGTAAGCAGACGTCAAAGCTATGATCATACGGAACGTGACAGCTGATGCTGACGAAGATCGGGGAGGGCCTTCGGCATCACAGCGGGGGATTTCCCGTTGCGACACGTTCCCGTGCTCGAACAAGGCATTAAATTGTCCCGGATGTCGCGAATGTGCTATGAAATGTTTACCAGTACTGTGCGGCATTGCTTAGACAGCTTCATAGCTTGAACCGAGGAGATGACGTATAGGGACACAACTTGCAAAGATGGAGTGCCGTAAGTTGCGATTTTTATATTACAAAAAGCGAACATGAAAATACGCTGTTTCAAGGCACCGACGTACCACATACGCACACACAAAAAACGCATAGTTATGGATATTGTTTGTCATAACGTCGGGAAACGGCACGTCAGCGTTGCTACCATGTCTGTAAGTACGAAGTCACACTAATACGACGGGGAGACAAACCTGTCACTCGACCTTGACGTCTAAGTAGACTGAAGATTTCAGTGTAGCTCGTATTTTATACGAACAGTTAAGCAGTGTGGCCTATTTCATCCATCATCAGACCAGCAAAGCCATAAGTCGGGTAGTAAACAAAACTAGATGCATTCAGTAGTCACTAATGAAAATGTTACTATTTAAAAGTTGCTACTAGCAAGAATGGAATTAGCGACACGGCAGTTAGACACAAGCGGCTCTATTAAAATGCTAGGAATGTTTCATATTTATCCTCGGTCTGCCGGAGTGGCCAAGCGCTTCTAGGCGCTACAGTCTGGAACGGCGCGACCGCTACGGTCGTAGGTTCGAATCCTGCTTCGGGCATGGATGTGTGTGATGTCCTTAGGTTAGTTAGGTTTAAGTAGTTAAGACCCATAGTGCTCAGAGCCATTTGAACAATTTATCCTCGCTGGATAATTTTTGCAGTCGATATTTTTTTCTCGAGTGTTACTGATAAATGCGTGATAGTACTTTAGGAAAGTGGTCTGAGCGCAGACGTTGAAATCGTACAAGTATTAAGCAATTCGAAGGACCGCACTGTGGATTACCCACCCCCGTCGGCGGGAACTGCCGTTTATATGTCCGGCCAGTCGTCCAGTTTAGGTTTCCCAAATACGAGGCCTATTTGGGAAAATCTCCGATCGGTCGCCGAATTAAAACTCCAGTGAAAATGCAGTGAAACTCGGCGCGGATGTGTTGGAGAGAGTCTCTCGCACGCTCGTCTATCGCCCCACGTCGCACTTTTCAGTTCCGAGCGCACAGTGAACACGTAAAGATACCTACAACAATAGTGCTCCCACCAAGAGTGAAGTCCTGCTGAGAGCCGCCTCCTGATTCATGCAGTCCACGTATCGTAACTGTCACACACTTCCGTCTTTATGACAATCCTCGACCACATGCTGCAGGTGGAACGACGATACTCTTGCGGCTTTCCCCATGCGAAGTGTTCGATGCCCCACCGTACAGCCCAGACTGGGCTCCCTCTGATTTTCATCTCTCTGTTCACATCAGCCGCTGGCCACGAGGACAGGATTTTGACACAGGCAACGCAGACCAGCGTAGGAAATTTGCAGAAGTCGCAGGCGGCTGTCTTCTATGACGGCATTGGACGGTTGGTGCCACGCTACGATGAATATTTCGGTGTAGGGAAGTAGCTGCAAGGTGTAGCTAAATGTGGCGAATAAAACATTTCTTATTCTCGCTGTGGTTTCCATTGCGTGACCCGTCGGAGGTCGGAAAAAAAGCCCTCCTATCTGTAAGACAAGAAGACGCGAAGGTTCGTTTGAGGACGACACGGGAGGCTTCTTTCTCTGTCCTCGCCCCTAAAGAGACCGCGTGGTTCGCCTCTAGTGAGGTGGTAGTCGAAAGGGTGGCAAACTCGTAGTCTATCTTTCGTCACCTGTCAAAAGTGCAGCGCGTGCTTACTCATCGCTGCGTCCGTATTCGGATGGAGTACGGTAACGGCGTCCGTGTAACGCTGGTAGCCGGACCGGGGCCCTGTCAGAAGCGGCGTGTGTACTGTGTGTGGTGCAGGCGCGGCCGCTCGGCTGCAGAGGAGAGGTGTGCAGTCAGGTGCCGGCAGCCAGCCAGCCAGCCAGCCAGCGAGCGCGGTCGGCAGACGCAGCGGCCGTAACGGTGCCCCAGCCATAGCCCGGAGCCTCTGGCCTCCATTCCCGGCGTGGGCGGACACCGCCTTCCCACGGGCGACGCCGCGGGACGCTCGGTCTGCCCTACTACTGCGGCGCCTTTCCAGGACACACCGCTCCCTCTCTCCTCTGGAGCTGCTACGTCTTCCGACAGCTACTGCCGCCTTCTCCTTTGATAACGATCATTCTTGAAAGTATTCACTCGTGAGCCATTAGTTGCAGGTATTAAAATTCACCTCTGATGCACTGTTTCTTCTTAATTCTCAAATTAACCCTACATCTTCAGGAATTTGACAAATAGCACAGCTGGTAAACAGTAAATCAGTGGCAGTTCAATATACAGAACTTCACCGTCAAGATCGAAAAAAGAAAATGTGAGAAACTGTGAAAGGAAATGGGCACTATAAAAATATACCACCTCAGGAAAACCACACCATATGGTAAAAAGCCATAAAATAAAAGCCCACTGATGATACTGCAACTGCCCTGAAACATGTTTGGGATAAAAAAAACAAAATTGTGTTTTGCTAAAGGCGGACTCCATTCAAAAACGTATGTAAATACCACCACATTAAATTTTGTTTTGGACAGCCCATGTATCAGTTCAAGTATGTCATTTTTGATTGGCACACACGCCTTTAATGTATTTATATTGGACTTACGTTGTCCTCCAGAAAACTGAACGAAAACGCGTTACGCATCGAATGCTTACATTTGTCAACGTGATTCAGTTCAATCAATTATTGACCGATAGTGCCGTAACGAGCCTCGATAAAAGCCATACACAGGCTGCCCCCTTCTAAGAGTCGTCAGGCGCATTTTCTCTGATGCTTTCGCAAAGTGTAATTGGAGCCAGCCCGAACAGATACTGCACGTCACGTCTTTCATGCGACTCCCAGCGTCGATGGAAAGCGTAGGTTTGTTTCACGTTCCAAAGAAAATATATTTCATTCTGAATTTTACGTGCTCATCCCACAGAGCGGTTCCAAATTACTGTAGTGATATACTTGTTTTATCGATGCGTATTGACAGTAGCAGTAAGACATGAGTAATAACCCACCAAGCATCAAAGCTGCTCAGCTGCTGCAGGAAGACGAGGTTATTCTTCGTGTTTCAGCGTCCCTGTTAACACACATCAATAAACCGAATATCGTACTCGACTAATTCGAAACGGCTCTGTCGAATATAACGTAAAACTCCGATTCAGGAAAGGATAGTTTGTAGCGGGAAACGCTTTCCGTCGAGGCACCGCATGAGAGAAGTAATGAGCAGAATTTGTCTGAGCTTACTGCAGCCTCACAGTGCGAGAACGAAATGGCAAATATTGGATAAAACGATAGAGAAAATGCACCTGAAGAGCTACAGCAGACATAGCTGGCATAAGCTCATTGGATTTGTTTTACCCATGTTTACGGATGCTGTGTTTCAGTGCTCATATCACTTGATAACGTCAAAGTCCACATTGTAATTGTCGGATGATCAATGTATATATGCAGTCACGTGGTACATGTGGTCATTAAAATACGACTCCTTTAAGCTGCACACAAACTTATTCTTTTTCTGTTAACGGTCGGGAACTAGTCATCATCGTGGAACTTGCTGTGGCATTAGCTGCGTCCAGGCAGGTAATATATACACTGCTCAGCAGCATCAATTTAGATTTGTCACAAGCGACTTGTAACACAACCGAATACGTTCATGGTAACAAGTTGACAGTATAATGTGGAATTGGCTGTTACTGTGTATTTACATGATCATTTTTCCAAGTTATTATGCAGCATAATTGGATAGTAGGGTGGCACTAATGAATGCCATTGGAAGATTTCCTAATGTGGCCTACTTTCTGCACATTGGCCAAAGAATAAGTATTTCTGCGACGCTTGCAGTTGAATATTACTCAGAAAAAGTAGTTAATGAAACTATGATGCGACAAACGTCCAAAAATGTCATTCTATATGTTGCGTGGTAGGTGCAATACTTTCCCATCACGGACCTCGTAACTGGAGGCTGGTAACCTATCTTATGACATGTATCTATACGTTTCACAGTCAGATTTTTGAAAACGGGCGATTTATATTTCTTCGTCGGTAGAGACACAGCCGTGTGTAACTTTTAATAATGCACATTCTGGAAGACGCGAATTTTATTCACTGTAAGATTTTCAGTTATCACCTCCAGAAGATAAATATATGTAATTTCCGTTTTGTTAGCACACGTATATGTATGCAGTTCCTGTCCACATTGAAATCGGCTCGCCACAGCACCGTATCATGCCGATGGGGTGAGACGAGGGGAAACGCTGCGACCTGCTCATAAGGTGCAGATGGGCAGCGGCTTTCTGCTTCGACTACCCTAGCGGCGTGCTACGCTTATGTGGCGGGAATATTTCAGTGCTTATTAGGGCAGCAGGCGTGCAACGACCAGACAACAAACAAATACGATTACGTAACTTTGTTTTTCCGACACTATTCCCAGAACTTGATGACTACCGTAGCTCTCACTGTGACGATGTTCTGATTCAAACGTCGACTGACGTTAATGTGCTAGGAAGTACTCAACGTCCACTGCCTGACAAAAGTGAAGCACCAATTTATTGGTATGATGTTGCAGCTTCCTCCTCCCCCCCCCCCCCCCCCCCCTCCCTTTTGTGGCGAGAATGGATGCAGTGATCCGGTTGGTAAGGGTATCATAAAGCCGTTATATACATTCCTCCTCTGAGGCAAGCTGTCGCAACTGGGCCTTGATTTCGTGGGTAATGCATCTGGAACTGAATTGACGTCAGAGTTTGTCCCATCCATCTCATGTTGGGGACATCCCATCCATCTTATATCGGGGACAGATCTAAAGTTCTTGCTGCCCAAGGGATTACCTTAACATCACCCAGACAGTTCATAGACACACGTGCCGTGTGCGGAGAACCGTTGTCCTGTTGTAAAATGGCACCACGATACTGTTTCGTGAGAGATAACACGTCAGGACCCAAGATGGTCGTGACATGCCTTTGTGCCGTCAGAGCTACCCCGATCACTACCCCCGTGATCCGAAGTGACACCAGTGGCTCCCCATACCATAGCGCCAGGAGTAATAGTGGTGTGCTTCCTCAAAATGTTGGAAGAATGGGACCTCTGCCGAGCTCGCCGCCATAATCGCCGGCGGCGTTCATCCGGGGTAGTGCAGAACCGCGATTCACCGCTGAACACAGTGCGACGCCGTTCATCAGCAGTCCACGGCACCGTTCCAGACGCAGCCGTTTGGGTTGCGGCGTTAACAGCAGACGACGCGTGGGATGGTATTTACGCACTCTGGCTGCTGTAGGGTGAGGTGCAGGCTAGAGGTTGAGGCTACGCAGGTAGAAAGTAAGGGGCCACGCGGAGTGGGCAGTGGCAGCGGCCGTATGCGCGTGGCGGCGTGTTGCGTGCGGAGCAGGACGCAGTGCGTGCCAGATCCGAGGCCGCGGTCGCAGCCGCGCGGGAATGCCGCCGCCTTATGTGGAACGCGGGCGCCCGCACCGCTTCCGCCCTCGGCGGCAGTGTGTGCACCGACTGCCTACAGTCCAACCATCCTCGCCGGTTAACTTCCTAACCTGGGATGCGGCAAAAAAGAACAACTTGAAGGTTCTTAACCGTACGTCACAACAGCCGCCTACGAGTAGTAGTCTTGTGGACTTTCAGAGCAGGGTATGACACACCAAGGATTGCAGGAATAACCGCACGGGTCTGGTCTTGAGTAATGTCAGATGAATGACATGTTGTAGTGTTGATGATCGCATCGACAACGAAGAAATTGAACAAAAGCTCTGGGTCAGTTTCACAAGTATGGGGCAGAGGAAGAGGGAAACTGCTTACTTTAGGAAGCGTAAAGGCATTCGCTATTAGTGATTTACGATACCACGGAAAAAGGAACACCATGGCCGGAAAAGAAATGGAAAGTGTCTCCTCAGTGCACTCGTTGTTAACTGAGGCTACTCTCACAAGTGGTAGCGGTTTCACGATGATTATGATCGGTTTGTGGGGCGCTCAACTGCGCGGTCGTTAGCGTCCGTACAAAGTCCCAATGTTTACGCAGTCCACGTTTTACACAGTCCAATCAGTCGCTGTCACGAATGATGACGATGAAATGATGAGGACGACGCAAACACCCTGTCCCCAGGCAGACAAAGTAGCGGTTTGATCAGTATGCTCCCAGATAACGGCAACGAAGGCCTCTGGCATGAATTTACAGATATTGAAATCGTTCTGGAATCGTCTTACCCATTATCGCTGGAGCGCTAAATTCATGGGGCTTTGTCGGCGCTAGCTGCAACGACCGCACATGTCAGTTGACAGAATCCTAAATAGGACTGTAGTCTGAAAACATACGCGTATTTAGTATTCCGCACTCGAGCACTTGTTTGAAATTGAATGCTATATTTCGGACCCTGTGTGTCCGTATTCATTGGTGCTAACATTTCTACGTCGTTTACATACCCGATCATCTGAATCATGTGACACAGTTCTCATCAATCCACCACTTTCCATATTCAAATATCGGTACTGAGCATACGATCAAGTGCATTTCACAAAAAGCTCTTGGACTCTCGTACATACTTTGCACGCAGTAACATTTGGTTTGGCATTTGGCAAGAAAGAAAAGCGGAACTTAAAACAGTTGTAGCCTTAGTATCGTTACACATAGTAAGTGAACCACAGATTTTTTTTTTTAAGTAAGCTGCTTCACCTAATTGTAGCCTGTCGAAGCAGGAAGTTAGATTATGTCGTTTGACACATGCATTTTTGCACATAAAACATTAATTCTGTAATTGAAACTTGTACAGAAAAAGGATTCTCGAATCGTGTTCCTCAGGTTTAATACTGTCGCTTGATACATTTGATGATGTCAGGCTTAATTTTTATTTTCATAATTTTTATGGTAGATATTTTTCTTACACTAGACTCCCATAACCCGCTTAAATTAGTATCTTACTAACCCGAGTCACAGGAATAAAACCCCTGCATTCTTTGTGACGAACTCCCTTTTTATTATTAATTTCAGAATTATGCGGTAACTTATCCCTTAGGAAAAAGTAACAGTATAAAAGGTGTTTATTAACTGTTGAATCATGTCGCCGTTGTGGCACTTGAGCAGGTACGTCACCAACCACATCTATGCAAAGAATCTGTCTCAAATGAAGCCAGGAGTTCAACGCTGAGACACGGTGTTAGTAAGCGCTGTACGACAGCAGCCGACAGTGTTCCCGTAGGACAGTTAGGTAGGTCGATAACAGTGATAACAGCACTGTTGAAATTATCGTTCACATTCAGCGCTGTCGTTATTGTTTTATTCTGAAGTACAGAACTCTCACAAATTTTGCAAAGTCCCGTATTTATTCCATTCGACGGCCGTATTAGAAGACAAGACAGAACCTTACGACTTGTACCTCTAGGACAGGCATCAGTGTCAAATAGCAGTAGATAATTATTGTAGCCACGAAAGTCGGGGATTTGAGTGTGAAGTTGTTAACATAAAAGGCTACTGACAATTATTGTCAAAGAAGCTACATCGATAGCGACTATTTTTAAATGAAGTTGGTACAGTAATTCATCAGGATCACAACTACTAGAATAACGACTGTTTAAAACGTAGTTCGGTATATTTTTGCGCTCGTTTAACTGTGTCTCGATGTCGCCATTGTCTCCTATCTTTGCCGTACTTGGATCAAGGCCGGCTCCTTCGAACGCTTAAGGAGCTGAAAGCAGGTAATGCTCACAAACTACTTCGGCGTGCAGAGGGGACACAGTTGTACGTTGTTCGCTAAATCAGTTACTTGTTTCTGCAGCAGGCTTTCTTTACTGTCTCCGGAAAATTTATCTTGAATCTTTTAATAACGGGCCAATCCAGTCCTCCTTTCCTCTCAAGCCATAGGTCGTCAAAGGTAAATCTCGTGGAGCAGTTGGGACATGGTAGATGTTCTACGTCCTGTACTTGCCTACAGTCGCGCTTTTATTCTAATGCGATTCAGTGTTCTCTAAATCTTCCAACTTCATGCATTGTCGCTGAACATCTCCTGTAAGGCGAAGAATCTGTTGGGGGGGGGGATTTAAATCTACTAAGTCCGCGTCAGTCGCCGCGCATGGAGTGACGCTGATCGAAAATATTATTTTGTACAATCATGTGCAATTCTTCTGCACTCAGAATCTGAAAACTCGGCTGCTTTATATATAGCTTTCAGAGTGTTTTGGTTTCATGCTTCCTGTTGTTAGCCTGCATGTGTCATTTAGATTAGTATGGACTTTCTTTGTATGTTCGGATATGCACCGTTTTGTGCGTGCATATTCCGCTGTAGAAAAGCAAAGTCCTTGGGCAGTTGTCCTTAATGCAGTTTGTCTGGCTTCCCATTTACTATTCATTTGTTCCTTAAATATGACGATCCTGGCGCCAATCCTTTGGCGGATCTTTTCGCGGTGGAATTTGCATGTCAGTGCTGTGCAGTCGAATCAGCAGGGTTTACAGTGTTGCTGCTTAATTATAGGCTGTGTAAAATAAGTCGACGGTAAGTTGGTGTATATGTCTGTATGTTAGTGGGTTGGCGTGAACTTCGGAGTGTCAGCTGTATTTTTTCTTTGAATAAACACTGTGGTCGAGCCACGAGGTGTCCGCTATTGCAGGGCCGGAGAAGGAAGTCCTCTGTGCGCATGCGCAACACTAGAACAGTAATAGCTAAGTGCTAGCGACAAATACCAGCCCATCTCGCTGTTAGGCGGTAATCTAGTCCACGCTGTGGCGTCGGCACCAGATTACGTGGCCACGAATTGTTTACTCGTCCTGGGGACGCTTGTAGTGTTTGGAAAGACATTGCAAAAAGTAGATTACTGGAACCTGACGAGATTACTGGTACAGGTGACGTAAAGCGATTGAAGACGTACCTCCAAATATTCCATACAGACATTGCTGTAGTTGACAACGCTCCACACCGCACGGTTCGAAGAAATGAAACTCCCATCCTTGTTTTCCTCAAAGAAAATAATTTGTCGTTGTAGTTGTAAACAATGCAGCAGTGATAAGAAGAGATGACAGAGAAAGAAATTCTAAAGGCATCCTAAGCACGTGTGCACTTTGGACTGTACTTTTCAGCAAGAACTCAACAAAGAAGAGCCAAATGGCGTTGTGTTTAGCACACTGGACTCACTTAAAATCCGTATGTGTTTCTTCCGTGGCTTCCCTAAAGTGCTTGAAGTAAATGTAGGAACGTGTTTTTTTTCAGCTATCAGACTCTCTCTCTCTCTCTCTCTCTCTCTCTCTCTCTCTCTCTCTCTCTCTCTCTCTCATCTCGTCGATAGCGGGACGTTAAACCCTGAAGTTCATTGCTGAAAAATTGGATAGTTCCTGTCCTACATCACTCTGAGCTTAGTCCAGTAACAATTATTTGCAATATAACCATACGAGAGAGAGTATCAGAAAAAATGTCAACAACCTTTTGTTGAATATTGGATTGTTAAACGAATTAGACCTGAAAGTAGCGATGAGGAAACATTCCAGGACACCGATGTTTCATCCAGAGAAAACGAACATCGATACGGCAACGATCTATCGATGCAGCTGACAGAATCACGGTTTACAGACATAGACAATTCTAGATTCCGTGATGCACTCAGTAGCAAGCGTTAATGATTGTTCGAGGATCAGTCCCATTTCTTACAAGAATGCGATGTCTACACTAATCTTTGTGAACCTCCAGTTAAATTTAGAATCTGTTTATTGTAGTACACTTTAAGGTACCGACCTAACACCGGTCGAAAATCGCGTAGGTTTTCTTTGTAAGTTGCAATTTTTTCGGCACAGGTCGACATCATGTGTGTTTCAGACAACCGATAATTATCTCAAGAGTCTGGTTCGTAAAATTATTCAAGCATTTTCAAAATTTTTCACGTTTTTGCCATCTTAACCATTAGAATCGAAATGAATACAGTACATACGGTGCATCACGTCAAGAATATTACCTGTTTTACCACTAACAACAACTCGACTAACCTTGGCGTGATATACCCTTTATTTGTTGCATTCACTGAGTTTGCAGGATATGGTGGTAGCCGGAATGCTTAAAATGCCACACGATCCTCCAACTAAAATGCGATTTCGTGGGAATATATATGCGATACCTCAAGTATTCTCTTCCTTGTCCAAGAAAAAGGCTCGCACAGTCATTTAGTAAGTTGCTCTTTTTTTAGAAAAGCTACAGTGTCCTCGATAATCGTTTTATTTTTGCCATCATTACTGTTCTATTTAGTATAGATTCGGGAGGTGGCAGTGAAAATTTCTAAAGGCTGTATCCAGGAGGAGGAGGAGGAGATTAGTGTTTAACGTCCCGTCGACAACGAGGTCATTAGAGACGGAGCGGAAGCTCGGGTGAGGGAAGGATGGGGAAGGAAATCGGCCGTGCCCTTTCAAAGGAACCATCCCGGCGTTTGCCTGAAGCGATTTAGGGAAATCACGGAAAACCTAAATCAGGATGGCCGGAGACGGGATTGAACCGTCGTCCTCCCGAATGCGAGTCCAGTGTGCTAACCACTGCGCCACCTCGCTCGGCTGTATCCAGTTATTGTTGATTCTATAATAAGCAGCGAGAGCTAGTGAAATAATTGGCGCAATATTGGTGACCCAATAATCAAAGACAGTAGTTGGGGAAGAAGAAACAATGTTTGTGTAAAAGTGACCTGCACACCCCATACTATTACGATCTGCGGACGCAGATCAGCCAGAAATCTGTTAAAGTGCGCAATGAGCGATCGAACAACTTAGCAGCTTAACTAATATTTGCGTGTTCTGGAGAGGAGATAAACTTGTTGGGCGAAGATTAGTAGCAGCCAGTTGCGGTATTGTTCGCCGAAATAATAATTAATGTAAGCGGCAAGGTTCCCGTTCCAACTGTTCACGTTTTCGGCACCCAAATTTCAGACTCGTGTAGCTGTCGCATGACGCCTGCACGGTCGCTAAGGTGCTGACAGGCGTGCTTTGCGGGATAGTCCGTCACACACTCACAGGGGCGACTCAAGCCATTCAACGTGTTTTTTTTCAACCGTACTACGCGTCATAAGCGCGCGGATGTGTGTGTGTGTGTGTTTTCAGAGATAAACAGCGACAGAGCGGAGTGACACAGTGGTAACACAAAGGACTTTATGTAGAAAGACGACAGTTGAAATCCCAGTCTAGATATAGACGTTCCGGTTTTCCACGATTCCCTAAACCATTTCGGAAAAGACCCAACTGGTTTCCTTCTTCAATCCGAGCTTCTGGTGCTTCTCTAATGACCGCTTCGTCTGCGAGACGGTACACAGTAATCGCCCGTCTTCTTACAGTGACTGATTTGCAGCAGACTGCTTACGTACACTCGAGAAAATTAACGCGTCTTAAGTCTTCTTTCTGGTTGAGTGATTCGGTTGCTAACTTCAGTAATCCATCATATTTGGAGAAAGCCTCAGAGAGGGAAAAAGAAATTTGTAAACGCTTGAAATTATAAGATCTTCCCAAATTGGGCTTGTCATGCCGCTGACCGCGGCACAGCGCCCTAGGCGGATAGAGTAAGATACCGAACATTAACCGCCGGCTGGCGCCAGTGGGTACTCATTTGGGGGCGATTATTTTCTCTTTCACCGCGTCGAAAGGAAAGTGGTTTCCGCAGGCCAACATTTCCCTGATAGCCGGTGAAACCTGTTCTGTTCTCTTCCGTAGCCTCCCGCGATTACCGACCGGATAGGAAGCGTTATTCATACGTGTGCGCGTAATGGATGTGCGAGAGATACGTAACAGCGTTGCTAATGCGAGCTACTCTCGTGACACTCGCTCCTGTTGTCCTGCATTTGTCGGCCCTTGTTTGGCGGCTCCTGTGGGGGAATACTAAAATTTCATGCTGCCGCCCGAGCACGGCAAGCGAAATTCTCAGCTCAAAAAATGGTTCAAATGGCTCTGAGCACTATGGGACTTAACATCTATGGTCATCAGTCCCCTAGAACCTAACTAACCTAAGGACAACACACAACACCCAGCCATCACGAACCAGAGAAAATCCCTGACCCCGCCGGGAATCGAACCCGGGAACCCGGGCGCGGAAAGCGAGAACGCTACCGCACCACCACGAGATGCGGGCTTCTCAGCTCATGTTGTGCAGGTAGCTTTATCTACAGATGTCACTTACGATTGTGTCAGTTAAGTACAAAGTATCTGGAAAGGAAGATGGCACGTGTTACAATAATACATTGTACGGGAGTTACTTCGAAAGCGGAGCTACTTTTTCTGAAACATGGGGGGAAAAAAATCAGAATTTACTGTGTGCAGTTTTCATGCTGCTTTTAGGTGATACAGATACACAGCGGATATTAATCTTCCAATATACTAGAGAGGTGATTAATGTAAGATATCGAAGATGGATGATCATAGTGCGTCTGGGATGTCAGGCTGGAACGTGACCTACTGAGAAAATGGTGCACACGTTATGGTCAGGTTCGTGTGAATTTCCCTATACAGAGTGCGCTTATGGAAATAAGTGCGTGTATTTTTCTCTCTCTCTCTCTCTCTCTCTCTCTCTCTCTCTCTCTCTCTCGCGGTGTGTTGATTCGTATTACATTTGAGGACGAGAATGAAAGATTATTATTGCAAGATAGGCATGAAGTGTCGTTCGATTTGATAGTGGGAGGTTGAGAACATTGTTAAACTTGCGATGTAGCTGAAAACACTCAAAAGCTAAAAGCCTCATTAAAAAAAGTTTTTATTTTCGTAGAGCAGCCGCAAGTGTACATGTCCATTTTTACAAAATGAAGAAAAACACAAGAATCAAATGTTACTGTTTATGACAGGCTTCTGAATGAAATAATTTCATTTTATGGCATACATCTTAATGATGGAAACAATATGTTACAACTATGGATAAGCACTCATGACGGCAAACAGGACTTGGCATTACTCACTTAAAACGTGAAAGAACTAAGATTGTCTTCCGCCCTCTATAGTCTGAATAAAAGTTCAGTGTACCACTTTATAAAATAGGAACCCAAGAAGTTAAAAAACGAAAAAAGTCATTAGGAAACGACTATCCGCTGAATTACGGAACGCCTAAGAAATCTTACAAAGTGGAGAAGGAAAGCACAGCGTGAGAGACGCTTACGAAGAATCCCGCCAGCAACCACCGTCTCGCTCGTCTGGCCATACTAACAGGAAAACTGTAAACAGCTGACGCGAGAGGCTAGTGGGAGCACGCACCACACGTGACGCACACACAGTGTTTACACGCAACTGTGGTAGGTGGAAGTATAAATACTCTCAACATCAGAGAGGAAGAGAACCTGTACGTGTAGATATAAAACAGAAACCGCCACATTAACCAGTTTTATAGAAACAAAATGATACCAGTTAAAATTATATTTGTAAGAGGAAATGTTGCAAACACGCACAAAACATTGAAAAGACCTAACTTACTCGGTGACTTGAAATATGCCGTAATTAGCTAAAATGTTACTGTTGTATGAATTAGTATGTTCGTTAAGTTTCACTGGGATGAAAGGGGAGACTTATTAAAGTTTCTATCCCTTCAAGTGGATTAAGTACGGACCCTTACCTACAATGTGCAAAACTAATAGATTATCGTTACCTTGTTGCATCTCAAGATGCGCGGTCAAAGGTGACGTGGAATTAGCGACGCCTTTATTTTCTTCAAATGTGTTATGAAAGTATCGTCCCGTTGGAACAACGTATCTGCTATTACACATCTGCCCTGCATTATAGTCAGTACGATATACACCAGAATTGGAAAGCGAACCTTTCTTATATATTTCACGATTTAGTTCTAATAGTTCAAATGGCTCTGAGCACTATGCGACTTAACTTCTGAGGTCATCAGTCGTCTAGAACTTAGAACTAATTAAACCTAACTAACCTAAAGACATCACACACATCCATGCCCGAGGCAGGATTCGAACCTGCGACCCTAGCAGGGGCCCGGTTCCAGACTGTATCGCCTGGAACCGCACGGCCACTCCGGGCGGCACACGATTTAGTAGCCTAAACTTTTCGATACAAAATAAGCCAAAACAATATTAGGTGTCAGAAGTTTTCTTACAATCTTGTCGGATACATGACCATGATACGGTAGCCTAGAGAACCATTATTGCTCTTCCGTTTACCTGAAGCGAGATTGGGGTGTTACGGGTACTTTCACTCGTATTCTCTTACTCAACTTGTCATTCAGAGTTGCAGAGTAACCATTCAGCAACCGATTCCCTATCATATGCCTCAGACGTCAGCGAAAAATTTAACCTCCTTTTTGAGCCCCCAACCCTTTTCCCCCCACCCCCCCACCCCCTCTCACCGCTTTCCATGAACAAGAAGTTGTTCCAAAACTGTAACTGCCTGAAAGCAACAGCTAGCAGTAGTTACCAGGAGGAAATAAGAGACGTTAATAGGTAGTTCCTTTACACTGGTCAAGAATTAATAGAAACCTATTACTAGAGAGGTGCGTTTTAACTATCCCTTTAACTATCCCTTCAACTATCCCTTTAACTAGGACCGGCATTGTCGAGGTATGAGTTTGGTAGCCCAGTCGTGCGTATATGAGAACCAGCAGGCATGTCGGAGATAAACCAGAGAAACATTAGGAGAATGACGATGGAGCTCTTGGCACGCAGCACACATTATGGGGACCAGAAGAGAGCCGCTTTAGGCGCCAACATCGAAGCTCTGGCTGCTACTGTCTGTCTGTCTATATTCGAATCCCGCTCCAGCTACTGCCGGGTCTGGGTGTTGATGAGTCCTCTCCATTTGGCTCGCTCCTCTCACCACTTTTCTTCCTCCACTTGCTGCCAGGTCACACCTCTCTTTTCTACAGATATTCTCACTCCCAATTTCCACCGTGTTCTTGGGCGTCCTCTAGGTCTTTTCCCATCCATCTTTAGTTCTTCCATAATTTTGGGGAGAGTCTGCCTATGCATGACCTTAACATGCCCATACCATCTTAATCTCTCTCTTTCAATTTCTTCTCTGCTACTGTAGGTCACGTTAAAGTAAACAGCCGTCTGCGAGTGGGCGAGATCGCAGTCTTCAGGCTTTGTTTCTGTTTTACAAGTGCACTTTGATCACTTTGGTGTTTACTTCGAAAGAGAACGGTGGTAACACTACAGATCAGATGACAGGTTTCTAGAAAATTTCTCATGAGTCATCAGGTTTCTTAGCAAAGACTTTTCCATTAGTAGTTCGCTGCCTCATACCAGTCCGCCGCGGCACTGTAGGAAATACGCAGTTGTGCAGCTTTGAGAGCCGTATATTACCGCTAGCCGCGTCAGACACGACGCAAAAAGTCTTTTCAAAGCGCGTGTACATATCGAAGTAATGCCTCATTATTAGTGCTAGGCAGCCTGTATCAACTGTCCCACGGTGCAGGAATTAGAACGCGGAACGAAAACTTCGGTTAGTGAAGCGAGCAAAATATTCCAGCCGACTCTGCGGCGGCGCCTTTGAAGTGCGGGTGGTGAAGGCGGGCTGCTGTGTGGTCGGGAGCGCTGACCTGCGACGTGGCCTGGAAAGGCAGCCAGCCGACGAGCCAAGTCTGCGCGGGCCGTGAGCTCGCCGCACGTCACACAGGCCGTCTGTCTCACTCAGCCCGCCGCCTATCACATACATCTCTATATATAATCTCCCCTAATATTTCTCGTGCCTTTGCTTACAACGTACTTCATAACGGAGGTTCCTCAGCACTCCGATCCTTAACGATTCTGCTGTCCACAGGGAAATTTGGTAACTGGGTGATTGTAGAGAAAGTCGTACAGCTTACATTTGGAGTCCAGAAAGATAACCCTCACTAAATATGTGTAAAACCAAGATAATAAAGAAAGCCATGTTTTTTTACTTGTTACAAATCTGGCACTTATCACTGTGACGTACTGCAGACTTGGTCAACGTTACGCATTGTACCTGTACTTACAGTTACAGGGAATGCCACGAGGAATGGTCAGTATTCAGGGACATGACAGAAACGATTATTCGAAGCAAAAAGTCTAATTAACGTGGGCTCAGAATGCATACCGTTAGATCTATAAACACTTCTTCAGTAGTAGTAGTAGTAGTGTGTTTCACAGTAGAGGAGATGAAAAAGTACTCATAGCTCTGAAGGCTTTTGAACCCCTGTTTACCAGACTTTCTGCTTCGAATGCTTGTTCCTGTCATATCCCTAAATATCGACCACTCCTCCCGGGACACCCTATATTTTCACCCGATTGTGGCTATAACCGAATCGCGCCGTGATTCATAATAAACACGCAGCGATTTAGGCAAATTATAAGTGCGATGGTAAGTTAGCCTCAAGGGAAATTTTAAAACTTCTCTTCCAAATTTCAACACATTTGTTCTGTAGTCCTCTGTTTTGTATTTGCCAGTAGAAAACTAATATTTCTACAACGAACAGTTATGCCACCTGTAGAAGTAAATGAATAGACGGAAGAATTACAGATTAGAAGTTATTGGCATATACGATGTGAGAATGGAAGGGAAAGGTGTGTTCTGTGTAAAAAAACTAAGGTCATTAATTTGATCGTGTCTACAGAACGAAAACCACAGGTGTTCGCATTTATGAGAAAATGATCCGTTACGTGCATATTTCTGGTATTAGGTACATATTATTCACAAAATTGGAATATTGAATTACCTGTGTGCAACGAACTATTAACACATTGCTGACGGATCCCGAGTTTATTCGTGTTTCGGACGCAATCTGTTGTAGACATATCTTGAGATAACTAGTGTTTTTTATATGCTGTCTGTAGATGACATTTGCGGTGTTTTTTTTTTTTAAATGCACCGTCTATTTTGGTGTTTACTTCTTGGTTGTTCTTCTTATTACAGAAGGTTATTCCACCAGCCACACAAAAATTACTAGATTCAACGGAATTAACCCCATCTTCAGATCATTTCTCCAGTTTATTTCGTCGTCTGTTCACATTAATTGAACACAATTGTGATGTATATAAGGGATACAATTATCTAAAAACGTCAAACCCACATAAAATGCATGCAAATTCGAAGTAAACATCCCTTATAGAGACAGCATTCCATAATATTGTCTCTCGTCATACAATGAGAAAATAGCTGTGCGAGCAGTGCACATATAGTTACAGATGAAATGCAGAAGACATGTGTAAAATGTTTTCATGTTCCGTCCTTGGTGACTACTGACAGGAAACTGTTATGAGGCAATCAACGGTACACATCTTGTTTTGAGGCGCCAACAGATGGCATAATTCTTTTACACCCTAATATCACATCTTCGAAATACAGTGCAAAGAATTATATGTTTATATGGAAAACCGGATGTATATACTTTGTTTTCCAAATATATGCGTCAAAACACTATTGCAAAATATTAGTGTCTCTTACATCAGTATTATCGTCATTCTGTGGTAAACGAATACCGTTACAATAATAAATTCTTGGATATAGAGATTAAAAATATAAAACGGTGCTGTGTGGCATTACTACATGCAGGTGTAAGAGTCTCGTATGGATTGGCCCTGTAATAATAAAAAAAATCTTGTCAAAATGATCTAAAGTTGGGGGATTTAATTTTGCTGCAACCAGTAATCATTGCGTGTTTTTGTGCAAACTAGGCGAATATACGTGCGTAATAACAATAACAACCGTGTTTAGATTCTGAGATCCGCTACAATACAGCTGTAAATGTCAGGTAATCTACTAGTGTGTCAGACTTGATTGCCTTCGTGTACTTTTTGCTTCTTTAATACTTTGATTATGTTTTGATATTTCAGATAGTTACTATTTTTGTCTTGAAATTGCTCCTGTTTTTAGAGATGGTCCTGTTCAGAAAACGGAAAGGGAAGAACAGTTCAGAAGTATTTCCTGAGGTTTTTCGCAATGATTATTGCCGTGTTCGTAGTGAGAATAAAAGATGACTGAATGATTGTTTTGATGGTTCTGAGGACAGTTGCACTGACGGTGGCATCATTAGACATGTAAGGAAGCGTAATATGGAAATATTTTCAAGTAATTTCGACAGTAACGAAGAAGGTGGTTCTGTTCTTGTAAGTGATTAGTTTTGTCCTAATGCTGACCCTTTCGAGATGGCGCCCCAGTCGCACTGGCTATACCAGTGCTCGAGTGAGGTTCGAGTACCGTCTCGAATGTGTCAGCTGTGGCAGTACCAGTTGGCTTCTGTGGAAACGGAACGCAGATCACGACATCCTGAGAAAGCAGTCCTCAAGCAAGTGGATTTCGTAGAGACGAAAGGGAATTTCACGGCTACACTACAGAGAGACTGTAGGAGTTTGTGATGCTCTTAGTATTCAGAAGGCAGTTGGCGAAACATAATCAGTACAACGCGTCCGACGGATGGAATACGGCCGACTGCTCAAAGTAGTGTCCAGCGTCGCACGGCCAACTAACAGATGATTAAAACAATAGCAACTGCAGCAGGACGTACTGTCTAATGCGTGAAGGGAGGAGAAGAGTATAATTATTGTTGTTGTTGTTGTTGTTGTTGTTGTGGTCTTCAGTCCTGAGACTGGTTTGATGCAGCTCTCCATGCTACTCTATCCTGAGCAAGCTTCTTCATCTCCCAGTAGCTACTGCAATCTACATCCTTCTGAATCTGCTTAGTGTATTCATCTCTTGGTCTCCCTCTACGATTTTTACCCTCCACGCTGCCCTCCAATACTAAATTGGTGATCCCTTGATGCCTCAAAACATGTCCTACCAACCGATCACTTCTTCTCGTCAAGTTGTGCCACAAACTTTTCTTCTCCCCAATCCTATTCAATACTTCGTCATTAGTTATGTGATCTACCCATCTGATCCTCAGCATTCTTCTGTAGCACCACATTTCGAAAGCTTCTATTCTCTTCTTGTCCAAACTATTTATCGTCCACGTTTCACTTCCATGCAGGGCCACACTTCATACAAATACTTTCAGAAATGACTTCCTGACACTTAAATCAATACTCGATGTTAACAAATTTCTCTTCTTCAGAAACGCTTTCCTTACCATTGCCAGTCTACATTTTATATCCTCTCTACTTCGACCATCATCAGTTATTTTGCTCCCCAAATAGCAAAACTCCTTTACTACTTTAAGTGTCTCATATCCCAATCTAATTTCCTCAGCAGCCCCCGACTTAATTCAACTACATTCCATTATCCTCGTTCTGCTTTTGTTGATGTTCATCTTATATCCTCCTTTCAATGCACTATCCATTCCGTTCAACTGCTCTTCCAAGTCCTTTGCTGTCTGTGACAGAATTACAATGTCATCGGTGAACCGCAAAGTTTTTATTTCTTCTCCATGGATTTTAATACCTACCCCGAATTTTTCTTTTGTTTCCTTTACTGCTTGCTCAGTATACAGATTGAATAACATCGGGGAGAGGCTACAACCCTGGTTTACTCCCTTCCCAACCACTGCTTCCCTTCCATGCCTCTAGACTCTTATGACTGCCATCTAGTTTCTGTACAAATTGTAAATAGCCTTTCGCTCCCTGTATTTTACCCCTGCCGCCTTTAGAATTTGAAAGAGAGTATTCCAGTCAACATTGTCAAAAGCTTTCTCCAAGTCTACAAATGCTAGAAACGTAGGTTTGCCTTTCCTTAATTTTTCTTCTAAGATAAGTCGTAAGGTCAGTATTGCCTCACGTGTTCCAGTATTTCTACGGAATGCAAACTGATCTTCCCCCGAGGTCGGCTTCTACTAGTTTTTCCATTCGTCTGTAAAGAATTCGCGTTAGTATTTTGCAGCTGTGACTTATTAAACTGCTGGTTCGGTAATTTTCACATCTGTCAACACCTGATTTCTTTGGGATTGGAATTATTATATTCTTCTTGAAGTTGGAGGGTATTTCGCCTGTCTCGTACATCTTGCTCACCAGAGGGTAGAGTTTTGTCTGGACTGGCTCTCCCAAGGCCGTCAGTAGTTCTAATGGGATGTTGTCTACTCCCGGGGCCTTGTTTCGACTCAGGTCATTCAGTGCTCTGTCAAACTCTTCACGCAGTATCGTATCTCCCATTTCATCTTCATCTACATCCTCTTCCATTTCCATAAAATTGTCCCGAAGTACATCGCCCTTGTATAGACGCTCTATATACTCCTTCCACCTTTCTGCTTTCCCTTCTTTGCTTAGAGCTGGGTTTCCATCTGAGCCCTTGATGTTCATACAAGTGGTTCTCTTATCTCCAAAGGTCTCTTTAATTTTCCTGTAGGCAGTATCTATCTTACCCCTAGTGAGATAAGCCTCTACATCCTTACATTTGTTCTCTAGCCATCCCTGCTTAGCCATTTTGCACTTCCTGTCGATCTCATTTTTGAGACGTTTGTATTCCTTTTTGCCTGCTTCATTTACTGCATTTTTATATTTTCTCCTTTCATCAATTAAATTCAATATTTCTTCTGTTACCCAAGGATTTCTATTAGCCCTCGTCTTTTTACCCACTTGAGCCTCAGCTGCCTTCACTACTTCATCCGTCAAAGCTATCCTTCTTCTACTGTATTTCTTTCCCCCATTCCTGTCAATTGTTCCTTTTTGTCTCCTTGAAACTCTGTACAACCTCTGGTTCTTTCAGTTTATCCAGGTCCCATCTCCTTAATTTCCCACATTTTTGCAGTTTCTTCAGTTTTAATCTACAGGTCATAACCAATAGATAGTGGTCCGAGTCCACATCTGCCCCTGGAAATGTCTTACAATTTAAAACTTGGTTCTTAAATCTCTGACTTAACATTATAAAATCTGATACCTTTTAGTATCTCCAGGGTTCTTCCATGTATACAACCTTCTTTCACGATTCTTAAACCAAGTGTTAGCTATGATTAAGTTGTGCTTTCATTTCTTTGCCCCAGTCCATATTCACCTACTACGTTTCCTTCTCTCCCTTTTCCTACACTCGAATTCCAGTCACCCATGACTATTAAATTTTCATCTCCCTTCACTATCTGAATAATTTCTTTCATTTCATTATACATTTCTTCAATTTCTTCGTCATCAGCAGAGCTAGTTGGCATATAAACTTGTACTACTGTAGTAGGTGTGGGCTTCGTACTTATCTTGGCCACAATAATGCGTTCACTTTGCTGTTTGTAGTAGCTTACCCGCATTCCTATTTTCCTATTCATTATTAAACCTATTCCTGCATTACCCCTAATTGATTTTGTGTTTATAACCCTGTGGTCACCTGACCAGAAGTCTTGTTCCTCCTGCCACCGAACTTCACTAATTCCCACTATATCTAACTTTAACCTATCCATTTCCCTTTTTAAATTTTCTAACCTACCTGCCCGATTAAGGGATCTGACATTCCACGCTCCGATCCGTAGAACGCCAGTTTTCTTTCTCCTGATAACGACATCCTCTTGAGTAGTCCCCGCCCGGAGATCCGAATGGGGGACTATTTCACCTCAGGAATATTTTACCTAAGAGTTCGCCATCATCATTTAATCATACAGTAAAGCTGCATGCCCTCGGGAAAAATTACGGCCGTAGTTTCCCCTTGCTTTCAGCCGTTCGCAGTACCAACACAGCAAGACCGTTTTGGTTATTGTTACAAGGTCAGATCAGTCAATCATCGAGACTGTTGCCCTTGCAACTACTGAAAAGGCTGCTGCCCCTCTTCAGGAACCACACCTACGGTACGGCTATCTATATCGCTGAGACACGCAAGCCTCCCCACCAACGGCAAGGTACATAGTTCATGTGGGGAGTGTATAAGTGTAGGAAGGAATTTTCGGATTTAACGTTCAGTCTATGGCGGCGTGTCTAAGGACTGAATACAAGCCCGCGCATTAATTTCTACGAATATTCCTCTCCTCTGTTCCAGTGATACTACGGAAGACGTATATCGGGCTGGCCAGACGGGACGTAGAACTGAGAATTGATAATTGACTCCACGTTGTTTGCAATAAAACGGCTTTGTCGTAACTACTGCGTCATTTCGTTCGGTGCACCTTGAAGTAGTTTGAGCAGTTGGATGGGGGGGGAGGAAGGGTGGGGAGGAGCGGGGGGGGGGCGGCTAGTAGGGGAAAGAGAGAGAGAGAGAGAGAGAGAGAGAGAGAGAGAGAGAGAGAGAGAGAGAGAGAGAGAATGAGTAGTGAAATTGTGAAGGTGACTAACCAGGAACCAAGTCGAGACGCCCGTACTCTCATTGAGTGGCCAGAGGAGATTTCCTAGCGAAGCTTGTTGATGGCGCAGTGTAATGGAGTAAGGAAAAGTGGAAACGCTGGTCGTTGCGTCACCGGCGGTATTTCGCAGTTCGGCTATCGGCCGATCAGAGCACCGCGCCGCCCGCCACCTGCGCTGGCCGCCCGCACGAGCGGAATCCGATTATACCTCGACCGCCACTGGCTGACGTCACTGCTTTACGAGCCTGCTGCAGGACGAGGCGCTTCCAAGGCCGGCACGACTCTGGCTCTGCGTTCGTACACGGTTCGAACCCCTGTCCCTGACGTTTTCTCTCGTTCACCAAGTTTAACATTCATTCCGTGTTGAAACGTTGCACTAATACCGTCCATTGCGAAGACTTCAAAGTAAACGAGGGAAGGTTAAACTTGAACGTCCTGTCAACGAAGGGGCTGTCTGAGAGCATACTTCACACTGGCGGAGCAAAAGTGTCCTATGTCCTCAGAGGTATCAATACATTATCAGTTACCTTTGGGACAAGCAAGGAACGTCTGAACGTGTTTCCTTCAGTCTGACTTACAGCACTTTAGACCGAACTTGGTGCACTGAGGAATTATTATGCGGAATAAAATTTTAAAAAATGCAAATTAGTGAACAGTCTCGTAGAAGTTAAAAGGGGATGTTCAAATGACTCTAATCACTATGGGACTTAACACCTGAGGTCATCAGTCCCCTAGACTTAAAACTACTTAAACCTAACTAACCTAAGGATATCACACACATCCATGCCCGAGGCAGGATTCGAACCTACCGTAGCAGCAGCAGCAGCAACAGTAGCGCGGTTCCGGACTGAAGCGCCTAGAACCGCTCGGTCACAACGGCCTGCTGAAGGGGGATATATGTGAAACTAATTGGAAGCAACTAATATTGGGGTTCGCTTGTCTCGCTACTGAACCCACGGACAACATTAAAGTCCAGATTCTGGCTAATGGAACGTGCAGGACAGTGTAAAGCTATTAGTAGGTGCAGCCTATTAACAACTGCTGAATGTGTTACAGATAGCGTAGGTACATAAGAGTCGGTTCGCTTAAAAATATTCATTGTTGTTCCTACAGGGCAGGTGTAAAAAAGTGTTGCCTTAAAGTGTTTTAGTTAATTTGTAATTTTATGTAAAAAATTAAATAGTTCGAATCTTAAAGACATAGGAGTCACTGCATTGGTTTGGGGAGAAAAATTTATGGCAAAATCTAACTAAAAGGAAGTATCGATTATGTTGGGTCATCTCCTAGGAATCAGCGTCAATTTCTTAATGGTGTGTGGGGGTTGGGGGAAGAAAGAGATTAACATTTGCAGAGAGAGTACAGCCAGCAGATTAAAATGGATGTAAGCAGCAGTAGTTACGGAGAGATGAGGGAAGCCTGAAGATGATATTAAGTTTGTTTTGTAGGCAAAATGCTATGTACCACAAACCTCCCACTCAACTGTATACCGTCGTTTCCTTTGTCTATGGCGGAACCTATGCGCTCGTTTCACATCATATATCTAAACACTGTTAGTCCCAAGTAACTCGGTAATCCTGCAGTGAAACGCCACCAGAACTGTATCTATAGTCATTTGCTCTACTTTGCGTGTACCTACATTAAGGGCTTGATGCCAGTTGTTCGACCAAGCTGATACTTTCTCGAGTTGTAACTGGAAATCACAGCAATCTTCAAGGGACGGAATTACTTTGTAGGTAGCTCCATTATCAAGGAAAATCCGGAGTTAGTGACAATGAAGTGTGTCACTACGAGGTTAAAGTTACCGTTTAGGAACTATGCGTATACTAGAAACATGTGAAATGCACTCAATAAGCAGTGATTGCAGTAATATCCAGGTCAATCTCAAAAAAATATCAAAATGGTGCCAAAACGTGTTAGTGTGTCTCTAGAAGAGATTACCTACAAAGGACTTCTGTGAACTGTACTTCGATACAGCTCAAATATTTGCGACCCGTAACCGGTAAGAGGAACGCGTGTCATCGAACGTATGTGAAGAAGTGTGCCGGAAATACAGCGCTGTTTGAATTCTGATAGAATCTTTTTTTCGCCCGCAGATGGGGTTAGTACATATCGAGAGAAGTAACTTAACAAAACAAAAGGACAGAGTATAGAAATATTCTTCTTCTCCGTCACATAAATATTCCGTAGGCATCGAGTACGTACAAAATTAAATAATTGTCCACTCATCGAGCGTTGAATGGAAGGAAGAGAAACTTAAGTATATTGTACAGTAAAAAGTACCGTTTGCCACACAATTCAGTGACAGGCTGCTTATAGTTCCTGTGAATCTACGGACGGCTGATCCCATGCCATTTGTCGGAGAAAAACAGTAGCGCAACGCTGTGCGACAGCGTTTCTCCCTTTTTCGTTATCCGAAGCTAAGGAGGCGCCGTTCTCTGCGCAGCAGCCAGAGCAGCTTTGACTTTTCCAGCGTGATAGACTCGGTGTGTGACGTCATGTGACGGGCAGCCAGTACTACGCTACTGGGGCTGGCGGCGGCGGTGGCTGCGGCGGCGGCGCGGTGATTTACGCAGAGCTGCTTCCAAAAAACGCGGACTCCTGAGGGGCCAGTAGCCGGTTGTGGGTAGCACACGGACAGTAGCGGTCTGTGTTTGCGCCCGTCACGGTCGCTTGGGCACAAGTTCATCAGCCCGCGGGCAGGCGCCGGCTGCTGTCTAGACGAGGACTGCCGCGGGGAACGTCGCCAGTGGAAGTCACGGTTTCAAGCGTAACGTTGCCGACGTACAGCTGAGTAGAGGGGGGCAAAGAAAGAGAAAGAGAGAGAGAGAGAGAGAGAGAGAGAGAGAGAGAGAGAGAGAGAGAGAGAGAGAGATATGTAAACAGGCAGAATAAGGCGCTGCGATCGGCAACGCCAAAATAAGGCAAGAAATGTACGGTGCAGTTGTTAGATCGGTTACTGCTGCTACAATGGCAGGTTATCGAGATTTAAGTGACTTTTGAACGTGGTGTTACAGTCGGCGCACGAGCGATCTCCGAGGTAGAGATGAAGTGGGGATTTTCCCGTGCGACCATTTCGCGAGTGTTCCCTGAATATCAGGAATCCGGTAAAACTTCAAATCTCCGACATCACTGCGGCACGAAGAAGATCCTGCAAGTACGGGGCCAGCGACGACTGAAGTGTCATTCAAAGTGACAGAAGGGTAACTCTTCCGCAAATTGCTGAAGATTTCATTGTCGGGCCATCATCAAGTGTCAGCATGCGAACCATTCAACGAAACATCATCGACGTGGGCTTTCGGATCCGAAGGCCCACTCGTGTATCCTTGAAGGTTGCACGACAAAAAGCCTTACGCCTCGCATGGGCCCGTCAACATCGACATTGGACTGTATCGAGGGGATGGGCGTGTACGGGTATGGAGGCAATCTGACGAATCTGTGGACTCTGCACGTCAACAGGAGACTGTTGAAGGTGGTGGAGGCTCTGTAATGGTGCAGGGCGTCTTCAGCTGGAATGACATGTGACCCTGGCACGTCTAGATACGACTGTGACAGGTGATTCGTACGTAAGCATCCTGTTCGATTGCCTGCATCCATTCATGTCCATTGTGCATTCCGACGGACTTGGGCTATTCCAGCAGGGCAATGCGAGACTCAACACGTCCAGAATTGCTACAGAGTGGCTCCAGGAACACTCTTCTGAGCTTAAATACTTCCGCTGTCCACCAGACTCCCCGACATGGACATTATTGAGCGTATCTGGGATGCCTTGAAACGTGCTGTTCAGAAGAGAACCGCACCTCGTCGTTCTCTTACGGATATATGGACAGCCCTGCAGGATTCGTGGAGTCAGTTCCGTCCAGCACTCCTTCAGAGATTAGTTGGGTCCATGCCACGTCGTGTTGCGGTCCTACATGAGGTTAGGCAGGTATACCGGTTTCGTTGGCTATTCATTGTATATCAGGATTGAACCGAATAGAAATTATATTAAAGTACAGAGTTGCAGAACTGGATTTGTGTACAATGGATATTTGAAGAGTCTATCTGGAGACTACAGAGCACAATACGCCGCAAACGAAATATCGTGTGAGAATTTGCGGCGAGCAGCACTTCCATTCACAGCCGTTTTAGTGGACGTGGCGTATTGGAAGGCGCTACGTTTTCGCAGAAGGATGTGGTTTGTCGACCGGTTGGCCAGTAGGAACTTAAGTGCACTGAGGCCTAGGTAGATGCCTCATGAATATGACTGAATAATTATCCCCCAAATTTTTGATCTCACGAGAGTAATCTCGGCCTGAATTAAAAACAGTGCCTGACCCTTCAAACCTTGGCCGCGGCGAACGGGAGTTAAAGATTCTTGAGTAAATCACCATCTTCTCCGGAATAACTACAGAATAAACACAATGCATCTTTCATATAATGTCATTCCTGACTTTAAACTGACTCCCAGATCATAATATCAATCCAGTTGAACTCTAGTAGAGTCCGAACTGCAAATCGGTCAACACCAATTAAAGACATTCAATCACTGATTCGTGATTATAAAAAGCCAGTCTGTTTATATTCACCATAATTAAAGCGTATGTTGGCGCTGATTTCTCTGCAAAGCCTCGGCAGTCGGCTGCAAGCTCCTACCGAACGGCTACTCGGTTCACCGATGGTTTGATCGGCTGCGAAGCCCCGTAACTTAAACTGTTGTTGTTGTTGTTATTATTGTTGTGGTCTTCAGTCCTGAGACTGGTTTTATGCAGCTCTGCATGCTAATCTATGCTGTGCAAGCTCCTTCATCTCCCAGTACCTACTGCAACTTACATCCTTCCGAATCTGCTTAGTGTATTCATCTCTTGGTCTCCCTCTACGATTTTTACCCTCCACGCTACCCTCCAATACTAAATTTGTGATCTCTTGATGCCTCAGGACATGTCGTACCAACCGATCCCTTCTTCTAGTCAAGTTGTGCCACAAACCTCTCTTCTCCCCAATCCTATTCAGTACCTCCTCATTAGTTCGTGATCTACCCACCTAATCTTCAACATTCTTCTGTAGCACCACATTTCAAAAGCTTCTATTCTCTTCTTGTCCAAACTATTTATCGTCCATGTTTCACTTCCATACATGGCTACACTCCATACAAATACTTTCAGAAACGACTTCCTGACACTTAAATCTATACTCTATGTTAACAAATTTCTCTTCTTCAGAAACGCGTTCCTTGCGATTGCCAGTCTACATTTTATATCCTCTCTACTTCGACCATCATCAGTTATAACAAAAGTCTTTTATTACTTTAAGTGTCTCACTTCCTAGTCTAATTCCCTCAGCATCACCCGATTTAGTTCGACTACATTCCATTATCCTCGTTTTGCTTTTGTTGGTGTTCATCTTATATCCTCCTTTCAAGACACTGTCCATTCCGTTCAACTGCTCTTAAGTCCTTTGCTGTCTGTGACAGAATTACAATGTCATCGGCGAACCTCAAAGTTTTTATTTCTTCTCCCTGGATTTTAATACCTGCTGCAATTTTTTTTCTTTTGTTTCCTTTACTGCTTGCTCAATATACAGATTGAATAACATCGGGGAGAGGCTACAACCCTGTCTCACTCCCTTCCCAACCACTGCTTCCGTTTGATGTCCCACGACTCATAACTGCCATCTGGTTTCTGTACAAATTGTAAATAGCCTTTCGCTCCCTGTATTTAACCCTGCCACCTTCAGAATTTGAAAGAGAGCTCAACATTGTCAAAAGCTTTCTCTAAGTCTACAAATGCTAGTAACGTAGGTTTGCGTTTCCTTAATCTTCCTTCTAAGATAAGTCGTAAGGTCAGTATCGCCTCAAGTGTTCCAATAACTTAAACTATGCTTTCTAAAACATGTATCCACTTGAGTCGAGACACGGAAAACGCCTTTGCCCGGTCGGTGATTTCCCTCTCAGCAGCCCGTGAAAGTCCCCATCGTGACGCGCCTACTCCGTGGAATCTCCAAGCGAGGCAGTTGGAGGAGGCCGATACAAGGGTACCGTCACACCGTGCGTGTTTGATTACGTTGGACCACGAACAATCCTGTCGGAGGAACATCCGCAACTGAACATTAGGCCAGAGGTTGAAAATACTGCTACAGTTTGAAGCTTTTATTTAGAGCACGGCCGGTTTCAGGCTCATATACGCCCGTCTTCACGTGTTATTAGTTCGTAGCCGCGGTGGAGCACTCCGTGCTGTGCGCTCGTTGGTGATACCCCGCGTCCACGGCGGCGCTCGGGGTCATGGCGCGAAATAATAACTCGCGGGGAGGGGCGCACAAGAGCCCGGGCCGGTCGCACTCTAAAGAAAAGAACCTTGTAGAGGTATTTTCAACCTCTGATAAACACGTTAGGTCAACTCGTCCACTACCGAATACGTAATATGAAATTAGTAACTTAGTAGAATTAGAAATATTTGATTAAGAATATTCACAACGTGAAACTGTGATAGACTTTTGAAAGTGAATATTAGCAAAAACTTAATCAGCTACGGATGCAGGTAAGGTAGATATGTGTTACTGACAAGGGAACTTCCCCATCGCATCCCCCCTCAGATTTAGTTATACGTTGGCACAGTGGATAGGCCTTGAAAAACTGAACACAGATCAATCGAGAAAACAGGAAGAAGTTGCGTGGAACTATGAAAGAAATAAGAAAAATATACAAACTGAGTAGTCCATGCGTAACATAGGCAACATCAAGATTGGCTGTGAGCTCTGGAGCGCCGTTGTCGCGCGGTTAGAGTGAGCAGCTGCGGAGCAAAAGGTCATTGGTTCAAGTCATCCCTCGAGTGAAAAGTTTACTTTATTTTCGCAAAGTTACTATCGGTCCGTTCGTTCGTTGACGTCTCAGTTCTGTGTTTTGCGACTGCACCGCAAAACGGTGCGATTAGTAGACGAAAGGACGTGCCTTTCCAATTGGAACCGAAAACATTTGATCGCAAGGTCATAGGTCAACCGATTCCTCCACAGGAAAACACGTCTGATATATTCTATACGATACTGGTGACGGCATGTGTGTCACATGACAGGTATATGTTGTTGACCCACCTAACTTGTACACTTGCCGAATGGGTAAAAAGATTCTTCTACTTCGCCCGATTTAGGTTTTCTTGTGAATGTGATAATCACTCCTAAAAAGTGATGAAAACATAAGAGTTTGTCACGTAAACTGCAACAAACGAATGCAACAGTTTCACAGTCGCACAGTTTTCCCTGTGCTCTGTCAAAACATATGTTTTTAACGTTTTCATATTTTTCCGTGTGTAGACCGTCGAATCCGGCATATGTCCAAGTAAATCTGAACATGTCCTGGAATTCTGGAGAGCGAAGTTGATTGTGTGTGAGTGCCTGAACTTTGATATTTGTCTGAAAATAAAAAAAATTAAACTTTTCACTCGAGGGAGGACTTGAACCAAGGACCTCTCGTTCCGCAACTGCTCACGCTCTCCACGGGACCACGGTGCTCCTGAGCTCACACCAACCTTGATGTTGCACATCTTGCGCATGGACTACTCAGTTTGTATATTTTGCTTATTTTTTTCATAGTTCCACATAACTTCTTCCTGTTTTCTCCATTGGTCTGTGTTCAGTTTTTCAAGGCCTATCCACTGTGCCAAATTATAACTAAATCTGAGGGGGGTGCGATGGGAAGGTCCCCTCGTGAGGAGTAGGTGCAAGGGGCGTGGCTCAGACGGTGTCATAGATTACACAAGAATTCGGGTTGCGAGATCAGTAGTGTCTCGGGCGGATGTACAGCATCGCAGTTGCAATGCTTCGAGACGCGTAAACAGCCGCAGAGGACGAGCGCGGGTTTTCAGTGTGGCGTCGCCTGCCGCCTTCGCAGAGCCGTACGGGGCTGTGGAGGGCCTTCTGGCAGACCGACGCCCGCCAGGAAGCCGTTTCCGCCACGACTGCGCGGACGGACACGCGCCGCCTAGGTTTCTGTAGCGGACGACTGACGCCCCGTTCTGCCACTCGGTGTACGTTAAAGCTGCGCTACTTTGAGAATCAAAACAAAACAAAAATCGCTTTGCTGTTGTCCGTCCTCCCTTTATTCGCTTTCAAAGAGGAAATACGGAGTAGGAACAGCGGGCACGGTTGAGGGCAAGGGGTGAACACGCTGCATTTTCGCTGGATCCGCACGGCACAACTCCAGCAATCGCATTAGCCACATCTCCGACACGAGCCGCTCCAGTTCCGCGTCTTTCAGTCACATCATTGAAACTCCGTGTTTCTTCGTAGAGGATAAACAAGACGACAAAGTTCACAGCAAAGCAACCTTTATTTTGGGAAGTACGACTGTGTGATGTGTTACTCAGCATCTTTTCAACCAAAGTACAAAAAATGGCTCTGAGCGCTATGGGACTTAACTTCTGAGGTCATCAGTCCCCTAGAACTTGCAACTACTTAAACCTAACTAACCTAAGGACATCACACACATCCATGCCCGAGGCAGGATTCGAACCTGCGACCGTAGCAACCAAAGTTCAGTTCTTCTTTTGCGAAATAACAAGTCTTTTATGACTCTAGAGAGTTTGCTGTTCATAACTGTCTTCCATAGTATTGCTTTCAACTTGTCCTGTCGTCCTCATTTCCGTATAACATTACGGTATGTTGATAATCATTACTTTGGGACAGTCTAATGGGAACGAAATGATATACAGCTTTTGTGCTATACGCGTTTGTGCTTTATTCTTCGGAAGGTATCTTCTGTGTCCGTGTAAATTTAGGACATCATATATATTAGTTATAAACGCCTCTAGCACTCTTCATTTTTCTGTGCTGTGATGATAATTTAAAGTTCGACCTACAGATTTTGTGGATGTTGCTTTAGATGATGCGTTCTTCTTCATTTGTTACAGCTGTTCTTCTGATAATTGAAATTTCGTTTTTTTATTCTTCACGACATTAGGAACTGATCACATTTTGAAGTTCTGAATCTTATTGGCAACTGGTGAATGTAATTGCCAACTACTGAATGAATTATCGTGGTGTCTGTGATCAGACACAAACACAGAAGTGGAAAGTAATTTCAGTTTCAGGTGGCATTAATCCGAAGAATAGCTGTAACAGAACAACAAGAACACAGCATGGAAATAAACATCCACGAAATCTGTGAGTAGAACTTTAATTTATTACCACATCATTGAAAAACAAGAACTGCCAGAACTGTTTGTAATGTATATTTACAACCTCATAAATGTAAACTAAAAAGTATAATCGAAAATACGGACATATTCGATTCCGGTGGAGGTTCCATGCAAAGAGTAAAGCCGAAACGCGTGTGACTCGAAGATTGTGTCAGTCAGTTGTCATCAGTCAGTCACAGCATACCGTAACACCATCGTTTCTTAAACGACGTGAGCTTCTACGGTATTTACATTGGCTAACCACTAAACTTCAGTTTTTTGCAAAGAGCGACCTTTCACCTGCCTAGATGGGAAGTTGAACTCACGCGTCTCCATGTTGTAAAATAATTTGTTTTCTGCTTTCGGGCCTTCGAAATGTTTGGTACTCGCCTTGTGTGTGTGTGTGTGTGTGTGTGTGTGTGTGTGTGTGTGTGTGTCATCCCCCTCGCCCTGCCCCTTTACTGCGATAATGATATAAACGGAACACTTAAGTTTGTTTTAGTCTAAAAGATTTGCCGGAAGCGCACATTGCGTTGTTGTGAATGGAGACGTCTGCGGCAGTGGCTTCTTTTTTTATGAGGCTGCCTAAATGTCAGCGGCCGGCGTGTGATCTCACAATCGAGGAGCTGCCGGCGCAATGAAGTTTGATGACCACTTGTTGGCGCGTCCGTCGCAAGCGGTGGTGTGTGTGGGCGGTGCCGGCAGCGGCGCGTCTAGACGGTCGTGGAGTGACCGCTCGACTGTTCTCACGTTCACGGGAGTTTTTGTGGCCGCCACCCGCACCTGATTCAGCTGTTACGAGCACATCGGTTTTCGCCATTTCTGGAATGTCACTGCAGATTTCAAACGATAAGAATAAACCTAGTGTAAAGAAACACAAACGCGATGATTGGTCAGCAGCCGTACCTCTCGTAGACTGTTGTTGTTGTTGTTGTTCGGCTCTTGGAAGTAGGTGCAACTTACGTTTTAGATATCTTATTACTGTCTCACAGTAAATGAAACTTCAAGACATTTTGATGTATTAACAGCCGTCAACATTTTTCTTAATCATACTTCAGCTACGTAATTTTTATTTCAAAAATCGTGTAGAGTCACAGTTTGGTTGTTCATACGTACCTGGAAAGGAAAATGAATGATACCGCTTTCTGCTTCGTAGTGAAACAAATTATAGATAAAAATCAACTTTGACCTGTTTTGAGATAAAGCTATGTACTAAATATAAAGCATTCAATTTTAGTTCAAAGTTTGGCGTAATCTGTAGCGGCTTAGGTAGATTATCGAATGTGTTTGTGGGCTGCAGTTCGAATCCCGTTGTGGTCTACAACTTTTTTTCGGTTTGAATAGCTAAATCATTTGAATATGAAATTTATCAAATGTGTGGTAGTTAACTCAACCATTATTTTTCAAGAAAAATGCGCGCCTGGTTAGTTTCTAATTACATTTCGCACGTAAAATTCTGGTTTGCATTGCAGATTTAAATTCTTAATTATCGATATATTATAAAACATCGTTGAACTTAAGAAAATATTACACAATTAAAGTTTTTGGCGAAAAACGGGAAGTCAAATACTCTGATCGAATATGTCCATTGTTTTGTAGGACAGATGTGGTCTCCCACCAGCCAGAGTGATATCATCGTAGAAATGTGCAAACCGATAATTTTCTGGGCGTCGAGCACACTAGAAATGCTTCAATTTTACGGCTGTCGTCTTAACACTAAAATTTGAACCCAGTAGAATTAATCTGGAGCGATGTTAAGGGATCTGTCGCGAGAAATAAGACATTTAAGGTGTCAAACGTACTGCACGAAGCTTTGTGAGACATCACTGCCGAACGATGACTTAATACAGAACACCACGTCATAGAAGAGGAGCAGCAAATGTGAACTTTTCGGTAGCTCGGGATTCATTTGCTGATAGCCTCGTTATCAAGTAGCAATGGTGAAAGGTATTCCTCGGAGTCCAATATGGAAGTAGTTCAGAAGTAGAAGTTGGTTGGTTGATTTGTGGGAAGGGACCAAACAGTGAGGTCATCGGATTAGGAACGGATGGGGAAGGAAGTCGGCCCTGTCCTTTCAAAGGCACCATCCCGGCATTTGCCTGAAGCGATTTAGGGAAATTATAGACAACCCAAATCAGGATGCCCGGACGCGGGTTTGAACCGTCGCCGTCCCGAAGGAGTTCAGAGATTACCAGGCGACTGAGTGTCAACAATTAATTAATGGTGACATCCCAGCAATGCGCTTTTACGCTGCACGCAGCTCATGCAGAAAAATTACCCTTGTTAAAGCCGGCTGGAGTGGCCGTGCGGTTCTAGGCGCTGCAGTCTGGAGCCGAGCGACCGCTACGGTCGCAGGTCCGAATCCTGCCTCTGGCATGGATGTGTGTGATGATGATCTTAGGTTGGTTAGGTGTAAGTAGTTCTAAGTTCTAGGGGACTGATGACCTCAGAATTTAAGTCCCATAGTGCTCAGAGCCATTTGAACCCTTTGAACTCTTAATAAAATCGGAATTTTCATCACTCTTGTTTTTAATTACAATACTATGTTAGCTACGATCGAAAGCATGTTATGTTTTCCATCCGATCACCTAAGAAGCGTATCGCCTGAGTTTTACCATTATTTCCTTCTGTTCAAAAATGAAATGACATTCAAAGCTGTAGTGTCTCTCTTTACGTCATTACTGCAACTGTTAACAACACTGCAGGTTAGCTGGATAACTTACCCGGCCACTCGTGTCAAAGTTAAATGCGCCGGTAGAGCTGTTGTCCCGTATTATCGGTGAGTCGATGTACGCGTAACGCACGGCACAAAACGTACACTCATTATCGTACTTGACTGTACCCGAGACAGCTTGGCTTCCGCTTCACGTGAAACGAAATTTTAATGAGGTTCCAGCAAACGCGGAAGAATACATAGTGTAATGTTTGCATGAGGGTTATTCGTATGATGAACGCAGAATAGCCCAGGGTTACAGGAACACATGCCACGTGAGCTCATTAAACAGTATCTAAGCGCTTACTCTGTCAACGAAACGGAGAAAATACTTGCGTGACTGGCACTTTACATTCATAGAGAATATTGCGTTGGGAATCGAACGCGTATTTAGAGAGGCGGCGGTGCGTTCGGGTAAAAGCAAAACCGAGAAGCGCTAAGTGCGGCAAGTGATTATCGCGGCCAAATTATTTACCGAAGCTCTTCAGCTGACCACCCCCTCCCCCCACGACAGCCATACTCACTTGTGACACAATGTTCCTTGTTGATTGTTGTACGCTGTCTCGAAACCTGAGGCCCGTTTGTTTGTTTATCGGCGCGTATGCGGTAGCGGCCGACAAACAAGGCGCTGGTTTAACGGCCACTGCTGCGAAAGCTCGGCACGCAGCTGACACCGCACTGCACGCCTCGGCGACGCAGCCAACTCCGGTTGTTGACCTTAGACTACACGAGCGCCGCCTACTGCAACAACGTTACGCACACGCACACGTAGCAGAGTCCACTGTGCTACAGCATTGTGGGCGCCTTATGTTAAATAGCGTTCTTATTAAATTGTAGTAACATACTTGGCGGCACACAATTGCAGGTTTTCCGTGACGTAAATGACAAGACAAAAAGGGGGATGGTTCTTTCTCTAAGGGACACAGTCCGATTCCGTCTCTACTGACCTCTTCGTCGAGTGGGCCTCTGAAATGTGATATCACCGTCTTCAATCCACTGTGAACCGATGTCGAACTGTAACTGCGACGTAGCTCCTAAACACCGTAGCAGACATCTCCCCTGTAACCACTAGGATTCCTTGATTGTTTCAGGTCCGCCCTTTTGACTGTGTAAGTCGTTAGAAGCTACATTTCACTCAGTAAATAAGGCATCGACGAGGTCGTTAGAGTGACCGTCGGCTCAGTGTTGACAACGGTAAGACAAGAATTTGGTCACTGCAGATGCGTTCTCAATAGTAATCAACGCAGCTTTCGTTTGACGTGATTTAAGAAAACAGTGGAGAACATTACGTTGGCCAAATAACGGGCTGAACATCATTCGCCCTGAATTAGGTCCATTTTCTTCGCTTTGTCACTGTTTTAAAGAGCACAAGCAAACAGATGCGGAATAGCACAGTAGAATTTCAGCTTTGCTTTTACGTTACGTTGTTCCAGTTAGTACGTTTGTGATCCTTATCAACTTCACAAGAAAGGCTGCAAAATGAACAATGCAATACTTTTATGTTGGCAACAGGGACAGTAGAATGAGCAACCGTTATTACGCCTTCTGCCGTGAGGGCTGTCAATACTGGCTGTAAAACGCATTTACAGAGGTGGACGTGATTCCTCGATGAAACGTAGGCGCTTCGTTGCACTTTTTTAAACGAAGTATCGCCTTTATCTAAATAAAACTGACTTAAAAAACAAAGCGCAACAGCTCTACATGGCAACGTGCCTCGCACTAAAGAATTCCATGAATTTTTCTTTAAATAACTACTGAATTTAATAAGGAAACGTGCGTAACAATTTCACTCTTCAACAGGAAAGGAAAGAAAAAAAATCAAATGGCTCTGAGCACTATGGGACTTAACTGCTGAGGTCATCAGTCCCCTAGAACTTAGAACTACTTAAACCTAACTAACCATCACACACATCCCTGCTGGAGGCAGGATTCGAACCTGCGACCGTAGCGGTCGTGCGGTTCCAGACTGTAGCGCCTAGAACCGCTCGGCCACTGCGGCCGGAAAAAAAAAATATATTTGCACAGCTATACACATTTAAGATGTTTATTCAGCCACGACTGCTTTCAAAGTGGAAACATCGTTTTCAAATCCCCTCGGTAGGATCATAATAGCCGCGTAAGCAAAAAGCCGTCAAGCAGTGATAAAATTGATTTTATGGTCGCTGCGCGCGCGGACACAACTACCCTCCGTGACTTTCTTTGTTGGAAGGAAACTATTTTGCTTTTTGACTAGACGAGCTATGAACTATTAACACGGATAACGGTATTTTTATTGCCAACATACTTTTCGAAAAGGTTATGTAACCAATGATTTCAATAATAAAAAATTATTTTTACTTTTTCTTTCATTTCATCAAAATAAATTACTGTCGCAATAAATTTAGAAACTCGCTGGACAAAGCACATTTTAAACTTGAGACAGAATGGTCATCGAAATCGTGATACATTGTACATACAAATACTCAAGTGGTGCAGTCTATTTGGATGATGGCAGCTGGAAATTAGTAACACAGTAAAGCGTTACGTTAGCGACAGTTGGTATGTTTTTTCAGCTCTACGTTCACATAATATATTATATCTTGGGAGAGCCACCTATCGAGTATAACAATTCTCCCACCGGGCGGTGATACGGTTTTTAAGTAAAACAATGCGTCTATAAACAGCCTAACATTTATAAGACATTTTAAATAAGATAATTTAAATATAACATCATAAAACAGGAATAACTGATCATCACTCAGTAGCATGTTATGTGCCACAGATGTACACGATTTTAATAACAACAGTAATTAAGTACCATATCACGTAGCAATACCACCCCACGGGCGTCTCCCAGTTGGCAACGAAACCGATAGCGGTAGCGCAGGGAACCTGGCGGACCCAAAGGTGTGCGCCCGCTGAGCCACGCTTGCAGTGGCTCTGGGATACGAGCGTTCTCTACCGCCGCGCTGTGGAATGGCCGACAGCAGATGCACAACCCACTTGCCCTTGGAGCCTGATCACTACAACACCGTCGTTCGTGCTTACTTTAGGGAGCCTCATCCTTGTAGCTGTTTTCTGCTGCATTATTTGTAACGAACCTTCTTGTGCTTAGAGAAAAAACTTGCTTTCTCATTATTTTTGCTCCTGTCCAGCTTTCCTACGACGACAGTTGCCACACCACCCTGTAGTCCACCTATCCTTAACCTTGTGTATTAAGTCCTACAAAACATAAAATATGTGGTGATACGAGATTTACATCGGTCAACCATAGATTGTGTTAGCATAACATATTAGAAAACAATGTTCAGAAAAATGAAGCCCTCCAAAAAAATATCTCCATATACACTCCTGGAAATGGAAAAAAGAACACATTGACACCGGTGTGTCAGACCCACTATACTTGCTCCGGACACTGCGAGAGGGCTGTACAAGAAATGATCACACGCACGGCACAGCGGACACACCAGGAACCGCGGTGTTGGCCGTCGAATGGCGCTAGCTGCGCAGCATTTGTGCACCGCCGCCGTCAGTGTCAGCCAGTTTGCCGTGGCATACGGAGCTCCATCGCAGTCTTTAACACTGGTAGCATGCCGCGACAGCGTGGACGTGAACCGTATGTGCAGTTGACGGACTTTGAGCGAGGGCGTATGGTGGGCATGCGGGAGGCCGGGTGGACGTACCGCCCAATTGCTCAACACGTGGGGCGTGAGGTCTCCACAGTACATCGATGTTGTCGCCAGTGGTCGGCGTTAGGTGCACGTGCCCGTCGACCTGGGACCGGACCGCAGCGACGCACGGATGCACGCCAAGACCGTAGGATTCTACGCAGTGCCGTAGGGGACCGCACCGCCACTTCCCAGCAAATTAGGGACACTGTTGCTCCTGGGGTATCGGCGAGGACCATTCGCAACCGTCTCCATGAAGCTGGGCTACGGTCCCGCACACCGTTAGGCCGTCTTCCGCTCACGCCCCGACATCGTGCAGCCCGCCTCCAGTGGTGTCTCGACAGGCGTGAATGGAGGGACGTATGGAGACGTGTCGTCTTCAGCGATGGGAGTCGCTTCTGCCTTGGTGCCAATGATGGTCGTATGCGTGTTTGGCGCCGTGCAGGTGAGCGCCACAATCAGGACTGCATACGACCGAGGCACACAGGGCCAACACCCGGCATCATGGTGTGGGGAGCGATTTCCTACACTGGCCGTACACCTCTGGTGATCGTCGAGGGGACACTGAATAGTGCACGGTACATCCAAACCGTCATCAGACCCATCGTTCTACCATTCCTAGACCGTCAAGGGAACTTGCTGTTCCAACAGGACAATGCACGTCCGCATGTATCCCGTGCCACCCAACGTGCTCTAGAAGGTGTAAGTCAACTACCCTGGCCAGCAAGATCTCCGGATCCGTCCCCCATTGAGCATGTTTGGGACTGGATGAAGCGTCGTCTCACTCGGTCTGCACGTCCAGCACTAACGCTGGTCCAACTGAGGCGCCAGGTGGAAATGGCATGGCAAGCCGTTCCACAGGACTACATCCAGCATCTCTACGATCGTCTCCATGGGAGAATAGCAGCCTGTATTGCTGCGAAAGGTGGATATACACTGTACTAGTGCCGACATTGTGCATGATCTGTTGCCTGTGTCTATGTGCCTGTGGTTGTGTCAGTGTGATCATGTGACGTATCTGACCCCAGGAATGTGTCAATAAAGTTTCCCCTTCCTGGGACAATGATTTCACGGTGTTCTTATTTCAATTTCCAGGCGTGTATTTAATAAATACTTATATCACACAAAACATTCAAAAGTTTTAATAGCAACAATGGCTCACAACATTAACGTCGTAAATTATGCAGAATGAAGTCGAAGGGTCCACACACAGTTATGAGTAATTCACTAAGAATTAAGATTGTGAAAACACTTCCGCAATCTATGGCCATACTTACAGCGTGGTGAGTGCTGTTTTTGCTATTAGTTTCAGCTTTTAACCCCCCACCCCATCCGCAGTGGCTATTCAACATCTTTGGTTTGCCTGTTCTACTTGTGGATTCACGAGCAGTGTCAGATTTGTTGTTGTTGTCAGTAGGTAAATTAAGCTGTTCAGACACGGCATCAACTGAAAAGTACTCCCCTGCTTAGTCACAATTTGCAATTTCCTCGAATTCCTTACCATTTTCGAGATCCACTCTTCATGCTAATTTACTTATCGGAAGCCAACTGTGAAATTTGGAAACTAAAGTATGTAACAAGAGAACGCTCCTACAATTCTTTTGTGGTGATCCGGAGGGTGAGTCGTGACACGTTTCCCGCCGCTTCTTCTCGGATCCATGGCTGACTCTGGGTGCTACACTACTGGCCATTAAAACTGCTACACCAAGAAGAAATGGCACTGACATGCGATTACGTTTTCACGCAATTTGGGTGCATAGATCCTGAGACATCAGTACCCAGAACAACCACCTAGGCCGTAATAACGGTCTTGATAAGCCTGGGCATTGAGTCAAACAGAGCTTGGATGGCGTGTACAGGTACAGCTGCCCGTGCAGCTTAAATACGATACCACAGTTCATCAAGAGTAGTGACTGGCGTATAGTGACGAGCCAGTTGCTCGGCCACCATGGACCAGACGTGTTAACTTGGTGAGAGATCTGGAGAATGTGCTGCCGAGGGCAGCAGTCGAACATTTTCTGTATCCAGAAAGGCCCGTACAGGACCTGCAACATGCGGTCGTGCATTATCCCGCTGAAATGTGAGGTTTCGCAGGGATCGAATGAAGAGGAGCGACGGGTCGTAACAGATCTGAAATGTAACGCCCACTGTTCAAAGTGCCGTCTATGCGAACAAAAGGTGACAGAGACGTGTAACCAATGGCACCCCATACCATCACGCCGGGTGATACGCCAGTATGGCGATGACGAATACACGCTTCCAATGTGCGTTCACCGCGATGTCGCCAAACACGGATGCGACCATCATAATGCTGTAGACAGAACGCGAGCAGCAATGTCGCGATACGATAAATCGCAATCGCGATAGGCTACAATGCGACCTTTATCAAAGTCGGAAACATGATGGTACGTACGAGGCATCACAACAACGTTTCACCAGGCAACGTCGGTCAACTGCTGATTGTGTATCAGAGAACGGTTGGAAACGTTCCTCATGTCAGCACGTTGTAGGTGTCGCCACCGGCGCCAACTTTATGTGAATGCTCTGAATCATTTGCATATCACAGCATCTTCTTCCTGTCGGTTAAATTTCGCGTCTGTAGCACGTCATTTTCTGACTCGGTAGCGAGCCAGTGGGTGTGTTGGACCTTCCATCGACCTACGGACCCCCTTGAAGATGTCTCCCGCAGTCGGAGACGAAACGTTGGGAACTGAGACAAAATTGATCAACCGACCACGGCATAACAGTCCGGATAATTATAATGGGCAAGCTATCTGTTTGACATATCACTGATAGTGTAATGGTGAACGGGAAGGGCTGGGAAGCATGGTGAATTTATTGTAACAGTTCGAAACACCTTGAAAGACAATATTTTTTTATAGTATTTTATTTATTCGAATTATTTGGCGTTATTTGTGAGTGTATAGTCACAGAGCCTATTATGCACAATGATTCCCTTTGTGTGCATGTAAATTAGCAGGATGGGTATATTACGCATACTAATGGAATGTGGGAATCCCAGTAACATATGCGTTGTTTCTGCAGTTTGCTCCTACCTCCAGTTCCGTTGGTGGTGGTGGTTGCTCTGTCTTCAGCTATGGCTGTCCTCAGCCAATTGAAAAGTATGAAAGTCACACAACACGGAAGCAGCGCATTTGCTGCAGCCAATACGAAACTGGCAAGAAGCCCAAGTGTAGCGCTCTCATTTGTGTTTATATGGACATACTTATACAGTAGACATTAAAGATGATAAAATGTGTAGGTTTATTAGATTACAAAACACAAACTGTTTCGAAACATTACACTGTACTGTTTCATTTGTTTCGAAACAGTTACGTGTTTCAGTTTGCCCATCTCTAGCGTGTACACGCCTTTAGCTAGTCAGTTACAGTTGAGGTTGCGTTCCCGGTTAAGACCTGGCCAGACAGAACGCGGCCAGGCCGTCCGGCCTGTGGCCTTGAACCGCACTGTTGAATCTCTCGTTGTTGTATGGCGGCGGTCACACAGAGTGCGCCTCTGACGCACCGGGAAGCGGCCTGCCGCCGGGTTGTCACAGATTACAGATTCGCCGCAAGCCGGAGCGGCTGCTTGCCTCTGTTGGCGCTCTCAACTACACTGTGGTCACAGTGGAAGCAGCGGCGCGAGGTGGTTTTTGTCTTGCATCTCGTAGTGCATGTATCATGGACACGGAAAGACTTGTGCAGGAGGTGAGGGAATACACGCGATTCTGATTAGGAGGTAGAATACTTTTGCCCTCGATATAATGTTGATAGAAAGCTGAATTCTCAGAAATAGTGTTGTCACTGTGACGTCCATAATTGCCAATATCAACGACTGTAAACTCTGTAGTATGGATCAACGATCGCCAGGAGAACTGGCCAAAAGAAATGTTTGTAACAGAAGAACTGGGATCCACTATCCTTCGGGCATTTTAACCTGATAGGCTTTCCGTCTATGCTTCCAAGGCGGTTCGGAAACCCCAAAAGCTCTAGAATCCTTCTTCAGATTTCTTCCACATCTCTGTTGTAGGAGTAGTTAACTACTTGAGCTGTAGAACAGTCCATATTGCCTGGCACACTTGTTTCACAATTTCTGAGACTGTTGAACGTCCTAACCGAAAAGAAAAAGCTATGGTCTGGTGACTGTCGCCTGTAGTCAAGTATCTGGAAAAGATTAAAATCAATTATGCCGATAGAACGAATAGATAAGTTAACGACCAAAGATATGTTTGTTTAAATTCAATGACAATGTTATGAATAGAATGAAACAAAACAATCTACTAAGTAGAAAGTTCTCTCTAGAGGGACATACGGAACTAGATCTTACTATCGTTTGCTGTATTCGTAAACACTGCAGATAAATTTATCACTCCACTCGTAACTACGCTGTGGGATAGCACTTTCTTCCGCCGAACCTTTCACATGATAGAGCAAAACTGAAATGGAATAATTTATATGACTTCTATATGAAGCACAAAGAGACGACAAACGGTAAAAGTTACCAGAAACAATTGACTAGTCCGTGCCTTGCATTAAGTGCCTTTCTCCAGTTCGTTGTACACTTCTCGGTGCTACCTTTTTATCAGACGATGTATTTCCTCGAAACATTCTCGCGACATACGAAAATATTTGAAGAACCTATCTTTGTCAGACTCTAGATCAATACATAGACGATGGTATTCTCCTAAGCTTTCTCTCTTGCTATTAATGACGTGCACCCAACATCTCTTCTTGGTGCCATTTAGTATCGTTAGTGCGAGCTACTCATTTCTGCAATTAAAAAAAAAATGAATCTCACAACGTGTCTCGCGTAAAGATTCCAAATCGTCTAACGGCAAGACAATAGCGCTACGCACTCGAGCTCAATAATGGGGTTCGGCCCCTTCCACAGCGTAACAGCTGACGCATCAAGAGTCGGTGCGGCCGGATTCTGTCTGGCCAGGCCTTCAGCCGCTCAGTAATCCAGAAGCCTACGTGAATCGGCGGACTGTGGGTGGCACACATGCGAGCCGGACAGTAGGTTGTCGGTGGGGTGGTCGCTATCGCGGTTTCAGCCGTCAGTCGGGAGCGTGCGGGGTGAGTGCGGAGCCCCGGCGAGGTGGGAACGCCGGTAGGAAGTGGCGCCGGTGGCGCCCCGCGAGGCGGCGGCGGGAGAAAGCTGCGGGCGAAAGCCAGTGTAGTGTAGTGCCGTGTGGTCGTGGCGTAGCGGGCAGCCGGTCTCCTCAGCCAGTCAGCCATGGGCCCGCTGGGCAGGCTGGCGTCCGCCGTGCTGGCGGCCAGCGCACCGCACCTGCCCGACGCGCCGCCGCCGCAGTCGCAGTCGGGCGCCGGGGGCGGCGTCGAGGCGCGCCGCCGCGGCGTCTCGCTGTTCGCCACGCTGCGGCGCCGGCGTCACAAGGGGGCCGACGTCCCAGGTAGGCACTGATTCTGGCTGGCTGAGCACCTGGTCAGCAGCTCCGATCACGTAACGTAACATACATCGCTTGATTCCACATATAGCTTTGACAGTCTGAATTGTGCCGCTAAAGAATGCCACAGAATAGTCTTACCTTGTCACTGTAACCGTATCTGCCCCTCGTCGACACATTTTACGCCACTAAGATGCGAATGTGGTAGGAGCGTGGACGGTTTTGCTCATCACAAGCGCCACTGCTCGCCGAGTATCCAGCAATCAGCGCAGGATGCTGTAAGTCAGTTTTTCATGACATCGATTATACTTTCCGGGTATCCCATAAACAGTAATGTAGCAGCAATGGACTAGCAAGAACGTAGAGGTGTCGCAACCAATAAGAAACGGCGAAATTTCCTGGCAGATTAAAACTGTGTGGCCGACCGAGACTCGAACTCGGGACCTTTGCCTTTCGCGGGCAAGTGCTCTACCATCCTTCGCAGGAGAGCTTCTGTAAAGTTTGGAAGGTAGGAGACGAGATACTGGCAGAAGTAAATCTGTGAGGACCGGGCATGAGTTGTGCTTCGGTGGCTCAGATGGTAGAGCACTTACCCGCGAAAGGCAAAGGTCCCGAGTTCCAGTCTCGGTCGGGCACACAGTTTTAATCTGCCAGCAAGTTTCGTATCAGAGGACACTCCGCTGCAGAGTGAAAATCTCATTCGAATAAGAAACGCCGTCACAGAGTCCAAAAACAATCAGTTTGTAAGCTCGAGGTTGACACTGTGGGGCAAGAACTTTCAGGGGTCACTCGGCGTCCACATAGTGAAAATGCACAGTCTGGTCCGAAACTGTCTAGACAGCTTAAAGGGTGTCATAGAGCAGGTTGTCCTGAGAAATACAAAGAAGAAAAAAATTGACAGCGTTGTTTCCGAGATAATTAGCACGGAATCGGGTTGCAGCGCATGTAAATTCGAGTGGCCCGCCAGAGACTGTGTCCCCAAACGTGTTTACCATTTCGTTCACTAAAACCGAACATAGTGCACGAGACTGATCAGCTTTCGGCTAGGGTTGGATCCTTACTAGCCGTCCTATCACCTACGTAATGAGAGCAACTCACGCTAATTGTATGGCCGGGCCGTTTCAATTTGAGCGCTCAACGGCCTGATTGCTTAACTTCAACGCTAATTAACTCTCAAACAGCACACCCTATCGAATTTCTTTCTTAACAATTAGTTCCCAGCACAACCTGCCTTGCCACACCCCTACCAGCTTTTCACACTCTTTCTGATCGCCCTGTATGGTTTTGGTGTCCCTGGAGATGGAGGAACGAGTTAACATTTTCTTGAGCCGGTAGTCGTGCTCGAGACTGGCAGAAAATTGCAGGAATATCTGCAGAGGATCGAGTATTGGTGCAACAACTTCCAGTTAAACGTAATCAAATGTAATTTATTGCTCATTAGTAGGCGAAGATGTCTACTATTGTTAGATCACGCTACTGGCGATAAATCACATGAAAGAGTAACACCTCTTAAAAAACAGGTATCTAAACTGAAATGATGATTTAAATCTAATTGTCTGAAACGCATATGCCATACCCTCATTGGAAGAATATTGCGGCAATTGGATTAAACTCATCGACGAAATAACTGGCTTATAGAACACTCGATCGACTCACTCTTAAGAATTGCTCACCGGTCTGGGAACCTTACCAAGTTGTATTAATACAAGACGTACACAAGACCCAATGAAGAGCGGCGCTATTCGTTACGGTATTGTTTAGTAATCCTTAGAGTAAATATGAGTAGATCTACAGCAAACTAAAGTGGCAGACGCTACAACGGAGGCGTTGTCATCACGGAGAGGTTTCTGATTGAAATTCCAAGAAGAATCGGGCAACTTATTATTTTTTCGTGGATGAAGAAGAAACCATTTGCGGGCATTCGACGTATCTACGACTCTCCAGCTACAGTTGAAGTAACTGAGCTATCATCGTACTTGAGAATGTGTTCGACGAAAGAAAGTACTCGATTAGTCACAGGGGCAAAAATGTGTGTTCTTGCCAGTTAAATCGCAATGTATAATTTTTTGCGTAGCCGTGTAACTTTAGAGATTCCGAACTATTACCTCAAGATTCTTTTGGTGCACAGAAAGAAAATGAATTCTGGGGACTTTTGGTGTGTGGCGTTTGCGAGTCGGTGATTGGGATCCAAACTGGAGTTTCTCGGCGTGCAGTACTGTAGCTCCAGGGCGCCTAATAGTGGCGCAGGAGTAAGTAATCAACATTTTCCCGCAGGTCGAAGCTAGGCTGCGCTTTCATCGAAATCGTTTCAGCAGTATAGAAATGTACCCGGTTGACCGGTGCTACGTGGAAGTGAGGCTTAATTAGCTGTTATTTACCTCGCCGAATCAGTGGAGGCTATTAGGTGTTGTAATTAAGCACACATTCGCAAGGTAATTACGTTCCGCAGGACGCAGATTTCCACTCATTAGGCTATGCGAAATTTGCCCGTACGTTGAACACGATCTCCATATTCCGCGTCGCTTAATTTATGGAAAAACTGGTGTGAGGTGTATCCCTTAATTATAAGGTGTTGTATTGCTGGTGTTCACCTGGTAATCACTCATCACATGACTGTCGAAACGACGCCTAGTAGTTTTCGCTTTTTGCTCTTGATGAAGGGAAAGAGGGCTTGCGTCGGGAACTATGGCTAAAAAACTTGAAAATACAACGCGTAATTGTCCGTGTGAGCACGTTTACTCGATGCCCAGCTGCGATCCTAGATTCAGCATATTCAGAAGCAATTCAGAACAAGGAAATGGTTTCTTGCCGCCAATCACGATTATCATTTGGCGTACGTACCGAAAAGCTCGTGTTAGGGGATTGCGTAAAACGTAATTGAACTGCTACATCAATTGTCTTGAGACGGTGTTCTTAATTCAAGGAAATATGTCAAAGTTAGGATCTTTGGGCGCAGTATGATGCACCACAAATTGACGGTTGGAATACAGTAAAGAAGCGCTTACGGAGAGTAATTCAAACGTAAGATGGTTTTGTAACCGATGAACATGTTGACTGGATGTTAAATGAGCAAAATCAAGTCGAAAAATGTTGAAAGAAAATATGGAAGAAGAGGTAAAAACATCTCTCTCTGAAAAAGGCTCCTTGATGCGGAGCGTTGACTCACTGGGACATGGGGGTAGCAAAATTGGAGCTGGCGTGGATGAAAAGAACAGCCTAGCGAATAGAAAACGTTCCTCGATTTGCTTCGAGAGAGGTTCCGATCGCTTTACACAAGCACTTGGGAATCAAGGGGTTTGTAGTTGAAAAAAGCATAATTATTGCCGATAATCATGAAAAATTCCGTGACATTAAGAAAATAATAGCAAATGCTCAAATGTGATGCCGCAAATGTTTCTCAACTTCTTTCTATGCCTTTTTTATTTCTTATTTCTTTCACCCTTTTCTTTGCCTACTTTTTAACCGTCTTTATTCCCAATTTTTAACTTTGTTTTTATCTTAGTATCTCTATAGGATATTTCGAAGTCCTTGCATCAGACTTCAATGGGTGATAGGTCACGTCATAGGGAACACCTTCTGTTAGAGACAGAAATTCGCTGACGCTTTCCGGTAATGCTAGGCATTTTTAATCAGTTACGCCCCTGGAAAAAATTCAGTACTGCCGACACCGACACACACACACACACACACACACACACACACACACACACACACACACACACACACACACATATCTATCATCTTTGTCGCCCTTCAAATGGATCCCTCTCATCCTGGAGTCTCAGTGACATGTACTTCCTTTTTTACCCTTCCCCAACGTACCTTTGTCTCCTCCCCTGGTTAGTAGTTATTAGCACCGAAGGCTAGGATTTGGTATGCTCTTTATGTATCTAAAGGCAGTTCTGAAACTTCGCTTCCTGTAGGTAACTCACCTTATGGCATTTCGCCGCACACCTGCAACACGGTTGGCCAGGGAGGCAGATTATTATCTGCACGGGGTACTGTGTTGTGTTGTGTTGTGTTGTGTTGTGTTGGGTGCTTGGAGGTCTCAGACAGACCCAGCGTCGGTTTGGGGCGCTTCGACCCGACCTTCTGTGCGGTGCGCGAAGTGAAGGGGCCGGCTTACGCAAGCGCGCAGGTGTGTGTTCGTGCCGGGTCCGGTGCCGTGGTTCCAGCAGACGGCGAAGCCTCCGCCAGTCCAGCACCTGACTGTACGGCGCTATCAGAATTCCACCCGCAGCCCGCGGCAAAATCATAAGCGGCCCACACGCGACGACGCGAATGTACTACTCCGACCCATAGTAAGTTACGGCGCGCGTGGCTAGACTGAAATGCTCTACACGGTGTGACATCTTCATTGGAAGATAGAACAGATGTACCAAGAACATTACGACATGTAATGCTGCTTTTAAAACGTTAATTACGTGACAGATGCTCTTAACTGTTACATGTCTTAAAACTTGCAGTATCAAAATATTTCACGCCGCTTCGTTTTCCATAATGGTGCTGGTGGTATTGGACGTAGATGATTATTCATAAATACCTCCACGTTTGCAGCAGCAAACGACTGCGCAAAAATTACAAGACTTACTGAAAACAGACTCGCATTAGCGGACAGAGCATCTTTCTAAGTTTGTAACTCTCACTACAGCAGTTCAATACAGGCTTCGTTTGTGATGTGGCAAACGTGAATTCGTGGATGCAAGTCGTCGACGCGATGTGTCCGGAAAGGCGAGAAGGCAGGGTTGCCTATCTGCAAGTACGAACTAATTCGACGTGACAATACGGTGACGAGCGTAAAAAACGAAACTTCAGGACATCAGTCTATTGGTGCAATCTGTAATTACAAGAAGTCTGCTAACTATTAGTGGGCTTCCCTTTACTAGTGGGACACTGATACATAGCAGTAGTGAGCAATAAACTGCATTTGATTATCTGATATCCTATCGTGGGACACGTACGGCCCGTTGGCAGTCAAAGGTTAAGATTACCTACGAACAGTATCTATAACACGTCGTGAAACCTCCTGCAAAAGTTCGTCGTTAAAGTGATTATTACTATAACAGGCCTCGCCAAAGGGAAGGTAATAGCAGTCAGAAATATTTCGGCTCCAGTGGAGTGACAGACGAAAAGAATCGCGAATGATTTATCGGTTGGGCGTCAGGCGATGTAAAGGAAGCAACAGGCTTTACTCCTATACAATCGAGCTGCGTGTTTATGAACGGGATGCCGTTCCACCAGCAGCAAGTATTAAAAGTACCAGATCCTTGTTTCTGTTCAAATTAGTTAGGGAGGTTGCCCTTGGTTCTAAGGCGTCAGAACTGATGTTTACGACACTAGCATTCCACGTTCAGATCTCCTGTATCCCACACTCATCACAATGAGATCTCGTTGTATAGAACGACGAAGTCTACGGTCGCGTTGCCCTCTCGAATAGGCAGTGAAAGAAGCAAAAATAATTAGCTAAATTGGGTTCCCTGTGTTGAAGGCAGTGGTCTGTAAGAAACTTGCCAGTACAGCTGGCTAGAATGAAATATAAATAAATGTGGTAGTGGTAGTGTGGACTATTGAGAAAAGTAACTCATACCTATCGTGGCAGTCCAGAACAACATCGAAAAATGAAATGATGTGATTGCCGATAACTTTTCCCTCACAAGTACCTTTCGTAGTGATATCCTCCAGATTGTTGTTGTTGTAACTGCGGAGCGATGACCTCTATTTCTGTACTCGAATCGTGTGCCCAGCATGGCAATTTTCTTACGAAGATGTGCCGTGGGAGTGAGTGAGTTCGAATACTCGCAGCCTAGGTTGGTATAGATACATTTACTTGGCCTAGGGTTACAGACATAGAAATGAGAGCGGTTCCTTGTACGTCATGTGAACCTGCAGGTTAACATTTTTGCCGAATTTATAGTAGGTGGACCATCCATATGGGCTTTCATCAGCCATTTAATTTATTCCAGTAGTACTGTCGGTAATTTCACAACACAGTTTCTATGTCGAATTTGCGTTCAGGGACATTTGCTGCCTGTGGCTGCTATTATAAGAAGCGAACGACAGAGAGGCTGTAATTGGGAAAGAAATATCTGCACATACAGCAAGTAGTAAAGATAAGACTATACTTTCCTGAAACCCGTCATATTTGAACCTAATAACAACATAATTTGTATGATAGAACCCTGTGGAGGTACTGACTTCACGACTGGAATGACATATACGCGTCGAGAGTTTCCTAGGCGCTATGGTCGCGCCATGTAAAACACTCGAGATTTCAAAGATATGATTGACTGCCGGTATAGAAGTATGTCCCATTTGGTTGTGATCTGGCTTACTGCTTGAGTGACGTCACCTGCAGCCGATTCCCATGCTGAAGTGTGGGAGTGAAGAGACTACAGCCTCTCCTTTCCCCCCCTCCCCCCCTCCCCCTCTCCTTCCCTTCCCTTCCCTCCCCCCCCCCCCCCTCCGCACTTTACAGGCCAGAGTTAGGGGTGTGTGGAGAGGAGAACAGAGAACCATGGCTTACTTTCCATATCAAGGTTTTCGTTGAATCCGCTACTGGATCCACTCTTAAATTTGGCTCCACATCGGAACGTTGGACACTCAAAAAGAGGCGAAGCCCGTGGCAAGCCTTCTGTATATTCGGAAATGGTATTATTTCCTTCCTTGGGCCACGTTTTGCTATTGGTGACTTTTCCAAGTTGCTGAAGTTGATATGACGTTTATGTTCAGTAGAGCGTTCGTTCGCGATTGAAGATCGCATGCGCTGTGGCATTTTCACCATGCACACATGAAACGCAGCAAGTGCACGGCACTCTCAATCCAGACTTAGTCGTCACTGAACACAGCATCTCTCTAGTCTTTCGCGACAGACGGAGCGCTAGTATTGACAATATATTTACATAGTATGCAACCAAGGCAGTAAGTACACAAATTTGGTATTTGTACAAGTTTGAAGCGGATGCTGTGCTAGGAGATGAGCGTTTGAAACAGTCTTTACTTTCTAATGATCGTAAATATCATCCGTTGTTTTCGTTCGACGTTGGAAACCCTCCCCCCTTCCTGCCCTTAGTGCACCTGCACCTCTCTTAAATACACAGTGATACAAAACGTCCGAGCTGCGGCGCAGTGTCCCGTTACTGCTGCTGTGCCTGTAGGAGCTGTTTCTGAGTGACGTATTACGGTCAGCTGTCTGCACGTTCTGTACTGACAGCTAGAGGCGATACTTTTTTTGCTGCACCGTTGCATATAGCTAGCAGAGACAGACATGCATCCCACAGATCATGATCCTTTTCCATCGGTCTGCTCTGTATCACTACGTTAAAGTGTACGCACGTTTCGTATCTTAGCCACAGTCAAAATTTGGACGCTTTCAGTTGTTCGATATTCTGAGAAAACGTTTACTGTTAAGAGCAATTTTCGTTTGAACAAATTTGGTTTGGGCCTCGCCGCTTTACACAAAACTGGATTAATTTTGCCGGAAATCCACGCAGGTGTTCAGTAGTGTCTACCTAGCCGTTCAATATGTGCATCCCTTTCACTGTTTTCCTGTACTAGTGTCTTCGTCTCAAAGTAGCGCAGCCGAAGGCGTCAGTTGTTTACTCCATATAATCCAATCGCTGTGTTCCTTTACAGTTCTCACCTTCTGCGGCTTCCGCTAGTGGAATGGAGGCTATTTCCCGTGCCTTAATAGATCTCATATCGTCCTGTCCCTTTAGTATTTTCCATTTATTGCTTTCTTCTCTACTTCTGCGGAGAACCACCTCATTTAGTATATTACGTCTAGTTAATTTTCAGCATCCGCCTCTAACATCACAACCTTTCCACTTCCTTTGTCTCGTTTTACAGTTTTCTCACAGCCCTTTATTAACTTCCGCACAGCGCTACCTTCTAAACCTACCTGCTCAGAAATTTCTTCCTGTAATTATAGCGAATGTCGGATACTAGTAGACATCTTTGGGCGAGTTCTTTTCTTCTCCCAAAGTCCTTCCCTCTTCTGTCCTATTTGGTCCGCCCGCCATGTCTTGTGCTTCCGAAGTAACAAAATTCCTTCAGTTTCTATTCTGCATGCTTAAAAGTTATCGTAAGTTTCTTACTAATCTCTCTTCTGCTGCACCTTCATACTTTTGTCTTCGTTTGATTTGCTCTCCTTCCATATTCTGTGGTTAGAAGACTGTTCACACCATTCAGTCGGTCCTGTAATTCGTCCTAACTTTCAGAGAGAACAGTGATTTCATCAGGGAACCTGTTATTGTTTACAATTTGAATGGTAATCGTTTGCCTGAGCTTGTAAATAATTTAATTGAATTATTGCTTACTTCCTTTTACTTTTTCGTGTCCGGAAACTACAATTTGTTTGCCCAATATTGGGCAATGTCCAATGCTTCTTCTTTAGCCAGCCATAGATGGTCGAGGGTGCATCTGTGGGGGCAGGCGGGGCATTGAAGGAGATGTTCCATACCCTGTCGAGTGCCGCAGTCCCATTTGTCGTCATTTTCGTCCGACAAACCCCATTTCATCAGATTAGATTTATTGCTTACTATTCGGACTTGTGGTAAGTTGTAAATAATGATTTGTCAATAAATATTCACTTGCAACAGTTAGTGTATTACTTGTAATAATTTTGACATTGATATCCGGACATTGTTTTGAAGTTCGTGTATCGTTGCAAATTTCTCTCGCAACCTATTGCTTCTTTTACCCGCCCCCCCCCCCCCCCCCCCCCCCCCGTTTCCAACTCGCAGCTAGCACTTCCACAATAAAGCTGATCACTAGATAGGTGGAACATCAGGGTTTAACAACCAGTCAGTTACGAGATCATTTCAGGCAGATTGTCGGCCGTGCGTTTCAAATGAACCGATCCGGCACTCGACCTAATGAAACAAAACACACACACACACACACACACACACACACACACACACACAAAGGGGGGATTCGAATCCAGCTACTCTGGACTGAGTGTTGACTACTTTAGCGCGCCCGTGTTTGAGGGCGGAAGGCGTGCAGTACTTCAGGACACTTTTTCCTCCTCCTAGCTCGCACACGTTGTGTCAGAATCTATTGGGACTGTAGTTTTCGCGCGTCACACACTCTCTCTTTGTCTAACTGCAGCCGTGACTACTGTCTCCATATCCCAGTAATCACGTAATCACAGTTAGTTAGGCGCTGTGCAAATCAACAAAGGCTTCGGAGCCTCGGGTTGCTAAGATTGTGCTGTCGAGTTGGCGCAGCGACCAGATAAGTGCGGCAAATGCCAAGGCGAACTGCCAGCCGCTTCACCACCTGTAGGGCTCTGCGGTGCGCTGCGACCGCAGCACCCTAGAGGTCGAAAAGCGCTCGGCACACACACACACACACACACACACACACACACACACTGCGTTGTCGTCCACAGAGGGAACAAATCAGCACCACAGGTTGAACGGAAAAGTATGTACGACTATTCGAGACAACATATCTAAACGACAGAGATATCTAACGAAAGATCCGAAATGAGTCTAAACATAACAGAATATTAATTCCCTGCAAGAGTGTCTGCAGAACGAGCCTCTTCGTAATGTTTTATTTAAATCTCGGTGTTAGCTATCCTCTAGGTGAGGATCGCGCTAACGACAACCAATATATATATATATATATATATATATATATATATATATATTCACTCTTTTATTGCCCTCATTCAGTCGTACATCCAGCCTCTTACTCTCTCCCACGGGGTTTTTCAGTCTGTGTATGTGAAGACTAATCTGAGGAACTACCGTACAGATTTTGATACGCTTCTCACTAAACATCCACTGATTCACCATGAATGTGTGTATGATTTACTAGCGCTACGCGAGACAAGTCATCGGGCCGCAGATAGTGCTACCGGTGGGGAGCCGGCTTGGGTCGCTAATTAACAATAGCTGTATCAGTGAACATACATTGTAACAATAGCTAAATGCTATAACTACTTCAAGTATAAGAATACAGTGTGTTGCACGAAAAACTCTAGTTTGAGATATGAATTGCGTTGGACCATTTTATTAAATTATAAAAGTGTACCGAGACAAGTACAAAGTCGAAGTTTCGTAGATGTTGATTGTGACTTTGTTAAATGAAAATTCCTCTTGATCTTCCTTGTACTTTTTACTCGCCAGAATAACGTCACTGACATAGCATGCTTTAAAAATTTCGTGTCTTCAACTATCACCCCATCGAGACAGCCTAGATAACAGGCCTGTCCTAGGTGCATTATAAAGATAGATGGTTTGCAGTTTCCAGAAATTGAATTTGAAAATTATAAAATAATGATACTGCATGCCTGTCTGGGAAGCCAAATAGTTACACCCAGCACAATGAAAGAGCGGCCTGAATCCTTCGGTGCCAGCAACTTGGGAATCCGTCGGCACACTGACTGATAACAAGCCAGACTTAGTCATGTTGTGAAAGTCCAAAACACTTACGGATCTGAGAGGCTGATACGCTGGTAAGGGGTTTCCAGTACGTGCTTCGATTTTGGTGTTGATGCTGAAAAATACAGTAACTTAATGATCTTCAAACAAAAGTACCAAAACAGACTGTATCGCAAGGTAGTGAATGATGTTTCGTGTACTTTCTAAGTATTTCTTTAACAGAAAAGTGCTAATAGAGAAACAACTGTAGTATAATTAGTATTGCACAGAAAAATGACATGACGTAAATTACAAGCTGGAAAATTATGTTTGCGTTGAAAAATAATGCGTAATACAATTATTCGTTTCCCCATATGCAGCCTAAAAATATTTTTTATAAGTGTGTCTAAGAAAGCCGATTTGCCTGTGGGATGACTGCGTCACCAACTTTCGAGAAAGGCATTGGTGATGGCGTCAATCCTTGCCTCTTTAAGTAATCCAGGAAGCTGGTCTCAATGTCTTCCCATTCTTCTAGAGACCGCACCGGTCCTATGAAGTACAAAGACTCATCTCCTTACATCTGCGAGATGAATTAGTGTGGCAGCTAGTGGAGAAGCGTATTGCTTACAGATGCTGAACATGTGAAACAGGTCACCACATCTGTAGGCATTTAGTACCTCAAAACATTACAAGGCTTTTCGGAAACATCATTTCATTGAGTTATTAACTTCATCCTGTACCTACAGATACGCATATGTAGTATGTACGTACTTAATGTTCTATATATTGTTGAAATTTAACATCCTCATTACACTGTGTGCATGGTTTGCTGTTTTCTTTCCTATTGCACTTCAGCTTCCTGTTTATTAGATAGTTAAGCCGGCCGGTTCTAGGCGCTTCAGTCTGGAACCGCGAGGCCGCTACGGTCTCAGGTTCGAATCCTGCCTCGGGCATGGATGTGAGTGATGATGTCCTTACGTTGGTTAGGTGTAAGTAGTTCTAAGTTCTAGGGGACTGATGACCTCAGAAGTTAAGTCCCATAGCGCTCAGAGCCATTTGAACCATTTTATTATATAGTTACATTTTAATTCTCGTTAAAGTAGCAAGGGAAAGGTACAAACAACGCGAAGTTTCGTTTGTGCACCATTGTGCTTTAGCAAACATTCCTATTGGGGATGGTATTCCTTCGCTTTTTACCTTTGTACTGACTTATCTAACCAGTTACACATTAACGTGGGTTCGACTCAGCAGATGACGCAGCGACAAGACTCTGGATTCGTGTGCAGGAGGACTGTTCACATTTTCTCTAACAGTGAGTTAGGGCGAACGCTGGGTTGGTTCCTTTGGACAAGTACAGGTGATTTCCTCCTCCGATCAGAGGTTGACCTCGGTCGCCAATGACTTCGTCGTCGACGAGACGTGAAACTTTGTTAGCCTTCCTCTCTTCCATTCATTATTCCCTTCCGAAACACGGTGCATCTCAGCATTTTTCACGTACACCAGCCACTGCCAATGGTTAAAGAAGCGATAATTGCCAGTCTTGGAACCAACTGGGGATCGAACGCTGCATCTTTTTGTTCGGAGTGTGACATTTACCCAGCTAAACCACTCCATTCGGTACTTCCGATTCCAGCACTCTGATATTGCTGACGACAGATACCTGGTATCACAGGTGTCGCCAGCTGGTGGTATCTGTAACAGCGGGTTACGTGCCCGGGTAGGCGAGGTGAGGCCGGCTAACGGCGCGGCGGTGCCTGGTTGGTGTGCGAGGCGCGTACCCGCGCAACGGGATCCCAGGCCCAGCCCGGGACGGCACAGGAGAGACGCAGGCCGGGCCGCCTGCACTCAGCACGCCAGAGTGCTCGCGGCAGGTGGCACCGGCAGGCTCACTCTCTCAGCAGTACCACAGGGCTCGCTCCTGGGCCCACTGCTGTTCTCCCTCAACGCTCGCGACGTCACGCACGTTCTGTCCTATGCCGATAGTCTCTAGCTCTTCTTAAGTGCCAGATCTGAATGTACCAACAGTGCCACCGTCCAAATGAACGATGTCTGCCCACAGTTTGAGTGGACTCCAAACCTGAAATTCCTACTAAGTGCAGAAAAACTTGTGTTATTTTGTATATAATCAGAAATTAGTTACTAACTCTTATTCTTCTCTACGGTACTAAAGTATCTTACCAGAAACGGGGAATACTTAAAGGTAACTTTGGATTAGCAGTTCCGCTGGTCAGACAGTATGTTCGCTACTTACGAGAACGCATCCGCTTGTCTGTATTACAACCAGAATTTTCTGAATATACACTGAAGCGCCAAAGAAGCTGGTATAGAAATGCGTATTTAAATACAGAGATATGTAAACAGAATACGGCGCTGCGGTCGGCAACGCCTATACAGGGCGTTACAAAAAGGTACGGCCAAACTTTCAAGAAACATTCCTCACACACAAAGAAAAAAAATGTTATGTGGACATGTGTCCGGAAACGCTCACTTTGCATGTTACAGCTCATTTTATTACTTCTCTTCAAATCACATTAATCATGGAATGGAAACACACAGCAACAGAATGTACCAGCGTGACTTCAAACACTTTGTTGCAGGAAATGTTCAAAATGTCCTCCGTTAGCGAGGATACATGCATCCACCCTCCGTCACATGGAATCTCTGATGCGCAGATGCAGCCCTGGAGAATGGCGTATTGTATCACAGCCGTCCACAATACGAGCACGAAGAGTCTCTACTACCGGGGTTGCGTAGACAAGAGCTTTCAAATGCCCCCATAAATGAAAGTCAAGAGGGTTGAGGTCAGAAGAGCGTGGAGGCCATGGAATTGGTCCGCCTCTACCAATCCATCGGTCACCGAATCTGTTGTTTAGAAGCGTACGAACACTTCCACTGAAATGTGCAGGAGCTCCATCGTGCATGAACCACATGTTGTGTCGTACTTCTAAGGCACATGTTCTAGTAGCACAGGTAGAGTATCCCGTATGAAATCATGATAACGTGCTACATTGAGCGTAGGTGGAAGAACATGGGGCCCAATCAAGACATCACCAACAATGCCTGCTCAAACGTTCACAGATTCTCTTCAGCCCACACATGTTGATTGCGAAAATTGACCGCCAACTGGCGGTGAATCGAGGAATTACAGTACATACTGACGAAACTAAAATGAGCTCTAACATGGAAATTACGCGTTTCCGGACACATGTCCACAAAACATTTTTTCTTTATTTGTGTGTGAGGAATGTTTCCTGAAAGTTTGGCCGTGCCTTTTTGTAACACCCTGTATAAGACAAGTGTCTGGCGCATTTGTTAGAACGGCTACTGCTGCTGGCAAGTTCCCAAGATTTGAGTGAGTTTGAACTTGGTGTTACAGTCGGCGTACGAGCTGTGGGATACAGCATCTCCGAGGTAGCGATGAAGTGGGGATTTTCCCGCACGACCATTCCACGAGTGTACCGTCAGTATCAGGAATCCCGTAAATCATTAAATCTCCGACATCACTGCGGCTGGAAAAAGATTCTGCAAGAATGGGACCAACGACAAACGAAGATATTAGTTCAACGTGATAGAAGAGCAACCCTTCCGCAAATTGTTGCAGACTTCAGTGCTGGGCCATCAGCAAGTGTCAGCGTACGAAATATTCAACGAAACATCATCGATATGGTCTTTCGGAGTAGAAGGCCCCCTTGTGTACCCTTGATGACTGCACGCCACAAAGCTTTAAGCTTCGCCTGGGCCCGTCAACACCGACATTGGACTGTTGATGATTGGAAACATCTTGCTTAGTCGGACGAGTCTCGTTTCAAATTGTATCGAGCGTATGGCCGTCTACATGTATGTAGAGAACATCATGAATCCGTGGACCCTGTGTGCCAGCAGGGGACTCTTCAAGCTGGTGGAGGCTCTGTGGTGGTGTGGTGCGGTTGGAGTGATGTGGGACCCCTGATACGTCCAGATACGACCCTGACAGGAACACGTGTGATAGCATCCTGTCTGATCACCTGCATACATTCGTGTCCAATGTGCATTCTATCGAACTTGGGCAATTCCAGCAGGGCAATGAGACACCCCAAACGTTCAAAATTGCTACAGAGTAGCTCCAGGAACACTCTACTGAGTTTAAACAGTTCTCTCTGGCCACCAAAGGTCCCCAGACGTGAACATGATTATGCATATCTGGGATTCCCTGAAACGTGCTTTTCAGGAGAGATCTGCATCTCTTCGTACTCATGCGGATTTATGGACAGCTCTACAGGATTCATGGTGTCAGTTCCCTGCAACACTACTCCAGACATGAGCCGATTCCATGCCATGTCGTATTGCGGCATTTCTGCCTGCCTGCGGAAGCTCTACACGATATTAGGCAGGTGTACCAGTTTCTTTGGCTCTTCAGTGTATTTCGACAGGATATGACACTTAAAATTTTTTTTTAGTCGCTCGTTATGCTGAACTTAAAGTATCGCGATATAATCGAACCGCGAATGCTTGTACGTCTGTAAAATTTGTCAGTGCTTCATACGCCCAGTTTTGATAGTTGTCGCCAAACGAATTTATTTTTCCGTAGTGTCTGGCCTTCGGACACGATCCACTCAGACAGCCCTTGATATATGATACCCAACTGCAGAATATCGACGTTCTTTACGCTTGCGAAGTGTCACAGGAACGCGTGGTTAGGTCACGTTGATGCACAAAAAGAAATGATCGCGTTAGCCAGAAGCAGGGTGACGATTCTTCTGGACAAGGCTGAAACTCTCAGCGGAATTACGATGGACCTGGAAAAACGGGGAAATATCAAGGAAAGTCAAGAATTTCGTAAATTTCCTGCGTTTTTAACCTTGCATTGAAATTGAATTTCATTGAGTTTCTTTAAATTATAAATTTTAAAATGCTTAATATCTCAGTGTGTTAATTATATGAATGTTATTGCATATAAATTGTCGGTGTTTAGAAACTACTGTTAGGGGGGCTAGTGTATAGCGTACATCTAAGTTAAGAGGAAAGAAATATTATTATTGCTGTATGCTGCCCCTGCTCACCACTAATTTATCAGGAACTTCTAAACACCATCTTCCTCCTCAATCCTGGAATTCTCAGGAAATTACCTCTCCAAGTTTGAGCAAGCCTGAATTGGAAACAAACTGGTATAATATAATTAAAGAAATCTTACAAGCTATGTAAAATTGAGTCGAGGTCGCTGCCGATCTACGTTCACCATTTAGTTCACCTCCATTGGGAAAAATGTTTTTGTTTTTTAACAGGGACACTCTCGGGAGATTTACGGCCATATTTATCTGAATGCTAATACAGTATCTTAGTCAAGAGTGTATTTTTTTATCGTACCTTTACCTGTTTAGGTATACCCCATCGTGAGACGTGCCAAACTCAATACGAAGGACGCTTTCACTTGATTCTCCTTTCCATAGCACCATCAAGGGCCATTATTTCTAGTTGCGGCCTGAAAAAGTTATCGTCGTTTCAGAACATGTGCATTTTTCAAACAAGTTGTTCACACGAAATTTTTGATGCCTATTAATATATTTTCATTTTGAAAACACTAACTTCAGTGACTTCAGTGTCACTATACACTAAATACATTTTACGAATGCTTGAACGATCGTAATACTACATACGAAAATGTCGTGTGGATACCAGCTTGTCGTTTGTTTGAAGGCGCGTTGCCTGTCAGTTTCTCTGAGAAAGTTGCTGCTATGTATAAGCATATAGCCGAATCAAACTGAGGACCTGTGTGTTCAGTAACGCTAACCTCTACGTCACGCAACAGCCAACTGAAGTATTAGAGCACTTGCCCGCGAAAGGCGAAGGTCCCGAGTTCGAGTCTCGGCCCCGGCACACATTTTTAACCTACCAGGAAGTTTCATATCACCGCACACTCCGCTGCAGAGTGAAAATCTCTTTCTGAAAACATCCCCCAGGCTGTGGCTAAGCCATGTCCCCGCATATCCTTTCTTTAAGGATTGCTAGTTCTGCAAGGTTCGCAGGAGAGCTTCTGTAAAGTTTGGAAGGTAGGAGACGAGGTACTGGCAGAAGTAAAGCCGTGAGGACGGGGCGTGAGTTGTGCTTGGGCAGCTCAGCTGGTAGAGCACTTGCCCGCGAAAGGCAAAGGTCCCGAGTTGGAGTCTCGGTCTGGCGCACAGTTTTAATCAGCCAGGAAGTTTCATATCAGCGCACACTCCGCTGCAGAGTGAAAATCTAATCTGGAAACTGGAATATTGATTTGCATGATCTCACAGTATTAAAATTATTAGAAACGAGTTGCACTTAGAAGGGTCGTTGTTTATGTGCGGTTGTACGAAAAGACGAAGTCGGAGAAAAAATTTGGTTGGATGTCAATAGAAGCACGCGAAGAAAGCGGTTGTCATAAAGTTAGTTCACGAAGAATTTAGTAACAGATTATAGCAAGAGAAAAGATCGAAGCGAGGGTAAGAAAACGAAATGGGGGTCAGAGCAGAAATGAACAATGGACGACATCGAAAAAGAATTTTGTAAGACCACTGAAGAAGTCGGAAGCTTCTGAAATATCACAGTTGTTGATGGAGTGTTTCGGCATTGTTCGCCACGTCCTCAAAGAGTTGGACAGTTCTTCACTACTTGCGACCAGCGTAAGCTCGTCCTGTAAAATTAGACATTCAACTGTCTCACCTTGGGTGAGCCGCAAATGCCGGTTAGAACTAAACTAGTCGCAGGGCTTAGCGAATGACGTCAGTGGTGTGCGCTGTAGTCCACTTCAACGGGGTAACGGCTGGTGGGGAGGCGTGGCTCGAAATAGTCGGCGGCGCTGCTGAAGCGACTCTCCGAAAAGACGTCGAGGCAGCGCGGGCTGCGCCGCTCGCGGGCAAAGTGTCTTATTTCCTGCTGCCAAGGCCGAGGGAGTCCCCGTCGCAGGGTGAGCCAGCACTGTGTTGAGGAGCGCAGGGTGTGGAGGCACATGCCGCAGAGCGTACTACATCCAGTGTGTGTGTGTGTGTGTGTGTGTGTGTGTGTGTGTGTTGTGTGTGTGTGTGTGTGTGTGTTTCAAACGTAGTGGAGCAGGAAACAGGTGAGCCAGAAGACCTGCATCGAAAAACAGTTTGTGTATGTGTCATTAGGTTTCACCACTTGTTCTTATAACAAACATTGTCGGTTCGCTCTAGAACGAGCAAATTCTCTTCTGAAACTTACGTCATTCGCCGGAACAGCTTTATTTCCTCTCGCCGTCCTTCCTCAGTTTTTCAGTGCCATCCGGTCCAACACTTCTCATAAGTTGTTAAATGGATCTACTGTGATTGGATACTTAATATTGATTTTTTTAAAAAAAAGGCATTTAAGGCTTTTCTTCCCCATCTTCCGCTTCCCTTTAGTCGATTCCTTCGTTACTCTCGGGTCCTTCGCTGTGTCTGCTGCGTGGGCGCGCGACAGCCCCCACACCCGTTTCTATAAACGTAGTCAACGCTAGACGTCGCCTCTGGACAGTCGATGACTGGAAACGAGTGGTTTATGCACGTCTCTTCCCCCCCCCCCCCCTCCCCTCCAGCACTTGACATCTCCCCAGTTTTAACCTCCGCAACATTTTGACAAACAATAATAATACGCAATGAAACCTAAATTAAAACAGTTACGTGTATCAGCCACTTTTGTTTTCTTCCACAACAGTTTCCAGGGCTCCTAATCTTAAGGTGCAACAGTGCATTACATTGCATTTTTGTTTGCTAGATGCAGCCATTTGTGTGTTCTCAGTTTCACTTCGAATATGCTGCAGCAGAAAGAACCCTGACCGTCATAACTATAGGTTTTCATCTTTAGATGTCGCACCTTCCTTCCGTTACTCAGCTTCCAGTGATGTACAGGTTCTAGCTATCGACTTACGAACCCTTTCAGATTAGTTGTTGACAGCTGGGCTGGTAGGATGAATCTGTGGTGTGTGTGCCTTCCCTCTCCGGACTGTCATCTGCAGGCGGTCAGGCAGAAGCCCATCCGTGTGTGCACGGTCTCTCTCGCAAGCCATTTACAACATGCTGTAATTTCTAGACTTTTCCTCCTCGTTTTAAACATTCAAAATTCCATTCTATTTTATTCCCCAAAAGTTACATTAGAAATTTGAACCTTTAGAAATGTGAACATTATTAATAAAATGTCTGTCAAAAGATAATTTCTGAAAAATCAAATAGTTCATATAGCTCTGAGCACTATGGGTCATCAGTCCCCTAGAACTTAGAACTACTTAAACCTAACTAACTTAAGAACATCACACACATCCATGCCCGAGGCAGGATTCGAACCTGCGACCGTAGCAGTCGCGCGGTTCTGGACTGAAGCGCCTAGAACCGCTCGGCCACCGCGGCCGGCAATAACTTCTGAAAAAAAAAAAACCTACCTGACCTGCAACTATCAAGCACGAAATTCATGGAGACGAAATATGGTAAAATTGAAACACGTTCCACAATTTAAATATCTTGGTGAGAACTTACAAGAACACGGAATTCCAAATGCTGAAAGAGAGAAACAACATACCGACTTTCCCAAAACAGCTGCAGCAAGAAATAAGTCTCCAAGCACACACAACCTTAAGGCATTACGGTATAGAAATTAAAGCAGAATGCCTTTATGGATCAGAAACACTAACTTTGAGCAGGAAAACTGATATTGAAAACTCGGAGAAAAAGAGCGCCCAATCGTAAGAAAAATTGTAGGTCCAAAACTTGTAAATGACGCAGGAGGAGTCAGGAAATCTAACAACACAGAAACGTCAACAGTGACGTTAGAAAAAAGGAGTTTAAATTTCACTGGACGCACAAAATGAAAACCCAGATAGGCTTACAACAAAGTAGTGTTTTCTTTTCTTTGTTGACAACAGGAACGAAGCCAAAACGGACGGTACGAAATGGATTGGCGAGATCAGACCTAATCTGAAACTGGCAGGAATTACTCCAGACGATGTCCATCCAAACCCGCGAACTCTTGATGTCCAAAATTCGGACTCTTGATGTCCAAAATTCGGAGATTGTAAGTTGAGCAACACGAAACACAAAGGAGGAGACTGGTAAAAAATGGTCTGAAGACAGAAAGGAAGCCCGCAGGAAGAGAATGAAAGAAACACGTATGCGTTGTCCTAATGGGTTTATTCGCAATCACCATCTCTTTACCACGGACCCCTAAGCCACGGACCCGCGCCTGTGGGAGCGCCGCCCCGTGGCCCTGAAGCGAGTTCCCTCACGGAGGCCGGCGGCCCTTTTGTCCGGCTGGCTGGCGGAAGCGGCGCCTCCTCTCGGGAATCCCGCCTCATCTGCATGCCGGCCGCCTCGCCTCACCTCACCTCACCACCTCTCCCCTCCTCACGCCGGAGAATGCGGCCCCTGAAGGGTTGGGAAGCAGTCTCCTCCCATCCTGCCGTGGAGTATCACAGACCACTCTGTTCTTATATTGTTAGGAATTCTGATTAAATATCTCGCAACAGAGTGAACAATGAGGCACAAGTTTCAGCCTTTACGTATAAACTGCGTACTCTGAGATTCATTGTGAAGTGCGTGGCGGAGGATACTTTTCGTTGTACAACTAAGAATTCTGTGCGTTTTATTCGCGAATGTGTCGTGGGAAGAAAGGCTGCTTGGATATCTACATCTACATGATTACTCTGCAAGACACAATTAAAGTGCCTGACAGAGGCTCATCGAACCACCTTGAAGCTATTTTTCTACCGTTCCACTCTCCATAGCGTGCAGGATAAACGAAAACTTAATCCTTTCCGTATGAGCTCAGATTTATCTTATTTTATTAGGATGAGCGTTCCTCCGTGCGGAGTTGGGCGCCCACAAAATATTTTCGCACTATGACGACGAAGTTGGTGATTGAAATTTCGTGAAAAGATCCTGCCGCAACGAAAATTGCCACCCAATTAGTGTATCATATCCGTGGCCCCCTCTCTTATTTCGCGGTAATAAAAAATGAGCTACCCTTCTTTGAGATCCGTCAATCCTATCTGATGCGGATCCCACACTGCGCAGCAATACTCCAGAAGGTGGTGGATGAGCTTCGTGAAGCAGTCTGTTTAGAAGACCTGTTGCGTTGTCTAACTGTTCTACCAATAGATCGCAGTCTTTCGTTTGCTTTCTCCGTAACATGTAGGGCTAGAAAACTGTTGGACAGCGTAATGTCACGTAACATATTTGAAATTTTCAGATAAATAGAACGAAATGTAAAATATGTACGGGAACCAAAAGTGATGAGTAAGAATGGGACTCAGAGAGGTGTACTGCCATTAAAGAGTGTCGTAGTAGCTCAGATTGAGGAGGACGTGAAACTGGAAAGCATTATTTCTCCTCTACTGTTCAACTTGAACATCGGGAAAGCACTGACAAAAGTAAAAAAAAAAAAAAAAGTTTAGGATTGGCGTTAAAATTCAGGGTGAGAGGTCGTAATTAGTAAGATTCCTTGATAAAGTTGCAATCCTTGGTGAAAGTGAAGAATTACACGATTTGTTGAATGAAATCAACGTTCCAATGATACGGATCGAGAGTAAAGCAAAGAAAGGAGTGCGTGTTGAGGAGTAGAAGAAATCTGTTTGTTAATAAACGTGAAATGACGCAGTCCACCCTGTCTCTAAATGGACCTGTCCATTTCGTAGCGGCGTGCGCCGGTGCCGTGGTGCCCACAACTGTGATGTGTGCAGACAAACAAATGTATTACGTAACTTCAGTTATTGTAGGCCATAATTACGACTTAGAGCACCTACCATATCCTTGAGAAACCGTGGTTTGCAGTTTGAAGACCGTACCACTAATGTTACTGACGACTAAGTACAGTGTTATGCTTCAGATATGAGCGTATTGAGGGGTTGTGAGAGGTTTACGAAGTGTTTGAAAAGTTCAGTGTTTTATCTACCTCCGGACCGGACGTTGAAGTGTGATTGCATTCCATCTCTCTATTTTGCATCCTCCGGGGTTCATCTACGCGGTAGTAATGCGTGTAAAAATGAAACAAAAATTGGGGCGCAAAACCGCAGTTCCCACGATACGGCGGAACAGATTTTACTGGTAAGTGTGTTAGCAAATAATGAACGAAAGAGTGAGAAGTAGAAAGATAAATTCATTGTGTAAACTACGAAACTCAATTACAGCCGAGGAGGTTCGAACTGCGCCCATTCCAGAAGAGAATAGCGTCCACAGCGACTTATTACTGAAAGCTGGAGAATGGTATCGGTTACAGAGATAACGGGGTGGTGCAAAGTAAAAGCTTCAGAACGGAGCTGTTTTCACGGAGGGGCTAGAGCCATACAACTTATACGTCAAAGCTGGATAACCGAGAGTTTTAAATACTGCGCAAGGAAATAAGGGTTGTACATACCGAATCGGTGAAGTGAAGCAGCTACAGTTGGGAGGGGTAGCTCCTAGCAACCAGTTTTTTTGTACACGACAGCCTGTGCGTCTGGGTACTTGGTAGCCGACAGTATGACGTGGTTCAGACTCACCACCGCCGTCGTGTCGTAAGCAGTGTCGAGAAGCAATGATTTTCTACCGGTGTAACATCCGTGTCCCAGCGCCTTTGCGGATGAGAGAGAGGGGGGGCGGGGGGGGGGGGGGGAGGGGGAGGTCACATGACGTCTAACATTCAGCGATTTGAACCACGCCCGAGAAGGGACACCCTGTTGTATGGCCGCCCTAGTGAAGCCGAGACAACGTGCCGCACATACTTCTAGTCGTCATACGCAACTTTCATGGCCGTCCAGTTGAAATTAGTGCAGGGACTTGGTGTTGGGCGGAACTGTCTTTAGCGAGTCGGTCAACAGTTTCATTACGCAGAATGCCTTCGTACCCTTTTATCCAAAGTAAGCGCAAGTAAGTGACCAATTTCCGCTGCTCTGTGATGGCCCAGAGGACATTAAAGACGGATCTGTTAGTGTCTCGAGTTAAACATGTGCGTGCTTCCATAGAGTGCGGTCCGGGTAGAGCCGTCACATCAAAGCGCGGCACCTACCGCTGTTGTGGCACAGTGACCGTGGCGTAGAGCGTACGTTCAATCAGCTGACGAAGGCGAAAACCGTATGCACTGGCAGCTCTATTGCTATAGTATTAATTTACGTGGTCGCCAGCTATGGACGAATAGCTTACAGGAATAACTATGCAAGCGGCAGTGGCCTCTGACGCTCGGTAAACATTTATGAACTACCGGGCACGGTTGTCGCGGCTGTCTCTAACCTGCAACAGGTTTACACGCTTCGACACGTCCGCAGGTAACCTTAAGATCGGGTGTTTGCGCGGTCGAGTGGCGGAAAGACAGGAGCTCTGAGTGACGCGCGGAGCTGCCAAGTGAAGCCTTCCGGACCCTCTCCCCCCCCCCCCCCCCCGGACTCTCTCTCTCTCTCTCTCTCTCTCTCTCTCTCTCTCTCTCTCTCTCTCTCTCTCTCTCTCTCTCTCTCTCTCCCTCTCTCTCTCTCTCTCTCTCTCTGCGTGTGCGTGTCCGTGCACGCGCGCGCGCGCAGTTGACTGAGGCTAAGCTGGCCTTCACTAAGGCAGTCACTCTTCAAACTTCTATCGCTCGTACTAGGCAACTGTATTTTGCAAAGCTTCTCCAGATATAAGTTAACAAATTTTAGTTGCATCCGCTATCTCCCTAATGACATCCCTGTAGGCTGGGCGCTCTACCCTGCATCTAAGATACAGTACTTTGAGCTGCCGATAAAGTGTCGGACGTGTACCTGCGTCTGAGCGTGACGAGCTCTTGGGCAGTTTTGATGCTTCGTTCGGCCATCGTGTGAAGGGCTAGAAGCGGGTCGCTGGCTGCACACAGTCGCTCTCTGGCAGTCACCATCTAGGGAACGGTCGTACTTCGGCTCCCGATCTGCGGACGCATCACAAAGCACCAAAAAATGGTAGACGCTTTTGACAAATTGACGCCAGCCGTAGGAAGATACAGCGTTATAAAAGGTTTTAACGTGGTACTGATCAGTGTACGTGCAACACTCTTCAAACATTGGTCTATAATGCAACTGGTCATGTGGTCGCTTACCTAAGAAAGTCTCACTGAAGTAAAACTCGGATACATACACTCACATGATGGGTCTCCAGAAAAGCATTCCGCAGTAAATTCCTGATACTCAGAATATTATATTCTTTTATTTTTCATAGACGTATTTACTTCCGTTGATCGTTCAGTAACTAGCTAACTGATGGATCGTATTTTTATGTTTTGAAACAACTTGTACAAAAACTTATTTATTATCAGCATTCGAAATGCAGACTCACACTTTGCAAATCTACTATGAGTAAGACAAGGGTTTGCGAGTGGTATTAACATTTCGAAGAGGGTCGAGAAGACGCTGAAGACGACGACCGCTCTGGCAGCCCTATAACAGTGGATCAGAACCGGGGATAATTACCCCGTGAGGGGTAAAACGTAATTTTCTGAGGGTTAAAAACAAAAGGATTCGATTTTTAAAAGATCATTACTATTATCACTCGTCTTCCTCACAAAAGTCACCCTTTATACAGATACTTTGTTCTTTGCTCCATGCGTCGGACAGTAGTACCTGATACGTAGACATCACACACGCTTACATATCTCATGAAGCTGGCTTCTCCGAGTTGTTGGCAGTGCCCAAAACAGACTAGACATTGATTCATTATTTTGCGACAGTATACGAAGTAACTGGACAGGACAACACAACAGGAACTATGTAATTGCTACTATTTAGGTCCGACACACTAATAATAATAATAATAATAATAATAATAATAATACCGGCAAATATTATTATTATTATTAGTGCCAGTGTTAAGACTCAAAGCACTAGCAACCAGAAGTGTTCCAATTTCTGCCAGTTCAGAAGTTTGGATTCCAATAGTCAAGTGGTTTACAAACAGTAGACCTATGTGTGATGCACACATTTTGATTTTAGATAGGGCTGCAGGATGTGGGTGCAACAAGTGACTCTAGGGAGAGGAGTGGTGCAGAGAAAAAGCAGGTTTTATGACTAGTGTCCACCCTTAACGTGCCTAGTTAGCTATCTTTTCTGAGGAGAAGTTGCTGTAGGTAGCAACTGCGGTGTGCTGAAAACTGCTTAACATTCTACAAGCGATTGTTAGAAGTAAGCATTCCTTCGTTGACTCATTAATTCATGATTTAGCTTAACACCTACAAAAAATGAATATCATTCACCTTTCATCATTTAAAAAATTGAAGACCTCAAAGAAAATTCTTAAAGATCAGTGGATGGTTAACCCTAGATTACTAAACCCTCATTAAGTTTACTGTTGCCGTTAGTATCTCTTCATGGCAGACATCTATGTAAACGGAGGCTGAATTATTTATTGCCCGATTCCAGCGGTGTGCTAACCCTAGTGCTGTTGTAAATATTACGAATGTTCAGTAACGTTGTGCATGGTTTCTGATAGTCGACATATTTGTTTTACTGCTTAGAATTTATGTTAGTTTGTCGTCTTACTGAAACAGCAAGCAGTGAAAGTTAAATGAGCGTTAGTGTATATAATGTCGGCTGTCTTCAGCCCTAATCTCCTCTCTTGCTATTGGAATTAGGAGAGTACGGATGGTTCTGGGCCACATTTTGACACAATGGGTGGTTTGTGTGCCGGATTTCACGTGAAAAGCAGCAGCAGCAGGACCTACAACCACCTCATTGTCTCCTTCGAGCAAACGAAGGCCACCGTTTTGTAATGACAAAAAAAAAAAAGGTTCAAATGGCTCTGAGCACTATAGGACTTAACATCTATGGTCATCAGTCCCCTAGAACTTAGAACTACTTAAACCTAACTAACCTAAGGACATCACACAACACCCAGCCATCACGAGGCAGAGAAAATCCATGACCCCGACGGGAATCGAACCCGGGAACCCGGGCGTGGGAAGCGAGAACGCTACCGCACGACCACGAGATGCGGCCTTTGTAACGACAGTTCAAGACCTCTTTGTGAGGAACAGTGACCTAGGTCCTGCTTAGACTCAAACAGTAGTGTCTAAAACAGAAGAACCTACTTCTTTTGTGTGTAAAATACCTTCTCTTAGAGGTTTTATAATTATGATAATACCTTATACCTTGTACATAAAAAAATTGACTTCTTTTTAATAATATTTTGAGCTACAAAATTATCACTACGGGTACAAAACATAACATTTTGTACCTTTTTGTTTGTAACATACCGGTGGAGTTCTAGTAATTTTAATTAACTAGTGCCTAACATGTAAATTATGACTTACGTGGAATAAAATTTGGAGAGGTAAAATTTACGATGGTTTAGTTTCAGTATAACATTTTCCGCTCTTTAGTGCTTTGGGGTTAAGGATGTACGATTAGGAGTTCCCATGACGTTTGAAAATAAGCAATATGTAGCCTTCCAGTGGCATACGAGTCCGGTCTCTCTTTGCCGCAAATTCGTAATAGGCTTGTGGAGGGGGCAAGCATTTATCTTTAGATGTAGTTTACTTTGTGGTCCTGCTTTTCGTCATCCACACGATAGCGCTAATTATATACTCATTTCTGTGGATGGAAGTGGTTCGTGGAATAGGACAATAGCGAACTGCTTTTGCGATCCGCGACAGTGTGCTGGGCAATGTTCTTTTGCCTATGACTGGCCCGCACGCACGAAAGACGGCAGCCTCGAGCGAGCCACGTGGACCGCCCAATTAGCCCGTGGCAGTCCGACATCTGCGTGTGGCGGACCCCTAATTCCGTCGACGCGTCTAACAAGACGCCGTCCTCTTGTCTGGGGGTCTCTCTGAGGTCCACGCTGCCAGCTGTAGCTGTAGCCGCCCGGGTCGCCTCTTTCTGAGCGGACGACGCAATAATCGCAATTGACCGTCGCCTGGTGAACCGGTCCATTATATTAGCCGGACAAGATTGCTGCTGGACTCTGCGGAATGTTTTCCTTTCCAGAACACGTGTAACTCTGCAGCTGTGGTTCCCTGCTCGATTACAAATCACATTGCCTAGCTGTGACACACGTGCCGTTAATGTAAAATAAAAGTGAGGTTTTATTAGCATTTTGGTCAACAACACTAACATCACTTTGAGGTGGTTAACAGACTCCAGTGGTTGAAGTTGGGAAGGTAGGAGACGAGATATTGGCAGAAATAAAGCTGTGAGGACCGGGCGTGAGTCGTGCTTCGGTAGCTCAGATGGTAGAGCACTTGCTCGCGAAAGGCAAAGGTCCTGAGTTCGAGTCTCGGTCGGGCACACAGTTTTAATCTGCCAGGAAGTTCCAGTGGCTGACGTTACAAGAAGGGGTTGTTTGTCACGACAAAGTTCACTATTTGAATTCCGTAAGGTTATTCGTTACAATGGCTCATTTTAGTTCTCCGATTTGTTGACAAAGCAAGCTTAATCGTCTTGCACAACGTTGAAGTTTATTGTCGATTTGCTACATAGGAGTGATCAAAAAGTATCGGATGTTTTTGTTTTTCTTAAAGAAAATTTGTCTATCCATCAACATCGACCTCCTTCCCTTCAAAGTACTCCCCCTCAGAAGCGAACACTTGTGCCAGCGAGCGTTTTTTGTAATACTGGAGGCACTCCTGGAGATCACTTTTCCTTATGATGATCAGCTCCTTCAGCAGTTCTGTTTTTATATCATTATTGGTTGCAAAACAACGTCCTTTCACATTTCTCTTCAGCCTCAGGAATAGGCGGTGAAGGCGCGGGGGGCCATATCCGATGAATACGTTGTTTGAGGCAACATAACGGTTTTGTTTTTGGCCCAAAAATCACGAACAAGTATTGAGGTGTGAGAGGGAGCATTATTGTGACGCAATTTCCCGAGCGGTTTTGCGACAGTTCTGGCCGTTTTCTTTGGACTGATTCACGCAAACGGCCCAGAACTTCCCGGTAGTATTTCTTACCGACCGTACTACCAAAAGGCTGGAACTCGTGATGCATTGTCCCTCAGTAATATAAGAAAATCCTGAGAAGAACCTTCACATGCGATCTAACTTAAAATTTTTTTCGGCCTTAGCTCTTCAGTTTCTACTGGGACGACTGGCCCTTGGTTTAGACGTCATACCGGTATACCTAGGTTTCGTCACATGTTACCTCCTTCTGTGGACGTTCTGGATCGTTGTCGACTAAATTCAGCAATTCCTGAGGGTATCTATGCGATGTCGTTTTTGATCGACATTCAATAATTCCGGAACAAACTTTGCTGCCACACGTTTCATGCCCAAGGCACCCGAAAAAGTTGCTTAGCATGAGCCAAAGGATATACGAACATGATCAGCCACCTCTCTGATGGGAATCGGCGAATTTCCATGACGACAAATACTGCTTCCATTATCAACCGCAACGTCAGAATTGCCTCTCTGGTGCCTTTACCTTTTCTGAAGCCAAATTGATCGTCGTCTACCACATCCTCAATTCTCTTTTCCATTCTTCTGCATATTGTTCTTGTTTACAACTTGGACACATGAGCTGTTAAGATAATTGTGAGATAATTTTCGCACTTGTGAGTTATTGCACTTTTCGGAATTGTATGGATGATATTTTTTCCCTAAGTCAGATGGTATATCGCCAGACTCATACGTTCTACACACAACGTGAATAGTTGTTTTGTTGCAACTTCCCCCAATGATTATAGAAATTCTAATGAAATGTTCCCTATCCATTCTGCCTTATTTGATCTCAAGTCTTCCAAATTTGTCTTAAATTCTGATTCTAATACTGGATCTCCTATCTCTTCTAAATCGACTCCTGTTTTTTCTTCTATCACATCGGGAAATATTCCCGCTCATAGAGGCCTTCAATGTACTCTTTTCACCTATCCGCTCTCTTATCTGCATTTAACAGTGGAATTCCTGTTGCACTTGCTTTTTGTGTCACCGAAGGTTGTTTAGACTTCCCTGTATGCTCGGTCAGTCCTTCGGACAGTCATTTCATTTTCGATTTCCCCACATTTTTCATGCAGAAATTTCGTCGTAGCTTCCCTGCACTTCTTATTTATTTATTTCCTCAGCGACTTGGTATTTTTGTATTCCTGAATTTCCCTTAACATATTTTAACTTAATTATTTTCATCGATAAACTGAAGTATTTCTTTTGTTACCCATGGTTTCTTCGCAATTAACTTCTTTGTGCCCAGGTTTTTCTTTCCAACTTCTGTGATTGCCCTTTTTAGAGATGTCCATTCCTCCTTCGACTGCACTGCTTACTGAGCTGAACCTATGCATCCTTTTGGGAAATGACATCAGATTGAAGCATAGAATCATTGTTCAAAACGGTCAGTTCAGTTTTGGTACATGGATCTTGACGAATATCCACTGCTTGGCACATGGACGCGACTGCTGTTCTCGCGTTCCCAAAATATACTTTCGTGGAGTGAGACTCTCAGCACCTGCAGCTACGAAGACAAAACACTGCACCGGACTGGATGATGAATCTGACATAGGTGTTCAGCGATTCTATAAAGCCCACCATTAAACAGTTGATTGAAAGAATCATACCCTCAATTGAAAGGATACAATTTTATAAATTTACTGCGGGATCAATTTCTTTTATTGCTGTAGTAGTCAATAGCATATAATGTATTTATTTCTGTATGATTTTCAGTAAATGATTTAAATTTAAATTTAAATATGAACGTACCACGTTTCATTTACTTTTAGAGCTCCGTAAAAGATTTAGCATTTCAGAAGGGTTCCTTCGCCAAAAACATTTGCTATCCGCTGTCTTAGATACGACCTTATTTCCATTCTTTCTCAGTTCAATCGGTCTCTCTTCTAGATTCTCCCAACCTGATTCCCGTTTTCTCTTCCTCCTCTGTTTCCTAAGTTTCTCTCACCGTACGTCGTTTCGCGGTTATCTGTCGCCCCCCTTCCCCTCCCCTCCTCCCCCCACCGCCAGTAGTTGCTGCGGCTCCCTTAGATTGGTAGTTCACATCCTTTCCCAGTTTCCACTTTCCATCTCGATTGTTCTCCGGTCGCCATTATCCGCCGGTGAACAGTGTCTGGCGCTTCCTTCGCGTCCGGCGGATGTCCTCGTTTGGAGGCTATCTACGCCGACCTCACTGCAGGTGGGGGCGGTATTTGGGCCGACAGCCGCCCCCTCCCCCCGTCCTCCTCCCCCCTCCCCCCTCCCCCGTCTTACCCTCGGCACGTATTAGAGGCAGAGCAAAGTCAAGGGACGCTTTCTGTGGTATCTAGAGGCGGGCGTAAGTTATTTTAGGTAGTACTTTCTTTGAGGTCGATAAATTTACCTTATTACCCAACACTAGTATCGACTACACGAAGGTCAGTAGCTGACTGTAAACGATGGTACCGGTTTTAATTTACGTAAAGATACTCGAAGAAATCAAGTTTTCGATGAAATTACCGAAGACTTCCCTTCACGCAAATACCTGCAGTTTTTCTTTCGGTCGACTTCACGAATTTCCATGGTTTCGGTTTCCACGAAGGACACGTCTTGTTTCTCTTGCTTTCGTGAGTACAATATACGAAGCGAGACAGATTTTTATGCGAGTGCTTCGTTGGTAGCCACAGCAGTTACCGGTGATTCAACTGATAGTAGCTTTTCAGTACGTAAGAAGAGGTACATTTAGTCTTGGGTTGACTCGCAAGTAGCCGATGTGGCGTCATCTATGGACTTGCAATACGGCGGCCGAACTCCCCCGGATGGTGCCTCACGGCCAACAACGGCATACGATCATTTCATTTCAGTCTTGAGTATCTCACTTTTCGCGTTCTCGCTCGGCCTTTAAATCGCTGTGCGCGTCGTAAACGCATTTACACAATAGTAATGTTATTAATCCTCTGTCACTGACTAATGCTTCTCATCAGAGCAGTTGCAGACCTACTGCATTTTTGTTTCTTACCCGTACAATCTACGTTCCGTAAGTTCTGACTGGTACAGAGGTAGGTACACTTTTCTCGGAATGTGTGTTGTAAAGCACTCGTTACAGTAGAACCTCGCTAATCTCTCCCGTATTGGACCGGGAGTGTGGTCGAAACACACAAAGGTCGGATTACCAGACGAACACCGTTATTGACCCGTAACACCACAGTACAATAGTGTAAAACTTTAATTTCCAACTGTCAGTACTGTCTGAAATATTTTTCCATATCAAAACAGTAACAAAATGAAAAAAAGACCGTGCACGAACGTTTAATGTAGGTCCTATAGTAGTGCTTGTACTTTGAAATTCTCCTATATCGTACGATAAGATATTGTTGCTGTGAGTGGAAGTATAACAACTGAACAAAACCTATTACACAACAGATTTACACTTGACTGTTTTAAAAATAGGAAATCACACGGGAAAAATTTTCTGTTATTAAGAAGGACGAGAAAAGTTTTTTTTTTTTTTTTTTTTTTTAGCTGACGAGAACACTAATTTTGCAGCGGTGTTCCGCTATTTCCTAGTCAACAAAAGTCTGTTGTGGTAGACGTAGGACTTCGATGTATAAAAGTGCTACATCAAATACATTTTAGCATCTTTATGTAATACTCGAGCCGTAGGTTCACTGTCTTCGTTGTCATCATCCTTCTCGTTGTCATCGGTTGTTAGTTACATGGTCAGTGGTTTGGTCGTCAGTTAATTCTACTTTTGCTGTGTAGGCAAAGTCAACAATACTGTTCCACCCACTTACGTCACTGGGCTTAATGTCCGATTGCCAAGACGGCACAATATGTATACGTTTAGTTGGTGTCGTAATTTAGTCGTAAACACTTTAATAAGTAAGAACAACACTCTCACTAATTTATAAAACAAATGCATGGACATAATACTTACTGATGGAGCTAGAAACATGTCATTTCTTCCAAAAACTGATGGAACTGTCGCATCTAGCGACGGTGAACTGTCTTGATTCATATCGCGGACGGTGAGTTCGGACTAGGCTGCAGCAGCGGCCAGCGCACGTAAGCAAACACCAGAAATTGATGGTCGGTACTAAGAGGAGAGTAATACCATCCGTCGGATTAGCGAGGTTCCGTTGTATTCCCTGAATGTGTTCCGTTCGCTGGAATCTTCACAAATGTAAGGTGTGTTTTCCGAACATTAAACATCATCCACTCGTGTCTCTCTCCCGATACCTGCTGACCACAAACACGATTTGTGTTTGGGGGGTAAGACTTCTCAGGACGTATAGCACAAAAAAGTCTCAATTTTGGGAGCAGGAAGAGCAGTAGTTGGTAACCTCACCCCAGTTTTTTTTTAAAGAGTCGCACTCCCATGTGTAAAACAGCTTCAGACTTGTGATTACTCAGCAAATGAGTCAGCGCAGTAAAAATTTTACTTGAGGAGTACGGCCTTTACGGTTGAAGACAAACAACCGTGATTACATTCTTTATTAGTTTCGAATTATTAACACGTACACTAATGAATAAATTTCGAAAAGAAATGAAATTGTGTGGGAAGCTTGTTGGTAGTCGCTAAGTACCCCCTGAAACGCCCTAGTTAACCCGCAGGACGGGATAGATAGAATACATTGTGGAAAGAGGACACAATAAGGGGCTGTCAGTTACACTCGAACATACAACTTTATTATTTGATCTAACATTACAAAAGCCCAAGCAAATATATTTTTTTAAAAAAATACACAGCTTTAATCTTTGGGACTTAATTACCGGCTGGAGGCCACTTTAATTTAAAAACGGCTGAAGGCTAATAATGTCAAACGCAAGCATAATCAGAAAATTAAAAGGCAAGCCTTATCTTAAAACAGTTCTTTAGTTTGTCTGAAGTAAACACGTAAAATTCAAATCGGCTGAAGGCATAACACGTAAAACTCCATAACTTTAATTTTTTTTTTAATACCATAGGCCTTACTTGACACAGGTCTTTCAACTAGACTGAAGGCCTTAAGAACAAACAACTGAAACTCGAATCGGCTGAAGACCGAAGACCTAAAAATTCAGCAGGTTGAAGTAAAAAAGTTAAATTCAATTCGGCTGAATGCCGAAGACATAAAAACTCTATAATTTGTTTAAACGCCAAAGGGCTTACGTGAAACTAGGCTGAAGGCCTTAAGAGTAAAACAACTCTAATTTAAAACACAAATCCGGCTAGAAGCCATACAATTACCAACAACAAGAGCAAATTAAAAAAATAAGGCAATACACACAAGAGCGTCCAGATGTTAGAGGGTCGGTCCGTAATTCAAACACTAACGCTCGCTTAGATGAGACAGGGGCAGTCGGGCCAACCATTCACGATCCGATGACAAACCAACCGACAGACAGTCAGCGGACCCACCGACAAGATACCTTCCACTTCACCCGACCAGTGCTCAATAGGGAGTTCAACGGAACAACGTAGAAGATATTGGCGCTCACAACCAATCATACACGGAGTTTTCAAACTACACACCGTGCTGGACAGCAACAACACGATGAGAAACTACTCTGCCTGAAAGTTACGTCAACGCCCAGGTCAGGTAAACGGAACGTTAACGGCCACAAGGCAGATTATTCCGCTGGTGCACTTCAATTCAAATAACCAAATACAGTGAAACTCGACCGGAGGCTGGCTAGAATTTTCCAACTTGAAAACCACCGCGGGAATATCCCAACAGCCGAGAACGAACTCCAAACGACACAATGTGAACAGCCTTGACTTGCTGGTAGGTTAAATCGGAACTCAACTTTCGTGACCAGGGTGGGTCAACCACGGACCTCGTAGCAATAGGAACAGCGCCACACTCAACACCGCGTAGAGACCGCCAGCGGGCCCGGCCAAACCACGGCCTGCCGAGAATTCCTCACTGCTCCACGCCAATCGACTGACTCCTCAGAGCCAGTATGCCGACAACTTTTAAAATGACTTCAGTCAAAATCACCGAAACTACACACAGTTTCACGAACACTTGGACGAAGAACTAGACAGTACTAACGGCAGTGACTGTACAGTAGCAGGGAGGAACCACGAGTCGGCACAGAGAGCCAACCCATAAGCGATGGCCGGCCAAATACGCGTCATCCGGCAAGGCGACCGACCGACGACCAACAGAAGTCGTCGCCACTCCAGTCGTGTGTGTCGGCACCCGTCGGGCGAGTCATGGCGGTCCGGACCTCTGCTGCCGCACCCTGACTGAACTTGTTCCGCGTGCCAACTCAAACACTGCCAGGTCCGAACTAACTCACAACGCACGACGCACGACGATAGCAGTCACGGAAAGATAATACGGCAGGGCTAATATCGATAAGCGCTGTTGCTGCCGCTCACGGACAGGCGAAGCAACAACTCCGTGACAAGAGTAACAGAAACTAACATAACGAGGTGGCGGTTGTTGTTGTTGTCTTCAGTCCTGAGAGTGGTTTGATGCAGCTCTCCATTCTACTCTATCCTGTTCAAGCTCCTTCATCTCCCAGTACCTACTGCAACCTACATCCTTCTGAATCTGCGTAGTGTATCCATCTCTTGGTCTCCCTCTACGATTTTTACCCTCCACGCTGCCCTGCAATGCTAAATTTGTGATCCCTTGATGCCTCAGAACATGTCCTACTAACCGGTCACTTCTTCATGTCAAGTTGTGCCACAAACTCCGCTTCTCCCCAATTCTATTCAATACCTCCTCGTTAGTTATGTGATCTATCCACCTTATCTTCAGCATTCTTCTGTAGCACCACATTTCGAAAGCTTCTATTCTCCTTGTCCAAACTATTTATCGTCCACGTTTCACTTCCATACATGGCTACTCTCCACACAAATACTTTCAGAAATGACTTCCTGAGACTTAAATCTATACTCGATGTTAACAAATTTCTCTTCTTCAGAAACGCTTTCCTTGCCATTGCCAGTCTACATTTTATGTCCTCTCCACTTCTACCATCATCAGTTATTTTGCTCCCCAAATTGCAAAACTCATTTACAACTTTAAGCGTCTCATTCCCTAATCTAATTCCCTCATCATTGTTGTTGTTGTTGTCTTCAGTCCTGAGACTGGTTTGATGCAGCTCTCCATGCTACTCTATCCTGTGCAAGCTGCTTCATCTCCCAGTACCTACTGCAACCTACATCCTTCTGAATCTGCTTAGTGTACTCATCTCTCGGTCTCCCTCTACGATTTTTACCCTCCACGCTGCCCTCCAACGCTAAATTTGTGATCCCTTGATGCCTCAAAACATGTCCTACCAACCGATCCCTTCTTCTAGTCAAGTTGTGCCACAAACTTCTCTTCTCCCCAATCCTATTCAATACCTCCTCATTAGTTACGTGATCTATCCACCTTATCTTCAGTATTCTTCTGTAGCACCACATTTCGAAAGCTTCTATTCTCTTCTTGTCCAAACTAGTTATCGTCCATGTTTCACTTCCATACATGGCTACACTCCAAACAAATACTTTCAGAAACGACTTCCTGATACATAAATCTATATTAGATGTTAACAAATTTCTCTTCTTCAGAAACGCTTTCCTTGCCATTGCCAGTCTACATTTTATATCCTCTCTACTTCGACCATCATCAGTTATTTTACTTCCTAAATAGCAAAACTCCTTTACTACTTGAAGTGTCTCATTTCCTAATCTAATTCCCTCAGCATCACCCGATTTAATTTGACTACATTCCATTATCCTCGTTTTGCTTTTGTTGATGTTCATCTTATATCCTCTTTTCAAGACACTGTCCATTCCGTTCAACTGCTCTTCCAAGTCCTTTGCCGTCTCTGACAGAATTACAATGTCATCGGCGAACCTCAAAGTTTTTACTTCGTCTCCATGAATTTTAATACCTACTCCGAATTTTTCTTTTGTTTCCTTTACTGCTTGCTCAATATACAGATTGAATAACATCGGGGAGAGGCTACAACCCTGTCTCACTCCTTTCCCAACCACTGCTTCCCTTTCATGCCCCTCGACTCTTATTACTGCCATCTGGTTTCTGTACAAATTATAAATAGCCTTTCGCTCCCTGTATTTTACCCCTGCCACCTTTAGAATTTGAAAAAGAGTATTCCAGTCAACATTGTCAAAAGCTTTCTCTAAGTCTACAAATGCTAGAAACGTAGGTTTGCCTTTTCTTAATCTTTCTTCTAAGATAAGTCGTAAGGTCAGTATTGCCTCACGTGTTCCAACATTTCGACGGAATCCAAACTGATCTTCCCCGAGGTCTGCATCTACCAGTTTTTCCATTCGTCTGTAAAGAATTCGCGTTAGTATTTTGCAGCCGTGGCTTATTAAACTGATAGTTCGGTAATTTTCACATCTGTCAGCACCTGCTTTCTTTGGGATTGGAATTATTATATTCTTCTTGAAGTCTGAGGGTATTTCGCCTGTCTCATACATCTTGCTCACCAGCTGGTAGAGTTTTGTCATGACTGGCTCTCCCAAGGCCGTCAGTAGTTCTAATGGAATGTTGTCTACTCCAGGGGCCTTGTTTCGACTCAGGTCTTTCAGTGCTCTGTCAAACTCTTCACGCAGTATCGTATCTCCCATTTCGTCTTCATCTACATCCTCTTCTATTTCCATAATATTGTCCTCAAGTACATCGCCCTTGTATAAACCTTCTATATACTCCTTCCACCTTTCTGCCTTCCCTTCTTTGCTTAGAACTGGGCTGCCATCTGACCTCTTGATATTCATACACGTGGTTCTCTTCTCTCCAAAGGTCTCTTTAATTTTCCTGTAGGCAGTATCTATCTTACCCCTAGTGAGATAAGCTTCTACATCCTTACATTTGTCCTCTAGCCATCCCTGTTTAGCCATTTTGCACTTCCTGTCGATCTCATTTTTGAGACGTTTGTATTCCTTTTTGCCTGCTTCATTTACTGCATTTTTATATTTTCTCCTTTCATCAATTAAATTCAATATTTCTTCTGTTACCCAAGGATTTCTAGCAGCCCTCGTCTTTGTACCTACTTTATCCTCTGCTGCCTTCACTACTACATCCCTCAGAGCTACCCATTCTTCTTCTACTGTATTTCTTTCCCCTATTCCTGTCAATTGTTCCCTTATGCTCTCTCTGAAACTCTGTACAACCCCTGGTTCTTTCAGTTTATCCAGGTCCCATCTCCTTAATTTCCCACATTTTTGCAGTTTCTTCAGTTTTAATCTACAGGTCATAACCAATAGATTGTGGTCAGAGTCCACATCTGCCCCTGGAAATGTCTTACAACTTAAAACCTGGTTCCTAAATCTCTGTCTTACCATTATATAATCTATCTGATACCTTTTAGTATCTCCAGGGTTCTTCCACGTATACAACCTTCTTTCATGATTCTTAAACCAAGTGTTAGCTATGATTAAGTTGTGCTCTGTGCAAAATTCTACTAGGCGGCTTCCTCTTTCATTTCTTAGCCCCAATCCATATTCACCTACTATGTTTCCTTCTCTCCCTTTTCCTACACTCGAATTCCAGTCACCCATTACTATTAAATTTTCGTCTCCCTTCACTATCTGAATAATTTCTTTTATTTCATCGTACATTTCTTCAATTTCTTCATCATCTGCAGAGCTAGTTGGCATATAAACTTGTACTACTGTAGTAGGTGTGGGCTTCGTATCTATCTTGGCCACAATAATGCGTTCACTATGCTGTTTGTAGTAGCTTACCCACATTCCTATTTTCCTATTCATTATTAAACCTACTCCTGCATTACCCCTATTTGATTTTGTGTTTATAACCCTGTAGTCACCTGACAAGAAGTCTTGTTCCTCCTGCCACCGAACTTCACTAATTCCCACTATATCTAACTTTAACCTATCCATTTCCCTTTTTAAATTTTCTAACCTACCTGCCCGATTAAGGGATCTGACATTCCACGCTCCGATCCGTAGAACGCCAGTTTTCTTTCTCCTGATAACGACATCCTCCTGAGTAGTCCCCGCCCGGAGATCCGAATGGGGGACTATTTTACCTCCGGAATATTTTACCCAAGAGGATGCCATCATCATTTAATCATACAGTAAAGCTGCATGTCCTCGGGAAAAATTACGGCTGTAGTTTCCCCTTGCTTTCAGCCGTTCGCAGTACCAGCACAGCAAGGCCGTTTTGGTTAATGTTGCAAGGCCAGATCAGTCAATCATCCAGACTGTTGCCCCTGCAACTACTGAAAAGGCTGCTGCCCCTCTTTGATGTTCATCTTATATCCTCGTTTCAAGACACTGTCCATTCCGTTAAACTGCTCTTCCAAGTCCTTTGCTGTCCCTGACAGCGGTACGACAAAAAAAAGTTAAGTAATAGATGGCACGAACACGAACCACGCACGGGTCGCGGAATCGTTTCTGTAATACTTGCCATGTTTAAACCTTTAACGTAAGATTGTACCTCTTGATGAGCGGATTAGATTAGCAGTGCAAATTTGTAAATTCGATCAATAACTTCAGGAAATGCTGAAAATACTTTTTAAAATAATAACGTAGAAGCAACTGAAGAATAAGAGGGGGGAGGGGAGCAGAAGTGAAGTGTTCCTCCGAAATGTGGTATGAGACGTAGTGTGGGTATTGGTGGCAGCAGTATCAATGAGCGGGCCACTACCTACTGTCGTGAAGAGAACAGCCTAAGTAGGTCCCCGCCTGCCGCACCTTGGGGTGATCTTCGCAGTATGCAGTGGCCGTGACGGCGCTACGGAAATCAGTTGGCGCAACCCGTGTTAGCTGTGTGAGGATCACGTGCCGGAAGCAGCTCACCCCAGCTCGCAGCCAGTAAGGCGTCACAGCTTGACGTGACCGGACTCTGCCGCCGGCGTGGGCGATCTCTGGCCCAGGGGGAACGGCCGTCGAGCTACGGAGTTTAACGCTGGCCACGTGGGCAGCTGCGCGCTTGCGCATGTGTAGCGTAATTCCGTGCAGTAATTTATGACTGCAGATACTGCGTAGCGGCAGCCTAAAAGTATATCGTCGTGAGGCAAAGCGTGCCCACCCGTGTGACAGATATGCCGTTTAGGACGACTCCAAAATCAGATTTTATGTAAAGAGTTCCCAGTACCGATTCTTGTCGTTAATGTAAACATTTCAGTAAAGATTGTGTAAATGTGGGAGTGGCTATACGCTTTTACCTTACATAGAAAACCGGTATCAGCTTCATGTAAACACTCGACTGTATTCGTGAATCGATTGTCAATTAGCTTCATGCTTTCGAAAATTTTTGGCGAGTGTGGACCGATCTTCTGGAGGAGTTAAGGATAAGAAGAATCGCAGTGGCCATTAATTTAGTCGAAAAGGTACAAGCGTAATAGTGTTTCCCAAACGAAAATCTACTACCTAATTTTTTATCTTTAACAAAACCGCTGAACTGTACACAAAGGATTTGCATCCGGATAATCACGGGAGCTTGTTTCTCTCATACAGAGTGCGCCTCCTAAAGAGTCCTCAAGCACGTCTCCGCTGGTGTTTGGGCATATAATTGCAACATTTGTTTTAGCTATGTGTGTTAGCAGAACCGGTTATTCCTACAGTTTTACTGTCCCCCTTAATACATGTCGATAAAACAAGTGTGCTAACTGCGGACATCCCTGTCCCATGGGGACGTAAAATTCCGCGTTAAAGCTCCTTTTCCTTGTAGCTGGAAACGGAGACGCTTTCAGCCGATACTGGGCGTCGCATGAAAGACGTAATGAGCAGTATCTGTGTCGGCTGACTCCAGCTACACATTGCAAAATCGAAACTGCCAACAGCTGCCGAAACACATGAGAAAATGCGCCTGACGACTCGTACAAGGGAGTTATCCACCGACAAACTTTGACTGAAACAAGAAAAAAAGTCTAATAAACGTGGGCTCTAAAAAAATATTGTTTATTTCCGCTACTGTGAAACACAGCTCTACTATTAAGCAAGTGCTCAGAGGTACTAATGCACGCATTTTAGACCCCATACTTCCGAGACACTTTTTTTGTTTTTGGTCCACACTGCCACATCTCAGTCTGTCGAGATCTGGTTCACCATACATAACCACAGTTTTATGTGGTAGACGAGAGGTAGCTCCCGTGCCTGCACCTTGTTGCTACGGGACATTGGCACGAAGGCTACCTGCCTGCCTGGTTGTGAGAGCGTCTCGCTCGGCTGCCCCGCTTCCTTCCTCCCTCCCTCGTCTCTTCCCCGCCCCCATCGCGACTCCCACCAGCGCTCTGGCGCCGTTCTCCGCAACTTCCGGTGCGATGTCAGCCGGTGCAGTAGTTGGCGAAGCGAGTGCACGGTGCCCGGCTGCCGTGCGGCAGGTATCGTGGTTGACACTGTCCGTGCGCCATGTGGCAGTCCGCCATCGAGTTCGGCGGTCAGCCTGTGATAGGGTGCACCGTGCACGCTGCGAACTGAGGAAGAGCGCCGTCCCGGCGCTTTTGCTACTCCCCTGTGGTGGCGGAAGGTTGCGACATGCGTCAGTGAAGCAAGAGAGGCGATCGAATAACACGAATGACCTCTAATATCTGAACCGATACTGAGAACAGAGTCAGGGGCATTACTTACCAGCACGCCATCGTATTCACCAGTTTCGATCATTGACATTATGCTCAGCTTCAGCAAATATCCCCTGAACAACTCTACTATCAAATGGCTTTGAACACTATGGGACTTAACATCTAAGGTCATCAGTCCCCTAGAACTTAGAACTACTCAAACCCTAACTAACCTAAGGACATCACATACATCCATGCCCGAGGCAGGATTCGAACCTGCGGTCGCGCGGCTCCAGACTGTAGCGCCTAGAACGGCTCGGACACTCCAGCCGGCACATTTGACACAAAGAGGCTTCAAAACGCCAGTTTTTCATAGTTCGTGACTATTCTTTCAAGCAGTAACACATTATTTACATTTGTTACAGTACGAAACTGCTCATTAGTAACATTGGACACGCACACGCATCCACCGCAACATCGCGTGTTGTATCATACAAGTGACGATCGTACGCCTACGTCCATTGCTCGACGAAATTAAAATTCGAAACGCGGGTTGATCACGCCGCCCGGTGGGTTATACATCAATGGCTGCTGCTCAAGCTATTGTTCCGGGCGTAACTTGGAAGGCTGTCTCGGATAAGCAACGCATACTGAGGAATAGATTCCGTTATGTATATATCCTGACTTGAATATCATACTCAGGTAAGGCCTTATAAACAGGGCGCACTTATTTTAATTCCGTGCTCAATCTACTCTGCTAAAGAGAACGAGACTGTAAAGTTACCTACAAACATGAAGAGAAGAATTCAAACGGAAGAGTCCTTTACATGCAGTTTAGGGTACCCGATTGAGTAGAGGTAACATGCGGTTAGCTGGAGCAGAGCAATACGTTTAGAATTACAGGCAACTTGTCTAACATATAGGACCTTCCCCGTTGTTAATTGCCAGATTCTCTGATGAATGTATTCGTACTCACGAGGCAAACTGTACGGTAAATGACTTCGGGAATCTGATTTCCCGACGGAGTGCCCTTCTAGTCCAAAGTGCGCGGTATTAATATGAAAAATGTGCCGTGTTTAGAATCCCACGTAGGTCCTTCTATGACTGGCCGGATAGGTCACTCACTGCTGTAGTTCCTAGACAGTACCGAATGGACTTGTGTCCTCGACACTTTTGAGAGGAAAACAGACCGTGGTCCAGAGGGCTGGTGAGTTGAGGAGGTACCGGTACGGATCGCCCAAACATTTTTGGACTACAGTGGCGAAAGGTTTTTTACAACTTACCACACAGACCAAGCTGCACTTCTGAGACTCGAAGGACACTGAAACGGTAGTTGAGAAAGAGTGAGAAAATATTGTAGCCCACACTCCACGTTAATAGAGAGATAGGGTAAGCGAAGAAGAAACCACGGAGAACTTTGAAAGGGGAATTAAAGTTCAGGAAGAAGAAATGAAAACTTGTGAGATTCGCCGACGACATTGCGGTTCTGTCAGAGGGAAGATGACTCGTAAGACCCGTTGGAATGGATAGCTTCTTCGAGGGCGTAAATAAAATGACTATCAACAAACTTAAAAGAAAAAAGGGTTTTATGGTGTGTACTAAAATTTCGTCAGCTGATGTTGAGTGAATTAGATTAGTAAAGGAAAGACCAAAAGTAGACGAGTTTCGCTAATTGGACAACAAACTAAATGACGATAGATGATTCAAAGCTGATGTAAATATAAACCGGCAATAGCAGTGAAAACTTTTTTGAAAGGGAAAAAAATAACATTGAATACAAATGTGTCAAGATGTACGTTGCAGTGGTCCTGTAGAGTAGAATTGTACAGGATAACACAGAATAGAGCACAGCATGAAATCGCCGGACTGAAAACTATAACATTTTCTATAGCTGAAGTTCGACTGTGGAAGATAACTAAAATTGCGGTTTAAGCGTGAAATTTTCTTTGAACTGAACACGTTTTCCAGCCAAGAATTTCTTTAACAGTGGTGCGGAAGGAAGTCGAAGGAATATTTTAAAAGGTCCCACTGCAAAGCCCTCAGTTTTCCCAATTCCAAAGGTGCGTTGTCTTGCCATGAAATCATCTTTTGCCGTTGCATCGTGTTCTATTTCGTTTCTATTCGTGCAGTTACTGTAGAAGTACTTGCCAATCATCTTGTGTTATACTTTGCCAGGTGACATACCCTTATACAAAACTATTTTTAAAAACTTTCCAGACATTGCTCAGATATGTGTTGCCGAATTTGCTTTCAGTGAGAAATGCGCCAAACATTTTTTTTCTGTTGTGTTTCGGGCGTTTGCTGTTTAATTCATTACTAACGGCGGATCGTCTAACACCGTATTGCGTACTGTATAGATTTATTTTTGTGTATGGCTGCCTTAATGAAGCACATCTTTGCCTCTGTCTTATCAACCGAATAGAACCGTTCCCAAAACTGAAACTGTTTTTGAAGTGAAGCTGACTTTAGCCTGGTGACGCGGCTGCAGCAAATTTCTTCGTCGGTCTTAACATTTTAAGGAAAATTAACGTTCAGTTATATCTGCGTAACAGTCGCAAAAAAGTAATGCCATTAGTTACAGAGATATCAGATGCAGCATACTAGACAGTAAGGGATGCCACAGTACTACCAGAAAATACATAACAGGGAAGGCGCTAGGCGCACTGCTAGATGGGGATTGCGACCCCTGCTGCACCAACTGCCTTTGTTCGTCTCTCTACAGCAAGCCTTGCGGTCGTAGTGCCATTTCAGTAAGATATTTTTTCTTCTTTCTTGTGTAGCTGAACGTGTGTGAGGCTCAAGGGAAAATCAGTTCTCAAGCGAAAAGCAATTCCGAGTTCAGTTTGTATAGCTAGCACCATCTTCGGATTAATCATTTTAAGGTGCAATCAATGAAACTTGATTTCTTCCTCTGACTGGTCTGTTTATCTGCAGAACAACAATGAGATTTGTGGGTTTGCCCACTATCCTGTCCCCAAACTATTAAAATATGTAGCTATGTCAGTGGTCTTTTCATTCGAGATGCATAAAATGTACAGGGCTGGGCAGTGAAATTGCGTAAATTCCAAATGTTGACTAGTTCCAAGCTTAAGAATGGTCCCGTATTCGGCCAGTGAGCGTACGCGACCACATGCACGAGTCCTGCATCGCCGTTATAGCCAAGATCGTGGTTACCATTGCGCCTTTCTCCGACCGGTTATGGAGTGTCAGCTGTGTGTGTCTGAGCAGTGCGGATGGCTGTGACGGGTGCTTGCACAGTGCAGTGTTGGGTTTGTGTTGTTACGCATGAAAGGAAGGTGGAGGGCGAGACCTATGCCTTCAGAAGAGCACCAATGAGCCACCGAGCTCAATGTCCCGGTATGTCCTCACTGCATGAGACCCCGCGGAGAGGTTTGGAATTTTATCCGGACACTTGCGCAAAGGCTGGCGATGGGCAACTTTACGAGCGAGGTGGCGCAGTGGACTCGCATTCGGGAGGACAGTGGTTCAAACCTGCATCAGGCCATCCTGATTCAGGTTTCCCGTGAATTCCCTAAGTCGCTTAGGGTAAATGCCAGGGTGGGTGGGTGGGTGGGACGGCCGGCTTGCTTCCCTAATCCGATGGGACCGATGACCCCGAATCAGCCGATTACAACTTCTCCACCGCTTGGTGGCCAAATACTGGCAGTTAAAATGTTCCTCTTCCAGGATTCGAAAAGGTTCATCTCGGAGTCGACCGGGAGCGCACAGGCGTGAGTTGGCAACCTCGGCTACGGAGGTGCGATTGAGATCTGTACGTGGTCTTTTTTTCTTTTTCTATTCCTTCGGCTACAGTTACCTACTTAAAATACAAAACAGAACAATATGAGAGAAATTGCCAAACTGCAGACAGACGAACGAAACTGAGATCACGTATATAATGAGGAGGTATTGAATAGAATTGGTGAGAAGAGGAGTTTGTGACGCAACTTGACTAGAAGAAGGGATCGGTTGGTAGGACATGTTCTGAGGCATCAACGGATCACCAATTTGGTAATGGAGGACAGCATGGAGAGTAAAAATCGTAGAGGGAGACCAAGAGATGAATACACTAAGCAGATTCTGTAGGCTGCAGTAGGTACTGGGAGATGAAGTAGCTTGCACAGGATAGAGTAGCATGGACAGCTGCATCAAACCAGTCTCAGGACTCAAGACGACGACGACAACAACAACAACAACAACAACATGAGAGAAAAATAGACATTCGAAATTCTCCTTTTTATCCGTACGTAGATAAACGGAATGCGAGCGAAACAGAAAACAGTTATCATCGGCGCACGCTGTCCCTGCAAGAGAGAAGAAATGGAAGATAAAGGAGGGTTTCATACGAATGTGGCGTGTCTTATGTGGGGAAGACCATTGTAACAGTCAAGGTGATGTGCAAGGCACATCAGTGACACCACCAACTAAAGCAGCTGAAGAAATGAGCCGTGACCGAGCCCTGCTTCGAATGTAACCGTGAAATGGAATGCAAACCTCAAGTATCTGGGGCGGGCGGTCGGGCAGTATAGTTGAAGAGTCCGCCGAAATAAAGGTGTACGAAAACCCAGTAAACCGGGGAAAGTGGCTTGGGGTGCTAGCTCGAATTATTAAGATCTCGCCGGACACCGCATCCAACTGAGCTGGGAAAAGCCTACCGAAATGGCCGAGCGGTTCTGGGCGCTAGTCTGGACCCGGGCGACCGCTACGCTACGGTCGCAGGTTCGAATCCTGCCTCGGGCATGGATGTTTGTGATGACCTTAGGTTAGATAGGTTTAAGTAGTTGTGAGTTCTAGGGGACTGATGACCTCAGATCCATAGTGCTCAGACCCATGTCAACCATTTCTTGTGCTGGGAAACGCCCAGGGAATATTCATTTCACGAAATAAACGCGGGTTTTGGGAGGAAGAAGAACAGCAGCAAAGGGCGTAGCCAGCGCCGTGGGTGGAACTTCGTAGCAAATAGCAGCAGTACTTGCGTCTGGAGTGCAGGCAGCGAGAACACGTAACAGGCGCAGCCCGCGGCACCTGAAGACGACTGCTGCGTCAGTTGCGAAATGTCCGTGGAATGCTGGACTGGACTGACCGCCGCTGAGGCGGCGTGTTATTGAGATGAAAGAAGGCGGCAGCCGGCCGTTGCCCACGCGCCTGTCCGTCGCCACTTGCTGCCGGTGCGTCACTCGCCCTGAGAGCGGCGGCGCGTCAGTCGGCCGAGAGACGCCGACGCGAGCGCACGGCCGCGACGCGCCGCCCCAGCTTCCGCAGCCGCCGCCGCCGCCGCCGGCGACCATTGACGGCGCAGGTGAGTCCCGCGCTGCACCCGGCAACAAGTGGCTCTCACCCGGCGGCCTACACGGCACCGGCACATGTACCGCCACAAGACGGCGGCGTTCGCTGTGTGCCGGAGGACACTTCTGGCACTAATATCATCCCCCCCCCCCCTCCCTGTTCCAAAATTCTGATTCTTCTTCTGCTCATTCCGGCAGACGTGCATTAGTTACCTTGTGAACCACGCTCTCGGAATTTCAACAGTAAAAGCGCAGTGATGCACAAAGTTTTTGTTACAGCGCCCGCCATTAGTTTTTTGAGAATTTTCGTAGCTCCTCCGTCCTCATTAAACGAGTCACTGTCGAAACGCGCTTCTCACCGTCGGTTTTTCTCTCGCTTTTCTAATAAACGAACCTGACGACCGATACTGACAAGATCGATCGAACAGTTGTTTTGAGAGCTACTTCTTTCGTAGGTCAATGACATTTCCTTAATATTGTTAGAACGAATCCTAGCCCTGCGTGTGCTATTGCTACAACTGGGTATTATGCGGTCTTTCTGCTTTAGGTCGCTACAGACGTATGCCGCTAGAAAAGCTTTAAAGAATGTGACATAGGAGAAGCTAGTGACAGCAGTTCTAGAGGCACGACATCGGGCATCTGTTACTTCAGGGAAGCGCTTCAAGTACCGTAACAAGTTGGTACAGCGCACACGAAACTGAGATGCTCGGTGAACTGAATTGGGAGTTTCTGGAAGAAAGGCGACTTTGTTCTGTAGTGACCCTGCTCGATAAATCTACGGAACTTATATTCGAGGAAGACTGTGCGATATTTCTGCTGGCACCGTAATACATTTTGCGAAGGTATGATGAGAATAAGGCAAGAAAAATTTGCGACCCGTACACAAGTAGGCACTTCCGTCGCTCTGTATGCGAGTGGCGTTGGACAAACAATCGCTAATATTGGTAGAGAATTTTCTCCACCATCCATTCACTGACTTGTAGAGTATATACGATGTTAAGAATGTGCTCTTGGCAAATAAATCGCGATTCTGTTAGAAGAATAACTACGTCGGATGTGGGTCTTCACCAGCGACCACTGTGCTAATAATTTCCGGTATTTCGAAGAGAGAGAGAGAGAGAGAGAGAGAGAGAGAGAGAGAGAGAGAGAGAGACCAGTTTGATGCTGAAGTGGGGAGATGAGACGATACAAATGCATGCAGAACATCGCCTGTTTGTTGTTGTACTCAGCCATCGTTCATACTGAGGAGGATATCGGAGATCGAGCACAACTTTACGTAAGAAGTTTAGTAGTCATAAAACGCATAAATATTTCTGTCACTATGGCGTTCACTTCCTAATAGTTGAAACAGGTTTAAGGACTAAAATACTCAAGTTTTGATCATAATAAATTACGTCCAGTTTTCCTAACATTCTGAAGCACTCCAATCGGGACAGTTGGTCCAGATTTCCTCTTGATGAAATATAATCTTCCTCCTCGTTGATGTTCGGTTAAGAAATTTATATATCCGGAATTCTGTCGCCGAAAGAACAGTTTTTACCATTTTTGTTTCGATACTTCACAAAAACATTGGGATCGTTAATTTCGATCATAAAGTGCCTATCTAACAAGATAAAGCATAGTAATTGTTGAGCATTAAATACATCTTATATAGAATACAATAAAATGAAAATAGACCAAACTTAAAAATCGTTCAACTGTCCTCGTACGGTCGTATCGAGGTCGGTCTACGGTGAAACTACTGAGGTGCTACCTGTTGGCAGGAAACAACCATTTTACATAACAATACGCTATAGCACAACAGAAGCTACGGCTGTGTCCCTGAGTGTACAAACACTGGAAGGAAAATTCTGTTTGGAATCCGTCCAGCAACTTAAGAGAGCAACAACTAGGGATAATATTTCTGTTAGAGCGCCACCAATTAAATACTGCAAGTGTGAGAAAGGTCCACTAACACAGAGGCTTCTTATGGAACAGAACGCTAACTTCAACAGTGAAACAAGAGTTGATCTGCACCTAAACCTCGACGTCGACTCCTTATCAGATACTACGTAAATAGTGAAAATTTGAAAGTACAAGCCTGGTCGCAAGTATGATAGTCAGCCATTGAACAGCGTAGAACCCTCAGCTCCTCGACCCTAGTTAATCAAAACCGTGCGGGGTGGCGCGCCGTGGTGAGGCTCGGAGAGACGGCGAGTCAGGTCCGCGTCAGCCACCCAGGTGCTGCGATTTCCGTAGCTTTCCTAAATCTGATACTGGAGCGTATTAAAACTTCAGTCGGAGTTTGTCTGTGACCGAGAGCCTGTGCGGCACAGCCGCGAGCCCGGTCACGAAACCTTCACCCGACAGCGTGCCACGTGACGCTGCTTTCACGTGAGAACGCGGGGCCGTGCTGGTCCGCCTTAACAGAAGCGACGCACGGCCGCTGCACGTCGGTGTATGTAACTGGGCGGCGCTGCGCGGCGCGTTTATTTGAAGTCTCCTCCTAACTTTAGCAGAGCAAGCCGCGCGGCGGGCTGCCAAATTTCCTGCCGTCCTAGGTAGCCCGGCAGAGGACGACCTCTGGCCTAGCACAATGTCGCGGCTCTTGGCGACGACAAACCTGCTGTCCTGTGACTGAGCGCGTCGTTCTCACGAAGAGGGCTGTGTAAATACTGCCACCTCCTCATCAGTTACGCGTAGACGGTACTTAAAGGTAAGCTCCCCATCGCACCCGCCTCAGATTTTGTCGTAAGATGACCCATTCGATAGCCCGTCGAAAACTGACCACCTCACTGTTACAGACGGACTTCACACCACTACACAGGCACAAATTTGAATTCAGTGAGCAGACACGTCAATGACCGAATGAGCAGTTCATAATTTTGTGAGAAAAATATGGTGTACAAAGCAGATTTGAACACAAATATCTTTCCTCACAGTTCAACTCCGTGATCACACAACCACGATTCTGTGGCGATACACCTTCGTTCGATGTTGCACATATCCTGCTTGGACCATTCACTGTTTCTGTTTCGCTTCTTTTTTCACAGTTCAGTACACCTTCTTCCTGTTTCCATGCTTGATTTGGTTTCAGTTTTTGACGGACTATCTGCTGCACCATCTTATCACAAAATCTGACAGGGGTGCTATGGGGGAAGTTTCCTTTGTTATGTCTCCATCACAGTTTTACGTGAGGCAACTGTTCACCACCACCATCATCATCATCATATCGAGTAATTACAGACGAATACACGCAGTACGTAAACATTCCCTGTTACCGACACACAACGACGATACCACATCGCCCAAACATCTTCCTATAAACACCTACAGTGAAAGTTTGCGATATTTGTTGCAAATTGATAGATACGAAGTAGTAAAATTGAAATTTATACGATAGGACTGATATTTTCTGTTTATAATACGTATTCTTTTAAATAAGAATCTGTACAACATACAGATTTGCGATGTGCCACTTTGAAACAGAATTTATCTCACGTTTTCATACGTGGTTTATGAGGTACTTCTAGGACGATGCGAATCACTTTTCTCCAGTTCTTGATATCAGTAAAGCAAAATGAGGTATCACATGTTAAGGAGCGACGTGGCAACCGGATTCATATAATCTTTTTAAGTTTGATACGTGAAGTTCAGTACTCAAATATCAATCCCGCAAAGTAGTTAGATGCAACTCTCAAACATTCTCAACAAAATCAACTTTTGTAGTTTTTCCGAGCGTCTGTACAAAGTTAAGATATGGTACAATTTTCGACACGCAGCGTGGCTCTGTGGTAGAATCCTTGCCTGCTAAGTCTTGTTCGACGAACATTTTCGTGAAGCTTAAATAAACGAGGTGGTAAAAACTGTCGGCAATGACTGGGGTCGGTAATCAGTCATTCGAGTCTATTCCGCTGCTATTGTTTTCCGTTCTTTTCGGTCAATTTCAGTACATTGTATTTAAATACAAAGTTCACCAAGACCATGCTACTTAACACACTTCTGTCATTTTTGTGAAAAATATTAGAGACTATTAATAAATTTGTTTAAATTCCAAAAAATAATAGAAATTTTCTTTGGTCTTCATATACTGTAAACTTCATAGAAATACCTGTAAGGAAGCGATAGCGGGGCTCGCACGTGGCAGGCGAACAGTCCACAGGAAAAGCGGCTTCGGTCTAGGTTGTTACAGACGATTCGAAAACCCCAGATCTGTTTTCTAGAGGATGATGGAAAGTTGCAACTAAGGACTTTGAAACACCGATATTTGGGTTCTGAATTTCCACGTACCATAAACATTAAAAAAATGCAAAAAAATGCAAAAAAATCTTATTCCGGCGTTGCCTCCTTGTTACATGACGACTGGTGGTCGCGCGCTCTTAATTCATGCATGATTATGTAACTTGCACTGAGCTTCGCGGTATACTGTTACAAGTAGAAATGAATGATTATTCATTTCATCATTGACTTATGCACTATCAGTTGATTTCGCCGCCTGACTATTAGCAAATGTTTCCAGAAATATTCAACACAATTAGAAACATATTGATATAATAGGAGACGACCTGAAATTACAGGATTATGCATGGTGGGACAGCGCTAATTGCTTTTTGGATAGCTAGTTAACGGAAGTCGAAGCTCCCTGTACATTTCAATAGTTCGCGTAGCGTGGGAGTGTAAACAGAACTATGCTAAGTCCTGTATTGTAGGAAGCGCTTGATAACGGCCATATATCGAAATCGGCTGAAAGCCAGTGATGAAATAAATATTCATTTTAAACAGCGGTAAGTGGCAAACTGGTTGTAACCTTCAAAACGTTTACTGCGGATGTGGTTTCGTGGAGAGTAATCTTCTGCAATACAATTTTATTCTATTTTCATCTTATTCTTTTTCACCTGTTTCCGTTAGTTTCTTTGTCCTGTTTTGTTTTTGTTCCATTTTAGTTTACTTTCTTTACTAATTTGGTTTCTTTTTCTTTTCATTTCTTTTTGTACTCTCGGTTCTTTTTGCTTTTTTGGGCGTTTCAAGCATAGAAAAAGACCCTGTACTGAATTCCTATACGCCTTTTGTCAGGCCATGATAAAATATAAGTACGTCGAAAATCACGTCAGGCAATCTATCCCGCAAGTGGTAGAGCTGTTTTTACGTGTGAACAGTAATAGGTCTGCAGGAAACAACGCTCTAACTGAAAAAGAATTTCGAAAACTACTGCAGAAGCTACGGCATCACCCATGAGTGTATGGCCAAAAGGAAGAAAAACATTGAAACTTACTGGCAGATTAAATCTGTGTGCCGGACCGAGACTCTAACTCGGGACCTGTGCCTTTCGCGTGCATGTGCTCTGCCAACTGAGCTACCCAAGCACGACTGACGCCCCGTTCTCACAGCTTTACTTCTGCCAGTACCTCATCTCCCGCGAAGGAGAGCTTCTGTGCTGCAGAGTGAAAATCTCATTCAAGAAAAACTTGGTTTGAAATAGTTTCAGCAGCTCATACGAGCAAATAGCGAACTGAACAGCAAGCTACGTACACAAGTCATCTCCACCCGTCAGTTCGCTCACTGTATCTTACGGAGATGAAGCAGCGTAGCTTACGTATTCTTACGTAGGAGAGTACCACAATAGTAAGAAGCATATGCACCTCTCCCCCCTTCTTCCTTCGCGATCTCCTGACGACCTGAGTCGTATTCCAGCACGTGTGGGACTCCGTCGCCCAGCACGTGCAAATCTCCACTCTGTGAGTCTGTGGCAGTGGGTGAGGATGACGGCACGTGAGCGCGTCTGGTGTCTCGCGGGGTCCACGCCGTGCCACGACGCGCCACAACCATCATGGCAAAGGGGGACGTCAGATACTGATAGGCGGGTCTCCCAGTTACATTTCTCAACATCATATTTCGATTAATGTTACGTTCCCTTCATACACGTTATATGTCACTGTAAAATCCGTACGTTAAGCATGTGGAACAGCTCGCTCTTCCTTCGAAAGACCTATAACAAGCCGACGCACTGCGAAACAGCCTTGTTACCTCGAGAGTGGACGGCCTGTATTGGCAGTATTCTCTTTAGCATCACGAGAAAGATACCTTTGCGGATCTTGTAGTTCCAGTCTGGTCGCAAGTTCAGCCGTATGTCAGAGATGATAGTTTCTAATCAGACATAATGCATCTTGAAGAGTTTCCTGATCTCTAACAACACTCTGTCGATGTTTCTTCGTAAGGGTTTCATTTGCACGTGCTATTATTCAGATAAAGCTCGTATTTAAGAGGAGGAAAATCTGTTATCATACAAAAGTACTCGATTTAAGCCGTCATTACAAATATTTGTCGAGAAGTGGCACTTCAAAATGCGTCTAGACTCTTATTTTTCCTCGCCCCACACGCATTCCCTCCCCGACAGCACATCTGTACTGTGCAAGGCACTGTGAAGTGCGTGGGAGAGGGTTTTTACCAGTGCACCATTCATTAGCTCTTCATCCCCTTCTATCTATGTTCGGAGTGCGTGGAGAATGACAGTTTAATTCCATGTGTACTGTGCTGTAATTAATTTAATCTTTGCCTCACGATCGCTGCGGGAGCTATGTGTAGGGCAGTTGTAGTATTTTCCTAGAGACGTCATTTAAAGCGTATTCTTCACTGTGAAGCACGCGTGTTGTGAATAGTTGATCTTCAAGAGTATTCCAGTTCAGCTCCTTCACAATCTCTCTTATTCTCTCCTAAGAGTCAAATCAGTGGCGATTCAGGCTGGTCTTCTCCGTACGCATTCGATATCCCATGTTAGCCCTGTGTGGTACAAGCCGCACACACTTCAGTTATATTGTAGGATGGCTGCACGAGTCTACTTTGTAGACTGATTGCATTTCCATAGTATTCCGACGATAAATCGAAGTCTGATACCCGCTTTATTCCCTGCTGAGCCAATGAGATCGGTCCACTTCATGTCCGTATAAAGTGTTACACCCAAGTAATTGCATGAGTTTACAGATTCTAACTGTGTCTCGTTGATAGCGTAGTCTTAAGATACTACGTTTTTCCGTTCTGTGTCAAACACAGTTTTATATTTTTGGGCATTAAAATCAAGCTGACAATCTTTGCACCACTTCGTAATCTTACCAAGATCTGAATGGATTCTTGTGCCGCTTTCTCAGACAGTACTTTACGATAGATAAGTGTATCAACTGGGAAACATTTTCATATTACTGTTGATATTCTGGGAGGTCATTAAATACGCAACATGAAGAGCAAATGTCCTAACGCACTTCGCCGGGGCACACTCGGAGGAGGTGCGGCTTATTCTGCAAATGGTGCCTTCGCTCTACGCCCCATAGCTGTTGTACCCTCGCACCGGACTTGGCGGTTCCCGGCGTCCGCTCTTTTGTTGAGCTCCTAGCAGTTTCTCACGTGGCGTCATCGCCACAGATTGGTGGGAAAGGTTAGAGAGAGAGAGAGAGAGAGAGAGAGAGAGAGAGAGAGAGAGAGAGAGACACCGGCGCTACATGCCGGCGAGCAGTTTTCGCAAAGGTCATCCGGAATGAGCCTTCTAGGCCGGCGCATGCGCACACAATGCCGTTCTGCCTGCAGTGGCACAAAAATAGGCAGAAATGAGCTTGAAGCTCTACTATGCTGTTGGGTCCGTGTTTGTCGTCGTCGGATCGGATTCATCGCAACTTTTGAGTGACAGGTGGCATCGTGTTCTCCATCGACTGTGCTATTTATTATGATTTCCACGATTGCCATTTCGACTTTTAAATCAGTTTCGAGTCGTTAAGGTGCTGAGTAGTTGTGATCCCAGTCAAAAACGGCTGTTACTCTGAAAACCTTAACCCCTGAAAAATGACTTGAAAATGAATACCCTCAAGGAAAAGTCTTGACAAATGAGGTGACATTAGATTGTCTTTGTAGTAGTATAAAACATAGAGATCAGATGAAACACACGCGCCGGAGCAAGGGGTATCAAAACAACCGCACCTCTACACACGTGTTCCTTCGTCTGGCGGAAACGCAGGCGCGTATTCTCGCAAGCAAGCGATCGTAAAGGTGCCGAATGGCATCTTGCGGTAGATTGTTCCAAGAATATTGCGCCTTTCGTTGCAATTCGGCAATGGTTCTTGTATGTCCCGGAAACGAATAAGTTCTCTCATCATCACGCCCCGTACGTGTCCAGTTGGTGAAAGATTTGCCAATCTTACTGGCCAGGGCATTCACCACGAAAAGCAGGCTGTGTCGTAGCAGCTGTATGTGGACGTGCACTGTCCTACTAAAAAAGCACATCACAGTTCTCTCGAATAACTAGCAGTATCGCGGGGATAACAGCCTGTGCAGTGTAGCGCACACTAGATTCTTTAACCTCGGCAAACATGCAGCCTGGGATGGAATCTGTCGTGGACGAGCGGATTCTGAAACAGGCAGCTCAGCCTGTCACTCGCCTAGAGACAGAATGTGCCCTCGTTACTGAAGATAACATAACGCTCTTCCATTCTCCAGGGAATTCTTTCACGACACCAGAGTAGGCGTGCTCGGTGGTGTCGTCGGTGGTAGGCTGGCTAGAGGCGTACATGATCTTAATTCTGCTGCGTTCAAACGGTTCCCAGTGGTGCCTGACGACACGGCAAGTGTGCCCAGATTTCGTCCCTGGACGATGATCGATGCGTCACCGCTGTTCGCATAATGTATGAGTACAAAGTAAGTGACCAGTCTTTGGAAGCGGTAACGCAGTCAAGTATCTGGGTGTGACTGTTCGAAATGATCTGAAATGGAATCGTCAGATTACACAAGTAACGGGTAAGGCGAACTGTAGATTGCGGTTTATTGGTAGAATCCCGATGCGGTGTAGTAGTCCTTCAACAAAGGAAATAGCTTACAATACGTTAGTTCGTCCAGTCTTAGAGTATTGTTCGTCTGTATGGGACCCATACCAGTTGGGTCTGATTCAAGAGATTGAGAAGGTCCAAAGAAGAGCGACAAGATTCGTGATTGGTACATTTAGTCATTGCGAGAGCGTTACAAATCTCATAGAAATTTTGAAGTGGGACACACTTGCAGATAGACGACGCGCTAAACAGAAGGGGCTGCTCACTAAATTCCAAAGTCCAATCCTCACCGACGATGTAGAGCATATATTATTACTGCCAACTTTCAAATCGAATAATGATCATCATTCTAAGATAAGGGAAAGAATAGCTCGTACTGAGACGTTCAGACAGTCGTTTTTCCCTCGCGCGATCCGCGAGTGGAACAGAGGGGCGGATATATGACTTTCGCGCGAATTGTGCCCTCCGCTGGGGGGCTAGCGGAGTATATATGTAGATGTAGATGCGTCGATCTTGACGCGCGTCTGTACAACGCGGACGTCCAGAATTTGCTGTCTTTGTGGTGTGTGAATGTTGCACAGACCATTGTCGAACACACAGACATTCCACCAACACACTGTGGTCAACACGCGCAGAGTCCTCGATACGCCTGTCCGGCTTCCCGTAGGTCCACAGCGCGACCACGTTAAAATGTCGGAAGCTGTTCACCAGGGCGTACTCGTAGGTGGGGCATGACTGTACCCTACAGTGAATGTTGCAAACATTATTCACCTCTAAACTCAACATAGTCGCTACCTGCTGAGTCAAAACATAGGGTGCACAGACTGGCTTCGTTAACGCCTTCTGATCGCCGGCGAGCGTGACAGATGAATCACTACCACTCAGTGTGCACTTCTTATACCCTGGTGCCCCTGAACACAGTGTTTTAGGGTGTTGTTTATTTCCGCCGGTTGATTCAGAGTTGGTGTCTGGCTGCATTTCTTTTCTGTCACCAACCTACGGAATACCTGCGCTAGCACGCTGCCGTATTAAGGTGTAACTTCCGAGTGTTGCAGTACTGTTGCGAGAAGATACCCAGGCACGTTAAGTGGCAGCAGAATCCACTTGCTTGCGGCGGGGTCATGGATTTTCTCTGCCTCGTGATGGCTGGGTGTTGTGTGTTGTCCTTAGGTTAGTTTAGTTTAAGTAGTTTTAAGTTCTAGGGGACTGATGACCATAGATGTTAAGTACAAAAAAAAAGAAGAATCCACTTGCGGCAGCCCTTTTAGTGGGGCAAAGTCGAATGCCTTGGGCAGATTAAAGAATGTCCGAGAAGACAGTACGGTAGGCGGCGCCTTCGGGACATTGGCAGAACCTGGCTGTAGAGTCCGCTGAGGGGCGAAAGCGAAGCGGCCGGTGGAAGCCAGTCGCGGGTCGAGCCAGCCAGCCAGCCAGCCAGCCTGCCGGCGCGGCGCACGCCACACCACGCCACGCCACGCCGGTCCTGCCCGCAGCCCACGCTCATCGGCGCCACTCGCCTCCAGCTTCCTCCAGAGTTCGCTGTCGCGACATCGCCGTCCTCGGCAAGTCACGAGTTCGCCTGCGCGACCTCGCATCTTCAGTTACGCTCGGCGTAGGCTATTACCGTCCACCCGCCACTGTTGCTGTTCCATTCGCGGACGCTGTGTCCGTACGAGAAGTGTCGGTTACTCTCCGTGTGTGCTCTTAATTTGACTTTATTTTTATTATTATTATTTTTTTTGCCGGTATTCTCGCGAGCTGTATGTAAATGGAGACAATATTTTGTCCGACCCTCGATGGAAGTTTCGCTCTCGTTCTTTACAACGCATCCTACTCTAGTCTTATCTAGCTTTGACGTCGTTTATTCTGTTATAATTCTAACACAACCTTGTTGATAGACTACAGTTGGCAAGGAATAGACCTGTTCGTTTTGGCGCGCACTCTTTAGTGCAGCTTAACTTTAGTTGATCCATGTTGTCTGGGATGAATGTGAAAATGGTGAGGATAGTGTGTGTGTGTGTGTGTGTGTGTGTGTTAGAATAATAAATTTACAGCAACAATGATTGAAGTGGGATACGTAACCTCTCTCGCACACACAGCATATAATCATAACATTCATCGTGCTAATAAATATTAGGAACAGGTCTCTGAAGCAGTTAATATTATTCAGTAAATTTAAAGTGAAGAGACAAGCTGTCAACGCCTCTGTCCAGGCTCGATAGCTAGACATTTCACTGTGTTTGTAGTTAAGGCGTCACTGATCCCTCACTATGCAAAGCATGGCCGCTCAGTAGACGGACGACTTGTGTCTTGTGCTACATATACCTAGAATTTAAATAACAAAAAAAGTTTAAAAAATTAATAAAAAAGACCTCATTTACAAAGTTTAATAATACTCTCTTCTGAACACAAAAAAAGGTTGAAATGGCTCTGAGCACTATGGGACTTAACTTGTGAGGTCATCAGTCCCCTAGAACTTAGAACTACTGAAACCTAACTAACTTAAGGACATCACACACATCCATGCGCGAGGCAGGATTCGAACCTGCGATCTTAGCGGTCGTGCGGTTCCAGACTGTAGCGCCTAGAACCGCTCGGCCACCTCGGCCGGCTCTGAACACAGGTCTGTATACTAAGACTGTACAACCGTGTAAATGAGGGTGATACTGTTGTTTCATACGTTTTTTAAAGTCAGTCTTTTATTATTTCATAGTGGAAGGTACAGTTCCTCCTGACGTGTCAGATTTTCTCTTCATCGGCATGCGGATTTCACTTGTGACCTCGTGAAACGTGTCAGATTTATTGTTGGCAGCATGTGTGGTCAGCCGTTCCCTGGTCGGTATGTTTATTGCCGCCGGTCATGCGACAAGCACATCAAAGTGGCCTGTCCCTAACGCTAGCAAGTGAAAAATTTCCTTTCTTAAAGAAGGCTTATAATTTTCTAGAAGTCCTAGCCATTTGAGTGGGGGTTAGCTATTAGTAAAATGTTCGCAATGGCTAATGACCCCCACGACCACCTCGGCTTTGTCACGTCCCGTATCGCCACACCCTCACGTCCGCAGCAGTAAGGATTGCGACATGCGAGACGACAAACGAACGGCGGCGAGCAAACCCCGCCTGTAGCCCGGCCTCTGTTGTGTACACGCGGATTATTTTTAGTGGCCTCTCGCCGCACAGGTGCGCCTGCCGCCGAGACGAGGCACCTGCAGCTGGCGGCCTTCCGTGCGTCATTCGTCTCCCCTCCACTTGTGATTCCACTCGTCAGCACCATACTTACAAGGGGGCGGTGTCTCGTAACGTTTCGTGCGGGACTGTATTTCGACCTTGAGCATGTCTCGTCTTTGCCCTCCAACTTTTGTAGCACTGTAGGAGCACGTTACAGGTTTTCCGTTGTGGGGGTGGCAGGATGTCGAATTGTGGTCGCTGTTTCCGTCTTCAACTCTGTGACTAGAATGTACCGGTGGTGGGGCGGCTGTGGGAAGGGCGTAACCCGCCCCCCTACGGAGCGCTTAGCTCCACACACTTGCTGCCTTGATTACTTCCCCCACCTTGTTTTATTCTTGACGGGGCAGCTTGTATCTATTACTTACGCAGCCTTTTTACTTTTACTGTTGTGTGTCTCCCGACAAGAAGGCATTCTATACTCTGAAACTCTCTTGGCTCTTAATCGGCTTCGAGGGTACGGGTTCTTCCCCCACAGGAGAGATTCGTCGTCCGTTTTAACCTATCGGTCCGATGTATACGCTTTTACTACCCTCTACTTCTCCGTAAATTATTTTTCAGCTCTGGCGCAAATATCCTTTTAAATACCTCGACTTTACCACTCCTACGAACTTTCGTCATTCCATTACGTTTTTAGCTGGTGCCGTAACTCCCGTTGAACTAACTATTCACCGAGCGACTGATGACCTCGCAGTTTAGTCCCTTAATGCCCCACCAATCAATCTTGCGCTCCATCCGGATGAGGAAAACACGGAGCTCCTACGCAGCCATAATGCAGAGATGTCGCGAGATTGCCAGCTGTAAGATCTCTCTGTAGCTCCTTGGTGTTCTGTATCAGTACGAACCCGAAGAGTTTAGGCAGGTGGTATGTTGTACCAGATAGCTGTCTGCTTTGGCGATGACACGTTACCGCGTGAAGTGGCTTTATAGTAACCCCTGTCACCTATTTTAAGCTACCGTAAGTTGTGTTTACGTGAAGTCGTCTCACTTGGAACGTGTAATGTGGTTTTATAAATACGACACAAGTATGTCAGTGAATAATTACCTATTGACTAGAACCGGTTCAAATTGTGTTTACGCCAAAAACTGATTGAGTGTTACGTAATTATTTGCAGCAGTGTGTAAGTGCACGTCTGAATCAGAACCTTCAGCTATGCGTTCTCACTGCGACTTGGTCAGAACAAGAGCATGGCAGTTTACTACAGGCATTTACATGCGCGTCGCCAGAAGACAAAACGGCACAGCTCCTGCGCGACCTGGCGGATAACGACAAGCAGATGTGCTTTGCGTAGTGGAAAGAATGACTGCAGACGTGTTCCTATTGAACTGAGTCCTGCTGCCGAAAGTGTTTCACAGATCCGCAACATTGCTCTCTGAGATTTCGTACATGACTAGTAAATACCCCATCCACTGCCGCTAATCAAGTCGCCGCCGATGTTGTTGAAATTTGACACAGCCTACGTTCCCCCTCCCTCACCAAGCACGCGCGCCCGCACTCTCTTCTATCTCATTGGGGAAACGAACAGAGAAGAATATTTTGTGAAGCAAAAGTGAATGCGAAATACATGCAGAGTAACGTTCAGTAGTAGTTAATGTCTATCAGACAGTAACCTCCACCTAAAACTGCGACATTACGCCGAGCTTAATACTTGGCAGGAGCGCTGTGCTGGTTCAGAGTTGCGTGGCACAGTGCCTGCTGAAGCTGAATGAGCCTCGGCCTTCTCAGGCTCAGGTAGCGGCGCCTTTTGATGCTGCGGCGACCTTGCGGGGTACAGCCGCGCTCGTGTGTGTGTGTGTGTGTGTGTGTGTGGGGGGGGGGGGGGGGGGGGGGGCAATATCTGAAGCCAGAGGCGTACCATAATCAACCATAAATCTTAGGACAACAGGCTGATAGCCGCTGGTTATTGCTGCATACCTTCACGCATCAATGATATTATTGTCCTCAGTCTGAAGACTGGTTTGATACAGCTCTCCGTGCACTTCTATCCTGTGCGACCCTTTTCCACTCCGAATAACTACTGCAACCTATAACACTACCGTCTGTCTGCTACTGCTACACCATAACCTCGAAGCTGGAGGCAGGCTATGAAATAAAACAATCTTATTAAAGCAATTATGGTATAACGCAACAGAACAGTGTTACCCTCTGAGAGGAATTTTGCTAGGTTGACCGTGTTGTACCTAAAGGTGGTGGCTTATCGGAAATGAAAGTCAGAATTACGTAAATATTTGAACAGTAACAAACAAAATTTTGCCTATCTGCACTGTTCAACGGATAAAGAAAACGGTCGCCAGCCTAACTAGGCAAGAGAATGGTTAACATTTTCGTTCAAGAAAACAGTTATTAATAAATTAATGGATAAACACAACCTATACTTTGTCACACGCGAGTGCAGTGAACTCTGACACATACATGTGTTTAAGGTAAGATTGAAACTAACAGACAGAGCAGCACAACCTATTTGCAAGATTATAACAGATACCGAAACACACTATTACTTACAGGGCTTACACAAACTGAATGGTCTTTATAACGTTATTATTACTATTCACTGCAGAATCATTAATTGGATATTGGTTAAATACTTTACTATTTAAAATGAAAGTTGATTGGAATCCACTAAAAGGTTGCTTCTCACTATCATCTGAATGAAGAAATAATGTATTTCATAATTAGTGGTCTTCCCATTACTTCTTACCTAGCATTAACACAATAGACAAACTGTGGGTCTTGTAATATTATTAATACGCACTTCCAATACACAAGAGAGACAAACACTTAGCAAACACTTAGCAAACATGAGTATATAACGTTTCACACTGCAGTGTTCCAGTTTTACTACATTGAGAGACAAAATTAACATATATGTAAGATACTGACTCACCTTCTGCGATTTACAACAGGCAGTAATGTGATCATTTACTAAGCAAAACTTTATACGCCTCAGTCTTAAGAACTCTTAATTTGAAGTTGGCAACAACACATTAATAAGCAGTTTTACTAGGAAAATTATTTTCAGCAAGCATCATTAACTTTAACTCACTCTGTCACATTAACTTTAACTTTCTTTTTACTATGTTCAAGAGGTATTAATTAGCAAAAATACTGGACTTTAATGTCATTTTAGTAGGGACACTCGGTAATCACTTTAGTTCAAACGAGAGGAAACCTGAGAGGTGTTACGATAAGGAAAAGATAAAGGTAGGTAAATAAATTCAATCATAAGTAACCTTATATTTGTGCACACTAAAACATCCGATGAGCTGATCCTTCACTGTACATTATTATAGCATTCCGATACAGTGATTGCGCAATGTGGTGGCAACTGCATGTTGGTAGGTGGATTTGCAGGTAGAATTGCTGGACTCTGTCATTTCTTGGTGGCGATGAGAGATACAAATTCCAGAATAGGTCCAGCTATTTATCCATCCACCCACCCGAGGCACTGGAAAATAGCAACAAAAAAAAAATCCTTTCTCGGGACCAGCACAATATGCAACATTTACATGGGAAGTTCACAGTTTGGTAGCTCGTCCCCGACTGACTCTTGTTCCTTTTCTACCTAGGCCAACCACAATTTGCGCGCGCTACACAGTTCAGTTCCCGAGGGGAACCACAACACCTTTTACATACAAACTAAGACCCCTAAGTGAGGATCAGCAGTTTACATAACAGCAAACAAATACAATAAATAAAACAGAACATTTGCACATTTTGACATTTCCACCAAAAATTATTCACACAGAATTACAATTATATACAGTAAGTTTTGTTCCCTCCAAATGGGATAAAGAATTTAAATGATACACTACTTTGCATAGAACCAAACCATGACATCAAAGTTTGTACAAAGAAAGGAGTATACAGTTCCGTGTTATCTATTCAATCACACATTTACAGAAGCTTAACGATGTAATATTAAATGAAACAAAAGCCAAAATAAATCACTGGAGTATGGTGTTACAAACCTACCTCCTTCTGAATCTGCTTACTGTATTCATCTCTTGGTCTCCCTCTACAATTTTTAACTCCCACACTTTCCTCCAGTACTAATTTGGTGATCCCTTGACGTCACAGAATGTCTCTTATCAAACGATCCATTCTTTTAGTAAAGTTGTGCCACAAATTTCTTGTCTCCCCAGTTCTGTTCAGTACCTCCTCATTAGTTAAGCGAGCGATCGATCGATCGATAGATCCATCCATCCATCCATCCATCCATCTAATCTTCAACATTCTTCTGTAGCACCACATTTCGAAAGCTTGTATTCTCTTTTTGTCTAAGCTGTGTATCGTCCATGCACTTTTATACATGCCTACACTCCAGCCAAACACTTTCCTGAAAGATTTCCTAACGCAATCTGTATTCGATGTTAACAAATTTATCTTCTTCGGAAACGCTTTTATTACATTGTCAGCCTACATTTTATATCCTTTAAACTTAGGCGATCATCAGTTATTTTGCTGCCCAAATAGCAAAACTCATTAACTACTTTAAGTGTATCGTTTCCTGACCTCATTCACGAAACATCAACTGGTTTAATTCGACTACATTCCATTATCCTTGTTTTGCTTTTGTTGCTGTTCATCTTATTTACTCCTTTCTAGACAATGTACATTCCGCTGAACTGCTTTCCCATTCTTTTGATGTCTGTCATAGAATTACAGTGTCATCGCAAAACCTCAAAAATTTTATTTCTCCTCCCTGGACTTCAATTTGCACTCCGAATTTTTGTTTGGTTTCCTTTACTGTCTGTTCAATGTGCAGATTGATTATCATTGGGGATGGGCTTCAACCCTATCTCGTCCCCTTCTCAACCACTGTTCCCTTCCATGCCTCCCGAGTCGACGCATCAATAAAGAATAAAACAATTTATTACAGGTTTCGCCGTCTTTTGAAGCCTGCAAATCACAGGTTATTCATTCTGTCATTAACGAGATGGCGGGCTGATTATTCAGGAATAAAAATGGTTACGATCGTGCCGCGGGGTGGAGTCACCGGAACACAATCCTGCCTGTTCACATTAGGATGCTGACGAGTTTCGTGACCCCCTCTGTTTTTGAGTGAAGTAAGTAATGCGTCAGGTGGATACTTCACATCCACCTTGCCAGTGGATTTTTGTTAGCAGCAGAAACCGCACTCTTCACTTCGTAGCACTCCTGCCTGATTCCCGACAGTAACAGCATGTTTACGTCAGAGCGGAATGACGTCATAGAAAAAGCTTGTGCTGGCGTTCGTGCGTTGTCTTCTCTCTGAAACAAGAGTACACCATTTTGGATACTGTTATGAACGAGAAAGCCATAGAAGCAGTGATATGTTTTAAACTTTTCTCTGTCACGAAAAAATTCACTCACTTGAAGTGTAGGAACTGAATCTGGATTCTTCTGCGAGCCTCCCGCCACTCTACACCTCGGGACTAAAGTGATTTAAGGATGTCGATTATAATAGTTTCCTCCCCTCCTTCTTCGTATATCAACGAAACTGTCGCTGTGATGTCGCAAACGACCGAGAAAAGTCTGTTGAAATGTGTGTTTATTTTACTGTTTCGTCATTTGCGTTTCATAAATCGAAGATTCAGTGTTATCGTTCTGATTGTGCCTGCAGTATAGTCTTTACCTGTGAAGTTTATGTATCGAAACTTTCGGGAGTATGAGAGTGCTGGCAATACTTAGCATCATACTTACACACAGTGCCCCCATGCCCAACGTGCAGCGTTCGTGTACTGTGGAACTGGGACAGCAGTTGCCAGTCACCATCTTAATGCTCAGTAATCGATTTCTAGGTGCAGTGTTGCTACGTTTTTGCTACTACCCACGCCTGTTTATTACTTGGACACACGATCCAGAGAACCACCACCTGTAATAGTCCTGTGTCGGAGGTACTGTTCCACGCATCGTAGTAGACATTCCAGGACTATGTTTCCTACGACTGACAAGATGCTGGCAAGAGTGGCAGAAGCGGGCAGTTCCCTTCAGATTGCGGAAAGGGTCTTAGTAAGGCGAGGTTTGGTACAACAAGGCTCGCTTTTAGTCCAATGAGAAATAGAGTTGGCACACAGGCTGATCATCCAATTCGCAAGCAGCACGATTTGTTTATCAGCAGTTGCAGTCTTGATTTCAGTGCTACCAAGCTTCACAAAACGCCAATACGCATTCACCAGTAGCGCTAATCATTCGCAGTAACCACGATAAAAAAAACTGAGTTCTCCTCCTCCTGTACTCCTACGATCAAACCGTCTGTTATCTCAAACTTTGAAGGAATTGTTGGATGTTTTATCCAACGGGCAAGGTGGCGCAGTGATTAGCACACTGGACTCGCGTTCGGGTTCAAACCCACGTGCGGCCATCCTGATTTAGGTTTTCCGTGATTCCCCTAAAGTGCTTCAAGCAAACGCTGGGATGGTTCCTTTGAAAGGGCACGGCCGAATACCTTCCCCATCTTTCCCCAATCCGATGGAACCGATGATCTCTCTGTTCTGTCCCCTCCCACAAATCAACCAACCATCCAACCACGTTTCATCCGCTTATGAAGATACACACATCGTGCTCGACATGTTCAATTTGAGTCTACGTTACAGATTGTGCCTCTCTTCATTCAAGCTGCAGATGGTCGTACAGACTCCTTTAGTAAAGTTGTTTTGTCAATGGTGGCGTGTACCACCTTCTCATTCCGCACCAGGAGTAACTTCACGGTTTGTTGAGTCTTCAAACACACAAATCAACTTTTTTCGTAAGCAAAATGATACAACCCATAGTAGAGACAGCACTGTTCGCAGTCCACATCAGTTGATAACGCTTTATACTACTCATTCTAGGACCGAATGGTGTAGAATCTCTGATATTCCTCCATTTTACACACACACACACACACACACACACACACACACACACACACACACACCACACACACACACACACACCACACACACACACACACACACACACACACACACACACAGCCTTTTAGACGAACCATCAAGCCCACATCCGAGCACAATAGGCTGACGCTTCAATCGAAAGACTTAGTTCCAGAAACAGTAAACAATTTAGATTTTCGAAGCTCACGGACGTGATTCATACTGTTCTATACCTTTGGCGCAGAACGACGGTTCAATCCCCGCGCGTCCGGCCCTCCTGGTTTAGGTTTTACGTGATTTCCCTAAATCGCTTCAAGCGAATGTCGGGATGGTTCCTTTGACAGGGAACGGCCGACTTTCTTCCCCATCCTTCCCTAATCCAATGAGACCGATGACCTCGCTGTTTGGTCTCTTCCCCCAAATCAGTCCAGTCCAGTCCTTTGGTGAAGAAGCTAAACACACGATAGCTGGTTCGTCCTACCGGGCGCTTACACCAAGCAGAGATTGCTTCCGTATTGTTAGTTACTAGGCAGTGGGTCCGAGGCATGCCGCATCGCTTGAAAGCGCGCCCCTTAACCGCTTGTGACAAGGCTAGAAGCGACAGCTGCCATATGCAACGCAGCTCCCGACTAGTGCCCTTGACCAACTAGGGATTTTTTGCGGCGTCTGTGTATGCTCTAGCACGATGGCCGGCGAGCTGGCTCCACGCGTGAGCGCCTGTCTCACCAAGTGCCTTTTCTTCCAGCCACTGTCTAAACTTCTTTGACAGCCGCACTACATACGATCGATCACGCGCACATCTCAAATACTTATTAACTTTCACTAATAACTTGCATTCTTGTTTCTAGTGGAGAAACAATTTAGTCAGTAGCAGCAAGTTGCCTTCCACTAACCTTCATATTCGATACCATTAAAACTTATCATGACTTCACGAAAAGTTACCAGGTCCTGTAGAGTCATTACTTTAACATAACGATGCTTGCTGATCGGCATATTCGTGACTGGGTGTAAGATCGTTTATCACATGATTTTGCTTTGAAAGTTCTTGTAATTAGTAATGGTGGAAAAGAGTCTTGAGCAGTCAAACAGAGACTTTCTAGTATAAACTTTGTTAGTGACCACATCACTGCAATGCGTTTTGCAATCCACAATCTTTTTGACTCTACGGAAGAGACGCTACTTTTATACAGTTACTGTACAGTACAGTACAGTATAACGATGGTTCCGTGTCGCTGTAATTTGGCGGATTCGAACTGGTCCACTGGTACTTACATCTATACCCGCCGGACGCCTTACGGTGTGTGGCGGAGGGTACTGTACTGTCACTATCTTTTCCCCTGTTCGTGTAGTCGCCAGTATTTGTACAGTGGCAGGTGGGCTGTCATCAACGTGCTAAAAATCCTGAGCTCTGTGTGTGAGTATATCTCCCAGTAAAAAATTAAACTACTGCAAATTTCATACTAAGAAAGGTACTACATTTTTTCTCTTCGAATAACAGTTCCCGCGTTGCAGCAAAAGGAAAAATTGCAAGTTATTGAAAACGGTGTTTAAAAACTAATGTAGCCTGTGTACTATTTAATAAAGTGTGTTAAGAACAAACATAAAATTTTTGTACCACAATGCAGTTTAAGGGATAAATTGTGTTCTCAGGGTGTAACAGAGTGGAACCGGAGGTTAGGAGGGTGAGGGAAGGTAGATAGCCGCACTGTGGTCATGCACTGCCTTCGCTCACCGGTGCTCAGGCATTTAATTGGCCCATTCCCTCTGCCTTATGAATTACTGGCGGAGTAGTGTGCAGACAGACCCGCAGGTGTTTATTTTCTACAAAGTGCGTTAACACTGCGTACCATACAGATAAAATTGCGACTTCCCCGACAAATAGTGCTGCTCGCTCTTCAGGTTACAAACGGACTGTATCTTCCCAGCATAACCTGCCCAGTTCTCCTGTGGAAGTTGACAAAATATCTTCAGTGAGCTCGTGTTTGTATAGTGGAGTTACTTTGGGTTTATCTAGTAGGTATTTATTTACAGCAATTAAGGAGGGAATTACGTGACCACAATCTGGCGACCTGGCATGCCTCACGCTCCTAACCTCCACCACCACCACCTTACCAACCTGTTAACACCCCCAGAACACCGTTTATCCCTTAGCATGGTTCTGCTGCACTTAGATGCGGTACAGACATCGCTAGAAGCTGCGATTTTCGGGTTAATCTAGAAAAACTTACAAGTGACCTCCAGACCACCCGCTTTCCAAACTAGAACAACCAGAACCATAACCACCGCCACCATCACCACGGAGTTTCCCGGAAGACACTTCGTCAGACACCTACGGACAACAGCATTCCATTGGTTGCAGGCGCAGCCCGGGGCGATTCTTGAAGTCGGTCAAGGGGGGGGGGGGGGGGGGGGGGCGGCGGCGGCGGCGGAGGGTTTGGGGGAATGGAATATCGCTTAACAAAAGAAGAGTTAGGGTCCTGAACCGACAAATTGGTAAAATTTGGTGTTGCTTAAAGTAGATTTTGGTAATTGTTTTCGAGTTCAGGGTAAAAAAAAAAAAAGTGCGTTGACGCACATTTTAAGTTAAATTATACTTACTGGTTTAGATAGTGAGCTATTTGCCGCTCTTGTTGTTTTGTTAAAATGTGTTTGAAATACATTTCAACCTATACTGCTACAATAGTCTCCATTATTCGACCTAAACCGTCCGCGGGAAGGTCGGATAACACGGAAAATAATACAAAAAACACAAAAATTAAACTAAAGTACGCTAAATGAGTTAAACATTTAATACAATACAAATCAAATTAGACTGAATAGATATTTACTGTGTAAAGAAGTTAGTAATTGTCTTTTGTTTGCCTGCTGTTTGCCGTTTCTTTGCCGCTAAATCACGTAGTCTCTTAAGAAGTAAAACCTCGGTAGATGTTTCCTCCAGTTGCTCTACATATTTTAAAGCAGTTTCTAAGGCCTTGTGTCCTTCTTTGTGAGAAATCTTTGGCGCACTTTCCTCCACCACATCCGCTTCTTCGTCTTTTTCGTTTACCATGTTGACTATTTCTTCATCTTGGATATTCATTTATATCGTCTTCTGTGGCGTCAGCACATCCCGGAACTTTTCGTAACAATGAAAGCATGGTAGTATTTTCTGGTTTGGTCCGCTGCTGCAGATATTCATCATCTGGAGAATTTTCTTGATTTTCTTGTAGCAAAATTTTCCATGATTTTGCAATTGTATTTGCTCCAACAGTCTCCCAAGATTGGGTCACGTCATAAGCTACGTCTTTAAATTATTACGGCGCAGCTGCTCTAGCAGCATGTGTTCTCCCTTGTCCATAGCATTAATTAAAGAGGAAAGAAAGTTTCTGCGGTAGTTTCTCTTCAGTGTCTGTAAGGTCCCTTTGTGCACAGGCTGACATAAGGATGTGACATTTGGAGGCAAAAACGTGGTCTTTATACTTTGATCTTGAAGTTTATCTTTGCTACGTTTGTAGCCTGGTGCTGCCTTTTCGGCCTTTGACGCTAATGTTTTTTTTTTTTTTTTTTTTTTTTTCGGTAACATCTTAAAATTGAGACCAGTCTCGTCGTAGTTAAAATTTGATCGCCTGTTAAGTTTTCCTTGTCCAATACCTTGTGAAGTTTATTCCTAAACAATTGAACAGCTTCAAAATTTGCTGAAATCTATTCACCACAGACATTAAGTTGCCGAATTCCGTATCTTTTCTTTCATCTATCGAGCCACCCTACAGTAGCTGTGAAATCAGGTTCACCTTCGTTTAGTTCGTTACGAAACTTAAAGCCTCTTTCCTGCAAAATAGGTCCCGACATGAGCACACCTTTACCTCTTTGTTGAGTAAACCATAGGAGCAAAGCTTCACTTACTTTTTCATACTCACATTTTTTCATAGTTTTCCGATCTTCCAAAACAGCCGAGGTAGCTCGCTGAGAACACAACTTCTCAATTTCCTTGCGCTTCCATTTCCAGTCTCCAACTGTTGTTTTCCCGACGTTATAATCTTGCGCCACTTTAAAAAAAGTTTCACCATTGTCTATTCTTTTTAAAGCTTTAAGTTTTCCTTCCATTGAAACGAGCACCTTTTTCCGTTTTGAAGCCATCACCACAAATTTTTACAATAAACAAAGTGTAACACGTCCACTCCACTACAGATCTAAGTTAGCACTGAGGGGAGGGGAGAGGAGTGGCAGATGGCGACAATGAACTGAGCATCAACAAACAACACGTTAGTCTGTCGTCGGCTGTTGCACGGCCGGCGCGGTGAAAGGGTCGGATAACCGAAGATCAGGTAGTCGAGACTCTACTGTACATAATTATAAAAGAGAAAAATGATTGAATCTGTTGGAGTAATATATTCGCTGATTTCTGAAGTCATTTTATCCAGTGTAATATGATACTCCATTGGGGGATGGGCTATAGACCCCCCCTCCCTAACCCTCCCCTTGCCACCGCCCCTGGGCGCAGCGGGCAGGATGCCGTGACTAGCCAGAGCGGCCTAATTCAGCGCTTGATAAGGTCAGAGAGAGGATACGCCACGCCGGCCCACGCCGAAGCGTCGTCTGCTCGCCGACGCAGTGGCCTAAGTTTCCTTTTCACGTACCCTAAATTCCTACTCCCTCTCTTCCAAGGCAGCTCGTCGGATCTGATTTCGAATTGGGTGCTTTTCCGACCGCCTGTTCGACTTACGGAAGTCGCGTTGTCATTGCTACTAGCGCATTCGCAGACTTTAATTTGAGCCATCCGATGTCGCCTTCACAGTTTTCAACTGTCTTGCAATAGGGTCGTCCAACTGACGCTGCAACACTCCAGTCCAACTCTAACCGTGCTCCTCTCCTGAAAAAGCTTCACATACTGTCATATACGTGTAAAGGCTGTTCCGAAACTGTTCGTTCAAATTACTACAGGAGGAGAACATAGCCAGATATACACTGAAGAGCCAAAGAAGCTGACACATCTGCCTAATATCACGCAGAACTGACGCAACACGACGTGGCGTGAACTCGACTAGTGTCTGAAATAGTGCTGGAGGGAACAGACACCATGACTCGCGCAGGGCTGTCCATGAATCCGAAAGAGTACGATGGGATGGAGATCTCTTCTGAACATAATGTCCATGTCTGGGGAGTATGGTGGCCAGTGGAAGTGTTTAAACTCGCATCGGTGTTTCTGGAGCCACTATGTAACAATTCTGGACGTGTGGGGGTGTGGTATTGTCGTGCTGCAATTGCCCAAGTCCGTCGGAATGCACAATGAACATGAATGGAAGCAGGTAATCAGACAGGATGCTTACGTACGTGTCGCCTGTCAGAATCATATCTAGACGTATCAGGGGTCGCGTATCACTCCAACAGCACACGCCCCACACCATTACAGAGCCTCCGCCAGCTTGAACAGTCCCTTGCCGACATTCAGGGTCCATGGATTCATGAGGTTGTCTCCTTACTCGATACAATATGAAAAGAGACTCGTCCGAAGGGACAACATGTTTCCAGTCATAAACAGTCCAATATCGGTGTTTCGTTGAATGGTTCGCACGCTGACACTTGTTGATGGCCCAGCGTTGAAATCTGCAGCAGTTTGCGGAAGGGTTGCATTATGTTGCGTTGAACGATTTTCTTCACTTATCTTTCGTCCCGTTCTTGTACGACATTTTTCCGGCCGCAGCGATATCGGAGATTTGATGTTTTACCAGATTCATGACATTCGCGGTACACTCGTGAAATGGTCCTACGGGAAAATTCCCACTTCATCGCTACCTCGGATATGCTGTGTCCCATCGCTCGTGCGCCGACCATAACACCGCATTCAAACTCACTTAAATCGTGATAATCTGCCATTGTTGTAGCAGGAACGGATCCAACAAATGCGCCACACACTTGATGTCTTGTGTAGGCGTTGCTGACCGCAGCGCCGTATTCTGCCTGTTTATATATCTCTGTATTTGAATACGCATGTCTATACCAGTGTCTTCGGCGCTTCATTGTATTTATTTATGGTACGTGTGGCCCCTGACAACAATTTCTGATGCTAGGGACGACTTAAACAGCAGGTAGTGTAGCATACTAATTGCAACAGTGGCATTCACAGAAACTGCGCAAATACACGCGAGCATTGCGCTATATGCGCGCAGTGCATTGTCGGACCACTAATTGTTGTATCCGCTATGAGACACCTGTCGTGTACGCAATGGTGGCAGCAGCGGCAGTTCTAGTGACACGATCTCCTTTTGTTTCATAGGCCAGTAACGTCTTATGCCCATGGGGGAAGAAGTGCAGACACGTGAGTTGACGTCGGTGTCTGGCCCAAAGATCCAGCGATTCCAGAAGGCGGCTCCTCCTCACAGCAGCCCTCAAATGGGGTGGACCCCATCGTGCTGGAAGTTCATCCTTCGTCTAACATCCAGAGGCACATCGTCCAGTAGTTCTAATAACACACGTCCCACGAAGCGGCGATATTTCGTTGAGGCGAAATGGAAGAACGTATTGTCCAATCATCGTATCACCGAGAATGCCGGCCCCCACATTAACACCGAATCGCCGGTATGTCGTGAATTCCCATGCGCCTAAACATGCGAATTGTTGGTATTTGAATGCCAGTACACATTCCCTGTCAGTGACACCGACACAACAGCTTACTCCCTAACAAAATGTTCCGTAAGATTACGACTTGATTTCAGAAACCGTATGTTCCTTATCGAAGAACATTTATGTTCTCTACCTCTTGCATTAACCTGAACGAATAATTTCGGAACACCCTGTACATGTATTTTAGATCGTAACAGCTCGGTATTTAAGGGCATATTCACCATATGGATTATACAAGCAGCCAATAACAACAAACCGATATAGTCTTGAAATGTAATTTGATCTAATTCTTCCCGGCTATCTCCATAAACGTTTTGACCCTCAGTACAAGTCATTTTCACCGCAGTACTCTGAATATTACCGTTTATAAGACCTTGAAAAGAGGATTCTATTACACTTACTCTGGATGCAGCATATCTTGTTGGCCCGAAGTCACTTTTATAGCTTCCCTGCAATGTATGCTCTTACAGGTCGCAGAGAAGTGCGAAGTTCCACATTAGGGTTTTGTCATTTTACTGAACCACTTGTGGCGCTTGAACGTTGCCATGTGAGGTATCGATCTTTGAAAGTCAGAGATAGGACGAATGCTAACGTCAGCGATGTGATATTTTTTTTTTCTTTATCCTTCAGAAATATTCTTTTTACTGTCACATTCATTTACTAATGCTTTAAACTCCTGCTCAGAAAGAAATCGTTCCCTCTTGATAGCCACACGTAAATTCCTACGTTGATTAAATGAACTGCGACCGAACCAAACAGTTGATGAAACCTTGTTAGTAGCGATAATACTTTGATGATTTGGACGTAATAACCGACCTGCATTATTAAGTCCCACATTTCAACAAAGTCCGCCATTATTATAAAGTATGCTTCTATCTCAGGCAGGTGGTAATAAAAATTTTCTATCGGTATTTGTACACGATGTAAATTTTTAAACACACGCGTTACTGAGACTCAGGGAACATCAGCGTAACAAAATTAAGCCATAAAAGGGAAGAAATTTATATTTTCATGTGAGCCGTAAGCTATTGTAAAATGCATAGAAAAAATAAAGTTTCTAGCACTAGAGTTTAAATATGAAAACGTTATTGGAAGAACTCACTGCTGTGACCCAAAGACAAAAGCAGCATGAGACCTGCGGGATTCGGCTTCGGCGCATTGTAGCGCAATTACTACGTTCACAGTAAAGGTCTCAAATCAGGGTTTCGCGAATCGGTTTCCCCAGACCGCTGGTACATCTGAGTACGTACTCCGCAAACCCATGTGAAGTGCATGCTAGAGGATTCTTAGCTTCGTACAAGCGTTAGGGCTTCTTCTCGCGCCTTTTCACTGCTTGATTTTCTCTGTGCGCTGCAATTAGTCTGTTATCAAAGTTCTTCACTTAACACTGCTACGTGAAATTTTGTGCGTAGACTTTCTCGGGGCAATTGGGCGCCTTATCTTTTAAGTGTTAACCAGCTCAGGTTTTTTCAGTTGTTGCTCTTGCAAGTCAATCAATCAATTTGCGCTCTCCTTCTTTAAATATATTACTTATGCGCTGCTGGTGCTATTTGGTCTGGCTGACACACACTTGAGCAGTATTCTAAGACATCACACACGTTTTGTTTGCAGTCTCCTTTGCTCACTGACTGCATTTTTCCAGTAAGCGCCAAGAACTGAAGCCTGCCACATAGTTCATCTTAAATTGTGTCTATGTGATGGTTTAATGTCATTTCCTTAAAAATTATTAAAGCCATATATTATTATGAGTTGACTGTTTCCAGTTGTGACTCGTTGATATTGTCGTCGTGGGATACTTTTTCTCGTCGTTTTGTGAAGTGCATAATTTTACATTCGTGTACTTTTAAGTAAATTGTCGATCTTCGCACCACGTGGAAATTTTATTAAGGTCTGATAGTGTACTTGTTCAGCTTGCTTTAAACAATACTTCATTATAGACGGTTGCATAATCTGCGAAAAAATATGAGGTAACCACTAATAACTGTGTGCAAAGTCATTACTATACAAAATGAAGAGCAGTTGTCCTAATACACTAGTCTGGGGCACGCCTGAAGTTAGCTGTGCTCAGGCAGACATTTGCGCTGCCTGATACGCTCCGTGTCCCTTTTAACAGATGACACTGCCATGACAGGCTTAGTTTTGCGTTTTATTCGGGCAGGGGGCGTTTATTACTTAATCTGTTTGTCTTTTTTGTGTGTTGAGTCTGGCCTTTGGCCTACGATTTTAGGTTGAGTTTTTAATGTGTTTCTCGGTGGTTGGCTTTTCCTTTTTTCTCTCTATGGTCGGCCAACCACTGTCACACTCTGTGATTTTCATTCCTTTTGTCTGGTCTGTGTCTAAGTCCTCCTCGTCCTGTCTCGTCTGCCGTCTTTCGCATTGTTCGTTTTTATTCTGTGTGGGTGTTTGAAATTTTGGAAAAATTTGACCGTAGCAGTCTGGTCCCTTCAATTCCACAAACTAACCCAACGCCTGAAGTTACATCTACAGTGCCCCTTGATCATGTACATACTTAAATAGCAATACTGCTCCTGCTACCGCTGGTGCCAGTTTTTCACAATCGATATTAGCTTCCATGTAAAGGCTAAACAGTTTCTGAGACGTGCTTACATTGTCAAGTTCGTACTTACTTTCAAAAACGTTGATTAATATGACGAAACATTTTGTGTAGATTAAAGGAAAAAATGAGTATCCAATCGAGCAGGAAGTTATTAATTTCCGGCGACAAAATTCATACACGGCTGAATTTAAATGTCGCCAGCTGTAGAGGACAAACGACCCGTGTGGCACGTTCACAAATGGCGTAATTAATCTTACCATTTGCGAACAGCTTTCAAGAGAAATGGGTACACTGACAAGGAAATAGATCGAGCACTCCACCCTAGGAGAAAAGTGTCCGAAAATACACGACAACAACCACCGTCGGCTGGAAAAAGGTTTTCTTCCATTTATTCATAACATCACGGCCCGTAATGGTAAAGTTTTGACCAAGTTTCAAGTGGAGAAATCTTTCGACCTAGCTACCACAGGCGTCTATAAAATTCCGTGTAGCTGTGGCATGGTTTATGTTAGAACAACTAAAAGGAGCGTTAATACCCGCCTAACGGAACAGAAAAGGAACTGTAGATTGAATACGTGTTCCGATAAAGCTGATTTGTCAATCTGTCCCAAAGACGGTGATCACGAAATAAAATTTAGTGAGACAAAAGTGATAGCTAGGACCTCACATTATTATACTCGCATGTATAGAGAAACTATAGAGATCTACAAGCACGGAAATAATTTTAATAGAAAAGAAGAAGGATTAAAACTAGACAAGATATGGCGATCGACTTTGTACCAATGAAGTGACAATCGATTACCTGTAATCGAGAGAGATGGCACTAGCTAGAGATAGTTTTAAAGTCGAAAGCACGTGACGAGTGGTGGCGCCATCTAAGCGCTCTACATAAGCTATAAGCGGGACCACCAGCGCCTATCAGCCAGTCGCCGACTCACCCCAGATGATGTTGCCCGCAGTAGGCAACGAAACGTCAGGAAGGAGAAGTTATATATATGGACCATGGCAATTCAGCCCGGAAGTTTTAATTAATGAAATCGAAATTTTATTTAAAGTTCAGAGCAGAATCTCTTTTTATTCTGAGATCTTGATTTTTATAATCGATTCAGGATATCAGAACGAGATTTCCTACAAATGACAACACGCAGAGAGGAAGTCTTTTGTTGTGTGATTAATTTTCAAAACGTATTGGTCAGATGTTTGAGTGGAGCGAAAAGACGACTCCCTATAAAATACGCAGTAGGTTTATAGCCCAGTTACGCTTGACAAGTGGCAAACAGGTTAGTTTTGCAAACGAATATTTAATTACTTCAAAATAATCTGGTAATTAAAAAAAACTTAGTGAGTTACGGGGATAGTGAAATACTTAACAAAAAGTTGCTGAAGTGTCAAAAACCTGATCTCATCAACTGTTTCGTACATAAAAAGATACATTAGTGTCATATTTAACTGTCAAAAATACTTCCTTCGAGTTAAGTACTAAATTTAGGACATTTCGTGATCATAAGTCGCTAGGAAGACAAATTTGGCGTCAGTAAGATCATGTTTTCTGAATAAAACTTGAAAATAAATAATGAAAAAATGGGTCACGTTTTTTGTGAATTAATTTGTCTAAAAGAAAGAGGCACATTTTATGTCCCTTTTAATGATACTAGAAATCATGTACAACAAATGAGGTGCACCGAATGTTTCTCTAATCTATTTTATTTCATACTTTTAGGCAAATGATTTCACAATACAGTTTTTGAAAAATTTTGTATGATTTATTTATGCAGATTATTTAAATTAATTGAAAGTCTTTGAATTACCATTGATGACTGACGAATTGTGTTCCCAACAATCAAGTGTCAGTAAAATTTCATGGTTGCTCATTCTTTTCTGTTAGGAATTAAATGTGTGTGATACACTAGGATAGGTGTGTGTACGCTTTATCAATCATGCTGTGTGAAGAGTACTGATAAAACTTGACACACGCAGCAGGTGATACGATTGTAGTTGAGTCAGTTAAAACCTAAAAAGCAGGTGGGTCCGAACCCAGGATCAATGACACTTCAGCCAAAGATGCTTCCACTGCCCCATGAACTCCTCATGGGGAAAAATGACTCATTTTTTTTCGAAGTCAGACATTCTTCTGAACTCAGGAGGAAGAGGAGGAGGTGGAGTTCTGAGCCGAGATCGCTATAAAAACCTTTACTGTAGGAACAGATTTTTGCAAAACTTAAGTCACCATCTTCTGTCCTGTAATAAAATTACAAGAACAGCTGCAAACTATTATACAGATGATGCAGCATTAACCTATAGAAGAACCAAATGACATACGTTCATAAAGGTTACTCCTAAGTAATCACTATCCTTCAAGCCCAACAGGAGTAAACTAATTCTTCCGAACGTATCGGCTATTGAAGTTTGAGTGTATGTAAGAAACATTAGTGTTTAATGCACTGATTAGCTAGTCGAACCTATCTCTGCTCATTTGCGTATATGAGAAGCTCTTTGGTGATCTTCGTAGCTTATAAATTACGAAATTCTCCCTCTGTAAACTTCATGCACAGCGCTTCTTTATCGCCCTTATTTTCCTAAGTAAAGCTAATTTTGTTGCCTTTCTCTCGAGCCACAATATGCTACCGTTCATGCGCGCTATTTTATAGAAACAACTTGCCGACTGTAACAGCCAGGTGTAGCTCGAACTTTTCGATAATACGTAGGACACCAAATATAGCCCGCGCTGTTGCTTGAAGCTGCAATGTCGCGAAGGCTGATGTCGCTTCTTTGGCTAACGTAGGACGCCGCTATAAGAAAATCAAACCGACTCGGGACATCTGGATTTGTAAACTGCCATACCCAGTCTCTCATTTCATTTGAGAAGACTGTTCTACACAGTCAGTGCCTAGTGACAAAACTTTCGCTAATTCTGTGCACAAAAATGTGATGTTGAAGTTGTGTAGCACATCAAAACCCAAAATAATGCAATAGTCTAACCGTGTGCTAGCGAGTATTTTTTCCACAAAGCATGTCTCTGGAAGGGCTAATAAAAGTTTCGACTGTATCGTCTCTCTTCATTAAGTTCAGTGACATCCACAAAGAAACAGTACTTCTTGCATCACATATACACTGAGATGACAAAAATCACGGGATACCTCCTAATTTCGTGTCGGACCACCTTTTCCCGGGCGTAGTGCAAACTCCGACGTACAAGGGACGCAACAAGCCTTTGAAAATCCACTGCCGAAATACTGAGCCACGCTGTCTATATAGCCATCCATAATTGCGAAAGCGTTACCGTTGCAGGATTTTGTGCACGAACTGACATCTTGATTGTGTCCCATAAATGTTGGATGGGTTTCATTTCTGGGGATCAGGTTGGCCAAATCTTTCGCTCGCATTGCCGTGAGTGGTTTGAAGAAAAATCTCGAGCAATTGTGCCCCGATGACATGGCGCATTGTCATCCATAAAAATTCCTTCGTTGTTTTGGAACACGAATGGATGCAAACGGTCTCCAAGTAGCCGAACATAACCATTTCCAGTCAATGATGGGTTCATTTGGAAGAGAGATTTGTCCATGTAAACACAACCAACACCATCGTGGAGCCACCACTAGCTTATACAGTTTCTTGTTGACAACTTGGGTCAATGGCTGCATGGGGTCTGCGACACACCTACACCCTAACATCAGCTCTTTCCGCGAAATAGGGACTCATTTGACCAGGCCACCAGTCATTAGGGTCCAACCGATATGGTCACGAGCCCAGGAGAGGCCCTACAGGTAATGTCGTGCTGTTAGCCAAGGCACTCGCGTCGCTCTTCTGTCTGTTAACCACGACAGCTCGACGCAAAAGCCTCTGCTCTCGGTCGTTAAGTGAAGACCGTCGGCCAGTGCGTTGTCCACGGTTAGAGGTAATGCCTCGGCACACTCTTTACACTGCGATCTTGAAACATCGAGTTCTCTAATAGTTTCCTAAATATGTTACATGAGTCTATGTCCAGCAACCATTCCGCGTTCAAGTATATCAATTCCCGTCGTGCGACAATAATCACATCGGAAACCATTTCACACGAATCATCTGAATACAAATGACATTTCCGCCAATGCACTGCCCTTTTATGCATTGTGTACGCGACACTAACGCCATTTGCGTACGTGCGTATCGCTATCCTACTGTAGTCTCAGCCTCACGCCATTGCGTGCAGACTTTCATTAGGTGTCTTTATTCTTCCTTTTCCTTTCGCCTTCACCGTTTCCACATGTCATCTCGTTGTACACTAATCAAAATATGTGCAGAAGACCCAGGTGACAGTAATGCCATACATAAATGTTTAATAAATATTACAAAGAATTGACACCAAATTGTTCAAAACTTCAAAAAAAAAAAAATAATACCTGAGCTAATTTTAATGTTTGTCGACACTGCAAGGAAAACAACAAAATAACGTATTCTCAGAATCAGTGGTGGCTCGTGAGTACACATTTTAACAAATTTTTGGATTCAAATAAATTTGAGAGGCTGAACTTAATAGCATCTGCGGTTTGAAAGTTATTATTAACAAGTTTATACAACTACAGTCACTGCCAATAATAATAATAATAATAATAATAATAATAACGTGACATCATACTCACCCATAAAAAGAAGAAATTAACATAACTAATCGAAATATCCATACTCAATACAACAAATATACAGAAGAAAACAGGAGAAAAAATTGAAAAATACATCCAACTGGCTGAGGAAGTCGAGGACATGTGGCATCAGGATAAAGTTGACGACATTATACCAATTATACTATCAACTACAGGAGTCATACCACACAATATCCACCAGAACATCAACGCAATACAGCTACATCCAAACGTATATATACAACTACAGAAATCTGTAATTATTGATACATGTTCAATTACTTGAAAGTTCCTAAATGCAATGTAACATATACCTTACAGTTAAAAGGAAGTCACGCTTGATAAAGGTCCGCATTACTTTCCATTTTTAACCAGACAAAACGTCTGAGAAGGGAAATAATAATAATAATAATAATAATAATAATAATAATAATAATAATAATAATATGCAAACTTATATGACAAAACAAAGATTTGTTTTGTGGAATTTTGTTGTTTTGTACATCATTAAGTACAGTTTAGGGCGATAACGAAATAATGTGTAAGCTTTCGCAACTCTCCATTTCGGATTTTTGTGTAAGTGGGAGTTTTTGTGCTTTTCCATTTTTTTTTTTTTCTTCGGATGTATTTACAAGATGCCTAACAGATGTATTAGTTCACGAATTTAGTTTCGCCTGAAAAACAGATTCTTACGCTGCACCCACACAATAACTTGTGCTAATTGGACACATCCTTCACTAGTAGTAATCCTTATTTGGTTTGGTCACTGTCTCAATCAAAGGATCTGTTATCGGAGGTCCTAGTTCCTTTGTGGCTAACTACTCCTGATAATTTAATTCTCTGTTCCTAGGATGAGATTTTCGCTCTGCAGCGGAGTGTGCGTTGATACGAAACTTCTTGACGGATTAAAGCTGTGTGCTGGACTAAGACTCGAACTCGGGACCTTTGCCTTTCGGGGGAAAGTGCTCTACCGGCCGAACTACCTAAGCACGACTCGCGACCCGTTCTCGTAACTTTAGATTTCAGTTAACATTTAAAATAGATTCAACATAGTTCATGTTTTCACTGCACACTAAAACCTGTTCCCGCACAGTAAGCAACCAACTTCAAACACAAAGTGCCGTTTGTGCAAATGATTAAATTCAAATTGTAATGTCTACCAACGTGATCACTTGACTAGAATACAAATGAGGCGCTGAGATCAATAAGGGCCTACAGCATATCGTCATCCATCCCACATTTAAGTGAATGTCAGAGAAACCAGTGATAACGCTTTTCGTGAATTTTCAAGGACTGCAGCACAGATGAACTTGACTCGCCATAAAATCAACAGAGTTCAGGAACACGAATAAACGCTACAATCTCATAATCGACTATGATCAGCTTTAGGCCCATATGAGTTTCAGTGCCTCATAACTTAATATACTATAATTCATTCAGAAGATTACAAAATAGGTTTACTGTCCTTACAACTTTAACATTTATTGAAATCTGATATCAGTTTACTACAGTAAATAGTGAGTGAATTAGCATATCTGCATATTAGCAGGATTTATGCCGAGCGACTGGGATAAATGTCTGCTGCAGTGTGCTACCACCTCTAGTTGAGTGGCAAGGGCTAGCTGTGCAAATGGTGAACCGTGTCCCTTGATTATCAAGGTAATTACGTCACGCGAGTTGCGCATGCGCAATAGCTCCTTGTAACATGCACAACTGAAGGTGTGCTCGCGATCATGATGCCAAGTTTTACGGAGTGTAGAAGAGCAGTAGCGTTGTAGATTGAAGTGATAAAATTTAATATATTAAGTGCTACCTTTTGTTTGAAGTGTCCCAACTTTCGACCTGCCAAAGGCAGCAACTCTAGTCCAACTTGACCTAGCGAACAATGACTGACTTACGTATGAAGTGTGGAGCAGCGACAGCGTAACGGAAATTATTATAAGTGGCAAATAAACTGCCTTCGCTCGTTTGCTTAAGGTGTATGTGATGAACAAACAAGAACGAAACATAGGTATGTGTTTTAGTGACAAAGTATAGAATACACATTAAAGTGCAAACAAAAACAGAAAACAAACACTTAATGAAAAACCACACTTCGTGCTATAATTGTCAGCATTTTTAATTGTTTAATGTGAACTATATTGTAGCAAAATGCGTGTCGCATCAGACGACAGGTCGTTTTTGAACTGTTCTGCAAATGCACCTGTAATAACCGCCGATAACCAGTGAGATTTTGTCGGGAGTGTTCTCACGCGTAAAGCTGGGGGGCGGTCAACCGCTTTCCTTCAGAGTGCGACGTGGCCAAACATCCGCGACGATACAGATTTGTTGGGGAGCGCAACACCCTGTAATGTTTAACATGGCGCAAGCTTTTTCCTGTGCACCCCTTGCAAGCTTGCCTCTCCCCCCCCCCCCCCCATCGCCATACACGCCTCCCCTCTCTCGTATGAGGTGTCTTACAATGTGATGGGAGCAGTTACCGTTCCCAGTTCTTTGCAGTGTTCGCGACAGACAGGAGAGCCGCAGTTTGTTACGTGGTTTCAGCTATTTTGCGTCTTCAACATCGTTTCCGACAAGCGGATAGAACGTTGCTTATTTTCAGTGTTTCATTATCACAAGTCGCGCCAGGATTCAGAACTTTTCTGTTAAAATATCGTACGCGGCACTTATTTTTTTAGCACTCGAATCGAGTAAGAAGCACGTTCATCAACCTCTCCCGTTTCTACGTTTTCCCCTGTACAGTACTTAACCTGTACAAAAATTTCAACGATAACTTGATAACTGCGTAGAAAGTATAGGATATATGAAGAATGTGAGCACCAACGCATGAAATACCTTAGTTTGATTGTTGGAGGTTTAGCTAATAACTTGTTTTAATTTGTCATAACTTTCTGAGTTTGCCGTATTTCTGTTTACGCCGTACTCTTTGAATGGCGGTTTTACGCTTTCATTTGTTCGTTTCAGGCAAACAACAGAATCTTTGCTCGACGTTAATGGTGGTTTAGCCAATTATAAAAGTTGTTATATCTCACATCACTTATAACTCTTTGCACTGTGTGAATTAGTAAAAGGTACAGATATTTTGACAATCTACTTGAATTTGTGATTCCAGAACATGCCTTTCGTTACTCCCAGCAACATGTCGTCATGTATTTTAGTAGGACAACTACAAAAAGGATAGTAGTCGTTTTATGATAGATAACAGCTTTAGATATTGTATACATTGCGCACCGTGCCATTGTTGGTTGTGGCGCCAGTATTCCGTTTCGCAGCTCTAGACAGAGCTAAATCTGGGACCGTTATGGGTTGCCTTCAGTGTCAGTGATGGAGTGTGTGAGATCGTTTTTTATAAGGCGTTTGCGTAGCTTGAAAGATGCTTTCTGTTCACCAGACTTCCCGGCCATTCAATACGGAAACGGTGAGAGACAATGCAGTAACCTATATTCAGACTTCTCTTGTAACTTTAGTATATTTAGCTCTGATTGAGAATTGTTGTTTGAATTGTTCTTGATGTAGAGTTGTTGTCATTGCATGTGATATGCTCATCAAACTGTGGGTTAATGATTGTGAAGCGTGAGTGTAAAGCAGTTACGTACATAAATACATTTTTTCTGTGTTCGATAGTTACGAAATACCAATGATATCTGAGACAATGAAGCTTATTTAGTGATGGTTGTGTCTTAAGTTAATGGTGAATTACAGTCATTACAAGCACTGACCAGAGGAAGACTACCATAATCCTCTCCCGACGAAAAGTGTATTCTGAAATGAACTGGGTTGTGTTTCTGGGAGAGAAAGACTTGAGTTCTTTTCTTGATCATCTCACTGTGTTCGAAGCAGCTAATAATAAATCATTTTCAACTAATCACTATCATGGACTGTTACTGGAATAATAATTAGAAGTGAAATTATTATTTGTCGTACAATTTGACTTTCAGTGAAGAGGTATTTATAAGAAAGATGTACGTCGTAACTCTTGTTAAATACTGCAATGTACCTGCAAGCAGTTTTCACCCCTTAAAGCGGTTACGTCTTCCACACCCCTCCGCCCTTACTGTTCCCCTAACGGCGTGGTGGTGTGTTGCAGATCACAACCGCGTGGCGGGCAGCGGCGCGCCGCTCAAGGAGCCGGCCGGCAAATTGCAGCCGCAGCTGCAAGCCGCCCCGGCCGTGCCCACGCGCGCCCAGCTGCAGCAGCTGCGCCACAGCGCCACCGGTTTCGAGGCTTTCGCCGTGCTCGTCCAGTACCTCGTCAATGACGTAAGTCCGGAAGCGACTCCACAAAGTACATAGTTTATAGTTCGGAGAGACTGCCATGGCTAAAATACTTGATTTTTTAAAAAATTTTCTAACACAATCTCAATTACTTTTACAGATGATAGAACAGTCATCCCAAACGGTCATCCAAGCCAGGGTGTAACTAGGTTTCGCCCCCCCCCCCTCTCTCTCTCTCTCTCTCTCTCTCTCTCTCTCTCTCTCTCTCTCTCTCTCTCTCTCTCTGTGTGTGTGTGTGTGTGTGTGTGTGTGTGTGTATGTGTATGTGTATGTGTATGTGTATGTAGTTGTTCTGGGTTCTGTATTTGGTGATGTTAGTGATAGACAGTGGCTGAGTGGTCAGCGTGACAGACTGTCAATCCAAAGGGCCCGGGTTCGATTCCCGGCTGGGTCGGAAATTTTCTCCACTCAGGGGCTGGGTGTTGTGTTGTCCTAATCCTTATCATTTCATCCCCATTGATGGGCAAGTTGCCGAAGTGGCGTCAAATCGAAAGACTTGCACCAGGCGAACGGTCTGCCCGACGGGAGGACCTCGCCACACGACATTTCATTTCATTTCATTTCATTTCAGTGGCCGGATGCCCCTTCTGTTGCCACCTGTCTCTGTCTAGTGTTATCCATGTCAAAGAATGAGAGAATTTTTCAAAAAGTTTGCAATTTGTCTAACTGATGTGTGAAACTGACCCAAAAAGAAGCCTATGTTGTTAAATGTGCTAGGCCGATTCTACCTGTGGTTAGCATGCTCCTAAAAACCCAGAATCATGGTGCCGATGTATGTGGTATGCGGGAGACAATTATTATTACGATACCTTGCTACTGGCTAAATATAGGAAATGTTGACTGCAGACAGGCCCTACAGAAATACAGCTCTATGCATTTGAGCTTTTGGGCTAAAGACCCACTTCTAAAGTGCGGCTAGAGAAAATGGTGATTTTGTGCCTGCCTGCAACTCAACGCCGCCCCTCTGTGGTGGGTAACAATCTGGCCTTTTCGCAGTATTGTTCTTACAGCATTCTGGATTTTCCATCATTTAATTTACGCAGTTAAATCAAAGTGTGCACTCGCAGTCTCCAGTATTTCACTAGGCATTTTGATGATGAACGCTGTTCTGCAAATTATGGCCATACAATGGTGTAAATGAGAGAATTGCTGCTCCTTTTTAGTACCAGGAGGAGCATACGTTCGTAGCATTTTTATTTTGCATGTTGGTATACAGGTTGCTATGGGTTTATTTACCAGTTGTCCTTTTTTATTTATGGGTCACGGTTGCTATTTGAGTTTACATATTGTATTTTGCCATTAGTGAGTGGAGCTGTGGCCACTAGAAAATGGAGTACCGGTTGGAGAAATCGAAACATATCCGAAATACTCTGCTGTCTGAATGAAGTGAGGGGTGACAGCATCGGAGGTAGCCAGAAATGTTTGCACTGTGCGTAGAGATAATGCCGTTGGATAGAGGTCTGCAAGAAAATGGTTTTCTTACAAAAATCTGTGGATGGCCATCAGTGCATATCTGCTCGGTCGTCATCAACTGGCTCGTGAGTGAAACGGACCATTCCTGTATTGTATTATTACTGATTATGAGAAATGGTGTCTTTATGCAAATGTAAGGAAAAGAAAGGAATGATTAAGCCAAAACACAGTAGCAAATCCCTCTGCAAAGACATACGTTCATCCACATAAGGTAATATCATGTATCTGGTGGCACAGCAATAGTGTGGTGTACTACAGATTGCTTCCCTGAGGTGTAACCTTCATTAACGCTTCTTGCCAGTCAAAGGACAACAACCAGGAAGACTGCATGAATGAAGTGATTCAGGTTTCAGGTAATGCTCACCTGCATCCTGCTAGACTGACAAAACCCTATACCGGAGTAGGATTGTAAAGTCTGTCCACACTGACCTTATTTACCTGATCTTGTGCCCACAGATTTTCATCTCCTCAACAAACTATCAAGAAACCTTTGAGGAACTTCTTTCCTGGATGAAATAGCACTACAGAAATGCTTGACAAATTCTTCGCCTCAAAACTATGTGATTTCTACATTTATGGAATCAAAAAGTTGCACCGACATTGCAGCTTGTTGTATGTAGTGAAGGAGACTATATTATTGATGACTAAAGTCTGTTATGCATATCTGTTGTGTTTATTAAATGTATAGAAAAACACTACAAACTTCTGTGCGAACCTAATAGTTTACATCTGTCATTTGGGAGCTGGGTTTCCCCTTTGGTGCAGCCTCACTCAGCTTACTGTTGTTTGCTGATTCTCCTCGGATCATTCTACGGACTTAGCTTCTATGCAACTTATTATCTAAAAATTGCCTGTCATATTTGGAAATTTATTTACAAGTGTATTTGATAACTAAGACATTAGAATTTTGTAATTTTACACATTGTATGTCAGATTCATGCAGTTTTTTCTTTGTTATACTGGTAAGCATGTCTGAAAAAGTGGGTACCCGTATCATATACACTGAAGAGCCAAAGAAATTGGTACATCTGCCTAATATCGTGTAGGCTTCTGTGAGTAAGCAGACAACATGTCATGAACTAGACTAATGTCGGAAGTAGTGCTAGAGGGAATTGACGCCATGAATCCTGCAGGTTTGTCCATAAATCCATAGAGGTATGAGGGGGCAGAGATCTCTTATGAGCAGCACATTTTGCGCAAGGAATCCCAGATATGCTCAATAATCATGTCTGGGAAGTTTGGTGGCCAGTAGAAGTTTCTAAACTCAGAAGAGTTCCTGGAGTAACTGTGTAACAATTCTGGATGTGTGGGATGTCACATTGCCCTACTGGACTTTCCCAAGTCTGCCGGAATGCACAATGGACTTGAAGGGATGCAGGGTGATTACACAGGATGCTCACATACATGTCATCTTTCAGTCGTATTCTAGACATATCAGGGATCCCATACCACTTCAACTGCACATGCTCCACAGCATTACAGAGCCTCTACCAGCTTGAAGAGTCCCCTGCTGACATGAAGGTCCATGGATTCATGAGATTGCCTGCATACCCATATAGGTCTAGCCTTTCGAAACAATTTGAAATGAGATTCGTCCAACCAGGCATCATGTTTCCAGTCATCAACAGTTCCAAGTCAGTTCTTGATGGGCCCAGGCAAGGTGTAAAGTTTGGTATTGTGCAGTCAACAAGGTTACATGAGTGAACCTTTGGCTCCGAAAGCCCATATTGATGATGTTTCGTTGAATGGCTCACATGCTGTGACACTGGTTGATGGCCCAGCACTGAAATCTGTAGCAATTTGCAGAAGGGCCGGTCTTCTGTCACTTTGAACAATTCTCTTCAGTCGTCGTCAGTCCCATTCTTGCAGGATCTTTTTCCGGCTGCAGTGATGTCGGAGTCTTAATGTTTTACCAGATTCCTGATATTCACAGTACTCTCATGAAATTGTCATATGGGAAAATCCCCACTTCATCCCTACCTCAGAGGTGCTGTGTCCCATTGCTCGTTTGCTGACTATAACACCATGTTCAAACACACTTGAATATTAATAATCTGCAATTGTAGCAGCAGTAATTGATGTAACAACTGCGCCAGACACTTATTGTGTTACATAGGCATTGTCGACCACAGCACAGTATTCTGCCTGTTTACATTTATCTGTATTTGAATATGCATGCCTGTACCAGTTTCTTTGGCACTTCAGTGTATTTAGTCTGTTGTCAGCTGTCAAAAAGTGACATAGTTTTTTGGTAGTTGTGACTACTTGAATATCCATAGCTGCTAAATTAAATTGAAAGAGCAGATGCTTGCATTATCTGCTCTACAAAATAATAACCAACAACAGTATTTAATCATTGTAGGTAGACCTGTATAATTTTTAAACACAATGATATGTTACATAATTGTAAATCTTGAATCTGCACATTCAGTTATACTATATACCTGTTTCCAGTTCTAACGTTTTTACATATTTAGGTCCCCATCCATAAGAAGTTAGTACTGAAGCATCTGTTGAAATTTAGCACGTGAACAGAATTAAGAGTAACACATATATTTTGTGTAGATATAGGTTTCCATGATGAGTCACCAACTCTAATGTATTTGAATATTTTAAGGTCTTAGAAAATCTGTTGTCACTTTGCCAAACACAGACAGAGGGCCAATAAAGTGATGTGATCCTCAAATTTTTGTAATCTTAATAACCACTTGGATAGAAATTTCAACTTCTCACACCCCTTCCTTATCACTCATCACACTTTACCCCAAGTCATAATTCTTGCAGAAAAATTCAGTGTTGCAATGTCATAGAGGCATGATTAGAAATTACAAATTAAAAATTGGGATTATATATTTATTTATTCAAGAAGTGGGGAATGGGTTAAATTGACATTCTTCTCACTCTTTACAGTGATCTCACTTCTAAAATGTTCATGTGTCAAGCCTCATTTCAAGAAATATGGAGTATGAAGTTTGAATGGCAAGTAACATTGTAAGGAGTGGTTGAGAAATGAGCATTGTAATTTTGATCAGTCATTAAATTAAGGATTCTTATAAATTGATGTGCTGATCTGCAGCAGTCGTAGAGATCTGAATTTGATTAGCCCTAAAAGTATGCCTTGAGCAGTTGGAGAGTTGCTTTCCCAGTTTCTGAAAAAAGGTAACAACCAACTTTTAATTAATAGGTTAACAGAGATTGTGGACAGTTGTCCTTGATTGCAGCAGGACTCTGTTTATGAGACACCATACCACTTTTTTTAAGGAAACCGGAATTGCAATGGATCTCTCTCTGTATGGTAGTCTTTCTAAAAAATACACCTCCAGTCTTTGGTTTTTGATGCCTGCCAATCTCAGAAAACACACAACCTCACTGTTAGAACAGGAAGAAGTAAAGGTGTCATCTTTTTTGACTCTGTAGATCTGTTGGCATCGGAGCGTGGTGGTCAGAATGATACCTTAGTCACTCCTTTGAGTCAAAGGTAATAGAAGTACGAATTTGATTTGATTCTTTTTCATTTTGATCATTTGGCTTGGCTCAGTTTGCTTTCTCTCCTTTCACATTTGCTTTCTGAGGACATGACTTCATGTTAGCACCAGCCCGTATTGTTCTGAAATGGTAGATGTAGCTTGAAATGATGCTCGGGCTAAATCCAGGTGGTTTCAGATTCATTACATGTATGCTTTGCCAAGTCCTGCTCCAGAGAGTGTATGCCATGCTATGGTCGCCATTTCCGATGCCCTGCTAATGGAATTATCATTAGTTATTACTACCCCTAGCTACCAGCTTTCTTTTCCCCTCATAATCCTATCTTCACAGTCTTTAGGCAGTGAGGAATCTTTTTCCTTGTGGCTACTTGTTTGCTTTTGCAACAGTTGTTTCAATTGTTCAGTGTACTTACTTATGGGTCATTCCATTTCAAGTGCTTAAAATATAAACAAAGCCCCAAGTATGTCAACCCCCCCCCCCCCCTCCCTGGCCCCATAATCCCCTCCCTCACAGATTTTGATGAAATAATTCCACTAGGTATGCATATGAAGCTATGCTTTCATAAAGTCCAGCATTTCCATATTGCGACACTGAAACAAGTGAAGTTTGCTTTATGTTTGCTCATGAGATAATGGCAAATGATGCTGGAACTTGGTGACTCTCCTCATTGTTTAGGATACAACAGCCTAATTACTGAACAAGTGCTCAGTGTAGCATATACTGAGCACTAGATTTCCCAATTTGCTGTCAAAGTGGTTCTTCAATCTTATCGTGACAAATTTGGATGACGTTTTGGCTGCTTGTTTGTTATGATAGGATGAATATCCATTGCCAATTTTGTTCCTCTTTTTGCAGCCAGCCAACATGTCATAAGGCTGTACAAGTGGTCTCTTGATTACTGAAGATTAAAGTTGATTCACATAATGTATTCATTAATTTGATACGATTTTTCAAAATCGTGTATCTTGAAAGGGTTGTCTAAGACCTGAGTTTCCTTTGTGCAATTGAAACAAGCTCATTTTCTTTGGTCAGGAAAAGTTCATTTCATTTTTCAGACAGATGGCTTGAAAGGTAATGAAGGAGGTCAAAAACGTGATTTGACTGCTATTAAAAACAAAGAACATGAAGGGTTCTTCAGTAAGCATATTTGAAAATGATGTAAAACATGTTAAAGGTGGTGTTCATTGTCTCTGTTTACATTAAAGTAAAGTCTCTTAACTTTTAGAAATGTTTGCTTGTTAATTTAGGTTGTTTCATGCTATTTTGGAATTCACAACTTTTTTCACCTTCTACGAACAAACAATTTTTATTTTGGGTAAAAATACCTGGCCTACAGTACTTGGATTCCAAATTATGTGCTGTTTTAGCAGTTAAACTTTTATAATCTTCTTTAATTGGGTGATTGCAAGCATCATTTTTTACATTTTAGTAACAGATCAAGTATTTTCCTAGGATTCCAACTGTGATGCAGCATTCTGGAATAATTTCACAGATTTAGAAAATAAGCAGTAAATATATCTTTCATTTTGTTTGACAAGTTTGACAACATATGCTTTTGGACTGAAACTTTCTTTATCCACATTATTTTATTCTTTGACAGTACCAGTAAGCCATTTTCTGCCTTTAACTTGCTAGCTGCTTTTACCATTATTGCTGGAACAGCAGACGTGCATCACTTCCTTTATTGGCCACCTTCGATGTGGTAACATGAAACCTGCAATTTTTTTGACTGCGTTACTGCTATGACAATTGCAACTTTTCTTGCAGCTTTATGGTCGGCTGCCTGTGATCTAAACATCAGGACATGCTTTACTTGTACTATACTAAAGAGCCAAAGAAACTGGTACATGTGCCTAATATCGTGTAGGGCCCCTGCAAGCAACCCCGCAGAAGTGCTGCGACATGACGTGTCATGGACTCGAATAATGTGTGAAGTAATGCTAGAGGGAATTGACACCATGAATCCTGCAGGTTTGTCCATAAATCCATGGAGGTATGAGGGAGCAGAGATCTCTTATGAACAGCACATTTTGCGCAAGGAATCCCAGATATGCTCAATAATCATGTCTGGGAAGTTTGGTGGCCAGCAGAAGTTTCTAAACTTGGAAGAGTTCCTGGAGTAACTTTGTAACAATTCTGGATGTGTGGGATGTCGCATTGCCCTACTGGACTTGCCCAAGTCCGTCGGAATGCACAATGGACTTGAATGGATGCAGGGTGATTACACAGGAGGCTTATATACATGTCATCTGTCACTCGTATCTAGACGTATCAGGAGTCCCGTACCACTTCAACTGAACATGCCCCACAGCATTACAGAGCCTCTTCCAGCTTGAAGAGTTGAGTCATTCCATGTCAAATCAACATACTTTAAATAAAAATTTTACCTCACCCTCTTAGATTTTGCTGAAAGTTGGTATACTTATAGTGGGTGCTGAAACTATGAAAAATACCAAATTTCAATTTTTTACCTCAAACCATTCCTGAAATATGGTCATGTAAATTTTTCAAAAACGGGGCCCAAAATGTGTGAACGGACTTTTTTATAAATTGCCCTAATTGAGCTAGAGAACTGGGAAAGATGTCATTTTGCAGCATTTTTCATGCTCTTTCCAGTGATAGACAAAAAATGTGGCTTCTAATTAATAACCTTTTTCAAAATGGTAATATTTTGATTTAATTTTTTTTACAAAAAGTACATAATTGAAAATTTTCAAAATATTTCCATAACTACTTCATACTGTTGTAAATCACATGGCAAAATATAATTGTTGGATGATGATGGGTTCATTGTTAAAAAAAATTATTCAGGAGTCTTGTTTTTCACTAACAGCCCTAGTTTGACCAAACTGACCTTTAAGGTAGTACGTCAGTAGAGGACCGTATGCATGGGGCTTGATGTCTGTACAATAATTCAGAGACTGGAGCCATTGTTGAAATGATGTAGTCTGCACTGTTACCTTCCTAGGCTTTGTGTGCTTACAACATTATTGTGCGCTGTGGTTTTAGTGCAAATCAGTTGTTACCTCTGTGTTGACCAGTCTCTATTATATTTAATAGTTCATTTTCAAGTAAATCTGTACATTGAAGGACAGTTTATAAGTGGTTTTTGTATAAATATGGAACTAAGTAAAAAGTGCAGTGCTGTAAGAGTGCAGTGTTGTAATCCATTGAAGAAGTCAAATCATTTTATTAGAGACAGAAAAAGAAACGGAGAAATGTCACAACATGAATGCCCAAATTATTTCCTCAAATACCAAGTGGTGCCAAGGTTTGTGATAAATGTAGGAAAGATGTAACCAAACTGAAAAATACACCAGAGCCCATCAGTGATGAAAGTGTTGAAGAAGAATCTTCTGGATCAGAGATAATCATCCGAGACCAACACCCTGACTTCACTCCAACTTCAGTAGCTGTTAAAATATTTAACACAACACTTCAAGAACTAGGCGAGTCCCCAATTGACAAGAGATAACTAACATCTAGGCATTACGCCAAATCAAAAGTGAGGAAAATCTCATCAATGACAAGGTACACTTTTCGTTGCTCCTGAAACTTCATCAGATACTGATACTGATGAATCCGTACTTGAAAAGAAACTTCAAAAATTCTATAAGTAGAGCAAAAAAAACTAATGATTCTTACAAGTTTACCTGAAAAGTGGAGTGTCAGGAAAATAATGAGGGAATTTAATGCTCCTAAATTACATTGCTCGGCAGTCGAAAAAAAATTTTGAAAGAGAAATTTTGAAAGAGAAAGATTCATGGAAGGTCCAAACTCAAAACCAGGGAAGTGTTTATCAACAAGCTGTTGAAACTGTACATAGATTTTATGAAAATGATGAAGTTAGCAGGGCAATGCCAGGTATTACACATTGTGTGGCAATTACAGAAACAAGTGGAAATAAAACAAAAATATCATAAAGACTTATTTTGTGTAACCTTAAAGCAGCTTTCAAGCATTTTAAAGACTTTCAAGCACTTTAAAGACAAGTTTCCTAACATAAAAATAGGTTTCTCTAAATTTGCTGAGTTGTATTAGCTGGCCGGAGTGGCACACACACTGTCTCCGTGTGTACAACTCACCAAAACATAAAATTAATGATAGAAAATGCCAAACTAAATACAGTAACAAACAGCAGCTTAAACAGTTATAAGCAGTGCATTGAAAAAATGCTTTGGAACCCATCATCAGTTAATTGCAACATGGGAAACTGTGAATACGGCCCAGGAGAAACTGTCATACGTAAAATTTTAAAAGACTCTTTTCATGAAAACTTACTTGAACAAGTTCAGTTCTGACAGTGGATGTCAGTTGACCTATGTAATCTGGAAATTGTTCAGAAAACGTCTGAAGAACTCATAGATTTATTTTGTAGTAAGATGTCGACTTTGATTCAGCATGACTTCCTTGCTAAGCAACAACAAACATTCCTTAACTCCACAAGAGAAAACCTTATGGAATCTGAGTTTGTTGTCAAATGTGAGTTTTCAGAAAATTATAGTATAGTTCTACAGGATGAAGCTCAGAGTTTCCACTGGACAAGACAACAGATTACCATTCATCCTGTAATTATAGGCTACATTACAAACAGGAAGACAAAATTGAGCATATGAACTTTGTCATTGTTTCTGATTGCCTGGAGCACAATACAACTTTGGTTTGCACCTTTCAAAAGAAGGTAATTTCATATCTAACAAATAAATTTCAAAAGATTCCAAAAAAGATATACTTTTATTCTGACAGTTCTGCTGCTCAGTATAAAAATAAGAAAAACTTCCTGAACCTTTGCCTTCATGAGGAAGACCGAGCGAGGTAGCGCAGTGGTTAACACACTGGACTCGACGGTTCAATCCCGTCTCTGGCCATCCTGATTTAGGTTTTCCGTGATTTCCCTAAATCGTTTCAGGCAAATGCCGGGATGGTTCCTTTGTTAGGGCACGGCCGATTTCCTTCCCTAACCCGAGCTTCTGCTCCGTCTCTAATGACCTCGTTGTCGACGGGACGTTAAACACTAACCACCACCACCACCACCTTCATGAGGAAGACTTCAACATAAAAGCTGAGTGGCACTTTTCAGTCACAGCACATAGGAAAGGGCCTTGTGATGGAGTAGGGGGTTCAGTAAAGAGACCGGCAGCTCGTGCAAGTTTGCAAAGGCAATACCAAATTCAGATCCAGACCGCACGAGAGTGGGCAGTAGATACAAATGTTGATTTTGCATATTCCACTCAAGAAGACTATGCTGCTTCAGAAATATTCTTAAAAAGCTGACTTGAAGAGGCATTGACAATCAGAGGAACACAGCAATTTCACACTTTCATTCCCAACACTACATCAAAATTGTCAAATATTTCTCAGGTGATATGCAGAGTTGGGAGAGGGAAGTAGCTACACCACCAGACAAACTGAAGTTACAAGATGTATCAGGCTATGTCACCACTGTATATGGCACAAACTGGTGGCTTGGGTACATTTGAGAAAAAAACAAAGAACTTGATGAAGTGAAAAAACTTTTCTTCATTTATGTGAACCAGCTAAGTCATTCTCTTAACCTGCACATGCAGATGTCATGTGGGTGTCAGTTGTGGATGTTCTCACAATCTTAATGAAAGTGATGTAAACGGAACCCAGTCAGCTTTATTAAAATGTAATATGTGAAGTTCCAAGACAATTTATTGGAAAACTGCTTTCAACAAAACTTAATTTTTGTCTCAGGTTAGTGTTAATGTATATTTTATAGAAAGTCATTTCAAAATTATTGTTGTACCTATTCTGTTAAATTTAGCTATGTACAGTTACTCAAAAACAAGCATTACGTATTTAATTTGAAATGGAACTATTAAACAAACATCATGGACCAGAACTATTATGTAAATACTTGTACTTATTCATACTTTATTTCAGTTTGTAGTTAAATGCTCAATTTCTTGTTTTTGTTATATTGGTTAATATACTGTAAGTGAAGTTGTATGAAATTACAATAAGCAGTCAACTTAGTTATAAAATATGCTGATTAGTTTTGGTTAAATTAGGTGATGTTTTGATGTTTCTAATACTTTTTTTACTTACCTTTCAGTATATTTTAAAGAAATTCCTGTTTGTTAAAGGTCAGTTTGGTCAAACTAGGGCCGTTAGTGAAAAACAAAAACAAGAGTCCATAATAATTTTTTTTTAACAATGAACCCATCATCATCCCAGATTTATATTTTGTCATGTGATTTACAATAGTATGATGTAGTTAAGGAAATATTTTGAAAATTTTCAATTTTGTACTTTTCGTAAAAAATTAAAATTAAATCAAAATATTAATTAGTATTTTGAAATAGGTTATTAATTAGAAGCTATGTTTTGTTGTATATCCCTGGAAAGAGCATGCAAAATACTGAAAAATGACACTTTTCCCAGTTCTCTAGCCCAATTAGGGCAGCTCCTAGGGCAATTTAAAAAAAGTCCGTTCACAAATTTTTGGCCAGTTTTTGAAAAGTTTATATAGCCATATTTCAGGAATGGTTTGAGATAAAAAATTGAAATTTGGAATTTTTCTTAGTTTCAGTGCCCACTATAAGTATACCAACTTTCCGCAAAATCTAAGACGGTGAGGTAAAATAGGTGTGTTGATTTGACATGGAATGACTCAGTTCCCTGCTGACATGCTTGGTCCATGGATTCATGAGATAGTCTTCATACCCATATAGGTCTATCCTCTCGATACAATTTGAAATGAGATTCGTCCAACCAGGCATCATGTTTCTAGTCAACAGTTCCAAGTCAGTTTTTGATGGGCCCAGGCAAGGTGTAAAGTTTTGTGTTGTGCAGTCAACAAGGTTACAGGAGTGAACCTTTGGCTCCGAAAGCCCATATTGTTGATGTTTCGTTGAATGTTTCACATGCTGACATTTGTTGATGGCCCCGCACTGAAATCTGTTGCAATTTTCAGAAGGGTTGCTCTTTGTCACATTAAACGATCCTCTTCAATTGTCACTGATCCTGTTCTTGCAGGATCTTTTTCAGCCCGCAGTGATGTCGGCGCACCAATGTCGAAGATTTGATGTTTTACCGGATGCTCAATATTCATGGTACATTCATGAAATGGTTGTACGGGAATATCCCTACTTCACTGCTACCTCAGAGAGCTTGTGTCCCATTGCTTGTGCGCCAACTATGACACCTCGTGCAGACTCACTTAAATCTTGACGACCTGCCATTGTAGCAGCAGTAACTGATTTAACAACTGTGCCAGACACTTGTCTTATATAGGCATTGCCAACTGCAACACCGCATTCTGCCTGAAGCAGTTGCATTTAACACTGCTGCAGCTGGGTTCTTTGATACAAAAAATTTTCAAAATATCTACACTGAAGCACAAAAAAACTGGTATAGGCATGATTTGAATATGCAATACCAGTTTTTTTTGGTGCTTCAGTGTAGATGTTTTAATTTTTTGTATCAAAGAACACAGCTGCAGCAGTGTTAAATGCAACTTCTTCTTGTGTTTCACTTAATATTCTTTTTGCATAATCTCTGGTAGCCCTAAATTATATCTGTTGAGATTTCCGAGGAGAGACATCAGCTGCATATAGGCTTGTGTTCAGTGATTCTTTTGGATGTACTGCTTCAGCTTCTGGCAGTGATGGAGCTGTCTTCTGTTGTAGTCCTCTTTTGTGGAAAATTGTTTTCACTGTGTTCGGCACTGTTTTTTACCATGTTTAACATAGCTCTTTGTCATAGCTTTCAACCGATCATCTGTTTCCAAAGTAATAACCCATAAGCCCTTAATCATATAATAGTTGTTTAGACCAAAATGATTACAACAGAATTTCTATAACAGTTCATATTTATCCAAAAGCAATACTTTGTGATGAAAACTCATTTGTCTTCCAGCAAGACAGGATTTACTTCTTTGATTATGTAACTGTTGGTGGTGTGCTGAAAATTTTTATTTCTTTGAAACCTTTTTGAGATGCAAATATTGTCAGGTGGCATGCAGAATTACCTTCTTCAGTTTGGCATCTTATTCCATTTGACTTTGTTTTCAACTGTGAAATGTGAATATGCTGGATATATTCTCCCGAGAAAAATTGCATGTTTGTAGATTGTGAAAAGTAACTCGATGAATTCCAAAATGACACAGAAACAACCTAAATGAACAGATAAACATTTCTGAAAGTCAAGGGGCAAGGAAATTAATGATACATAGATATACACCTGAAGATGTAATTTGATATAACGAAACCAGTTGTGCTCCTGTAGGCTAAATAAAAGTTCATGTCCAGTAAAAAGTGGTTTACTTGTGAAATGTGTCATGGATTACTACAGCTGAGGTTGCCCTCGACATAAAACTTTTTATTTTAAGAAAAACAAAGACAACTAATAACAGCTTTAACAGATTTACTTTATTTTCAAAGAGTCCACACATTGTTCACCCCTAATAGCAGTCGAAGCATATTTTTGATCTTCTTTATGTCTCTGAACTGATTTCTCTTCTCGCAGGTGATTGGATGGTCCTCTCATCATCATCATCATCATCGATTTCATCTTCATCAGACAGACAAGTTGCTGAAGTAGTGTCAAATATGCCAAACCACCATTTCATTTTCATGGTGATATGATATTGTGAAATGAAAAACCACTCCGTGTGTGGTAGTAGTTAGCATCAAACAGGTTTGATACAGAAGCAGATATTTGTTAAATAAGAAAGTGGATATAACTCGCACCTGTGTCTATATTGTAGAGATCGATCAAGGAGTGGGAAAAACCATGATAGATGATGATGATTATGATGATGATGATGATGATGGAGTCAGATTCATCCTGTACATTCACAAGTGTATAACTGAACTGTAACATTGTAACCAAGTGAAGTTTGTAGTTTAGCTGAAACAGTCACCATCAATTTGATTTGCCAGAGTACAGTACTATGTGATGCAACAAAATGGAGAGCTTGTCAGTGTATAGAACAGTTCCTTCTGCAATTACTTGTACCTTATAATCTGCTTGTGGTATCCAATGGCAGTACTGCCCCCCCCCCCCCCCCAACCTGCTCCCCCCACAGTTTCACTATGAGTGGTTCATAAATAATGTTGATGGTTTACAGACGGAAGAGAAAAGGTGTCGGTATGAGGATGAGATTTCGCGCTTGGAATGTCTCCATTCGGAGCGAGAAGCAGCATTGCTGCAGGATGGCTTGTCAAAGCTGCAGCAGGCAGAGGCAGAGCACAAACGCCAGCTCAGAGAAAGTGAGCAGCGTGCCAAAGACCTGCGCGAGCGCCTGGAGGCAGCTGACGCAGAGACAGCCCGATTGCAACGGCAGGTCGAGGACCTCGTCAGTAGGGACCACGAAGCCCAGTTGCAGGTGAGAAATTGAAATTTCAGCAATATGTTAATCTTGAAATGTTCTCTTTGGCTCAATACCAGTGATTACCTGTTGTTAGTCAAGTTACTTCAGGTTAGTATGTATGTATTTGATAAATTGTCTCATACAATAAACGTTTTATGTTTCAGGTGACAAAAACATTTTTTCACTAAATGGTCCACAATTTCATTTCAAATATCCTAGCAAAAAATCTGCCTGTTGCTACAGTATTTCTTTGAACTTGTTAATGAGTTAAGAGACTGTAAAGACAGAGAGATTAACCTGCTAGTGGAATTTTGGGAATGGGGGGAGGGTTGGTTCAGATGGCTCTGAGCACTATGGGATTCAACTTCTGAGGTCATCAGTCCCCTAGAACTTAGAACAACTTAAACCTAACTAACCTAAGGACATCACACACATCCATGCTCGAGGTGGGGAGGGGGGGGTGGTTGGAAGAATAGTTTCAATCTGTGGGTGAGAAGAGGTGGTTATGTTGTTTTGCATTTCACAAAGAAACAATTGGAAAATTAAAGTTATTTTTGGTAGGGACAAGCTTCTGCTGAACTATCTAAACTTCACAGCAGAATGTACAAAACTATGTAAATAAAAATGAGTAATGGGTTTTTTGGTAAGATTGTGATACTGTCAAATGAAAGACCTTTCTGGAACAAACAAGTTTGAGATAAAACCAGGAGATAGTTGAATAATTATGTGGAGATAACTTGTACCCAAGTCTCTGTCCTAAAGAGGAATGGGAATGATCAAAACAACTTGGACACGTCATTCAGAGTTGGCTACAGGGATAAATTCCTTGATCTGAATCCACTAAATGAAGCAATTCCAGTCTGTCTGACGTTAACAGTACTACCTGAGCAACAAATTAAGGACTTTGTCAGCTATTCCTGATACTAGATAGTTGACTAGACTCTGCAGTTTCAGCATATACAAGGCACCATCGGTTAGAAAAACATTTCTATTTTCTGCAGACGGAGCAGACGCGGTGTCGGTACGAGGGTGAGATTTCACGCCTGGAGCGTCTCCACGCAGAGCGAGAGGCAGCATTGCTGGAGGATGGTGTAATGAGGCTGCGGCAGGCAGAGGCGGAGCACAAACGCCAGCTCAGTGAAAGTGAGCAGCGTGCCGCAGAGCTGCGCGTGCGCCTGGAGGCAGCCGATGCGGAGACAGCTCACCTGCAGCAGCAGGTAGCTGGCCTTGTCAGCGGCCTTCGCCAAGACCGTGACGCCCAGTTGCAGGTGAGGAATTGAAATTTCAAAATTTTTTTAAATCTTGAACTGTCCTCAGGCACCATTGGTTACAGAGAAGTCTGTTGTCAGTTAACGGAAGTTTGTATGTATATATTTTGTAAACAGTCATGTATTGCACTTTCATTTTTCAGGTGACAAATATGTGTTTATACTAGGGAAATTTTTTAACGTAAAATCTATTTCTTTCTGTATGTTAACAAGTTGGAAGACCATAAAGGTGGAGATACAAACCATGCATATTTTAAGCACTAGTGTTGCATGTTACAAAATGATGGGAGCACTATTCTGCCCATTACACACACGTTGATGATTAGAAGAGGGAATGGGAATTGACCAAGAATGTAAATTATTATGCATAAATAGGCTTTTAGAGTAAGCTGTTGGAGAAGGACCACTGTAAACACCACCACTATAAGATACCGAGGATTAAACATCCTAAACTACACTGATTGTATGAAAGAAAGATGTCAGGCTGAAATTCATTGGAAATATCTTGAGGGAATGTAATTCTCCATGAAAGAAGTGGCTTACAAAACACTTGTAAAAATGATTCTTTAGTACTTCTCATCAGTTTCCCATTACCAAGTTTTATTAATAGAAAAGATAGCAAAGATTCAGTTAAAAACAGTGTGTTTTGTCATTGGTGTGACATGAGAGCATTACAGAGGTGCTAAACAGACTCCAGTGGCAGACACTGCAAGAGAGATATGTATCAGGAAGAGCTTTGGAGTTGAAATTCAAACAGTGAACCATCCAATAAGACAGTTAATGTACTACCTCCTCCCACATACACTGTGTTAAATGACCCCAAGACAGAACCCGAGAAATCTCAACCCTTTCCCTCATCATTTGAGAGTAAGCTGGCTTGTGAAATGTAGATGTAGATGTTGACTTGTCGCATCAATTTTCCAGTGGATGCTAGAGCTGCTTGAATCTCAGTTTCCACATATTGCTCACAGATACTTTACTTTGGTGATACATTTTTATTACTTTTTTTATGTACGCACCAGGTACAATACCAGTGAATTAGATTATAATTTCTGTACTTCAGAAGACCTGGAAATTAAAGTGGTTCTCTCCATGATAGTTCCCTACAGCTTCCTTGGCACCAAAATAACTGTTATCCCTGTTCACAGGTCACAGCAGGAAGATGTCATGATCTGGAAGAAGAAGTGAGGTCATTGAGGACAGTGCTGGATTTGAGACATGAAGAGCTAGCAGAGGTAAGAAGGCAGAATGCTGAACTAGCAAAAGATGCTGGAGAGCTACCAGGAGCACTACAAAGGATAGCAACACTGCAGGCGCGAGTTGAGGATCTCCAGGAGCAACTGCAGCACAAAGTTGACTTCGAAAGGTAAATTTTTTTAAAAAAGCTCAAGGAACAGTCAGAATGTCATAAAAATGTCAGCACATATATATGGTAAATGGTAATGCTGTTGAACTTAACAAACTTTTTGGTTGGTGCAGTACGTATTTGTAAATCTGTCTTAAATATTATATGTTCTGCAGGTTAAATATAAGATTTTATTGGTCTACATCATTTCATTGTAGTGTAGAGTGGTGAATGGTTTCTAATTATTTAGATCTGTATCCATAATCTGCAAATCACTGAAGTGTATGGCAGATTAACTGTAAGCAGATTTGTATACGACATTCAAAAGCATGTTTATTGAACTTGCATGCAAAGGATTGTATTAAAACATTAGAACAGTATTAAAATTCACATTAAATATGTTTACTTTCTATAGAAAACTAGGTTTCTTAGACAGAAGAGGTTTATGGATTTTATTGGTGCAGACAATTATCCTCACGGCTTGGTGGTGTTAATCCCTTACTCACATTTTACTGTTGTTGTCATTATTGTTGTAGTCGGTTAAAAGATTGATTTAGAGCAGCTCTCCATGCTAGTCAAACCAGCACATGGATGTAGAGTCACCTCATTTCAGTATATTTAGAGTAATTTTATATTGAATAATTAATTCATTAAATTATTTTCTTCTTTCTTCTTCCTCCTCATGGGGTAGGCTGTACGGCCTGTTCGAAAAACCATCTTGGTCTGGGATGTCAAGTGGTGTTGGTGGTGTTGTTGTTGTTGTTGTTAATGTTAATGCTACTTTTCAGGCAGCTATCCCAAGAGAACAGGAAACTGAACGAGTCATTTCATCATGTTGCTGTGCAGAAACAAAGGCTTTCACAGCATAATGAAGAACTGCAGTGGAAACTGAAACAGAGCACTGAAGCAGTTCATGTGATTACACAGGCTCTGACTTCTACGCCTATCTCACATAACAATCATAAAACTAACCGAAAGCTGATTGATTCTTTCCATGACTATAGTCAAGCATTTCCTGAAATCAGCAAGAGCTACACTAAATTGAGTAGGTAAGTGAAAATTTACTTCCCTCACTATTTTTCTGTTTTCATGATCTCCCTCTCGTCACACAGTGGTGTTTTACATGTGGTGTGGTTGTTGTTTTTTACTTAAACATGTTTCTACAGAAAAAGGTTTCACAAAGGATGTCTGCCAGGAATTAGAAATATTTCGTAAAGTGCTATGATATAATTACCTCCAAATACGATCTTTCCTGCTCAAGAAGAAAAAGAGTGAAATTTAGTATTATTCATGTTTCAGTGATTTCATTTACTTGCGTGATAATTATGCTTCCTGTGCAACAACTGAAAATGTGATAAAATTTTCAGCAGGTCGCCGCTGATGCAGCGCCGTTGTGACTTGAGCAACACACCTGTGATACATCATGATCTCGAGCACCCTAGTCCCCCAGCATCACCGAAAGTGAAGGCTGTTGTTGAGAAGAGTGACTCTGTGTCATGGGTACTGGACATGGATGAATCTCCTGAAGCAAAAGTTTCTCGCCTAGTGCGCCGTGCAGGCAGTTTCCGTGGCTCTTCTGGCTTATCTCCACCATCTACTGCCCAGTCTCAGACCCTTCCACGAAGCCGTGGTGCATCTGGTCCTGGAAATCGACGATCAACAGGAACCAGTGCTGGACGATCGAGAACAAGGGCGTGGTCAGTGTCATCTTCGGACAACTTTGTATCCTGCTGGGGTTCATCAGGAACGTGTGCTACCTCTGCTCCTGTTACAATGCAGCGTTCAGTTTCAGGAACACCGTCACCTGTAGCACATTCTTATGGAGAAGATAATTACACAGTATCCCCTGGAAAGGTTTGTTCATAATGTTACCATGTCGTATTTATTAGCTAATGACATTTTCATCTAATGTTTGTAGCCAGAATTGATTACTCTAAGCTATGTGCTTCATTTCGGTAGTAATTCACTACTGCTAGCAAATGAAGTTGTAATGGGTTACAAACACAATGAAAAATTTAAAATTTTCACAGTATTTATTGCTGTTATTGATGATCATACTACTACTACTACTACTACTACTACTACTACACACCTTCTAAAGAGCTACTGATGGCTGTACGCCACTGTTTCAGTAAAAGCCAAAAAACTGAATGTGACTTAGAAACAATATTCACTTGTTTGTGATCACTACTAACACAACTTTCAATAACATGTGATAGTATGCTATTATCATTGTTGACATATTGTTTCTGGATGAACGTCGTCATATTGAGTTGTGACTTGAGAAGCAGTTTGCAATTTGTATTCACTTTCAGAGTGAGTGACTATTGTGAGGCTGCTTCACTGGCCTCCTTCCATTCCTGGACTCATTCTATTCCTATTAGTGGAAAAAAGAGCTAAAATTTGGAGCCAACCTCTCGAAATGACACTAAATGCTGTAAATTACCATGACATTGAAAAAGAGCAGAACAAACTGCTACATCCTCGTATTCAGTCTACAAAGCAAGCTGCTGCGTACTCAGGAAAAAGTCTGGCCAACCTAAAATAGCTTCTGACATTTAGTAAGAGTCATTCTGTCGGGTGTATGTAACATTTCTGTTTTCTTGAACTCTGTGAATTAGGTCTTCTTGTGATTACAAGTATGAATTTGTGCTGAACACTCTTGTCATCTATTAACTGGTTGGCTGCACCGAAACAGCAGTCAGCACTGACTGAGACCTTTCGACTGACACCGAAAGCGCAACTCCTATCAGTCACCACAACACGGCTCTTTAGAAACTGAACAAGAATTACCTTGTGCAGTTTGCTTCTACATAATTGTGAAATCGCAGCCGATATTTTTGTGCTTACATTCAATAGAGGTGTAACCTGTTGGTCTCTTAAGGAGAGGGGGAAGAAAACAAGACATAAGGTTGAGAGGCTGCAGATAATACAAACTTTTGAGAACCAGAGATGCTCCGATCGGAAAAAGATAGAATTGTGTTGAACAGCATGGGACTAATTGGGAATGGTCAGGAAATCAGTAGAAGCTGCAACTCAATTTCATTTTGGAACATTTCACCTTTGCTCTCTGTTCTACTACTCCCAGTTTGCCAATTTATTCAGTATAGTGCTGCAATGTTGCTCAGTGAAATAGGCAGCATGGGATTCTTTCAGACAGAGTAGTGTCTTACACTCTGCAGCACTCATGGTTTGGTTACAAAGAAACATGAATGCTTCAAACATTAGCATTGTGTAAAGCATTTTTTGTTTCGGTAATTGACAATGTATAAAGCAGTTTGTGAGGAAATATCACGTTTGTTCCTTTTTTCTGCATCAATTTTCTTGGTGCCTTAGAGACCTGGTGTGACCGCCACACTTCATGTTTTGTGATAGCTCCTTCTTTAGGTGAGACAACACTTCGGTGCAAATCCAATGCACGTACAATGTAGGTGTCTCTTAGGCACAGCAAACCTTTTTTCGTGATCATAAAAAAAGCAGTTTGGTCATTGTATCCTTCTTCAAATACAACAATTAATCTGTTGACGGACAGAGTGAAAAGTTTCAGCCTAGAATTGAGACTTACTTCGTGATGTGCTCACTTTTTGTCGGATAATTTTGTCTGTGATTGCTCCCTTCCTCCAAGTGAGTAGACTTCATCACTAAAATATGACTGCGACATATATCGACTACAAATCTAAAGCCTGCATAATGCCTTTATTGGCCTCAGAGTTTTACAGGTGCAAGTTTATTCAGATGTGGAAACTGGTGGACATAGATGTTGTCAGATATGATGCGTAGGTGTCGATATTCTGACAACTGATGAATCGAGTCTGCTTGTTATCGTTAGCTACAGACACACATCTGATCCGAAGAAATGATTTCTCACACAAAATCTGTTGGATTTTTTAAAAGAATAACCCATATTGAGAAATTTGTTTTTGCATTTACTTTTGATTAACATTCAGCTAAAGTGCTTCCTATATTGCGCTGAGATAATGCAAACTTCATCCTTTATAGGCAAAATATTCAGCATATTTTATCAGCTGTTTCATACTTCCTTTAATTAGCAGTAGTACAATACATTATTGTACACTTTCCTTGTGTTTTAATTCGTGTCTGAATTTTTGGAATATCTTTGAATTCGATAATTTTCAAAGAAAAGCTCAGCCAGGATTGAATTTAGCCATTATTTCTTAACTCTTAAAACTGTTGGAGATAATTTCCCGTACCTTGTATGAATTCCTATTGATGTTAAAATGCCAAAACAAATATTCTCATGAAAACCCAATGTTGTAATTTATCAATATGAATGAAACGTGAACAGTATGTCTAGATTAAAAAATCCAATATACAGAAATTTCCCACAGATCAATCTAAAACTTTCTTTGATTATTGCACAACTTATTCAACAGAATACACTGCAGTGTCACATGAGAGATTGTTGCATCTTTCTCAGAATCTTCTGGGTTCTTTGTTTACATGCTGACTGCAACATACCGTATTTTTCTGATAAGTGGCCATTAGTATTGGTAGTAACCAATTCCACATACCACTTTTCATTGCCATGTCCTAGTAAATATAAGCAGAAACAACACATGCAGATTTCAAAATCCTGTTCTTCGTCAAGCTGCATGGAACTACCGTATGACAAATATTTTATAGGCCTATGTTGTTCATAATTGTTTAAATATATGTACTTAGAATCGTAGTCCTAATAAGACTTCATAAGGTACGAAATAGTTTTACACAGTGTTCCAGTAATTGGACCTATGTTCTCTCTTTCTCTTCAGACACCACTGAAGCGCTGCAGCCGTGATCCTGACGAGTGCTCTGTTAACGGTGACGAAGACGACGACGACGACATGCGCCAGCACCATAATGCAAATGGAAGTGTCGCAAAGAGGTCCAACGCAGATAGTGGTCCCTCCAGCCTTGATGGACAGTTGTTGAGTTTGCGCACTTGTGGCAGCAGCAACAGCAGCAGTGCCAGCCCCCCTGGCAGCAATACCTGCAGTTCCACAAGCAGCTGTTCAGAAGCAGAACACAACTACAGACACTTGAATGGCACAATTATTTACCGGCAAGTGGAGACAGAGACTGCAGATATGAGGGTTGTTCCCATTCCCCACCTTTCTGGTAGCAGTGATCTCTCCATTTTGGCTGCTGCCTGTGCTGCTGCCAAACCTCTGATGGGAGCTCCCAAGGATGCGGCAGGAGAGGCAATGATCTCTGAAGAGACACTGGACAATGAGGTATTTCTATAGGTTGAGATTCTAGCAGTGCGTTTGAGCTTATATAGGATGATTTGATAATGTCAAACATCAGTGTTTTAGTGATTTTCTTCGTAGTTAGTAGCATCATCAGATGATAATTTTTCAGATATACAAATGTTACTATCACACTATATCAATAGTGTGCCCTGTTTGTTTTTATGTGCTGTGTTGCCCTCGTTAGTCATAAGTTTTATTGTATTTGCATTTTTGCGTTTTTCACGTGCACTCATAGTTTACTGTGTACTAATTAATTAGTTACTTTTGGATTAAAACACATGCGTGTGCACGCGTGCACTCGGGATTGCGTCTTCCTGATGTTGGTATTAAAAAATGCTTTATAGTAAGAATAAAAATAAGAATAAAATCTACCAAAGGAAAAGAAAAAAATTGGTCTTTAGAATGAAATGCCTAACTGCTGCACGAAATGAAGTAATAGTTGGTTTTATAATTTGGTTGCAGATATTTCAGTTGAACTGCATATTGCTGAAAGGTTCAAAGGATATTGTTACTCTAAGATACAGGGAATATTGGCGAAACAATGAATCTACAATAAAATTATGAGAATAAAAATTCCTTATTGTGAAGAAGAAGAAGAAGCAGCAGCAGCAGCAGCAGCAGCAGTGCATTGGGGAAGGGACACACACACACACACACACACACACACACACACACACACACACACACACACACAAAATCATTATTTTGCTGCCATTTAGTTAAGACCCTGAGTGACACTTCTATTTTCTAGTGTATTGCTTCCTCCAACACTTCGCTTTGTTGTGCCTATTGAAGCAATCTCTTCTTCTCTGATAGCTAGAAATAATCGTCTAGATTTCAGTAATAAGCTGAGGAATATTAATTAAAAAACCGATACTTTAGAAAACTTATAGCTTGGCACATGCACTTGAACAGTTGTACAGTTGTCACCTGATATGAAATCAGGTTTAACATATCAATCCCCAAAGCTGCTCCTGGCAGTTTCTTCTTAGCTCCTACCAGTCAACTTGGTATTAAATTTGTATTTCTCAACTTTTATTACCCTCTTCAAAGATTTTATATTTTTGTGGGAATGATGAGAAGTAAGGTAGAAAAAAAATGTTTTTCCCTTTTTCTTTCCACAGAATGATGGAGATGGGGGCGATACATCATCTGATGGTGAAGATCCCCAGTCCTGGGAGAATGTGGGGCTGTTACCATCAGACAATGAGGCCTGAGGCAGAATGTCTTGCTGGTGTACGTGCTTGCTTGAAGCTGGAGTATTTTAGAAGTTCTGAAATACTTGAGACTTAATACTCTGGCATTTTAAGCCTTACATTTATGTGTGTGTTGGTTTAAACCTAAGACAAAACACAATGGCATTGAATATTGTATATCAGGTATGTTGAGAGTATGGTGCATACAGCTCTCGGTTTTATACACACGACTCAGACTCTTTATTGTGCTGTTTCTTAATTTTTCTCATTAATAATTTATCAGCTTTTTTGAAAGCATGGTGCATACACCTCTTGATTTTTTACAGATGACTCAGATTTGCTACTGGGCTCCTTAATTTTTTTCATTGATAATTTGGTTAAATCAGTACCTGATGAAGTTATTGTTAATTGTATTTAACTGGTTTTATAGTGCTGGTTTGTGTGATGGAAGCTTCAAAATGTGAAATCATGTCGTGATAGTTGCAGTAATGATCTGTAGGATGAATGGACCACTTTTAGTTCTTGCATTTTCTTGTGCCTTAATATTTTGTTTTGGTTGTTGGAGGTTCTCATGAGAGTTCTTCCAGCAAAACCTTGGTGCTCCCACCTTCAATCATGTATATAGAATTTATCAATTGGATTGAGAGAGCTTTCAGCTTGTTAATATGCATAATAAATTATTTGACTTGACTTGGGGGGAGGTCTTAATTGCAATTAAGTGTGAGGACTAATGCCATTTCCATTTCATAATATTTTGGGGTGTGGGTGGATCATAAACTGCCGAACATCATCAAGATTAAACATTGATTTATTGGAGAATAAAACACCAGATGCTAAATACTGCAGCACTGGGATTAAAATTGGAACATTCACTCATCAGTTACTGAACATCACTGAATGTGATGTCATATTTTAAAAGTTTCTATCATGCAATACTGCATTTTTACACAGTGCTGAACTAATACAAGCAAAACATGCACTGAAATTATCGAAGTTATCATTATAAGAATATACATTTTATGTTTTTCTTCCAAGAGCATCCCTGTTGGTGTATCTGCTTTATTTTTAAATGCTTTCATCACCATATATTTTATGCATAAACAGTACTGCTATTCTCAGTGTTTAATCGTTTTGGACCAATTGGAAGAATTATACATAACTTTCGTGATACTAACATGATGATTTGCCAAGCCACTGAACTTTGAGCAAAAAATGCTGAACTATGTGATGAGTAATTGAGAAATGGGGTAAAGTGTGACTCTAACTTGAGAACAATTACTGTATACTCATCAAATTATCATTACCAAAGTAACATCATTTCCTCTTTTTTTGAGGTAATATTTGTAAGAGGATGATCTTGTGTTGAGTTATTACACAGCTTTCCTTTGGCTACATACATGTGAGCTATTTGTAAATTTACTACTGCTTGTAATAAAGTTTATCAGAGGCTGTTTGATGACTGTTAGATTTGTATACGTCATAGCTACAAAATATTATGTAAGTAAGAGTGTTTAATAGGCTTTGAGAGATGTAAATTAGTGCACAGTGGTGACAGTTCACACAATACATCTTATCTAATAAATCTAAAACTTGATGCTGTTAAAATACTGATAATTTACAGATATGATAAACCTAGAATTACTACTTGTGTGGAATACGTGCTTTGTGAACTAACTCAGCCAGAGCTAGTTCGTACTACTGAACTGTCTCCGCATTCTGTGTTTGTATATGTGATACTTGTGGATCAACTTTTATAAAATTTCAGCTGTTTTAATTTGTTAGTTTTATATCAGAAAACCATATGCTACTTACATTTTATTGTGATTTTGAGTACAATGTGTGGCTGATGAAATAGTATATTTTGTGTGAATTTTTTTGCTGTATTTATGTTGTGTTTTCAAAGCACAATTGATATTGCAGTTGTTTGTATGTACATTGGAATTGTATCATGTCTTGTTACAGAATGTCACTATCTTGTAAGGTAAAAATAAAGAGTTGCTACTATTTGGAGAAAAATTATTTTTTGATGAAAGTACTGTTGTTTGTTAACAACAATTGGGCGAGAATTGTAGAAGAGTGTCTGTACAGTGATCAGGATTTTACCAGGGAGGCTTTTCATTTCTCTGCGGTATTTGGTTCTCAAAAATGCAGTAATTGTGAAACATGATGTACTTTTTCATATTCATATCTAGATGACTTATTGAAATGTCAAATGCTGCAGAGTGTTTGTTTATGAAAAAAGATTCATCACTGCGTAATTTAAATAAGACCTCGGAAGATGTATTGGTTAACTGGAAGTCTTTGTACTATTAGCAGTATTTCTTTTACAAAAAGTAATAGACTTACAGATTTGTGGCTTGTGGCAAATGAAAGAACAAATCGTGAAGTTTTCGTTAAGATGACGATGAACTTACTTGTGTGCCATTTGTTGCTTGAAGAATGTTTAATCGATGTTAGATTTCATGCCATACGTTTGACAACATTCCTTGTGCAACACGAGCAACAGCATCCATTATCCTTCTTAGTGTGTTCAGATCAGGTACTTTGTATGTGTACGTAGTCTCATGGAAAGAAATCTAAAGGCATTTTGTGTGATGATGTTGCAGGCTTGGCATTGGGACCATCACTCTCAATCCAGCTGTCATTAAATGTTCCGTTAAGAAACTTCCTAACATGCAAACCCCCAAATTCGGTGAATGTTGGAAAATTGGATCAGTTTCTGTTGGTGTTATGCAAAATTTTCTATCATTTCCAGATATTAGCTGTTATTGACTTTCTTCAACAAAAAAGAAAGGGCCAGTGATTGTCTTCTGCATTAAATCACACCACATATTCATTTAAGGAGAATCTGTGATGTGATTTACGGCAACATGTGTACTTTCCAGACCCCATATCATCTTATTGTGCTTGGTATCTTCGTACTGAGCTTGTTAACTTTATCTGACCTGTAGAAAATAGCATTATCGGAAAAACAAATTAGAGGAGATACTCATTGCTGGTGTTGATTCATGTCAGTACAATGTGCTTATAAATTAGGTATACAAAAGTAGCCTTAAATTGTGAAACAGGTAAATAATTTACAGAAATGTTTGATATGGCACTGCATCCAGTCTTAAAGTTTTATTCCCACCTACCACTGACAGTTCCTGACATTATCACTACTAGGTGGCAAGCACGAAAGTGTTATTTCAACAATAATCATGAAGTCATATAATGGTGCAAAGAATGCACAGTATTGTTTATGGTTTCATGAATCAAAATCTGCTACTACAGTTCAGAGGAAATTCAAGACTACATATCACAAGCTACCACCACAAAGACAAACTGTTGTTATCTGCTACAATCATTTCATCGATTGGCTGTGTATCTCAGGATAGCGGGTAAAGTTCGGCCAGCAGTCTCTGATGGAGCAGTTCAACGAGTTTGGCAGTCATACATTCATAGTCCGCGTAAATCAGCTAGATGAGATGTGCCAGCTTAGAATTGAATATATCTAGTGTGGAAGGTACTATGAAAAGCCTGTCATTCAAACCCTACAGACCGGAACTGTTGCAAGTGACAAAGAAAAAGAAGCTGAGCTTTGCACAGAAGTGTTTAACAAAATGCAGATTGAAGATGATTTTCATAATGAAATTGTGTTCAGTGACAAACTGACCCTCCATCCTGTTGTTAAGTGAATCTGTAAACTTGCAGAAGGGAGAACCGATAGAGGTACTCAGGGTACCCTCCGCCACACACCGTCGGGTGGCTTGCGGAGTATGGATGTGGATGTGGATGTGGATGTGGATGTAGATGTAGATATAGTGTTCGGATATGGAGTGACCAGAGATCACATCATGTAATCGTATGTGTCTGGGACTCGCCTAAGATTGCGTTTTTTGCACTGTAAGCTGTAGCGAGATTTGCGGTCCTTTCTTTTTTTCCGAGTCAACTGTAACTAGCATATTGTACCTAGACATGCTTGAACATTATTCAGTACTTCAATTACAACAAGATATGGGGACAAAATTTTGTTCCAGTAAGATGGCCTGCTGCAATGTTAAGGCCGCGAAGTTGTCACGTATCTCCATAGGAATATGCCAAATTGGATTGGACATGGTGGAACAATATCCTGGCCACCACAGTCACCTGGTTTAACCTCAACAGACTTCCGTATATGGGACTACAGTAAAGACGTGTGTTCATTCCTCTGCTTCTGGGAAACGTTGACGAGCTGAGACACTGGATAACACAAGCAGTTGCCACTATACAGAAAGACTTGTTTCATGGGATTTGGCAGGAAACTGATTACAGATGGAACATTTGTCTTGCTATGAAAGGTAGCCACAATTAATATTTGTAAATAAAACTCAAAGATACTGCATTTAGTGGTGTATCAAACGTTTCTGTAAGTTATTTACCTTTTTCACAATTAAAGACCATTTTTATATAAATAATTTATAAACAACCTGTATGTCTGTCACAAAAGCTATTAGACAAGTTCCACCATCTGGCACCTACATGTGTCTTACATGGACCTTATATACAGGCAGGTGCACTCCGTTGTATAGAATTCTTTGCATGGCGATCCTACGAATCCCTAATTCACAAGATGCACGTCGTGTAGATTTCAAAGGGCTTCACAAGAACTTCTGTTATACAACTCCAATGCTTTGTTCACTGACTGAATGCTATCGTGTTTGTGCAAGACCCAGCACACTGCTGATCTGTACATCTTCTTGTTACGTTTTCTCCCCCGTATTGTCTTTGAAACCTTTGATGCTCAGTAATTGCATGTTTTATCTTGTGGTGCCACAGAACACGCTGCTCCTCCTCCTCCTCCTCCTCCTCCTCCTCCTCCTCAAGTGGTGCCATTTCACAGCAGTGACTGTAGTGCTCTCTGCTCAACTCCTTACTACAACACAGATACGCAAACTAACTTGATTATTTATTCTTTCATTTGTCAGAATCTACACGTTTTTAAGTTCTATAGTTTTTGCAAAATAAATATCTATACTTGTGCAAAGACTTTAGGCCCTCCCTGTACGTGCTCAGTGCTCTTCACGGTTCAGTAACACGTTAATTAGCTTAACAGCTGATTGTCTTGCAAAACACTGAAAAACTAGACAGATATGTTTCTTCTCTCAGTACACAACTGAACTGATCAGTTCACTTTATACAGAGTGCGGATAGTACACCTAAATCACTTGTGTATTGTGCATTATAAATAGCTCTTAGGCTAAAAGGCTACATTAGGCATGATAAGTTATTTCAGTTGATAATAACAGCTGACATTGTACAGCAGAGTAACAGGCCTATCACGGGTGACTTTTCTACGTAATCTGGCCTTAATGCTTTTGAATTATTTGTTAGTAGGACATGTATGCAAGCAGTGGATGGTGTTAGGTATTATTTCTTGTAAAGATGTTTTATCGAGTTCATTTAGCAACACGGCAGCATCTTTAAGTTGAGGTTGTTGGAATTTGTAAGTTTTGTGCTAACAGTGATGTAAGTTATATAAAAAATCGGAGTAGGGGAACTGAAATATCAAGAAGCAATGGTGTTTTCAAGTGTAATTAAAATGAAGAAATAAGGAAATTACATATTTTCATCAGACCCTGTAAGGAAATGCTACTACACTACTCATAATTATCTCACACACTGAAAAGTGGAGCTGCAGTTTTGATACTATACAAGTCAAAAGTTTAGAAAGAAAAGCAAGTAAGTTTAAATGAATTACAGTGAACAAAAGGTGTTTGGCAGTGAATAAAATTTTTGCTTTGAGTTGACAACAAACTTCTAACATTCTTTCAAAATTCATGGCAAAACTGTGTTGAAACATCCCAAAACTGCAACAGTTATGGCATTTATGATAATCAAGACATAGTTATAGTCAATATCAATTTTTAATACAATTCTGGCCCCATAACCCGCCACGAGTGAACTCTACCAGTAACAGCAATGTGATCCACAATATTACTGTGCACGAGCTGTACAAAGTGTTAAGTGTTTTAAAAATTCGTGGAACAGAGATAATTACATAAAGTCATGGTATAGAAATTGTCATAATTAAAAGCGAGAGAGAGAGAGAGAGAGAGAGAGAGAGAGAGAGAGACTTCAACTGGTGAGAATTCAGTCATCATGTAAAGAGCAGAGTTTGCTGTGTTAATTAATTAAAGAGCTGTATGTCCTATTAGTAGTGATTCGGGAGGGGTCGGTTGTTTTACTATCATAGTTGCAGGTGCAAAATTGGCTATCTGCTCTTTTAAAAACATGATGTGGCGTAAGGGTATACAGAATGGTTTTTTCTTAATTTTGTAGTGTAGATTTTCAGATGATATCATATGTGCTATTACACTATTTATTTATTTATGTTTTTACTAATGCAAAAATGAAACGGCCACCGTGTTCATATTTTTGTACTGTAGTGATGATTTCGATAAAGTAGTTTTGTTCTCGTATAAAATCATGTGTGCTATTCTACAGGCACTATTGTACTACACTAGATCGCGTGTTTAAAACAAAATATCATACATGCATTAGAAAAATAGTTTCAAGAAAAGCAGGTACACAAGATACAGGCCATATTTACATAACATCAACTTTTACTTACCTTGGACAGTCGGTTAGCAAGAAAACATGGGAAGAAACATGTAAGAGACATTGTGGTGTGGGTAGACATACAAAGATAGTGTTGAGTAAAGGTAAGCATCTCTCTTACAGAATGAGATGCCGTTGTGGCTACATTAATCTAGACATGTCAGGACAGGTAGCTTTTAATTTGCATCATGCTGAAAGAAAGTTGAAGTTGTTCCATTTTCAGACAGCAGGGACAGCAACACAACTGCAGGCAATGGGATGCTGCTAGTGTATCCTGAATGAAGAAGAGCCCAACAATACGAGGTCCCCGTATCCCACACCAGACCATCACTTTTATGGTGCCAATTGTCTTAATTGAAATCCAATTAGGATTGACATTGGACCAGTGGCTGTGATTCTCTCTCTCTCTCTCTCTCTCTCTCTCTCTCTCTCTCTCTCTCTCTCTCTCTCTCTCTCTCTCCCCCCCCCCCCCCTCTCCCCCCCCCCCTCTCTCCCCCCCCCCTCTCTCTCTCTCTCCCTCTCTCTCTCTATCCACACACAAACTGACAGATTTTGTCCATCTTTCGTGTCAGCTGTTCCAATAAACTAAACTGGACAATCTGGGTTATCCGTACTGAGATGATGTAACATTTGCATTTTGTGAGGGGTCCCATTTGTGTACTTAAAATTCTCGCGATTGTGTCACGGCTGATATAGTCTTCTGTTTGACGCAGAGAGTACTGCTGTCTGAACTCTTATCAAGCGAGGCCAGTACGGCAGTTGTCGCTTCACCTTCAGCTATTAAATCATCCTTCTCATGGCTTCTCTGATCGAGCCAGTCTTGGGGAATTTTGTGGTAGTCTGTATTTGTGGTGCTTGAAATCTTCTGTTTCCTAGGTTGTGCCCGTCTCCTGATATCGGGACATTCTCAGTTTGTTTGGCTCATGTTAACACAATCAGCTTTTTAAGTTAACAGTAAGGAATAAACATCAGTTGAATTCTAGAATGAAGAAAGCTATACTCAGAAGGAAAAAAACCATTATCTTTTGTTGCATAATTCTGTTTTGTGTGTCACATGACCCTCTGTGCATTTTAAAATTACAAATTTTACAAGTGGCTGCTTCCAAAATGGCCACCATCTTGGTAACATAGCCTATCAGTTTTACCCCAATCCCATCTCGTATTACTTGACTTTAAATTTCAGTTTATCCACCTGTTCTTTCTATAGAAGGGTGGTTTAGGCCTTTGGACTACCCTGTAGATGGTGTAGTGGTAACTTACGTGTCAGACTTGTATTCAGGAAGAGAATGGTTGTAATATGTGTCTGAACATGTAGATTTGAGTTTCTCCATGGTTTTGCTAAAACTTAAGTCATAACCATTCCATGGTCAAAAAAGGCTCCTTTCCTCAGTTTATGTGTCTGATCATTCTCACGGCAGATAAAAAGTTACAATGATGATAATTGATAAACTGAAATACAGATTTTGGACAAAATAATTTGAACACTAGTGTTTAAACTCTTATTGAGAACTTAGGTTCACACATACCTGTGATTCACTGTGTGATGGTGTCTACTTGAATTGTTCACTATGCCCACGGATTCTTGATGATCAGAGCCATGTAGGTAGCTGTAAATTCAATGAACTGTGCAAATGATGTTCACTATGCGGACTTCCAAATGATGTGGCGTTTTTCCACTTTTATTACCAGCAGAAACACTACAATGAGTGTATTTGATTTCACATCAAATATTTTTATGTAAGTACATACCTCCATCACTTCGTGTAACTTTACACAGGCATGGCATTTACAAAATAATCACTGTGTGAAGTTACAATCCCTTTAAGACCAATATTGGACATGGTAGTTTTAAATTATTCAAACATTACCGGTACACGTACTAGAACTTTTGTGAAAGTCAGAGAAATCATTAAATGTCAAGTGCATAACACTTTCACACGATTTTAAGATGTATGTATGTGTGTTGTGTGTGAATAAACATTGTAGATTCTAATTTGCGAAGATGTGTCTTGCCTTTTCCAGATGGGCTACATTTAAGGTGTGAGTAAAGAGTGCAGTCTAGTTTCCATGCTGAGATACCTCTAGGTCATTCGTAAGATGGTGGTGGGGCATGCTAGTCTTAAGCACTGATCATCAGTGTACCCATTAAAATTTTTCTGCTGGTCAGACGTGAGAAACGTTACCAGATTTGGAAGCATGTTAGTAGATATAAAGAGCTGTTACAATTTTAAACTAAAAATGTGACCTTTTTACTTGTGAAATTTATGCCAGTTTGAGATGACAAACTTAGAGGAGCCTAGCCAGATGGAGATACTTCTTCATTGTGTGGGTGATCGTGGATTCCAGACTGGTGTGGCCGAGAGTTTTGGAGTTGACTGTGTAACAGTTTGTAAAACAGTGAATGAAGTTAGGGAGCAGATAGTAAAAACTTAAGATTGGGTTCTGTTCCTATCTAAAATGCAGGAAATCAATAATGCTAAGCTGTAATGGAAAGAAGTACTTAGACTGCCAATTGTTATTGTGGCTATTGATTGTATCCAAGTAGAAATTAGAAAACCAGCATTACATATATCAATTACTAAGATTATGCCTCTGTATTGTGCTGGTAAAATATTTGCTAGCATAAGTGCAGAATGGCCTGGCAGAGTGCATAATGGTAGAATATGGATATGTAGCCCAATTAGAAATATAATTAGAGGGTACAATGAGGATGCTTGCTTATTTGGTGGTTTGGGATACAGATTATCTCCACGGTTAGTCACTCCGAGGCTCTGGTCAATTGAAGCGATGATTTCTGATCTTCGGTAACTATGTAAGCCCTTCAGGTAATCCCACATTTACAGGAACATGTACATAGTGCACATAATCTTGAAGCACCTCAAAGATAACCTGTAGTATAATTTGGAGGGCAGGAGAGGTGCAGAAAAAGAAGAAAAAGACAATGATGAAAGCAAGAGATCTGATGAAGATGAGCCTACTGACAGACAGCTGGAAAGCAGTGGAAGCAAGGTCCATGGTGAACAGATATGGCAGCAAATGCTTGGATTTATTTAGTTTTAATTTCAGTCTTTTCAAATGAAATAAAGAGCATTAAGTAATGTAATTATAATTGAAAGTCACTTAATTACAAGAGAGCAAGAAGAATGTACAAACTGTATTAGTATTTGTTTCTTTTAGACAATGAAGAAAGGAATGGAAAGGCTGTGGTAATAAGAAACATTTAACAATGCAATATTTGCATCTCACACTAATAATCAATTTGAGTAGATCTGGACTCTGAATTTTTTTCTAATGTTTTCTTTTCATTTTCTATTTGAATGTTTATTAATTCCATTTGTTTCAACAATACAAGTCTCTGAAGTTGCCGTAACACAAGTGTTTTGCTTCTTTAGTTTCATACACTCCAGTTCAAATGTTCATTGAAGTTGTAGGTTTTGTTGTCGCAGGAGCAACAACTGGACACATACCTAGTGTGGCATGTCCATCTGATCTTCATTTTTGTCGCCATCTTGAGCAGTGTTCGATATGTACTCGGTATCAACAGAAACAGCTCCTGAAAACAGGATTATCTCTCTAGGAGAGCAGTACCAATGAACCCTTTCCTAAATCTTTAGTTCCTTGGTAGTATTCTGGTGCAATTGTATTCCATGCATTCTTTTCTGACACTACCTTCGATATTCTAGATTTTTGTACTACAATCGTGTGTTCGGATATCAAATTGATGAACAGTGTTTTGTTACCTGTGGTGGTGTCGGCACCTTCACTTGCACTGGTGGACGTGTTGATAATTGGCTCTTAAACTAGCATGACCCACATGCCACAGTCCTGTAATGCACCTAATATTCAGCATGAGTATGATGGGTCGAGATGGATGTGGTGGAGGGGCAGAAAGGGGGCGGGGGAGGGGGGGGGCGCAGACACACAATAGCTGTGATTTGTCATGAATAGGCGAATGCTGACCCATGGTGAAAAACATGATGTGTCTTGCCCTTGGGTTGTCTCTACCCTTGCAGAATTTACTTGCATTTTCTAATTGAAAAGGATACATCTACCTAGACCTTGCTTATAATTATTCACTTCACAAATAGTTGGCACTAAATCCTGTCCCTCAAGACTACTTAGTAGACTGTGTTGAAACAACATCTATCACATCAAAAGAAATGATAGCCACTAGTCACGAAAAGAACTTCATATAATCCATACCTACATTCATATCATATGCAAATAGTGACAAGGTTTTCATGGAAATTTTAAATATGAATTCCATGGACATGAAATAGCTTTGTGAGTATCAACATGGTAGTAGTGAGCCACAATTTTCCTGTACAGAAGTAAATATTGTGAAGATCGATCATGAACTCAAGAATTGACTTCAGCACAACACAAGCTTTAACATACGTGTTGCAGATTACTAGCTGGTTGGTGTCCAACTATTTAAAGACTGATGTACAAACATATTGTGATAAATATGTTGAATTTAGATAAGTTTATGAAACCATTCTATGCATCTGCATTAGGAATATCCCGTTTATGGGTTCAATTGTAATACATTATGCAGAAATATAAATTAATGGCTTAATAAATTAGTGCAGTATATCATTTTGTGCATAAAATCCAGCCCAATAAAAGTATAATGGCAAAGGTCGGAATGTAACAAGACAGGTAAAATCTGTAAAGGAAAATGTAGCTGCTCATAGACTTTAATGTTAATTCTCTCTTAAGGTAATTAGTTTCATGAGAACTGAATTAAGTTACTGAAAACTCGTAATGCCATTCTTTCTAATGAGAAGCACTACCATCCATAAATATGCATTAGCTCACATGAAAATTGCAAAGTTGTATTGCAGTAAAAAGTTCAATTAGTGGTAAGCCGACCTCAGGGAAGATCAGTTTGGATTCCGTAAAAATATTGGAATACGTGAGGCAATACTGACCCTACGACTTATCTTAGAAAATAGGCTATTGAAAGGCAAACCTATGTTTCTAGCATTTGTAGACTTAGAGAAAGCTTTTGACAATGTTGACTGGAATACTCTCTTTCGAATTCTGAAGGTGGCAGGGTTAAAATACAGGGAGCGAGAGGCTATTTACAATTTGTACAGAAACCAGATGGCAGTTATAAGAGTCGAGGGAAGCACTGGTTGGGAAGGGAGTGAGATAGGGTTGTAGCATCTCCCCGATGTTATTCAATCTGTATATTGAGCAAGCAGTGAAGGAAACAAAAGAAAAATTCGGAGTACATATTAAAATCCATGGAGAAGAAATAAAAACTTTGAGGTCCGCCGATGACATTGTAATTCTGTTAAAGACAGCAAAGGACTTGGAAGAGCAGTTGAACGGAATGGATAGTGTCTTGAAAGGAGGGTATAAGATGAACATCAACAAAAGCAAAATGAGGATAATGGCATGTAGTGGAATTAAATTGGGTGATGCTGAGGGAATTAGATTAGGAAATGAGACACTTAAAGTAGTAAATGAGTTTTGCTATTTGGGGAGCAAAATAACTGATGGTGGTCAAAGTAGAGAGGATATAAAATGTAGACTGGTAATGGCAAGGAAAGCATTTCTGAAGAAGAGAAATTTGTTAACATCAAGTATAGATTTCAGTGTCAGGAAGTCATTTCTGAAAGTATTTGTATGGATTGTAGCCATGTATGAAAGTGAAACATGGTCAATAAATAGTTTAGACAAGAAGAGAATAGAAGCTTTCAAAAAGTGGTGCTACGGAAGAATGCTGAAGATTAGACGGGTAGATCACATAATTAATGAGGAGGTATTGAACAGAATTGGGGAGACAAGGAGTTTGTGGCACAACTTGACTAGAAGAAGGGATCGGTTGGTAAGACATGTTCTAAGGCATCAAGGGATCACCAATTTAGTACTGGAGAACAGCATAGAGGGTAAAAATCGTAGAGGGAGACCAAGAGATGAATACACTAAGCAGATTCAGAAGGATGCAGGGTGCAATGGGTACTGGGAGATGAAGCAGCTTGCACAGGATAGAGTAACATGGAGAGCTGCATCAAACCAGTCTCAGGACTGAAGACCACAACAACAGCAACAACAACAACAACAACAGCAACAACAACAACAACAGCGAAGTATTTGATTTACAGGGCTTCCAGTAAAACTAGATGAATCACTGGAATTTGAAAAGCTAGTGAAGGTTTTTAAATACTTCACCACCTACCACATGTACAGAGTGTTTGGAAATTCCCATTACGAGCTGCCAGGACTTGTAGAGGGTGAGAGCACATAATATTCTGAATAGAAAATCGTGTCTGGAAACATACTGTTTCTGTGCTTCAGCTGTTTGGAAACATGTTTGCTAGGTAGGGATCCAACATGGTAGTCATGCTGGGGTTGGTTATGTCGGACTGACTGTTGTTATTTGACTTCTGTCCTACCTCTTTGACCTGGTTGGAGCTTCATTCACATGTCTGTATGTGTGAGAGCAACATGATTGAGTACAAGTTTGCAGAATACACTAACATGATCCTTCTGATTGCCGAAGCTCACGGTAATGGAAGAGCTGCCCATTGTCTTTATCAAGATTGTTATCCACAACATCCAGTTCCACCGCATACCCTTTCCACTTCAATTATGCAACAGCTACAAGAAAGGGTACCTCCACCTCCAGCAGGCATGACTTTGGTGCTCCAAGAAGATATGGCACAAATGAACTGGAAGAGGCCATGCTGCATCACATTGAAAAGAACCCGTCAATGAGTACACGAACAATTTCTTTGGTTGCTAATCAGTGGAATTGTAAAACAAGTGATGTACTGGGTCATCAATGACTTGTAAAAGTGGTTGCATTACCAAGATGTTTTCAGACTGCTGTAGCACAGAAATGGTACGTTCTTGCACACGAGGTCCAATTTAGAATACTATCTACTCACTCCCATCGACCAGTCCTAGAAGTTTGTAATGGGAATTTCTGGACAACCTGTATATTACTTCAAAAGTGTACAAAAATTGAAAAATAAATGAAGAAAACAAAATTATTAGCCAGGGTCCATTAAGAACAGGTAAGAGATTTTAATCTGCTCTATTGCAGCTGGCATGGTCTTCTTTTCTGCTTTTAGAAAGCAGAAACTGCAGAAACTGTAGAAACACTCAGAACTGTCAGTACAGTTTTGATAGTATTCTTTGTCTACTGTTATACTGGGCTGCACATGCTATAATTGAGGATAAATTCTTAACAGGTTGGATTGGTTAGTGCACCCATGACAGCAGTCACATATCTGAATTGTTGTGAATAGTGTTTGTTAATATCATGTCAACCTAAAGAATGCATGTGGAAACTACTATTATGAACACAATAATGGAAAAGAGAGAAAAATTACTGGGAAGTCTATTAAAGTGAACTGTTGCTTCTACCCTGTCTGGCCATCAAGATTTAGGCTTTCCATTGTTCCCCTAAATTGCTCAAGACAAATGCTGGGATGGTTCCTTTGCAAAGGGCAAAATTTATATCCTTCCCCATCCTTTTGTAAACTGAGCTTGTGCTCAGCTGTCAGAGATGCACTTTTGACTGATGAAAACTAGACAGTACAATGTCAACAAAAGTAATCTTTAGGAAATGCACAAACAAAACATTGATTGTACAGCTTCTGTTTTCAAAGCTCTTGTAAACTAAGAGAATGCAGAGGAGGATCCTCAATGGTATAAGAAATACAAAATTTGTACTACGAGCTGATGAAACTGTATAGTGTACTCCAATACAATTACTATGACACTACTATACAACATGTTTAAATATGGAGAACACCAAGGACAGTGTGCAATTCAGGCCGTCTGCTTCCATGTGCATGAAGCATGATGGAGGCTTTGTAATAGTAGGGATGCTTTCAGTGGTTGCTAAAGATAACATTATGAGAAAGGGACACTAACAAGGTCTATGAAAATATTCTACTTGACTATGTTCATTTAATGCCACAGATACTGCCCAAGCAGTAGGTTGCATCTTTCAAGATAATGAGTATGTAACCCCACTCTGAATACTATACAAGGATTCAAAGACCAAATGATAATCATTAGTGTGAAAAAAATCACTTCACTGATGTAACTGTTAATACTGACAACAAAAACTTTTAAGGAGTGAAAGTACCATGAAGTGCGTCTGAGTATTCCAAGACCCACAAAGAAACCTGTGTAAGATATACATTTATCTACTTTATACTGTACTATTATTATGAATAAGTTGTTTATTCCCTTAAAATGAATTGTCCCACCTACTAATTCTTCAAGCCAACAGGGAGCTAATGTAAGCAGAATAACTCAACACCCTGGAGGTGCTTCTAACTATAAGTGCGAAAGTACCAATCTGACCATCTTGATTAGTTTACCTGTGTGTTGACTCCATTTTAACTTTTTATCGAATGTCCCCTCCTCATCCTCTATCAGTGTCCTTGATTACATTGACCCAGCTGTCCTGGTTCTGACATTCCTTCCGGTTTTTGCTTTCTCTTTTCTGCCTTTCCTTTTTAGCATTTTTGGACCCATTTGAGGTTCAACCTCCCCTTCCAAATTTTCTCTCCATAGTGTGAGCCAACTGGGGAAGATCACCTTACTTATCATCTTCAGTGTCTAGCCTTACCGCCCCTTCCATCTTTTCCTCAATACTGTTGTTCTTTAATGCACGATAGCCAGTCCACGTAGTGGAGCCATTATGAACCCCCATGGTTGAGCCCCCTGACAATACAGGGATCACACTTACGATGCCTGAACTGATACCTCCTCGTGTATGCCTAGAAGTGTTCGGTTATCATTCTGGAGCATCGTAACTCTCGGCAATGGCTGCCTTGCCAGACAACCCTTGCTGTGGCTGGGTGGCACCCATGGGGAGAGCCCCTGATCAGAGTGGATGGTGTCAGGGTAGTCGCTTTGTGTATGAAATGCATTAAGCTTCAAGCTGGCCATCCGCTACGGCTGCCTCTCTAGTTGGCAAAGGAACTTATAATACTGCTTCTTATAACCATGCGGCCTCCCTTCCATGGCTACACTCTGAGAGGAGGGCTGGTTTGCCAACTTAGGATGAAATGCTTTCTTTGTGGACTGGGGGCATCCACTTTGATGGAAATCTCACTGCCACTGAAAAAGGCTAATAAAGGTGTCCTGGTAGATTGGATGCATAGGTTCTAGGGCATCACACACACAATGAAAGTAAAACAGAATAGTGAAATATGTTACTCAGTTTTGATAATGTTGGTTACAGCAATTCTAGAATGCAGATTTAGTCTATCTGACCTGCATCAACATGAACAGAAACTAAATAATATTCTCTGAACTAAAGTTGGAAAAAAACTAATCTTCTGTCTTGATGTACTATTTAAGGAATAGTTCTACACTAACAATATTCAGTTAAATCTCTAGGCAGGTGGTCCCTGTCCAAACATGATAATTCCATTCCCTGTTCTACTTCTATTGAAGACTAACCGCTGTCTGTCTATTGGCCACTGTTTCTATCTCACTCAGCAACTGGGAGACATGAAGTTCTGCTGGAACTCCCTAGCAAGACTTGGACTGACCTACAGTTTGCAACTCACAACTTGTGCTTGTGATTCTCATGGGCAGCATGAGTGGTTTGCGTGCAGTGATGTTCCTGCTGTGAACAGGCATCCACGGTATTTCTGGTACCAGTTGTCACAAACTCCTCTTGCGTGGTATCTCAGTACACCACACCTTTCCCTGCTACCTGGTCTGCATCGAACTGCTGGGGACATATTAACCACCACCCAGCTGCTATTTTTCTGGAAACTATTGAAGAGACTTTTGGCAAAGGGAACTCTCTGAGTAAGATGTGGTTGGGTTTGCTGTTGGTCAATTGCAGCCCTTTGTGCCTGTGACCTTCTTGACAACCTTCTGGTGTCCAGTACTGCTCACCTGTCATTGTATATGATTCTGGGAGTAATTTTTCATAGTGACCTCATCCGTCAAACTGACAAGGAACTCTGGGTCATCTGGTACAGTGGGGTATTCATTTTGTTTGCGTGTTCAGAAAGGGCAAAAGGACAATCAAATTGATACTGGTGACTTTTATTCTGGCGTTTGAAGGCAATACCCTCCTGGAGAAGGTCAAGCTTATGACTTATTGGTGTGACGTGAAGACTTACATCCTACCATCCATGAGGTGTTTTCAGTGTTTGTGTTTTGGACACACGTCTTCCTGCTGTACAGTAGATTCTCAGTGTGATGAATGTGTACACCTACTTCATGAAGGGAGACGATGTTCTGCTGTCCATGTGTGTTAATTGTCATGACCATCACTCTCCATGCTTTCCAGAGAGTCCAGTTTCTAAGAAGGAAAAGAAGATACAGGAGTATAAGTCCCCTGATCACTTATCCAACACTGAGGTTCATCAAAAATAGAGCCTCCTTCATCCAGTCTCAATGACACCTAACTCTGCCTCTGTTTCATAATTTCCACCTCCTCCCTTCTCCTTAACACAGTCCCACCCCCTCTCCTCTCTCCCTCCCTTGTGGCTCTGACACCCTCCCCTCTGGGTACCACTCTCTCTATCTGGACAGAGAAGTGTCCCTCTTATTCAGCACCTGCTGCTGATGGGAGCCCTCCTCAGGAGCCCTCCCCTGATGTCTCACAGACCGAATGCTTGCTGCCACAAATTGACCATGGGACCCGCAGTCCAGGCGCACCAATGTCCCTCACTCTTTTTCAGTTCCAGTTCTTGATGAAGACTGCTCTCTCTCTGCCACGTGGAGTGGCTGCACGGTTTGAGGCATCCTGTCATGGACTGCGCAGCCCCTCCTGCCAGAGGTTTGAGTCCTCCCTTGGGCATGGGTGTGTGTGTGTGTTGTGTTCTTAGCATAAATTAGTTAAAGTAGTGTGTAAGTCTAGGAAGCGATGACCTTAGAAGTCTGGTCCTTTAGGAATACACACATTTGAACATTTGCTCCCTCTCTATTTTTTCATTTTTTATTTCCATGTAAAGTTCAGTAGGTCCAAATTAAGGAGCAAATCTCCAAGGTCAGTACATGAAATTACAGCATTAAAGTAATACCAGATAAAAATAAAATCTTTATGAATCTGAAAAAAGTCAATCCATAAGTTTAAGTAAATGCAATTAACAGTACAACAAGAATCAGCTTAATTTTTCAAGGAACTCCTCGACAGAATAGGAGGAGTGACTCATGAGGAGACTATTCAGTTTCAATTTGAAAGCATATGGGTTGCTGTTAAGATTTTTGAATCTGAGCCATAGCTTATTGAAAATAGATGCAGCAGTAGACTGAAAGCTGCTTGTTCTTGGGAATAAGCTAATAATGTTAACATAAAATAGAAAGAAACTTCCACATGGGAAAAATATATTAAAAACAAAGATTCCAAGACTTACCAAGCGGGAAAGCGCCGGCAGACAGGCACATGAACAAAACACACACACAGAATTACTAGCTTTCGCAACCGATGGTTGCTTCTTCAGGAAGGAGAGGGAAAGACGAAAGGATGTGGGTTTTAAGGGAGAGGGTAAGGAGTCATTCCAATCCCGGGAGCGGAAAGACTTCCCTTAGGGGAAAAAAAGGACAGGTGTACACTCGCACACTCGCACACACACACACACACACACACACACACACACACACACACACACACACACACACACACATATCCGTCCGTCTAGTGTTGTCGAACGCATCCAGTACCTCACAGAGAAAAGAGAATATAGCATTTTCAGTTGTTAAATGACTTCTAAAGCTGAACTGTACATTTGATAGCAAATCGTGTGATATAAAATGATCAATTATCCTTACATACACAGCCTTTTTAATAACTTTAGAAAACACTGATGGCATAGAATTAGGTCTAAAATTGGGTACATTATACTTTTTTCCCTTTTTATAAAGTGCTTTACTACTGAGTACTTTAATCTGACCATTCCTAAAGGAAAAATTAGAAATATGGCTAAATAGAGGGCTAACATGTGCAGCACAGTACTTTAATATTCTGCTAGGCACTCCATCATATCCATGAGTCCTTAGTTTTCAGTGATTTAATTACTGACTCAATCTCCCCCTTGTCTGTATCACAGAGGAGTATTTCAGACATCAATCTCGGAAAGGCATTTGCCAAGAAAGTTAAATGATTCCCTGTAGAAACTAAATTTTTATCTAATTCACCAGCAATTCTCAGAAAATGATTGTTAAATACTGCACATATATATCTGATTTATCAGTAATAGAAATATTTTTACTACAAACTTTGCATACCACATACTTTTTGACTTTCTAATAACATTTTTAAGCAACTTACAATACTATTTGTAATGGGCTACTGTAGCTCAATTGTGACTACTTTTAACATTTTGTTATAATTCCCACTTTGTTCTACATAATGTCCTTACCCCACTAGTCAGCCACCCAGGCTGTCTCTTACTGCTAGTACCCTGTTCAGAACATTCTAATGGAAAGTAACTTTCAAAGATTATGAGAAATGTGGTAAGGAAAGCATTATATTTGTCACTATAAATGTCTTGCAACTCTTGTTCCTTAACAAGATTTAAAAAATTCTCTGTTGTTGTTGGATTATCTTTTATACATAGTTTGTAACTACATATAACCTTTCTTTGAGTACAAAAACCTTTTAATATTAAAATTTGTACATCATGGTCCGAAGGGCCATTCACCCTTTTACTAATAGAATGCCCAACTACTAGTGATGAATGAATAACAATATTGTCTATGGCTCTGCTACTCTTCCCCTGTACCCTGGGTGGAAAGAACACAGGCTGCATCAGATCATATGAATTTAGGAGTTCCCAAACATTCATTTTCTTGCACAATCATTTTCAAAATTAATATTGAAGTCACCACAATTAACTAATATTTGGTACTTCCTATAAAGTGAACCAAGAACCCTCTCTAGCCTGACCAGAAATGTTCAACAATGCATTTAATCTAATGCTTCGTTGTTCTGCAGTGGCTCAACCACACATAATGTTTGCTGTACCATGTCAGCATCTACAGGTACCCAAAGCAGCTTACGTGTACTAGCACGTACTTCCTCGTATGTAATTAACTTAAATGTATGTTAGTGCAGTGAAGTTAGTGATACGTTAGCAACAGATGTATTGTGTGACACCAACATTCACACTTGTCAGCTCATGCCTACCGTCTTCAACAGTACACCATGCAAGATTAATTTTCGCATGAAGCCTATCCAGGAAGTCAAGTTCAAGAATCGCAGGATACCCCTGACTGCAGTTGCCAACACTTCCATATGCTCATGAATCTCCATAGCTCCAGTCCTAAAGATGAGCTTTATTATCCGCAGTGATACCAAATCATTATTTCCCACTCCTCATAAATTATACCTCGGAGTTCCTCGTCTTCTCATTCCATGACATCTAGACTAATCACAGATACATATGCACTGGTATTGACGAAAAATTTGCATTTCTCACCATTTACAAACTCAATCAAGCAGCAGTCCATCTCTGCATTAGTATCTGCAGTACTGTGAGTGTTTTCCAATGGACTAAACACCCCATTTATGTTTTAAATTTTTTGTTACTTATTTTAATTACCCTGCTTTCTACTCCCACACTTGTTTGCCTTGTGACCAAAACATCCATATCTGTAACATTGCAATTGATTGCATTGTGCCTTCAAATGCCCTTTCTTCTCACAACAGTAACAATTCCTTCAGAAGCAAAAATTCATTCATCATAATGTACTCATGTAGCAATATCTGTTTCCTACTGATGGGGTCACAACACATAGTGGTGTAGCCAAATCCTATGGGTTTTCCATTCATACTTTTTGTGAAAACTCCACATGAATTCCTTGCAAAGACACATTGAGTATGATGCAGTTCACTTCTGGATTCCTTGTCAACTCAAATATTTGCACATATATTAAAAACAAAGATTCCATGACTTACCAAGCGGGAAAGCGCTGGTAGATAGGAACAATAAAAAAAACCACACAAACACACACACAAAATTTCGAGCTTTCGCAACCCACAGTTGCTTCGTCAGGAAAGAGGGAAGGATGAAAGGATGTGGGTTTTAAGGGAGAGGGTAAGGAGTCATTCCAAACCCGGGAGCAAAAAGACTTACCTTAGGGGGAAAAAAAGGACAAATATTTGCACATTTACTTCAGAGATTCTATCCAAAAAAGTCTTCACTCCCTCATTTGCCTTCTGTGTCAACCCACTCAACTTTACTCTAAAAATCCTAGCACTGTTCTGCTTGCAGTATCTCTGACACAAACCTTCCACCAAATATACTTGGCTTGCTCAGCATTTCATGATACATCACGTCTTAGCATCACCCATAAGGCATAAATTAACCACTCGCAGAGTAGTTTCATTTGATCAATTACTCATTCCAGCTGCAGCCAATACATCATTAATGAAAATGGTTATGTCGTCTGCCATTTTTACAGAGAAAGGAGCAATTAGGTTAGCAATTTACTGAAAAGTGGGGCATTGCTATTGGCAACTTAAATCCGCTCGAACTAGATTGTAGCTCTTGTGCAGCCCACAAAGATTCAAATTAATCCACCAATTCATCATGGTGTAACTTCTGATGAGTCTTTTTTTTCTTTAACAATTGTGGCACTTGCTCCATCAGAGTAGCTATACTATCACTAATTGTTGATAACCTTGTCCCTAGCATTTTAGTGCAATTTAACACTATCTTATATTTACACTGGAAATACTTGCTTCCAACAGAGCAACATACACCACACAAAAAATACAACTTACAATGTAAAAAACTAGATAAAAACTAGAATTAAGTAATTCTTTAGCCTGGTCATCATCAGTGACACTCACTACACTTGTTTGCTGTATGGCCATACCATCTACAGGTAAACAAGTTACTGGTATGAACTTAGCACATGGCTTGCTATGATTTCCTAAATTACAAACAGTACACCTCACCAGTACGAAAAATGTATCTTTGTAATTTCCTCTGAATTCTGATAAATCAACAGGTTCCTCAGGTTTCATAAGAGACACTTGGACATATCACATCCATCAATACACCTAAACTATCCCATATTACAAATAAAGAAGGAGAAAGATGTCTTTTGTGTTTACACATTGTGGTTACTGCTGCACTGTGTGAATGTTGTAGATGCACCACTACACCCAAATTCCAGGTGTTGAACACTTCTGATGACAAATCCTCTGATGACAGCATCATAGTGCACGCTCCTTGCACCAGTTTACAGAGGGCCAAGCATAGGCACCTTGGCGTAAAGGCAGGATAGCTGTTGGGGGGCTGTGAAGTGTCTTCGAAGCTTGTAAAACATTATTATTAGAGTTCAGTCTTTTATTCTCAATGTTTACAAGTCATCATTCTTCTGCATCAGTCTCCATTTCTCATTCAACTGTATGTTGGATTCTAACTGACATCCATCAAGTTGGCTCTGCTGTTGCAAGCCCCGGTGAGGTTTAGCAAACCCAGTGCGATGGCAGATTGCCGGTGAGCAGGCACTGCCGCTGCCCAGTGCAAAGTGTTCTCAGGCTAGCTGCTGGAGTGTCCTCAGTCCCACTCTGGGTTCTACAGTGACCCTCGACAAGAAGAATGTGAGTAGCACTACAAAGGACATAATGATACTCATGTGAAAACGTAACTTGGAGAACCAACTGTAAGTACAAAATTTATTTGACTTTTTACTCTTGGAAGTTGTTTTTCATGTGTATTGTCATTGCAGAGGATAATAGAGAGGTTAAAAACAATAGGGAATTGGAATGATGGGGAGGTTAATGGAAACTTGCAAAACAGCGTAGATATTACTGATAATAATGTAGTCAACTGGGACAATGAAATCAGAGAGGATAGTGACCACAGTAGTGTGTGTTCACCCTTTCGTGTATTTGAACCTAATGTATCAGCCTCGGATAGGTTAGTTCAGCTTATGGAAGAACAAAAACGGCCAATTGATGAGCATAGAATCACTCTTGATCAAAAGCTTGATTCAATCGATAAAAAATTAGACAAACAAGGAACCCAAATCAGTGAGACAAAAGAGAGTTTAGAGAGGTTTTGGGAAAAAGTAGATGAGAATACCAAAAATTTGTTGACTATAGAAGGGGAAATTGTTACTTTAAAACAGGAATACCAAAAATTCAAAGAGAGGTTAGATTCCGTGGAAAATTTCGAAAAAGTTGCTGCTGTAGAAGTGTTACAATTGAAATATCTCAACAAAGATTTCATACAGAAATTCACAGAAACTGACCAAAATATACAAAATTTCACTAAAATCGCAAATGAAAATTTCGGAGAGTTTATAGACAATGCACACTTGTTTAGGCGAAATTTCAAACTTCAAATCTAAATTTCAAGTAATCGAAGTATCCGTTGCTGTGAAATTTTTCTGTAGTTACAGTCCATTGTGGAACAATGTTAACATAAAAACATTTTCAGGGAAGGGCAATTATATCCAGTTCATTTCATGTTCCACATTAAAGATAACTTTGAAAATAAAATGAGCAATAATTTGAAAATTAATTTTTTTAAAAAGTTTTTGGATGGGGAGGCTTTGTCATGGACAAACCTATCAATCAAATCCGAAATGTCGTTTAATGAGGTAGAATGAGCTTTCATGAACAAATTCTGGTCAGAAACTAAATAAGCCAGAATTAAGTCAGAATTTTTGAATGGGCCAAATTTCAAACCGGGTAGTGGACACATGGAAACCCTTTGCAAACAACAGTTAAGAACTTTAGTGCATCTTGATAAACCACTCAATCAAATGATCCAAATAGATGCATTATAATGTAGTTTGCCGAACAGGGTACAGTGTAGTCTTGTCTTCAGTCCTGATGATACAATTGAACAATTTCTTAGATATATAGATAAATTAGATTTAGCTTGGGAGAGAAATGACAGATCTGATGATAGCAGGAATAACAAAAACAAAGCTTTCAATGATGATTTTAATAGCAGATTCAGAAATGATGACAGAAGAAATGGGGAGAGGAATGATAGGCAGAGACCTGATAATAGGAATTTTGAACCAAGAAATAGGCAGTGGGGGCAGAATCAGGGAAACAATAGTAACAATTTTGAAAACAGAAGAAGTGGTCTGGTAAACTAAGATCTGCCTCTTTCGGAGCGTGCCGAAATGGGGCAAAAAGACATGGGAATTACAATCAGGCACATTATAGTAATTTCAGAAGGGGAAGAGGCAGAACAGTAGAACGTACCAAAATTTTGTACCCAGAATACAACCTGAAGTGAGTAGAATGAAGTTTGATAGGGAATTTTGGGAAATTTTTTTATCTGAAAACAATGATGAACAAAAAAAGTAAAAAATCTGAATTTGAATTAGAAGAAAACACTTTGACAAATTTTTTTAACAGTAGTATTGCAGTAGTAGTTGTTGATAGTGGTGAGAACAGATCTGATGAGTATGGTTTAGCGAGAATGTTGAGTGACTGTGAAATGAGTGAAAATGCTGATATTGGTGCTGTATGTGTGGAAGCTGATGTTCATGTGGTTGGCAATGGAAGTGAGAATGACAGAGTGATTCCACATGAAATTGCAGTAGATAACAGACAGGAAAATGAGGATGTGGTAGAACAGAGGAGTCACAGTGTTGAGGTTGTTAAGTATGTGAAGAGAGAAATGAGTTTGGTGTTGAAAATAATATTAAGTGTGATGATAATGTTTCTGATGAGAATGTTTCACATGATGATAATGCTGTTGATGATGATGCTGAATGATTCTGGAAATTCTGGTGTGTGTTCGAGTAATGAGTTAGAAACCAGTAGAGCAGTGCCTTATAGATTAATGTTAGCAGTTGATGTTAGTGATGTTGTGTCTGAATGCGTTTGTGAAAATGGAAAAGAAGATCTAATTAGTGATAGAGTACTAAGTGTAGTCAGTGACTATAGAAGCAACTGTTAGTGTGGTGATCTACAGTGTAAGGTCTTAAGTGAAATATGTCAAAGTACACACTCAGATGATAAAATTGCCATGAAAAATATGGAACAGTCTCCTGGTGATAATATGATTAGTAAATGTGTAGAAACTGTATTAAAAGGTAGTGATTGTGATAAAGTGGTGAAAATAGTTTGTGACTATGGTGACAGATGTAACCATAGTGGCCAAAAGTTTGATATCATAAACGAAATTTATCAAAATGTGCATTTAGGAAAGGAAAGTTGTTTTAGAAATTTGGAACAGGCATCTAATAGTAACTCAATTAGTGAATGTGTACAAGTAGTGAAGGAAGGATATGTGTGTGTGTGTGTGTGTGTGTGTGTGTGTGTGTGTGTGTGTGTGTGTGTGTGTGTGTGTGTGGTTGCTTGCAGACAGATTTGAGGGAGCTTTGCAAAAACAATTACCCAGTTAATAAAAGTACTGCAAAACCAAATAAACAACCAGCAAATAGTGAACTTGGGTTGAAGAATGTATACTGTATGCCACACATACAAATCTGTGTTGTACACCTTATTGTGCCACACTGTGAATATTTTGACCCAGTCATAATAAAAACACTAATTGAAAGAAAATTACAACTCATAAAAAACTCAATTAATCTCCGCAGCTTTTTGCAAATGCAAACACTGACAAGCTAGAAATCAGATAACTTAACACATTTGAAGCTAATACCATAAAATATTTTTTGTAGTTTATATTCATATTTCTTTTATGTGTGAATATTTGCATATTTATACCTATATTTTGTCTATTCACAGAGTGAGGGTTGAAAAGAGTATATTTGAACATTTGTGTATGCTTTTACCTGGCATAGATTGGGGTTGCTTGATTTTTTATGTATGACCATTTGCATTTGTTGTTATTTGTACTTAGGAATGTGACACAGCTGAAATTGTGCAGACAACCTTAATCACCCTTTTAGTATCATGGTATTTGTTCTTTGATATTTGACACACCACTGGACATTTATCTGTTATGCGTCTTAATTTACACAGTCAAGATCAAACTGTATACTTTAGCAAACTCTACGGTGAGTACTTTAACCCAGTGAAAGTGAAATAACCAATAAGAGGAAATTTATTTTTTATTTTTTTGTCATCACTGAATATTTGAACATTTTTTTTTGAATTCTTATGAATTAAATAGTGATTTGAGGAGTTGAAATAGTTGAGAATACATTCTGTGCTCTGTATAGACAAGGCAAAATCTGGGGGTGAACATCCTCTCAGAAACATTTTTCCATAGTTTTGTGGTGAAATTTGACAGGTAGGGGATCTGTGGTACTATCATAGGTACACCATGTGGCATATGATATGGTGCCTTGCACCAGCCAGTGACTCCATATTTATTTTCTGGAATCACTCCCCTTTTACTATCCTATCTAGTTTCTAAGAGCAGCTAAGGTCCTTCTACTATCCTAGAGTATACAGTATGCAATCTGTAAAACACAAGTCTATATCTTGAGAAGGCACTTAACTTAGAGTGTGGAAGAACAAAACAATGCCGATTTCAATTTTATTTAGATACCAGTATTTTCAAAAATGAATGATATCCATTTTTCTTATTAAGATTCTTGGTGTAATGATTTACTACTGTGCACCAGTAAAATATGAACATAGTAATTTAGTATATGGTCATTCAATGTGAAGAAACAGGATTTACTACATGAAACTTTTAATGAAAAAGCAGATGATGTGACTGATTGTTTGTGTGGTATGGGTACTAAATATGTGACAGATGATGTTCAAAAATATTGTGTGATTCTATCAAAGCTATGAATTCTGATGAAACATATTGTGACAAGCATAACAATTGGGTGAGGACAGTAAGAACAGATGCTATTTCAAATCATGACAACCTCATATCATTCTATCGAAAAATTCCTCAGGAAGTTGCAAGCTCTTTTTGCAATTTGGGGGTGCTGAACCCAAGGCTCCAAGCTGGTGTGACTCTTTCCTTTTCAAGTCGCATCCTCTCATACTTTTCTGTACAAACTCACCCTCTTCCACTTTCTGATTCGGACAAATAGTTAGAGACTGGATGCCAAAAGGAACTGGTGCATGTATTTTATACTAAGCAAGCTGTTTTTTTTCTCATTATCTGGATATGAGTACAAACTTTGGGCAGGTTTAATAATGTGTGGTTTAATAACACAACCAGAGTATGAATTTTGAGGAGAGTTGGTGTAATATTTACTTATGGTGTCTATACAGCTATTCTCGTTATGCTGATAAAGTTATAATCTAATTGTGCTGATGATTTTGTGAGAAATTGAGAAAATGTTTAGAGTTGGTGTGAAGTTTACTTAAGATATCTGGCCTGTTATAGCAACAGTTTACTACTTTACAACTGAGATGTGATTACAATTAGGTTAGACTGTTTGTAGCTTTATATATGTGTTCTCATTTGGTTTCACCTGTTAGTATACCTATTATGTGGAAGTCACTGGATAGACGTTGATTTACTATCAAGTATGAAAATACTCTATGTCATAATCTTGTCCTTAACATGTATTAGATCTACTATCTAATTGGAAAAGGAACATTTATCAGAAAGAAATTTATTATGTTTAAATTACTAGAATGGCTCCGTCTGTGGAGCATAAAGAAAATGGAATTTTATGTTGGAGATAGTTATTGGGACAGATGTGTTCTGATTCCCAGGATTTAAGATTCACACAGTTTTATTTTCCTGTTATTTCTACCGCTTCAATGACCATTATGATCGACCATTGCTAGTCTTATTTAATTATTATTTTGCCATCTTAATACTATAAAATAGGGATAAGGTTTGCTATATGTCTGGTATCTATATAAGTCATGCTATCTCCTTAGTATAGATACGATGTGTCCTTTGTCACAATGTCTACACAAACTGTTCAGTACTGCTGTGTGTTACTGATAGTCAATGCTTTTCAATATATACAAATGTTAGCTCACAATCTGATTCTTAATGAAAACTGATTAAATTTCTCCAATATTGTATTGAAAATACTCTGATGATCACTAATGATTCATGTATAATGAGTAGCAGAGCAAAAACTAAAGATTGAGGATTTGTATTCATGGTGTAGTTATGGTTCTTGCAGGCATCTACTTTCAATTTTAGTCTAGTTGATACATTAATATGTATCTGATGAGGAAATATATATATTTATCATACCTTTAGAGTGGCTGAACTAACCATTTTACTCCTAATATTAACCACTGGTACTTTACCCTTTGCCTTAACCTACATTGGAATTTACCTTATCTGTGCCCAATGTTAATTACTGTCTGATCTGATGTTGCTACATCAGGTCTAATGTGGTGACGACCAATGAGAAATCTGTCAACTATTTGTTGAACAGTATATATTCTGGAAGTAACCTGCTGGTACTTAATTTACCAATGTAATTCTGATTCTTCACTGGCTTGTGGCCATGGTGGATCTCAGTCTCTACAAGAAGATGCTGAAAAATTTGGAATGATGACTTTCAAGCTACGAGAACAAGGTGGCTTTGACAGTTCTTGAGGGCAAATCCCTTCATCCATCCTTCTTGTTTCCTGACCTGAAATGTACATGTTGGTTCAGTTGCTATAAAGTCTGAGTTTGACTTGTAAACAAATGAGGACACTTGGTGCTACAAGTGGTACAGTCACTGCGTCTATGTGCATTTCAACAGTTGAAAACTGACATAATTTTTCCATGAAAATAGATGTCTGAAAGGCTGACAATTACTATTTGTTGTACATTGCTTGACAACTACCTATACATGATATAATCATCTGTTTAATCTGGTCTCTCTAGACTTAATACAATGATATACTGTTACGTTATATAATTCTTTTTAATCACCCATTGTCAATGTATTCTCAAAGTTATGAGAGTTTATCTGTACGCACTGCTGTGTGTAATATATGATGCAACATGGTTCTCAGTAATCACATATTATCAATGCTCCATTACTTTCAAAAGAAATGCACTTACTATAATTAATCTACAACTTACAGGCACAAAATTAGAGCTACTGATGTACTGACATATATTATATTATACTATGATGTGCTGCCACATGCAATCTAATTCCCTGTAATTATTCATTGTCCATAGGTTCTATCACCCTGCTAAAGACTGTTTATTTATACGTACTGCCACTTAAAAAAGAAAAATATATCTAAAAACAAAGAAGATGTGACTTACCAAACGAAAGCGCTGGCAGGTTGATAGACACACAAACAAACACAAACATACACACAAAATTCAACCTTTCAGAACCTACGGTTGCTTCATCAGGAAAGAGGGAAGGAGAGGGAAAGACGAAAGGATGTGGGTTTTAAGGGAGAGGGTAAGGAGTCATTCCAATCCCGGGAGTGGAAAGACTTACCTTAGGGGGAAAGGAGGACAGGTATGCACTTGCACACACACACACATATCCATCCGCACATACAGAACACAAGCAGACATTTGTAAAGAAAAAGAGTTTGGGCAGAGATGTCAGCCAAGGCAGAAGTACAAAGACAAAGATGTTGTTGAATGACAGGTGAGGTATGAGCGGCGGCAACTTGAAATTAGCGGAGGTTGAGGCCTGGCGGATATCGAGAAGAGAGGATATACTGAAGGGCGAGTTCCCATCTCCGGAGTTCGGATAGGTTGGTGTTGGTGGGAAGTATCCAGATAGCCCGGACGGTGTAACACTTTGCCAAGATGTGCTGGCCGTGCACCAAGGCATGTTTAGCCACAGGGTGATCCTCATTACCAACAAACACTGTCTGCCTGTGTCCATTCATGTGAATGGTCAGTTTGTTGCTGGTCATTCCCACATAGAAAGCTTCACAGTGTAGGCAGGTCAGTTAGTAAATCACGTGGGTGCTTTCACACGTGGCTCTGCCTTTGATCGTGTACATCTTCCGGGTTACAGGACTGCAGTAGGTAGTGGTGAGAGGGTGCATAGGACAGGTTTTACACTGGGGGAGGTTACAAGGGTAGGAGCCAGAGGGTTGGGGAGGTGGTTTGGGGATTTCATAGGGATGAACTAAGAGATTACGAAGGTTAGGTGGACGGCGGAAAGACACTTTTTGTGGAGTGGGGAGGATTTCATGAAGGATGGATCTCATTTCAATGAATGTCGTACATGCCGCAGTACATCTGGTGTAATGTTGCTGCAGGCTGCCACAATACGTTGTTTCATATCCTCTGGGGTTGAAGGCACATCACGGTACACATTCTCCTTTAACGTACCCCACAGAAAGAAGTCCAGAGGTGTATGATCAGGAGAATGGGCTGGCCAATTTATGCATCCGCCACATCATATGAAACGCCCGTCTAACACCCTATCAAGGGTCAGCCTAGTGTTAATTGTGGAATGTGCAGGTGCACCATCATGCTGATACCACATACGTCGACGCGTTTCCAGTGGGACATTTTCGAGCAACGTTGGCAGATCATTCTGTAGAAATGCGATGCATGTTGCAGCTGTTGGGCCTCTGCAATGAAGTGAGGACCAATGAGGTGGTCGCCGATGATTCCGCACCATACATTTACAGTCCACAGTCGCTGTCGCTCTACCTGTCTGAGCCAGCGAGGATTGTCCACAGACCAGTAATGCATGTTCCGTAGATTCACTGCCCCGTGGTTTGTGAAACCCGCTTCATCAGTAAACAGGTAGAACTGCAACACATTCTCTGTTAATGCCCATTGACAGAATTGACTCGATGATTAAAGTCATCACCATGTAATTGCTGATGTAGCTACACATGAAACGGGTGAAAGTGGTCACGATGCAGTATGCGCATGACTACTTTGACTCAGTCCACCGGCTCTCACAATGTCCCATGTACTCATGTGTGGGTTCATGGCAACAGCAGCTAACACACCAACTGCACCCACCTCTCCTGTGACAGGCCTGTTACGGACCCGTTTGCGTGCTATGACCATACCTATTGCATACAGTTGGCGGTAGATGCTTTGCAATGTGCGGCACGTTGGATGCTCTCTGTCTGGGTACCGTTCTGCATACACCCTGCAGGCTTCAGCTGCATTTCGTCGACCCTCGCCATAGATGAGTATCATCTCCACCTTTTCAGAGTTTGAATACACCATGGTCACAGTTCCTACAACACTACACTATCACAGACATCTGGTAACACAGTGTACTACAGTTGGTCTGCGTGCGGAGATGAATGCAGAATAACAATAGCAGCAAGCGTTACATGCGGGCACTGCGACAGCCAGACAAAACCACAACAGTGCACTACAGCCACACTCATAAACACGGTCGTCATCGTAAACATGTCCCAGCAGATACTGCTCGCCGACAGTGGCCCATGTTTGTTACAACACGCAACTGAACGTCGTAGGTTTAAAGCGTCAACTTTAGGTTACAATATCTCCGGATGTAATTAACATTTTACAATGCAACAAACAGCACTGATTACGTATTTGTTTATATGTTCAGATGTGCTAACAAAACTGACATGGTTCCATTAAAAAAAAACGTAGGTTTGTGTTAAAAAACATACTTCCATGTATGGTTTGTATTAAACAATTACACTAGCTCCTCTCCTCACGTTCGGTCTGTGGAATCGGTTCATCAGTATTTGATGTGGTTTACGAAATATATCCAGCGGTAACGTTAGGTGACTCACCCTGTATATAATGCTCAAACCAGCTTATAATGTATAAAACCTATTCATATAATTGTCATGATGTTTGTGTCACTAATGTACCAATTTACCAATGTATAATGCTCAACCATAATTCTTGTGATGTATCTATCACTTATGAACCAATTACCAATGCATAATGTTCAACCATATAATTGTCATAATGTACCAATTATTTATGATTCATTTATCATGTATTCACACATAAGTGGTGAACACTTACCAATGTATAATACCTAACCATGTTTTGTCATGATGTACCAATTATTTATGATTCATTTATAATGTATTCACACCTAAGTGGTGAACACTTACCAATGTATAATACCCAACCACGTTTTGTCATGATTTACCAATCATTTATGATTCATTTATTGTGTATTCTTGCCCAAGTGGTGAACATGTACCTGTATATAAGGCCCAACCACATAGTTGTTGGAGCTGTTTCAATTACTTATAAAACACAACCAATGTATTAGTCATTTATATTGTCACTCAGAGTTATATGTAACTGCACTCTTACATATCATTCTGTTAATTAATGATTGAATGATTGTAAAGGTGGAAAATGGCACTGGAAGTGTCTTGAAAAATGAAAAATGGAAAGATTGGACATTTGTCAGACATTTCATTCTATATATGTAGAGTGAATTATGTTAACTGCTGAGGAACTATACTCCAAGAATTTACTTGTACTATATTATAATAATATATTTGTTATTCAATACTATATGTAAATATCAATATAAATTGCAGGGAATAATGCCGTAGCACTTAAAATTTTTTTTTGTACTAGTATGATTTTAATGATATGTCATCAAAGAATAAGCTAAAATTACAATATGAGATTTGAGACAGGAAATGTTTAAGTATGAACTATTCTATTCAAAACAATCAATTACACAATATATATGATGGTCATAATAAGGAGTGGAGTATGAGCCACATTTCAGGTTTTTGCAACAAAGAACTTCCGACGAGCAGAGATCTACAGTGTAATTCAGTTCAGTGCTCTTCATTACACACAGAGGAGACTCAACACTTTGTTACATTATAGTCCAATACTATGTGTACTGGCTAAAGATAGGAGGTGGCTAAATACAAACTAATATGGATTTTAGGTATTGTAGTATCCGATACTACACTCATTCCACAATGCATCGCCAATATTGAGAAAGAGTTATACATACCAGTGTCTCCATTGAACTCAGGAGGACCTGGAGGATCTGACACACATAAATATATGACTTCACCTGAATGACTTGGGGAAAGAATATCTGATAAGCCTGATAACCAAGGTAATAAAAAAACCACCAAAATAAATTCAAAACCAAAACAATAATTGCATTCCCATCACCTGACTCCATAACGAAAACACTTCAAAAAAATTCATTAGAGACATCATCAGCACCAGCAAAACATGTAAAAAAAAGACGAAATTTTAACAGAAAGAACAGTGGACATCGATTTCAATGACAAAAGTACTGTTCCTCATCAGCCAAATAATATTTTAGACAAAAATAACAAAAACGAGAAGACTCCATGTTCACAAGGAAACACAGCAGTAGTGGCAGAACCAACATTTGAAGTGTCAGAAACAGCATCACCATCTACAACAACAAAGAAGAAAAAGAAGGGACAACAGTAGGTAGTGTCAGATGTCTCCTCTCTCCTGTCTCAAGACAGACTCCAATGGATTCTCAGTCAGGTAACAGCACTAATAGAATGAAAAAGCAAGAGGAAGGCATCTCTTCTTTCATCAAAATATAAGGGGCCTCTTAAACAAAACAGATCAACTCCTTATTAGCATTAGTGAAAAGGACAGTATAAATAATGCCCAGATTTTTTGCTTAACTGAGCACCATGTTACTGATAAATGTGCCTTACCATCTATAGTAAGTTATAGTTTAGTAACATACTACTGTAGGGAAAGTAAAGATAAAGGTGGAGTAGCAATTTATGTTAAGGACAGTGTAGCATACAAAGCTATAGATATTAAGGAATATTGTGTGGAACAACAATTTGAGGCATGTGCCACAGAAATAATAACTTAATTCTACCCAATAATAGTGTTGGCTGTCTACAGGGCTCCTTTAGGAGACATAAAAACTTTTCTGCATTCAATGGAACTCCTTCTGTCAGGGTTACTTTCAAAAGTGAAGGATATTGTAGTTTTAGGTGATTTCAATATAAACTTTATGACAGAAAATAAGAATAAAATAGACTTTGAGATTGTCATGACCTTACATAATCTGACATCAGTAATAAACTTCCCAACAAGAATTACATCCGAATGCCAAACTATAATAGACAAAATTTTTTTAGATGTAAATAGACATCAGAATTATATTGTCAGGCAGGTTATAAGTGGGCTTTCGAATCATTATGGACAAATTCTCACTATTTATGACATTAATCTGTTCAAAAAAGGATTTCCTCAATGGAAATTCATAAGAGTAATGAATGAAGAGGCAAAAGGAACTTTCAACCACAGGTTGCAGTAAATGGATTGGTCTTAGTATATAGCCATGATGATGTTGATACTAAATTTAACTGTTTTATAAATGAATTCTGTGCTCTTTTTGAAGAAATATTTCCCAAGAAATGGATCAGAAACAGTGCTTCCAATTCTGTAAGTAAGCCTTGGATTACAAAAGGTATAAAACAGTCATGTAAAACCAAAAGGGAAACTTATGCTGCAATGAGATTCTGTAAAGATGTATAAAAATGGGAACACTATAGAATAGACTGTAAAATTTTGAAGAAACTAATATGGAAATCAAAAGCCCTTTATTATGAGAAGAAAATTGATAATCCTAAAAATAAAATAAAAACAATTTGGAGCATTGTAAAAAAAGAAACAGGAAGAGATACAACAAGTAAAGAAGATGTAAATAATATCAGATATGAAGGTACCTTAGTAGATAACCCCAAAAAAGTGGCTGAGATTTTTAATAAACACTTCCTATCAGTAAATCAACAAATTGGTTGCAAGCCCACTTTTGATGAAGCTGTAATTCTTTGTCAAGCAGTATATTCAAACACAATTTCAGAAATGTACCTTAATCCTGTCACTGTAGAAGAAATTCAAAAAATCATCATGTCTCTAAAAAGTACAAACTCTGCAGGGATTGATAATATATCTAGTAATTTATTGAAATATTCTTGTGTGTGAGTAAGGGACATTCTCTGTCATATTTTCAATGCTTCCCTTCAGAAAGGTGTTGTTCCCAGTAGACTGAAGTATGCCATTGTGAAGCCCCTGTACAAAAAGGGCGATAAAGCTGAACAAACTAACTATCAACCTATCTCTTTGCTGACAGCTTTCTCCAAAATTCTAGAAAAGCTAATACATGTAAGAATTACTGATCATCTCATGAAGATTGGAGGTCTCAGCAAGAGCCAATTTGGCTTTCAAAAGGGCCGTTCAACATAAGACACAGTATACGCACTTGCAAATGAAGTCGTAGAAACACTTAATGAAAAAATGCTAGCACTTGGTGTCGTCTGTGATTCATCCAAAGCGTTTGACTGTGTTCATCACCAGAGTCTCTTGCAAAAAGCAAAATTAGTAGGAATAAGTGGTGTTGCAGGCAATTGGCTACAGTCGTACCTCCAAGACAGAAAACAAAAAGTTGTCTTGAATAGCTCGGGTGGAGTATGTGACACTTCCTCAGATTTTGAATGGAGTTCCATTACATGTGGAGTGCCTCAGGGCTCAATTCTTGGGCCACTATTATTTCAGATTTTTATAAATGATCTACCATCATGTAAAAGCCTGCCGTGTAAATTTACATTATTTGCTGATGATACCACAATTTTTATGAGCAGTAGAACAGACAACAATCTTCAGGAGCTCATTAATCACATACTCTCAGATGTGGTTAATTGGTTCAAGGTGAATGGTCTCTCATTAAATTCCAGTAAGATCAGCTTTATTCAATTCTGTACAAAAACAGAAAAAGAGAGAGAGAGATAAGTGTGACATGTGGTAATCAACCAATAGTTAGAATGGAAACAACAAAATTTCTTGGAATGCACATTGACAAGGAAATGAACTGGTCTTCACATATTATTGATCTCTGTAAGAGGCTTAGCTCTGCTCCCTATGCATTATCGGTTGTCACTACATGTGTTGAACCTAAAACTGCAAAAGTGGTATACTATGGCTAGTTTCATTCTCTCATTGAGTACGGAATTATTTTTTGGGGCAACCAGCCATTAGCAAGGAAACTATTCATTGCACAGAAGCGAGCTTTAAGAATTATATGCGGATTGCGCCCAAGAGACTCGTGTAGAAATAGTTTTTGGAAACTTAAAATATACACAACTACATGCCAATATATTTTTTCTCTCATGTGTTTTGTTTGTAGAAATATAGAGATATTTCAACCATACAGTAATTATCATGAGCATAAGACACAGAGGAAGAATGACACACACAGTGAACTCAGAAATTTGAGCTTGGCACAAAAGGGTGTCCACTACACTGGAGCAAAACTCTTCAATGGTCTTCCTCTCGAAATAAAGACAGAGATTCATAACAAGAGTAAGTTTAAGAAAGCACTAAAAATATTTCTGCTAGAAAAAGCTTTTTACAGTTTTTTTTTAAACTAAATAAATTGTAATATTTTTATATTATATAATACAAGTTGACATAATGCCACTAAGAATGTTATTTAACCTGAGTTCTGTACCTGTGTGTGCTCTGTATCCGTCTTCTGTAGTGTTTTAATGATTCTAAGAAAATATGTGTTTTCTTTTTCTGTATTGCTGCCCAAAGAATTTACTGTATAAATTTTTATATAATTAAAAACAAAGATTCCAAGACTTACCAAGAGGGAAAACGCCGGCAGACAGGCACAAGAACAAAACACACAAACACACACACAGAATTACTAGCTTTCGCAACCGATGGTTGCTTCTTCAGGAAGGAGAGGGAAAGACGAAAGGATGTGGGTTTTAAGGGAGAGGGTAAGAAGTCATTCCAATCCTGGGAGCGGAAAGACTTCCCTTAGGGGGAAAAAAGGGACAGGTGTACACTCGCGCACACACACACACACACACACACACACACACACACACACACACACACACACACACACACACACACACACACATATATCCATCCGCACATACACAGACACAAGCAGACATATTTAGGCAAAGAGTAAGGGCGGAAGTACAGAGGCAAAGAAGTTGTTGAAAGACAGGTGAGGTATGAGCGGCGGCAACTTGAAATTAGCGGAGGTTGAGGCCTGGCGGATATCGAGAAGAGAGGATATACTGAAGGGCGAGTTCCCATCTCCGGAGTTCGGATAGGTTGGTGTTGGTGGGAAGTATCCAGATAACCCGGACGGTGTAACACTGTGCCAAGATGTGCTGGCCGTGCATCAAGGCATGTTTAGCCACAGGGTGATCCTCATTACCAACAAACGCTGTCTGCCTCTGTCCATTCATGCGAATGGACAGTTTGTTGCTGGTCATTCCCACATAGAAAGCGTCACAGTGCAGGCAGGTCAGTTGGTAAATCACGTGGGTGCTTTCACACGTGTTTCTCCCTTTGATCGTGTACACCTTCCGGGTTACAGGACTGGAGTAGGTGTTGGTGGGAGGGTGCATAGGACAGGTTTTACACTGGGGGAGGTTACAAGGGTAGGAGCCAGAGGGTAGGGAAGGTGGTTTGGGGATTTCATAGGGATGAACCAAGAGGTTACGAAGGTTAGGTGGGCGGCGGAAAGACACTCTTGGTGGAGTGGGGAGGATTTCATGAAGGATGGATCTCATTTCGGGGCAGGATTTTAGGAAGTCGTATCCCTGCTGGAGAGCCACATTCAAGGTCTGATCCAGTCCCGGGAAGTATTCTGTCACAAGTGGGGCACTTTTGGAGTTCTTCTGTGGGAGGTTCTGGGTTTGAGGGGATGAGGAAGTGGCTCTGGTTATCTGCTTCTGTACCAGGTTGGGAGGGTAGTTGCAGGATGCGAAAGCTGTTTTCAGGTTGTTGGTGTAATGGTCGAGGGATTCAGGACTGGAGCAGATTCGTTTGCCACGAAGGCCTAGGCTGTAGGGAAGGGACCGTTTGATATGGAATGGGTGGCAGCTGTCATAATGGAGGTACTGTTGCTTGTTGGTGGGTTTGATGTGGACGGATGTGTGAAGCTGGCCATTGGACAGATGGAGGTCAACGTCTAGGAAAGTGGCATGGGATTTGGAGTAGGACCAGGTGAATCTGATGGAACCAAAGGAGTTGAGGTTGGAGAGGAAATTCTGGAGTTGTTCTTCACTGTGAGTCCAGATCATGAAGATGTCATCAATAAATCTGTACCAAACTTTGGGTTGGCAGGCTTGGGTAACCAAGAAGGCTTCCTCTAAGCGACCCATAAATAGGTTGGCATACGAGGGGGCCATCCTGGTACCCATGGCTGTTCCCTTTAATTGTTGGTATGTCTGGCCTTCAATTTTATTTTAATATAATTATGTACTCAAATTTCTGTATATGCTATAAGATTATGAGATTGTATTTGTAAAAAGCTGACTCATTCCACGTCCTTGTGTATCCAACACAGTTGGACCTATGGAACATGAAATAAATCAAATCATATACAAAAACAGACAAATTCAGCTAACTTCCAATTGATAATTTTCTGATTGAAATAGATTTACCTCATATTCATGTTGTAATACATGCTGCAGACAAATCCTGTGCATTAACTTGTTCTTTCTTTGTGCTATTAATTAATATTTTGTTTAATCTAGTTGAATCTGATACAAGATATTTATGATAATTTACATATTTGGTTTGTTTGTTCATCCAATCGATTGTAAAATGAGGACTGTTGCGTAATCTGTCAAAGGTTTTGTTCAACTTTCAGTTGCACAAATCCTTCTGGGGGTTGTTGAAATTTAACATTCTAATAAGAACCTATAAAAATAAATAAATTTTATGCAAAAACAGTAATTTCTGACATAGAGGTGTATGGAAATGTGTACTTGTGAAAAAGTTACGAAGAAAATAATTATGGAATCTTAATTACACAAATGTGTAGAAGCTCCGTAAATGAAGGACACATTTTCCATGGAAGGAGTCTCTAGGAATTAATAAAAAATGTAAATGTATTATTGTAATTTCTTATTTCAGAATTTATTCTCGAATAAAATAATAGACATGTACTAATATCATAGTGTGCTAGCTGTTCTGGAGGAAATATACAATCAGATATGTATTTTCATTTTCTGTATAACAGTATTAATTGTTAATTAATCAAATATTAATTTCAAACAATGCCGAAGATTCTTCAGGATTCTTAAGAGAGTATAAATAGTTACAGCCATGTTAACAGTGGAGGTCAGTACTTTGTGTGATTTTGGACAGAAAGTATGTAGTTTGTTGTGCATAATTTATTTCATTATTGTAAGTATCTTACAACTTATTTCAGATTTGTCAAGTTGCCTTTATTTTGAAACTGTAATAAATATAAAATGAAACACCATACTTGATTAAATATTGTTTTTACTTTATAGTAAAAACTTACAGTTACTGTTCCAGGACTTCTGCTGCAACAGATTGCCAGCTACGATGAGTAAAACTAATGTATAAGAATCTTATAGTCTTGTGCACAGTTTCCCGTATCCTACCATTTCTGTGAGTGTCTTCTACAAGAGAGTTCTGGAAGCATCACAGAAATTTGTCAGTCTTTACCAACATTTCCTAGAGTTTTTGCACCACTTCATCAGTCAAAATGGGAGGTTCTCCACTCCTTTCTTCATCATGAACTTTTGTTCTGCCTCTGCTGAACTCTACACAACTTAAATGCACTCGTTCTGTTCATAACACTGTCACCATACTCCATTCACCTTTATTACCTTTATTACCAATTCAATGTCATTCACCAGCCACAACTGGTCAACATTATCAAAATACACGAATACGACTCTACTATGATAGTAATTTAATACTGCAAGACATATTTAAGTTATAAATTAGATTACAATAATATCACAACTATAAAATAGATACAAGTATATAATGAAATTAAATATAGCGGTTGCTGTTGGAGTCATGGAACTGAGCTGCAGCTCAAGTAAACACTATGCTATTACTAGAGAAGAATTCTTCAATATTGTAGAAGGGTTGCTCTTTTAGCTTACACAATATAGTGACTTTAAACTGCTCCCATGGTAAAGACTGAATGTGATCAGCTAGAGCATCAATTTTAGGGCCATCATTGGGAAGCTGTCTTGCGTCTTTGCTAATGGACACCTTGGCATGTCGATCTGTCTTTGTTGCGAGTGCTGTATTTGTGAACTTCATTTCTCTTTCTGTAGATATCATGGTTTCTCTTTATGTGCAAGAGGCAGTTCAATATAATGGCTGTAAACAGTCCGAACTCCTAACCAGGTGAAAATTGGTTTACAGTGGTCTGTGTTTTTGCTTGAAGTAATGATCCTCATTGCTTTCTTTTGCAGTAAAAGCACATTCTTGCATCCTGGAGAATGGCCCACAACAACAGCCCATAACTGATGTGGCTGTGCTACATTGCATAGTACACAATTAGAAGGTACTGTTCTGGTCCTATACTTTTCAGTTTCCTCAAGAGGTAAAGGATTTTTTTTTTTTTTTTTTTTTTTGATTGTTTTAGGGGAAGAGGCCAAACTGCGAGGTCATCAGTCTCATCGGTTTCAGGGAAGGAAGTCGGCCATGCCCTTTCAAAGGAACCATCCCGGCATTTGCCTGGAGTGATTTAGGGAAAACATGGAAAACCTAAATCAGGATGGCCAGACACGGGATTGAACCGTCGTCTTCCCGAATGCTAGTCCAGTGTGCTAACAAGAGGTACAGGATCCATGAAAGTTTGGAACGTACATGTTTGGTGTGCTGTTGCTAGCTTAATTTGGTATCAATGAGAGAGCACAGAAGTTTAACATCTGCTGTGTTACCAAGTGCTCCAGTATTGCTGAGGCTGCATACCATCTTCTGAGTTTTTTCTTCATTAATTTTCATTTTGTTCATAATAAACCAGCCCTTAGCTCCATTGAACAAGACTTCTGCTTGTTGGACTGCCTGTTAAACATTCTCTCCTTTTGAGAACAAGTTTGTATCAACTGCAAACTGCAAGGTGTGCCCATTGGAGCCTATGTCATTTACGAAGATAAGGAACAGCAGGGGCCCTATTACCGACCCCTGTGGCACACCATGCTGTAGCCTCTTCTCACGCGAATCAGCTCCTTGCACGGAGACAATCTGTCATCTGTTTCTCAGGTAGGATTCAAGAGTTTGTAGGACAGATCCCCCTATATCGTATGTGTTTAGCTTTCTGAGCAGGGCCTCATGTGGGATGCAGTCAAATGCCTTACTAATGTCACAGAGTACTACTTCTGTAGACTCTTCATCTTCAAAACCCTGACTTATGTTTGTAACTAAGTACAGCTGTTGTTGTTGACCTGCCCTTCCAAAAGCCATATTGAGCATCATAAAAGAGACTATTTCCTTCAAAGTAACTTAATAGTTGTTCTTTCATTATCGATTCCATCACCTTCGCTTGTGCTGGCATTATAGATATGGGCCTGTAGCTTGACAGTTCATGTGGACTGCCTTTTTTGTAAACAGGCACATTGCATACTACTTTCAGGATGTCTGGAAATTCCCCTGCATGGAGGATTTTATTAATTACTAATGCTAATGGCTGAGCAATTTCCCTGTTTATAGTTTTCGACATAGTACAGGACTTGCCAAAAATATCAGGCTCCCTGAAGATTTGTAGCTTTATACAATTTTTATTATTTTTTTTTTTTTGGATACACTAACTTCCACATTACCATGCTGCATTTGTTCTCAAATTTCACAAGCAGCTGAAGGATATATTCCAAAGTCAGGAATTTCATCTCCTGTGTTTTCCACTATTTTTATAAAATAGTCATAAAACTTATCTAGACTGCAAGAATTACAGCAAGAGGTGTGCTTTTTCCTGTGCTCATTAACCAGGTCCCATGCTGCTTTACAAGGATTGTGAGCTTCTTCAATAAATCTGGCATTGCTTTCCTTCTTTCCTTATTCTACTTCCTTTCTGTAGATCCTTTTGGTCTGTAAATATATCTGTATCTATATCTATATCTATATCTATATCTATATCTATATCTATATCTATATCAAAAATATCTATATCTATATCTATATCTATATCTATATCTATATCTATATCTATATCTATATCGATAGACATACAAACAAACACAAACATACACACAAAATTCTAGCTTTCGCAACCAACGGTTGCTTCTTCAGGAAAGAGGGAAGGAGAGGGAAAGACGAAGGATGTGGGTTTTAAGGGAGAGAGTAAGGAGTCATTCCAATCCCGGGAGTGGAAAGACTTACCTTAGGGGGAAAAAAGGACAGGTATACACATGTACACACACACATATCCATCCACACATATACAGACACAAGCAGACATATGTCAAGGCAAAGAGTTTGGGCAGAGATGTCAGTCGAGGAGGAAGTACAGAGGCAAAGATGTTCTTGAATGACAGGTGAGGTATGAGTAACAGCAACTTGAAATTAGTGTATACCTGTATATTTTCCTACCCTAAGGTAAGCGTTTACGCACCTGGGATTGCAATGACCCTCTTAAAACCCACATTATTTCATCTTTCCCTCTCCTTCCCTCTTTGCTGATGAAGCAATCGTGGGTTGCGAAAGCTTGAATTTTGTGTGTGTTTTTGTGTTTATTTGTGTGTCTATCAACATACCAACCCTTTCATTTGGTAAGTTACATAATCTAAATCTATATCTTTAGCAGCTTTGACCTTGTCATTTGATGTTTGGACAATATATTTTATTTTGGCTAGTCTAGGAGTATACCGCATCTTTACTTTGTTAGTTTTTTGTCTACATTTTGGTTTAGCATTTGAATATCTCTTGGATTTTAATGGGAAATGTTCATCAAATTTACTTTAAGTGTCTGGAACATGTGATTGAATGCAGAATTTGGTGGCAATTCATCAATGATTTGGTGCCAATCTATAGAAGACACTGTAGTTTTGAAATCATCTAAGCCTTTCTTTCTAATAACTCTATTTCTAAATGTATATAATTTGAATGCCAGCTGGGAATATGTTGTGTACTTACTGAGTTTGTCCATAACTTCATGATTACTGCATGGTGATCTGCTAGTGTAGGGTCCACCATACTTACTTTGTAGTCCCAACTATATAGGTTTGTTACAATTGTGTCAAGACAAATAGCTCCTCTTGTTGGTAGAGAGTTTTCTACAGATAGCCCATAGCTGGTTACTAAGTCCATGAAAGCTCTTTCTTTATCATTACCTTCTCTAATATGAATGTTGAAGTCTCCACATAAAGCAATTTTTGTCCCTCAGTGCACTAGGTAACACAGATAGCTTTCCAACTGGTTGAAGAAATTTTCAAAATTTCCATCTGGGGAACAGTAGGCAAAAACAACAATTAAGTTGGCATCTGACAGTCCCAAAGCAGCTAGGTCTAGATCCGCACAAAGTTTACTTACATCAATTATATTGACACTGAGTTTACTATTTACATACACAGCCACACCATGCATTCACTATTTCTAAATATTCAATGTTTCTGTAGTATTCTGTTTGTGGTTGGGCTAGCCAGTGTTCACATATACATAATACAGCAGGTCTCATTTCATCAACAAACAGTGATAATGTATCAAGTTTTGTTCTGTGGCACTGCACATTTACACTTGCTATAACTAAGACAGCATTTTCTTCAATGACATCATTTCCTTTTTCACTGGAATGTTCTTGGCTTCGGGAGTTTATTGCACTGGTACACTGGGCATCCTCTGGAATTAAAACGTTTTATCACAATGTTCTCCAGACATTTACTGTTGACCATTATTTTATCTTTTAGGTCAAAATAAACACCAATTTTGAAGCTATTATTTATTCCCTTGGTTTCCAGTTTTTCAACTGTAAAATTGTAGTGATTTGGGAAAGTGTTCTGTAAGAAGTTAGTTACAGTTTCAATTGTGGAGCCACCTCTTAGCTTGATTAGGTGGAACCAGGCTTTTTGTCACCATACAGCATTCCTTTTTCATTGCCAATACCTATTATGGCTTTATTTCAGTTTTTAGTACTGGCATTAACAAACGTTTGTATAGTAGGCCTCAAAAATTGTTCACCAGATTTTCCATTTTGTAGCACAGTCTTGTAAGATGTTTTGTTTTCTTTTCCTTTGTCTTCAGTGGTTTTGGCCAGTTCATTTTCTTGTTTTGCATCAGTCAAAGTTCTTCTGCCTGCTTGCTTGTTTTTTACTTCTTGCCAGTTTGTATTGATACCTTCTGAAGAGTTTTCATCCATCAGATTGTTTGCATCTGTATTTGGTTTGTTTTTGATGTGGGGTTGAGTGTCACTGACACACTCATTGTTTATATTTGTACTAGATGCCACTCTAGCAATGTTTGGATCTTCAATGTTATTTCTCATTGTAAAATTGCCACATGATGAACTTGCAGGCTTTTTGCTGCTGTTGTGATTGGTAATGGTGGTAGGTGGTTCTTCTCTGACACATTCCACACCAGTATTTGAAATTTACCTCAGATTAGCGATGTTTACCTTGTTATTTCTGGCTATAATACATGACATGTTGTTTTCTACATCCTCTGCACACAGTCGTGATGTGTTTCTTGATGACTGAGATGCTTCTTCACTTTGTGATACCAATATTTCTAACTTATAGTTTGTGGCAATCACAGTGTCTAGTTTTTCTTTTATTTGTTTGTTGTCACTGATAAGTTTATTCACAATTTGCATATGATTATTCACTGATGCAACTAGATCAACACTGCATTGCTGCTTAGAGTACAAGATTTGTTCATGTTTCACTGTATTAATGTCTTCTGAGATTTCGTCAGCTAACCTCACTTCACAGTTGTCACAAATGTTTTAAGCGACCTTTTGAGCACTTTAGAATGCGAATTTCACTGTTTGTGAGCCCCACATCATCCATGTGGAACGATTTTTCCACGCCAAAGTCCACACAAAACACTGAATTCCTAATTTTTAAAGTTTTTCTCACACTTATCACAAAGGATGCTTTCACTGGACGCCATCTTACCAAGGTTGAAAAATTTCGTTACGTGTTATTCCTTCTGTGAGTAGGAAGCAGATAACAGCAAGTGCCTCACTCCTAGCAGGATTTGTTACTGACATCTTTCATGCAACTGGACTCAACAACATGAGTTTACCTACAACCATGTTCCTGCGATGCACATTCAGATCGGGGGACCCGTCTGACACTCAGTGTTGCCACAAAAAAAAAAAAAAAAAAAGAAAAAAAAAAGAAAAAAACACACAGCCTGTTAGGGTCATGTGCACTTACTTTCTGAACATGCCTTGTCATGGGACACACAGGCCCAGGTGCATTAATGCCCCCAGCTACATTAACATCAATCAAGATTTTGTGTTGGTGATGTTGATGAACATTAGAAAGCCAAGGACTAGTTCAAAGCTAATGGTTTAAGTATTAGCTTCACAATGAGTCATACTAAATAATTAAAACAAACTACAATGATGTGCTAGCATTGTATGTAGTCATACATCAAATGAAACACAGTGTACAAAATTCCTTGGGGTCCAGCTGGATGTATGGTTGATTTGAGCTCAGCACAGTGGACTCTCATTCAGGAGAACAACAGTTCAAACCCACATCTGGCCATCCAGATTTATGTTTTCCATTATTTCACTAAAGGAAAATACCAGGATGGTCCCTTTGAGGGGAAACAGCTGATTTCGTTCCCCATCCTTGACACAATCCAAGCTTGTGCTCCATCTCTAATGACCTTAATCTCAATAGCACATTAATCTCCATCTTCGTTCCTTCCTTCCTTGATTTGTGGGTGGAGAGGGGGGGGGGGCATGGACCAAACAGTGAGGTCATCAGTTCCACAATCTAAGTAGACAAACTAACAGAGAAACAACACAAATTGCACACTCCCATTGATGGGAAAGAAAAATGGGAAACAAAGAGGGAAAAGGAACATCAGGTTGGCCAGAAGAGTAAGGAAAAAGAAGGGGGGGGGGGGGAGGCAGAGGAGGAGAAGGCTGACACAACAGGGGCACCCCAAATGCTCTACATGCATCAGGGCACCAACACTGTCGTTAACCCATCCCAATCCACACACCATACCATGAAAGTGACACTATGAGAACAACGCTTGAAGAAAACGACAAGAGAAGGGGAAACAAAATGGCACCAGAAAACAGACAAAATGTAAGGAAAAGTGGAGGAAAATCTGTCTCACATGAAGGCATGGCTGAAGACATCCAAAACCAATGTCAATGCTAACCGAGGGACTTCAGTTCTGAAAGGAAATTCAGGTACTTAAATCTGCAAGGGAAAACCACTTTCATGAAAAATACCCACACAAATAAGAAAGGGGGGAGGGCATATTTAGTACAAAAGGCATAAAGGCGAAGGCAGTCCAGGAAAATGTGGATCACCATATGGGGCTCCTGCAATTACAAAGAAGGGGCACCTCATTACAGAGTAAAAATCATGGGTCAACCTGCTACGGCCAATATGAAGACAGCAGAGGATGTCAGATTCCCGCCAGGAGAGGTGGAGAGGAGGATCCCACGTGGTGGGAGTTCCCTTGATTGTTTGGAATTTATTAGACAGGAGAGTGGCCCCCAAAAGCCAGCCCATGGCAGAACAAAATGGACTTTGATGTGAAGCTGCAAATCTGCCTCCAGAGAGGTCATGGAGAATGACAGGTAGATGGCTGCTGGCCCAGTCACATGGTCAGCAAACTCATTGCTCGGGATACACATTTGGCTGGAACCCTAAGGAAATCAACCAAACTTGCAGCACTGTCTAGATTGTCGAGAAGGTCAAAGATGGCTGAGACCAACGGGTGGCAGGAAAAACAGCAGGTGATAACCTGAAGGCCACTCATTGAGTCCATACATAATAAGACTTGAGTGATGGAGGACACTTTAATAAAGCAAGCTACAGCTCCAAGAGGTTCCTCTCCACTCAACTGTGACAGTTGGTCAAATCTATTGCATATACACAAAGTATAACTGTCTGAATGCCTCCTCCTCCTAGCTGCCTTCATGCCAACTGCCAGTTCCCATTCCCCATCACCCTTCACCCTCCTCAACCTATTGAGTTCCTCCTTTGCACATTGTAACTGCACCTGAAGTGCACAGATCTTACACTCCTGCTCCTCTGTCAACCCATCCCAATCCACACACCATACCATGATAGTGACACTATGAGAACAACACTTGAGGAAAAAGACGGGGAAACAAAATGGCACCAGAAAACAGACAAAATGTAAGGAAAAGTGGAGGAAAATCTGGCTCACATGGAGGTATGGCTGAAGACGTCCAAAACCAATGTCAATGCTAACCGAGGGACTTCAGTTCTGAAAGGAAATTCATCTACTTAAATCTGCAAGGGCAAACCACTTACATGAAAAAAAAAAAAAAAACCCACACAAATAAGAAAGGGGGGAGGGCATATTTAGTACAAAGGGCATAAAGGCAAAAGTAGTCCAGCAAAATGTGGATCACTATATGGGGCCCCAGTAATCACAAATAAAGGGCACCTCATTACAGAGTAAAAATCATGGGTCAACCTGGTATGGCCAATATGAAGACAGCAGAGGATGTCAGATTCCCGCCAGGAGAGGTGGATGGGAGGATCCCACATGGTGGGAGATCCTTTGATTGTTCCCAAAAGTCAGCCCATGACAGAACAAAATGGAGTTTGATGTGAAGCTGCAAATCTTCCCCCAGAGAGGTCACGGAGAATTAGGGGTAGATGACTGCTGGCCCAGTCACATGATCAGCAAGCTCGTTGCCCAGGATACACATTTGACTGGAACCCTAAGGAAATCAACCAAACAACTAGCACAGTCTAGATTGTCAAGGAGGTCAAAGATGGCAAAGACCAACGGGTGGCAGGAAAAACAACAGGTGTTAACCTGAAGGCTGCTCATTGAGTCCATACATAATAAGACTTGGGTGAGGGAGGACAATTTAATAAAGCAGAGGTCCTGATAGATTTCCATCAGTTCTGTGGTAAATACCCCACAGGTAGAAGTTGAGCAATGGTGTTCTGTGCAACAGAAGATGTGAAGACATATCCCACATAAGTCAATTTAGAGCCATAGGTATAAAAAACAATAGCATCCAAAACTCCTATAAGATCGGGCAGAACAAAGAATGGAACATCACCAGAGCAGTGGAGACTTTCTGACCCCAGAAGAGATCCATATGAATCTGGGTTGAGGAACTAACTAAGAGAGGGTGTTTGGCAGAGAACGTGTGGAACAGGGCAAGGAGGGAAGATAAAAATTATGGCAGGGAGATGTAGATGGAAAGCCCAGCAGGGTAACCTGGCCATCAGAATGTGGGAAGGGAATGAGAAAATCAACAGGAAATGGTCGTTATTGCAGAGATCATCATGTGCTGACCACTGTAATGAAGGGAGAAGGGGTGGGAAATGGGTGGAAGATCTATGGCAGTGAAAGTGTCATAACTGGTACTGAAATTCGTAGGGGAATCATAATTAAGAAGGCATAGGTCAGGGCCTGCAAGAAACTGGCGTATGAGGAGCACTGCCCCACAAAGGATGACAAACATTAAAATCCCCAAGGAGAGAAAGGAAGGGGGTAGTTGCTGAAGGAACTAAGTTAACAGCAGTGGGTGTAGGTGACCTGTCAGGAGGAAGAAAGAAACTGAGATCGCAGAGTCCAAGTGGACCTGTATGGCAACTGCTTTGAATTTGATACAAAGAGGGGGCCACATACTAGCAGTTTCCACATGGACCAACATGCAGATACCACCACAAGCCCTCAAAGGGCCAATTTGGTTCTGATGGAAGGCACAGAATACATAAAGGGTTGGTGAGTAAGCATCAGTAAAATTAAATTCCTGGAGAATGACACAAGCTATGGAGTAAATGAAATAATGAATTGTAACTCTGAAAGCCTCCCCCCATGAACTATGGACCTTGCCATTGGTGGGGAGGCTTGCGTGCCTCAGTGATACAGATAGCCGTACCGTACGTGCAACCAAAACGGAGGGGTATTTGTTGGGAGGCCAGACAAACGTGTGGTTCCTGAAGAGGGGCAGCAGCCTTTTCAGTAGTTGCAGGGGCAACAGTCTGGTTAATTTACTGATCTGGCCTTGTAACATTAACCAAAATGGCCTTGCTGTGATGGTACTGCGAACGGCTGAAAGCAAGGGGAAACTATGGCCGTAATTTTTCCCGAGGGCATGCAGCTTTACTGTATGATAAAATGATGATGGCATCCTCTTGGGTAAAATATTCCGGAGGTAAAATAGTCCCCCATTCGGATCTCTGGGTGGGGACTACTCAAGAGGATGTCGTTATCAGGAGAAAGAAAACTGGTGTTCTACGGATCGGAGTGTGGAATGTCAGATCACTCAGGTAGGTTAGAAAATTTAAAAAGGGAAATGGATAGGTTAAAGTTAGATATAGTGGGAATTAGTGAAGTTCGGTGGAAGGAGGAACAAGACTTCTGGTCAGGTGACTACAGGGTTATAAACACAAAATCAAATAGGGGTAGTGCAGGAATAGGTTTAATAATGAATAGGGAAATAGGAATGCGGGTAAGCTGCTACAAACAGCATAGTGAATGCATTATTGTGGCCAAGATAGATACGAAGCCCACACCTACTACAATAGTACAAGTTTATATGCCAACTAGCTCTGCAGATGATGAAGAAATTGAAGAAATGTATGATGAAATAAAAGAAATTATTCAGATAGTGATGGGTGACGAAAATTTAATTGTCTTGGGTGACTGAAATTTGGTTGTAGGAAAAGTGAGAGAAGGAAACGTAGTAGGTGAATATGGATTGGGGGGAAGAAATGAAAGAGGAAGCCGCCTGTTAGAATTTTGCATAGAGCACAACTTAATCATAGCTAACACTTGGTTTAAGAATCATAAAAGAAGGTTGTATACATGGAAGAACCCTGGAGATACTAAAAGGTATCAGATAGATTATATAATGGTGAGACAGATATTTAGGAACAAAGTTTTAAATTGTAAGACATTTACAGGGGCAGATGTGGGCTCTGACCACAATCTATTGGTTATGACCTGTAGATTAAAACTGAAGAAACTGCAAAAAGGTGGGAATTTAAGGAGATGGGACCTGGATAAACTGAAAGAACAAGAGGTTGTACAGAGTTTCAGGGTAAGCATAAAGGAACAATTGACAGTAATGGGGGAAAGAAATCAATAGAAGAAGAATGGGTAGCTTTGAGGGATGAAGTAGTGAAGGCAACAGAGGATCAAGTAGGTAAAAAGACGAGGGCTAGTAGAAATCTTTGGGTAACAGAAGAAATATTAAATTTAATTGATGAAAGGAGAAAATATAAAAATGCAGTAAATGAAGCAGATGTAGAGGCTTATCTCACTAGGGGTAAGATAGATACTGCCTACGGGAAAATTAAAAAGACCTTTGGAGACAAGAGAACCACTTGCATGAACATCAAGAGCTCAGATGGAAACCCTTCTAAGCAAAGAAGGGAAAGCAGATAGGTGGAAGAAGTATATAGAGGGTGTATACAAGGGCAATGTACTTGAGGACAATATTATGGAAATGGAGGAGGATGTGGACGAGGATGAGATGAAAGACGCGATACTGCGTGAAGAGTTTGACAGAGCATTGAAAGACCTGAGTTGAAAAAAGGCACCCGGAGTAGACAACATTCCATTGGAACTACTGATGGCCTTGGGAGAGCCAGTTCTGACAAAACTCTACCATCTGGTGAGCAAGGTGTATGAAACAGGCGAAATACTCTCAGACTTCAAGAAGAACATAATAATTACAATCCCAAAGAAAGCAGGTGTTGACAGATGTGAAAATTACTGCACAATCAGTCTAATAAGCCACAGAACAACAAGAATTCTTTACAGGCTAATGGAAAAACTAGTAGAAGCCGACCTCGGGGAAGATCTGTTTGGATTCTATAGAAATACTGGAACACGTGAGGTAATACTGACCTTACGACTTATCTTAGAAGAAAGATTAATGAAAGGCAAACCTACATTTTTAGCATTTGTAGACTTAGAGAAAGCTTTTGACAATGTTGACTGGAGTACTCTCTTTCAAATTCTAAAGGTGGCATGAGTAAAATACAGGGAGCGAAAGGCTATTTACAATTTGTACAGAAACCAGATGGCAGTTATAAGAGTCGAGGGACATGAAAGGGAAGCAGTTGTTGGGAAAGGAGTGAGACAGTGTTGTAGCCTCTCCCTGATGTTATTCAATCTGTATATTGAGCAAGCAGTAAAGGAAACAAAAGAAAAATTCGGAGTAGGTATTAAAATCCAGGGAGAAGAAATAAAAACTTTGAGGTTCGCCGATGACATTGTAATTCTGTTAAAGACAGCAAAGGACTTGGAAGAGCAGTTGAACGGAATGGACAGTGTCTTGAAAGGAGGGTATAAGATGAACATCAACAAAAGCAAAATGAGGATAATGGAAAGTAGTCAAATTAAGTCGGGTGATGCTGAGGGAATTAGATTAGGAAATGAGACACTTAAAGTAGTAAAGGAGTTTTGTTATTTGGGGAGCAAAATAACTGATGATGGTCGAAGTAGAGAGGATATAAAATGTAGACCGGCAATGGCAAGGAAAGCATTTCTGAAGAAGAGAAATTTGTTAACATCAAGTATAGATTTAAATGTCAGGAAGTCATTTCTGAAAGTATTTGTATGGAGTGTAGCCATGTATGGAAGTGAAACATGGACAATAAATAGTTTGGACAAGAAGAGAATAGAAGCTTTTGAAATGTGGTGCTACAGAAGAATGCTGAAGATTAGATAGGTAGATCACATAACTAATGAAGAGGTACTGAATAGGATTGGGGAGAAGAGAAGTTTGTGGCACAACTTGACGAGAAGAAGGGATCGGTTGGTAGGACATGTTCCGAGGAATCAAGGGTTCACCAATTTAGTATTGGATGGACTGCTGTTGAAATTGCTCTTCAATATTTCATAAAGTTTTAGTCTTCAGTTGCTTATTTTAAAGTTTATTTGTGTTAATACTTGCTGTAAAAGTAACTAATTAGTGGATTTTCATTCATCTCAGTCTTTCTTTCTGTGTTATTGACTCTGGTTGTCTGTTATTTGTAAATGTGCTTACATTGTTCGTCCAAGCCTGATGCCTCAGTAGTGTGTTTACATTTTGTGGCGTGCAGTTGCAGCTGTGTTGGTTATAAAGTTAAGTACTGACAAAGTGATTGATGCACTGTTATACAGTTATTAAATTTAATTGTTTTCAGTGGTGTTTCATGCTGTTTGTGGTTTAATAAACTTTTGGAAACATTTGCTCATTGTGTTTTTTAGAGTTTTCTGTGCATTGAAGTCATTTAGTAAATTTCATGGTTTAGTCTTAAGATGACGTTTGTTATTGTTTCTAGTCAAGTATTTCAGTAAAATTTTCATTCGGTGTTTTAACTTTGTTGAGTGTTCCAGTGGCCGCTAGAATTTTTGGTTTTAGCTAATAATTTTGTGAAGTTCTGGTGGTACTGGTATTAGCTGTGGTGTAGTAGTATTAATACAAGTAGTTGCTTTCTTAGTAGACAGAGAATTTCAAGACAGCTAATGTTAGTTATATAAATTGTTCTACTGCTGTAACTGAACTTAGGTAATGTAGACATATAGTGTTTTTCAGTAACTGTAAAATTTTAGCATGAGTGAGATGTTTGGGCTCTCTCATAGGTTTGTGAGTAGTCGAGTATGGTGTCGGACTTGTTCAAAGTATTTTCATTGGAGGATATGTAGGGGGAAGCCAGTGGACACTCTAGCATGATCATCTCCTGGGAATGCAGAACCTGTGGTAGAAACAAGTTGACATAGGAGCAGGAGTGTAAGATCTGTGCACTTCAGGTGCAGTTACAATGTGCAAAGGAGGAACTCAATAGGTTGAGGAGGGTGAAGGGTGATGGGGAATGGGAACTGGCAGTTGGCATGAAGGCAGCTAGGAGGAGGAGGCATTCAGACAGTTATACTTTGTGTATATGCAATAGATTTGACCAACTGTCACAGTTGAGTGGAGAGGAACCTCTTGGAGCTGTAGCTTGCTTTATTAAAGTGTCCTCCATCACTCAAGTCTTATTATGTATGGACTCAATGAGTGGCCTTCAGGTTATCACCTGCTGTTTTTCCTGCCACCCGTTGGTCTCAGCCATCTTTGACCTTCTCGACAATCTAGACAGTGCTGCAAGTTTGGTTGATTTCCTTAGGGTTCCAGCCAAATGTGTATCCCGAGCAATGAGTTTGCTGACCATGTGACTGGGCCAGCAGCCATCTACCTGTCATTCTCCATGACCTCTCTGGAGGCAGATTTGCAGCTTCACATCAAAGTCCATTTTGTTCTGCCATGGGCTGGCTTTTGGGGGCCACTCTCCTGTCTAATAAATTCCATACAATCAAGGGAACTCCCACCATGTGGGATCCTCCTCTCCACCTCTCCTGGCGGGAATCTGACATCCTCTGCTGTCTTCATATTGGCCATAGCAGGTTGACCCATGATTTTTACTCTGTAATGAGGTGCCCTTTATTTGTAATTGCAGGAGCCCCATATGGTGATCCACATTTTCCTGGACTACTTTCGCCTTTATGCCCTTTGTACTAAATATGCCCTCCCCCCTTTCTTATTTGTGTGGGTTTTTTTTCATGAAAGTGGTTTTCCCTTGCAGATTTAAGTACCTGAATTTCCTTTCAGAACTGAAGTCCCTCGGTTAGCATTGACATTGGTTTTGGATGTCTTCAGCCATGCCTCCATGTGAGACAGATTTTCCTCCACTTTTCCTTACATTTTGTCTGTTTTCTGGTGCTATTTTGTTTCCCCTTCTCTTGTCGCTTTCCTCAAGTGTTGTTCTCATAGTGTCACTTTCATGGTATGGTGTGTGGATTGGGATGGGTTGACGACAGTGTTGGTGCCCTGATGCATGTAGAGCATTTGGGGTGCCCCTGTTGTGTCAGCCTTCTCCTCCTCTGCCTCCCCCCCCCCCCCCCCCTTCTTTTTCCTTACTCTTCTGGCCAACCTGATGTTCCTTTTCCCTCTTTGTTTCCCATTTTTCTTTCCCATCAATGGGAGTGTGCAATTTGTGTTGTTTCTCTGTTAGTTTGTCTACTTAGATTGTGGAACTCATGACCTCACTGTTTGGTCCATGCCCCCTCCCCCCTCTCCACCCACAAATCAAGGAAGGAAGGAACGAAGATGGAGATTAATGTGCTATTGAGATTAAGGTCATTAGAGATGGAGCACAAGCTTGGATTGTGTCAAGGATGGGGAACGAAATCAGCTGTTTCCCCTCAAAGGGACCATCCTGGTATTTTCCTTTAGTGAAATAATGGAAAACATAAATCTGGATGGCCAGATGTGGGTTTGAACTGTTGTTCTCCTGAATGAGAGTCCACTGTGCTGAGCTCAAATCAACCATACATCCAGCTGGACCCCAAGGAATTTTGTACACTGTGTTTCATTTGATGTATGACTACATACAATGCTAGCACATCATTGTAGTTTGTTTTAATTATTTAGTATGACTCATTGTGAAGCTAATACTTAAACCATTAGCTTTGAACTAGTCCTTGGCTTTCTAATGTTCATCAACATCACCAACACAAAATCTTGATTGATGTTAATGTAGCTGGGGGCATTAATGCACCTGGGCCTGTGTGTCCCATGACAAGGCATGTTCAGAAAGTAAGTGCACATGACCCTAACAGGCTGTGTGTTTTTTTCTTTTTTTTTTCTTTTTTTTTTTTTTTTGTGGCAACACTGAGTGTCAGACGGGTCCCCCGATCTGAATGTGCATCGCAGGAACATGGTTGTAGGTAAACTCATGTTGTTGAGTCCAGTTGCATGAAAGATGTCAGTAACAAATCCTGCTAGGAGTGAGGCACTTGCTGTTATCTGCTTCCTACTCACAGAAGGAATAACACGTAACGAAATTTTTCAACCTTGGTAAGATGACGTCCAGTGAAAGCATCCTTTGTGATAAGTGTGAGAAAAACTTTAAAAATTAGGAATTCAGTGTTTTGTGTGGACTTTGGTGTGGAAAATTTGTTTCACATGGATTATGAAATTTTTCTATGAATGGCTTACACTGACAGTGTTATGAACAGAAATAGTGTGTTTAAGTAATGTAGAGAGTTTATCGGAGGCAGAACAAGAGTTCGTGATGAAGAAAGGAGTGGAGAACCTCCCATTTTGACTCATGACATGGTGCAAAAACTCGAGGAAAAGTTGGTGAACACTACCAAATTTCTGTGATGCTTCCAGAACTCTCTTGTAGAAGACACTCACAAAGATAGTGGGATACTGGAAACTGTGCACAAGACAGGTCTCAAAACAGCTGACAGCAGCACAAGAAAAATCAGGTCAGCAGTGCCCGTGAGTTTCTTGAGCACCTTAAATTGGAAGGTGAGTATTTGTTGGGTTCACTTGTGACTGGAGGTGAAATGTGTTTTGCTTGTTTCATGCATGACACAAAAAGAAAAAATGGCAGGCAAAAAATCATGGCTCCAGTGCTTTTGGATTCGAAAGGCATCATTTTTGTAGATTTCTGCTTCAGGGGGAAACCATCAATGCAAAATGATATTGTGAAGCCCAAAACAATTCAAAAGGAATGTGCAAAGAATGCTGTGAGGGAAGTGTGGTGGTTGTTGTGCAACACCTGTCCTCACACAGCCTCAGCCACCAAGGTGCTCTTGGAGTCATTTGGTTGAGATGTTTTGAAACCCGTCCTCCCCTATTCTCCTGTCTTGTCACCTTCAGATTATCATTTTTTCACCCCTCTGAAGGCAAAAAATGAGTGGAATTAAATTTTCAATCAATGAGTGGGTGCAGAATGAGGCTCTGACATAGGGGAAAGGAGATGGTGGGAGAATTCTCTGAGGAAGGTATAAAGGAGCTTGTTGGACAGCTCATCAAATGCATTGAAGTGAATGATGATTATGTGATGAAATTGTCAACAAGTGTGTCACATTCCACATGGGAAAAATATATTAAAAATACATATTAAAAACAAAGATTCCATGACTTACCAAGCGAGAAAGTGCTGGTACATAGACAAAATAAAAAAACACACAAACACACACACAAAATCTCGAGCTTTCCCAAACCACGATTGCTTTGTCAGGAAAGGGGGAAGGAGAGGGAAAGATGAAAGGATGTGGGTTTTAAGGGCGAGGGTAAGGAGTCATTCCAATCCCGGGAGTGGAAAGACTTCCATTAGGGGGAAGAAAGGAAGGGATACACTCTCTCTCTCTCTCTCTCTCTCTCTCTCTCTCTCTCTCTCTCTCTCTCTCTCTCTCTCACATACACACACACACACACACACACACACACACACACACACACACACACACACACACAGACACACGCACACACATCCATCCGCACATATACAGACACAAGCAGACATTTGTAAATGCAATGAGTTTGGGCAGAGATGTCAGTCGAGGCAGAAGTACAAAGGCCAAATTGTTGTTGAAAGACAGGTGAGGTATGAGTGGCGGCAACTTGAAATTAGCGAAGGTTGAGGCCTGGCAGATAACGAGAAGAGAGGATATACTGAAGGGCAAGTTCCCATCTCCAGAGTTCTGACCGGTTGGTGTTAGTGGGAAGTATCCAGATAACCCGGACGGTGTAACACTGTGCCAAGATGTGCTGGCCGTGCACCAAGGCATGTTTAGCCACAGGGTGATCCTCATTACCAACAAACACTGTCTGCCTGTGTCCATTCATGTGAATGGACAGTTTGTTGCTGGTCATTCCCACATAGAAAGCTTTACAGTGTAGGCAGGTCAGTTGGTAAATCATGTGGGTGCTTTCACACGTGGCTCTGCCTTTGATTGTGTACACCTTCGGGGTTACAGGACTGGAGAAGGTGGTGGTGGGAGGGTGCATGGGACAGGTTTTACACCACCGGTGGTTACAAGGGTAGGAGACAGAGGGTAGGGAAGGTGGTTTGGGAATTTCATAGGGATGAACTAAGAGGTTATGGTTAGGTGGACGGCGGAAAGACACTCTTGGTGGAGTGAGGAGGATTTCATAAAGGATAGATCTCCATTAAAGGCAGGATTTGAGGAAGTCGTATCCCTGCTGGAGAGCCACATTCAGAATCTGATCCAGTCCCAGAAAGTATCCTGTCACAAGTGGGCAGTTTTGGGGTCCTTCTGTGGGAGGTTCTGGGTTTGAGGGGATGAGGAAGTGGCTCTGGTTATTTGCTTCTCTACCAGGTTGGGAGGGTAGTTGCTGGATGTGAAAGCTGTTTTCAGCTTCAGAGGAATCGAGTCTAGTAACACGTGTCTGCCCTCATTGTAGTTCAGTGGCTTTTCCGAGGAAGAATTGTACATATCATTCCCAACACACTTAGAACTGCTTCATCACTACAAAAAAAAGGTTGTTACTAATAAGTTAGTAATGACCTCACTGACTCATTAAATTGTGGTTTAATAAAATACATTCTGTGGTGTCACCGCCAGACACCACACTTGCTAGGTGGTGGTAGCCTTTAAATCGGCCGCGGTCCGGTAGTATACGTCGGACCCGCTTGTCACCACTATCAATGATTGCAGACCGAGCGCCGCCACACGACAGGTCTAGAGAGACTTCCTGGCACTCGCCCCAGTTGTACAGCCGACTTTGCTAGCGATGGTTCACTGACGTCTACGCTCGAGAAGTTAGCATAGCCTTCAGCTACGTTATTTGCTACGACCTAGCAAGGCGCCAGTATCCGTACTATTGATATTGTGAATCATGTACCATAAAGAGCGACGTTCGTCATTAATGGATTAAAGTTAAGTATTCCACCAGCTACGTCTGTTTTTCTCCTCTAATTCCCTTGTCATGTTCCAGACATCACGCCAGCCTGCGTGAGGTAAAACGCGTGCATTTCGGCCTCCTTTAGTTACACAGTCTTGGCTCTCCTGCCAACCACAACATTGGCGACGGGAGTAAAAGTGTTCTTATCTAAATTGCGCTGATTTACTTGTGTAATGGCTTCGCCACAATCTCCAGATATACTGTCCGAATTTTATTGCTTACAGAATCAGCAGACGCAGGCCTTACTGGATGCCCTTGGACAGCTCGTCCAGGGTCAACGTGCGGTGCGAAACGATGCGGCAGCAGCCGCTTCACCACTAACGCAGCCACAACACGCTGTTGCACCCACTTTTCGAACTTTTGATGCTGCACTGGAAAGATGGACAGAGTGGTCACGCCAATTTGGATTCCATCTCGCCGCCTACAGAATTCAAGGTAACGAGCGGCAGCCTTTTTTGTTATCGTCAGTAGGGGTGACCACATACCGTGTGATAGTCAAATTATTTCCCCGACGCGACGTAGCAACTCTGTCCTATGAAGAACAGTCGCTCTTGTCGTCAGCAGGACAATAAACTTTTTGTAGACTTGGACATTAACGGCAAATTGATACCATTCCAGCTCGATACCGGAGCTGCAGTTTCACTGCTCAATCAAGACACTTACAAACTGCTGGGCACACCTCCGTTGCGTGCCGCAAATGTTAAATTATCTAGCTATTCCGGTCAAGATATCCCTGTGTTAGGACAGTGCAGCCTTCTTGCAACATACAAAGGACAAACAAAACTTATGTCATTTTACGTCTTTCGTTCTTCTGCAGTGAACTTGTTTGGTTTCGATTTATTTCAGTTGTTTAACTTGTCTATAATAAATCAGATCCTATCAGTGAACCAGACTGTGCCTTCAGACAGTGTTTCTCGTCTATGTGAAGAATTTGCAGACATTTTTGCACCATGCCTTGGTTGCGCTAAGAACTATAAAGCGCATTTGGAACTGAAAGTAAACGCGCAACCGAAATTTTTCAGAGCGCGCAATGTTCCCCACGCATTGCGTGACGAGGTCACAAACACATTACACGATTTGGAATCACAAGGTGCAATTGAACGTGTGCAGGCTTCTCTCTGGGCACCACCTTTAGTAATTTTGCCGAAACCTTCAGGAAAGTTGAGACTTTGTGTGGACTTCAAGGCAACAGTGAATCCACAACTAGTGATTGCAACTTTTCCTTTACCCCGCCCGGAAGATCTTTTTGACAAACTGTGCCCGGGTAAATAATTTTCGAAGTTGGACCTCGCAGATGCGTACTTGCAAATACCGGTCGACGAAGAATCCCAGTGCGTTTTGGTGGTTAACACGCATCTTGGTTTGTGTCGATTCAAACGACTGCCATTCGGGTGTGCATCCGCCCCTGCATTGTTTCAGCAATATCTACAAACTGTTTGTGCGTCGGTCCCTACTGCAGCAAATTATCTGGACGATATTGTGATCTCTGGAAAGACGGAAGAAGAACATTTCGCCAATCTCAGAACATTATTTCAGGTCTTGTGACAAAATGGTCTTCGCTTGCGGAAGGGCAAATGTGTGTTTTTTGCTCGGGACTTGCCATACCTGGGATATGTACTCAATGCCCAAGGCATACATCCCAGTCCCACGCACCGTCGTGCCATACAAGACTTGCCGTCGCCACAGAATTTGAAGCAGCTACAGAGTGTGCTGGGAGAAATCAACTATTATCATAAATATGTGCCGCATGCCTCTTCCATTTCAGCTTCGCTTCATCGCTTACTCCGTAAAGGTGTTCCGTTCGTCTGGACGACGGAATGCGAACGCGCCTTTCGCCAGCTGAAATCGGCGTTGCTTTCCAATACTTGCCTTACGCCATTCGATCCCCAGAAGCCCCTCTTATTAATGGTGGATGCATCGGATTTCGGGATCGGTGCTGTGCTTGCGCACAAAGATGGGTCGCACGATCGCCCTATTGCCTTTGCGTCCAAATTGCTCTCGTCTACGCAAAGAAATTATTCACAGATCGAGAAAGAAGCGTTGGGTCTCGTATTTAGTGTTACAGAGTTTCATGATTTCTTGTATGGTCGTCACTTTACCAAAACCACAGACCACAAACCATTGACATCGCTTTTTCATCCGACCAAGCCTGTACCTCCACGTACAGCGCAGAAATTCATTCGCTGGTCTATTTTCCTCTCGCAGTACCGCTACGATATCTTGTATCGGTCCACTGCTAAGCACGGAAACGCCGATACGTTGTCCCGCTTGCCTGTTGCTGAGGATAGGGCATTCGATTCCTCCGAACTTGCTTGCATGTTCATTGATGCGGAAACCGATGACGTAGCCGAATCGTTTCCGATTGATTTTCGACTTGTAGCTACAGCCACAGCTGCCGACCCTGACCTTGCTTCCGTTCTGCGTTTTGTTGCTACACAATGGTCCTTGTCAAAGTCACGGATCGGGGACCCGTTGGTTCGACGATTTTTAGCTCACAAGGAGAGACTTTTTGTACGACGTGGTGTTTTGCTGTTGTGTTCTGATAATGATCAGTCCAGGGTCGTGGTACCACGTTCGTTACAGTCCTCTGTCTTACGGCTTCTCCACCAAGGACATTGGGGTATAGTGAGAACGAAACAACTTGCTCGTCAGCACTGTACTTGGTTCGGAATCGACGCCGCAATTACGAATATGTGCTCTTCTTGCATGGTGTGTGCCGAACAACAATCAGCACCACCGCGGAAATTCTTTGCATGGCCAAAAGCCACTTCCCCGTGGCAACGCTTACACATCGATTTTGCTGGTCCATTTTGGAATGCTCGATGGTTGGTTGTGGTAGATTCATTCAGTAATTTTCCTTTTGTTGTCCGGATGTTTTCCACGACGTCATCTGCCACCATCCAAGTGTTATCCGCTATCTTTTGCATTGAAGGTCTTCCACAGACTATTGTTTCCGACAATGGCCCACAATTCATGTCCGCAGAATTTCAGTCATTCTGCAAGGCCAATGGTATTCAACATCTGACGTCCGCGCCGTTTTCGCCACAGTCAAACGGTGCCGCTGAACGATTGGTCAGGACTTTCAAGTCACAGATGTTGAAGTTGAAAGAGTCGCATACTCGGGAGGACGTGTTATTGCTCTTTTTGTCCTCGTATCGCTCTCAGCCCCGAGATGGTCGCTTGCCGGCTGAGTTGCTCCACGGTCACCCTCATCGAACCTTGATGTCGTTGCTACATCCGCCGCCTCAGGTTCCTGTGCAGCGGCAGACACCTGCTTTTGCTCCAGGTGACGTTTTCTACTATCGCCACTACCGAGGTTCACGGCGCTGGCTCAAAGGGCACATTCTTCGCTGCCTCAGACGCGCTATGTATCTGGTTTTGGGGGTCTCTGGTGAGGTGCGTCGGCATCTCAATCAGCTGCGCCTCTGTCGTTGCACGGGATCTGCCGCTCGCCGTCTGCTTTCAGCGACTGTGCCGTTCGGTCAGCGCCCTGAGGACCCATCTACTGGCTTGCCTCAGCCCCAGGTGTTACCGACGCTGCCTTCCATTTTGCCCCATAGCGATGCGCCACCGCCGCCTGTTCTCCAGCCGGCGTCGCTACAACCGCCAGGCGCCTCCCTGGGTCACGCGCTCCGATCGCTTCCCGTGACCAGCTGTCCTCCGACGTGGAACTTTTGCAAGCTCCGGACCACATGTCGTCTTCACCCGTCAAGTGCCCCGGCCCGATGGAGGTTGACCCTTCGGCCCCTCCTGTCTATCTACGGGCGCATACACCGCATGTTGCCGTGCACCCTGGAGCAGGTTTTCAGGCGTTTCCTAGCTCCCCGCCGTCTGAATGGCAGGGTGCGAGTGGCACAGCCTCGCCTGTTGTTAGGCTCCCCACCTAGTCGCATACGTCAACATGCGGTCCTCGCCACGGCGGGCGGAAGCCTTATGCCACAACCGTATGCCGATTTGCGGGGGAGGAATGTGGTGTCACTGCCAGACACCACACTTGCTAGGTGGTAGCCTTTAAATCGGCTGCGGTCCGGTAGTATACGTCAGACCCGCTTGTCGCCACTATCAATGATTGCAGACAGAGCGCCGCCACACGGCAGATCTAGAGAGACTTCCTAGCACTCGCCCCAGTTGTATAGCCGACTTTGCTAGCGATGGTTCACTGACTTCTATGCTCTCATTTGCCGAGACGATAGCCTTCAGCTACGTTATTTGCTACGACCTAGCAAGGCGCCAGTATCCGTACTATTGATATTGTGAATCATGTAACATAAAGAGCGACGTTCGTCATTAATGGATTAAAGTTAAGTATTCCACCACCTACGTCCGTTTTTCTCACTTCTAATTCCCTTGTCATGTTCCAGACCTCACGCCAGCTTGCGTGAGGTAAAACGCGTGCATCTCGGACTCCTTTAGTTACACAGTGTTGGCTCTCCTGCCAACGACAACACATTCAAAAACTAAATATCATTTATACACTCCTGAAAATTGAAATAAGAACACCGTGAATTCATTGTCCCAGGAAGGGGAAACTTTATTGACACATTCCTGGGATCAGATACATCACATGATCACACTGACAGAACCACAGGAACATAGACACAGGCAACAGAGAATGCACAATGTCGGCACTAGTACAGTGTATATCCATATTTCGCAGCAATGCAGGCTGCTATTCTCCCATGGAGACGATCGTAGAGATGCTGGATGTAGTCCTGTGGAATGGCTTGCATGCCATTTCCACGTGGCACCTCAGTTGGACCAGCGTTCGTGCTGGACGTGCAGACCACGTGAGACGACGCTTCATCCAGTCCCAAACATGCTCAATGGGGGACAGATCCGGAGATCTTGCTGGCCAGGATAGTTGACTTACACCTTCTAGAGCACGTTGGGTGGCACGGGATACATGCGGACGTGCATTGTCCTGTTGGAACAGCAAGTTCCCTTGCCGGTCTAGGAATGGCAGAACGATGGGTTCGATGACGGTTTGGATGTACCGTGCTCTATTCAGTGTCCCCTCGACGATCACCAGAGGTGTACGGCCAGTGTAGGAGATCGCTCCCCACACCATGATGCTGGGTGTTGGCCCTGTGTGCCTCGGTTGTATGCAGTCCTGATTGTGGCGCTCACCTGCACGGCGCCAAACACGCATACGACCATCATTGACACCAAGGCAGAAGCGACTCTCATCGCTGAAGACAACACGTCTCCATTCGTCCCTCCATTCACGCCTGTCGCGACACCACTGGAGGCGGGCTGCACGATGTTGGGGCGTGAGCGGAAGACGGCCTAACGGTGTGCGGGAACGTAGTCCAGCTTCATGGAGATGGTTTGCCAATGGTCCTCGCCGATACCCTAGGAGCAACAGTGTCCCTGGGAAGTGGCAGTGAGGTCCCCTACGACACTGCGTAGGATCCTACGGTCTTGGCGTGCATCCGTGCGTCGCTGCGGTCCAGTCCCATGTCGACGGGTACGTGCACCCTCCGCCGACCACTGGCGACAACATCGATGTACTGTGGAGACCTCACGCCCCACGTGTTGAGCATTTCGGTGGTACGTCCACCCGGCCTCCCGCATGCCCACTATACGCCCTCGCTCAAAGTCCGTCAACTGCACATACGGTTCACGTCCACGCTGTCGCGGCATGCTACCAGTGTTAAAGACTGCGATGGAGCTCCGTATGCCACGGCAAACTGGCTGACACTGACGGCGGCGGTGCACAAATTCTGCGCAGCTAGCGCCATTCGACGGCCAACACCGCAGTTCCTGGTGTGTCCGCTGTGCCGTGCGTGTGATCATTGCTTGTACAGCCCTCTCGCAGTGTCCGGAGCAAGTATGGTGGGTCTGACACACCGGTGTCAATGTGTTCTTTTTTCCATTTCCAGGAGTGTATTTCATTATTTTTCAAATGAAAGTGTTCAGATGAAATTCTTTATCACTCTAAAGTTTAGTTATTCAGTAATGTTGATGTCAAGTTGAGGTTAAGTCTGTGAGGCTCTTTAGTTGTAAAAGAGTGTCTTGTGAGTACTAGAGATGAAAAACTTAACAGAATGAGCTCTGCTACAACTGCCACTTTTCGTAGTATATCACTACTGTATATGCCACTGTCACCTAAGTAGACATACAAGGCATGTTCAGAAAGTAGGTGTTCTATATATAAAGATGCTGTTACTTACCTATATATAAATAAAGATGCTGTTACTTACCAGATAAAAGCGTTGGTATGTTGATAGGAGACAATAAAAAACACACACACAAATTTCATGCTTTCGCCAGAAAAGAGGGAAGGAGAGGAAAAGACGAAAGGATGTGGGTTTTAAGGTAGAGGGTAAGGAGTCATTCCAATCCCGGGAGTGGAAAGACTTACCTTAGGGGGAAAAAAGGACAGGTATACATTCGCACACACACACATATCCATCTGCACATACACAGACACATGCAGACATTGGTAAAGAGTTTGGGCAGAGATGTCAGTCGAGGCGGAAGTACAGAGGCAAAGATATTGTTGAAAGACAGGTGAGGTATGAGCGGCAGCAACTTGAAATTAGCAGAGGTTGAGGCCTGGTGAGATAATGAGAAGAGAGGATATACTGAAGGGCAAGTTCCCATCTCCAGAGTTCTGACAGGTTGGTGTTAGTGGGAAGTATCCAGATAATACGGACAGTGTAACACTGTGCCAGGATATGCTGGCCGAGCACCAAGGCATGTTTAGCCACAGGGTGATCCTCATTACCAAGAAACACTGTCTGCCTGTGTCCATTCATGCGAATAGACAGTTTGTTGCTGGTCATTCCCACATAGAAAGATTCACAGTGTAGGCAGGTCAGTTGGTAAATGACATGGGTGCATTCACACGTGGCTCTGCCTTTGATTTTGTACATCTTCGGGGTTACAGGATTGGAGTTGATGGTGGTTGGAAGGTGCATGAGACAGATTTTACACCAGGAGCCAGAGGGTAGGGAAGGTGGTTTGGGGATTTCATAGGGATGAACTAAGAGGTTATGAAGGTTAGGTGGATGGCGGAAAGACACTCTCGGTGGAGTGAGGAGGATTTCATGAAGGATGGATCTCATTTCAGGGCAGGATTTGAGGAAGTCGTATCCCTGCTGGAGAGCCACATTCAGAGTCTGATCCAGTCCCAGAAAGTATCCTGTCACAAGTGGGGCAGTTTTGGGTTTCTTCTGTGGGAGGTTCTGGGTTTGAGGGGATGACACATTCAGAGTCTGATACTGTCCCAGAAAGTATCCTCTCACAAGTGGGGTAGTTTTGGGTTTCTTCTGTGGGAGGTTCTGGGTTTGAGGGGATGAGGAAGTGGCTCTGGTTATTTGCGTCTGTACCAAGTTGGGAGGATAGTTGCAGGATGTGAAAGCTGTTTTCAGGTTGTTGGTGTAATGGTTCAGGGATTCCGGACTGGAGCAGATTCGTTTGCCACGAAGACCTAGGCTGTAAGGAAGGGACTGTCTGATGTGGAATGGGTGGCAGCTGTCATAATGGAGGTACTTTTGCTTGTTGGTGGGTTTAATGTGGACGGACGTGTGAACCTGGCCATTGGACAGATGGAGGACAACGTCAAGGAAAGTGGCATGGGATCTGGAGTAGGACCAGGTGAATCTGATGGAACCAAAGGAGTTGAGGTTGGACTGGAAATTCTGGAGTTGTTCTTCACTGTGAGTCCAGATCATGAAGATGTCATCCATAAATCTGTACCAAACTTTGGGTTGGCAGGCTTGGGTAACCAAGAAGGCTTCCTCTAAGCAACCCATGAATAGGTTGGTGTACGATGGGGCCATTCTGGTACCCATGGCTGTTCCCTTTAATTGTTGGTATATCTGGCCTAAAACTAGCCAAAATGGTAGATAAATAGGTCTAAGGAACTGTTTGTGAACTGGAAACTGGGGATTTTATAGCAGCCTACACTGTGAAGCTTTCTATGTGAGAATGACCAGCAACAAACTGTCCATTCGCATAATAGTGTTTGTTGGTAATGAGGATCACCCTGTGGCTAAACATGCTTTGCTGCTCGGCCAGCATATCCTGGCACAGTGTTACACCGTCTGCGTTATCTAGATACTTCCCACTAACACCAACCTGTCAGAACTCTGGAGATGGGAACTTGCCCTTCAGTACATCCTCTCTTCTCATTATCCACCAGGCCTCAACCTCTGCTAATTTCAAGTTGTTGCCGCTCGTACCTCATCTGTCTTTCAACAACATCTTTGCCTCTGTACTTCCACCTTGGCTGACATCTCTGCCCAAACTCTTTGCGTTTACAAATGTTTGCTTGTGACTGTGTATGTGTGGATGGATATGTGTGTGTGTGTGTGCACGAGTGTATACCTGCCTTTTTTTCCCCTAAGGTAAGTCTTTCTGCTCCCGGAATTGGAATGACTCCTTACCCTCGCCCTTAAAACCCACATCCTTTCGTCTTTCCCTCTCCTTCCCTCTTTCCTGATGAAGCAATCTTGGGTTGCGAAAGCATGAAATTTGTGTGTGTGTTTTTTATTGTCTCCTATCAACATACCTACGCTATCATTTGGTAAGGATCTTTATTAAATATAGGTAAGTAACAGCATCTTTATGTATAGAACACCTACTTTCTGTACATGCCTTGTATGTTTACTTAGGTGACAGTGGCATATGCAGTAGTGATATACTACGAAAAATGGCAGTTGCAGCAGAGCTCATTCTGTTAAGTTTTTCATCTCCAGTACTCACAAGACACTCATTTACACCTAAAGAGCCTCACAGACTTAACCTCAACTTGACATCAACATTACTGAATAACTAAACTTTAGAGTGATAAAGAATTTTATCTGAACACTTTCATTTGAAAAATAATGCAATATAAGTGATATTTAGTTTTTGAATGTATTTTATTAAACCACAATTTAATGAGTCAGTGAGGTCATTACTAACTTATTAGTAACAACCTTTTTTTTAGTTATGAAGCAGTTCTAAGTTTGTTGGGAATGCTGTGTACAATTCTTCCTCAGAAAAGCCACTGAATTACAATGAGGGCAGACACGTGTTACAAGACTCGATTCCTCTTCCTAATGACACTTGCTTCATTCACAACTTACATTTCCATTTAAAATCAACTAAATTAAAATGTGTACTCTATACTTAGGCCTGCTGTTTGTTAATCACTTGATAATCTACTACACACTCCACACTTCAGAACTGGCAATTAGGAAGAATTCAGACTGACAGTACACTGTCTCATCAGTGCCACTGAGGACGATGACAATGGCGATGATGTTGATGATAGTAACAATAATAATGGTTGTGATGATGATAATAATAATAATAATAATAATAATAATAATGATAATAATAATAATTCTGTGTAAGCTCCACAATGGTGCAGTAGCCATCACATAATTACTGTTATGTTGTGCTGTCAATTAGTTTATTCACTATTGTTAAGTGAATAATGAAGTAATGTCTGGTCTGTTGAGGGATGTACCTGCAACTTGGAGAAACCATTTCCATGAGATGTTTGTTATGGTACAGAATGGTAAGAGGTATAAATTAGAAATTTTTTATTTAAATTCATTCACATTGCCACAGGCAAACTCAATTCATGCCAGAGACAGAGGCAGAAGCAGGAAGCGAGGCAGTATGTCACAAGTGGGTAAGGTCATTGACACGACATTGCAGGGTGCTGCCAGCACTGAAACTAAAGCACAAGTGAGCAACAGGGCCTTTTTGACACTCGGGCACCTCTAGGTGATGAAACCTACCAGGGGTCGGAATGGGATAAACCGACCTCACGACTACAGACACGAGGTACATCGTAGATGGGTTATCAAGGGTCACTGTAGAACCCAGAGTGGGACTGAGGACACTCCAGCAGCTAGCCTGAGAACACTTTGCGCTGGACAGTGGTGGTGCCTGCTCACCGGCAATCTGCCGTGGCACTGGGTTTGCTAAACCTCACCGGGGCTTGCAGCAGCATAGCCAACTTGATGGATGTCAGTTAGAATCCAACATACAGTTGAATGAGCAACAGCTGAGACTGGTGCAGAAGAATGATGAATTGTAAACATTGAGAATAAAAGACTGAAGACTGAACTCTAATAATAATGTTTTACAAGCATCGAAGACACTGCACAGGCCACCAATAGATATCCTGCCTTCATGCCAAGGTGCCTATGCTTGGCCCTCTGTAAACTGGTGCAAGGAGCATGCACTATGATGCTGTCATCAGAGGATTTGTCATCAGAAGTGTTCAACACCTGGAATTTGGGTGTAGTGGTGCATCTACAACATTCACACAGTGCAGCAGTAACCACAATGTGTAAACACAAAAGACATCTTTCTCCTTCTTTATTTGTAATATGGGATAGTTTAGGTGTATTGATGGATGTGATATGTCCAAGGGTAATTAAACTAGAATTATAGGGCAGCTGGTTGTTAATTAATGGAACTAGATGCAAAATAACAGGAAGACAATTTCACCTTCCAGCTAACAACATGGACACAACAACGATTATCATGTTCTGACCAATGTTGAGCCACCACACATATTACCTAAACAAAACCTAACTTTTATTAATGATAGCTCATACTGTACCTTCCTACAATCCCTAGATGAATTATTAACTTCAAAGAAGGGAAATTTCACTCTGTGTAATAATGCAACATATGATATAATATAGTGAGAAATGTAAACAAAACACAATAAATATCAATGACAAGCATCATATTTGTTCTAATGTTCATTTGTGCAACTTACTTTTATATTAAGTGTAAGATACTTCATTCTACTGAGTCAACTGTCCATCAGATACCTGTGGAATGGATACAAGTTAGTAATAAATAATCTAAGTGGAAAGTGTAAATAGTTTATGCAGCCAGAGAGTTACTTTTTTAAAATACAAGACAGGCATGGACTAATGAGTAGTAAGTGAAACAAAAGAAAACTTTGGGACTAATTTTTTTTAAAGAAGGGCAATATGATATGGCAGAGCATAGTAAAGGGTAGAAATTAGAAAAAAAATTATTAAAACTCATTCAGATTGCCACAGGCAGACTTAAGTCTTGAAAGAGGCTGAGGCAGAAGCAGGAAGTGAGTTAGTATGTCACAGGTGGGTCAGGTCATTGACACATTACATCACCATCTGTCGAGTGAGTGTGGGCATTCATCAGACTGCAACAGAAAACTAAAGGAAGCAATACAACCATGTTAGTTAGCTCATAAGACATGTTGCAAGAAACTGTATCTCTTTCACAAGAGCACTTAATGAGGAACTGATACAACAGGTAACAGTCTGTTAAGGGAATATAGCAGAATGCAGACAAATGTGGTCATTACAAACTAAGCTTTACATGACAGCCTCATGTCAGCTCCATTTAAATATCCCTGCTTTCAAGCTCATGGCACGAGTTTATCAATGGGATCAATGGCATTGACAGTAGGAGCACTTGATTCCATGATGATGATACTGTAGTAAATCTATGCCCTAAATGCTCCAGTATAGTCTATGAACTAATTGATGATATATTTTGGATGATGGCCTTTACATGATGAACTTCATGCTGTCCATTGCCTACCATTTACTGACAGAAGAACTGACTGACTTCCAGCAACATCACATTCCAGGATGCTGCCAGCACTAAAATTAATGAGGAAGCTAGCAGCTTGGGATCCACATTCCTGTTCAAAATTCTGGTGCCTCTGGGTGATGAAACTTATCAGGGATAGGGAGGAGATGAAATGGGCATGTGCGTATTGACACCAAGTACACTGTGGACAAGTCGTTGATGGTCACTCCAGCAGCTAGCCTGAGATCTCTTCACATTCAGAAATGGCTGTGCCTGCTCACTGTCACCCTGCTATGGCACTAGGGTCACTAAACCTTATTAGGGTGTGCAACTTCTGAGGTCATTTGAGATGGAAGAGACTTCACTGGTACCCAACAGCTATCCTGTCTGCATGCAGAGGTGTCTCCACTTAGCCCTCTGTATATTTAAGCATATGTGGTTATGTGTCTCAGTTTAACTATTGTTGTGTCCTGTGGTTGGCAGGAAAAAGAACTAACAGTCAATTTGAACACACTTTCTTATAATTAAAGAAGAACGCCTTCTTGGCACACACTAAGGTTTAATGGAGAGAACAACAAGAAAACCCACAACTCTTGTGGTAACAAACTGAATAAGGAAACAAGACAATGGAAGAAAAATACTGGCCAAAATCTACTCTACACAATACAAAATACAACATGCTACTACAAATGCTACAGTGAGTGAATACAATGCTAGGGCTGGCATAAGTACTGGCCAGAGCTGTTCCTAGTGGTTAGTAAACACTGCTGGTTTGACAGTCTAGGGTTGCTTATAAAGTAAGGTTGGCGGAGTGATACATCAGTCATGTGAGTTCCGATTGATGGAACACTGTCACATGTTGTCTGGCAAATTAGTTCCATGTTTATCTGGAAAGTCTGTTATTGTTTCTGTCTGCTGGCAATGTTTCTCTCCACGCTGCTGAAAAAGGGTTAGCAGCCCATCTTGCATGCTGATTCTGAGGGCCCTCTAATAATAAGGGGCTGCTATGACATTTCTCCCTCTGGGGGAAAAAATGAACAGCACCACAAACTCCCATAGTAGTAGTAGCAGCATCCTGGTCGACGTCCATGGGTTTGTGGCTGGCAGGGGCCGGATATGGCAATGCAGCATGATTAGCTGGTGGTGGAGACAGCAGCTGAGGCAGAGGCAGAGGTGGAAGTGGAAGTTCCACCACAGGGCGGTCAGCGGAAGGCACTGGCAGCTCCCCTGGGGCTCGTGTTCCACCAGACAGGGGTGGAGCTGGTTGAGGTGCCAGTGGGTGGCAGAACCGTTGGCCCAATGGAGAAATGCCATCGCCTGGCCACAGAGCTCACTGATGCCTGCAGACACCCTATGTGCCCATGGATGAGAGAAGGTTGGCACCCAGACTTCCTGCCTGACATGAAAGGAGTGTGTCGGCATGTGGGCGGGTGGGTGAGAAGCCTCAGGAATCAGGACAGACAAGGGAGAGTGGAAAGGTTGACCTTGAAGTATCTCCACTGAACTTTTACTTGAATGTGGGGTGGCACGGTATGTTGCCAAAAAAAAGCATGACCTCCTCCATTGGGTGATGGCTCAGCAGCTTATTGAGCTGGGTCTTGAACATCTGCGCAAAATGTTTTGCCCAGCCATTTGACACAGGGTGAAACGAGGCAGTATGGACAAGGGAAATTCCATTGACAGTATAGAATTGCTTAAGCTCAGCCAAAGTGATCTGTGGACCATTATCTATAACAGTTATTTTGGGGAGTCCCTCAACAGCAAAGAGGCGCTGGAGAATTTCGATAGTCTCAGCAGAAGTGGTGTTCATTATACCAGAGACATAAGGCTATCCAAACCCAGAGTCGATCAGTATGAGCAACTGGAAACCATGAAACAGCCCTGAGCAATCCAAATGGAGACATTCAAATGGAGCAGCTGCATCCGGCCATGAAAAATACTGTCACAGCGATGCTGGTTGATGTGCTTGATACGTGTTGCAGGCTGACACAAGGGAGGCAATGTCTTTATCAATACTGTGCCAATAAAGGTGTTGGCGCACCAGCTGCTTGGTGAGAACAATGCCCGAATGGCAAACATCAAGAAGGTCAAGGACACGAAGGCGCAATGCATGCAGTATGACCACCCAGGGAACATAAGAATCACTACGCAAAAGGATGACACCACTTCAGGAAAAGAGACTGTGTCAATGATCCCAAAAACAATGGACCTCTGCATTGCAGACAATAAAATGGCTGGTCAGCCAACCAGCAGTTATTTGGCAGCAGAGAGCTTGCAGTGTCTGATCCTCAGTGGAGGCTTGCTGAACCGCATTGGCATCCAACGGAAGCATGTCCAGAGCTGCATCCATGTCTGGGTCCACATAGAAACAAACCAAGGGGAATGCGTCAAACTCATGGTCCACCCTGGTAGGCAGACAGGACAGAAAATCAGAGTTTACATGTCATTCAGAGGTGCGGTAGACAACATCAAATTCAAACGTCACCAGGAAGAGCACCCAACGCTGGAGGTGGCGTGCCACCTGGGGGGGGGGGGGGGGGGGGGCACCCAGGTGAAACAAAGAAACCAAAGGTTTGTGAGTGGTCTCAGTGTGACAACCATACACAAAATCGTAGAACTTCGTCAGAGCGAAAACCAGTGCCAAAGCTTCCTTTTCAATTTGACTATATTTGGTTTGAGCTTCAGTCAATTTTTTGTATGGGGAAACCATTGGCCTTTCAACGCCATCAACCACTTCCTAGAGGACTACACCCAGGCTGTAGTCTGAGTCATCAGCATCAACAGTAAGGGGCAGGGAAGGATCGTGAGTGGTCAGACAAGGAGGGCGGGAGAGAGCTGACTTGAGACATGTGAAAGCCTGCTCACATGCCATATCCCAAACCCAAAAAGCACCCTTGCACAATAACCCGGTCAGGGGAGCCAAAATCTCAGCAGCATGGGGTATAAAAGACTGATAATAGTTGATTTGACCAAGCACATATTGCAGTTGCTTTACGTTAGTGGGAGGAGGCCTGGTTTTGAATCACATCAACATACTCCTTAGAGGTGTGTAGGTCACTGGCATCAATCGTGAACCCAAGATAGCTGACCTCTCCGACAAAGGTGTCACACTTTTCTTTCAAGCAATGCAGGTTAGCCTTGGCAAATACCTGAAACAGCCAATCCTGCTTGTCCACGAGGTCCATCACGGATGAGCCACCTATGATGATACCATCCAGATAATTGGCTGCTCCAGGCACCTGGCTTGTGAGGTGTTCAAAATTATGTTGGAAAATGGTGGGGATGCTGGCGATGCTAAACAGGATGTGGTTTTACCGGAAAAGTCCACAAGGAGTATTGATGACTAGGGTCTGCTGCGATTCCTCACCCAACAGCAGCTGCTAATACGCATCGCACAAATTAATTTTGATGAAAACAATTGAGCCCACAAGACATGTGAGTATGTCATCGACCGATGGGCTAGGATAGACATTGATGATGGACTGAGAAGTAACTGTAACCTTAAAATTGCCACAGATGCATAAAGTGGAATTTGGCATCTCGACTATCATGACACGTGCTGCCCAGCGACTGTGTGTGACGAGAGAAAGGATGCCTTCATCTTGTAAGCGGCAAAGTTTCACCTGGAGCATGTCTTGGAGAGCAAAGGGGACTGGGCGGGCATTAAAAAACATGAGGAACAGCAGAGGGAAGGAGCTGAACATGCCCAGTGAAACCCTTCACCCCTGGTGTGGAAGATGAGAACAACGTTTTGTATTTGCTGAGTAACGGGGCAAGGACAGTATCGGAGAGGAAATCAATGCCACTTGTACCGTGTCATGCACTGATAAACCCAGACGACCAAAAATGTCCACACCCTGAAGATTAGTAGTGCTTGGAGATCCGGTCACCAAAAACTGAGCAGTGAAGGAATGACTGTTGTAAGAGATTTGTGTGGAAAAAATGCTAACAACTGATTTAGAGTGATTACTGAAACTGTGAAAGCTGTGAGTGTGTTGGGATAAAGCCAGCAAGCCCAAACATTGGTGTGTGGTACCATCCACAATAGAAACAGATGATGCTGTGTCAATTTGGAAGAACACTGGAGTATGTGCGACCTCCAAGGCCAGGAGAAAACGGGCACCCAGCTGGGGAATGATGGAGAATAAGTGGCCATCAATGGAATGCAAGGTGTCCAGGTCCTGAGGTGATGATTCATGACAAGCCTGTGCATCCACAGTAAGCATGGTATCTACACAATATTTCTGCAGTTCCTGACACACCATGGCGATATGGCCCGCTCGGTTGCAAGCCATGCATCTTGCCTGCTGGTGGAGGCACTCCGACCATTGGTGAGTTCGGAAACAGTCTGGACAGGAGGGAAGCTGGGTGAAAGACTTCCTGTCACAGGATGGACCAACAGATTGACAAGACTTCCACTTGGCACTAGGCAACTGGTGTGCCATAAAAACAGTTGGATCAAGACTCGGTGGTTGTAGTTGGTGGGACTGTTCAAATGCACAAATGATAGGCAGACAAGTGTTGAGGGACAGGTCCTGTAACTTGAAAATATGAACCCGAAGACCCTCGTCTGGTGCGTGTAATACCACCTTCTCAGGGATGGGGAGGGGAGGGGGCAGGCTTTTATTGGAAGAGGAAAACATTTATTTTACTATTTACCAAAGTAAAAAAAAATCCACAGGCGTTATTAACACCTGAAGTTAAATCCTTAGCTTTCTTGGATCTTGGCTCATAATGTCATGCCGCAGGTACCCGTGCTGCCAATAGGCATCACACTCAGTGAGTCATCTTTAGAGAGATAATGGCCAATGCTGCTCCTGTACAGCAATTTCTGCCCAGCTGTGTGGCATGTACAAACAGATGATAGTTAAGTGTAAATTCCACTTTTATACCTTTGTCACATAGGCAAACACATAAGATGAAATTGCAGAATATGTGCTAGTAAACATGTTTTGAACTATTGTATGCTTACTGGGCCAATAATACATCTCCCTAGTATTATTTATGATATTATTATAGAGAGTTCAATATCATGAATGGAAGGTATTTATGCAGCTACATATTTCTGCTTTGAAGTTTATTCAGGAGAAAAGTCACTGAACTGACAAGAACATAAACTACAAATTTATGTGTTCTAAGATTTGTTTTTCATGTCAAGTCAAGTAAACATGAATCTAGCAATCGAAAATCCAGGATGGAACGTAATAATATTATGAGAAGGAAAGTTGCCACTAGCCATAGATGCTGAGTCACAGACAGGCACAACAAAAAGATTTTCACACTTAAAACTTTCAGCCAATGGCCTTTGTCAACAATAGACACACATATGCACACACACACTCATGCAAACATAACTCACACACACACGACTGTAGTCTCAGGCAACTGAAAGCAGGTTGTGAATGCTGGTCAAGAGTTGAAGACAAGATAAAAATTATTGGGAGCTTCAGGGATTTCACTCATCAGTCATCAAAGTCAGGGAGTACAGAAGTAAATAAGAATTGAAATGCTTTATCCCTATCTTATACAATTCACAAGAGAATGGTCCTTTCTGCCATGTTGGAAACCTATCCAGATTTTTTTATCAGACTGAAATGGTGAATCAAAAGACGGATTGCCAGTATTTTTCTATGTTGAAAATTACCAATATCATCTGCCAGGAGGTGTCTGGAAGTGTATTCGTGTAAACAGTGCACTAAAGGTCTGGTGTACAGCCTTGGCTGATTGCACATGGCATAAACACACAACATACCACAGTCTGGTCACAGTTTGTCAAGTTGGTATTTTCTCAGACAAAAGTATGACTTGCCTGAATTTTGATCACTTCTTGACACAAGAAGGAAGAAAGGGCAACTGGTGTTTTATATCCTGACCATGGCTAAGATTATGAGACATGGAGCTACTGGAGGGGAAGGAAACAATCATGACCCTTTTGAGCAACCATCCTGCCATTTGTACGGAATGACATGGGTGATCACAGAAAACTGATAAGTGGATGGCTGACCCAACAACTGAACCCACTTCTCTCAACTGCAAGTTTAGGGTGTTAGCCTCTACACCATTTTGCTCAGTCTCTGTGAAGATATTCCTAAATTACTGTTTATTGAGAAACTTGGCGGTTTTTTCCAGAAATTATCTGTGTGAATGAGCCTATTCATGTTTACTTTTTCTGAGAAATAAGTACAGGAATAGAGTGAATGTAGATAGTGATTTGAGACTAAAATCAAGCAGTTTTAATACAGATACTGATTCTCTCATGGGTGATGAATAATGTCAATTCATTTTAACACTGACCACTCAATTGTGAGTTTTCATCTAGATGTGATAGTTATGTGAATCTAACACAAACCTTTCTTTATAAAACACAAACACAAACACACACGCACGCGCGCGCGTGCGCGCGCGCGCGCGCGCGTGTGTGTGTGTGTGTGTGTGTGTGTGTGTGTGTGTGTGTGTGTGTGTGTGTGTGTGTGTGTGTATTTTTATTTTTATATTTAGTTAATGGGCATCTAAGTTATTTTTACAAAACATGTGGTCTGCACAGCTAAAAAGGTTGGGAGCTGCTGGTGTAATGTATCATCAATCCTATTTGTTCAGCAAAATATATCCAAGCCAGTGCTTATTTACTGTAAACAGTAACCAACTGCAAATGCAAAAAATGACACTGGTCATCTAGTAGATACTAATATGAAAAAAAATCAAAAGTCTGAACTTTATCTACAGAAAGATTTACTGGTCAACTACAAGTGCTTTTTTATCTTTGTATTCTGTATCTCCTTCATTTATTGCTAATGCCCACTAATTCATTCTTCCTTAATTCATGGAGAAGAGCATACAAAATGCATCAGTATTGTTGATTAAGCTTCCTGGCAGATTAATTTGGTTTTAATATGTGAGGAAGTTTCACTTCAGTGCACTCTCCCCTGCAGAGTGAAAATTCATCGTGGACTATTATTGAGTCATTTCACATGCCTGCACAAAATTTTGTTGAAAATAAAATGTTATTTTCATCACAAAATTATGATTCAGTATTTTTTATTTAAATTTCCACTTAATAGAAAATAGAATGTAAATAAAAGTTAAAAAAAGTATCAGACATTCTATCACGAGACTCTTCAGTTACTAGAATTCGATGCTACAGGTATCTGTGCCACTCCAGAAATTTTTTTTGCTCACTTAACAGAATTCATAAATCATTGTGCTTTTATAGGCAACTTTTCCCACTTTTTGTCTTTTGAAACTGTGTCACACTTATTAGGAAACAGATATTTCGGCACTTACTTTCAAATTCCATAAATAAACAGAAATAAAAGTGAATAGGGCCAGTTCATAAGCCCCCTTATCAGATAAAAGTTCTTATATATATATATATATATATATATATATATATATATATATATATATATATATATATATATATATATATATATATAAAACAGAAAGAAACTTCCACATGGGAAAAATATATTAAAAATAAAGATTCCAAGACTTACCAAGCGGGAAAGCGCCGGCAGACAGGCACATGAACAAAACACACAAACACACACACAGAATTACAAGCTTTCGCAACTGGCAGTTGCTTCGTCAGGAAGGAAGGGAGGAGAGGGAAAAATGAAAGGGTGTGGGTTTTAAGGGAGAGGGTAAGGAGTCATTCCAATCCCGGGAGCGGAAAGACTTCCCTTAGGGGAAAAAAAGGACAGGTGTACACTCGCACACACACACACACACATATCCATCCGCACATACACAGACACAAGGCCAAAGGCCTTTAAATATGTCTGCTTGTGTCTGTGTATGTGCGGATGGATATGTGTGTGTGTGTGTGTGCGAGTGTACACCTGTCCTTTTTTTCCCCTAAGGGAAGTCTTTCCGCTCCCGGGATTGGAATGACTCCTTACCCTCTCCCTTAAAACCCACACCCTTTCATTTTTCCCTCTCCTCCCTTCCTTCCTGACGAAGCAACTGCCAGTTGCGAAAGCTTGTAATTCTGTGTGTGTGTTTGTGTGTTTTGTTCATGTGCCTGTCTGCCGGCGCTTTCCCGCTTGGTAAGTCTTGGAATCTTTATTTTTAATATATATATATATATATATATATATATATATATGCACAGATGTAAGAAAAATCTATACATAACTAAGTCCTGTTCTTAATTGTTTCAGAGGAAACAAATGGAAAGTTTGAAGAATAGGATAAATGCAGGTGATAGTAAATGAAACACTGTGATCTAATGTTTGGTTTAATTTTGTACATTTCCTCAAGATGATCAAACAGTCCACTGTCAACTGCAATGCAATTTGCAGCTCTTGTAGACATCTGCTGTGTTGCTGATTTGGGCTTATTTGTACAGCCCTTTTCTTGAAGACGCATTGCTCCACCTTGCGCAACTGAAGTTCTTCAAACTGATGTTTGTCAGATACAGTTAAGAAAACGGCATATGTTCATTCAAAGTTTTTTGTTCAGAATCAGAAATACTATCATCCCTCAGAGCAAGTACTCTTCCTTCTCACTTAACCAGTATGTTTTGCTCAAAAGAGAACCTAATTAATATTAAAGGAGATGACTCAAAAAATAATAAGCTGTGCAGTCTAAGGCGCTGCAGTCATGGGCTGTGTGGCTGATCCCAGCAGAGGTTCGAATCCTCTCTCGGGCATGGGTGTGTGTGTCTGTCCTTAGGATAATTTAGGTTAAGCAGTGTGTAAGCTTAGGGACTGATGACCTTAGCAGTTAAGTCCCATAAGATTTCACACACATTAGAACATTTTCTTTTTGTTGAAAAAATAATAAAGAAAAATGCTTCATTGGTGCCAAGGATCTAAACAAACTGCATTATGTCACAACCAGGAGAGATGCAACATTACAGGATTCATGTATCAGACAACTGCCTCAACATTTCTCATTGTTTAAAATACATGATATGCACAATCAGAGATAATTTTTCCTCTCATGGTCAGGACAAGACAAATTTCACTAATTATATAACCTTACACATTTGTAGATATGTGTGATCTGCAAGTAGGCTACTTTCATAAACAAATGCCTATTCTGGTCACTGGGTGTCATTTTCGCCCTATTTATAAAATATTAGATCACTTGCACAAAGTCTTCACAGTTTAGATGCAAGTGCTCACTCAGTGTCATCAATATTATATGTCAAATGTAAGGATTCACTTGGTACTGCAGGACCACAACAGAAGAAAATTATAGATAAAGCATTAAACTTACTTGATCCATTATTAGAAGAGATTTCTAAATCCAGTGAGCATTTGAAATCTCACAGTGAGATAATTCATAGCTAGATCAGCAAACATAAATTGCAATGATCACATGCAACATCAACATATGACACATCCAATGTTAGTGTTGTATGACAGACATATGAAAAACTATCCTACCATTTGAAACTTAATTGTTTTCCTCATGGAGTAATGAGGGATAGGTTGAAGAAGGTAAGAAAGGAAGGGCAGATCACTCAGATCTAAGGACCAACCTGTTCTGAGAACAAGAGGAGATAAAAGGCAGTTTGCAAGAGGATGTAATGTTAGGCACAGGATTTAATTTTGGAAATGTGCTCATCACAGATTAATTTACTCACCATTACACTCTTTGATACATCATTACCAGAATACAGTTTTCTTCTGACTGTGACGTATTAACATGCATAATGATGAATGAATTAATTTTTGAGTATGGTATTTCCAAAATTATATCCTGTGCCAAATTTGAATGATTGCTTGCCTCAAACATGGAAATATTTCCCAATCAAGTGATGACATAATACTAAACTTAGTTAATGTTATACCCTCATTCTTGACACTCTTGTGGGCAAACTGTTCTTTGTAGCTCTTGGATCTGAAGATGATCTGTTCATCATATCAAAACTATTGATATTGAAAATGAATAAGGCATCTAGTTTTCTGCTGAATGTTTCTGGCAGGGTGGGTGGATAAATTTCATTTTATGCCATTGGTTTTGTACTGAAACTTATTGCCTATCATGCAACAGTGGCCTACAAACTACTGAGGTAGGTAATATGAAAATAGCAATAGACCTGTAATCTGCATTCCATTTTCCCACATTTCCAGGTCTACATAACTGGGAAAAACCTGTTGCTTGATGCTGTGAGGACATGAAGAAGTTGCTAGTCAGATCACTTAAGCAATGTCTCAAGACAAAAGCCATATATTCATATTTCCTTTATATTGCAAGCAGAAAATACTAAAATTTCAGCAAAACTGTTTGTTTTCCGCAGCACATATCACAATTCAGACTCAAAATCCTAATCACAGCCCTAAAAATTATGTCTCTATCAAATATCAGCTGGACTAATCCAAGATAGTTTAGTTCAATTAAGAGTCAAAAGTTTAATGCTCCATTCACCATGTGGATTTGGATATGACTGGCACGTAAAAGCTTGATAAACCGAAATGGATGAGGTAAATTGTTGCCTAACATTTACATGAAAATCCAATTTTACACACTGCAAATCAAGTACGGTCTCAGTCTCTGTATCAGTAACTGAAGGTTCTGTTACATGTAGCCACTCAAGACTCATGCTTACAGTTGCAACTACCATCACAAGTGAATACAAAAAGAACATACTATTTAAGTTCCAACTCTATATTCCAATAAATATAGTTTGGGCAATTTTTTAAGTAGAATGTTGAATAGTCATTGTTCTCTGAACTGTGCTTTCTGTTGGCATTGTACCTATTAATAATATGTCAGTTTCCTTGAAACTATTATGATATCAACTCTGTAGCTTCAAGTTTTAGCAGATGTGAAACTTTTGTAAAAGATTGATTTTTGTGCGTGTTATTTAACAGAGGAAGTTCGAACTCTTGAATAATTTAATTTTTGATTCTCTATTTAAGTTTTGATTTTCTACTCCAATAAATATAGTTTAGGCAATTTTTTTTAAATAGAATGTTGAGTAATCCTTGTTCTCTGAACTGTGCTTTCTTTTGATACTGCACCCAGTAAATATGTCAGCTTCCATGAAACTATTATGATATTAACTCTATAGCTTCAAGTTTCAGCAGGTGTGAAACTTTTGTAAAACTCTGATTTTTGTTGATGTTATTTAACATAGGAAGTTTGAACTCTAGAGTAAGTACATTTTCTCGTTTCTGCACCACCTTAGTGATAAATTATATGATTTTAAAGAGTCATAATTTTTAGTAGGTGCTTGTGCAAACATATGACGGCATGCCCAGACAAGTAGCTCACATACTTGGTTTAGAAGAGGAGAATAAGAGGAGTCAGTCCCAGTCTTCCTGGTGTTAACTCCATCTATCCAATGTAGAACTTTCCCCTACTCATACTATTGCAATTTAGTTTTAGGCCATGCTTAATCTGTAAGGTATGTGCAGTGTAGGAAATGGTAGCTTGAGTGCAGATCATCAAACATTTCCACTGAGTAGTAACTGTGATTTCCCTTGTTGCAGGGCAGAAATTTGTGCTCTGCTTCATGTTCAGAAAACATACCTCTTCAATCTCTTGGTCACAAAAATTCTATTATCATAATCAAACAATGGAAAATTCAGGATGGAATGTAACAATATAATAAAACGTATAGGTGCTACTCACCATATAATGGAGATGACGAGTCGCAGAAAGGCACAACAAAAAGACTATTACACAATTAGCTTTCAGACAATGAAGCCTTTGCCAAAATTAGACAACATTCACACACACACACACACACACACACACACACACACACACACACACACACACACATATTCACTCAAATGCAACTCTCTCATGACCACAGTCTCTGGCAGCTGCAGCCAGACTGCGAGCAGCAGGGCATTATTGGTGGGGCAACAATGTGGGCGTAATGAGGAGGTTGTGGCAGGGAGAGAGAGGGATAGCAGGGTATGGGTGAGGGACAATAAAGTACTTCTGGGAGCATGCAGAGATAAGGTGGAGAGTGGGGCAGCTAGGTGGAGTCAGGGGGTTATACGGAGAGTGGGAGAGAGAGGGAGAGGTTTAACGGAAAACGAGTGAACACTGGGTACATTGGTGGAATAGAGAGCTTTGCAGTGCCACAATGGGAACAGGGAAGGTGCTAGGTGAGTAAGGACAATGACTCAGGCTGTGAAGCAGTCATTGAAATGAAGAATGACATGTTGTGCAGCATGCTCAGCAGCTGGGTCATGCACTTGTTTCTTGGCTGCAGTTTGTCAGTGGCCATTCATGCAGATAGACAGCTTCTTGGTTGTCATGCCCACACAGAATGCAGTACAGTGGTTGCAGCTTAGATTGTAGATCAAATTACTGGTTTCACAGATAGCCCTGCTTTGATGGAATAGGTGATGTTTGTGACAGGACTGAAGTAGGTAGTGGTGGAAGGATGTATGGGACAGGTCTTGCATGTAGGTCTATCATACATACACCATGAGGCAAGGGGTTGGGAGTAGGGGTTGTGTAGGGATAGATGATGATATTGTGTAGGTCCAGTGGGTGGCAGAATACCACTGTGGGAGGAGTAGGAAGGATAGTGGGCAGGACATTCCTCATTTCAGGGCACTATGAGAGCTAGTTGAGACCCTGGCGGAGAATGTAATTGAATTGCTCCAGCCCTGGGTGGTACTCAGTCACAAGGGGAATGCTTCTCTGTGGCCAGATGGTGGGACTTTGGGACGTATTAGGTGGCTGGAAAGATAACAGAAGATCTGTTTTTGTACAATGTTGAACTACAGCTACTTTCATTCAGTTGTAAGGTATGGTATTATTTTTTTGGGGAAATTCAAGCAATATATTGCACATACTAAAGTTACAGAAAAGAATAATATGGAACATATGTACTGCCCATCCAAGGACATCATGTCACCCACTATTTGATAAACAACAGTTATTAACCATTCCCTCCTTATACATCTATGATATTATCATCTTTCTACACAGCAATTTAGAGTTATTCGAGAAAAACTGTTTCTATCACATGTATAACATGAGAAACAAAGACAGTTTTATGCTTCCCACTCATCGCTTAGACCTATATGTGAAGTCTCCTCAGTATATGGCAATGAAAATTCATAACAAGCTAAAAGGAAAGAATGTTTTGAGTATGAACCTAGAGACATTGAAAAGAAATCTATATGATATACTTGTCAAACACTGCTTCTACACTGCTGAGGAGTTCATGAAGGATGAACTGAACATTTGGGCAGGATAAATTTACATATAGTTTTGTGTGTAAATGTAGCTACCCTTCACCAAAGGGAGGAAAGAAAAATAAAAGTTTATATTAATGTTAAAATTCTTTGTACCAAATAGGCCTAAGTTGTGTTATCCATTTTTTTTCGACGTGTCTCCTGTACACTAATCATATGATTAGAAATTGTATGTTATGAGATGAATAAAACACTATTCACTATTCACTATTCACTATTGTGATCTGTAAGGGCCTCACTGAGACCCTCAGTGTGGAAGAGTGGTTTGAAAAGTTCTCAGAATCACAAGGAGAGGTCAGTGCTAGTGCAACGCGTTGTTCATGTGATGTTCACTGGACTGTTGCCTGTAAACATGTGCCACGTCAATGTTCTTCGAAGAGAGCTGTGGCGGTAATGTGGCTCTGTTGTTGTTCCTGCACAGTGATTTGCAAAGATGGGAAAAAAAAATCTAGATTCAAGTAGTAACTAAGTAGTTTTTAAAGCAAAGGACATTCATGCCAATTTCCAGAATGCACTGGGGGACTCTCCTCTTTTATATTCAACTGTTGCCAAGTGGATAAATGAATTTAAATTTGGTTAGGAGAGCTTAGATGATGATCAACGCCATGGTTGGCCGAGATGTCTCACTACTCCAGAAATCATTGCAAAAGTGCACAAAATGGTCTTGGAGGATCACCGATTGAAAGTGTGTCAAATTGCTCATGCTTGCCAGATGTCATCTGAAAGGGTATATCAAAATTTAAGTGATGAATTAGAAATGTAAACACTATCTGCAAGATGGGTGCCACAACTCTTCACACTGGATCAAAAACACATGGGAAAGGACAGATTGGAGCAATGTTTGGCACCTTTTAGGAGAAATGAACAAGATTTTTTGGGCCAGTTTGTGACCACAGATGAAACTTGGGTGAACTACCACACTCCAGAGATAAAATAACAGTCAAAGCAGTGGAACCATGGTCATTCTCCACCACACAAAGAAAGCAAAGAGAATTCCTTCAGCGGGGAGGGTAATGGCATCAGTGTTCTGGGTTGCGAAAGGGATTCTGTTTGTAGATTATCTCCCTACTGGGCAAACAATTATTGGAGAATACCATGCTAACCTCCTGGACAAACTGCAACAAAAGATATGAAAGAAAAGGGCAGGTTTAGCAGGGAAGAAAGTCATCTTCCATCAAGACAATGCACACCCGCATCTATGTGCCATTGCCATGGCAAAATTACACAAACTAAGGTTTGAATTCAGAATGAGAATTTCACTCTGCAGTGGATGTGTGCTGATATGAAACTTCCTGGCAGATTAAAACTGTGTGCCCGACTGAGACTCGAACTCGGGACTTTTGCCTTTCGCGGGCAAGTGGTCTACCAACTGAGCTACCAAAGCACGACTCACACCCAGTACTCACAGCTTTACTTCTGCCAGTATCTCGTCCCCTACCTTCCAAACTTTACAGAAGCTATCCTGCGGTGGTAGAACACTTACCCGCGAAAGGCAAAAGTCCCGAGTTCGAGTCTTGGTCAGGCACACAGTTTTAATCTGCCAGGAAGTTTCTTAAGGTTTGAATTGTTGCCACTCCCACCTTATTCACCTGATATGGCTCCATCTGACTTCCATCTCTTCCCAAAACTGAAAATTTTTCTTGGTGGACGTAGATTTACTTCAAACAAAGAGTTGATAGCTGGAGTTGACAACTATTTTGCAGGCCTGGAGGAAACTCAATTTTAAGATGGGATAAAGGTGCTGGAATATTGTTGCAGCAAATGCATTAATCTACAAGGAGAGTACATTGAAAAATAAATAAAAAAGTTTCAGTGATGTAAGTACTTTTTTATATTCCATTCCAAGAACTTTTCAAACCACCCTTGTGGAGTGACTGCTTGTCACTACAGATCCAATGGCAATGGGTGGTTAGGCTGTATGGAACGTACTTCTTGGTATGGAATGGGTGGCAGTTGTCAAAGTAGAGGTATTGCTGATGGTTAATAGGTTTGATATGGACAGAAGTACTGATGTAGCCATCTTTGAGGTGGAGGTCAACATCAATGAAGGTGGCATTATGGGTTGAGTAGGACCAGGTGAAGCAAATGGGAAAGAAGCTGTTGAGGTTCTGGAGAAATGTGGATAGGGGAGATGTCCTCAGTAAATCTGAACCAGGTGAGGGGTTTGAGACTCTTGGTGTTTAGGAAGGATTCTTCTAGGTGGCCCATGAATAGGTTGGCACAGGATGGTGCCATGTGGGTGCCTATTGCCGTACCCCAGATTTGTTTGTAGGTAATGCCTTCAAAGGACAAGTAATTCTGGGTGAGGATGTAGTGGATCATGGTGACTAGGGAGGAGGTGGTTGGTTTGGAATCTGTCGGGTGTTGGGAAAGGTAGTGTTCAATAGTGGTAAGGCCATGGGCACTAGGGATGTTAGTGTAAAGCGATGTGACATCAATAGTGAGTGGGGCACCATGTGGTAAAGCAACAGGAAATGTGAAGAGTCCATGGCCATGGAGGAAATGGTTGGTACCTTTTATATAGGAGGGTAGGTTGCAGGTAACTGGTAAAGGTGTTGGTATATGAGAGCAAAGATTCTCTCAATGGGGCCACAGTAACTGACCACAAAAGAGCATCCTAGGTTATTGGGTTTATGGACTTTAGGAAGCACGTATAAGGTAGAAGTATGAGGAGTGATAGGGGTGAGGAGAGAGATGGGCTCCAGAGAGAGGTTCTCGGATGGTCCCAAGGATTTGAGTAGAGACTGAAAATCCTGCTGGATTTCTGTAATGGAGTCACTGTGGCATTTGTAGGTGGATCAATCTGATAGCTGGCAGAGTCCTTCTGCCAGGTGAGCAGTTCAAAACACTGGTGATCGAGCCTTTGTCAGCAGGTAGCATTAGTTTTTAGGTGGTGTATTGCAGATCCTTCTGTGGATGTGAGGCTGGTTTGTATGTTGAGGGATTTGGGATGGTGAAACAAGGTTAAAGGTTAAGAAATTCTGGAAAGTTAGCAGGGGGTGATTTGGGGGCAGTGTGGGTGGGTCATGGTGGTTGGATGGAGGAGTGTACTTAGTCAGGCAGGGTTCAACAGTGATTTTTGGTTGAGTATGATTGGTAGGGTTGGTGGTAAAAAAGTGTTTCCACTGTAGGGATCAGGAGAAGGAGAGAAAGTCTTTAATAAGTCTTGTATGGTTGAATTTGGAGGTGGGTCAAAAGGTGAGGCCTTCAGAAAGGACTGATACTGTCATGGGGCTAAGACTTCTGGAGGAAAGGTTCATGGCTTTGTTTCAGGTATGTTCAGGTTCTGGTTTCTGTGTGATGGTGGGAGGGAGTTTTGTAGGTTGGGGTAAATGTAGTAGGTCTGTGAGACAGGGTTTGTCAGCAATGAGGGGATGTGGGGGAGGTTTGGAGGTTGTTGTAGAGGTGGTGAGCAGTGGTACTCTGAGGCAGGAGTAGGAAGTGAGTAGGGTGGAGAGTGTTTGAGGTGGTGTTGGGCATGTTGCTCTAGTCCCCGGAAGGCAAAAGTTCCAATGTGTGTTAAGGGATCCAGGAATGTAGGACTGCATAACAGGAGAATTTTGAAAATGGAAAGAAGGTATTGTCAGGAGGTTTGGGCCTGACTGATGTGGTTTTGCAAGACTATGTTGGTGAGGGCTAAGGGTAATTGTTGTCATAATTTCCCCTCCCCCACCCACCTCACCACCACTCTCTCTCTCTGATTTTCTCAACTGCTTTACCTCTCATGTATGTTGTACATTATTATACTCCTATGTGGTACTCATATTGAAATTGATTTGATGTGCTTGTGTCAGTTTGAAGCCAGATGTGACTCGAGGCCCCCTGTAGTGGTAAGCTTCTGTGTAGCACCTTAGTGTTTAGTCACCTGATGAACAGTGTTCTGTGGTATCCTTGGACATAAAAAATGAGGATGACAATGTTGGTGATGATTGCTTTGAGGGACTGTGTGGTCATCGGTACCCTAAGACGCAGAGTAATCAGCTGTTGATGTCATGCACAGGGAGGACAGCAGTAGTTCTCTATGTGAGAGGAGTGACTGTCATGGTAAATTATAGTAGCAGCTTCAGCATGTAAGATAAAAAGGAGGATGAATAGGAGTCTGGTGCACTGGGCTAGTAAGGAAAATGTTGATCACTTTGGAGGGGGCTGGGATTGTGTGTGGGTGGGTGGGGGGGGTGGGGGGGGGGGGGAGGGGGCAGGGGGTTGGATGCCCTGGTAAAACCAATTGATGGCCCCTGAGCTGCTCATGTCACCTGTGGGGAGGGTCACCATTTCCATGCTCAAATATGCTTGGCTGAGAAGGGTGTCTAATGACTGGTGGTACCATGAGGGTTGGTAGGATTAGCTTTTGATGTGAAGTTTGTGAGTTTGATGGGGGCCTCACTGCACGGGACGTATCTGGGTTGAGACCCTCCAAGCTGAAACTGTGAACAGGGGTCTCCTTCCCCATCTATCTCAACTGTGACATAGAATGAGGGGGGGGGGGGTCTTAAAGTTCATTGTACAATCGGCTTCTTGTCATGAATTGCAGGATTCATCTGACAGCTATTTCATTACCAGCAAGTATGAAATGTAGACAAGTGTGTAACTCCAGTTCCATCCTTAACATTTTCCAGTGTGGTGCCCCTGTGGGCAATGTCAAGGAGGTATCAAATATGGGAATCCTCTCATCATAAGATATTGTTACTGGCGAGTGTTGTGTGACCCATGTTAGCCTACATAACTAACTGATCTGAACTGAGAGGCTCATGGGGAAGTCTTCCATACAGTAGTGAGTCCCTTAATCATCTTGGTTTGTTGATGTCATGGTCCCAATGTCTTATGATTAGGTGTCTTAGTTGTGAGAGTATATTTGTGTCAGACATACTGGTGTCTAGTGGTTCTTTGTGGTAACTCATTGGCCTTTTCACTGGTGAGCCATATCCTGGGCAATAATTCATGGCTTGTTGTGCAGATTAATGCAAAGAGATTCTAGCTCCATGAAGCTTGGGTAATACATGTTGGATGTTGGATACTAGTATATTTAGTGAATAACATTGATCAGCCATCTTGTAGGCATCTCCCTGAGTGGCAGCAAAATAGGAACTTCTTGTTACACTGAGTTTAAATGTGGTGTAGATGATAAGTAAAAAGTATTACCCTCTCAGAGGAGATAAACAAACAACCTCCAATTACAGACCTACCGGTATATCTCTCCTTCCCATCTTTTCATAAATATTTGTGAAAGTGGTATATGATAGAATACTGGCTTAATTTCTTGAGCAGATCTTATTAACTGCCTCTCAGTTTGGCTTTTGTAAAGGATTCTCCCCACAATATGAGACCTCAAAAATCAGGTGTTAGCAGAGATAAACGAAACATATTATCCTGTTAGTATATTCTGCCACCTTTCCAAAGCCTTTGACTTTAGGGATCACAAAATTCTGCTTAGCTTTTAGTTGGATACATAAAAAGTCTACTCACCAAGTGGTGGCAGAGCACACATGTAAAAGACTGTTGTAATTGGCAAGCTTTCGGAGTCAGTGGCTCCTTCTTCAAGTAGGGAAAGGAAGAAGGGTGAAGGAAAAGGACAAGAGAGATCTAAGAAAAGGGGTAGATTTCGGGAAAGTCACCCAGAACTGTGGGTCAGGGGAGATTTACTGTACAGAATGAGAAGGAAAGATTGATTGTTGGGGACTGCATTGGATGAGATTTGAAAACCGGCGAGCTTAAAGATGGAAGACAGGGTAATATATACACTCCTGGAAATTGAAATAAGAACACCGTGAATTCATTGTCCCAGGAAGGGGAAACTTTATTGACACATTCCTGGGGTCAGATACATCACATGATCACACTGACAGAACCACAGGCACATAGACACAGGCAACAGAGCATGCACAATGTCGGCACTAGTACAGTGTATATCCACCTTTCGCAGCAATGCAGGCTGCTATTCTATCATGGAGACAATCGTAGAGATGCTGGATGTAGTCCTGAGGAACGGCTTGCCATTCCATTTCCACCTGACGCCACAGTTGGACCAGCGTTCGTGCTGGACGTGCAGACCGCGTGAGACGACGCTTCATCCAGTCCCAAACATGCTCAATGGAGGACAGATCCGGAGATCTTGCTGGCCAGGATAGTTGACTTACACCTTCTAGAGCACGTTGGGTGGCACGGGATACATGCGGACGTGCATTGTCCTGTTGGAACAGCAAGTTCCCTTGCCGGTCTAGGAATGGTAGAACGATGGGTTCGATGACGGTTTGGATGTACCGTGCTCTATTCAGTGTCCCCTCGACGATCACCAGAGGTGTACGGCCAGTGTAGGAGATCGCTCCCCACACCATGATGCCGGGTGTTGGCCCTGTGTGCCTCGGTCGTATGCAGTCCTGATTGTGGCGCTCACCTGCACGGCGCCAAACACGCATACGACCATCATTGGCACCAAGGCAGAAGCGACTCTCATCGCTGAAGACAACACGTCTCCATTCGTCCCTCCATTCATGCCTGTCGCGACACCACTGGAGGCGGGCTGCACGATGTTGGGGCGTGAGCGGAAGACGGCCTAACGGTGTGCGGGACCGTAGCCCAGCTTCATGGAGACGGTTGTGAATGGTCCTCGCCGATACCCCAGGAGCAACAGTGCCCCTAATTTGCTGGGAAGTGGCGGTGCGGTCCCCTACGGCACTGCGTAGGATCCTACGGTCTTGGCGTGCATCCGTGTTTCGCTGCAGTCCGGTCCCAGGTCGACGGGCACGTGCACCTTCCGCCGACCACTGGCGACAACATCGATGTACTGTGGAGACCTCACGCCCCACGTGTTGAGCAATTCGGCGGTACGTCCACCCGGCCTCCCGCATGCCCACTATACGCCCTCGCTCAAAGTCCGTCAACTGCACATACGGTTCACGTCCATGCTGTCGCGGCATGCTACCAGTGTTAAAGACTGCGATGGAGCTCCGTAGGCCACGGCAAACTGGCTGATACTGACGGCGGCGGTGCACAAGTGCTGCGCAGCTAGCGCCATTCGACGGCCAACACCGCGGTTCCTGGTGTGTCCGCTGTGCCGTGCGTGTGATCATTGCTTGTACAGCCCTCTCGCAGTGTCCGGAGCAAGTATGGTGGGTCTGACACACCGGTGTCAATGTGTTCTTTTTTCCATTTCTAGGAGTGTAGATGGAGATTACTGCTTAAACATCATGCATGGATTAATAAGAGTGAAAAGCTAAGTGCATTGTACAAAACAGACATGGGAGGTCAGCAGTGGAAAATGGATGGGAAAGACAATGAAAGATGTAGAAAACTAAAACAGAGTAAAACAAAGAGTGAAGAAATGCTGAGATTAAATAAATTAACTCAAATTAAGGCCAGGTGGGTGGCGAGAACCAAGGATATGTTGTAGTGCTAGTTCCCACCTGTGGAGTTCTGAGAAACTGGTGTATGGGGAAAGAATCCAGATGGCACATGTGGTGAAACAGGCGCCCACGATTGTCATGTTGTAGAGCATGCTCTGCAATAGGATATTGCAAGTTTCCAGTATACACCCCATTCATGCTAAAAGCTTTTTGTGTATTAATGGCATCTCTCATATTGCTTCCAAAACAGAAAGTAGTCTGTAGTGCAAGCATGAAAATAACCCCAGAATGGGTAACTTAATATGTCAATGTCACAGGGTTTGATATTGGGCCCACTGTTGCTTCTAACCTATATAAATGATTGTCCATTGACTTTAAAGGGCACTTCAAAAACAGTAATGTTTACTGATGACATAAGTGCTCTAATTAAGGGTCCAAATCCGGGCATAGCAGACACAGTTCAGATGGCAACTGAACAGCCCTACGAGTGACTCACAGTTGATTGATTGTCTTAATCTCACAAAAATCATATTATTCACTTTCAAACAAGCAGTTATAACCATTTAACACCAGAAGTAGTCATTAATGATCACACACTAAATGAAGCACAGTGTGGAAAATTCCCTTGAGCCCAGCTGGTTAACAAGTTAAAATAGAACTGACACATGAATAAACTAAACAAAGAACTGAGTTCATGGTGCTAAAACCATAGAGCATACAGCAACTTCCATACCACTGACTGTGATGACAAAATGGCAAAGAGCCTTACACTCAGTATCAGTCCCTAAGGTACTCTGTTCTCTTTCATACATTGTTTGCTGAGCTTTACTTGCATGTTAAAAAACTATTGAGCTGGAAACTTCTGGATGATGATTGTTAAGCGGCCCAGTATCTCCACATGTGGAGTGTGGAAAGGATTGATAATGCTAGGTAGTATCATATATTTTATGCAGATCAAACCATTTAACTGATAGCGATGGGCTGAAGCATCTCAAACTACAGACTGCAAGCATATCAAATAGTTAGTATTGAACTGGAAGTTATTGATGTCATATTGGTATGGAGAAAAAAGCTGTCACAACTCTAGGCTTCAGAGCAGCTACTGACTCACCGCCCTTATGAGCAGCTTTCACAGTCGGTTCATTAAGCATATCAGCCTATAACTGTGCAGGGAGCAAGGTTCATTTCCAAGTTCCACTATAGGAACTATGGTGCTTTTTTGTCACTGAAAAGAAAATTCCTCCTTTTTCTAAATATGATTAAAAATTGAAGGCATGCATTATTTGTTGTTGCTAAAATGTTTGGGAAGTTCATTGTGGATTTTGTCAAGTCCTGTAAATGTGGCCCATTAATGTGCTCTTCTTCCACTGTGAAGTTTACATTCTGTGAAAGGGACATTGTACTGCTACATGTGTATTGTAGAGAATAGCAGGGTGCAAAATATTGCAGCTGAGAAACCAGATGCATCAGTAGAGGATGATATGAAGTGCTGAGACATAACAGTCCATTGAAACCTAATTTTCAATGATAAACAGAAATTCCTGACGTAAACACTATAGGGTTGGAGGCAAATATGTACTTGTGGAAAGGTTACAAAGAAACCATTTACTAAATTATAAATATATTAACCCCAATGAACCATGGACCTTGCCGTTGGTGGGGAGGCTTGCGTGCCTCAGCGATACAGATGGCCGTACTGTAGGTGCAACGACAATGGAGGGGTATCTGTTGAGAGGCCAGACAAACATGTGGTTCCTGAAGAGGGGCAGCAGCCTTTTCAGTAGTTGCAGGGGCAACTTTCTGGATGATTGACTGATCTCGCCTTGCAACATTAACCAAAATGGCCTTGCTGTGCTGGTACTGCAAACGGCTGAAAGCAAGGGGAAATTTTTCCCGAGGACATGGAGCTTTACTGTATGATTAAATGATGATGGCGTCCTCTCGGGTAAAATATTCTGGAGGTAAAATAATCCCCCATTCGGATCTCCGGGCGGGGACTACTCAGGAGGATGTCGTTATCAGGAGAAAGAAAACTGGCGTTCTACGGATCGGAGCGTGGAATGTCAAATCCCTTAATCTGGCAGCTAGATTAGAAAATTTAAAAAGGGAAATGGATAGATTAAATTTAGATATAGTGGGAATTAGTGAAGTTTGGTGGCAGGAGGAAAAAGGCTTTTGGTCAGGTGAATACAGGGCTATAAATACAAAATCAAATAGCGGTAATGCAGGAGTAGGTTTCATAATGAATAAAACATAGGAGTGCAGCTAAGCTACTACAAACACCATAGTGAACGCATTATTGTGGCCAAGATAGACACAAAGCCCATGCCTACTACAGTAGTTCAAGTTTATATGCCAGCTAGCTCTGCAGATGGTGAAGAAATTGATGAAATATATGATGAGATAAAAGAAATTATTCAGGTAGTGAAGGGAGACGAAAATTAGTCATGGGTGACTGGAATTCGTCAGTAGGAAAAGGGAGAGAAGGAAACATAGTGGGTGAATATGGATTGGGGCTAAGAAATGAAAGAGGAAGCTGTCTGGTAGAATTTTGCACAGAGCACAACTTAATCATAGCTAATACTTGGTTCAAGAATCATAAAAGAAGGTTGTATACATGGAAGAATCCTGGAGATACTAAAAGGTATCAGATAGATTATACACTCCTGGAAATGGAAAAAAGAACACATTGACACCGGTGTGTCAGATCCACGATACTTGCTCCGGACACTGCGAGAGGGCTGTACAAGCAATGATCACACGCACGGCACAGCGGACACACCAGGAACCGCGGTGTTGCCCATCGAATGGCGCTAGCTGCACAGCATTTGTGCTTCGCCGCCGTCAGTGTCAGCCAGTTTGCCGTGGCCTACGGAGCTCCATCGCAGTCTTTAACACTGGTAGCATGCCGCGACAGCGTGGACGTGAACCGTATGTGCAGATGACGGACTTTGAGCGAAGGCGTATAGTGGGCATGCGGGAGGCCGGTTGGACGTACCGCCGAATTGCTCAACACATGGGGCGTGAGGTCTCCACAGTACATCGATGTTGTCGCCAGTGGTCGGCGGAAAGTGCACGTGCCCGTCGACCTGGGACCGGACCGCAGCGACGCACGGATGCACGCCAAGACCGTAGGATCCTACGCAGCGCCGTAGGGGACCGCACCGCCACTTCCCAGCAAATTAGGGACACTGGTGCTCCTGGGGTATCGGCGAGGACCATTCGCAACCGTCCCCATGAAGCTGGGCTACGGTCCCGCACACCGTTAGGCCGTCTTCCGCTCACGCCCCAACATCGTGCAGCCCACCTCCAGTGGTGTCGCGACAGGCGTGAATGGAGGGACGAATGGAGACGTGTCGTCTTCAGCGATGAGAGTCGCTTCTGCCTTGGTGCCAATGATGGTCGTATGCGTGTTTGGCGCCGTGCAGGTGAGCGCCACAATCAGGACTGCATACAACCGAGGCACACAGGGCCAACACCCAGCATCATGGTGTGGGGAGCGATCTCCTACACTGGCCGTACACCTCTGGTGATCGTCGAGGGGACACTGAATAGTGCACGGTACATCCAAACCGTCATCGAACCCATCGTTCTACCATTCCTAGACCGGCAAGGGAACTTGCTGTTCCAACAGGGCAATGCACGTCCGCATGTATCCTGTGCCACCCAACGTGCTCTAGAAGGTGTAAGTCAACTACCCTGGCCAGCAAGATCTCCGGATCTGTCCCCAATTGAGCATGTTTGGGACTGGATGAAGCATTGTCTCACGCGGTCTGCACGTTCAGCACGAACACTGATCCAACTGAGGCGCCAGGTGGAAATGGCATGGCAAGCCGTTCCACAGGACTACATCCAGCATCTCTACGATCGTCTCCTTGGGAGAATAGCAGCCTGCATTGCTGCGAAAGGTGGATATACACTGTACTAGTGCCGACATTGTGCATGCTCTGTTGCCTGTGTCTATGTGCCTGTGGTTCTGTCAGTGTGATCATGTGATGTATCTGACCCCAGGAATGTGTCAATAAAGTTTCCCCTTCCTGGGACAATGAATTCACGGTGTTCTTATTTCAATTTCCAGGAGAGTATATAAGTCTACAAATGCTAGAAACCTATGTTTGCCTTTTCTTAATCTTTCTTCTAAGATAAGTCATAAGGTCAGTATTGCCTCGCATGTTCCAGTGCTTCTACGGAATCCAAACTGATCCTCCCCGAGGTCCGCATCTACCAGTTTTTCCATTTGTCTGTAAAGAATTCGTGTTAGTATTTTGCAGCTGTGACTTATTAAACTGATAGTTCGGTAATTTTCACATCTATCAACACCTGTTTTCTTTGGAATTGGAATTATTATATTCTTCTTGAAGTCTGAGGGTATTTCGCCTGTATCATACATCTTGCTCACCAGCTGGTAGAGTTTTGTCATGACTGGCTCTCCCAAGGCCTTTAGTAGTTCTAATGGAATGTTGTCTACTCCGGGGACCTTGTTTCGACTCAGGTCTTTCAGTGCTCTGTCAAACTCTTCATGCAGTATCATATCTCCCATTTCGTCTTCATCTACATCCTCTTACATTTCCATAATGTTGTCCTCAAGTACGTCGCCCTTGTATAAACCTTCTATATACTCCTTCCACCTTTGTGCCTTCCCTTCTTTGCTTAGAACTGGGTTGCCATCTGAGCTCTTGATGTTCATACACGTGGTTCTCTTCTCTCCAAAGGTCTCTTTAATTTTCCTTTAGGCAGTATCTATCTTACCCCTAGAGAGATAAGCTTCTACTTCCTTACATTTGTCCTCTAGCCATCCCTGCTTAGCCATTTTGCACTTCCTGTCGATCTCATTTTTGAAACGTTTGTATTCCTTTTTGCCTGCTTCATTTACTGCATTTTTATATTTTCTCCTTTCATCAATTAAATTCAATATTTCTTCTGTTACCCATGGATTTCTAGCAGCCCTCGTCCTTTTACCTACTTTATCCTCTGCTGCCTTCACTACTTCATCCCTCAGAGCTACCCATTCTTCTTCTACTGTGTTTCTTTCCCCCATTGCTGTCAATTGTTCGCTTATACTCTCCTTGAAACTCTGTACAACCTCTGATTCTTTCAGCTTATCCAGATCCCATGTCCTTAAATTCCCACCTTTTTGCAGTTTCTTCAGTTTTAACCTACAGGTCAAAACCAATAGATTGTGGTCAGAGTCCACATCTCACATCTGCCCCTGGAAATGCCCTACAAATTAAAACCTGATTCCTAAATCTCTGTCTTACCATTATATAATCTATCTGATACCTTTTAGTATCTCCAGGATTCTTCCATGTATACAACCTTCTTTTATGATTCTTGAACCAAGTGTTAGCTATGATTAAGTTATGCTCTGTGCAAAATTCTACCAGACGGCTTCCTCTTTCATTTCTTAGCCCCAATCCATAATCACCTACTATGTTTCCTTCTCTCCCTTTTCCTACTGACGAATTCCAGTCACCCATGACTATTAAATTTTCGTCTCCCTTCACTACTTGAATAATTTCTGTCATCTCATCATACATTTCATCAATTTCTTCATCATCTGCAGAGCTAGTTGGCATACTACTGTAGTAGGCATGGGCTTTGTGTCTATCTTGACCACAATAATGCATTCACTATGCTGTTTGTAGTAGCTTACCCGCACTCCTATTTTTATTCATTATTAAACCTACTCCTGCATTACCCCTATTTGATTTTGTATTTATAACCCTGTATTCACCTGACCAAAAGTCTTGTTCCTCACCCACCAAACTTCACTAATTCCCACTATATCTAACTTTAACGTATCCATTTCCCTTTTTAAATTTTCTAACCTACCTGCCCGATTAAGGGATCTGACATTCCACGCTCCGATACGTAAAACGCCAGTTTTCTTTCTCCTGATAACGATGTCCTCCTGAGTAGTCCCTGCCTGGAGATCCAAATGGGGGACTATTTTACCTCCGGAATATTTTACCCAAGAGGACGCCATCATCATTTAATCATACAGTAAAGCTGCATGTCCTCGGGAAAAATTGCGGCTGTAGTTTCCCCTTGCTTTCAGCCGTTCGCAGTACCAGCACAGCGAGGCTGTTTTGGTTAATGTTGCAAGGCCAGATCAGTCAATCATCCAGACTGTTGCCCCTGCAACTACTGAAAAGGCTGCTGCCCCTCTTCAGGAACCACGTGTTTGTCTGGCCTCTAAACAGATACCCCTCCGTTGTGGTTGCACCTACGGTATGGCCATCTGTATCACTGAGGCACGCAAGCCTCCCCACCAACGGCAAGGTCCATGGTTCGTGGGATATATATATATATATATATATATATATATATATATATATATATATATATATATATATATTGATGTCTGCTTGTGTCTGTGTATGTGCAGATGGATATGTGTGTGTGTGTGTGTGTGTGTGTGTGTGTGTGTGCGAGTGTACACCTGTCCTTTTTTTCCCCTAAGGGAAGTCTTTCCGCTCCCGGGATTGGAATGACTCCTTACCCTCTCCCTTAAAACCCACATCCTTTCATTTTTCCCTCTCCTTCCTTCCTTCCTGATGAAGCAACTGCCAGTTGCGAAAGCTCGTAATTCTGTGTGTGTGTTTGTGTGTTTTGTTCATGTGCCTGTCTGCCGGCGCTTTCCCGTTTGGTAAGTCTTGGAATCTTTGTTTTTAATATATTTTTCCCATGTGGAAGTTTCTTTCTGTTATATATATATATATATATATATATATATATATATATATATATATATATATATATATATATATATATATATATATATATTAGAAAAAAAAAACATTCCACATGGGAAAAATATATTAAAAAAAGATGCTGTGACTTACCAAACGGGAAAGCGCTGGTAGATAGACACAATAAAAAACACACAAATACACACACAAATATCAAGCGTTTGCAAGCCATGGTTGCTGCATTGGGAAAGAGGGAAGGAGAGGGAAAGATGAAAGGATGTGGGTTTTAAGGGAGAGGGTAAGGAGTCATTCCAATCCCGGGAGCGGAAAGACTTACCTTAGGGGGAAAAAGGGAGAGGTATACACTCACACACACACACATATCCATCTGCACACATACAGACACAAGCAGACATATGTAAAGGCAGAAACTATTAACTAAATTATAAATATATTAAAGTTTATAAGTGCTGTAATTGGTAGGAATATTTTCCAGGGCATGAATCTTCTATAATTAATAAAAATAATAAAAGTATTGTTAACACTCAATACCTAACCACATTGGCATAGACTCACAGTATTTTGTGTGATTTTGAATGGAAAGCATGTAGCTTGTTAAGTAAGATTCATTTCAGTATTGTAAGTACATTAGAAATTATTTGAGTTTTTGTAAAGAAGATTGAATTTTTCAAAGTAACATAAACAATATTTTGAAACTTAATACTTGATTAAATATTCATTTGTCTTAACAGTATATTTACAGTTGTCTACAAATCCAGGACCATGGCTGCAACAGATAAAATGGATGAGTACAAACCCCGTTATCAATTCTAACTAGAATCGAGAAACTCTTCAAGTAGTGTATGGAGCTAGGATGCAGTGTAATTCTGTAAACTAATCTTGTATTTTGTTTCAGAATTTATTTGTTAAAGTATTGCAGAAGCTCTTTTGTGACAACTGGATAACAAGGAAAATGCGCAGCACTACAAAGAAGAACTTAATAACATAAAACACCAGAAATGTTGTAAACTAAGAAGAAAAAAATACTGTGAGTACAAAATTTTTTTGAACTACTTTTCTCTCCTGCATTGTCAAGATGGAGGACAATAGGGATGTTAACGATGATAGGGAGGTTAATTTGAATATTCAGAATAGTGTAAATGTTACTGATAATAATAAACGTATTTACTCATCAAGTCAGGACATAAATGATGTAGTTAATCAGGACAATGAAATAGGAGAGAATAGTGATCACATTAATGTACATTAACACTTTCATGGGTTTGAATCAAATGTATCTGCCTTGGATAGGTTAGTTCAACTGATGGAGGAGCAAAAAAAAGTCAACTGAAAAGTCATTTGATGAATATAAAATTTTTCTTGATCAAAAGCTTGATTCCATTGAAAAGAAATTAGATGGACATGGAAACCAAATTTGTGAAACAAAAGATAGCTTAGAAAAATGCTGGGAAAAAGTAGGTGAAAGTACCAAAAACGTGTCAGTTATAGAGAGGGAAATTGTAACCTTAAAACAAGAAAAAAAGAAAAAGTTCAAATGGCTCTGAGCACTATGGGACTCAACTGCTGTGGTCATCAGTCCCCTAGAACTTAGAACTACTTAAACCTAACTAACCTAAGGACATCACACACATCCATGCCCGAGGCAGGATTCGAATCTGCGCCCGTAGCAGTCGCACGGTTCCGGACTGCACGCCTAGAACCGCGAGACCACCGCGGCCGGCCCTTAAAACAAGAACAGCAGAAATTTGAAGAAAGGTTAGATTCCTTAGAAAGAAAAGATGATAGTTTAGAACAATTTGCTACTAGAGAAGTGCAACATTTAAGATTTAACAATGATGTTGTGAAGAAATGAGCAGAAACCAACAAAAGTATTCACAATTTTACCAAAATTGCAAATGATAATTTTGCTGAACTAAAAGAAGAAATAGGTACACATTTGGGGTGAAATTCAAATTTCAATTTAAAAATCCAAGAAATTGATGACACTGTTACTATGAAATCTTTTGGCAACTACAATCACTTTTGGAACAATATCAATATTAAAACATTTTCAGGGGAAGGGAATATATGTGCTATTGACTTTGTTTCAAATTAAAGACAATTTTGAAAGTAGCACAAGTCAGAAATTAAAAATCAAATTCTTTAAAAAAATGATGGATGTTGAAGCTCTTTTGTGGGCTAACCAAGCAATCAAATCTGAAATGTCTTTTTGTGATGTTGAACATGCTTTTATGATCAGATTTTGCTCATAAACTAGACAAGCCAGAATCAAGTCCAAATTTCAAGCAAGGTAGTGGTTGTATGAAAACATTTTGTGAACAACAGTTAAAAACATTTGTGCATTTAGATATGCCACTTGATGAGATGATTCAAATAGATGCACTCAAAAGACATCTGCCATATAAAGTGCAGTGGAGTCTGCTTATGGGCATGATGACACCATTGAGGAATTTTTAAGATTTGTAGACAAATTAGACTTAGCCTGGGAAAGAAATGAAATGTATAATGACTTTCAGGATGACAGTAGAAATAGAAACAGAGCTTTCAATGACCATCTTGAACATAAGGATAGGAGAGGAGGTTTTAGAAATGAAAATTATAGGGGAGAATACCAAGGGAATAATAGATTCAGAAATGATGACAGAAGAGATGGGGAAAGAAATGATAGGCAGAGACCAGAGAACATAAATTTTGAACCAAGAAATAGGCAGTGGGGCAAGGTCAAGGAAATAATGGTAACAACTTTTATAGCAAAAAGAATGGTCTGGAAAACTAAGGCCTGCCTCCTTCGGAGCCTGGCGTAGTGAGGCAAAAGAAATGGTATTTATAATCAGGCACATTGTGATGGTTTCAGAAGGAGAAGGGGTAGAACAAATAGGACATAACAAAACTATGTATCCAGAAGACAACCTAAAGTGAATAGAATGAATTTTGATAGGGAATTTTGGGAGAATTTTCTACCTGAAAACAAAGATGAACAAAGAAGAAAAAGAAAATCTGAATTTAAAATAGAGGAAAACATTTTAACAAATTTCTTTGATAATAGTAATGTAGTAATAGTTACTGATAGTGATGAGAACAGATCTGATGAGTGTGGTTTTAGTGAAAATGTTGAGTGATTGTGAAATGAGTGAAAGAACTGATACTGGTGCTGTATGTATGGAGGTGGGTGATCATGTATTTAGAAATGAAAGTGAGGATGAAAATGTTATTCTAGATAAAATTTCAGTAAGCAATAACAGGAAAAAGATGATGCTGTGGTAGAACAGCAGGATCTTAGTCTTGATGTTGTTGGTGTATTTGAAGAAGTGTGTGAAGATGGAAATGAATTTAGTGTTGAGAATAATATTAGGTGTGATGATAATGTTTCTGATGATGATGATGATGATGATGATGATGATGATGATGATGATGACACTACTGTATTGCTAACAGAATTGGACGGAACAGTGTATGCAGACGTTAACAATACCAGACAAGGAAGGTTGCTAGTCACCATATAGCAGAAATGCTGAGTTGCGACAGGCACAACAAAAAGATTCACACAAATATAGCTTCCAGACATTACGGCCTTTGTCAGTAATAGGCACACATACACACACGCACACACACACACACACACACACACACACACACACACACACACACACGCAACGCAACGCAACGCAACGCAACGCAACGCAACGCAACACAACTTGCACACGTATCTTCAGTCTCAGAGAGTTGTGGTTTCAGCTTGAGACTGCAGACATGTGTGCAAGTTGCATTTGTGTGAATGTGTGTGTGTGTGTGCGTGTGTGTATGTGTATGTGTGTCTACTGCTGACAAAAGCCTTAATGTCTGAAAGCTATAATTGTGTGAATCTTTTTGTTGCATTTACTGCAACTCAGCATTTCCACTATATGGTGAGTAGCAACTTTCCTTCTCTGGTATTGTTACATTCCATCCTGGATTTTCCATTGTCTGATATGCAGAAGTTAAGTTTGATGATTGTGTGCTGAATGATTCTGGAAACTCTGATATAAACTTGAGTGATGATTTTGAAATAAGTAGAAAAGTACATGACAGTTTAATCACACCAGTCAAGAATCAAGAACCAAGAATTTCATTCACCATAGATCATTTTACAATGATATTGGCTTTGTCATACAGGATGAACTAGTACAATACAGAATAATAAAATAATAAAATAAACAAGTGTCAGTACATTATAGAACACATTTCTAGCATGACAGTGTAGCAAATTACACCAGGAAGAATTCTTTAATGTCATAGAATGGATGATCTGACAGCCAGCTGTACCACTTAAATTTAAAAAAAATTATATCCATAGACTGACCATGAATTGGCAGTTTATTGAACATTTTGAATGGGTTAACTTTTTTGGGAATTTCCTGTTGTTGCTAATCTGTGGTTTAGTATGTCTAAATTACCCTTAGCCCTTGTGTTGTGTTCGTGTATTTCCCCTCTGGCAATAAATTCTGAAATATTATTTTTAATATAGAGTACAGACAAATAGATGTATAAATTTATAATGGTGAGTATTCTCAGTCTGGAAAAAAAGTGCTCCCTATGACCTCTTTTACATATTATGTGTAAGACTTTTTTTTAAATTTCAAGATGTTCTTGATGTGAGTGGTGTGGCCCCATATAATCAGACCATATGAAATATATGAGTGGAGTAGTCCAAAGTATGTCACCCTAAGGTACTCTAAGCTCACTACCTCCTTTAGTTTCAAGATAAGGTATGCCACCCGAGATATTTTTCGTCATTCGTGATGGACATGTTCCTCCCAATAGAGTTTAGAGTCAAAGTGAATACCTAAGAGTTTTACTGACTTACTGCCTACTTCATTTGATGTTCCCATTAAAAGTTGTTGGGATTGCACAGAAGCTAATTGGCTGCAAAAAGTCCAGGGCCTCATCAAGTGCTACTTTTGTTAGTTTATTCAGATCTGAAATGTTCTGATGTGTGGTAAGATTTGATTAGATTAAATTAGTTATTCATTCCATAGACCCATAAAAGAGGGAATCCTCCTGGGTATGGAATATGTCAGATAAACACATTACAAATATTTCATTAGAAAAACTTGAGTTTCATTAATTATAATGATCCTCAGTCAATAAACAGCAAAATTATGTACATGAATTAATTTTAAACTTCTAATATTTACAGTTGTAATACTTACATCTGCTTTCATTAAATCCATCATTCAGACATTTGCTAGTTTCTCATCTATTACAACCAAATATTGTCAAGTAAAGTAAATTATTTATTTCAGTGAACCTAAGTTAAGAACACTAGATTATGTACAAGATTTAAAATTAAACTTCCACTATTTACAGACTTAAGACCTACATCTGCTTTCCATACATCGATCATGTTTGTGTTGTATAGTCAGCATAACACAGGACAGGATGGGCTATGTTTTTAGGTAAATCTTTAATAGCTACAATGAAGATGAAGGGTCCAAGGATAGACCCTTGTGGTACACCTGTGCTGATTTCCATTACACAAGAACTTATATTTCTGACTGCAACGAATTGTTTTCTGTTACTTAAATAAGAATTTATCACCACTAAATTGCTCCCTCTCACCCCATAAAATTCTAGTTTCCCCAGTAGTACGTCAATAGGAATGCAATCAAAAGCTTTACTCATGTCTCATAATATCAGTGACACTGTGTTATTGTTTTCAAAAGCTGTTGAGGTTTGGTCAATGATTTCCAAGATAGCCCCTGTTGTGTTTTTCCCTTTGGACAAACCAAACTGATTGCTACATAGGATACTGTGTTTTACAAAGAAGCTGCTTATTTGTAAATGTTAGTGATCTTGTGTCTGAATGTAGTGACTATAGTAGCAGATGTAGCCATAGTGACCAAAGGTTTAAAATCATAAATGAAATTTGTCAAAATGTTGCATTTAGAGAAGGAAAGTTGTTTTGAAAATTTGAAACAGGTACCTAACAGTAATTCAATCAGTGTATGTGTATAAGTTTTGGGGGAAGGGAATGTGTGTGTTGAAATTAGTAGCATGCAGGCAGATTTGAGGGACATTTGCAAAAGTAATTACCCAGTTAGTGAAAGTACTACAAAACCAAATGAACAACCAGCAAATAGTAAACGTGTACTGAAGAATTTTTATCTCTATGCCACACAGACAAATCCGTATTGTCATGCTACGCTATGAATATTTTGATCCAGTAGTAACAAAGATACTAACTGAAAGAAAATTACAACTCATAAGAAGTGCAATTAATGTCCACTGCTTTCAAACAGTGAGAAGTGAAAAATCAGATAACTTAACACATTCAAAGCTAATACAGCAAAATATATTTTTTTGTTGTAGTTTACATTCATATTTATTTTATATATGAACATTTGCATATTTGCTATATTTTTGTCTATTCATAGAGTGGGGGTTGAAAAGTGAATATTTGAACATTGGTGTATGCTTTTACCTGGCATAGATTGGGGGTTGTTTGATATTAATGTATTTGAAATGCATCTTACACTACACTATGAAGATCATACTGTATACTTTAGCAAACCCTATGGTAAATACTTTAACCTAGTGAGTGTGAAGTAATTAATGGAAAGAAATTTAGTCTAATTGCTTTTATCACTGAATATTTGAACTTTTTTTTAAAATTCTTATCTCCATCATGAATTAAAGTGATTTGAGGAGTTGAAATAGTTGAAACTACATTCTGTGCACAGTATAGTCAAGGCAAAATCTGGGGGTGAAAATCCTCTTAGAAACATTTTTCAGTAATTTTGTGGTGAAATTTAACAGGTAGGGGATCTGTGGTACTAGATACACCATGTGGCACATGGTGCCTTGTCTTGCCTTGCTCCTTATTTATTTTCTGGAATCACTCCCCTTCTACTATCCTATCTTGTTAGTAAGAGCAGTTAGGATCCTTCTTCTATCCTAAGGGTATACAGTGTGCAACATGTAAGGCACAAGACTGTATTTTGACCAGGCACTTAACTTACAGTGTGGAAGAACAAACGATACCAAATTCAATTTTTTTTAGTAACCAGTAGTTTCGAAATGATATCCATTTTTCTTATTAAGATTCATCATGTAGTGATTTGCTACTGTGTACCAGTAACATATGAACAGAGTAATTTAGTATACAGTCCATAATGCAATCCAGTTATTGTAGGAAATGAGCGCAATCATGATAGGATTTGACTGACTGTTTGTGTGGTATGGATATTAAATATCTGACAGATGTTGTTCAAAAATATTGTATGCTATGCTGAATAATGAGTATAGCTACCAAAGCAAACCCAAACATACATACCATGACTCCATTACACTAGAACCTTGTAGAGTTCCATTTTCAAAGAAAAAGGGAAGACATAAACACAATCTCCATATTTATTCTGAATTCTGATGAAACATCTAGTGACAGGCATAACAATTTTGTGAGGAGTATCCAAACTAACCCTCCTTCCACTATCCATGTCCTCCAATAGTTAGTAAGTCAATGATTATTTAATAGAGAGAAATGTTGTTTAAATAAACACAGCTGGTCAGAAAATGTAATAGTGCAACACATGTATGATTTTTGAGGAGAGTTGGTCTGAAGTTTACATATGATGTGTGTGCAGTTATAGTGAAGTTCTGTTACTTTATATTTTGGTTATGATACTCTCATTGTGCCGATAATTTTGTGAAAAGTTGAGAAAATGTTTAGAGTTGGTGTGAAGTTTACTTATGATGTCTCTGCAGTTATAGCGAAATTCTATAACTTTACATATTGGATGTGAGTACAATTAGATTAAACTGTTTATAGTCTCCTATATGTGTTCTGATTTAAACATGAAGACTGAATACGCTTGCTAGTTTGTCTGGTTACTATACCAGTTATGTGAAAGTCACTGGATATGATATTGACTCACTATCAGATTTGGAAATATTCTATGTCATGATTCGGTGTATATTGTTCATTGTAACTACTATGTACATGGCAAAGGAACATTTCTCAGAAAGAATTTATTATGTTTATATTTCTTGAATGGCTGTGGAGCACGAAGAAAATGTATATTTATGTTGGAGATAGTTATTGGGACAGATGTACTTAATGAAAAGTAGTTCAACTTTATGTTATTATTTTACTTGCATTCTTGCTATGTAATGAGTAGCAAAGGCAAAACTATGGTAAAATAATATGCTCTCAAATCAAATCTAAATTATTCAATATGCCTTACCTGATGAGGTAAAGTATAAATCATGCCTTTGGAATGGCTGAACTAACCATTTTTAGTCCTAACTTTTGACACTTTCAAATGTAACATGTGTTACTTCAACCTTTGTCTTAACCTATGTTGGAACTTACCCTTACCTGTGTCCAATTTTCTTTGCTGTCTGACCTGATGTTGCTACATCATGACTAGTGTGATGATGATCAACAAGAAGACTGTCAACTGGTTGTTGAGCAGTATATGTTCTGGAAGTAACCTGTTGGTACTAAATTTACCAATGTAAATCTGCTTCTATGGTTACATGTGGTTATGTTGGCTCACACTCTCTACAGGAAGCTGCTGAAAATTAGGAATGACAACATCTAAGCTACGAAAACATGATGCCTTTGACAGTTATTGTGGGCAAATCTCTCTATCCATCCTTTTGGTTTTCTGACCTGAAAAGTTCATGTTTTTTCAGTTGCCCTAAAGTCTGAGTTTGGCTTCTAAAGAATTAAGGACTTTCGATCCCTCAGGTGGTACAGTCATAACGTCTTGGTGTATTTCAGCAGTTGAAAACTGGCATCATTTTTCCATGAAACTTGATGTCTGTTAGGCTAACAATTACTGTTTCTTGGCCAGCATGAAACGGGAACTGGATTAATTTTCTTTTTAACATTTCTTATTTGTATAGAGGTGAACTTGTTTGATTCCTGTGATTAATCTTAGATTTTATGGTATGCCTATTTGTTAGGAAAGATAGCTAAGCAGATTAAATTTTCAAAAAGGATATATACAGGGTGTTACAAAAAGGTACAGTCAAACTTTCAGGAAACATTCCTCACACACAAAGAAAGAAAATATGTTATGTGGACATGTGTCCGGAAACGCTTACTTTCCAAGTTAGAGCTCATTTTATTACTTCTCTTCAAATCACATTAATCATGGAATGGAAACAAACAGCAACACAACGTACCAGCATGACTTCAAACACTTTGTTACAGGAAATGTTCAAAATGTCCTCCTTTAGTGAGGATACATGCATTCACCCTACGACGCATGGAATCCCTATGCGCTGATGCAGCCCTGGAGAATGGCGTATTGTATCACAGCCGTCCACAATATGAGCACAAAGTGTCTCTACATTTGGTCCCGGGGTTGCGTATACAAAAGCTTTCAAATGCCCCCATAAATGAAAGTCAAGAGAGTTGAGGTCAGGAGAGCGTGGAGGCCATGGAATTGGTCCACCACTACCAATCCATCGGTCACCAAATCTGTTGTTGAGAAGCGTACTTCAACTGAAATGTGCAGGAGCTCCATTGTGCATGAACCACATGTTGTGTCGTACTTGTAAAGGCACATGTTCTACCAGCACAGGTAGAGTATCCCGTATGAAATCATGATAACGTGCTCCATTGAGTGTAGGTGGAAGAAACTAAAATGAGCTCTAACATGGAAATTAAACATTTCCGGACACATGTCCACATAACATCTTTTCTTTATTTGTGTGTGAGGAATGTTTCCTGAAAGTTTGGCCATACCGTTTTGTAACACCCTGTATATATTAACACAAATTTATTTGAATATTTGATGTAGGATAAGTTTTCTTATTTTTGTTCTCTTAAGTTGCCTATGTAACTTCTTAACTCAGAACATATTATAGCCTTAGTAAGTGAACAGAATTTTCAGGGACACTGGAATACCCTGAGTAAATGTGGATGGTGTAAACCCAAAGCTATTTAAATCATTACTGCAGTATTAAGATAAGAATGAAGGTGACAAACAAAATCTCTAAGTAAAAAACATTTTTTGCACTTGGATGATCTGCTCAAAGAAGCATTCCACTCTGTTTGTTTATGGATTTGAAACTTGTAGTGATTTGATGTCATATTTTTGTACCTTACTTCTATATTTTCATGTTTAGGTACTAATTATGTTTGAGCTGCAACAGATATCAGAGGAACACAGTAATTCTGTACCTCACTTTACTGTTTCTACAATTATGTATCAGTTATGTCACCGGTTTTTATATTTTCTTTATTTTCTTGTATATGTAATTGATTGTGTTTGATCTAAACCAGATATTAGAGGAACTGCTTGTAAGTCAGCTGATTGTATCTAGCATTTGTTACTTGAATTAACCAACACAGTGTTATATATGTCAATTACTCTATCTTGCAGAATGCTAATTGTTTACCCTTCATTGATCAGTCAGTAGGGACTGTTGGGGTTAATTTTTGGGGACATTCAAGATGAAACTGTGGCAAATGCATTCTGCAGAGAATGCCAAACACACTTCTCCCTTTGGTGCCAAAGTAAAGTACTGGAACAGTGGGGGTCGTGGGTAGGTGGGTTTCCAGTCTTTGGGGTCTGTCATTTTTCTTCTTCAACTTCAACATTCTGAATCTTCAATTTCATTACTTATTTCTCACCAGAGTACCAAGCTATCCTTCCCTCTGCCCACATGCCTATGTCTCTATTGCTGAGACCCTTCTCATTTACCGTGTCAGCTCTTGTCATTGTTGACTAAAGCCACTTGTATAGGAGGATACGGGAAATGAGCCAGCATTTCTGTAGAATTAAATATACTAAGTTCAAAAAAATGTCACATGTATAGATAATCTTTGATATAATTGATGTTACACTTTTGCTTATTTGAGAGCAAGCCAGAATTTCTGTGTTATTAATTAAATTGAGTTGATATAATTGATGATACACTTTTTCTAATTTTGTTTTGAGATGGATGATTTAAAACCATATTTCTGTCATGATGTACCGCTTACTTATGATTGATTTATTGCGTATTGACACCTAAAGTGGTGAACACTTAACAATGTATAATACCTAACCATAATTTTTTCATGATGTACCAGTCACTTATGATTCAATTATTGTGTACTGACACCCAAAATGGTGAAAATTTAGTGATATATAACTATACTCTTATGTTTCATTCTATTATATGTTAGTACTTACTGTGAAGGAAAAAGCAACAACTGAGTTGCACTAGTGTTCCTGAGGTAATATATTAATCAATGTTGAATGGTTGTAAAAGTGGGAAGGAAGCATATTAAGTATCTTGACAAATGAAATATGGAGAGATAGGTCATTGGTCAGACATTTCATTCTGTGCATGTAGGATGAATTATGTTAACTGCTGAGGAAATATACACTCCTGGAAATTGAAATAAGAACACTGTGAATTTATTGTTCCAGGAAGTGGAAACTTTATTGACACGTTCCTGGGGTCAGATACATCACATGATCACACTGACAGAACCGCAGGCACATAGACACAGGCAACAGAGAATGCACAATGTCGGCACTAGTACAGTGTATATCCACCTTTCGCAGCAATGCAGGCTACTATTCTCCCAAGGAGACGATCGTAGAGATGCTGGATGTAGTCCTGAGGAATGGCTTGCCATGCCATTTCCACCTGGCGCCTCAGTTGGACCAGTGTTCGTGCTGGAAGTGCAGACCGCGTGAGACGACGCTTCATCCAGTCCCAAACATGCTCAATGGAGGACAGATCCGGAGATCTTGCTGGCCAGGGTAGTTGACTTACACCTTCTAGAGCACGTTGGGTGGCACGGGATACATGAGGACGTGCATTGTCCTGTTGGAACAGCAAGTTCCCTTGCCGGTCTAGGAATGGTAGAACGATGGGTTCGATGACGGTTTGGATGTACCGTGCACTTTCAGTGTCCCCTCGACGATCACCAGAGGTGTACGGCCAGTGTAGGAGATCGCTCCCAACACCATGATGCCAGGTGTTGGCCCTGTGTGCCTCAGTCCTATGCAGTCCTGATTGTGGTGCTCACCTTCACGGTGCCAAACACGCATACGACCATCATTGGCACCAAGGCAGAAGCGACTCTCATCGCTGAAGACGACACGTCTCCATTCGTCCCTCCATTCACGCCTGTCGCGACACCACTGGAGGCGGGCTGCACGATGTTGGGGCATGAGCGGAAGACGGCCTAACGGTGTGCGGGACCGTAGCCCAGCTTCATGGAGACGGTTGCGAATGGTCCTCGCCGATACCCCAGGATCAACAGTGTCCCTAATTTGCTAGGAAGTGGCGGTGCAGTTCCCTACGGCAGTGCGTAGGATCCTACGGTCTTGGCGTGCATCCGTGCGTCGCTGCGGTCCGGTCCCAGGTCGACGGGCACGTGCACCTTCCGCCGACCACTGGCGACAACATCGATGTACTGTGAAGACCTCACGCCCCACGTGTTGAGCAATTCGGCGGTACGTCCACCCGGCCTCCCCCATGCCCACTATATGCCCTCGCTCAAAGTCCATCAACTGCACATACGGTTCATGTCCACGCTGTCGCGGCATGCTACCAGTGTTAAAGACTGCGATGGAGCTCCGTATGCCATGGCAAACTGGCTGACACTGACGGTGGCGGTGCACAAATGCTGCGCAGCTAGCGCCATTCGACGGCCAACACCGCGGTTCCTGGTGTGTCCGCTGTGCCGTGCGTGTGATCATTGCTTGTACAGCCCTCTCGCAGTGTCCGGAGCAAGTATGGTGGGTCTGACACACCGGTGTCAATGTGTTCTTTTTTCCATTTCCAGGAGTGTACTTCAAGAATGTATATTTAAATGTCAATGTAAATTGCAGAGAATAGTGCCATAGCACTTGAAAATTTTGTACTAGTATAATTTTGGTGATATGTTATCAAAGAACAAGTTGAAATTGCAAATTTAGATTTAAGACAGGAAATGTTTAAATATGAGCAGTTGGAATTTTCTGAATTGAACAACTATATTCAAAGCAATCAATTACAAGAAAATAGAGTGAAATATGAGGCACATTCCCAGGCTCTTCATTGTGCAAAGAGGAGACTGAACACTTTGTTATATTATGGTCTAATACTAGGTGTACTTGCCTACAATAGGAGGTTCCTAAATACAAACTAATATGGACTTTGAGTATCGTAGGGTCCCATTCTAATGGTTGTTCCACAATGCATCAATAGTATTGATAAAGATTTAATGTACCAAAATCTCCATTGCACTCAGGAGAACATGGAAGCTCTAATGGCAGACATAATTATACAGAAACAAGGCCAATCCAGCTAATTTCCATTAGATAATTTTTCTGATTGAAATAGATTTACCTCATATTCATGCTGAAATACAAGCTACAGACAAATTCTGCAAATTAACTTGTTCTTTCTTTGTGCTATTAATTAATATTTTGTTTAATCAAGTTGAATCTGATACAAAATAATTTTTAACATATTTGGTTGAAAACATAGTTCAAATTTCATTATGATGTATGTCTACACTTTATTCTGGAGAATAAGCAGAAATCTGATCTCATACCTTATGTAAATTGTTTGTTCATCCAATTAATTGTAAAGTAGGTACTGTTACATAGATCTGTCAGAAAAGGTTTTGTTCAACTTTTAGATGCACAAATCCTTTTGGGGGTTGTTGAGACATAACAGTATAAACATAAATTTCTGACATAAATACTATAGGGGGTGTAAGCAAATATGTACTTGTGGAAAGGTTACAGAGAAACCATTTACTAAATTATAAATATATTAAAGTGTATAAGTGCTGTAATTGGTAGGAATATGAGCATGAATCTTCTGTAATTAATAAAAATAATAGAAGTATTGTTAACACTCGATATCTAAGCACTAGTACACACTTAAATTACTACATACACTAAAATTCGCTCATATGTTTAATATATAAGAGTCAATGTAATTAATGAAATGTTGTACTAATTCTGAGAGATGAGTTTTCTTTGTTATCTAATTGAAAAACTGTTTACAACAATACAGAGGATTGTTTAAAAACAAGTACATAGTGGCAGCCATATTGGCATAGGTGCACAGTATTTTTTGTGGATTTGGATGGAAAGCATGTAGCTTGTTAAGTAAGATTCATTTCAGTATTTTAAGTATATTAGAAATTATTTGAGTTTTGTAAAGAAGGTTGGATTTTTTGAAATTACAATAGACAATATATTTAAACTTAATACTTGATTAAATATTCATTTGACTCAAAAGTCTATTTACAGTTGTTATCTATGAATCCAGGACATTTGCTGCGACAGATAATATGGATGAGTAGAAACCCCGATATCAATTCTAACTAGAACCAAGAAGTGTTCATCAGTAGACAGAGGATTGATGATGGTATCATAATTTTCAAAGATTCTGGAAACTGTTTTATGCTGATGATTAATTTATACCTAAGAGAGTGGGATGGTTGCACTCAGTAATGACATTCACAAGACTCCTTTTGCACATGACTAGGTTGACTGTGGCAGAGTGGAGTATATACCGTTGGAGTCCCTGTTGAGGGTCCCTGATGTGAGCTGCAATTTATTCAGGCTACAAAGTTACAAAGAGGCACCTGAGATGGAGGGAATTACATCTTTTGATTAATAAAATTCTTTTCCGGTCTATTATGCCGTGGTCTGATGGATTTCGCATTGTAACCCAACGTTTCGTCCCCATCTGTGGAGGACATCTTCAAGGGGGTTCGTGGCTTCTGTTAACTTCCGAAACACACACTGTCTCACTACTGAGTGGGTCGACTCAGGATCATTAAAGCACAGCGTGCAGCAGAGGAAATGACTAAAGAAGCAAGAGGCAGAAATAGAAGAAAGCCTCTAGGTTTGCAGGATGATCAAGTACATGGTCCAGATAATGCTAATTAGGGGTCTGGCTGTTTCTAGGAGCTGGCATGGCTCCATATGTGAGTTAATATCAAATAAAATGTTCAAACTTGATTTCCCAGAAATTACATTTTTTAAAATCTTTGACCCATTATCTCAGGAACTATTACAGATACATATGTCTTATTTTACACTATGTTACCTCTTAGGATACGGCACCTGCTAAACCACCAAAACAACTCTACTGGTAATGGTTTTTACTTAGAGAAGAAACAGGAAAATTAAAAAAAAAAAGAAATTGAACATAATTTTTGAGAAATCATAACTAACTAATTACTTGTCTATATATTCTGATCCTGGTTCAGTAATCAGAAAAGGAGTGAAACTATACTTCCTAAAATTTTTAGATCTCTATCTCGCAAAAATTCTCAGATTATGGGTCATCAATATTGCAAATTTAACACTGTAGGTATAGGACATATGTACTCCCCTTAAACAGTCATTTTTCCAGTGATCTGTATGGGCTATTCCATTTCAAATCAGATAAAAAGATGACCTTGTACATCATTAATAATTTCATAAATGTGTCAATTACAGTAAAAAAAAACCCTTGCATAAAGTTATCTCTTAAATATTTTGAGTTAAAATTCAGGAAAGCTTGCATTATTTTCCAAATGGTGACAATTTGTCTGTCACATAACTTGAGTACCTTATATCAGATTTCAGTGGACTAAAATTTGTTTTGGAGCTGAATGTCTATTGTTGTGGAGGTATATAACAATAATGTAACAATAATTAATACAATTTTTATAAATTTTTTAATCTATATCAGAAGCATAAACACAATTTCCATAAAGACTACATTTACATAGGTTTGAGCCTCTTTTTTTATCACACATTGATTTCTTTTTTAAGTCTTAAGGAGCCCTTGGTCTAAAAATGTCAAAAAAATTAAATAATAAATATTTTGATTCACACTGAACTTATGTTGTGATGGGCTGGGGGCGGTTGCAAGGGTAGGAGCCAGAGGGTAGGGAAAGTAGTTTGGGGATTTCATAGGGATGAACCAAGAGGTTACGAATGTTAGGTGGACGGCGGAAAGACACTCTTGGTGGAGTGGGGAGGATTTCATGAAGGATGGATCTCATTTCGGGGCAGGATTTTAGGAAGTCGTATCCCTGCTGGAGAGCCACATTCAAGGTCTGATCCAGTAGATTACGGAAAAAGGGAAGATGAATACAAAGTGAAACTTCTTGTACAAACGAAAAGAGAAAGTAAGACGACAGAGAAGATTTCGAAATGCAACAGAGACAATAACAAACGTAATTGTTGGGTTCAAATTAATGATGATGTAAATAAAATAGAAAGAAACTTCCACATGGGAAAAATATATTAAAAACAAAGATTCCAAGACTTACCAAGTGGGAAAGCGCAGGCATACACGCACATGAACAAAACACACAAACACACACACAGAATTACTAGCTTTCGCAACCGATGGTTGCTTCTTCAGGAAGGAGAGGGAAAGACGAAAGGATGTGGGTTTTAAGGGAGAGGGTAAGGAGTCATTCCAATCCTGGGACCGGAAAGACTTCCCTTAGGGGAAAAAATGGACAGGTGTACACTCGCATACACACACACACACACACACACACACACACACACACACACACACACACATATCCATCCGCACATACACAGACACAAGCAGACATATTTAAAGGCAAAGAGTAAGGGCAGAGATGTCAGTCGAAGCGGAAGTACAGAGGCAAAGAAGTTGTTGAAAGACAGGTGAAGTATGAGCGGCGGCAACTTGAAATTAGCGGAGGTTGAGGCCTGGCGGATATCAAGAAGAGAGGATATACTGAAGGGCGAGTTCCCATCTCCGGAGTTCGGATAGGTTGGTGTTGGTGGGAAGTATCCAGATAACTCGGACGGTGTAACACTGTGCCAAGATGTGCTGGCCGTGCATCAAGGCATGTTTAGCCACAGGGTGATCCTCATTACCAACAAACGCTGTCTGCCTGAGTCCATTCATGCGAATGGACAGTTTGTTGCTGGTCATTCCCACATAGAAAGCGTCGCAGTGCAGGCAGGTCAGTTGGTAAATCACTTGGGTGCTTTCACACGTGGCTCTCCCTTTGATCGTGTACACGTTCCGGGTTACAGGACTGGAGTAGGTGGTGGTGGGAGGGTGCATAGGACAGGTTTTACACCGGGGGCGGTTGCAAGGGTAGGAGCCAGAGGGTAGGAAAAGTGGTTTGGGGATTTCATAGGGATGAACCAAGGGGTTACGAAGGTTAGGTGGACAGCGGAAAGACACTCTTGGTGGAGTGGTGAGGATTTCATGAAGGATGGATCTCATTTCGAGGCAGGATTTTAGGAAGTCGTATCCCTGCTGGAGAGCCACATTCAAAGTCTGATCCAGTCCCGGGAAGTAGTCTGTCACAAGTGGGGCACTTTTGGGGTTCTTCTGTGAGAGGTTCTGGGTTTGAGGGGATGAGGAAGTTGCTCTGGTTATCTGCTTCTGTACCAGGTTGGGAGGGTAGTTGCGGGATGCGAAAGTTGTTCTCAGGTTGTTGGTGTAATGGTTGAGGGATTCAGGACTGGAGCAGATTCGTTTGCCATGAAGGCCTAGGCTGTAGGGAAGGGTCCGTTTGATATGGAATGGGTGGCAGCTGTCATAACGGAGGTACTGTTGCTTGTTGGTGGGTTTGATGTGGACGGATGTGTGAAGCTGGCCATTGGACAGATGGAGGTCAACGTCTAGGAAAGTGGCATGGGATTTGGAGTAGGACCAGGTGAATCTGATGGAACCAAAGGAGTTGAGGTTGGAGAGGAAATTCAGGAGTTGTTCTTCACTGTGAGTCCAGATCATGAAGATGTCATCAATAAATCTGTACCAAACTTTGGGTTGGCAGGCTTGGGTAACCTAGAAGGCTTCCTCTAAGCGACCCATAAATAGGTTGGCATACGAGGGGGCCACCCTGGTGCCCATGGCTGTTCCCTTTAATTGTTGGTATGTCTGGCCTTCAAAAGTGAAGAAGTTGTGGGTCAGGATGAAGCTGGCTAAGGTGACGAGGAAAGAGGTTTTAGGTAGGGTGGCAGGTGATCGGCGTGAAAGGAAGTGCTCCATTGCAGCGAGGCCCTGGACGTGCGGGATATTCGTGTATAGGGAAGTGGCATCAATGGTTACAAGGATGGTTTCCGAGGGTAACAGACTGGGTATGGATTCCAGGCGTTCGAGAAAGTGGTTGGTGTCTTTGATGAAGGATGGGAGACTGCATGTAATGGGTTGAAGGTGTTGATCTACGTAGGCAGAGATATGTTCTGTGGGGTCTTGGTAACCAGCTACAATGGGGCGGCCAGGATGTTTGGGTTTGTGAATTTTAGGAAGTAGGTAGAAGGTAGGAGTGCGAGGTGTCAGTGGGGTCAGGAGTTTGATGGAGTCAGGTGAAAGGTTTTGTAGGGGGCCTAAGGTTCTGAGGATTCCTTGAATCTCCGCCTGGACATCAGGAATGGGATTACCTTGGCAAACTTTGTATGTAGAGTTGTCTGAAAGTTGACGCAGTCCCTCAGCCACATACTCCCGACGATCAAATACCACGGTCGTGGAACCCTTGTCAGCTGGAAGAATGATGATGGATCGGTCAGCTTTCAGATCATCGGATAGCCTGGGCTTCGGCTGTGGTGATGTTGGGAGTAGGATTAAGGTTTTTCAAGAAAGATTGAGAGGCAAGGCTGGAAGTGAGAAATTCCTGGAAGGTTTGGAGAGGGTAATTTTGAGGAAGAGGAGGTGGGTCCCGCTGTGATGGAGGACGGAACTGTTCCAGGCAGGGTTCAATTTGGATAGTGTCTTGGGGAGTTGGATCATTAGGAGTCAGATCAGGATTATTTTTCTACGTGGCAATGGTGTGTAGGACAATAAATCTTTGACAAGGGCAGTTTGGTTGAACCTGGGAGTGGGGCTGAAGGTGAGGCCTTTGGATAGGACAGAGGTTTCGGATTGGGAGAGGGGTTTATAGGAAAGGTTAACTACTGAATTGGGGTGTTGTGGTTCCAGATTGTGTTGACTAGAATTTTGAGGTGTTGGGGGGAGTGGAGCTGGAAGTGGGAGATTGAGTAGATGGGAGAGACTGGGTCTGTGTGCAATGAGAGGAGGTTGAGGTTTGTTGGAAAGGTTGTGGAGGGTGAGTGAGTTGCCTTTCCAGAGGTGGGAAACCAGGAGATTGGATAGTTTTTTGAGGTGGAGGGTGGCATGTTGTTCTAATTTGCGGTTGGCCTGTAGGAGGATGCTATGTACAGCCGGTGTGGTTGGGGGAGATGAAAGATTGAGGACTTTGATTTGGGATAGGAGTTGACGGGTGTGTTCATTGGCCGAGTCGATGTATAGGTGAAGGATGAGGCGGGTGAGGGCTATGGATTGTGCTGTTTGGAACTGGTATAAGGACTGATGGAAAGAAGGATTGCAGCCAGAGATGGGAACTTTAAGTGTGAGGCCTTTGGGAGTAATGACAAATGTCAGACAAGCCTGAGTAAATAAAATATGGGAGTGTAATCTGGCTAGGGTGAAGGCATGTTTGCAGAGGGAATGTAAATAAAATTTAATGGCGTCGTTGTAGGGATGTTGTGAGGTTGACATGGTATTAGAAGGTGGAAAGGGTAATATGAGGTTAAAGTGAAAGTAAATAGAAATTTATATAGGGAGAGATAAAGGTGTGAAAAAGGTCGAAAATGTGTTGGTTTAAAATGAGCTATGTTGTTCTGTGCTGAACTTAGGTTGGCGAACAACAATGGGCGGAAAGGTTGGGTAGTTATGTTGTCTCCAGATCACGTTAAAGGGTGGGGAAATTCAAGAAAATTTCGAAAACAATTTTTTCGAAAAAAGTTTAGAAAAAATAATTTCCGAAAAAATAAAATTCGAAAAAAATTTTCGAATAAAATCTCGAAGAATATGTGTGTAAATGTATTCAAAGGACTGGTTATGTACTGGCAGGTTATGAGAATGAGGCTAACAATTGTTTGATGAAGAAATAATAACGTGTAAACCTGCGGGGAGCTGCTAAAAAATGATCGGTTATGTGGAAGAAACGGGAATGGAAATAAAACGAAAGTTGTTGGAAATAACTGAGATGGTTGTGTAATGGGTGAAAGGAACTGAAGCTGTGAAATAGTATTCACGAGTTTACACGAAATGTTTGTAAACTTGGAACAATGGATTTTATAGCAGCGGTTATGTTGAAAGCGTTGAAAATTTTAGGTTATGGTTTGGAAGTAAATTACTTATTATTGAGTGTAATTAGGAAGGATAAAATGTATGGTAGATTAGGGAAAAAGGGAAGATGAATACAAAGTGAAACTTCTTGTACAAACGAAAAGAGAAAGTAAGACGATAGAGACGATTTCGAAATGCAACAGAGACAATAACAAACGTAATTGTTGGGTTCAAATTAGTGATGATGTAAATAAAATAGAAAGAAACTTCCACATGGGAAAAATATATTAAAAACAAAGATTCCAAGACTTACCAAGTGGGAAAGCGCCGGTAAACAGGCACATGAACAAAACACACAAAAACACACACAGAATTACCAGCTTTCGCAACCGATGGTTGCTTCTTCAGGAAGGAGAGGGAAAGACGAAAAGATGTGGGTTTTAAGGGAGAGGGTAAGGAGTCATTCCAATCCCGGGAGCGGAAAGACTTCCCTTAGGGGAAACAATGGACAGGTGTATACTCGCACACACACACACACATATCCATCCGCACATACACAGACACAAGCAGACATATTTAAAGGCAAAGAGTAAGGGCAGAGATGTCAGTCGAGGCGGAAGTACAGAGGCAAAGAAGTTGTTGAAAGACAGGTGAAGTATGAGCGGCGGCAACTTGAAATTAGCGGAGGTTGAGGCCTGGCGGATATCAAGAAGAGAGGATATACTGAAGGGCGAGTTCCCATCTCCGGAGTTCGGATAGGTTGGTGTTGGTGGGAAGTATCCAGATAACTCGGACGGTGTAATACTGTGCCAAGATGTGCTGGCCGTGCATCAAGGCATGTTTAGCCACAGGGTGATCCTCATTACCAACAAACGCTGTCTGCCTGTGTCCATTCATGCGAATGGACAGTTTGTTGCTGGTCATTCCCACATAGAAAGCGTAACAGTGCAGGCAGGTCAGATGGTAAATCACGTGGGTGCTTTCACACGTGGCTCTCCCTTTGATCGTGTACACCTTCCGGGTTACAGGACTGGAGTAGGTGGTGGTGGGATGGTGCATAGGACAGGTTTTACACCGGGGGCGGTTGCAAGGGTAGGAGCCAGAGGGTAGGGAAGGTGGTTTGGGGATTTCATAGGGATGAACCAAGAGGTTACAAAGTTTAGGTGGACGGCGGAAAGACACTCTTGGTGGAGTGGGGAGGATTTCATGAAGGATGGATCTCATTTCGGGGCAGGATTTTAGGAAGTCGTATCCCTGCTGGAGAGCCACATTCAAGGTCTGATCCAGTCCCGGGAAGTATTCTGTCACAAGTGGGGCACTTTTGGGGTTCTTCTGTGAGAGGTTCTGGGTTTGAGGGGATGAGGAAGTTGCTCTGGTTATCTGCTTCTGTACCAGGTCGGGAGGGTACTTGCGGGATGCGAAAGCTGTTTTCAGGTTGTTGGTGTAATGGTTGAGGGATTCAGGACTGGAGCAGATTCGTTTGCCACGAAGGCCTAGGCTGTAGGGAAGGGTCCGTTTGATATGGAATGGGTGGCAGCTGTCATAACGGAGGTACTGTTGCTTGTTGGTGGGTTTGATGTGGACGGATGTGTGAAGCTGGCCATTGGACAGATGGAGGTCAACGTCTAGGAAAGTGGCATGGGATTTGGAGTAGGACCAGGTGAATCTGATGGAACCAAAGGAGTTGAGGTTGGAGAGGAAATTCAGGAGTTGTTCTTCACTGTGAGTCCAGATCATGAAGATGTCATCAATAAATCTGTACCAAACTTTGGGTTGGCAGGCTTGGGTAACCTAGAAGGCTTCCTCTAAGCGACCCATAAATAGGTTGGCATACGAGGGGGCCATCCTGGTACCCATGGCTGTTCCCTTTAATTGTTGGTATGTCTGGCCTTCAAAAGTGAAGAAGTTGTGGGTCAGGATGAAGCTGGCTAAGGTGACGAGGAAAGAGGTTTTAGATAGGGTGGCAGGTGATCGGCGTGAAAGGAAGTGCTCCATTGCAGCGAGGCCCTGGACATGCGGGATATTCGTGTATAGGGAAGTGGCATCAATGGTTACAAGGATGGTTTCCAGGGGTAACAGGCTGTGTATGGATTCCAGGCGTTCAAGAAAGTGGTTGGTGTCTTTGATGAAGGATGGGAGACTGCATGTAATGGGTTGAAGGTGTTGATCTACGTAATCAGAGATAAGTTCTGTGGGGTCTTGGTAACCAGCTACAATGGGGCGGCCAGGATGTTTGGGTTTGTGAATTTTAGGAAGTAGGTAGAAGGTAGGAGTGCGAGGTGTTGGTGGGCTCAGGAGTTTGATGGAGTCAGGTGAAAGGTTTTGTAGGGGGCCTAAGGTTCTGAGGAATCCTTGAAGCTCCGCCTGGACATCAGGAATGGGATTACCTTGGCAAACTTTGTATGTAGAGTTGTCTGAAAGTTGACGCAGTCCCTCAGCCACATACTCCCAACGATCACATACCACGGTCGTGGAACCCTTGTCAGCCGGAAGAATGATGATGGATCGGTCAGCTTTCAGATCACGGATAGCCTGGGCTTCGGCTGTGGTGATGTTGGGAGTAGGATTAAGGTTTTTCAAGAAAGATTGAGAGGCAAGGCTGGAAGTGAGAAATTCCTGGAAGGTTTGGAGAGGGTGATTTTGAGGAAGAGGAGGTGGGTCCCGCTCTGATGGAGGACGGAGCTGTTCCAGGCAGGGTTCAATTTGGATAGTGTCTTGGGGAGTTGGATCATTAGGAGTCGGATCAGGATTATTTTTCTTCGTGGCAAAGTGATATTTCCAGCAGAGACTACGAGTGTAGGACAATAAATCTTTGACAAGGGCAGTTTGGTTGAACCTAGGAGTGGGGCTGAAGGTGAGGCCTTTGGATAGGACAGAGGTTTCGGATTGGGAGAGGGGTTTATAGGAAAGGTTAACTACTGAATTGGGGTGTTGTGGTTCCAGATTGTGTTGACTAGAATTTTGAGGTGTTGGGGGGAGTGGAGCTGGAAGTGGGAGATTGAGTAGATGGGAGAGACTGGGTCTGTGTGCAATGAGAGGAGGTTGAGGTTTGTTGGAAAGGTTGTGGAGGGTGAGTGAGTTGCCTTTCCAGAGGTGGGAAACCAGGAGATTGGATAGTTTTTTGAGGTGGAGGGTGGCATGTTGTTCTAATTTGCGGTTGGCCTGTAGGAGGATGCTATGTACAGCCGGTGTGGTTGGGGGAGATGAAAGATTGAGGACTTTGATTTGGGATAGGAGTTGACGGGTGTGTTCGATGTATAGGTGAAGGATTAGGCGGGTGAGGGCTATGGATTGTGCTGTTTGGAACTGGTATAAGGACTGATGGAAAGAAGGATTACAGCCAGAGATGGGAACATTAAGTGTGAGGCCTTTGGGAGTAATGCCAAATGTCAGACAAGCCTGAGTAAATAAAATATGGGAGGGTAATCTGGCTAGGGTGAAGGCATGTTTGCGGAGGGAATGTAAATAAAATTTAATGGGGTCGTTGTAGGGATGTTGTGAGGTTGACATGGTATTAGAAGGTGGAAAGGGTAATATGAGGTTAAAGTGAAAGTAAATAGAAATTTATATAGGGAGAGATAAAGGTGTGAAAAAGGTCGGAAATGTGTTGGTTTGAGATGAGCTATGTTGATCATGTGCTGAACTTAGGTTGGTGAACAACAATGGGTGCAAAGGTTGGGTAGTCATGTTGTCTCCAGATCACGTTAAAGCGTGGGGAAATTCAAGAAAATGTCGAAAAAAAATTATTCGAAAAAGTTTCGAAAAAATAATTTCCGAAAAAATAAAATTCGAAAAAATTTTTCGAATAAAATCTCGAAGAATGTGTGTGTAAATGTATTCAAAGGACTGGTTATGTACTGGCAGGTTATGAGAATGAGGCTAACAATTGTTTGATGAAGAAATAATAACGTGTAAACCTGTGGGGAGCTGCTAAAAAATGATCGGTAATGTGGAAGAAACGGAAATGGAAATAAAACGAAAGTTGTTGGAAATAACTGAGATGGTTGTGTAATGGGTGAAAGGAACTGAAGCTGTGAAATAGTATTCACGAGTTTACACGAAATGTTTGTAAACTTGGAACAATGGATTTTATAGCAGTGGTTATGTTGAAAGCGTTGAAAATTTTAGGTTATGGTTTGGAAGTAAATTACGTATTATTGAGTATAATTAGACAGGATAAAATGTATGGTAGATTAGGGAAAAAGGGAAGATGAATACAAAGTGAAACTTCTTGTACAAACGAAAAGAGAAAGTAAGACGACAGAGAAGATTTCGAAATGCAACAGAGACAATAACAAACGTAATTGTTGGGTTCAAATTAATGATGATGTAAATAAAATAGAAAGAAACTTCCACATGGGAAAAATATATTAAAAACAAAGATTCCAAGACTTACCAAGTGGGAAAGCGCAGGCAGACACGCACATGAACAAAACACACACACAGAATTACTAGCTTTCGCAACCGATGGTTGCTTCTTCAGGAAGGAGAGGGAAAGACGAAAGGATGTGGGTTTTAAGGGAGAGGGTAAGGAGTCATTCCAATCCCGGGAGCGGAAAGACTTCCCTTAGGGGAAAAAATGGACAGGTGTACACTCGCATACACACACACACACACACACACACACACACACACACACACACACACACACACACACACACACACATATCCATCCGCACATACACAGACACAAGCAGACATATTTAAAGGCAAAGAGTAAGGGCAGAGATGTCAGTCGAAGCGGAAGTACAGAGGCAAAGAAGTTGTTGAAAGACAGGTGAAGTATGAGCGGCGGCAACTTGAAATTAGCGGAGGTTGAGGCCTGGCGGATATCAAGAAGAGAGGATATACTGAAGGGCGAGTTCCCATCTCCGGAGTTCGGATAGGTTGGTGTTGGTGGGAAGTATCCAGATAACTCGGACGGTGTAACACTGTGCCAAGATGTGCTGGCCGTGCATCAAGGCATGTTTAGCCACAGGGTGATCCTCATTACCAACAAACGCTGTCTGCCTGTGTCCATTCATGCAAATGGACAGTTTGTTGCTGGTCATTCCCACATAGAAAGCGTCACAGTGCAGGCAGGTCAGTTGGTAAATCACGTGGGTGCTTTCACACGTGGCTCTCCCTTTGATCGTGTACACCTTCTGGGTTACAGGACTGGAGTAGGTGGTGGTGGGAGGGTGCATAGGACAGGTTTTACACCGGGGCGGTTGCAAGGGTAGGAGCCAGAGGGTAGGGAAAGTGGTTTGGGGATTTCATAGGGATGAACAAAGGGGTTACGAAGGTTAGGTGGACGGCGGAAAGACACTTTTGGTGGAGTGGTGAGGATTTCATGAAGGATGGAACTCATTTCGAGGCAGGATTTTAGGAAGTCGTATCCCTGCTGGAGAGCCACATTCAAAGTCTGATCCAGTCCCGGGAAGTAGTCTGTCACAAGTGGGGCACTTTTGGGGTTCTTCTGTGAGAGGTTCTGGATTTGAGGGGATGAGGAAGTTGCTCTGGTTATCTGCTTCTGTACCAGGTCGGGAGGGTACTTGCGGGATGCGAAAGCTGTTTTCAGGTTGTTGGTGTAATGGTTGAGGGATTCAGGACTGGAGCAGATTCGTTTGCCACGAAGGCCTAGGCTGTAGGGAAGGGTCCGTTTGATATGGAATGGGTGGCAGCTGTCATAACGGAGGTACTGTTGCTTGTTGGTGGGTTTGATGTGGACGGATGTGTGAAGCTGGCCATTGGACAGATGGAGGTCAACGTCTAGGAAAGTGGCATGGGATTTGGAGTAGGACCAGGTGAATCTGATGGAACCAAAGGAGTTGAGGTTGGAGAGGAAATTCAGGAGTTGTTCTTCACTGTGAGTCCAGATCATGAAGATGTCATCAATAAATCTGTTCCAAACTTTGGGTTGGCAGGCTTGGGTAACCTAGAAGGCTTCCTCTAAGCGACCCATAAATAGGTTGGCATACGAGGGGGCCATCCTTGTACCCATGGCTGTTCCCTTTAATTGTTGGTATGTCTGGCCTTCAAAAGTCTTACCTTGGCAAACTTTGTATGTAGAGTTGTCTGAAAGTTGACGCAGTCCCTCAGCCACATACTCCCGACGATCAAGTACCACGGTCGTGGAACCCTTGTCAGCCGGAAGAATGATGATGGATCGGTCAGCTTTCAGATCACGGATAGCCTGGGCTTCGGCTGTGGTGATGTTGGGAGTAGGATTAAGGTTTTTCAAGAAAGATTGAGAGGCAAGGCTGGAAGTGAGAAATTCCTGTAAGGTTTGGAGAGGGTGATTTTGAGGAAGAGGAGGTGGGTCCCGCTGTGATGGAGGACGGAACTGTTCCAGGCAGGGTTCAATTTGGATAGTGTCTTGGGGAGTTGGATCATTAGGAGTCGGATCAGGATTATTTTTCTTCATGGCAATGTGATATTTCCAGCAGAGACTACGAGTGTAGGACAATAAATCTTTGACAAGGGCAGTTTGGTTGAACCTGGGAGTGGGGCTGAAGGTCAGGCCTTTGGATAGGACAGAGGTTTCAGATTGGGATAGGGGTTTGGAGGAAAGGTTAACTACTGAATTGGGGTGTTGTGGTTCCAGATTGTGTTGACTAGAATTTTGAGGTGTTGGGGGGAGTGGAGCTGGAAGTGGGAGATTGAGTAGATGGGGGAGACTGGGTCTGTGTGCAATGAGAGGAGGTTGAGGTTTGTTGGAAAGGTCGTGGAGGGTGAGTGAGTTGCCTTTCCGGAGGTGGGAAACCAGGACATTGGATAGTTTTTTGAGGTGGAGGGTGGCATGTTGGTCTAATTTGCGGTTGGCCTGTAGGAGGATGCTATGTACAGCCGGTGTGGATGTGGGAGAGGAAAGATTGAGGACTTTGATTTGGGATAGGAGTTGACGGGTGTGTTCATTGGCCGAGTCGATGTATAGGTGAAGGATTAGGCGGGTGAGGGCTATGGATTGTGCTGTTTGGAACTGGTATAAGAGCTGATGGAAAGAAGGATTGCAGCCAGAGATGGGAACTTTAAGTGTGAGGCCTTTGGGAGTAATGCCAAATGTCAGACAAGCCTGAGAAAATAAAACATCTTGGCCGCCCCATTGTAGCTGGTTACCAAGCCTCCACAGAACGTATCTCTGCCTACGTAGATCAACACCTTCAACCCATTACATGCAGTCTCCCATCCTTCATCAAAGACACCAACCACTTTCTCGAACGCCTGGAATCCATACCCAGTCTGTTACCCCCGGAAACCACGGATGTGTGAAGCTGGCCAATGGACAGATGGAGGTCAACGTCTAGGAAAGTGGCATGGGATTTGGAGTAGGACCAGGTGAATCTGATGGAACCAAAGGAGTTGAGGTTGGAGAGGAGGTTGAGGTTTGTTGGAAAGATTGTGAAGGGTGAGTGAGATGCCTTTCCTGAGGTGGGAAACCAGGAAATTGTTTAGGTGTACCTCCCACTTCAGATCTGCCTGAACATGTACACATAGAAATTTTGTATGACTGACCTTCAACATATTTTTTCCTTCAATAGTGAAAACACGGTTTGCAGTATGGAGATTTTGTGTGGTATGAAAGTTAACTGCCACAGTTTTTCAGAATTTATGATGAGCCTATTGGTCTTGAACCAGTGTTAAAGTATGCGTAACTGATACTGCAGCCTCCTCCAGATTTTCCTCATTCAGTGATTTAATTAGAATATTAGTGTCATCTGCAAACAGTACAGTGGTTCCATCATGTACTTTACTAGACAAGTCATTTACATACAGCAGAAATAGGACAGGGCCTAGAACTGACCCTTGTGGGACTCCATACTTGATTTTTTTTTTTTCTCACCACTGTAGAAACTAGAAATTTTTTGTGCTTCACTATCTTTGTGTTTTATTTCTGTAATCTGCTGATGATTACTGAGGTATGACTGGATCCACTTTCCAGACTGGCTTTTAATTCCATAATTACTTAATTTACAGAAGAGAATGTCATGATCAGTTACATCAAAGGCTTCATTTAGATCCAGAAATATCGCAGATGCTTGTTGTTTATCATCCACTGCTTTTAATACTTCATTTAAGAAGGCAAAAATTGCTGACTGAGTTGAATTTCCAGCTCTGAACCGATGATGGGGGTCACTTATCAGCCTCTCTTTGTTTAAGAAAACTGTTAATCTTCTAAGGAACGTTTTTACCATAATTTTTCTGGAGCCTGACAAAACTGAAACTGGCAATATAACTTTTTACATCCTCCCTATCCAAAGGTGTTACTTTTGCAGTTTTTAGATTATTTGGAAATACACCACTCTCAAAATATGAATTTACTGTGTCTGTTAGTGGTTACACAATAAATTTTGCGCCAGCCGTGGTGGCTGAGCAGTTCTAGGCACTTCAGTCTGGAACCATGCAACCACTATGGTCACAGGTTTGAATCCTACCTTGGGCATGGAAGTGTGTGATGTCCTTTGGTTAGTTAGGTTTAAGTTGTTCTGAGTTCTAGGGGACTGATGACCTCAGATGTTAAGTCACATAGTGCTCAGAGCCATTTGAATCATTTGAATAAATGTTGCACTAGCTTTTATAATAGCATCTGGTATCTCAACAACACCCACTGAATATTTATTAGGTAATTCTTTTAGGATTTTTGACAGTTCCTCAGGTGTTGCTGGATACAGGAATAATGTGTTTGAATGAATTTTTTGATCTGAGTGACTGGTTGGCTGTTTGTTGTGGTGTGTATTTATTAACTGCTGTGCTATAATTGAGAAATAATTGTTGAAAGCACGAGCAACATGTTTGGGGTCAGTTAGTTTATTTTTATTGATAATCAGCTCTATATTACTGTGATTAACTGACCTGGTACCCATTTATTTCCTTATAATTTGCCAAGATGCTTTAGTTTTATTCTTGGAATCACACAATATTTTGTCATTTTCTAGTTTTTTCTTCTTTTGAATCGTTTGAAATATGCAGTAAAGTCAAGACTGTTATTATGGTTGGAGTACTCATACAATTTACTTTTATTTTGACATGATATCCTTGTCCCTTCTGTAACCCACTTGTTTGTTTTTTTGAGTTCAACATAGTTGTTTTCTTGGGAAAAGCCATTTCAGAAAAGATGTTTGAGTGTAGCTATAAACTTTCATTGGTATCATTTCAGTCATATACATCTTTCCAACTTCCACCCTCTAGGAGAGAAAAAAAATAATCCTCATTTTTTATACTGAAATATCTTACAGTGTGTTGTATTCAACAGGGAGTTTGGTGTCCTGAAACATTCACTGCAAGAATTTGAGCATCGCTAAAACCCATGTTTACAACTTATGTGTCCTAGGCATATTTGCATGTATTTATCAAGCTCTGATCAATAATAGATAGGTGTTTCTTGAGTTGGTTCAGTTACCGTAGGACTGATGTTGAATGATTGTAGTAAATTTATAATGTCATCTCTGAATTTATTGGATTTCGAGGAATCAATATTAAAGTTACCACATATAATTATATTTTTCTTGGGAGAGTGAATTTCTTCCAAGAGTTCCTCCATGTGATTGTAAAACTCCTTTTGTCTCCATCTGGTGACCTGTATTCATAACTAATAACTGTATTTCGCCTTGTTATTTCGGCAATAGAGAGTACTATATCTTTTTAACAGGACAGTTTATGGTATGTAGTTACCCAATTGAATTCAATCTTTTCTTTAACATATATGCAAGTACCCCCATCACTCGATATTTTCCTAAAAAACATGCTTGCAAGTTAGAACTGAAGAAGGTATGTTTGCTCTAACATATCTTGTTTGATCCAGTATTCTGTAAAGCTTAGTACAGAAATATTATTTAGATCATTTAATACCTTACCCCCATGAACCATGGACCTTGCCATTGGTGGGGAGCCTTGCACGCCTCAGCGGTACAGATGGCCGTACCGTAGGTGGAACCACAATGGAGGGGTATCTGTTGAGAGACCAGAAAAATGTGTGGTTCCTGAAGAGGGGCAGCAGCCTTTTCAGTAGTTGCAGGGGCAACAGTCTGGATGATTGACTGATCTGGCCTTGCAACACTAACCAAAATGGCCTTGCTGTGCTGGTACTGCGAACGGCTGAAAGCAAGGGGAAACTACAGCAGTAATTTTTCCCGAGTGCATGCAGCTTTACTGTATGGTTAAATGATGATGGCCTCATCTTGGGTAAAATATTCCAGAGGTAAAATAGTCCCCCATTTGGATCTCTGGGCAGTGACTACTCAAGAGGACGTCGTTATCAGGAGAAAGAAAACTGGCGTTCTACGGATTGGCGCGTGGAATGTCAGATCCCTTATTCGGTCAGGTAGGTTAGAAAATTTAAAAAGGGAAATGGATAGGTTGAAGTTAGATATAGTGGGAATTAGTAAAGTTCGGTGGCAGGAGGAACAAGACTTTTGGTCACGGGGAATACAGGGTTATAAATACAAAATAAAATAGGGGTAATGCAGGAGTAGGTTTAATAATGAATAAAAAAATAGGAGTGCGGGTAAGCTACTACAAACAGCATAGTGAATGCATTATTGTGGCCAAGATAGATACGAAGCCCATGCCTACTACAGTAGTACAAGTTTATATGCCAACTAGCTCTGCAGATGATGAAGAAATTGATGAAATGTATGATAGGTTAAAAGAAATTATTCAGATAGTGAAGGGAGACGAAAATTTAACAGTAATGGGTGACTGGAATTCGAGAGTAGGAAAAGGGAGAGAAGGAAACATAGCAGAGGAATATGGATTGGGAGAGAGAAATGAAAGAGGAAGCTATTTGGTAGAATTTTGAACAGATCATAACTTAATCATAGCTAACGCTTGGTTCAAGAATAATAAAAGAAGGTTGTATACATGGGAGAACCCTGGAGATACTGACAGATTTCAGATAGATTATATAATGGAGACACAGATTTAGGAACCAGGTTTTAAATTGTAAGACATTTACAGGGGCAGATGTGGACTCAGACCACAATCTATTGTTAATGAACTGTAGATTAAAACTAAAGAAACTGCAAAAAGATGGAAATTTAAGGAGATGGGACCTGGATAAACTGAAAGAACCAGAGGTTGTACAGAGTTTCAGGGAGAGCATAAGGGAACAATTGACAGGAATGGGGGAAAGAAATACAGTAGAAGAAGAATGGGTAGCTCTGAGGGATGAAGTATTGAAGGCAACAGAGGATCAAGTAGGTAAAAAGAAGAGGGCTAGTAGAAATCCTTGGGTAACAGAAGAAATATTGAATTTAATTGATGAAAGGAGAAAATATAAAAATGCAGTAAATGAAGCAGGCAAAAAGGAATACAAACGTCTCAAAAATGAGATTGACAGGAAGTGCAAAATGGCTAAGCAGAGATGGCTAGAGGACAAATGTTAAGGATGTAGATAATTATCTCACTAGGGGTAAGATAGATACTGCCTACAGGAAAATTAAAGAGACCTTTAGAGAAAAGAGAACCACTTGTATGAACATCAAGAGCTCAGATGGAAACCCAGTTCTAAGCAATGAAGCGAAGGCATAAAGGGGGAAGTAGTATATAGAGGGTCTATACAAGGGCCATCGTACTTGAGGACAATATTATGGGAATGGAAGAAGATGTAGATGAAGATGAAACGGGAGAGACGATACTGTGTGAAGTGTTTGAGAGAGCACTGAGTCGAAGCAAGGCCCACGGAGTAGACAAAATTCCGTTGGAACTACTGACAGCCTTGGGAGAGCCAGTCCTGACAAAGCTGTACCATCTGGTAAGCAAGATGTACGAGTATGAGACAGGCGAAATACCCTCAGACTTCAAGAAGAATATAATAATTCCAATCCCAAAGAAAGCAGGTGTTGACAGATGTGAAAATTACCTAACTATCAGTTTAATAAATCACAGCTACAAAATACTAACGCGAGTTCTTTACAGACAAATGGAAAAACTAGTAGAAGCCGACCTTGGTGAAGATCAGTTTGGGTTCCGCAGAAATGTTGGAACACATACTGACCCTATGACTTAGAAAATAGGTTAAGGAAAAGCAAATGTACATTTCTAGCATTTGTAGACTTAGAGAAAGCTTTTGACAAAGTTGTCTGGAGTACTCTCTTCCAAATTCTATAGGTGGCAGGGGTAAAATACAGGGAGCAAAAGGCTATATACAATTTATGCAGAAACCGGATGGCAGTTATAAGAGTTGAGGGGCATCAATGGGAAGCAGTGGTTGGGAAGGAAGTGAGTCAGGGTTGTAGCCTATCCCAGATGTTATTCAATCTGTATATTGAGCAAGCAGTAAAGGAAACAAAAGAAAAATTTGGAGTAGGTATTAAAGTCCATGGAGAAGAAATAGAAACATTGAGGTTTGCCGATGACATTGTAATTCTGTCAGAGACAGCAAAGGACTTGGAAGAGCAGTTGAACGGAATGGACAGTTTCTTGAAAGGAGGATATAAGATGAACATCAACAAAAGCAAAACGAGAATAATGGAATGTAGTCAAATTAAGTCGGGTGATGCTGAGGGAATTGGATTAGGAAATGAGACACTTAAAATAGTAAAGGAGATTTGCTATTTGGGGAGCAAAATAACTGATGATGGTCAAAGTAGAGAGGATGCAAAATATAGACTGGCAATGGGAAGGAAAGTGTTTCTGAAGGAGAGAAATTTGTTAACATCGAGTATAGATTTAAGTGTCAGGAAGTCGTTTCTGAAAGTATTTGAATGGAGTGTAGCCATGTATGGAAGTGAAACATGGATGATAAATAGTTCGGAGAAGAAGAGAATAGAAGCTTTCGAAATGTGGTGCTACAGAAAAATGCTGAAGATTAGATGGGTAGATCACATAACTAATGAGGAGGTATTGAATAGAATTGGGGAGAAGAGGAGTTTGTGGCACTACTTGACAAGAAGAAGGAACCAGTTGGTAGGACATGTTCTGAGGCATCAAGGGATCACAAATTTAGCATTGCAGGCCAGCATGGAGGGTAAAAATAATAGAGGGAGACCAAGAGATGAATACACTAAGCAGATTCAGAAGGATGTAGGTTGCAGTAAGTACTGGGAGATGAAGAAGATTGCACAGGATAGAGTTGCATGGAGAGCTGCATGAAACCAATCTCAGGACTGAAGACAACAACAACAACAACAACAACAACAACAACAACATCTTTAATATTGTTTCTATTTCGTTTAGTTTATTCAGGAGTGACTGAACATTTTGATGGAGTAATTTAAAATTAGGGACAGGGAGGGAATTTTTTCTTGCTTGACCACTTACCTCACCATTTGAGCTAGTGTACTTAGTTGTAAAAAATCCTTATGTTTTCCAGGGATTGTATCATGGTGTTTACTGTGTTGGCTTGCTGGTTCACCGTTTGTGGGTTCCTGCCTTTCTTCTGTTGAAATGTTTCCAATTTTCACTTATTACCATCCTTTTTCACCCATCTGTCCATTAACGACTGCCTTGTTGCTTCATTTGATGGCTTGAAATTTGACCTAGTAAGGGTGTTTGTTGTTATGACTTTCATTGGGCTTGTTTTTTGGGATAAAATGGTCCATAAGTGTCTGTTTTTTCATGGGTGGCAGTTTCACTTCATGACTGGCACTTTCTATGTGACTGTCCATTTCCATATACTTTTTTCCTGTAACGGTACTTGGTTTTTCAGTTTTTGCCATGTGTATGAAAGAAGCAAGCCTATTACAAATGTGAATCTTTCCTTGTTTGTTTAGATGTAAACTGTGGGTTGTATATTCATTTCATTTCAGGTGTTCAATTTCGAAATTCACAGATAATCTCTTCCTACACATGCCTCTGGCAGTGTTGATTTTTTTTTCTAACGTAATACAGTTTTCAGATTTGACTTTTCCATTTAGACCTTGTGCGTAATGTCTAAGTAGTATTGGCTGAATTATTACACCCCTCCCCCCCCTCCCCCCCCCCCCCCTGAGAGTTTAAGTATGTATTCCAAAGAATCTTTCATGTTCCTCTGCAATTCTTCCAGAGGTTTATCAGTGTCATTTGTGCCACCAATAATGATTAAAGTATCATTGATGGAGAAGTTATCAGTTAATTTGTCTGTGTTTTTTATGACTTCCTTAATTGGTGCACCAGGTTTTATAAAACTTTGCACACAAAATTTTTTGCCTATTTCACCTTCTAGTATACTCCCACAGTTTCTGCCATGACTGTCACTTAAAACAATAAGTTTATTTCCTTTTGTAGCAGTTGTTTGAGGCCTAACAGATCACAATTTTTCACACAAAACATAGTCACAGTTTTTCACTGCATTTTGCTCATTATGACAACAGCAACATGGTGGTACACTTGTTTCTTGGCCACAGTTTGTCGGTGGCCATTCTTGCTGACAGGCAGCTTGTTGGTTGTCATACCTACATAGAATGCAGCACAGTGGTTACAGCTTAGCTTGTAGACCACATGACTGGTTTCACAGGTAGCCCTGCCTTTGCTGGAACAGGTGATGCTAGTGACTGGACTGGAATAGGTGGTGGTGGAGGTGGTGGTAGGATTTATGGGACAGGTCTTGCAACTAGGTCTGTTATAGGGGTATGAGCCATGAGGTAAGGGATTGGGAGCAGGGGTTGTGTAGGATGGACGAGTATATTGTGTAGGTTTGGTGGATGGTGGAATACCACTGTGGGAGGGGTGGGAAGAATAGTGGTCAAGACATTTCTCAATATGAATCTTGTCCTATATAAATGTTAAGTTTTCTGTTCAGCTACAATGGAGTGCAGCCATTAGCGCCATTGATCTACAGCACGGATTATTGGTAAAGTGCTGAATAATGAATCTATGTCTTCATCTATATCCATACTCCGCAAGCCACGTGACAGTGTGTGGCAGAGGGTACTTTGAGTACCTCTATCGGTTCTCCCTTCTATTCCAGTCTCGTATTGTTAATGGGAAGAAAGATTGTTGGTATGCCTCTGTGTGGGCTCTAATTTCTCCGATTTTATCCTCATGGTCTCTTCACGAGATATACGTAGGAGGGAGCAATATACTGCTTGACACCTTGGTGAAGGTATGTTCTCAAAACTTTAACAAAAGCCTGTACCGAGCTACTGAGAGTCTCTCCTGCAGAGACTTCCACTGGAGTTTATCTATCATCTCTGTAACACTTTCACAATTACTAAATGATCCTGTAACAAAGCACGCTGTTCTCCGTTGGATCTTCTCTATCTCTTCTATCAACACTATCTGGTATGGATCCCACACTTGTGAGCAATATTCAAGCAGTGGGCAAACTAGTGTACTGTAACCTACTTCCTTTGTTTTCGAATTGCATTTCCTTAGGACTCTTCCACTGAATCTCAGTCTGGCATCTGCTTTACCGACGATCAACTTTGTATGATCATTCCAGTTACTGACCTGCTATATTGTAGCTAAATGATAAAGGATCTTTCTTTCTATGTATTCGCACCACACTACACTTGTCTACATTGAGATTCAATTGCCATTCCCTGCACTATGCATTAATTCACTGCAGATCCTCCTGCATTTCAGTACAATTTTCCACTGTTACAACCTCTCGATACACCACAGCATCATCTGCAAAAAGCCTCAGTGAACTTCCGATGTTATCCACAAGGTCATTTGTGTATATTGTGAATAGCAACAGTCCTAGGACACTCCCCTGCAGCACACCTGAAGTCACTCTTGCTTCGGAAGACTTCTCTCCATTGAGAATGACATGCTGCGCTCTGTTATCTAGGAACTCTTCAATCCAATCACCCAGTTGGTCAGATAGTCCATATGCTCTTACTTTGTTCATTAAACAACTGTGGGGAACTGTATCAAATGCCTTGAGGAAGTCAAGAAACATGGCATCTACCAGTGAACCCATGTCTATGGGCTTCTGAGTCTCGTAGACGAATAGCAAGAGCTGGGTTTTACACGATCAAACCCATGCTGATTCCTACAGAGTAAATTTCTAGTCTCCAGAAAAGTCATTATACTCTAACATAATACGTGTTCCAAAATTCTACAGTTGAGCAATGTGAGAGATATAGGTCTATAGTTCTGCACATCTACGTCCCTTCTTGGAAATGTGGATGACCTGTGCGCTTTTCCAATGAATGATGGAGAAATACTTTTAAATGTTAATGCATGTAGTTAAGGTACAGAAAAGATTTAATATATGATGATGTAAATAAAATAGAAAGAAACTTCCACATGGGAAAAATATATTAAAAACAAAGATTCCAAGACTTACCAAGCGGGAAAGCGCCGGCAGACAGGCACATGAACAAAACACACAAACACACACACAGAATTACGAGCTTTCGCAACTGGCAGTTGCTTCGTCAGGAAAGAGGGAAGGAGAGGGAAAAATGAAAGGATGTGGGTTTTAAGGGAGAGGGTAAGGAGTCATTCCAATCCCGGGAGCGGAAAGACTTCCCTTAGGGGAAAAAAAGGACAGGTGTACACTCGCACACACACACAAACACACATATGCATCCGCACATACACAGACACATCATATTTTGAGGTGTTGGGGGGAGTGGAGCTGGAAGTGGGAGGTTGAGTAGATGGGAGAGACTGGGTCTGTGTGCAATGAGAGTAGGTTGAGGTTTGTTGGAAACGTTGTGGAGGGTGAGTGAGTTGCCTTTCCGGAGGTGGGAAACCAGGAGATTGGATAGTTTTTTGAGGTGGAGGGTGGCATGTTGTTCTAATTTGCGGTTGGCCTGTAGGAGGATGCTATGTACAGCCGGTGTGGATGTGGGAGAGGAAAGATTGAGGACTTTGATTTGGGTTAGGAGTTGACGGGTGTGTTCATTGGCCGAGTCGATGTATAGGTGAAGGATTAGGCGGGTGAGGGCTATGGATTGTGCTGTTTGGAACTTGTATAAGGACCGATGGAAAGAAGTATTGCAGCCAGAGATGGGAACTTTAAGTGTGAGGCCTTTGGGAGTAATGCCAAATGTCAGACAAGCCTGAGTAAATAAAATATGGGAGCGTAATCTGGCTAGGGTGGAGGCATGTTTGCGGAGGGAATGTAAATAAAATTTAATGGGGTCATTGTAGGGATGTTGTGAGGTTGACATGGTATTAGTAGGTGGAAAGGGTAATATGAGGTTAAAGTGAAAGTAAAGAGAGATTTATATAGGGAGAGATAAAGGTGTGAAAAAAGTCGAAAAAGTGTTGGTTTGAGATGAGCTATGTTGATCATGTGCTGAACTTAGGTTGGTGAACAACAATGGGTGCAAAGGTTGGGTAGTTATGTTGTCTCCAGATCACGTTAAAGGGTGGGGAAATTCAAGAAAATTTCGAAAAAAAAAAATTTCCAAATAAGTTTCGAAAAAATAATTTGCGAAAAAATGAAAATAAAATTCAAAAAAAATTTTCGAATAAAATCTCGAAGAATATGTGTGTAAATGTATTCAAAGGACTGGTTATGTACTGGCAGGTTATGATAATGAGGCTAGCAATTGTTTGATGAAGAAATAATAACGTGTAAACCTGTGGGAAGCTGCTAAAAAATGATTGGTTTTGTGGGAAAAACGGGAATGGAAATAATACGAAAGTTGTTGGAAAAAACTGAGATGGTTGTGTAATGGGTGAAAGGAACTGAAGCTGTGAAATAGTATTCACGAGTTTACACGAAATGTTTGTAAACTTGGAACAATGGATTTTATAGCAGCGGTTATGTTGAAAATTTTAGGTTATGGTTTGGAAGTGAATTACGTATTATTGACTATAATTAGGCAGGATAAAATGTATGGTAGATTACGGAAAAATGGAAGATGAATACAAAGTGAAACTTCTTGTACAAACGAAAAGAGAAAGTAAGACGATAGAGAAGATTTCGAAATGCAACAGAGACAATAACAAACGTAATTGTTGGATTCAAATTAATGATGATGTAAATAAAATAGAAAGAAACTTCCACATGGGAAAAATATATTAAAAACAAAGATTCCAAGTCTTACCAAGCGGGAAAGCGCCGGCAGACAGGCACATGAACAAAACACACAAACACACACTCAGAATTACGAGCTTTAGCAACTGGCAGTTGCTTCATCAGGAAGGAAGGAAGAAGAGGGAAAAATGAAAGGATGTGGGTTTTAAGGGAGAGGGTAAGGAGTCATTCCAATCCCGGGAGCGGAAAGACTTCCCTTAGGGGAAAAAAAGGACAGGTGTACACTCGCACACACACACAAACACACATATCCATCCGCACATACACAAGCTTGTGTCAGTGTATGTGCGGATGGATATGTGTGTTTGTGTGTGTGTGCGAGTGTACACCGGTCCTTTTTTTCCCCTAAGGGAAGTCTTTCCGCTCCCGGGATTGGAATGACTCCTTACCCTCTCCCTTAAAACCCACATCCTTTCATTTTTCCCTCTCCTTCCCTCTTTCCTGACGAAGCAACTGCCAGTTGCGAAAGCTCATAATTCTGTGTGTGTGTTTGTATATATATATATATTATTTGTTGAGAGTGAAACAACACCTGAAGCAGAATTGATAAGTGACTGTCTTATGTTGGCCATTGACCACCATCTTAGTGAAATATTGCAGCAGCAGTTTTAAATCAAACTACTAAGGACACAAGAATCTTAAAGGCCAATTTTCACGATAATATTTGTGTATTGGTGGCCCAGAACCCACCCAGAAATCATAAGTTCGACTTTGATTATGAATAATCTTTAAATATGGTGCAAACAATATCGTACTTGGTGAACTTGTTCTCTGCTTATGTATGAACCCTGATTATTTCGTAAGAACTATTAGGAAATATTTTCTGACAGGAAAGAATACATTAATGTTGTGCATGTGTGGTATTGTGTGTAAAAATAGTTCATTTTGTTTAATGAAAAATGTTGCCACTGTGGATAATAGTTTGGTAAATTGTGAGAGGTCACTCTTGTGAAAAAATTTATTCCCATTTACACTTCTTGACAGACAACATTGGTACACATTCTCAGGTGGAGATTTCTTTGACAGGATAACTATCTTTAGCCAGGAGAGGAGTGATTAAATGAAACCTCATGTTACGCTAATCATAAGTAACTGGTTTTGTTGTAGTGCTGCCCACAATTTGTAAAGTACTGCAGCCCTAACTGCATGCCACCTTGGCACCCAAACATAGGGCCACAATACATGACATTTATTATAATATTGTAATTCTTTACAGCTGTTGTGTACCACAACAAAATATTAATATGTATATTATTTTGTTCATGTGTCATTGACAATCCAACGTGGGAGAAATTACCACACAATTAAGCTGTGCTGTCCATTGATGACTGTCAAAAGGGAGGAAGAGATGTTTATGTTAATGTTCCAACATGCATGCAATTGGCATTCATTGCATGTGTGCTGTTAAAATTACTCGCAGGATGATGCAGAAATGGCATCAGACCCTCAAATAGATCAACCTTGGCACACCTCAGTGCAAGTACTTGAGAATGTAAATATTGATGATGACAATTTATCACCTGATATTCCAAGTGAAACTGAAACTGAGCAGTTGTCAGCACAAACTGACATTTCTACATTTAAACTTTTAGAAGTTAATGATAATGTTTCTACCAAGCAATGGGCAGAAATTAGCAATTCTGAAGCTATGCCACTACTGGATATGCTAGTATTATTATTATTTGAAAAGTTCAATATAATGGAACAGTAACACAAGTGGATGGAACAGGAATGTGAGTGCAGGTAGCAGGAATGTGAAAAGAAAAAGGAAAAGGAAAAGTGTAGACAAGAAAAGGCTATAAAGGAACAACAATGTGATCTCAGGCAGCAGCAAGAAAAGGCTTCAGAAAAACAGCAATGTGAACTCAAGGAGCAGGAGTGTGATAGGAAATTAATGGAACAAATAAACAATATTTTTATAGAATGGGATCAGGAAATTGTCCAGAGAATTAATCACGTGTTAGTTGATCATGATAAAGCAATTATGACTCATTTTGACATAGACATCAGTGCAACAAAAAACTAGTATTGAACCATTGGCAAACATACCCACTCGAGTGAATAATCTTTAAACAGAAGTAGATAAGTTAGAAACCCAGTTCAAAGCTTTGGCTACTACTGTGGAGTCATTACAGAATGACATCCCCACAGCAGTACAGAAATAAGTCTGAACAGAAGTAGCCAAGGTATGGAACATGGAAAATCACAACTTTGAAACAATGCCAGCACACAGCAATGAGGATGCTTGTACTGACAGGTAAAGGAACAATGAAAATTTGCTTATGACCTCTATTGCAGTGCATAAAAGACAAAGTTTCAGTAATCAACCTATATTACCCCAGCATTTTGTTTCACCAAGAAACCTGAATTATGAGGCAGAGTGTACTTGTAATAAAGTCAGTACACCACCTGCTAATGACATCAACTCCATGCACTTAAGTACCTTAATGCTCAAAGAGAGCTTAATTAAACACTGTCAGTTCCAAGTACTCAATGAGGAGAGTATAAAGAATATTCATCCTATAGTTTTTACTAGGAACCTTAGAAGTGTTTTTCCTAAGTCTTGGATGGAGGAACAGAAACTCTAGTTTGTGGTTTCACACATTTCCGGTGATGCATTGATCTGGGCATTGAACACAGCAGAAACATGCAAACCATTTAACGAATCTGAGAAGGCATTTCATGACCAGTTATGGTCAGTGTCAACTCAAGAATGACTGAGAAAGATTGTATATAATGCAGAAATATATAACCTGAAGAAAGGATCTTTGAGAAAATTGTTTGAAAAATACATTAATGTGACATGGTACTGGGATGAACCAATAACCACATGGGACTTGTTACGAGTTTTGAAGGCTAGATTGCCAATAGATATTAGGGAGAAACTGTTTAATGTCACAGATACTGATCTTAAGGAATTTTTATCTGTGATAGATTTGTCAGACTTAGTCCAAGAAGACACCAGAAAGAATTCTGACATAACAAGTAGTACCAAATGTTCTAACAGAAAAGGTTTCTGGAATGGAAGTTATGGAAATAGGGGCAAAGGCAGAATTAAGAAAAACAAAAACAAAACCTATGGTAATGGAAAGTATAGTAAAGTTAAAAATGTTTACAAACAATAATCTGATTACTTCTGCAATAATAATAATTACCATGAAACCAATGACTACCAGCATCCAAATGGTAATCAAAGGCAATATACACTCCTGGAAATTGAAATAAGAACACCGTGAATTCATTGTCACAGGAAGGAGAAACTTTATTGACACATTCCTGGGGTCAGATACATCACATGATCACACTGACAGAACCACAGGCACATAGACACAGGCAACAGAGCATGCACAATGTCAGCACTAGTACAGTGTATATCCACCTTTCGCAACAATGCAGGCTGCTATTCTCCCATGGAGACGATTGTAGAGATGCTGGATGTAGTCTTGTGGAACGACTTGCCATGCCATTTCCACCTGGCGCCTCAGTTGCTGGCGCTCGTGCTGGACGTGCAGACCACGTGAGACGAAGCTTCATCCAGTCCCAAACATGCTCAATGGAGGACAGATCCGGAGATCTTGCTGGCCAGGGTAGTTGACTTACACCTACTAGAGCACGTTGGGTGGCACGGGATACATGCGGACATGCATTGTCCTGTTGGAACAGCAAGTTCCCTTGCCGGTCTAGGAATGGTAGAACGATGGGTTCGATGACGGTTTGGATGTACCGTGCACTATTCAGTGTCCCCTCGACGATCACCAGAGGTGTACGGCCAGTGTAGGAGATCGCTCCCCACACCATGATGCCAGGTGTTGGCCCTGTGTGCCTTGGTCGTATGCAGTCCTGATTGTGGCCCTCACCTGCACGGCGCCAAACACGCATACGACCATCATTGGCACCAAGGCAGAAGCGACTCTCATCGCTGAAGACGACACGTCTCCATTCGTCCCTCCATTCACACCTGTCGTGACACCACTGGAGGCGGGCTGCACGATGTTGGGGCGTGAGCGGAAGACGGCCTAACGGTGTGCGGGACCGTAGCCCAGCTTCATGGAGACGGTTGCGAATGGTCCTCGCCAATACCCCAGGAGCAACAGTGTCCCTAATTTGCTGGGAAGTGACGGTGCGGTCCCCTACGGCAGTGCGTAGGATCCTACGGTCTTGGCGTGCATCCGTGCGTCGCTGCGGTCCGGTCCCAGGTCGACAGGCACGTGCACCTTCCGCCGACAACTGGCGACAACATCGATGTACTGTGGAGACCTCACGCCCCACGTGTTGAGCAATTCGGCGGTATGTCCACCCGGCCTCCCGCATGCCCACTATACGCCCTTGCTCAAAGTCCGTCAACTGCACATACGGTTCACGTCCACGCTGTCGCGGCATGCTACCAGTGTTAAAGACTGTGTTGGAGCTCTGTATGCCTTGGCAAACTGGCTGACACTGACGGCGGCGGTGCACAAATGCTGCGCAGCTAGCGCCATTCGACGGCCAACACCGCGGTTCCTGGTGTGTCCGCTGTGCCGTGCGTGTGATCATTGCTTGTACAGCCCTCTCGCAGTGTCCGGAACAAGTATGGTGGATCTGACACACCAGTGTCATTGTGTTCTTTTTTCCATTTCCAGGAGTGTAGTAATGAAAATGCCAACAATAATAATTCTAATCATGAAAGATGAACTGAAAATAAATCGGACAGTCCATACAAGGATAAACCAAAAAACATGCATGGTGACAATGAATGTTGGTAACAACCAGGGCCAAGTCATGTGCAGCTGCAACAAAATTTTATGAATCTGGCTCAGCCAGTAAATTATGTACAGGCTATACCTATGTCAAATAACCAGTATCCATAGCAGTGGGACCCAAGTAGACCACCTCCAACTGTAGAATCACAAAACGTGAAAATAGTGGAGGTATCCTAGGACCCGAAACAAAATATACCAAAGGCATCAAACTAATCTCAGTCTCTGTAGGCCTTCACTGGAAGACTGAGACTAAGAATGAAGGCAATAAGTTTGTGCAAGAGAATGTTAATATGATTTGCTATCAGGATGGTAAGAAAGTCAAAGATGAACTCTATCAAGAATTTGCCGTCACTGATGGGGAAGAAAAATTAAGTATTCAGGCAAGTGTCAATGGAATCATCAATGGTGTAGCAACCATTATCCTCCTAGACATAGGTGTGAGTGTATCAGTGATGAACACACTATTTCTTAAGAAGGTAATGCAAACAAAACGACTGCCGATTTTTCCTGTTACAAATTGCAAAGTTATACAAGTGCTGGGAAACGAGGCACAAATTATAAACTACCAGACACAGGTTGAAATTTCCTTTGGAAATGATAGAATTATATGCACATTCCTATTAAAAGAAAACTTATCAATACCAATGTTACTGGGCCTTGAGTTCTTATGGGACAGAGAGGCTGTAATAGATCTTGCCCGGGGAACATGTGCACTTAAGCAATGGCAGTGACCATTTACATTGAAGATAAATCAAGAATTTGGTGTGAGCCTTCTGTTGACATGAGAATTAGATGTATCTGTTGGCAAACAAAAATTGTTGGTGCTAGAATATGATCACCCACAAAAGTGTTATATTAACTGAAACAATGATACACCCAATATCACAAGTGACATCATGAAACAATAGAGGAGAAGTTGCTAGAATATGATCACCCACAAAAGTGTCATATTAACTGAAACAATGATTCACTCAATATCATGAGTAACATCAGTGCAACAATAGAGGAGAAGGTGAAAGTGTCAACTTGCATTGATGCTTCGCAGGCTGGACAATTAATAAAATTGTTATCCAGATGCCACGAAGTATTTATTGATCAACCAGGTATTATAAAAGATTATGTTTCTGATATGAAAGACTATCCCCATAAGACCTATTACAGAGCTTCATACTTGGTTCCCTGGACAAAGAAAAATGAAGTGACGAAGGAAATCTGAAAAATGCTAGACTGGGGAATGATTGAAACATCAATTTCACCATATAGTAGCCCTTTTTTGGCCATAACCAAAGCAGCTAAAAGTATACATTTAGTTCTCGATGCACGAGACATCAACAAGATTATTGTGCCAGTGCGAATGAGACCTGAAAACCTCGACAAGCAAATTCAGAAATTTTTTGGTAAAAAGTATCTGACTTCACTTGATTTGTGTTCTTCATTTTGGAAGATCACATAATCTAAGGAATCTAGACAATACACTGCTTTCATGTTTGGGGGCCGGAGCTACCACTTCTGTGTTCTTCCCTTTGCCTTGAATATTAGTGTTGGGGTGTTCATAGTAGTCTTAGATAAAGTAATAGGACACCAGCTATTAGATCAGGTCACAGCATATGTGGATGACCTTTTGTTAGCGACTGATATCTGGGAATGTGCTAGACAAGTTTCTAGCAAGGGGAGTAACAGTAAATTTAAAAAAATCTGAGTTTACTCAACAAGAAATAAAATTCTTACGTCACATAATATTGCCTCAAGGGATAAGACCAGATCTAAGCCAAATGGAAGCAATTGCGAATTTTCTGTACCCACAGACGAAAAAACAACTCAAAAGTTTCATTGGGTTAGCATCCAAACATTTCTGATGACTCAGCAGCTTAACAGTGAAGCATTACTGAGCCTGTTAAAGAAAAATGCACAATGGTGCTGGAAATCACAGTGCAATTAAGACTTTGACAATATCAAGGAGGCACTCATTAATGCACCGATTCTCCATCAGCAGGATATGTCAAAGGATTTCTTTATTGCATCAGATGCCTCAAATTATGGAATTGGGGCATGCCTGTTTCAAACTGAACTGATAAATGATAAACTGGAAGTCAAAACAATCAGATTTTCCAGTAGAATACTAAATAAATGTGAACGCTCCTACTCAGTGACTGAACATGAGGCCCACGCTATAGTATTTTGTTTAAAAAAATTCAGGTACTATGTATATGGGAATCATGTTAACATCCTGTGTGATAATCAGGCTTTGAGTTTTATGTTAAGTTGCAAGTTACTGCATGAACATTTAGCATGGTGCACTCTAGCTCTACAAGAATATGACTTTGAAATCAGGCATGTTCATGGACCTGATAATGTAGTGCCAACACAGTATCCAGGCTACTGCAAGGTTTACCAGAGTTTGCAGCCTTAGTTGAAAAATCCACAGAATATAAGATCTTGCTGGTAAAAGACAAATCTAATACAAAAAAATATCTAGCATTGTGGAAAAAAAACTGAAGGAATGCCAAGAAAATGATCTGATTTGGAAGAACTTCAAAGACATATTGCATCAGCAAAATGAGAGTGCTTTCCACTAGTATTATCAGTTAAGCAACAATATTCTGTTTTACAAATCAGACAATCCTAAAAGCAAATGGCGAGTATGAATTCCGTCAGACCAGGTTGAAGACCTAATTTAGTGAACACATTGAGTATGGCGGCATTTCATCATTATCAAATGCACAATGAAGATTAATCAGTATTGTTACTATCTGAATTTACAAAGAAAAATACAAGAACTTATAAGAATATGTATGATATGCCAGAAAGTGAAACCAATCAATGTATGCAGGGACACTGAATTACATCCGATTATTGTATGATGTCTATGATAGAGCTATTGACATTGCAGGACTTCTACCACCTGCTAGTGGGAAGCTGAAATATATCCTAACAGTGTATGATTTGTTTACTAAATCCACTTTGAATGTAAACTGCAAGCAGTATTGCAAAAAGATCAACAAATGATTATATCAAGTTTGTCGGGTGTCCAGCTACTTTGATAACTGATAATGCTACATATTTTACTGGAGGCCAACCTCAAGGAAGATCAGTTTGGATTCCACAGAAATGTTGGAACACGTGGGGCAATACTGACCCTAGGACAGTGTCTTGAAAGGGGGATATAAGATGAACATCAACAAAAGCAAAATGAGGATAATGGAATGTAGTCAAATTAAGTCAGGTGATGCCGAGGGAATTTGATTAGGTAATGAGACACTTAAAGTAGTAAATGAGTTTTGCTATTTGGGGAGCAAAATAACTGATGAGGGTCAAAGTAGAGAGGATATAAAATGTAGACTAGCAACGGCAAGGAAAGCATTTCTAAAGAAGAGAAATTTACTAACATTGAGTATAGATTTAAGTGTAAGGAAATCGTTTCTGAAAGTATTTATGTGAAGTGTGGCTATGTATGGAGATAAACTGTGGACAATAAATAGTTTGGACAAGAAGAGAATAATAGCTTTCGAAGTGTGGTGCTGCAGAAGAATGCTGGAGATTAGATGGGTAGATTATATAACTAATGAGGAGGTATTGAATAGAATTGGAGAGAAGAGAAATTTGTGGCACAACTTGACTAGACGAAGGGATTGGTTGGTAGGACATGTTCTGAGGCATCAAGGGATTACCAATTTAGTACTGGAGGGCAGAATGGAAGGTACAAATTGTAGAGGAAGACAAAGAGGTGAATACAGTAAGCAGATTCAGAAGGCTGCAGGTTGCAGTAGGTACTGGGAGATGGAGAAGCTTGCACAGGATAGAGTAGCATGGAAAGCTGCATCAAACCAGTCTCTGGACTGAAGAGCACAACAACAACAACAACATTTTACTGGAGAGAGGTGGAAGGACCTTATGGAAGAACATAACATTAAACATATCTTGATTTCACAATTTTCTCCTGGCAGTAATCCAGTTGACAGAACTTTTAAAGAGCTAAACCAGTTCATTTACGCCCACAATAAGCACACTAAGTGGGTAGAATACCTAAATAGATTTATGGAAGCCTACAATGGTTTACCACACATATCAACCAGTTTTACACCGTGTGAACTCATAAACAAACAGAAGAATGAAGTAAACGAATGTGCTAAACCCATTATGAAGATCCAAGATGAAAAAATAACACATCAGGAGAAACTGCATCCAGCATTACAGTCATCAAGCAGAGCTCTGCAAGGCAAAATGTGATACAAAAATGACTAACAAACACCAATACTGTGTCAATGAGTTGGTATTGCTAAGAATGTGTCACAAGGCATCACTGATCAGAAGGAAGAATAGAAAATGGCAATTATTGTATGAAGGACGATTTAAAATAATCTCAATCCCACATGATGGATGTTATGTACTAGAAGACGTCAGTACAGGGAACATGAAAGGACTGTATTGTCATAGGGACATTAAGAAATATTTGCAGTAGGAACTAATTTTTTATGCCTCTGTAAAGAAAATGATATGTGTAGTGATAATGCACAATAGCACAATTGTAAACATGTAAATAGTGGTTATAGTGAAAATCTTATCATAAGCAATTTCATGAATTTATATGTAGTAGTTTGTAAGCTTACATGCCAGTAGTTACACTATAGTATTCATGAAGTATAAATCCCAAAAGGGTAGAATGTTAACGCTAAGAATTTTAATTATTCTGAAAATGTAATTTACTCAATACAACATAAATTTTTTTATCTTTCCTATGGAGGTTATAGAGTTTCTCAATATAAATATGTATATGTAAATAAAATAGAAAGAAACTTCCACACGGGAAAAACATACTAAAAACAAAGATTCCAAGACTTACCAAGCGGGAAAGCGCCAGCAGACAGGCACATGAACAAAACACACAAACACACACACAGAATTACGAGCTTTCACAACTGGCAGTTGCTTCGTCAGGGAAGAGGGAAGGAGAGGGAAAAATGAAAGGATGTGGGTTTTAAGGGAGAGGGTAAGGAGTTATTCCAATCCCGGGAGCGGAAAGACTTCCCTTAGGGGAAAAAAAGGACAGGTGTACACTCGCACACACACACACCCACACACATATCCATCCGCACATACACAGACACCAATATGTATATGGATAGATAATATGCTTATTCACATATGAGGGTAAATGAGTCATGAATGTTTTTATGAACCTCACCTATGTAAATGCACACATGTTACAAGTGTTAATTTTGTGTCAGTTGTGTGTCTGTCTGTGTCTGCATTCACTATTCATGGAACTTTTTCCTGTTGTGTATCATTTTGGGTACATTTTTCTTTACTTGGTTATATTTGTCGTTTGCTCTTACGAACTTTTTCTTGTTAGGTGAACTGAACATGGACATCTGTCCCATAATCTGTTAATAATCCTAACAAAATTATGAATGAATGAGTATAAATGAACATAAATAATATTTATGTCATCAAAAATGGAAATGTACTGGTATTACACAGTTCAATGATGATCCCATGTTCAGAACACTGTAGAAGATTCTAGCAGTCATCTTGTCTCATATATTTGTGTATGATTTTTGTTATCATGTTATTACAATATGGAACAATGTGCATATGGACAAAAAAAAATATTTTGTAAAGTGCCATTTGAATAGAAGATTGTCTGTTGTGTGGTTTATGAAACACTAGCAGCAATCAGAACAATGAATTGTGTCTCACAAGAACTATGAAATTCTAGTGGATGCATGAAAAACTGTGTTTTCTTTTTAAGAAAAGTGATGAACTCTGATTCAGAACATATGAATGCTCATAGAATGGTTATGTTAGCAGCAATGACATGGATGATGAAAAACTGTTAGCAGTATTAAAATTAATGTAAAACTGTAGACCTCAAATTAAGGTGTTATGAGTCATCTTTGCATGCCAAATGTTAAGAGAGGGACTATACAGCCAGCCACACAGCAACAATATAATGCAATGGTGGCTATGCAGTGCCTTGCGGAAATGTTTGCTTAGCACAAGAGAGAGACAAAGCACACAATGGACACCAGAATGAAAAATGGTGCAGTGTCATACATATGCATAGTTAATTAAAGTTGACTATGAATCACTATATTTAAATGAACAGTGTCAAGATACAGGACATTGTCAAAAAACAAACTGTATGAATCCATGTGAATGAAAGTGAAATTGAGACTAAAACTTCTTCCACAGGATAAATATAATAATTATATCTTGTTACTGATACCCATTTTTTGACATTTCACATATCCATCTTGTACGGGAGGGATGTGGAAGGAGAGAAGCAGAATCTGCTGCAGTAATACTTCCAGAAAGCAGCAGGTCCAGACCAGCAACTCTGATGCTCCTTCCACGTGGTTGAGGGCGTTCCAGCAGCAGTCTCTACCTGCCTGCGATCCAGTGGCTCGATACGGGGGAAGCTACGTGACATCATTGGGGAATAATTATATGAAATTTGGATGAACGTTTAGTTTTTGTGTTAAGCCTCTGTGAAAGACTCTCTTGACCTCTGATCCAACTAAACCGAAATATAATTTCACATGTTCAAAATATTATCTGATATCTTCATGTTAAACCTGACAAATAAAAGTTGGAAACTTTATTTTCTTGAAGCCCCTTGGATGGTTTTGTTCCCGGTTTTCCAAATCCAGTGAACCCAAATGGGGAGGGGGGTGGGGGAGTTAATTCAGGAAGATTCCACTGCATTTTCCAAGAATGTACACGTCAACACTAGCTGTGTCATGTGTTACTCAATGTTATATCTGAAAATTTGCATGATGAGAACGATGTGTTAATCAAGTGAAAGTGAACAATAAGCAATGTGGATGAATTAATTATTTTTCTCAGCCCAAGGGACAATGTAATATCCATGACTATATTTTATTCAGAACAATACTCATGATGGCATTATGTGTGCAACTTGAGCAAACATTCTCATGATATTTATAAAAAAAAGGACTTCATTGATACTATAATAATAGTAATAATTAATTATTGTCTGTGAAGTAAATTAATTTTTGTGTGAAAATTATATCTCAGAGAATACTCATGGAAAAGGATAGTGGAAATCTTCATCTTTTGTTATGTATGATACTTCTAGAATAATGGTTTCTCCTGTTTGCACTCTTATAATAATCAGACACCATTGATGTCTTCTAGCACTGAGATTGGTAAAATACTGTATTATATTTTTAAGCAATGTTTCAAAGATCAGGTTTCTGTGTATTGGTAAAGTGCTGAATAATGAGTGCTGGAGAAATAATTTTAAATGTTAATGCATATAGTTGTTGTTGTTGTTGTTGTTGTTGTTGTTGTTGTGGTCTTCAGTCCTAAGACTGGTTTGATGCAGCTTTTCATGCTACTCTATCCTGTGCAAGCTTCTTCATCTCCCAGTAACTAATGCAAACTACATTCTTCTGAATCTGCTTAGTGTATTCATCTCTTGGTCTCCCTCTACAATTATTACCTTCCACGCTGCCCTCCAATACTAAATTTGTGATCCCTTGATGCCTCAGAACATGTCCTACCAACCGATCCCTTCTTCTAGTCAAGTTGTGCAAAAAATTTCTCTTCTCTTAAATTCTATTCAATACCTCTTCATTAGTTATGTGATCTACCCATCTAATCTTCAGCATTATTCTGTAGCACCACATTTCGAAAGCTTCTATTCTCTTCTTGTCCAAACTATTTATCGTCCATGTTTCACTTCCATACATAGATACACTCCATACAAATACTTTCAGAAACAGCTTCCTGACACTTAAATCTATACTCGACGTTAACAAATTTCTCTTCTTTAGAAATGCTTTCCTTACCATTGCCAGTCTACATTTTATATCCTGTAGGAAAAGGCAGGAACCCACAAGTGGTGAACCAGCAAGCCACACAGTAAACACCATGATACAATCCCTGGAAAACATAAGGATTTTTTACAACTAAGTACACTATCTCAAATGGTGAGGTAAGTGGTCAAGCAAGAAAAGATTCCCTCCCTGTCCCTAATTTTAAATTACTCCATCAAAATGTTCAGTCACTCCTGAATAAACTAAATGAAATAGAAATAATATTAAATGATGTTGTTGTTGTTGTCTTCAGTCCTGAGACTGGTTTGATGCATCTCTCCATGCTACTCTATCCTGTACAATCTTCTTCATCTCCCAGTACTTACTGCAACCTACATCCTTCTGAATCTGCTTAGTGTATTCATCTCTTGGTCTCCCTCTATTATTTTTATCCTCCATGATGGCCTCCAATGCTAAATTTATGATCCCTTGATGCCTCAGAACATGTCCTACCAACCGGTCCCTTCTTCTTGTCAAGTTGTGCCACAAACTTCTCTTCTCCCCAATTCTATTCAATACCTCCTCATTAGTTATGTGATCTACCCATCTAATCTTCAGCATTCTTCTGTAGCACCACATTTCGAAAGCTTCTATTCTCTTCTTCTACGAACTATTTATCATCCATGTTTCACTTCCATACATGGCTACACTCCATTCAAATACTTGCAGAAACAACTTCCTGACACTTAAATCTATACTTGATGTTAACAAATTTCTCTTCTTCAGAAACACTTTCCTTGCCATTGCCAGTCTACATTTTATATCCTCTCAACTTGAACCATCATCAGTTATTTTGCTCCCCAAATAGCAAATCTCCTTTACTATTTTAAGTGTCTCATTTCCTAATCTAATTCCCTCAGCATCACCCGACTTAATTTGACTACATTCCATTATCCTCGTTTTGCTTTTGTTGATGTTCATCTTATATCCTCCTTTCAAGACACTGTCCATTCCATTCAACTGCTCTTCCAAGTCCTTTGCTGTCTCTGACAGAATTACAATGTCATCGGCAAACCTCAATGTTTTTATTTCTTCTCCATGGACTTTAATACTTACTCCAAATTTTTCTTTTGTTTCCTTTACTGCTTTCTCAATATACAGATTGAATAACATCGGGGATAGGCTACAACCCTGACTCACTTCCTTCCCAACCACTGCTTCCCATTGATGCCCTTCGACTCTTATAACTGCCATCCGGTTTCTGCATAAATTGTATATAGCCTTTCGCTCCCTGTATTTTACCCCTGCCACCTTTAGGATTTGGAAGAGAGTATTCCAGTCAACTTTGTCAAAAGCTTTCTCTAAGTCTACAAATGCTAGAAATGTAGGTTTGCCTTTCCTTAATCTATTTTCTAAGTTGTAGGGTCAGTATTGCCTCATGTGTTCCAACATTTCTGCGGAACCCAAACTGATCTTCATCAAGGTCAGCTTCTACCAGTTTTTCCATTCGTCTGTAAAGAATTCGCATCAGTGTCTTGCAGCTGTGACTTAGTTAACTGATAGTTTGGTAATTTTCACATCTGTCAAAACCTGCTTTCTTTGGGATTGTAATTATTATATTCTTCCTGTCTTCTTATATTTCGTCTGTATCATACATCTTGCTCACCAGCTGGTAGAGTTTTGTCAGGACTGGCTCTCCCAAGGCCGTCAGTAGTTCCAATGGAATGTTGTCTACTCCGGGGGTCATGTTTCGACTCAAGTCTTTCAGTGTCCTGTCAAACTTTTCCACGCAGTATCATATCTCCCATTTCATCTTCTTCTACATCCTCTTCCATTTCCATAATATTGTCCTCAAGTACAATGGCCCTTGTATAGACCCTCTATATACTCCTTCCACCTTTCTGCCTTCCCTTCTTTGCTTAGAACTGGGTTTCCATCTGAGCTCTTTATATTCAAAGTGGTTCTCTTTTCTCTAAAGGTCTCTTTAATTTTCCTGTAGGCAGTATACATCTTACCCCTGGTGAGATAACTCTCTACATCCTTACATTTGTTCTCTAGTCATCCCTGCTTAGCCACTTTGGACTTCCTGTCGATTTCATTTTTGAGACGTTTGTATTCCTTTTTTCCTGCTTCATTTACTGTATTTTTATATTTTCTCCTTTCATCAATTAAGTTCAATATTTCTTCTGTTACCCAAAGATTTCTAGTAGCCCTCGTCTTTTTACCTACTATATCCTCTGCTGCCTTCACTACTTCTTCCCTCAAAGCTATCATTCTTCTTCTACCATATTTCTTTCCCCCATTCCTGTCAATTCTTCCCTTGTGCTCTCCCTGAAACTTTGTACAACCTCTGGTTCTTTCAGTTTATCCAGGTTCCGTCTCCTTAAATTGGCAATTTTTTGCAGTTTCTTCAGTTTTAATCTACAGTTCATAACCAATAGATTGTGGTCAGAGTCCACATCTGCCCCTGGAAATGTCTTACAATTTAAAACCCGGTTCCTAAATCTGGGTCTTACCATTATATAATCTATCTGATACGTGCTAGTATCTCCAGGGTTCTTCCATGTATACAACCTTCTTTTATTATTCTTGAACCAAGTGTTAACTATGATTAAGCTGTGCTCTGTGCAAAATTCTACCAGACGGCGTCCTCTTTCATTTCTTCCCCCCAATCCATATTCACCTACTATTTACAGACGTCTCAAAAATGAGATTGACAGGAAGTGCAAAATGGCTGAGCAGGGATGGCTACAGGACAAATGTAAGGATGTAGAGGCTTATCTCACTAGGGATAAGACAGATACTGCCTACAGGAAAATTAAAGAGACCTTTGGAGAAAGGAGAACCACTTGTATGAACATCAAGAGCTCAGATGGAAACCCAGTTCTAAGCAATGAAGGGAAAGCAGACAGGTAGAAGGAGAATATAGAGGGTCTATACAAGGGCGATGTACTTGAGGACAATATTATGGAAATGGAAGAGGATGTAGATGAAGATGAAATGGGAGATACGATACTGTGTGAAGAGTTTGACAAAGCACTGAAAGACTTGAGTCGAAACAAGGCCCCCGGAATAGATAACATTCCATTGGAACTACTGACGTCCTTGGGAGAGCCAGTCCTGACAAAACTCTACCATCTGGTGAGCAAGATGTATGAGACAGGCGAAATACCCTCAGACTTCAAGAAGAATATAATAATTACAATCCCAAAGAAAGCAGGTGTTGACAGATGTGAAAAATACTGAACAATCAGTTTAATAAGCCACAGCTGCAAAATACTAACATGAATTCTTTACAGACGAATGGAAAAACTAGTAGAAGCCAACCTTGGGGAAGATCAGTTTGGATTCTGTAGAAATACTGGAACACGTGAGGCAATACTGACCCTACAACTTAGAAAATAGATTAAGGAAAGGCAAACCTACATTTCTAGCATTTGTAGACTTAGAGAAAGCTTTTGACAAAGTTGACTGGAATACTCTCTTCCAAATCCTAAAGGTGGCAGGGGTAAAATACAGGGAGCGAAAGGCTATATACAATTTATGCAGAAACCGGATGGCAGTTATAAGAGTCGAAGGGCATCAATGGGAAGCAGTGGTTGGGAAGGAAGTGAGTCAGGGTTGTAGCCTATCCCCGATGTTATTCAATCTGTATATTGAGAAAGCAGTAAAGGAAACAAAAGAAAAATTTGGAGTAAGTATTAAAGTCCATGGAGAAGAAATAAAAACATTGAGGTTTGCCGATGACATTGTAATTCTGTCAGAGACAGCAAAGGACTTGGAAGAGCAGTTGAATGGAATGGACAGTGTCTTGAAAGGAGGATATAAGATGAACATCAACAAAAGCAAAACGAGGATAATGGAATGTAGTCAAATTAAGTCGGGTGATGCTGAGGGAATTAGATTAGGAAATGAGACACTTAAAATAGTAAAGGAGATTTGCTATTTGGGGAGCAAAATAACTGATGATGGTTCAAGTTGAGAGGATATAAAATGTAGACTGGCAATGGCAAGGAAAGTGTTTCTGAAGAAGAGAAATTTGTTAACATCAAGTATAGATTTAAGTGTCAGGAAGTTGTTTCTGAAAGTATTTGTATGGAGTGTAGCCATGTATGGAAGTGAAACATGGACGATAAATAGTTTGGACAAGAAGAGAATAGAAGCTTTCAAAATGTGGTTTTACAGAAGAATGCTGAAGATTAGATGGGTAGATCACATAACTAATGAGGAAGTATTGAATAGGATTGGGGAGAAGAGAAGTTTGTGGCAAAACTTGACCAGAAGAAGGGATCGGTTGGTAGGACATGTTCTGAGGCATCAAGGGATCACCAATTTAGTATTGGAGGGCAGTGTGGAGGGCAAAAATCGTGGAGGGAGACCAAGAGTTTTTTTTTTTTTTTTTTTTTTTTTTTTTTGTGCGCGCAACTACAATGGTCATTAGCGCCTGGACTAATTTAGAATGTACCGAGAGGCACAAGGTTAAAACAGCAACTAAAAGGGCCAACACTATAAAAGACGTATTAACAGGCATAGGATTAAGAAACTACAGCATAATCAAACGTATTTAGACAGGTGTGTCAAGTTGATAAAACGAAGAACGCGAGCAGCAGCTCCTGGGTCATCCGCTAAAATGGCATCCAGAGTACATGGCAGGCCAAGATCAAGACGCAGCGTAGTAAAATATGGATAGGATGTTAAAATGTGGCGGACAGTCAGCAATTGCCCACATGCACAAAACGGTGCCGGCGCTGCCGTCAGCAGATGGCGATGGATGAACTGGCAGTGTCCAATTCGTAGCTGGGCCAAAACGACCTCCTCCCACCGAGAAGGATGTGAGGAGGACGTCCAAGCTGCGGGAAGAGGTTTCAAGGCCCGAAGCTTGTTGTCCGTAAGTGCAGCCCAATCACATGCCACAGCAATAAAATGCGCCGAGAAATGACCGTGCTACAATCTGATGAAGGGACACAATAAGAAGCCGTCCAAGGCTGGAGGACCGCAGCCTTGGCCGCGGCATCTGCAGCTTCATTCCCAGGGATACCGACATGGCCAGGAACCGACATAAAGCTAACTGGAGACCCGTCGTCCACCAGCTGCTGAAGAGAGCGTTGGATCCGGTGCACGAAAGGGAGAACCGGATACAGATCACTGAGGCTTTGGATGGCGCTCAGAGAATCGGAGCAGATGACATAAGCAGAATGTCGGTGGCGGCAGACGTAAAGAAAAGCCTGGTAGAGGGCAAAGAGCTCAGGTGTGAAGACCGAACAATGGCCATGTAGCCGGTATTTGAAACTTTGTGCCCCGACAATAAAAGAACACCCGACCCCGTCGTTGGTCTTAGAGCCATCTGTATAAATGAAAGTCATATTAATGAACTTCGAATGAAGTTCGACAAAATGGGAGTGGTATACTGAACGGGGGGTAACCTCCTTTCGGAGCGAGCGGAGGTCAAGGTGAACACAAACCTGAGCCTGGAGCCAAGGTGGCGTGTGGCTCTGGCCCACTATAAAGGTTGCAGGGAGTGAAAAATCAAGGAGTTGAAGAAGGCGACGAAAGCGAACTCCAGGGGGTAGCAGGGCAAAGACATACAACCCGTATTGACGATTGAGAGAGTCGTCAAAAAAGGAACGATACGATGGGTGGTCGGGCATTGACATTAGCCGACAGGCGTAATGACAAAACAGTATATCGCGCCGGTAGGTGAGTGCCAATTCACCGGCTTCAGCATGAAGACCCTCGACGGGACTAGTATAAAATGCTCCGATCGCAAGCCGTAAACCCCGATGTTGTATGGAGTTGAGGCGGCGTAAGATGGACGGCCGTGCAGAGGAGTATACAAAGCACCCATAATCCAGCCTGGAGCGGACAATCGACCGATATAGGCGAAGTAGGACGATTCGATCTGCTCCTCACGATGTGCCACTGAGAACACGGAGGACATTTAGAGAACGCATACAACGGGCAGCCAAATAGGACACATGTGGAGACCAACTAAGTTTCCTGTCAAATGTAAGACCTAAAAATTTTGTTGTCTCCACGAATGGGAGAGCAACGGGGCCGAATCGTAAGGATGGTGGGAGAAACTGTTTGTAGTGCCAGAAGTTAATACAGACTGTTTTCTTGGAAGAAAAACGGAAGCCATTGGCGACACTCCATGAGTAAAGACGGTCAAGAGAACGCTGAAGACAGCGCTCCAGGAAACATGTACGCTGCGCGCTGCAATAGATGGCAAAATCGTCCACGAACAGGGAGCCTGATACATCATCTGGGAGGCAATCCATTATTGGATTGATCACTATGGCGAAGAGAGCGACCCCATTCTCCTGGCGGAAGGTTTCTGACAGGACAGAACCCACACGTACCCTGAACTGTTGACCCATTAAAATTAACAAATAAAAAGAGGGAGGCGACCGCGAAAGCGACATGTATGCATGGTGCAGAGAATGCCCGCCCTCCAACAAGTGTCGTAAGCCTTCTCTAAATCGAAGAACACAGCCGTGGTTGGGCGCTTCCACAAGAAGTTATTCATAATGAAGGTTGACAAGGTAACCAGATGGTCAAAAGCAGAGCGGCGCCTACGAAATCCACATTGTACATTGGTAAGTAGGCGTCGAGATTCAAGCAGCCAAACCAAACCAGAGTCACCATTTGCTCCGTCACCTTACAGACACAGCTGGTAAGCGAGATGGGTCGATAATTGGAAGGCAAGTGCTTGTCCTTCCCCGGCTTAGGAATCGGTACAACGATAGACTCGCGCCAGCATGTGGGAACATGTCCCTCAATCCAGATGTGATTGTAAGTACGAAGAAGGAAACCTTTACCCGCAGGAGAAAGGTTCTTCAGCATCTGAATATGAATAGAATCAGGCCCCAGAGCGGAGGACCGTGACTGGGCAAGTGCATTTTCGAGTTCCCGCATGGTGAATGGGGCATTGTAGTTTTCACAATTCGAGGAGTGGAAATTAGGTGGCCGAGCCTCCTCTGCCTGTTTTCAGGGGAGGAAGGCAGGGGGGTAATGAGTGGAGCTCGTAACCTCTGCGACATCCTCAGGGGCCACAAGGACGTCATTCGCGACCGTCAAGCCAGGAACTGGTGAGTGGACCTTAGTGCCAGATAGCCGGCACAGGCTACCCCAGACAACAGAAGAAGGAGTAAAACTGTTGAAGGTGCTTGTGAAAGCAGCCCAGCTGGCTTTCTTGCTTTCTTTAAAAATACGACGACACTGCGCACGTAATTGTTTATAATTGATACAATTCGCCACAGTAGGGTGGCGTATAAAGGTGCGTAAATCACGTCGACGAGCATGTAAGGCATCTCTACATGCTGCGGTCCACCAGGGGACCGGTACGCGGCGTGGAGAAGAAGTAGTGTGAGGGATGGAATATTCAGCAGCAGTGAGAATGACTTCCGTGAGGTGTGCGGCCTGACTATCGCGGCTTGTGAAGGTTTGATTGTGAAAGGTCGCCCTGGAAGAGAACAGCCCCCAGTATGCTTTGGAGATGTTCCAACTAGTTGAGCACGGAGAGGGAGTATGATGCAGGAGATGGATAACACACAGGAAGTGGTCGCTCGAATATGTATCAGAAAGCGCATACCACTCAAACCGGCGTGCAAGTTGGGTAGTACATACAGAGAGGTCTAAATGGGAATAGGTGTGAGAGGTGTCTGAAAGGAAAGTAGGGGCCCCAGTATTGAGGCAGACAAGACTGAGCTGGTTGAAAACGTCTGCTAACAGGGAGCCCCTCGGACAGGATGCTGGAGAGCCCCAAAGAGGATGGTGGGCATTGAAGTCTCCAGTTAACAAAAATGGTGCAGGTAGCTGAGCAATAATTTGCATCATGTCTGCCCTGGTAACGGCAGACGACGATGGAGGGTAAACTGTACAAATGGAAAATGTAAAAGTGGGGAGAGTAATGCGGACGGCAACTGCCTGCAGGTCGGTGTGCAATGTGATGGGATCATAGTAGATATCATCCCGGACCAGCAACATAACCCCTCCATGAGCCTTAATACCTGCCACAGGGGTAAGTCAAAACGCTCAGAGGTGTAGTGTGCCAAGGCAATGTGATCGCATGGGCGTGTAGCTTCGTTTCCTGGAGGGCTACGACGAGTGGACGGTGCGAGTGGAGCAGCAATTTCAAGTCCTCTCAGTTGGAGCGAATGCTGCGAATATTCCAGTGAATAAGTGCCATCGTGAGAGGATGAAGATGTAAGAAGGGGTCATCTAGAAGGCCGCTGAGGGTCCGGCTTTGAGCGAGCACTGCCGCCGCTAGCAGGAGGAGGACAGTCATCGTCTATTTGTTCTATAGGTTCATGGGCCATCTTGTGAAGATGGCCGGGAGGGGGAGCTTCCTCCGCTGGTGAACGGCCAGATGTTCGGCTACCAGCGGTGCGGCCAGGCGAAATGGATGACGGCCTGGGACGGCAACCGCTGGGGGGCACAGGAGGAGAAATGCGCCGTGGCGGGGAAGGAGAACTGTGCTTCCTATGAGCCTTCTTGGAAGGTCGTTTTGTGGAAGGATTGGTCGATGGCTGAGGGTTCGAGGTACGTAGAAGGTCTGCACGAGACGGTTCCTTCTTGAATGCCCGTGCTTCTGACTTCTGTCTCTTCGTTCTGGCAGAAGCTGATATAGGTGCTTGTGTCGGAGGGGCGATGGGAGGAAGAGGAGACGTCGACCGGGTGATCTTAGCACTGGCCGAACGGATGACCGTAGTGCTGAGGGTCAGATCGCATGTCAACGTCGCCGCCTCCCTGGTAGTCCGAGGAGAGGCGTGGAGAGTACTGTACTTCCCCGCTGGGAGCAACTTGGGCTTCCTACTAGCGAATAGCTTGTGACCAGCCGAGGTGGAGACTTTCTCTTTGACCTGAATTGCTTGGATACAGGGTTCTTCCTTGTAGACGGGACAGTCGCGGGAGGACGCTGCATGGTCACCGCGACAGTTCACACAACGAGGAGACGGAGGAGGACAGTCACCCTCATGGGCATCCCTGCCGCAAGTCACACATGTAGCCGCATTGGAACAAGAATGGCGAGTGTGATTGAAACGCTGACACTGGTAGCAGCGTGTAGGTGTCGGGACATAGGGGCGAACAGAAATAACCTCGTAGCCTGCCTTGATGCGCGACGGCAGCTGAACACTATCAAAGGTCAAGAAAAGTGTCCGGGTTGGTACAAGGTCATTATTGACCTTTTTCATGACCCTATGGACAGCCGTCACACCCTGCTCAGCGAGGAAAGACTGAATCTCCTTGTCAGTCAATCCGTCGAGTGATCTAGTATATACCACACCACGAGACTAATTCAAAATGCGGTGAGCCTCCACCCGGACAGGGAACGTGTACAGGAGTGTGGCCCGAAGCAGTTTTTGTGCCTGAAAGGTGCTCTCAGTTTCTAGTAACAAGGTACCATTACGCAACCTGGTACAAGACTTGACAGATCCGGCTATGGCATCTACGCCCTTCTGGATAACGAAAGGGTTGACAGAGGAAAAATCCTTTCCATCCTCAGATTGAGAAACTACGAGGAACTTGGGGCAGGCGGTAGTACTTTTGTCACTGGTGGCTGGTCAAGTTTTCGTTTGTGGGCAGAAGTCGAGAGAGAAGAAGAAGAGAAATCCATTGCGAAAGAATGCCCCATGATTGCCAGCGTCTCCGATGGCGTGCTCCTTCCTCGTGGGGACCCTCTCAGAGGGCACTCCCGCCTTAGGTGATTGTTCACACCTCCCGAGAAACGGACGGAGGGACCAATCGGCATGGTCAGAAGGTGTCAGCTCTGGCAATCACCCCTCCCTGGGCCTGACCTTTACCAGGGGGTACGTGCGTGCCTTAGTTGTCTACCCAGGGTGGGGAATTATGCGTTACCACGTCACCGGCTACGCGTGCAAACGCATGGGTCGGCCTTCAGGCACGCACAGGGAGGAAGGAAGAAGAGGAAAAAGGAAGGAGAGAGGGAAAGAAAGGACATACTGTCTCAAACGCCAAAGAGGAGACCAGAGAAGGAGAAGAAGGCAAGGAGAAGAGTAAGTAAGACAGTGAGATGGAGAAGAACAAAGAAAGGAACCAACCAAAGGAAGGAAGAAACCAGATGAAGTGAAAAACCAAAATGAACGCAAATATAGGTCGTGAAACCATCCGTCTCCGGACGCAGGCGCTAACTACCCCCTTGAGGAGGAGGGACTCCTTTTAGTCACCTCTTATGACAGGCAGTAATACCTCGGGCCTATTCTAACCCCCAGACCCGCAGGGGGGGAGACCAAGAGACGAATACACTAAGCAGATTCAGAAGGATGTAGGTTGCCGTAGGTACTGGGAGATGAAGGAGCTTGCACAGGATAGAGTAGCATGGAGAGCTGCATCAAACCAGTCTCAGGACTGAAGACCACAACAACAACAACAACAACATGCTGTTTTGTAGTAGCTTACCCACACTCCTATTTTTTTTTTCATTATTAAACCTACTCCTGCATTACCCCTATTTGATTTTGTATTTATGACCCTGTATTCGCCTGACCAAAAGTCTTGTTCCTCCTGCCACTGAACTTCACTAATTCCCACTATATCTAATTTTAACTTATCAATTTCCCTTCTTAAAGTTTCTAACCTACCTGCGCGATTAAGGGATCTGACATTCCACACTCTGATCCGTAGAACGCCAGTTTTCTTTCTCCTGGTAACTATGTTCTCTTGTGTAGGCCCTGCCCAGAGATCCGAATGGGGGACTATTTTACGTCTGGAATATTTCACCCAAGAGGACGCCATCATCATTTAACTATACAGTAAAGCTTCATGCCATCGAGAAAAATTACAGTCGTAGTTTGCACTTGCTTTCAGCCGTTCGCAGTACCAGCACAGCAAGGCCGTTGTAGTTAGTGTTACAAGGCCAGATCAGTCAATCATCCAGACTGTTGCCCCTGCAACTACTGAAAAGGCTTCTGCCCCTCTTCAGGAACCACTCGTTTGTCCAGCCACCTACGGTACGGCTATCTGTATTGCTGTATTGCTCAGGCATGCAAGCCTCCCCACCAATGGAAGGTCCATGGTTCATTGGGGGGGGGGGGGGGGGGGAGGGGTGCATATAGTTAAGGCACATAAAAGATGTAATATATATATTATCTGTTGAGAGTGAAACAATGCCTGAACCAGAATTGATAACTGACTGTCTTATGTTGGCCACCATCTTAGTGAAATATTGCAGCAGCAGTTTTAAATCAAACTACTAAATACACAAGAATCTTAATGGTCAATCTTCATGATAATAATTGTGTATTGGGGGCCCAGAACCCAGGCAGAAATCATAAGTTCTACTTAGATTATGAATAATCTTTAAATGTGGTGCAAACATTATCTTACATGGTAAAATTGTTCTCTGCTAATGTATGAACCCTGATTATTTTATAAGAACTATAAGGAAATATTTTTTGACAGGAAAGAATACATTATTGTTGTGCATGTGAGGTATTGTGTGTAAAAATAATTCATTTTGTTTAAGGAAAAATGTTGCCACCTTGGATAATAGTTTGGTAAATTGTGAGAGATCACTCTTGTGAAATAATTTAGACCCATTTATACTTCTTGACAGACAACATTGTTACACATTTTCAGGTGGAGATTTCTTTGACAGTATAATTATCTTTAGCCAGGAGAGGCAGCAATTAAATGAAACCTCATTTTATGCTAATCATAAGTAATTGTTTTTGTTGTAGTCCTGCCCACAATTTGTAAAATACTGCAATCCTAACTGCACACCACAATATTCATCACCATATACCCATATAATTATTTATTAAAAAATCTTCCACATAAATCTCCATTTATACCCATGAATTACCTATGGGGTTCTCACACGAGCACCACCTATTTATTTCTTCCCACAAATATAATTAAACTCCTATTACTCTAATACACTTTCATTCTCTTCCTAGTTTCACTCCATGTATCATATACCACCACAAATGTACATTAACTAATTAATACCTCTAATTGAATCTAAAATCCTTCTCACACTCTCTCTACTTGCAAGTATTATCCAGCAGTGAAATTCCATTCATTTCTCTATATTGCTTTTTAAACACAGAGTACTTACCTCACTTATTATGTTTAAGTTCATGTAATTACATTGTATGTATATTGGTTGGTTTTCATATTTACTTAACTTATCTCTCATGTGTTGTACAACCCATGTTCACAGTTTTAGTTTGTTGCTTATGCTTTTCCTATAAGGTATCATGTAATTAACAGCAACTAACAAATGTGAGTTCTGTTACAGCAAATTTGTAGGTACGTATTCTCCCAGTACATGACACTCACTACTTCTAATGTTGTTTGTAAAGAAGTGTAGTTCTACAAGTGCACCACTGCTCCTCTTCACCAAATCTTGTGTGGCATGTTATTTTATAGTTTATGTCTCAGTCACATACATTTTTCTATGTGTATATTCCATTCTACCTTTCACATCGTTGCTTACTTACGTGCTGTTGTAAGTCACTTAGTTCTTAAGTTCTGTGCTAATTGCTTTCTTTTAAGTGTACATGTTGTTACTTCTCTTTCAGACTAGTCTTAAACTTGTTGTACATACTCTGATAGGTCATTACCTGTGTATATTCTCTTCTACTTTGAATACTTACACTTATTTCTAACTATGTACATTCACTAGCCTGTGTTAAGTTAAAAAATTTGGCTTATTCCACACTCCTTACAGTTTACTTGCATCAATGTGCACATTTTCTTAAAACTGCATATGCTTAACCTAATGATATACTCTTAAAATTAGTGCTCTTTATAGTATAGTCTCTGACTTGGGAATAAATTTCTATTCATTTTCTTTGTGTAATTGATTTACATTAGAGTAATCAGCTGATAGGTACTCCATTTCATGTTGCTTCTGTTTTGTTCAGTTGGCTGCAGGCTGTAGATGCTGATTCGCTTACATTCTAGAATGGTTTCTGTTGTGGTGTGCAGTGTGTCTTTGCACATCTTACAGGGTATGTTGAACTCACCATTGCCTTTTGTCTACTCGGCCCCTATGATCAGCTGTTAGCCACTTTGTATATAATTGTTAAAATATGCTCCATTTTAAGCGAGACTGTGCATCTCAGTACTCTTCATCACTCGTTCCTCTCATATAAAGCTTGCGTGCTGTGAATTCCTTTCTTTTCCACTGCTCTTGTTTATTTTTTTTCTGATTTAGTATAACTATGTCATCTAATAGTTTTCACTTGTTCAGTATTATATACAGTTGTTTTAGTTCTTATTGGATATTCCATGTTTCAAAGAAAATTTTTATTCAGTAGGTTGCATCTCATTCTTTGCATGTTAGATAATAGAAGAAAATTGAACATCTCTTATTGGCTCAACAGGATTGTAGAAGAGGGAGAGGGTATCGGAAATACAAATATTGTACCCCCTAGCTGGAGAGGTACTGAGTGACAGTCAGTTTATTCATCAAAGGATGACAAACGTCCTACCTTCTTGCATTTTACTGATGCAACAGACAAGGAAAGACTGAGACTTGAATTTTCATTTAATAAATTTTCGCTAATCTTTATGTGAAATTTTTTATATTTCCTATCAAGTAGCGCTCAGGATGTGGCTTCACAACAATGGTATATGGACCAACACATAACAATTGCCATTATTTATTCAATGCCTTTAATTTTATGATTTTGGATGAGTTCTTAGCAGTACCTCCTGTCCAATCTGGAATTCTGTTATGTTTTTCAATTTCCTATCATAAATTCCTTTCCTTATTTGAGCTTGCTCTTCCAGTGTCATTAGCACTCACCATACTTTCTCATCTAGGGCTATGTCTTAATTTAGGTATCGGTTTTGCCCATTCATCATGTTCCACCTTTTCAAACATAAGTTTGGCCAGTGTTTACCATGTTGATGTGTGTGATAGGTGATTTACTATTTGTTGAAACAGACCCAGGTATTCTATCCATTTCTTTTGGTTCTGTGGTATGTATGTACAGATAAACCTATTAAATTCACTGAAGCACCATTCAACAGGACTTGCTTCCGGGTGGAATTGGATACTAAAATATGACGTATGTTTTGTGATTTAAAAAAATGATTTCCATTGGTCATCAGCAAAATTTGATCACTTAGGACTGCATGGGGTTTCCCAATGTGTGGTATGTAGTCTTCCAGAATCTGCCTTATAATTGGTCCAGACCTAACCATTTTGACTGAGTACAGTTAGAGATACTTACTAAAAACATCAAACAGGGCTACAATGTATTTAACCCCACCACAGGCTTGAGGATAAGGTCCTGCAGCATCAATAGATACAAGTTCCCTTGGTTGCTTTGGTATTATCGGGTGTAGTACATTAAGACATTTCCTATTCCGATGTTTGAGCTTTTGACACACTGCACGGTGTCTGATGACTTGCTCTATACATCGCCTCATATTAGGGAAATAACAATACATAGAAATTTTGGCAGCACTCTTTAGCACTCCATAGTGTCCCCATGTGTGATGCATGTGTTGAATTAGGTTGTCCACATATTCCTGAGGTACGCGCACACACGCCACTTACCCATTCGTTGATATCTTCTATGAAAGAGGATGCCATTATGTATTATGTAATACTGCTCTAATTGTTCATATGTTCCAGACAGCAATTTATTTATTTATTTATTCCATATGATCTGATGGTACACAGTGTGTTGCAGATGTCAGAAAATATCAGTTATCATATTTTAATATACAGTATCCTAATGTATTATATTGCAACAATTGGTTAAGTTTACTTCACTCCATTTGCTCAATGTTTTCAATTTAACACAAATAACAAGATTACTGTTATAGAGTAAAAACAGGGACACAACAAATATGACTTCATGGCTTTGCTAAATTTTATGTTGACTTTGATGGACATAATTCTAGTGGGAAGATCAATGAACAGTTGGAGGCACATGTGGAAAGCTCCCTTTTTACACAGATGAGTGTTTGTATGTAAAACATGCAGATTAGCGTTTTTACTGGTGTTGTGTTTATGTATTTCATTATTTTGTATGACTCTGGAGTTAGTTGGCACCATGTTTCTGAAAAATTTTACAGTCTTGAGAAGGTATAGGCAAGGCAGTGTAAGGATTTCCAACTTTTGCAGGAGTCTCTGGGTTTGTTCCCAGTAATAATCCTCATTGCTCTCTTCTGGATTTTGAATGTGCTTAGGGCAGTTGGAGAATTTCCCCAGAACATCACACCATATTTTAGGTGGGCTTGTATGCAAGTGTAGTATGTGCTGGTTAATGTTTTCAGGCTAGCACATGATTTCAGTACACTCAATGCATAATAGCCAGTACTAATTCTGTCATTTACCTTTCCTGTGTGTGTATTCCATTTCAGGTTATCTTGAACCTACAGACCCAGGAATTTGAAAACAGTGTCAGTATCTATTGGCTGATTATTTACAGTGCCAAGTGGCTGAGAGGAATTTGCATTTTGTGTTGTGTGAAAGTTCATGGAAGCTGTCTTTTTGGTGTTGATAGTTAATCTGTTGATATTAGCCCAGTTGCTCAGTGGCCAAGTTCACAGCTTTTTGCACAGCCTCTGTACTCTCCGCTTTGAGGAGTACAGTTGTGTCACAAGCAAATATTATTGTTTTGTGCACATCTAGATTCAGGCTCAAGCCATTAATATACAGGAAGGAAAGTAGAGGTTCCAACACCAAGCCCTGTGGTACACCTTGCTTTACAGTTCTATTACTTGATAGGATTTTGGTTATTGAGTTGGTTTGTCTATTAGTGTATTTAATGCTGACTCTCTGCATTCGATTGGTTAGGAATGAAGCAATCCAATTGTTTGCAGTTCTTCTGATACCATAGTGTTCTATTTTTTCCAGCAATATTTTGTTCTCAACAGTGTCAAAAGGCATTGAAAGATCCAAAAATATGCCTGTTATGGGTTGCTTTTTATTAAACAGATCTAATAGTGTATTTATGCAATCATATACTGCAGTTTCAGTAGGTTTGTTGCTTCTGAACCCATGTTGAGCTAAACTTAGTAAATCTTTTTTATTTTTTTATTTTTTGTAGATTATTTTTTCAAAAACTTTGGAAAAGCAGGTAGAGATTGAGATAGGCCTGTAGTTATTCATATCTTTATTATCAGCTTTTTTTAAGACAGGAATTACTTTAGAAAGTTTCAGAGCTTCAGGGAAAGTACCTGCCTGGAAAGAACAGTCACAGATGTGAGTTAATGGTTCAGCAATTGTGTGTACACAATTTTTGATTACAGCTACTGGGATACCATCAATTCCAGCTGAATATGAATTTTTCAACCCTCTGAGGGCTTCTGCAACATCATTTTCAGTGACTTTGGTAATGAAAATTGACTCTGCGCATGTGTGATATTTTTGATTTGCTTGCTCTATCTTGGGCCTTCTTCCTGTAAGTGTTGCATGCTTTGCACATTTCGATATACTATGGTTTAAAAGTTCCATCATTTATTAAAAGTACCTTGAAGCCTGATTGGTGAGGCCTTGTGGTAACTGTGATAGTGTATCTCCCAAAACATTCTGTTCCCCTTTTATGTACACTATCTCAAAATCAAACTTTTGGACAGATATGTACCACCTCACTATTCTCTTATGTAAAAACTTACATGTAAGAACAAAGGACGAGGCTTGTTGATCACAGTAAACTTTAGTACGCTTTCCCCAAAGATAATATTGAAATTTGCGAACGTCCAAACTACTACTAATGCTTGTAACTCAGTTACAGATTAAGATCTTTCGCATTCTGTGAGGGTCATACTGGCAAAACTGATTACATTGACTTCTTCCTTACCATCCTTTGTTATTATTTGAAACAGACACACACCGAGTCCCTGATAACAAGCATCGGTGCTTAAACAAAAGTCCAATTCCATATTGGGGTGTTTAAGGATAGGTGCATTAATCAGCACCTGCTTAATCAGCTGAAAATCATTTTCACATTCTTTAGTCCACAACCAACTGTGGTTTTTACACAGTAAGTTTAATAGTGAACTACTGTTCAACGTTTGTTGTTGTAAAAACTTCCTGAAAAATGAGGCCATTCATGGAAAACCTTTTAATTGTTTCTTAGTATAGGGTGTTGGGAAATTTCGCATTGCATCTAGTTTACTGGGGTCAGGTAGAATTCCTACTGGTGAAATAATATGCCCTAAGAATTTTATTTTGTCCTTTCCGAATTCAGATTTTTTAAGTTAACTGTGACATTGTATTCATCAAATTTTTGAAAAACCTTTTCCAAAATACTTACATGTTCATAACATGTTTGAGTTGCAATTAATAGATCGTCAATGAACAGTGTGTCCTGGCTAAACAGTTCCGGTCCAAGTACCCTGTCCAATGTTTCAGTAAATACACCAGCGAAAGGTAGCACTCTAAACTGGTAGCTCCTCCCGGCATTTATGAAAGCTGTATACTTTCTACTCTCTTCGTGTAATAAAATTTGCCAGTATGAATCTTTCAAATCAAGGGATGTTAAATACTTCACACCATGAAACTTTAATAACTGTTCTTTTAAATTGTCTGGCCCTGTTCTTATTGGAACGATGATTTTGTTTATTTCTCTCATGTCTAACACCAACCGCACCATTCTGTCAGTTTTACCAAGTGCGAGAATTGGACTGCAGTAAGGTGAGTGCGATGTTTCAATAACCTTCCTTATCATACGCTCTATTTCTTGTCTTACTGCCTCTTTCTTTGCCCAAGGAATGCCATATGACGTTCTACAATAGGTTTCATGCAGGCACACTTCCATTTTATATCCATATCCCTTAATAACACGAGGCTGTTTATGAAAAATGTTATGATATTTAAAGAGTAATTGTGTCAGTTCACTTTGCTGTTAATTGTTAAGAGAAGTGGGTTTACTTATTTTACTGTCTACTGTTTGCTCATCGAGGATCTCCCCACCAGCATCATTACGTTCCATCTTATTTGTCATTAAGACTTGAGGGTAGACAAGTTTAACATTAATGTCAGGTATTTGCCTACTCTGATTTTTCATTGTAGTCCATTGTCAGTGTGCACTCTCCTACATGTATTTGACATTCCCTGATGCCAATATCATTTTTACCCCATATCTTCTGAACACCTCCATACCAAGTATACAGTTCACTACAAGTTTGCCTACCAACAAGAAAGTACACTGCAAAATTACACCACATATGCTAATTGGTACACTGGCCTGTAATTTTATAACTTTAGATTTACTTCCCACACCATTATGATCTTACACTTCTTTACAGGTGGCATGGTTACATTTACTTCCCTCGCCATCTCTTTAAACAAGCTGATAGACATCAGGCTTGTTGACATGCAAGTATCCAAAACAACTGGTGCATCTATGTGTCCCATGTTTACCTTTATTGTTGCTTGAATAATTTCACTTACCTTGTGTGTTGTTTCTTTCTCTATGGTACACAAATCACCTTTCATTTCTGCTTCCTTATCATACCTTAAAAATAGATTCTTGATGTGCTGTATGTGTAGGTTTGTTTCAGTGTCTACTTCCTCTTTTGTATTCCTGTTCATGTTAATGTTTATGTCGCTCATATTGGTACTGTGGCACACTGACAGCTCATTACCTTTTTCCTCTAGTCACGCTCAATTACTACTTCCTGGGGGCAGTAAAGGTACAGATTCATTTTCTGCCTGGTTGTTTCAGTTTGACTGTATGGCCTGCCAGTTCTCTCTTGGATCCCTGTGTTGCATATTCCAGTCCTGGTAATTTGCATTTCCTTGTCACTTAGTGTCTAAGTTTTCTCTCGAATTTCTACTGTCTTGGCCATTGCTGTACATATGGGGCTGATATTTATTTTTGTACTTTTGGTCACCCTATGGCTGATGGATAAACCAACTGTATGGATTTCCATTGTGGCGCGGCAGTGCATACAGGTGCCATTCATTCATGTGGACATGAACATTATAGTTTCCAAAGCCATTGCCATTACCATAGTTGTTCTTCCTGTTTGGGTTGAGTTCATTACCGTTGCAATAACTAGGCATGGCTTGCCCATCCTCACGAATTAGATCTATTGAGTTGAGCACTGAAAGAAAATACTCAAGATCATATTCAGGAATGGTTACTAACTTTTCCCTAACATTTGCAGATAACTTATTCTTTAAGATTTTCAATCTGTGGCCCATAAAAGGGTATCACCCTCGGTGTGTCCTACTACATATTTGATCTTTTGAGCTTCTGTCCAAGTCCTAGGCAGTACATTTCTAAAGGCTCAGACAAACACTACTGAGTGTGGTTGCTTTTTTTTTTCATTTGAGAATATAGGAAACTGTCAATGTTTTGTTAAACTCTTGTCCATTAACAATGCTGTCCAGCAGGGTGGAACAGCATTTAACTGTGGTGATGACATATCTGTTTCACAAAAGTTTTGCCCATTGCTCACGTCGCATGTTAGCATGCAGTTGTGCAGTGTGGGTTGGGCATTGTTGTCCACTCCACTGATTTCTCTCACAGGCAGACAGCTGTCTATAGCTCTGCTCACTGCCCCTGGCAATGATATTATCGTACTTTGTTTGCTAACTATTTTGTCCCTTAACCTATGTTCTACCTGTCTGTTGTCATGTTCTATGTGTTTTAGAATTTCTTCCTCCATATCCCCCATCACTTCCTTTACCACTTCAACATAAGTATGCTGTTTGCATATGCACTTTTCCATGAACATTGTGTTTTCATCCTTTTTATTATTCTTTACCATTTAGCTAAGTTGCACAATGTCTGAGTTGATTGTTTTATGTTCTAACTAAAGTAATCCTATCTCCACTGTGATTTTATCTACATTTTCTGGCAAGTCATCACAGAAAGAATGCAACTTAGTTAATTCTGATTGTACATTGTCTATGTTAACCTGCGTATTCTTTTGCATTACTTGTAAATTATCCTGAGTTTCTCTGATTCCAGATAGCTCATGTCCTTACGTGTGTGTTACTGTTTCAAATTTTTCTTCCACTATGCCTTTTAATTTCTCACTCATATTGTGAAGTGAAGTTTGTACCTGTCCGTTAATTTTCCTATCCACCTCCATGGAGATTTGCGAAATCTACTGTGTAAACTTTGTATCCAGACTATTGAGTTACGTGCACAAATTTTTTACCTTGTCTGAAATGTGTGTCATGTTTGTATTTACCTTTCCAGTCTGTGGTCATGTCTGCTTTCATATTATTCATCTCTGTTTGTATTGTATCTAAACTCGACATCTTTGAATTAACTGTGTTCATGTTAGTCTCTAAGCCCGACATTTTTGAATTTATATCTGTTTTCATTGGAGTCATGTCTGTTTTCATTGCGTTCATGCCTGTTTTTATTATTTTTGTCAAGGCTTAAAATAAGGCTTGCATATCTTCCCTACTCATTTCCAGCCTACACCTGTCAGCATCTGCATCTGCATCTGTACTATGTGTACTACTTTCGTTTAAAACATTCTCTTCCCTTGAGGTGTCACTAATTTCATCTATTGCAATCAATGTATTGCTTGTAATGAAATATTCTGTATTCACAGGCATCTAATGCAACAATGGCATGTTGTGCCCAGCATACAAATAATCACTGCTTAACAGTTCTAAACCACTCATTGCTGTGATTTGCAATTGCAAGTCTACTACATTGGCATTCTGACTTTGGAATGACATTTCCTTATTGTTTTGACCTTCCATTACTGAAATCCTCACACCTCTGCAGTTACCAAAATTAATACTTCCTCTATTTAGATTTTACTTCTGCACAACTCACGTGACAGAATGAATTTACATCTAATTGTGATTGTAATCTCAATTGTTGTTCAATTAAATTTTTTTTTTCATGCTGATTGAGAACTGTTATTCTCTCTACTTGACTGCAATAGCATTAACGTTAACCTTTGAAGACACCATATAAGAAGAGAGAACTATCTGTAAAAAGAAGAACAGCAACTGAAGCTCAAGGAATGAGAATACCAAAAGGTGGAATATGAAAGTCAACTTGAAGAAAGAAACCACAACCAAGGGACCACGATTTTTGGTGGGATCAGAAGAAAGCAGTTAACAAAGTGAGTCATCAAATGGATGAATAGGTATGTGACTATCATAACGCAGATGATCACAGTGCATCAAGATTAAAGACATTAACTGAACCTACAACTTCAAATATAGAGTCAAATTGCTCTCAGAGGAATACAGACAGAGACAAATTATTACTTTTCTACAAGTTAACATATGTTTTATATTAAAAACAAAGATTCCAAGACTTACCAAGCGGGAAAGTGCCGGTAGATAGGCACAATAAATAAAACGTGCGAACACACACACAGAATTTTGAGCTTTCGCAACAGGCGGCTGCTTCGTCAGGAAAGAGGGAAGGAAAAGGAAAGATGAAAGGATGTGGGTTTTTAGGGAAGAGGGTAAGGAGTCATTCCAATCCCAGGAGCCGAAAGACTTACCTTAGGGGGAAAAAAGGATAGGTATATACTCACGCACACACACACACACACACACACACACACACACACACACACACACACACACACACAGCCACAAGCAGACATATTTAAAGGCAAAGAGTGTGGGCAGAGATCTGAATGAAAATATAGTGGTAGTTAGTCTATATAGACCGCCAGATGGTGATGTAAATTTGTTTACTGAAAAATTGAAGAGTAAAACAAGAACTGCTACATGTGGTGATTTCAACACAGAAATGGTAAACACACAGAGGACAGTTGTTAGGACATTTTTAAATATGCTAGGATCATTAGACCTCTATTGTACAAATAACCATGCCACACGTAAGAATGCCTGCGTAGACAATATTGTTGTGAATTTCCATAAGGAAGATTTTACAGTCAGACTTGCAGGAAGTCGACTTGCAGTATGGCATTCACTATGAAGACATGTGTGGAACCATTATTCACAGGCAGTTGTAAGCAAACTTCTGAAAAATAAATGAAAAATAAAATAAGTAAATAAATTGATGGTGGGGGAACAGGGGCATACTGTCAGTTGGTTTAATTGTGATTGGTATCACACCCTAAACCTTCCAAAAACAAGAGCAGTCTGATCGGAGTGCATCTAATTGTTGGTACAGAACTTGATTCAATATCAGATGCATTTCATCAGAAATAGAGAACCCAAAAATTTTGAAGGTGTCCAACCCAAATAAGTTGTAAGCATTGGTATCATCCACTATTAGAAAATTCAGAGGCCAAACAACTGCTTTTTACACTCTGGAATGTAAAACTGTCCCAATATAGGTATTTGTCATTCCCTTTAACTTACAAACTGATGAGATACTGGTGATCTAAGATCCACATAGGTTTGAGAATTTAAGAGGCACAACTTGCATTTTTAACACCTTGTCCATCACATGTACTTCCATGTAGGGTTTGTTTGGGGCTACCATCACTTGGGAGACACTGTTCATATCCATATTCATGTCCGGTGAAGGAGGTTGAGAACTGCACACAGATGCAATGCCCCCCCCCCCCCCCCCCCAATTTTTTTCTTTACAATTGTTGCACATCATCCAACGCTTTGGGCATTTAGGCATGTGGCATGAATGAAACAATAAGGGCTCGACAGAAGAGGAGCATGTGATTGCTATTGTAATGCTGACTGGTGCTGCTGCTTAGATGGCACTGCCCCATATGATGTGGAGGCTGCGGTTACATGGCTGCAATTTTGTCTTCCCCCTTGTGGCATGTGTCCAACGACGAGAGGAACCAATGGCAATTACTTCACACTTTTCTTCTAACTGATTTCCTGCTGCTGCAGATAGTTCAAAAGACTGAGCAATGGTGAGTCCATCTGTGAGGGAGTGATTTCCACATTGTAAAGAATGTTCACGAACTTCCCTGTCAGGGGCCAGGAGTATTATAGCATCATGAACCATCGAGTCAGCATATGAGTCTCGGTAGGCCTCAGTAACAAACTGCCAATAATGGCTAAGCCTATGAAGATCCACTACCCAAGCTGTGTATGACTGTTGCGGCTGCTTTTGACAATGGTAGAACTCAACATGAGCAGAAATAACATGAGTAAGTCTGCAATGATACTCACACATTTCACCCAAAGAGAGACTGGAAGGTTCCTGAAGAGAAGCTAGTTGATATGAAAGGCAATAAACGAGGAATAATACACAACAATACACAACTTACAGAAATTGGGGTTAGTGACTCCAAAAGCTTATAAATGTTGCTGAAGGCATTTTCCATTTGCATCCCAATCTTCTACAGAATAATCATATTAGGAAACAGTGGAAGTTGCATCAATGGCAACAGAACCAGGTGCATAAATGAGGCTATGGCACCAAATTGTTTAGTGGTATGGTGAGAGTCTGTTGCTTTCATTGAGATCTCGCTGTTGCTCAACAAGACTGAAGACCTTCTGACATGTTAGTTGTATATCAAACTAGAAAAATGAAACAAACTAAGTAGAATCTCATCCTCGTTGCCAACTCTGCTGTAACATTGTACAGACACAATATCAGCAATAACTCCAACTTATGTTCTGCTTCCATGTGGAGAGATCTACAGCAACACTGAATGAAGTATAGAATGGTACAAAATCTCATATCTACAGAACACATCAATATACAGTCCAGTAGGTGAGCATACAATAAGCAAGTAAACCCAAGTGGGGCATGCCTGTCTTGTGTTCAACTGTTGTGCACTGCGCTTGCTGTTTTACTTGCCCAGGCTCTGAGGTGACCTCTCTAGGCCAGCTGTGGATGCACTTGGGTTGAATGCTGCTTTATTATGTGGGCTCACACTATAGCATTACAACAATTAAGAGTGTGCTAATGCCACACTTTTTTTGTTGTTGCTAGTAATTGATCTGAAAAAAAATGTAATGGATCTTAAACATTTATGACAGCTGTCTTATAAGTACACACTATTTTGCAAATTTTAAAGACTCACCTGAGCATAATAATTTTTCCTTCATGGAATATATTCTTACTGACCTCTGTTAATGGTTTACCACTGAAATGGGACAGCAACATTTGAAAATACTGTTAAGATAACTGGTGTATATTAATTATGGCTGCTCACACTACCGTGTCATTGACACCATTATTGTTAAATGCAATGACAACTCATTTTTTTAGGTTTAATGAGAAAATAGTTGGTCCATTTGTCAGGACTGAAGACTGACGAACACAACAACAGCAACATGTTCTATTATGATATTTGTCATGTGATTTCATTTAACTGAGCCTACTTTGAAAAACCACAGCTATTAAGAGTTATAACATAGTGATATGTTACCTTTGGACAGCAGAACCAGTCTCCAATCCAATTAGAATAATAATTTATTTTCAGATATAAAAAAAACATCTTTTACAAAAACCTGATGGAAAACTTATGGAAAAATTCATTACATATTCAAAGAACCTGATGAATCAGATATTTGTCATATGAAGAAAGTTGTTACTTTTCATGGTCTCTTGTTAGTAGTTCAAAAGACACTATAACGCATAGTTTCATTTTACAAATGTTTAAAAGCAAATGACAGTCATTAAATAATTATGTAAACCTAGTGCTCACATTTCACTTTGTCTTAAATTGAAAGCATAAATCTTTTAAATGCAAAAATTAGCTGTTATCTAAAGGAAATGATATTTGCTCGAAAATACTTAAACAACATTTCTATTTTCCTTCAAAATTTAAAATTTTGAGCACAAAATTATTATTACTGTCTTGCTATAACATGATTACAAATTCATTTATAAGTTTTTTATTTAAGAATTTTTGTCTGCACACACCTGTCAAGATTCACTGGCTAGGCTTTGTGAAAACACTGTCTTCATTGCCATGGCTATTCAAGTACTTTACTCCAACCAAAAAGCAGTTAACATTCATGTTGCAGACCTAATGCACGATTTATTAATGATTTGTGAAGAAGACCCATAATTTTATTTTATGAAACCTCAAACCTTTGAAGTAATAGCCACCAGACAGCAATTTTTACATCTACAAGCCTGAGAGGCTTTCAACTTCATATAAAACTTGCCTTAGAAAAACTAATTTTCAGATGTAACACCTGAAGTCACTCAAACAAGATCTGTGTCCGACTGAGCCAGTCAGCTCGACTCAGTCTTTATACATCAAAGATCTTTGCTTAGGACTCAATGCACCATTCTTCGTCCACCACATGATGTCAGTACGGTGGTTGTAAGTAACTAAAGTGCCTGCTGTGCCTGTGTAGGACAGCGTAAACAGCCCTCCAGCATTGTGCTCCGGGAGTCAGGAATCAAATGGGTCAACATGGCAACTCAAGGATGCCCATTGATTGCTTAGTGTGACACAGTACTTTTTCTACAGAATTATGCAAAGACATTTTCCACTGAAGATGCCCCTGAGGGTCTCTGAATCCATTCTTTAGCTTGCATAAGGGTGCTATTCAATGAGAGGCATGGCACAGCACCACAGCCATTACTTCTGGTGAGGATTTCTGTTTGAAACTTGTAGTGGTACCACACTCGCATTATTGTGACATAACTACTAGGATTAGCGTTTGCTGATCTGCTGTGTGTTTCTGTGAGCGATTCAGATAAGTGATTAATTTGAAGCAAACTTAAGCTGCATCTACGTATACTAAACTTATATTTGTTTGGTAACAGTGATCGATCTGTTCAAGTATGTTAGTTTTGGCCGGGTTTGATGGAACTTTGTGTGAGTGTACTTACTAGTTCTGAAGGTTCTAATTAAAGTGTTTTTGGAAGTTACCTTATTATCTACAACTGCTTTGTTACAGTGTGTGTGTTATTGGAATTTTGGTGTGTTGCAGTAGCAAGAAATGTTCACATCATTATCAAGCTGCTGTTCTCGTTAACTGAAACATGGCCACATGATGTGGTACCGGCCAGAAGCAGCTTGCATACTATTCTGGCAAAGGCTGATTTGCCTTTCATTATTTGTTTTCCTTTTAAAAGTTATTCAAATCACAGAATTTTGATGTAGTAACACCTTATCATTTTAAGTTATTCTTTGTACTGACTGAATTTAACATAGAGATTAAGTTTTATTTTGATATTGTATAATATTGTATAGGTACATAAAGGAAAAGCCGCAACACTAGTGTGACCACAGTAATTGTCAGCAAAGAGATATTTTGCTACGCCTGAAGGCGAAAGACTAATGATGGAAATCTTTTTAATTTTTTTGCCCCCAGTTATTAAAGAGACTCTGTCGTTAGTTCTCGTGGTGAGAAGATGTATTCTTGTTAGAAGTTTGTAGTAAACATTGTATTATATGAATAATAATTTTTATGAAAATATGAAGTGAGAGGATTCTTATTAGTGCAAAACCATGAAAGTTTTCATTTCCTTCTGCGCATTATGCTAACGTCATGTCACTAGCTGCTTGCATCTGAAGAGGAAGTCCGATTAAGAATCAATATTGTACACATAGTCAAGAATGAGAACTAATTGTACTGGAATCGATGTAAGTAAAAAGTGAAGGGCATCTATAAGGAATCAAAGTGATAAAGGCAAGAAAAAACCAATTTGTTTAGTTAATTAAATTTTTTTAATATAAAATTTGCACAACTGGCGACCTGGTGACATTACACTGAGAAAGCCATGAAGCCAGTTGTGTAAATTATTGAAAATTATTTATGACACTGTATGAAAATTTTTTGCCTGTACTAATTATTTTTAAATTTTCATATGCAGCTTTCACAACGAAGGGAACAAAACAACCAGAACCAAAAATTATTCTGGATGAAGCAACCAATCAAGAAAGGAATCAAAAGTGAAATGGGAATTTATGGAAAACTTTGGAAATACGCTGTTTGTTTCATCGCAGCAAAGGTAGGACCGCTCTACACAACCGCTTGCTTAGCTATGCTTGGTAGCATCTCCTGTGTAGTAATTAGACACCTTTTTCCTCAATGTATTTTAATGAATTTTCCATAAATTTTACATAATGATTAGCGAGTGAAAAGTTTGAAGTTTTTGTGTCTCAGCATTTCATGCGTCAAAAGTAGCCAATTAACGCTTGACGACAGGTAAATCATATGTTTAGATTTCCAAAAATAATATATCTCAATTTTCTATTTTTCAAAATTTTTACTTTAATATTCAATCAAAATGCCGCAAAAATCAGTTTCCATTATTGTTGATAATTGTGAAAAAGCAATGAGTCAAGATGGCGTACAATTCCAAGACAGAACATCTGAAGTACCAGCACCATGACTTCCACACACAGAAGTATTAAGTAATTCAGAGATGAACATAATCAAGGTGACAAGTGCTAGTGAGCTTTCACACAGTTCTAACCTTGATGGTACGTTGATGACAATAGATGAAACTACATCACATATCTCTGTGAGCAAACATTCTCCTCTCCGAGGAAAACTCAGAGAGCAAAGATAACATGTTTTTTTTTTTTATGACACTTTACCATCACCCATCATACGAAATCTGAAATGTCAATTTACAAAGTACAATTATTAACAACCAAAGTACATTGCATAGAAACCAAAATGACACACTTGCCACTACACTCTGTAGTATGAACACCAGTTTGTGTGCAGACATAGAAAACATTAACACCAATTTGTGAACAGACATAAATACAAAATTTGACAGTTTGTCACAAATCCTTACCATAGTCACACAAGACATAACGTAAAACAAGCACACACACACATATCCATCCATACATATACAGACACAAGCAGACATCAGATGTCTGCTTGTGTCTGTATATGTATGGATGGACATGTGTGTGTGTGTGTGTGTGTGTGTGTGTGTGTGTGTGTGTGCACGCGAGTATATACCTATCCTTTTTTCCCCCATAAGGTAAGTCTTTCCGCCCCTGGGATTGGAATGACTCCTTACCCTCTCCCTTAAAACCCACATCCTTTCGTCTTCCCCTCTCCTTCCTTCTTTCCTGAAGAAGCAACCATCAGTTGCAAAAGCTAGAAATTCTGTGTGTGTGTTTGTGTGTTTTATTTATTGTGCCTGTCTACTGGCGCTTTCCCGCTTGGTAAGTCTTGGAATCTTTGTTTTCAATATATTTTTCCCATGTGGAAGTTTCTTTCTTTCTATATATATATATATATATATATATATATATATATATATATATATATATATATATATAGAAAGAAACTTCCACATGGGAAAAATATATTAAAAACAAAGGTTCCAAGACTTACCAAGCGGGAAAGCGCCGGCAGACAGGCACATGAACAAAACACACAAACACACACACACACAGAATTACTAGCTTTCGCAACCGATGGTAGCTTCTTCAGGAAGGAGAGGGAAAGACAAAAGGATGTGGGAAGGATATGTGTGTGTGTGTGTGTGTGTGTGTGTGTGTGTGTGCACGAGTGTACATCTGTCCTTTTTTTCCCCTAAGGGAAGTCTTTCCGCTCCCGGGATTGGAATGACTCCTTACCCTCTCCCTTAAAACCCACATCCTTTCATCTTTCCCTCTCCTTCCTGAAGAAGCAACCATCGGTTGCGAAAGCTAGTAATTCTGTGTGTGTGTTTTGTTCATGTTCCTGTCTGCCGGCGCTTTCCCGCTTGGTAAGTCTTGAAACCTTTGTTTTTAATATATATATACTCCTGGAAATGGAAAAAAGAACACATTGACACCGGTGTGTCAGACCCACCATACTTGCTCCGGACACTGCGAGAGGGCTGTACAAGCAATGATCACACGCACGGCACAGAGGACACACCAGGAACCGCGGTGTTGGCCGTCGAATGGCGCTAGCTGCGCAGCATTTGTGCACCGCCGCCGTCAGTGTCAGCCAGTTTGCCAAGGCATACAGAGCTCCAACACAGTCTTTAACACTGGTAGCATGCCGCGACAGCGTGGACGTGAACCGTATGTGCAGTTGACGGACTTTGAGCAAGGGCGTATAGTGGGCATGCAGGAGGCCGGGTGGACATACCACCGAATTGCTCAACACGTGGGGCGTGAGGTCTCCACAGTACATCGATGTTGTCGCCAGTTGTCGGCGGAAGGTGCACGTGCCTGTCGACCTGGGACCGGACCGCAGCGACGCACGGATGCACGCCAAGACCGTAGGATCCTACGCACTGCCGTAGGGGACCGCACCGTCACTTCCCAGCAAATTAGGGACACTGTTGCTCCTGGGGTATTGGCGAGGACCATTCGCAACTGTCTCCATGAAGCTGGGCTACGGTCCCGCACTCCGTTAGGCCGTCTTCCGCTCACGCCCCAACATCGTGCAGCCCTCCTCCAGTGGTGTCGCGACAGGTGTAAATGGAGGGACGAATGGAGACGTGTCGTATTCAGCGATGAGAGTCGCTTCTGCCTTGGTGCCAATGATGGTCGTATGCGTGTTTGGCGCCGTGCAGGTGAGCGCCACAATCAGGACTGCATACGACCGAGGCACACAGGGCCAACACCCGGCATCATGGTGTGGGGAGCGATCTCCTACACTGGCCGTACACCTCTGGTGATCGTCGAGGGGACACTGAATAGAGCACGGTACATCCAAACCGTCATCGAACCCATCGTTCTACCATTCCTAGACGGGTAAGGGAACTTGCTGTTCTAACAGGACGATGCACCTCCGCATGTATCCCGTGCCACCCAACGTGCTCTAGAAGGTGTAAGTCAACTACCCTGGCCAGCAAGATCTCCGGATCTGTCCCCCATTGAGCATGTTTGGGACTGGATGAAGCGTCGTCTCACGCGGTCTGCACGTCCAGCACGAACGCTGGTCCAACTGAGGTGCCAGGTGGAAATGGCATGGCAAGCCGTTCCACAAGACTACATCCAGCATCTCTACGATCGTCTCCATGGGAGAATAGCAGCCTGCATTGCTGCGAAAGGTGGATATACACTGTACTAGTGCCGACATTGTGCATGCTCTGTTGCCTGTGTCTATGTGCCTGTGGTTCTGTCAGTGTGATCATGTGATGTATCTGACCCCAGGAATGTGTCAATAAAGTTTCCCCTTCCTGTGACAATGAATTCACGGTGTTCTTATTTCAATTTCCAGGACTGTATGTATATAGAAAGAAACTTACACATGGGAAAAATATATTTAAAAACTAAGATTCCAAGACTTACCAAGCGGGAAAGCGCCGGCAGACAGGCACAATGAACAAAACACACAAACATACACACACAATTACTAGCTTTCGCAACCGATGGTTGCTTCTTCAGGAAGGAGAGGGAAAGACGAAAGGATGTGGGTTTTAAGGGAGAGGGTTAGGAGTCATTCCAATCCCGGGAGCGGAAAGACTTCCCTTAGGGGGAAAAGAAGGACAGGTGTACACTCGCACACGCACACACACACACACACACACACACACATATATCCATCCGCACATACACATGTGTATGTGCGGATGGATATGTGTGTGTGTGTGTGTGTGTGTGTGTGTGTGTGTGTGTGTGTGTGTGCGTGCGAGTGTACAGCTGTCCTTTTTTTCCCCCTAAGGGAAGTCTTTCCGCTCCCGTGTGTGTGTGTGTGTGTGTGTGTGTGTGTGTGTGTGTGTGTGTGTGTGTGTGTGTGTGTGTGTGTGTGTGTGTGCGCGAGTGTACAGCTGTCCTTTTTTTCCCCCTAAGGGAAGTCTTTCCGCTCCCGGGATTGGAATAACTCCTAACCCTCTCCCTTAAAACCCACATCCTTTCGTCTTTCCCTCTCCTTCCTGAAGAAGCAACCATGGGTTGCGAAAGCTAGTAATTGTGTGTAAGATTACAAGACTTACCAAGTGGGAAAGCGCTGGTAGATAGGCACAATGAATAAATCACACACACAGAATTTCGAGCTTTCGCAACCGGCAGCTGCTTCGTCAGGAAGGAGGGAAGGAAAAGGAAAGATGAAAGGATGTGGGTTTTAAGGGAGAGGGTAAGGAGTCATTCCAATCCCGGGAGCGGAAAGACTTACCTTAGGGGGAAAATAGGATAGGTACATACTCGCGCACGCACACACATACACACACACACACACACACACACACACACACACACACACACACACACACGCGCACGTATATCCATCCATACATACACAGACACAAGCAGACATATTTAAAGGCAAAGAGTATGGGCAGAGATGTAAGTCAAGGCAGAAGTGTGGAGGCAAAGATGATGTTGAATGACAGGTGAGGTATGAGTGGCGGGAACTTGAAATTAGCGGAGATTGAGGCCTGGTGGATAACGAGAAGAGAGGATATATTGAAGGGCAAGTTCCCATCTCTGGAGTTGGTGGGAAGTATCCAATTTTTAGATTCAATTTTTGGAGAATTTAAGTTGCAAGTTTGTGTATTATTATTTGAATGATCTTTCTGTGAACAGTGAAACATTTTTCAGACATCTTAGCCATATGAGACAAGTATTGGAGTTTTTGAGAGGTGCTGGTCTGACTGTGAAGCCCTCTAAAGACAATCTACTGCATTCTGAAATATCATTCCTGGGACACCTGGTTTTGGCTTGGTGTGTGAGGACTGAACAGGAAAGAACTAAGACTATTGGAGATTACAAACTGCTCAAATTTTTTTAGAAACTTCATTTCAAATTTTGGTCAGTTGGCAGCACCTATAAATTGACTCTGGAGGAAAGGCAGGTCTTTAACTGAATGGAGAGACATTTGGTGGGGGTTTGATGCCCCAAAAGAGAATGCTCCAGTTTTAGGGATTTCTGATTTTGACAAGGAGTTTTCCCTCTAGACTGATGCTTCTACTATTGGACTAGCAGTGTTACTGTTACAAGAACACAACAGAGGGCACCGGCCCACTGTTTATTCCTCTAGGTGTTTGACAGAGATGGAGACGAAGTACTTGGTATATGAACTCAAGGCCCTTGTAGATTTTCTCCATTTCTACATTCCGCATAAACACTAAGTCAGAGGTAGGAAACAAGGCTTGAGCTGAGCTCTTGCAAGGCCACAGAAAACTGGCCACATAGCCCACTGGGCTGTGCACATCTCCGCATTCCATTTTCAGTCAAGTGCTTTAGAGGATCAGGCAACACAGTGGTGGATGCACTGAAGCGAATTTAGAAATTCAGAATTGTGAGCTCTAGGTTCAGGAAACTCATTAGGATTCTCCCTCTGAGGATTTGCCTCAGAAACAGGAAGAGGACAAGAACTGGAGAGAAATCGGGAGACAGATATGGGAAGGAAAGTCACCAAGCAGCTATCACTTAACTAAAGGGGGTCTTAATGTTATCTGCATCTGTAATGACAGTAAATCTAAGATTTGTCTCCCCAAGCAGTTGCTGCCAGCTTCTTTTCATTATTTTCACTGTCCTTATGGGGAGGGCACCTGTGGATCTTTAAACCTATTGAGAAAATCAAAGATTGCCTAACATGGCTAATTTTGTATTCATATATTAGGAAGTGTGGATTGTAAGATTGCTAAGTCAAACCCGAACAACTGGTGGGGTTTATTCATTTCCAGCCAAGAGTAGTCCTACGGATAAATTATTCTTAGATTATTAACAACCATTGTTCCATACTTGGAGGGGAATAGGTATGTCTTTGTGGTAATTGACTCCTTTAGTCATATTGTCTGGCTGTTCAGCATTTTGAAGAGATTCTCTCCTGCTGTGGCTGCCCAGGGTACAGTTGAGAGATAATGCTCTGACTTTTATGTCTACAGAGTGTTGCACGTTTCAGAAATGACTTCTCATGGCACCACTGCCCCTTATTATCTGCAACCTTCCTCTGCTTAAAGAGTAAATTGTAATCTGAAGTCTGTGTTAACTATTTATTATGGTGATTGTCAGTCTAACTGGTACAAGTCCTTGGGTTGGCTGAACTTCGTATTCAACTTGGCGGTCCATGAAAAGCATGATACCACTCCATCTAAGCTTATGTTAGTAAATCCTCTGAACTCACTTATGTTGTAGAATACTAATGATTTCCTTCCCAAGAAAGTGGACCCCCAAGTTGATCAAAAGGAACTGGGCTAGGGCCTTGAAGAATATTTGACCTGCACATCAAAGGGAGGCTGGGAGATGTAGTCGGGGAAGGTGACCTGCCTTGCTGAAAGTAGGAGACATAGCATTTGTGAAAAATTTTCTGATGCAGAGTAAGGCCATTGATAAGATAAAAAAAGAAAAAAATGTTACCATGTTTTATTGGCTCCTATAAAATTGTGGATGTACTCAGCCTATTTACCTTTTGTGTACAGAGAATGGCCACGATGAGGTGTAATGTGTCATTTGTAGAATGAGATGTTCCACACCCTTAATCTCCATTGGCCAATGAAAGATGTTAATAGGTTAAGGTAGGTAATAAGTAGAAGCACCTCACTTTTGGGAGGATTTTGATGGTTTGTACAGAATGGAGTTGTAATGATCCTGTGCTGTTAGTGATGAGGGCTGCGGCTGGTGCTTTTAGCTACTGGTTGGAGTCATTTTGCTCTGTGGGGCCATAAGTGAAGGGCATGGAGCACACATGACCTCCATGATGTCAAAGAAACCATTGCTGAAAAGACAACTGATGTTTAGATTTTACTGTAAAAAAAAAATTGTTAAGAGTTTCTTGTGAGACACGCTCATGCAAACATCTAGCTGGAATCTTATGCCTATGTAGTCAATCAACTAGATTAGGATTGTATGTTCTAGAAAATAAAATAAGTTGAATTTCTCTGGGTGCTTTATTCCACTAGATAGAAGGAAAATTCTCTTTCAGTATCACTGATACTGTAGATCAAGGTCCACAGGGATGAAGCTGGTTCCATGGTTCAAGGGTGCTGCATAGCAGGGCCTTTGCAGCATTGATATTGCACGGCTACCAGCAGAAAATGTAAGAGAATTGAAAAATCCAGAAAAATATGAGAGCTGCAGATTGAGTATTAGACTGTATCAACAGCCCATTCCTGTCACCCCCAGTAGGTAAATAAGCTATTAAACATTCCATTTGGCCACCTTAAAGGAGAACATGAAGATAAGGTGCAAAGAACAAGACAAAAAGAAGGTTTTGGAGAAAAATTCCTTTAAAAGCTTTGAGAATATACTTCATTGTCAATGACAACAAGAGTCAGCAATGGAATGTCGAGCGGTGCACATGTTATACAGTTGCACTTATATTATTAAAATATGTTTTTGTCTTAGAGAGAAAAAAAAAGTAGTTTTTGGACAATTGGAGGATATGAACTGGGGTCCTGATTAAAGGGGTCAACTGTTACGTTACTGTGTATGTTCATGAAAGTGTAGACATGAGTCGTGCACATACTGTTGGAGTTGTAATACTGAAGTTTACTTTCAGCTCAGAGAAGAATATTACCGATGTTATAGCAGCTGACAAATCTCACAAGAGAGTTCAATATGGCACATTGTTTACGGTGTCATGCAGTTATGTCCACCAACTATATAACAGCAGTTCCACCAGCAGCCCACTACACAGCTGAATGATGTGACATGTCTGCAGCATGCCTGCAGCTCGACCGTGGTTCTCCTCAGCACACAGTTACAATATCTGGTGAGCTGTATTAGTCGCAAATGTTTGTTGTGGACATTGTTAAGGGGGGGGGGGGGGGCACAGATGAACCGTGTTTAAAATAATAACATTTGTGACAACTGCTAAGAAGTGGCAAACTCAGATTTATAATTTTCATAATAGTCTATGCAAATCACCACCCAGAAAATGGAACCTGAGACAAAGGGAATAGATATTAAGCCTTATTTGTTAAATTCCAAGAGGAAATTGCAAAGGATTTGACGAACATTTTGAAGATACTTATAAAAACTTGAACACAGTAAATAAGCAAATCTCAGATCCTAAATAAATGGTAAATATACTCAAACAAAGTAGGGAATTCGATGAAATTTTGAGTCCTCATGCTATTTTATCAGCTTTGGAGGGATGATTGCAAGACTTCGTAGAACAAAATGTACAGGAAAGAATTGATTTCTCTAGCTTGACTCTTCTACTGAAAACTAATTATAAATCAACAAAAGTTTCAGAGAATATGGGAGGAGTTAGAAAAAAACACACCATGAACTACATTAAAGGAGTGCTGTATGTCCAAATATTACAGTTAATCCAAAATAATGGTTAGAACTTCAAATAAGGTTGGGTACAACCTGTCAAAACAGTTTCCCAAGTTTAAATCAGATGGAGACGTACATCCTACATATTTCTTACAAGTATTTTCTAGGGTTTACACAAGAGCTGGGAAGACCTAAGAAAAACAGATTTTGAACTCAGCTACTTAGTTGGTGACACCGCAAAATGGGGAGCAGTCCATTCCAAGAATTTTAAATTGTGGGAAGACTTTAAAGAACAATTTAAAAGAAAATATTGTCTACAAATAAACAGGAGGAGTTGATGCTACAACTGTCAGGTCCCAGGTATTATATAATTCGTGGGGAGGCTACAAGAAATACACGGAATGGCATTTAACACAATCATAACCCTTTAGAAGAAAACTCCTTGACAAAGTTGTTAATCAGGAGACTTCTATGCTATGTATGGAAGGACATTTTGTATAGAAGATGGAAGGATGTTAAGGAGCTATTGACCTTCATAGAGTAACTGGATTCATTTAAAAAAAAGAGAAGAAGAGTGATATTAATGAAACTAGTGACAATATTCATATACGAACACAAATATAAGATGTAAGGAGATTTGTTTATGCATCTATCCTGAAATAACCATAACAGAAATAACAGACACAATCAACTTGCACAACAACTGAATATGCAAGTTTTCATACCAAACCCTGCGAATGTTGTTGTTGATATTATGAACCAGACAAAGTACACTTTATTCTAAACAAAATGTGATACAAACTGACAATACCAATGTAACGGAGGAAAGCAAGGAACATCCTGGAGGGAGGGCCAAATTCCAGGACGTGACATTTCAGCAGTAGGCCCAAAGAAAGAAAAACTTATCGCATTTACTCAGACCTTATCAATGAGTGACTTGTTGGTAGAAGAAAAACAATCTTTGGAACAGGAACAAGCAAAACACACTTAACTACACACAGTGGTAAGTTCACCAATATATATTTACACATATTTAGGAAGTGTAACCTCATTAGTATCACAAAAACTGTTAACATATATTAAGAATCAATGTTACTGTCACATTTTACCAATGATGGCTGTGCATTTTATTGGAATAACTGGCATTAAAGGAAGAAAAATCAGATAACCTTAAGTATAAGTAATTTTAAGTTTATGCAAACAGTGCTGGTAATACTGAATGTAAATTTACAGTTATTATGGGAATTGATTGGTTAATAAAATCCTCAGAAAGTTAGATTTTGATGTCAAAATTTTATACTGGTAACATGGACAATATCTCTATGAGATACCATCCAAAGTGAATTGTCCAACATGGAATACACAGGGTTGTATTTAGTAGTGAATACTCTCATAATAAGTAATGAAGTAAATGAAGGGGAATGGATAGTGAGAGATGATTTACTATGTCAGGGGTGGGCAGTTATTTAGGCTTGGGGGCTGCTTTGTGGAAGTGGAGGTTAGCGGAGGGTCACACTTTTTGAGAAGACTGAATCTGCAAGTTACTATTGTATTTCAGAAATGGTGTAAACTATATCATAAAATTCAATAAATATAAATGAATTAAAATGGTGACAGTGATACTCAGTTTATTTATAAATATTATCTATAGCTGCAAGCGCACTTAATTTTAGAGTCAGTTTAGTGAGACAAATGCAACCTGTCATCCTTTTCTACAACTTTTTTTTGAAATCAGGACAGATTCATTGTTGAGGTACACATCACACCCTTTGAGGTAATGTCCATCAAGTAGCCTCTGCATTTACTCATGTTAATTCTGAAGCAAGAAAATCTTTGGTCACAAATGTATGTGGAGCCAAATATAGAGAACATACTTCCACAAAACTTCTTCATGGATGGAAATTTTTCAGGAGATGAAGATTTTTAAAAGTCAATAAGTTTACACCATTATGCATTTCTTTCATGGTGCTATCTGATTGCACACCAGTAAGTTCAAGCTGTAACTCCTCAGGTGCTCTGTCATCAAAGTGATGTGGCACAAGAACAGATTGAGTTTAGGTTCAATTTTCTTCATTCCTGAAATATTCTTCTGCCCTACTATTCCAAACCTGGCAGATGCTCCCGATCACATCACAAACACTTTCAGGCACCTTCTGTTTTCCTAACAAAGGGGAATGACAAAAATTGCTTTCACTTGCCTGTATTACCAATAGACATAGTTGAGCTTTGAAAGATCTTACATGCATCCACATTTCATGTATAAACAACTCCTTTCCCTTCAATGTCACAATCAGTCCATTGAATTTTTCAGATATATCAGGCTGCAGACATCTCCACTCTTCACAAAACCATGTTCAGAAATAAGAGGATTACCTTCTGCAAAGCTCAGACACTTTCCAACACTTTCCCAAGGCTCAACCAACTAAAGTGGTTGTAGTAAATTATATCTTTTCTGTGTCTCTCCACATCCTCTAGAAAAGATTTGAACAGTCAGTAGTGCAGTACCCTTGCTCCGTGTGTACCACACCAATAATAGAACCTACCTCTACCACATGCTTTAAGTCCAGTGCTGCTTTACAAGGGCTCTCCTGATGCAAAATGACACTGCATCACTGTGTGTCCTATGCTTGTACCTTGTTTTTTTAGAAGCTTAGCCATGTTTACAGTTTTTCCACAGAACACTCTGGCCCCACATTTCATGTATAAACATTTGTAATTCTTGCCATTTTGCTCAAGGACAAGCCACTTTCCTCCACACAGATAACAGCACACTCTAGAAAGTTCTGACCAGTGCTTGTATCTGTCATTGTTTGTAGGTCAAGCAACTCCCTGGATAAAGATGTGTAATTGTGCAACGTGCATGTTATCTGTGCTCCCATCCATTTCCAAAGGAAACCAAACAAAATCTTTGCTCGCAGTCTTCAGCTATTCTGTGAGTTCGTCACTAATAGTGTCCTGGTGCTGCACTATAGTCCTTGACAATGAAGTGCTTTCAAATTCTCTGGTAATCCATCAAGCACAGTGGGACAGCAGTCAGACATGAACTGCTTGAATAATGAGGACTGAAATCAACAAATATATTGTAATTCAAACATAATTTATTCAAAACATGGTACCAGTTTCGAAGCCAATATGCTTTATATTTAGGCCCCTGTGCATGAAAACATACATCACATGATAGTAAAGTATAATGAGAGTACTGAAACCACAAAAAATCACAGTTTGTGATTGAAACAGGATACATCACATAAAATTATGTAATCAAAATAAACACACACACACACACACACACACACACACACACACACACACACACACACACACACGAGAGAGAGAGAGAGAGAGAGAGAGAGAGAGAGAGAGAGAGAGAGAGAGAGAGAGAGAGAGAGAGAGAGAGAGGCTACCATATTTGAGGTGTAGGTCAACATCAAGAAAGGCGGCTTGTTGGTTTGAGGACCAGGTGAAATGAATAGGGAAGAAGGTGTTGACATTCTGGGGGAATGTGGATAGGGCGTCCTTACCCTGAGTGGTGAAGGAGGATTCCTGTAGATGGCGCATAAACAGACTGGCGTAGGGTGGTGCCATGTGGATGCCCCTTGCTGTATAATAGATTTGTTTGTGTGTGGTGCTTTCAAAAGTGAAGTAATTATAGGTGGGGATACAGTTGGTCATGGTAATCAGGTAGGTTTGGGCACTGGGTAAGGTAGTGTTCAGCAGCAGAAGCAGCAAGGACATTGGCACTGGGATGTTAGTGAAGAGGGATGTGGCATTAATAGTGAAAAGCAGGGTGCCACATAGTAAAGAAACAGGAACTGTGGAGAGTTGGTGAAGAAAATGGTACTGTCTTTTATATACAGAAGGAGGGTAGGTTTTGGGTAATAGTCTGTAGATGTTGATCCATGAGAGCAGAGATCCTATCAGCGGGGGCACAATAAAGAGCCACAGTGGGACACCCTGGGTGGTTGGGTTTATGGAATATGAGAAGCATGTAGAATGTAGGAGTACAGGAAGTAGTAAGGGTGAGGAGAGAGATTCAGGGAAATGTGGGCTTAGGGATTTCAAGAGAGGCGGAGACCCTATTGGGTTTCTGGAATGGGAGCACTGTGGCAGGATTTGTAGATGGACAATGCTGATAGCTGGCAGAGTCCTCCTGTGGTTCCAGACCACAGTGGTAGAGGCTTTATCGGCAGGTAGGATTATGAAGTCAGGATCAGCTTTTGGGTGGTGGATTTTGGTTCTCTGTGCAGATGGAATGTTAGCTTCCATTTTGAGGGATTTGGGGAATGTTGGTGAGGCAAGGTTTGAGGTTAAGAAAATCGAGAATGTTAAGAGGGGGTGATTTGGGGGGGGCAATGTGGGGGGGTTGGATGGAGGAGTGAATTGAGCCAGGCAGTGTTAAACATTGAAATTCAACATTACATGTCTGTAAGAAACACAATCCACCACCTAAAACCTGATCCAAACCTTATAATCCTTCCTGCTGACAAAGGCTCCACCACTCTTGTTTTGAACTGTAGCAATTACCTGGTGGAAGGACTCTGCCTGTCAGATACAGCCATCAGCAAACTCTACCACAGTAATCCTATTCCAGAAATCCAACGGGATGTTCAGTCTCTCCACAAATCGTTAGGTCTACCTGACAACCTCTCCCCTAAGTGTATTTCTTTCCTCAATGTTACCACTCCACACACTTCTACCTTCTACATGCTTCCTAAATTCCATAAACCCAAACACCCAGGATGGCCAACTGTGGATGGTTACTGTGCCACCACAGAGCTTCTCAGCTCTCACTGACCAATGCCTCCAGTCTATTACCCGTAACCAACCCTCTTTTTGACACCAACCGTTTCCTCCACAGTTCCTGTTCCTTTACCACATGGCACACTGCTTGTCACTATTGATGCCGTCTCCCTCTACACACACATCTGTAAACACCCCTAATATTGCCACTATTAAATGTTACATTTCCCAATGCCTGACTCACTCCAAATCTATAACCTCCCTCTTGGTCACCATTACCAACTATATCCTCAGCCATGATTAATTCAGCTTTGAATGCATCAACTGCAAACAAATCTATGATACAGCAATGGGCACCACACGGCACCATTCACACACGGCCAACCTATTCATGGGCCATCTAGATGAATCTTTCCTAACTACCCAGAACCCCAACCTCTCAACTGGTTCAGATTTAATGACGACATCTTTGTGATGTAGACTGAGGATGACGACACTATCTACATGCTTCCAGCATCTCAACACCTTCTTCCTTGTTCACTTCACCTGATCCTCCTCAACCCAACAAGACTATTTCCTCAACATTGACATTCTCCTAAAAGATGGCTGTATCAGTACCTCCATCTATATCAAATTTACCAGTCAGCAGCAATACCTCCTCTTTGACAGCCCATTACATACAATGAAATCCCTTCCATACAGCCAAGCCACCTTGACCTTCACATCTGTAGTGACCAATAGTCCCTCTCCAAATATACCGAGGATTTCACTGAGGCCTTTACATATTGTAATTACTCTCCCAACCTTGTAAAAAGCAGATCAGCAATGCCATGTCACTCGAGTCCCCAACCACATTCCATATTCCCAGTGTCTGGCCTCTCCCTTCATGACTCACTACTACCCAGGACTGGAACAACTGACTCACATCCTCGGTCAGGGTTTTGACTATCTCTTGTAAAGCTCTGAAATGAGGAATACACCACCACCACCTATCCAGTCAGGTCACAGGGATCACCTAACTTATCACAGCTGGGCTACATACTAAACTGCAATGACTGTGCTACTCCCTAAGTGGGCATGACAACCAACACACTTTCAGGATTGCAGCCTGTCATCGTAAACTTCAGTCCACAAATATTTCAACTGGAGACCTGCCAGTCATCTTCAGGTGAGCCACCAAAGACTGACAAAGACATTCTCCACTCCACCTTATACAGCATACTGATAGTATTGTTGCGCATGCATCAGAGTCATGGTGACACTGCCAGGTAGCAGCACCCTCACTGTTGGAACTACATGGATCAGCTGTCTTCAGCATTACCACTCCACAGTCGTTGGAGTATTCCCTCATCTTCATCTGGATCAAATCTCAGTGATGAGGGGATTCCACACATTATCCAGCCGGTAGCCACAGTCATGGCTTTTGTTAGATTTCCGCGATGCAAATTTCAATGGATTCTTTTATAATGGAGTCCCAAAAAGATATTGCTGTGGCCCAAATTAATATTTTGTCATACTCCACTGAATGGAGATGGAATGTTCTGCAACTGTAGCCTTGCTGACTTGCAGGAGGCAAGGACAACATTTATGTTCTGTGCTATGTTCTTCCACTGTGTGTGTTATTTGTCCTATATGAGGCATACCACACTGGCAATGTTTCTTGAAGAGTCAAAGAAACAAGTACACCTGCCTAATGTCATGTACAGCCCCTGCAAGCACAAAGAAGTACCGCAACACGATGTGACATGGACTTTTACTAATGTTTGAAGTAGTGCTAGAGGGAATTGACAGCATGAACCCTGCAGAGTTGTCCATAAACCCATAATAGCACGAGGGGGGTTGAGATCTCTTCTGAACAGCACGTTGCAAGGCATCCCAGATGTGTTCCATAATGTTCATGTCCGGAGAGTCTGGTGGCCAGCGGAAGTGACTGAACTCATAAGTGTGTTCCTGGAGCCAGTCTGTAGAAATTCTGGACGTGTGGGGTGTCGCATTGTCCTGTTGGAATTGCCCAAGTCCATTGAAAAGCACAAAGGACATGAATGGATGCAAGTGATTACACAGGATGCTTAAGTACATGTCACCTGTCAGAGTCATATCTATACGTATCAGGGGTCCCATTTCACGCCACCTGCACACACCCCGCACAATTGCAGAGTCTCTAGCAGCTTGAACAGTCCCCTGCTGCCATGCAGGGTACACAGATTCATGAGGCTGTCTCCATACCCGTACACGTCCATCCACTCAGTACAATTTGAAACAAGACTCGTCTGACCAGGCAACATGTTTTCAGTCCTCAACATTTCAGTGTCAATGTTGACAGGCCGAGGTGTTGTGAAAAGCTTTGTGTCGCATAGTCATTAAGGGTATGTAAATGGACCTTCGGCTCTGAAAGTCCATATTGGTGATGTTTCATTGAATGGTTCACATGCTGTTACTTGTTGATGGCCCAGCATTGAAATCTGCAGCAATTTGCTGAAGGATTGCACTTCTGTCATGTTGAATGATTCTATTTAGTCATCACTGGTCCCATTATTGCAGGATGATTCTCCAGCCACAGCAATGTTGGAGATGTGATGTTTTACGGGATTCCTGATACTCATGATACACTTGTGAAATGGTCGTACAGGAAAATTCCCACTCCATCGCTACTCCAGAGGGGCTGAGTCCCATCGCCCATGCGTCAACTGTAACACCACATTCAAACTCACTCACATCTTGATAACCTGCCATTGCAGCAGCAGTAACCTATCTAACAACTGTGTCAGACATGTACTGTCTTATATGTGCACTGCCAACCACAGTGTCGTATTTTGCGTGTTTACATATCTCTGTATTTGAATATGCAAGCCTATACCAATTTCTTTGGAGCTTCATTGAATTTTGTAAATTCCTGCCTTCCAAACTAACAAAGTATCCTTTACAGAACCCATCATATCCGAAATTTTAGATGCTTGGCACAAAATCACTTGAAAATTACTAAGGATTCTTGCTATTTTGAAGGAAATATTTCCAATGAAGGGAAGAAAAACTACTGACTTTGCTGGCACATTCTCCTCTTTATCCACTTCCCAGTTCTTGGTTGCAGCTGACAATGCCCTGTTAATTTGCCAGGTCAAGTATCCATTATGTCTGAACCCCGTCGTTAAATGTGCAAGCACTTTATGTAAACTAACTGACTGCATCAGTGTTAAGCACACTCACACTTTTGGATGGGTGGTGGCAACTTTAAAAGTGCAAGTAGAAAATGATGTGAGTGGGCTTACAGTAAACAGAATGTCCCAGAGAGCCCTCACTCTTCTGACTAACCAAAAAATCCAGAAATGGGAAACAATGATCTTTCTCTTAATTCCACGGGAAATCTAATATTCTCATGAATGGAGTTAAGAGGACATAAAAACTCAGTTAACTTGTCTTCTCCATGTGGCCACACTATGAAAGTATCATCCAAGTACCTCCAAATAACAGCTGGTTTAAGAATCACTGATTCAGGTGTTCTTTCCTCAATATCTTCTATAAAAAAAATTAGCCACCAGAGGGCAATAAGGGGCTGCCCATGGCAATGGTGTCAGTCTGTCGAAAATATTCTTGGTTAAACATAAAATTGGTTGAGGAAAGAGCATGCCAAAACAAAGCAGTGAAGTACAGATGAAACTGTTAACCAATTAGAGCCAAGGAGTCAGCAAGAGGCACCTTAGTAAAAAAAAAAAAGATACTACATCAAAGCTCATTAGAAGATCCAAACTACTTAGATCGAGAGCCCCCAGTCTGTTGATAAAATCAGCAGATTTCCGTAAGGGTGTCAATATTCCTCACTACAGGCTGTAAAGGAAGACCGGTGTGCACTTTAGGAAGACCATGCAGTCTTGGTGGCATGCTGCCATATGGTCTTTAACTGCTTGATGATATCTGGAGGTAATTAGGAAGAATTCAGGAGTGTACACATTTTGTAAAGGCCTCGTCACTACTGCCATGAAAGCTGAGTTGCCACTGTTGTAACGGTAAGCCTCATTTGAGTGTTCATGAAATGGCTGCTGGTGCAGCACACTGCTAACATAATTTCTTTCTGCCACTATTACACAGCTATGCCCCAGCATCAGGTAACAGAATAGGAGACCAAATGTTCTACAACGTCCAACAAATTAGTAACAAGTCACAAGAATGAGTTAAAAAAGTTTACTTATCTTTGTGACTTGTCGAATAATGAAGTGTACCACACTGCATACAATTAAAAAAAAAAAAAAATTAAAAAAAAATAAAAATTTAAAAATCCCTCAAAGGATAAGTGCATGTAATCTTAGGTAAACTTCAAAATTTTGCAGTTCATAGCAAATGCAATTTACAACTGTCTGCTCACTTCTAAGAGTTCACTAAATGACATTCCCTGTGTAAGTCAGTCCTGGACAATGATCTACAACCAAGTGGGTGAGAGCTGCTCTTCTATCTTCCAAGTAAGTTTCTGTCCATTGTCGTCTGATCACTGACGGACTGTATTTGGCCACCAACTGGCAGAGGTGAAGTCATCCTCAGCGCCGCCCATGGCGTTGGCGGAACTTGGGCAAGTGGTGAGTCTCTATGGCACTGAAACCAATTCACATATTTGTGTCTGTGCTGCTTTTGTCCCGGTTGTGTGTTGTTTGAATGGCACAGCAACACGTCTTCCATTGAACCCATGCTGTAGGGTCATGATCAGTCTTGCTGTACATAGTATCACTAAGCAGGCAATACATCTTCTCCAAATACAAGCTACGATGTAACAGAACAGTTGAGTTACCTTTATCAACCTTTGGCACCACTATGTCTGGATCCGCTCTGAGATTTTGCAGTCCAGCCCTTTCTTCAGAAGTTATATTACTGGCTTAAGGATGAGCTGTCAACAGAGCACTGCAAGATTCCCTTCTTATTTATTTGGCAGCATCCATAGGAAGATGTCTTACAGCTTCTTCAACACCACCCAAGAAACTTAGCAGAGGTAGCACACTTGGTGTAGGTGCAAAATAAACTGCAACAGCAGCTACCACTTGGATAATGTGTGGAGTCCCGATATCTCCTAGATTTGCTTCAGACAAAGGACCAAGACACCAGAGTACTCAGATGACTCCAGCGAGCGGCAATGCCATAGACAGCTGATCTCGCAATTCCACCAGAAAGGGCACTGGTGTTGGGTGGTATGGTGCTCCTGTCACTGTGACCATGATGTGTGTGTGGCAATACTATCAGCATACTATTTAAGGCAGAGTGGAGAACGTCTTTGTCAGTGTTTGATGGCTCACTTGAATATGACTGGCAGGTGCCCAGCTGAAATATCACTGAGTGAAGTTTACGGCCACCAGCTGCAATCCCAAAATCTCTTAGAACATTTAATTTGCCACAAAAATTTTAAATTTCACATCAAATGCCTTTATGAGGGGGAAATGGCCTCACATTTAAGAAGTTTCGACAAGCTACACATTAAAAGAGCAAAACTCTTAAGATTTTTAATAATATGTCAGGACTATGGGCATAATACCAAAATTTGCCAGAGTAACACACTTTATTAAGACTGCCACTGCACAGAAGATAATGGTGAAAGCCAGTCATGCTATTGTTATGAAGAAATCTGCTATACAATATGAATGTTGGATGCCATTTGACAAGAACTGTTGCATCTATGTCTGAAAACGGTAGCACTTCTTTCTCCTGTATCATGGGATTAGATTGATAGAGTGACTTTGGCCAAGTTTGATTGGGTATATAAGGATGCAAGTTCACCGCAGATGTCAAAATCTGATCATTTGGTACCACAACAGACGTCACTGCAGGGAATAATTGCATGATGTTCCACTGTCAAATTCACGGAGAAGAATTTGGACAATGTGAGGTAGCCAGTTTTAGGTAAAGAACTCATAGTTGCACCTACACCAAGAGCACTACTTCTGATTAGTTTTGTGAGTGGTATTGAAGAAGCTGTATGCTGCCTTCCTATGGATGAGGCCAGAGAAATAGGAAGGGAAACTTTGTGAGCTCTCTTGTAAGCTTCTCCTCAATTGCAGTAATATAACCTCTGAAGATAGAGCTGCACTATGAAATCTCTGAGAGGATCCGAACATTGTAGTGCTGAAGGCTGCTAAAGGCAGCTCTGTTACCTCACAGTTTTTATTTGGAGAAGATGTATGACCTATTTAGTGATTCTATGTACATGAAGACTGATCATGACCCTACAGCACATGTGAAATGACATATGTGTACACTCCTGAATTCCTCGTTACCTGTAGAGACCATCAAGTGGTTAAGACCACATGGCAGCATACCACCAAGATTGTATGGTTTTCCTAAAGTGCAGAGAGAGAGAGAGAGAGAGAGAGAGAGAGAGAGAGAGAGAGAGAGAGAGAGAGAGAGAAAGGGTGGGGCGCCAAAGATCTATTAATTATTCATTTTGGTAATGTTACAGATATCTGTTTGGTATTGTTTTAGTGGCTAACATGATTAGAGAGCTATTACTTATGTGGATTTGGTCATTAAGTACTTTTTCCATTGCTTAATAGAATGTTATATGATTTACATCCTGAGTTATCTGCATTTATTAAGAACCCAACAGTGGTTATCAACACAATAAAAAAAATGGAAACATAACAGCAAGAATACTGCAATATACACAGAACAAACGAACAAAAAACCAATACACTCACTAACAAAAATAACCAGAAAGAAACTCACAATGAAGAACAACATATCCAACACCACAAATTTCACCCAAAACTAATAAAACTCAAAGATACTCAATTAACAGAGAATGAAATACTGCTATTAGAGAAAGGGCTCAAACACAACATCAGTAGAAAAATAGATAACCACTGCATAGAAAACCTGATTGTAGAAACAGAAAGCATCCTGACAGAGGAAGAGAAACAAAGAAATAACACTATAAATATTGGGCTAACATGAGAACAAGTGAAGAAAGAAATAAACAACATAATGATTATGTCAAAGAAATAGCAAACCAGGAAACTCCAAATAGAAAACACCATCACTAAGAAATTAAAAGCAAAACTATAGTCTAACAACATCATAGTCACAAGAGCTGATAAAAGGAACAGCAGAGTACTGAGCAATAAACAACAATATAAAGAAAAAAAACTAAAGATTTCATCTCATCTAACAATATCACGAAACTGATAACTGATCCAACAGCACATTTCCAGACATGCATAAAACAAACAACCTCAAAGATCTCAAACACATACTCACAGATAAACAAAAACAACACATCACACAGAAGAACCCAAAAGCACTGACATTCAAAAGCCAAACCAAGTGTCACAAACCCCTTATTCCGTTGAGGCCTACTGTTAATTTTATGAATGCACTATCATATCATGTGGAAAAGCACATGAACAAACTCATAATGCAACATTACGAAATAAAGCACAGCAGAACAGTGAAAAATACAAATGAACTCTTAACATAAATAAAATACTTACATATTCCACAAACAGCATCACTCATCTCTTTCAACACAGATAACATGTACATCTCCAAATTTACTGCAGACTCAATAAAACTAATTGAAGAAAACTTGCTGACATTTGACAAACTACCTGAAGAAAATACTAATGAAATGAGTATAACCGACTGATCACCATAGATGTCAAGTCCCATACTGCTCAGAACCATTTGAACCATTTGAGTAGAACCCTCAAAGCAATCATATCCTAAAATTACTTCCAGTTTGAAAAGGAATTTTACTTACAAGAAGATGGGCTTCCAATGGGATCTCCAATACCAGAACATTGGCAAACATGTTCTTTAACCACATAGGAAACACAATCGTTGATACAGTACTCACAAAGAAATGATACAAAATTGTTTATTGGTACAGATACGTGGATGACAATCTGTATCGAAGATGAACCAGCTGAGAAAATTGATAAACCTCGAACAAACAAACAAACACTTTTCCTGCATATAAGAATAGAGAGAAACAACAAGAAGCACACATCTGACATCTTCAGAAAGCCAACAGCCACAGGTACAATTATACATGCTTCATCCAACCACCCACAAAATAAAAAATTAGCAGCCCTGTTACACGTTACACAGACTAAATAATATTCCACTCAACAATGGAAACTACAAAAAAGAATTACAAACAGTACAAATCATAGCCATGACCAATGGTTACAGCACCCATATAATACAAAATCACAACCAAAAAATCAAAACACAACAAAAGAAAAATGAAAACAAGTTGAGAACGCAAACATTAAAGAAGCCCAGAAACACTACAGCACACACAGAAATAGAAAACAGTAACACTTGTGACATGACTAACAGTAAAAATGGTACAGTTTAACATATAAACACAAAGAAATATACATGATATATTAAAGACACAGGGATTACACATTGCTTTCAGAACAAGACACACACACCAGTCACATTAACAAAGAACAGAAATACCCAATAAATACCAAAGAGCAGGTACATACCAGTTAAAGTGCCAAGGCTGTGAATTTTTATATCTGGGGATGACAAGAAGGAATCTCAAAACTGGGGTATGAGGAACATATAAAAAGCTGGAAGTATGAAAATAGCCACTATCTCCATTGAACACTTGATAAAACATGGACATGAATGATGACAAGAAAGCTATCAGAGTGAATAATCACAACAAAACAATTCCTAGCATTACAAGAAAACTATCGCATTCAAAGAGCCCTTGCAATGAAAAAGAAAGTATTTAATCATACTTATAAGCAATAACACTCTGATCATGTTTGCCACTCGCACACACAAAACAAATAAAAATATCAAACACGACACACAACACAAACAAAAGACTAAAGATAAACACACAGTGACCACTGGCAACTTTACACACTGTAAACTCACATATGTTGATCACAAAATTAAAAGTGCAAGTGAAGTGATGTAACAAACGTGGGCAAAAAAAAAAAAAAAAAAAAAAAAAAAAAGCCACTGGAAATCACCAGCTGCAGCATGGGGACTAATGAACACATCTCCAGGACCACACAAATAGGCTAACAGCACTGAAAATCTTAAGTAACAATGAATGATAATTTCATCTCTCAAAATTTGTGCAATAAAAGTTGATTCTAAGCCGAAAAACAAGAGAAAAATGCGACAAAATGTAACATCATAACCTACTGTAACTACTACATAATACAGTTATTGGCTCTGAGCACTATGGGACTTAACATCTGTGGTCATCAGTCCCCTAGAATGTAGAACTACTTAAACCTAACTAACCTAAGGACATCACACACATCCATGCCCGAGGCACGATTCGAACCTGCGACCGTAGCAGTCGCGTGGTTCCGGACTGAGCGCCTAGAACCGCGAGACCACCGCGGCCGGCAATACAGTTATTATATGTATAAAAAGAAACATGTTACAAGTCACTGAAGATGCTTCACAGCCGGCTGGAGTGGCTGAGCGGTTCTAGTCCCTACAGTCTGGAACCGCGCGACCTCTACGGTTGCAGGTTCGAATCCTGCCTGGGACATGGATGTGTGTGATGTCTTTAGGTTAGTTAGGTTTAAGTAGTTCTAAGTTCTAGGGGACTCATGACCTCAGAAGTTAAGTCCCATAGTGCTCAGAGCCATTTGAACCATTTTTGAAGATGCTTCACAAATAGAAAGTGAAATGTGTTTGGCAATAAAAAGACTGTCTTTCATTTAGTTTCATAGACAAACCGTACCTCCATGAATTTAGAAGCAACTAAGGAATGACAGACAACAGAAAAAATGACACTGTTTCTCTTAGTTGCCAGTTATGTCTTCAGCTATCTTCTGGTAACCAGTGGAGATAGTCATCTTCTGTAGTCCAGGTGCTTCTGAAGATCTGCATCTGCACTGGCTTGATTCCATGGTATTTGATTCTCTGTTATGCCAACTGTTTCCAAGTCCGAAAAGCAGTGCACTGACTTATCAGACATCACATTGGAGCTACCCTGACTGAAGTTGATGGTTGCCTGGTTAACTGCAGTACCAGTTCTTTTTCTGTTAAGAATATATCCAAAGAATGCACAAAGAAGAACCAATGATGGTGATGCTTTACCTGATTATTTCAAATGTCACAAATTTTCCAATGGCAATTAGCTCCAATCAGGAGTTCTTCACAGATCTGCCAGCCATGTACCCTCCCATGTGGTACTACTGCTTCATGTGAGAATTTATTGTTGTTTTTGTAAGCTGTAAATGAAATGTGAGTATTGGTGGAGTATCTCATCATATCAAAATGAATCTTTCTACCTGAGACAGATGAAGCATAGGATCACTCAAATGATGTTACCTCCAGAGCTGTGGTTTCAGTGGCATTGAGATGATGTTTCTGGTGTGAAAGGATCAGCCGCCAGAGAAACCTGATGCCCAGGGTAGGCCTGATTGCAAGTCTTACCTTGGTGGAAATCATTGCAATCTTCGTGGAGGCTCCTTTCATGTAGCCTTTTGAGCCACCTTTATTAACTGTTCAAACATATGATTCTGAATAGAATACTACCAGTAACAGACCCTCTTCTCATACCCGGACAAGCAGGATTTTGACCAAACAGAAGCTGCACAGGGCAACTTTTGAATATCTCAGTTTATAGAGGATGGTTTTGAAACCTGTCAAGTAACGGGCATGGTCTTCGTGGATCTCACAGCAGCGTACGATATTGTCCATCATCGGTTACTCCATGCAAAACTATACAATATGATCAACAACGGCCACCTCGTTAGACTACTCAGCACCCTCCTCCAAACCCGCAGGTTTTTTGTTGAATTTCAAGGACAACACAATCACTGGAGAGCACAGAAAAATGGCCTACCTCCGGGAAGCATCTTAGCTCCACTTCTCTTCAACATCTATACCAATGACCAGCCATTGACCCCAGGCACAAGGAGATTCTTATATGCAGATGACCTAGCCCTTGCCTCGCAGAGCTCATGCTTTGAAAGAGTGGAAAGAAACCGGACAACAGCACTTAGAACACTGTCACGCTACTACAATCGGAACCAACTCAGATCAAACCTTTCGAAGACAAGTGTGTACCTTTCATTTAAGGAACAGGGAAGCTAATCTTGAGCTACATATTACATGGTCAGGCATCCAATTCCAGCATAATCACACACCTAAATACTTAGGAGTCACTGTCAATAGAACTCTCACATTCAAAACTCACTGCAAGAACACCAAAATGAAAATCTCCACTCGAAACAACCTAATTCGCAAACTAGTGGGGACACAGTGGGGATCACATCCACAAACTATTCGCTGTTCTGCAATGGTACTGTGCTTTTCTACTGCTGAATATGCTTCTCCAGTCTGGTACAGGTCATCTCATGCCAGACAAGTAGACATTGCTCTCAACGAAACCTGCAGGTTGATCACAGGTTGCTTAAGACCTACCCCAACTGATAAGCTCTACTGCCTGGCTGGAATAGCGCCACCATGGATACGCAGAACAGTAGCTGCCAACAAGGGGAGACAAAGTGGAACAGGACACTGCCCACCCACTGCATGGACATAATCCACCACAGCAGCGGCTGAGATTGCGAAAGAGCTTCCCGAGAACATCTGAGAAGCTTACCATTTCACCATAGAAGGCAAGGCTGGAGTTATGGAAGAAGTCGACGCCTCACCTGAAGACGCCAGAAGCTGAAGAACTACCACCTGGACACAATGAGAGGTGGCTGGTGTGGAAATCTTTAAACAGATTACGATCAGGAGTTGGACAATCCAGAGACAACCTGAGGAGATGGGGCTTCAGAACATAAGATACGTCCCGTGATTGTGGACAAGAACAAACCACATGCTCCAGTGCCTTTTGTGCCTTACATCCTGCATGAAGATTTATCTCCTGCAAGGCACTCCAAGCGCCTTGGAGTCTGCAAAGTGTGTATATGGCTACTGTAAATTTTTATGTTTCTGACTCGAGAATAAAAAAAAGTAGCTTTGAGTAGAGATATTCCATCAGTGAACTGTGGATAAAACTTGACTAACTCTCTTTGTCTAGGATTGCATGTGTCAGTTTGCTCCTAGCAGTTTGTCTTCTCGTATTTACATGTACAGTTTGCAAGTATTCGGAGTTAGATGTCGTTTCAGTCTTGGTCACTGTATGTGGTGGCTATTCTAGATAGAGCTGTGCTCACCCTTAAATTTCATGCAGGCTGCCTTTCCCCACTTCAAATACTGATTCTTGTGCTCACATCTAAAACATAAAAATCAGCAGCTTGTTTTCTTCAGGATATATATTGTAGCCTGTAAGCTTACAACTGTTTCGCAAACTTGGTTCCATTCCTTTTTGTCTTCATCATTGGTAAGCCAGTGTCTGTAAATTTCTTCTGGGAATCACACAACAATTTGGGGGACGAGCAGTCTTACCGTAAGAATTCACATCCTCTCCTAGCACTCAAGTGTTGGATCCACTAATGGTACTCAATGTAACTGGCATAAGAGCCTATGGACTACCTAAAGTTGAAGTGTTAAGGTTCTCCACGAACTCAAGGTGACTGGATACTCCTGTTCTTGTGCCGTACTTGAATTTAAAAATCTGTTTTGTTTGCTCGCATGTGTCATCTCTAACAACATACCACTGACAGTATCATTGGGTTCCTCATCCACATAGGAATGAGTGCTTATTCAAAACTAGACACCATCAGATTTTCATTAGTGCTCCAAGAATTGAGGCAATATTTGTATGTAACCACAGGAAGTATGCAGTTTGAAGGTAGGCAAGTTTATGTTTACATAGATGTATTGTTGAACTGCTGAGGCTGGCTTGTGTGTGCTGGCAGCATTTTTATTAACTGAATGTGCTCTTCCTAAAAGCTCTTTTGCCTTTCAAGTAATGCTTTAAATCTGTCCGTATTGTCCTTGCAAGCTTTGGTCACTAACAAAATGTCTCTCATCAAATATCATGTTTTTGAAGTTTTGCTGAATCAATTGTTTCATGCAGTTTCTCATTATTATTTAATACAGATCCTCAGTTTTGATAAGATCCTTAGTTTTAATAATCCCCTTGTAAGACTTTCATACAAATATTGTAGTGTGTGGTAAATATAACTTTATTAATAGTGATATGAAAGGACCATGTGGTATTGATGGACAGAAGCCCCCACTTTGGGAACTTGAGCCACCAAGCTGCAAGTCTTTTCAGTTGAATTCACATTGGGCAACATGTCTATTATTGATGATGAAATTTCAGAGCCAGGGGCTGCTCCTTCCAGCTAAAGGGTTGAAGTGGAAGGAAGAGGAGTGAAGGGAAAGGAACTGGAGACATTTAAGAAAAGGGATAGAGTTCAGAAAAGTCACCCAGAACCTCAGGTCACAGGAGACTTACTGAACGGGATGAGAAGGAAAGACAGACTGTTGGGAACTGCAGCTGATGAGATATGTAAGCCTGAGATCTTAAAGTTGGAAGTCAGGATAATATGCAAGACAGAGATTAATGCTAAAACATTATGTATGAGTTTATAAGAATGAAAAGCGATGTGCATTATATGTAACAGAGGTGGGAGGGGGATACGAAAAATAGACTGGTCATGAAATAAAAAAGGAAGTAGGAAACCAAAATAAAGTGAAGAAAGGAGTAGTTACTGTGAAGAAATGTTGTGATGGAAGAAATTAATGTAAACTGAGGCCAGGTGGGTGGCGAGAACCGAGGACGTGTTGTAGTGCTAGTTCCCAGCTGCGGAGTTCCAAGGAAACGGCATCTGGGAGAAGAATCCAGATTGTGCATGTGGTGAAAGGCACCGAGGTCATAACTATCATGTTGTAGAGCATGCTCTACAACAGGCTCTTGTTTGTTGCTGGAATACACCCTCCACCTATGCCTATTCATCCTGACAGACAACTTTGTGTTAGTGATGTCGATGTAAATGGCCAAACAGTGTGTACCTAACAGCTGGTAGACAACAAATGTAGTTTTACAGGTGGCTCTCCCTTTGATGGTGTATGTTTTGCCCGTCACAGGGCTGAAATATGTGTGGTGGTGGTAGTAGGAGTATGCATAAGGCAAGTCTTGCAATGGGGATAGTTACAGGGGTAGGAGTCATAGATGGGTGCAGAAAGAGTATAGGGTCTGACAAGGATAATGTGAAGATTGGGGTTGGGAGGGGGGGGGGGGGGAGTATGAGGAAAAGCTATTCTGGGTTTGGTGCACAAAATCTCAGACAGGATGGGTCTCATTCCAGGGCATGATTTTAGGAAGTCATGGCCTTGTCAAATTAGCTTATTAATACATTCAAGGCCATGATAATACTGAGTCATAAGTGGTGTGATCTGAAGTTGTTTTTTGGAGGGATCAGTAGTACCATGATTGGATGTGACAGCCCGGCCAATCTGCTTTTGAACTAGGCTGGTGGGTTAATTACGTCCACCAAAGGACGATGTGAGAATGGTGGTGTATTTCTGTAAAATCTGCATCTGAACAAATACATTTGCCTTGAATGCCAAGACTGTATGGGAGGGAATGTTTGCAATGGAAACGATGGCAACTTTCAAAATGTAAGTACTGTTGTTTATTAGTAGGTTTAATGTGGACAGAATTGTCTAGTTGACCTTTAGTGAGGGAAGAGATCAACATCAAGGAAAGTGGTGTGGGATTCAGAATATGACCATGTGAAATGTAACTGGGAGAAGATATTTAGTGAATCCAGGAATTTTAACACATCAGCCTCACCCTGAGTCCATATGGCAAAGATATCAATGTATCTAAGCCAAATCCGGGACTAAAGGCTCCTAGGAAAGCCTCCACCAACGGATCCACAAAAACTATGCCATAGGAAAGAGCCATCCGAGTTTCCATGGCTGTACCCATGATCTGTCTGTCTGTCTGTCTACCCCTGAAAGGTGAAGTAGTTATTGGTATGTATAGAGGTGATTAAGGAGAGCAGGAAGGATGTCATAGGTGTCAGGTGGGTGTTGAGTGAGGTAATATTCAGCAGCTGACAGTGCATACACATATGGGGGCTATTGGTACAGAGGGAGATGGCATCAAAGGTGACAAGTAAGCAGGAGGGCACGGATTTCAGTTGATCTACGAAACTGTCGGCATTTTAGTGTAGGAGCAAGTTCTTTGTACTACGTGCTGCAGGTGCTGATCAACTGAGGCAGATGTGTGTTTGGTGGGTGCTTTGAAGCTGAAACTATAGGCGGCTAGGATTACTGGGTTTGTGGATCTTAGGAAGAAGGTACAAGGAGGGGGTGCATGGTTTGGGTGGGTAAGAAGTTCTACGGATTGAAGTGTTAGTCCTTGTGTGGGGCCTGAGGTTTTAAGGGGTGATTGCAGGTCAGTTTAAATGACAGGGATGGGATCTTGATGGTAGATGCTGTATGTAGAGGTCTCAGACAGCTGGCATAGACCTTCACTAACATACTCCTGTCAGTCAAGTACCACAGTCGCAGATCCTTTATCTTCTGGTAGGGTAATGGAGTCATCAGCTTTATGGGAATGCAGAACCTGGAGTTCTGCAGAGCACAGGTTAGGCTTGTGTTACAGGGATCTGAGGAAGGGCTAGGAGGAGGACGAGGAGGAGGAGGAGGAGGAGGAGGATCAAGTTGGGATTGTGATCAGAACAGTTCAAGACAGGTTTCATTGTTAGGTTTGCTGTTGGAAAGGTTTTGAGATTGGGACTATGTTGGGAAGTGTAGTTTCTAGTTGACATTGCATGTGATGGGATGTAGGTCCTTCACCAAAGCAACATGATTAATAGAGATTTAGGGCTGAAAGTGAGACCCTTGGATAGTACAGATAATTCAGGAGGGGGAGAGTACTTTAGACAAGAGGTTGAGAACATTGTACTATTGTGACTAGTTCTTGTGATTATGAGTTATTACTGGTGCGGGAGGCAGTGGTGAAGACTGTGGGATGTTAAGGATGCTGGCCAAGCTCTGTTTGTAGGAGAGAGGAGTGGTGGTTGATGGTGTGGCTGTTTATCCTTTTCAGACCCTATGCTCCTTCTGCAGTCATCTCCCCTACCCTATGGCTCCTACTACCCCTGTGACCTCCCCCCCCTCTCCCCTCCCCTTCCCTTCCCTTCCCTCCCCTGAAGACTTGCACCACCACCCCACCAATACTAGCCCTGTAATTGGCAAAATATATACTATCAAAGGGAGAGCCACCTGTGAAACAACATGCCATATACCAATATACCAGCTGTTATGTAAACACTGTTTGGCCTTTTACATCAGCCATCAAATTATCAGGATGAATGTGTATAGGCAGAGTGTGTATACTCGCAACACACAATATCCTGTTGCAGAACAGGCTCTTCAACGTGACAATTGTGATCTCAGTGCCTGTTACGCCACACACACCATCTGGAATCCTTCCCCAGACACCAGTTCTTCAGAACTCCACATATGCGAACTAGCACAACAATGTGTCCTTAGTTCTTGCCCCCCACCCAGCCTTAATTTATATTAATTTCTTCTATCATAGCATTTCTTCACACTAACTACTCTTTTCTTTACTCTTGTTTTAGTTTTTTACATCTTTCATTGTCTTACCAATCCATTTTTCAGTGCCCTCTCCATCTCTGTTATGTACAATACACTTAGCTTTTACCCTCATTAAATCATGCATGATTTTTAAGCAGTAATCTCTACCTTGCATATTACCCTGCCTACCACCTTTAAGCTCTTAGGTTTTCAAATCTCATCTGATGCAGTCCCCAACAATCAGTCTTTCTATCTTGCTCTGTGCAGTATGTCTCCCTTAAATCATGCTTCTGGGTGACTTCCTGAAATCTACCCCTTTTCCTACACCTCTCCAGTTCTTTTCTTTCACCCCTCTTTCTCCCTCTTCAGCCCTTCTGCCTGAAAGAAGGACCCACAGGCTCCAAAAGCTTGCCTAATTGTAACTTCCTTTTATACGTGTGTTCTGCTGCTACTTGATGAGTAGGTTTTTTATCTACCAAATTAAATTGTTTTGTCAAAAATTTATTGTTGTTATTATTTTAAAAGAATCTTAGTTGACGCAATGTCTAGGCTGTCACAAGGTCTTACAGAAAATGTTAGACTGAGCAACAGACTATCACACTTTATTCATGCGAGACAAACACTACTATACTGATGTGCAGAAATGTGAAGGATTGCAATAAGCAGATCCACAGTGGCACAAGGTGACAACATACATGCCAACTGAGGTTTAATGATGATGCCTGGGAACATTACAATAGCAAAAATGTGCAAAGAAACTTAAGCTGTTTTGCTGATTTCCCATTATTTGGCAGAGAGTACACTTTTGTCATCTGTTGGAGAGCAAAATCTATCAGCAAAACTGAAATGGATTTTCCACTTATCATAAGCGGCTGCCTTGCCATTTGGTTACCCAAGCATGACTCACAGCCAGACCCAAACCTCCACATGTCGTCATCTGTGTGTCAACAACCTGTACTTGTACATATTATGTAAATTCCCATACAGGGGAGACATTTTCCTTGTAAGTCACTTGCCCACTGTGCTGGATGAATGCAATATTGCAGTGCCTCTGTTCTTCCAAATTATGATGTAAGGTTCCTTTGGACATGCACTGTTATTCCAGGTTATGACGTAAGAACCTCTCATCATAATTTGGAGTAAACACTGACACTGAAATATCGTATTTATCCACTGACACTGGGCAAGCGATTTTCAAGGAAAAGTCTCCCTGTACAAGACTATACATAATGGATGTACGAGAACAGGTTGTAGGCACATGGTTGACAGCATGTAGAAGTTTGGATCTGGCCGTGAGTCATGCTTGAGTAACCAAATGGTAAGACGGCTGCTCGCAATAAGCACGAAATTCAGGTTTGAGTCCCACTGCTGCAGAAATTTTCACTGCCATCATTCCATTACACAGCTGATAGTAGTCCGTATTCACAACTGTGAAAACATTTCATTTCATGTAGTTCATGATGATTGTAGTCACTTCAGTGCCTGCTCCTCTGGACATGCACTCATGTCTGAAGAAACACTACATTGTAATTTGAAACAACGCAGGCGCTGCAATATCAGACATATTTTAAAAAGCTGAAAATACAAGGTGTCCCACTCAAACCTCCCCAATTTCAAGGACCCAGGGGAGAAAAACCACAGTAGACACGACAATGAAAAATGCAGTACATTGTAGAGCATCTCAAAGAATTTACATTTCCACATCAGAAGTGCCAAGTATTGTCACCAGAGTGCAGCATGGTCGCATGAAGTGAAAATGGCGACTCCACAGCAGCACGCGCAAGCAATAGTGTGGTGTGCAGAAACAAAATCCCTGATTACTGTTGTGTGTATGAATGTGATCCACCTGATGTGAAAACAATTAAGGAATGGTACAGGAAGGTTCTGGTAACAGATAGGGTACTGCAACCTTCTGGCAATGCATGTTATGGAGTTTTAGAAGAGACGATGAAGGACATCAGACAAACGTTTCTCAGGAGCCCACATAAGTCAATTTGTCAAGTATCTAGTCAACTTTATGTACGTCGATCACCATTGCATCATGTAGTTCACCAGCATCTTCATGTGTGTGCTTATAAAGTGCAAATTGTGCAACATCTGACACAGAACGACAAACCACGCAGACAACAATTTGCTGTGGATGTGCTGCAGCAGATTGATGCGGATGCCAAGCTTCCTGGAAAGATGTTTATTCTCAGATGAGGCAACCTTTCATCTATCAGGAAGGGTTAATAGGCATAATGTTTGGATTTGGGGTTTTCAAAATCCGCACGTTGTCATTGAACATGTTCGTGATAGCCCTAAACTAAACGTCTGGTGTAAGTTACTGCACAACAGGATTGTTGGACTGTTCTTCTTTGAGGAACAAACAGTGAATGGGTCAGTATATCTGGACATGTTGGAGCACTTTGTGTACCCTCAGATACAAGACTTTCAACCCAACATCATTTTTCAAACAGATTGAGCTCCGCCGCATTGGTCAATGGCTGTTTGCAAGTTCCTTGATAGGAAATTTTCCAATCGTTGGATCGGACACAAAAGACTCAATTCCTGGCCATCACATTCACCCGACATTTCACTGCTTGAGTTCAGGTGATTCATGAAGGACCGTGTGTATGCGACTAAAGTGGATGATATTCTTAATCACTATCACTAATGCAATTGCAACAACAACAACAACAATGGAGGAAATAGTACAAACATAGAAATTTGTGGCAAGTTCTACGGGACCAAACTGCTGAGGTCATCAGCCCCTAAGATTACATATTACTTAATCTAACTTTAACTTACGCTAAGGACAACACATACACACCCATGCCCAACAGAGGACTAACCTCCAACAGGGAGAGGGAGGGTGGGGGGGTGGGGGGGTGGGAGGTGGCCCAACTGTGACAAAGAGCCTCAGACCGCATGCCTACCCCACACAGCTCATGTACGAAGATGCCTAGAGTACTATTATAATAAAAAACAAACTAGTGGTGTGCATCTCTAAACAATGACCAATCACGTGCTGAGCTGGAGAATTAGTGCATTGTATGTAATCCTGATCCCTGGTGGGGTGCTAAACAGATATCAGCACAAGTAAATACCATTTCTGGGCTAATGGCCTTGCCACAGTGGTAATACAAGTTCCCATCAGATCACCAAAGTTTATCACTGTCAGGCTCTGCTAGCACTTGGGTGCATGACCATTCAGTCTGCTGAGAGCTGTTGGCAAACGGCGTGTACTCAGCCCTTTTGAGGCACAACTGAGGAGCTACTTGATTGAGAAGTAGCGGCTCCGGTCTTGTAAACTGACAAACGGGAGAGCACTGTGCTGACCACAGGGCCCTCCACGTCCACCGGTGGGCTGAGGATGACATGGCTGCTGGTTGGTATTGTTGGGCCTTTATGGCCTGTTTGAGTGGAGTTTAGTTTTTTTTAAAACAGCATTTCTGCCGTGTACAAAAGGTGTAAACTTACCTCAGTAAAGAAAGGTGTGCCGTGTCGGACAGTCATGTCTGAATACAGCTGCGGCATATCAGTAATAAACTGTAACTGTCACTGCATGTCTATGCAGTGCACATTATTGTGCCATTTAAAACAAGGAAAGAAAGCTTATGGACACAGTGATAAGCATGTGAATATCAACAACCACTTTTTAATCCTTGTAGATAAGCAATGTGTTATCCAACAGACAATGAACTTTCAGCTTTGCCTGAATTTGCTTTGTTTCTGCAATGGACAATGCCCAAACCTTTACAGTAGAAAACATGATGAAAAATGAACAATAGTTTATTATGACCCTTTATTGTTATCCATTGTAAAAAGGTGAATCTAAAAACAGAATTTCTGCCAGGTACCAAGGGTACAGTTACCTTAGGAAAGAACTGATGCCACTTTCTTAATGAGGTTGTGCTGCCAATAGGGTGTGTGTGGACTTACGTATTATATATGTATTTTAATTCCATATGCATAACAGAAGTGCAGTTATGTCAGTGTGCAAATGTTTCTTGAATCATAGAGCCTCAGCACTGCTGCATGAATGAGACCAGACACAGGAGTGAGAATGAGGAAGACAACACTGTGTTTGTCTGATGTCATAACCCGCAACTGATGTCACTTCTCCAATGGACTCACAGCCAAAGATTGCATGTGTGCACAAGCCAACAAGAGTACAGAATCAACATTCAACTCTGGAACATTGTTTCACTCACATATCATGTTGCCAGAAGGCTAGTCCATGCCAAGGACTACACAATGATTGAACAGTACACTTACTGCAACAGTTTTCATCAAACAAGACAAAGAAATGTGTACATATCATCAGTTCCTTTTGATTTGTAAAGGGTGAATGACTAGTTGAACAAAGCAATGATCTGTGTCATAGTCATTCAGTGGGCACTGTAATACCCCTTTCCAATTTTTTGTGTGTGTATGTACCAATATTTGTATCTATATGTATATGGATGTCAATGATTTTGTATGTGAATGATTATGTAAGGAGCCGCACCCTTCAAATTTTTTAGAGATCTGGTAGAAGCCTGGCTGTTCGCACTTGTTTTTTTGCTTTCATCTGTCACAATGTAAGCATTGTTGGGTGTAAATTTAAATGATTTCATAACATATGTACTGATTTTGAGTTATTTGTGCATTCCTTTATTTTTAATCCATCAGATAACAGGTTTATATGAACATTTATTGTATTACAAGTTCTATTTTTCAGCATTTCTAGTAGAAAGATGCAGCACTTTGATGTGATACTTATGTCATTAGCACAACTTCATTACTAATTTGCATGTTAATTTTTGAGTATTGTGTGAATAGAACCAGCCGTTCAGAGAAGTCAAAAGTTTTTCAAATCAACTGTATACCATAGAGCAATTACCAAATCACAACATGCAGAGTATATTTTTTTTTTAAATTCTAATGTTTCACATCCTCTCTTGCACTGCTCCCAATGCCAGTATGGGATTACAATCTTCATTCTGGTAAAAACATTTTGAAATATTTGAACTGGCGGAGATGGAAGCTTACTCACAGAACATAGAAAAATGGCCAAGACTTAACAATTAAAAAAAGTTTACTTACTGTAACATCAAATTAGGTTATTAATTTATAAATATTATACTCAGCATCTATACATTTTTATGTAGTATGCACTGAATAGTGCCAGTATCAGTGACTTCTGTCACTTGCTGTTCATAGTTAACATTTACATGATGAAGGTGCTCCACTGATCTATACAAATTATTTTTCAAGTTTCTTATGGCAGCTAGTCAATATTAACTAAGAACATTGATTTAAACTTAACAGTTTGTTTGTTGTTCATTCTGCTTTTAAGATTTATTGTTTAAATCTCCTAAAATAATATTTTAAGCACAATAAAATATTCTTTTACAGTTACACAGAATACTTCGTTTCATGACTACATCATCATTCACTGTGTTTCTTTCCCAAGTTCTTTTTCTAACATTTTCCTCAGTTTAAATTTTTGAATTTTTCCTGACACAGTCTTTGGAAATTCCTCCACAAATCTGATGTAGTGTGGTATCTTGAAATGAGCAATCTATTCAGAAAAAGAAGTTATTAAAGTCAATATATTGTCAAACTGCAGAAACTGTATATAGAAAGATATATTAAATTACAAACATAGAGCTTTGTATTGATCATCACAGAATAAACACATGAAATGTTTAAGACTACAATTTGAATGTTTAAAATAGACAAAATGGACTTTATTTATTTATACATACAAAAAGTTCTGTAAATACCATCATGAAGGAGTGCCTTAAAGGATGTGGATTTCATCAAGTTGTAAATTAATAGCAGCTACTGCAGGCTGTGATTTGCATTAACTTCTTGAGATGGACAATTGTGGAAATTAAATTTAATAATTATATGGATATTGTTTATACTTCTATTGGGAGTGAATTTCACTGCTCATTTTTTGTGTTTAACTCCATGTGGCACAAATGTTCAACAACAGTTATTCTGAACTATACTACAAGGCTCCACAATATATTATAGCGTAACATTGTTTAACATAGAGATTTTGGAGAAATACTGGAAATGAACATACATTTCACATAGATCCACATCAAATGATGATATCCACTTTTTAAAGGTACTTAATTTTGTGCAACCCTTAATTTAGTACATCTATATTATCTAATTATTCTTATAACATTTTACTGCATGTGTCAAATCAATCCACATTTCCTCCTCCTCTTCCTCCTCCTCCTCCTCCTCATAGTGGAGATGCTGAATTGCAAATAGGCACAATAAAAAGACTGTCACAAATAACAGCTTTTGGCCAGTAAGGCCTTTGTCAGAATTAGACAGCGCACACACACGCACACCTCACACACGCTTGACTGCAGTCCCAGGTGACAGAGCCCACACTGTGAGCAGCAGCACCAGTGCATGATGGGAGTGGCAACTGGGTGGGGGTAAGGAGGAGCAGGGAGAGGGAAGGATAGTAGGGTAGGCGTGGTGGAGCGCTGTTGGGAAGCATGGAGGGTCAAAGTGTACAGAGAGTAGGATAGCTATGTGCAATCAGGAGGTTAGGAGGGGGAAGGGAAATTACTGTGTGATGAAGGACTAAGGGCTGTGTAGTGCTGGAATGGGAATAGAGAAGGGGCTGCATGGGAGAGTACAATGACTAACAAAGGTTGAGGCCAGGAGGGTTACAGGAATGTATGATACATTGCAGGGAAAGTTGACATCTGCACAAATCCTGGACATCTGTTGTTTATGGGAAGGATCCATATGGCACAGGCTGTGAAGCAGTCATTGAAATGAATGATGTGTTTGGTTGTGTGCTCAGCAATAGGGTGGTACACTTGTTTCTTAGCCCCAGTTTGTCAGTAGCCATACATTGGGACATACAGCTTGTTGGTTTTCATGCCCACATAGTGGTTGCAGCATAGCTTGTAGATTATGTGACTGGTTTCACAGGTGGTCCTGCTTTTGATGGGGTAGGTGGTGTTTGTGTCTGGACTGGAGTCGGGATCTCCGCTATATGGTGAGTAGCAACTTTCCTTTTCACAATACTGAAACATAATCATACTGATTTCACTAGCTACAGACATCTCCTCCCCCCTGACCCCCAAAGATAGATAGATAGATAGATAGATAGATAGATAGATAGAGAGAGAGAGAGAGAGAGAGAGAGAGAGAGAGAGAGAGAGAGAGAGAGAGAGAGAGAGAGCGAGCACTTCTCTACTCAGCACTCTTCCTATATGGTTTATACACTTGTGACGACACTGCTGTTGCGTATCTTGCTCTACATGGTCTTCCAATAACAACTAATCTAACCCCTTCTTTCATAATCCAGTATCCTGCTAGCTGTTCTAACGTGATAGTTCATATTTCTATGTTAGTGTGGTGATTACAAAAAGTCAATTATTGACTGGTCTCAACCTAATACTTCAAATCCTCAAATATTTCCATTCTTTCTAAAAATTCTCTCTTTTGCAGATCTTTTCCTACAGCAAGTGTGATATGCCTGACATACATCTTTCCTGGATGTTTTATTAATTTTGCTTTTCTTGCTGAATCACCTCCCTCCAAGTTCTCAACTTTCAAATCATTTGTATTGTTGGTCCTGGATTGCTGATTTTCCTCTCAACCCGGTATTTAGCAGAGTCCATGAGCTGAGATACTTAGTGAATGTTGTATTAAGTATTTCCAAGTCCTTGAAACTTTTTTTTATAAGTAAAGGAACTCTTAGTTTTGAAACTTAGTCATTTTAAACTGGTTTATACATTTTTTATGATATAAATAATAAAACAAGATTGTTCAAGAACTGACTATTGTATTTAGAACAAAATGAACTATTAGTTACTATTATTTCATGTAACTGCAGTGACAATCTTTGATAGCAGCTCTAATGCACTAACTAATTGTTTTCCCTACTCATCAGAGAATAATCCCAAAACAGTTTTGAAACTCCAGCAATATTGAGCAGAATACTCTCATTAGTTGAACAAACAATGGAAAAATCCAGGGTGGAATGTAACTATAATATGAAACGGAAAGCTGCTACTCACCATATAGCGGTGATGCTAAGTCGCAGATACGCATGACAAAAAGACTGTCACAAATAAAGCTTTCGGTCAGTAACGCAATCATCAAAAATAGATTAAAAAATAAATGAGACAAGCGTGTGTGACTGCAGTCCCAGGCAACCAAGGCCACACAACATATTTAATGTTGAGAAGATTAACAAGGACTAGGTTTGCACCCTACCTTTCCTCTGCAGAAGTCTTTCACATCTTGTTCGGTCAGTTTGTGGCCCTTTTTGGTACTTATGGCAACACACACTTGTTCACCAAGTCTGTCATCAGCTATCCCAAACACCTAAGTAAAATAACAAGTGCAAATTCAAAACACAGGAAATACTTCAGCTTGCCAAAGTAAAATATTGTTACACGCAAGATAATAATGCCATTTGTCTAATTCTCTATTTGTTGAGTATGTAGGCAGTCATCCAGTTAATTTTTAATACATTATGCTATTAATACACGAATAATCTGTGCATATTTTCCCCAAATTTAAGGATGGAAACTGGGTTGCATGGGTTAATTATAATAAGGTTGGTACTGCTCCATCTCCAACAATAGATCTCGTTATACTAAAGAGGTGTTGTGGCCTCAATCTTAATGTGAGCATGTTAGAAGTGAAGTGTTAACCATATGTTAACTTATGAAGGCCAGAAGTTCTCATCATCACTCATACACAGCTGAAGAAAAACATAAAATTATTGAAGAAGCAAAGAATATTGGAAACTGTACAGCAGAAAGATACAACGTGAGTGAGGGTTGTATTTGTGACTGGGAAAAAAAAAGCCCTGGCTATGCACTGAAAATGTTTAGGATAAAAATACCAAATCTGATTAACATGAGAAATCACAAATGTAATTCAAGCAAGCATAGGAATAAAGCTGAATATGTAAATAAATGAAGAAGTCTTCTTACCTGAGCTTCTGAAATACTTGGATGAGTCTCCAATAGTATTTCTATTTCCTTTGGGAATATATTTTCTCCTCCGCGAATAATCATATCTTTTATCCTGCCAACAATTTTACCATAACCATTTTCTTCAAGGATGAAAGCATCCCTGTAAGAAATGGAAGCATCTTATTAAAATCTGTTAATTTTTAATTTTGTGTGAGCGTGTGTGTGTGTGGGGGGGGGGGGGGGGGGTGGCAGGTGCACACTTTGTCCAGGAAGTCAGTTCTGCTCTGCCCACACACTGATGTCAGTAATAAATTTGTCTTCAATTTTAAGTGTTTTACCTCACTGACAATACTGCCTTCAGATTTGGACTTTATTGTGGTTTCAACATGACAGTTTGCTGAAGATGGCATGTACTTCAAAACATCTACATCAATGTGGCTCCAATTAAGCAATACAAAAGCCATCACCTACATGGGCAGGAATCAGAATAAAAGCAATATATCATTCCCAAGGTCCATATAGTCAGAAGACAATAGACTCAAAAACAGGAGTACATCAGGCTCTGTCACTGTTTTCTGGAGATACTGGCCACAACCCAGTGTAACATTAAAGGACTTCACCAAATCAGCAAATACAACAAGTGGGATGACATGCTGTGTTTGGAAAATGTATGCTTTCACCTGGACAGCACAACCCAAGAATGTGCTGAGAACAATGAAGACAAACTCAAAAGCTGGGACAAATTTCAAGCTGAAGTGAAGAAAACATTTGGTGACAATCAACAGCAAGTCCACTTAGCAGAAGAATTATCTACAAGCAGGGCTCATTGTCATGGAGAAGTGGCAGTCTTATATACATAATGTTTTGGCCCTTTGCAATATTGTGTATCCTAATATGACAGAATCTGACAAAATCTGACAAAATCTCTTATTTCATGAAAGGCGTCACAGATGACATGTACTAAGTTACTAATCAACAACACAGTAACATGAAGCTGTGACAACACATCATAGAAATGTACAAGAGACGAGTCAGATGAAAGAGGTCCCTATGACAGTTGTGGAAGATCACTATGATTTTTCTTCTCTCCTACACCAGGTTGTAAAAGAAGACTTGCAGCATTTTATGGCAGCCAAAACTGTTGCACTGAATACACAAGATTTAGAGCCCATTAACGTTGACCCCATACGTCAGGAGGTAGTAGAGAACATTGAAGAGATGTATGTATCTTTGGCACCAGTCTCCACCATCAGATGAATGCCCTATGAAGAATGGCTATTACCAATTTGGACCTGTGGCGCAGCCATTAAATGAAAATCCAATATCTGGCCAATGCAGGTACAACCAACTCCTACAGCAAGTATGAAGCACTCCAGAAGAACAGACATTTGGAGGCTGCAGAGAAAGAAGATGAGTGTTTGATGACTACTACACAACAAGATGTCAATTTCACAACAGTCCTATTAATGCTGTTCAACCTCACGTGATTACAGTCAACTTGTGGGTCAAAGCTGGTTTCTGTACCCTGGATGAGATCATTCCTCAACATGCTGTAGCCAGTTCCCATCACAGAGGGTCCAGCCGCTTGCCTAGCTGCTGAATTCAGGAAAACCAAGTGAGGTGGCCATCTATGGTGTTGAGGCTGTCACACATGTAAATCCTCCATGGGCGACAGTAACCAAGATGGAATTGATTCACCATCAACTGCCAACCATTCCAGGTGCTAGTCAACACAGCAGTTTCTTTTTATATCATGTTAATGCTTTTCATTGCCAGTTAAAATGACTATGTTCTGTGATATCAAAGTAATTGTGCTGAAAATCACAAATGGGAAATACAACAAACTGAAAGGAAGATCTATTACAAGAATATGTACGACAGGATGCAGCCCCTGAACTTGTATTTTAAAAGAATGTAGTCCTGATATTCTCAGGCAAGACTTCTTCCAGGCACCACAAGCAATCAGACTGGAAGACCAGAGCTACACATTGATGAAGTGCACATAAAATGTGCCTTTCCTGGTCACCGCAGTAACCTGAGTCAACTGACAATTACTTGTAAAGCAGTTCCAGCTTTCTCCTGATTGGCCAGCAGATGTTGCTAATCTCATGCGAGTTGTCCTGTTTTTACATGGCTAAATTTTACACAAAAGTGGTTCGTTACAAATACAGTCAGTGCTTGTCTCCCAGTAGGGCATTTCTTTATTGAAAGTTAAAGAGGCATGGACTAAAAAATGGGACAAAGAAAGAGAAGGATAGAGCAGGTTAGGACGTGACAGAGTCTAGGAGAAGTTATAAGATCTAAATAGTCTTCACAGTCTTGCCGCCGGATCACATTGTGCAAATTCCACAATGTTTCCTTGGAGCAACTGTCTGACATCTTCAGGTGGTTCAACTTTGCTGGTGGCTAGGTACGACTGACTGTATCTGCACATCGACTTCCTGTTACTAGAACACGCGTGCGAAGAATGTGCAGGCACGATTTCCACGGCTGCGCATTCTTCACGTGCATGTTTTAGAAATGGGCACTGATGTGCAGATACCATCAGTCTTACCTAGCCACCAGCAAGGTTGAACCACCTGAAGATGTCTGGCAGTTGCTCCGAGGAAATATAGTGGAATTTGCACAACGTGATCTGGCACAAATCCATGAAGACTATTTACAAGACATCCACCGGGAGAGCTTGAAGAGTCACATCAAGTTATAAGATTTTTAACATGGTCAGACAGACAGTAGCTTCAAGAATGTGATCTGATTCAGTAACGAGCATAAATTATTGTCAACTGAAGTATCAATCACGTATTTCCTGATGAGCAGCTTAATGTTTATCACCAATTGACTGTAGATCATTTACCTCTCCAAGTGAATTTGAGAGGGCAGAAACCATACCTCATCCCCACCCCATTGCCCCCAGTTAGTTCACCATTGTTTGCAGGTGAGTTGGGTGGTAATATTGGACTGACGACAGTGAAATGTGGAATTCATAGAAAATGTAGAGTGATACGATCACAGAATTCCTGTGAGGAATGAGGAATGATTGTAGGATGTTAGAAATTGGAAATCATTAACATCATCATCAATACAAGAACTGCTCGAAGTGTAGTTCTCAATGGACCTATCTTCTTCCGTGGGTGCAGAGTTAATTTTTACCCTTGACGTCCCAACAGGAAATTCTAATAGCGGTTGGTTTACTCTCTCCATTGTTCGTTGTAAAAATGCTTCATTACCTGGACTGGAATCCTTCGCAGATCGTGATGTTACCACCTATGAAACCTGGCATTGTACTATCAATCCGAAGACACAAAGTAGACCTAGTTATGTATATAGTAATTTGTCATTTACATTGTATACACTTTCATGTAGAAAAGTAAGTAACGATGAAAAAATCCATGTGTTGATGAAAGGACTTGGTTTACTTGCTGACAATGTAACTGTAACAGGAGATATATGACTGTATTATAATTATTAATAAGTGTGATCTGTGACCCTAGAAACTCGTCTGGCAGTGTCCATCCACCACTCTGGAGTCTGAGATGGCTCTATGAAAGAGTCTAAATCACTCACTAACTCCAATAAATAAAAAAAAAAAATTGGTATCAAGACTGTTTTAAATTTTAAATTTAACAAATTATAACATCGCTGAGTAGGTTTTCAAAAATTTTATGATATATAACTATACAGGTCCATGCTGCTTCTGGATGTTTTCTCGTCACCTGCTTACCTTACACGAAGTTATCATCTTTTTCTTTGCTTGTCTCTTAGTATTCATTAAAGAACCTTCACAGTCTATCTGCAATTATTTACCTGGCTTCAAAGGCTGCCCACTCCAATTCACTTTAATTATGGTCATCATCATGTCTTCACTCCAATTTGCTCCTAATCCAGTTGTTTGTTATCCTGCCTCTCCTAGTAATTCACATCATGGATATCTCCACTGATAGTTGAGTTAACCACAACTCTGAATCATTTTTCCATTAAAAGTCCACACCTTGCAATATATAGTGAAACCAGGCAATATATGCCAACTGTAAACCCTCCTTTCACACACACTGGAAGCTTAATTTTGAAAACTACATTTAGTTTACCAAAAGCACTTTAAGTCATTTTCTACTCTTCTGTTTATGTCTACAGCTATCTTTCCAAAGGTCTTCCACTGCCTTAAATACATGAACTTAGCCAGTTCTATGATTTTACTGTTAATTTGTACTATTTTCTGTGTAATATGTTGCATTATTTCCAGTCTTACTTTAATCAATTTCCAGGTCTGCTACAAATACTGTGGTATTAGTTTTTTTCTATTCATTGATGATGCTTAATCACACTAGAGGGAAACAATATGTCATCAGTGAACAAATTTCATTCAGTTATGTTCTGGCATCTCTTATTCCTTCTTTGTACTTCCTGCTATAGGATCTGAAAACTTCATCTATGAATGCCAAGAATAGTTTAGCTGGTGTGGACTCCACCTTGCATATTTCCTCCTTAATTTGGTATTAACTGAAATCTTTGGCATCATTCAACTAAATCACTACTAAATCATAGAACTTAAGCTACACTACAGATCAATATTTCTCCACATTAAGATCTGATACTCAGTTTTGTGCTTTGCTAACTATCAACCAAGTTGTCACCTTTCAGTCTGAATTACTTTGAGCTATGCTACAGGATAGAGATCATTGTTTGTCACAATTACCTACATTCCAAAAAATTACAAACAAAAAACTTTTCTTAGGATAATCTGAAAACCAACTGAATCAAAAAACGTTTACAGAAGAACATAATAGGTTATGATCATGATACCAGAACAAAAGTAACTTCTGCACTAGAAGCAAACAGTTCAATTTCATTTCCATTGTTATTAAAGTGAGCGATCATTAAGGTAGTGTCACTAGGACTGGCCACTGCTGACATGAGTACCTCAAAGAACAAGTACTTTCACGTACTCATGTCAACAGATACCAGTCTTAGTGACACTATCTAAATGATCACTCAGTTTAGTCCTGGAAAAGCCAATTTTATGCTGGTATCTTAATAGTGACCTGTTATATATGGCTCCTTACATGCTTCATTACTGAAGTTTTCAGTTAATTCTACAGAAGGCTGAACTGCATATTCATCTACAGTGCAGCTTTTGTTCATGTGAAGATGGTCACTACAACCAAAACTAGCACCAATAAAGAATAAACTGTACAGCTGGTGGCAAGCATTTAATTCTTCAAATTCCTGACAGTTATATTGAGCCACTTCTTTAAACTAATGGGTACAATAGACATTATTGCTAGTGTACAGTTCCCTTCCTGTTTGCATCTGCATGACATCACATACAACAACATGATAATCTCATGGAAAGTAGTGAATATCTGGTATTGCTAGGTTCAGGTGACCTGAATCTCTCACTACCTTTACAAATTGTAAGGAAGCTATAGCAATATATTTTTCAGTATACTAACAAAGGTTGAGTTAACACTAATTCTAGTTTTGTTTGAAAAGGATTTGGGCAAACCTAGACAAAAACTTTCTCAGCGTCTTGAACCCAGATAAAGTGATAATTCACACACATTATGCCAGTCTGTAATTTTGTTTGTAGCTTGCAAGTAGTTCACTGCGCTGTACTCTCTTCTGGGACCCACTTCTTCCTTTACCAGATTAAAAGTTAATATTTTTTTCTATGTAGCTAGTATAACTTCAGTATGTCTCTTTTATAATATGTACAGCACACATTCTCTTAATTATTGTTTGTGTTTCTGATTCATCTCTTTAACTGTGCAAAAATTTAAAGCAATATTAAAAATTTAAAGCAATATTAAAAATTTATATTTTTTGTTGTTATTTCGCCACCTGGAATCTTACATGCTCAAATGTGGTGTCTACCCAACATAGGTGTATCTTTTGTTTTATTAATATCATCATTTTCAGTTGTTTCTTTTCTATTTTTGTTACATAATCTTAAATCCTAATGAACACATTTCTGCATAGTTTAATTTATTATAAATGAAGGTACTCTCAATGACGTCTAATCCTTGGGTCATAGATAATTCAATTGAAATTTGGATTGTGAAAAGTTTGGTCAGATATTTCTTGTCTGGGATGGTACCTTCCATTCCATTAAAGGACAGTGGATGCTGAGAATGGCATCTGACAATCCAAACATGAAGTGAAACAAAATGCACTTCAAAATTTTTGAGTGATAGCACATCAGGTGTGGTAGTACCATGGCGAGAAAGTAGCATATAATGATTAGTTAACCTCTGTAGGCTGCAGAAGGAGTGGATCAAGCACATATGGATTAAAAGAGAGGTGCTGCTGCCTCCTGATATTAGTGCACCAGTAAGCCTGGTAACTCATTTTGTTGACAAAATATCATGCACGTATTTTTGCCACAATGCTCTGCGCACTTGGCTAAGGACTCTTAGGTGATAATATTCACCAGGTTCTGCCAACATGAATTACATAATTTTACTATCAGTTTCAGTGACAGGTTCTGTGTGAGAATGAGCATTATTGATTGAAGCTACTAAGAAAAAAATATAATTCATCTTAACAGCTGCAAGTAACATTTTATTACTAGGTAACCTTAGTATAAAACTTCTATTTCTCAGTTTATGTTCATTACCTATTAACATGGAATACAGAGCTGACAAAGATTTCAAGTCAAGGAAATAAGTGATAAAACACTTTTAGCTATAAGTCCAGAACAATATCTAGCTTTATTACCCAAGAGAATTTGCTGGATGTTTTTGTAATATAAAGAAGAGCAGAGACTCTGCTATTGGTATACTTTCATTAACATATTTGAAATAAATCTAAACAGTGGTGTAATATAGCATGTGATTTGTACATACCCTGTTCTGAGCCATCGATCTTCTCTGATTGTTTCTTCTGTGTGTTTTTTGTCACCCCAGTAACCTAGCATATTGCAGTAGCCACGCACCCAGAGTTCGCCAGTGGTACCAAGTGGTACCATCTTTCCAGTTTCATCGACTACTTTTACCTGAAGTGAGCACATAATTTTCATTTCATGGAAAGTACCAAATTTTTGAGCAAATTTTAACAAGAAAATATGATGAAGGAGCAACTACCATACCCTTCAAAAGAAATCAATTACAACAGAAGTAACTGTAAGACAGGTTTGCAGTTTGAACAGTGCTGAAATGGAAAGTCTTGGGTTGAATACAAATAATGGAAGGAGTAAAGGTAGCTACTCACCATATAGTTGAGACATTGGGTATTGACAGGCAAACAAACAAGATGAAAAGTGTCACTACACAGTAGTCCGACCTGTGCTACGATGATGTAACCATCTGAGAAAATGTAATGAAGGACGAGTATGTGCATGTTTTTTCAGTTAACCCTAAATAAGGACATTGACCAAAAGCTTAGCTACAATTTCAATCTCTTAAGTACCAGTCAATGCCCAATGTTTGAATTACATACTGTGTGCACACGTGCACAAAACTGGGTGATCAATTTTGCACTTGGTCTCTGCCACAGTATTTATTCAGGTGGACAGCTGGTTGGTGGTCATGCCACCATAAAATACTGTGCGGAAGTTACAGCAGAGATGACATGACTTGCTTTCACTATTAGTAGTGCCTCGTATAATTCAGTATAGAACAAATGCAAGGCAGAAGAGGATTAAATAGGATATGTCTGATGGGACAGAAATAAGATTTGTATGGTAGTCTTTCTCATTGGTTTCCCCCCCACACGTGTATGATCCATGTGGCAAAGTGTTTGAAGCATATGTGGCATAAGGATAGATTAGAGTACTAGAGCATTTCATAAGAAAGGGTGGGAAAGGGTTGATAAGAGGTTGAAGCTCTGACTGATACAGTTAAGTTGTTCCAGTCCAGAGTTAATGTAGGTACTGGGAATGATCAAAGGATTAGGTGTGTGTTTGGTTATGGCACAGAAGATTTATTTGTGGACTAGGTTTGGAGGGTAACAGCTCTGTAAAGCACTTAGCAAGACAGAATATTGGGCAAGGGATTGGCCATCACTGCACATGAGTCATCCAAGGTAGGCAGACTACATGGAAATCACTTTAGTGTGGAAGCAGTGACCGCTATCAAAATGGAAGTTCTGTTGATGATTAGTGGGTGTGATAAGACCAGAGGTTTTTATAATGATACAGGAGATGTACATGTCAACATCCAGGAAGTGATAAGCTGGGCTGAGAAAAACCAGGTGAAGCAGATGGGAGAGAGACTGGCTTTGCTCAGTGCACAGATTATAAAGATATCAATGAACCTGATTCAATTATAAGATTTTCTATCTTGGATTACTAGGAAGGTTCCCTTCAGAGGGCTCAGAAAGGCTGGCACAAATGTGTGTGTGGCATATTGATTCCCACGGATGTGCCAATGTATTTGTTTGTACATATTACTCTCAAGGACTGAGGTGGTAGATATGGAGGACACAGGAGAGGTAGAATTTGACAGTGGCAGGGCCATAAGCAAGGAGGCCACTGTATGTAGGGAGATTGTGACAAAATTGAGGAGGAATGAGATTTTCACTCTGCAGCAGAGTGTGCGCTGATATGAAACTTCCTGGCAGATTAAAACTGTGTGCCCTACCGAGACTCTAACTCGGGACCTTTGCCTTTCGCGGGAAAGTCCTCTACCATCTGAGATACCGAAGCACAACTCATGCCCGGTACTCACAGCTTTACTTCTGCCAGTATCCGTCTCCTACCTTCCAAACTTAACAGAAGCTCTCCTGCAAACCTTGCAGAACTAGCACTCCTGAAAGAAAGGATACTGCGGAGACATGGCTTAGCCACAGCCTGGGGGATGTTTCCAGAATGAGATTTTCACTCTGCAGCAGAGTGTGCGCTGATATGAAACTTCCTGGCAGATTAAAACTGGTGCTCGACCGAGACTCGAATGAAGGAGGACTTTCACCATCTGTTATGTTTCTATGCTTCCTAAATTACTATTTTTTATCTTTTAACTTTCATCAAAAATAATTATACACATCATGTATAAGCAGCAGGTACACAGGTTTATCGAAGTACTATTTACACCATAATTCATATAATTTTATTGATCTTCTTATAACTGATGATCTGTTATCTTTAGCTTTATGAACTCTTTTTTAACTGAAAGAGTTAAGTAACTGAAGTTACAATAATGAAGTCAAATTGGAAAACATTTTGTGGTAATCAGCACAATCTCTAAACTATTGACACCATTTCATTAAGAAGCATTCATTCCACTCTCTCTGAGAATATTTTATTTGATGGGAATCAATTAACTTTAAAGATAATTCTAATTAAAGTTCAGAAAAAGCTATACTCAGTGTTGTCTTCCATGCTATACACTATTTGTTAGATTCCCAAGATAAACTTTATACTTTTTGTAGACTGAATGTTGCTGGACCAAACAATATCCTTCATTCAGCAGTTAAGCGACAAATTAAAAGATTGATAAAACTAATATAAAACATTACAAATTTAAATATGGCTGCCATACTTTAAGTTGGAGTCTCCTCAATGCAGATGCATAAAATAGTTTCATGAACTTTTCTGGTTTACTAACCTCCAATATATTTCATAAAACAAGTTAATGTTAATGCTTTTAATCCAGCCTAAGTAGCAAAATTTAACCTAGTTGTTTTCCAAATGATAATGAAGCTTCAGAAATAACAATTTGTTCTTATGCTAGTCTTTACACAGTCAAACCCCACATAAAATATCTCAGTCAGTACTTGAGTGTGAACATGTTGAGTCTGCCACTAGAATTAACTCTGGCAACATCTTTGTGGTGGAGAGTCAGTGGCTAGCACTCTCACAATTAATATCTTCAAATCAATATCATCAAAAGTCAGTACATACAAAATCTTCATTAAAACCTGCCATTCAAATGTCCACAATTAATAACTTTGCAGTTACATGCACTGTCTTCGGTAGGCAACATTTGTACCAGTTGTGTAATTGTTTCAACATTATGAAAGACAGTAGATTATATTACATTTGTGGAAACTGGATGTATCAATAAATTGTGTGCACCATGAATATTGTAGTTACATTATTATGTCAATCTTTATCTGCTGAAGTGCACTGCAATTATACTGCAATGACTACATTATTGTGTAGATTTGTGGATTTATTTACATAAGATTCATCACTCTTCTGATGAGGAGGGCAGTAAATGAAGAAGATAATCAAATTTATTTAAAGTGGTTTGATGTATCCAATAAGGTACTGAGGGCAGAATATGACACTGCAGGTAAGCAACTTTCCAAGAGGACTGAGTGGCTTTGCCAGGTTACAGTCTGGTATCTTTGGTGGCTATAAAGTGTGAAGACAGTACTCATGACTTCGGAGAGTACAACACCACATTTGATAAGCTGTACTCTAAACACTCTTAGCACAGCAGCTGTATGGGTTGGCAGTACGAACTATACTGAGGTCCATGAGGACTGCAGCTGTCAATCCATGTGCATGTAGCGATTGGTCAATGGCTCATTAAATATCGGAGCACTGAGCTATAGTGGCCAGTTCGCTTCAGTGCACTGAGATGTGTGCAGTCCCCAGTCACCACTGAGTCTATGAGCTGCAGTGTTCATCCATTGTTTCCGAGACTTGGGCTCCGTAGTACAACAGGAAGCTGGAAGTCAAAAGGCAGAATGACTCAGTGCATTGTATGCCAACTCTACATAGGCATCACGCAGAGGCACAGTGACAGTGCTTCAATACTTTAGAGGACTTGTAATAGTTTCAAACATCTAAGTGCACTGGACATTTCACAAGAAGCATCATCATTTAAGTTGATTATTTCTTCATATTTACTAAAGATCATTTTATTACTAATTGCTGGGAATTTTTTTAGATTGAAGATAACCTGCACTGTCCTCCTGTACTCCCAAAGAAATGATTTAGTCAGCAATTTCTGTTTGACACACCATTTTCTCTGCAGCGACGTGAATTATTTTTGTCTCAGTCATAACAGATGACACAGCTCATGGCTGCTCTTCAAACACTGCTACTTAGACATGAGGGACAAAGCAATAAAATCTCTGCACCACCTTTTCATAGTTATGATGAGAAGATAGAAGACTGAAAAATCTACCTTCAGCAACTACAGCAGCACTTTGCAGCCTGCATCAAAGATGAGGATCGTCTATCATTTATTTTCTCAGCTGGGTTGGCAAGGAGACCTACAGTATCCTTGTCAAACATTTTGTTTGTCTGGATCAGACTTGGCACACTTATGAGCAAGTCTCTCTTAGGTTACTATGACAGCAAAACTCATGTTCCTGTGGCTCGATTTAAATTCTTTTGAAGTACCAAACAACCACAGCATACCTAAAAGGAATGGCTTACCAAGCTATGTTTTCTCACTAAAAATTACAAATTTCGCTGTTCACGTGGAAATTCATTTGCTGATGAAATGCTCTCTCGCACAATTACTCAGAATGTTCCCAATGAAAGGATCCATTCTAAAATAGTACAGCACGGGAATCCAACCTATCAGATGATGTGCAGATTCTCTAATTATGTGCACTCATTTCCCATAACTGCTGCTGTTGACAAAGTGCTGCAGCAAACAGCTGCCAGCATGCAGCGAGCCATGCTCTTGCAGCCCAGTATGGGCACGGAATTCTCTTAAACAAGAGAGACGTGCTTGAACATACACAACCAATCACCAAGTGCATCTGCCACATATAAATTAAAAATCATGCCCACAATGCTTTGTCTGCCACGACATGAATTTTGTCTTCATAAAGACACTGTATGTTCTTCCTGTAACAAAACCTGGTCATGTACAGCAAGTCTGTTCTCACAAGTTACGTTCACAAAAGCCTTCAGCACAGACAGCAAGAACAACACGTGGATGTAAATGTTATTAACCCATCAAAATGTCAAGTTCATACAGATGTCTTAAATCTGCTCCAGCATCTGCTACTGCTAATAAAGCAAATCCTGTCCAGAGCCAACCAAATATAACTGGATGTCAAATTGTTCATTTCACTGAAGATTGTTCAGCATGATGTGAAATTTCAACTGGATACAGGTGCAACTCTGAACTTACTGAATCAAAATACTTACAAATTGCTTGGCAGCCAGCCATTGCTCCCCTCAAACACACGTGACACCTTACGATTGTGCTAAACTTGACATTTTAGGAACGTGTCTTAAATGCTATTTTTATAAGAACACCACAAAATTGGTGCCATTTACTGTCTTTCCAGCAGCTCTGAGTCTGGACATTTTTAGTTTGGATGCTTTTGATCTCTTTGGATTGACAATATATGGCAATGTTCTGCACCTGGCTTCTCTTACATCTTTTACTGATTTTAATGCATTGTGTGATGAATTTCAAATTTTATTTGATGGTTCTCTAGGGTGTAGCAAAGATTATGCTGCACATATTATTCTTTGCCCAGACGCCCATCCAAAGTTTTGTAGGGTTCATCCAGTCCCTCGTTCACTTCGTGTCAAATTTGCAACAGAGCTATGTCGCTTGCAAAGCAATGGCGTTTTGCAGACTATTATGGCAAGTCAAGTCGGTGTCACATCTCGTAATAACTAAACCTAATGGAGACATTAGAATTTGTGTGGATTTCAAATCTACAGTAATCGCCCAGACCACAGGTGACATTCTTCCCCTGCCCCACCCTGAAGATCTCATTAATAAACTTCAATCTGGCACATATTTATCGAAAACTAATCAAAAGGATGTCTGCCTCCAGATACCATTGGATGAAGAAACCCTACAGATTGTGGTGATCAACACTCACATTGGCGTATCTTGTTTTCAATGTTTACCATTTGGCAGCTCTTCCGCTCCTAATTATTTCCAAAGGACTTAGAACAACTATTGCATAATGTTCCACCTATTTGGATGATAACATTGGATAGTAACATTGCCTGAGAATCATTTGAACAACTTCATAAATATTTAAGAACCTTCAACATCACAGCGCATCAGCAATCGTTGGTTAATATTTAAAAAAAACTAAAAATCTGCCTCAATTGCAAAAAAAGCACCTAGTGTTAAGTGTTAACTCAGGTTTCAGCGTAGATAACTACACCTTCTTCAGAACAATAAAATCCACAAGTGCCTGGTGTTCTTTTAATCATTCACAAAGGTCTTCTTAGGCACTTGTGTGTTTTATTGTTGTTCTGAAAAAGGTTTAGTTTAGGGTGTCCATTTCATTTTCATTGAAAAAGGGGACATTTAATATAAATTAGAGAAAAGCCTGGGTCAATGAAGGGGAAAAAAACAAAAAAAACAAGGGACATAAATATTGTATTGACTAAATTTAATACACATACAAGCTTACCTTTACAACGTGCACTCAGATGATCCCAAATCACTTTTTACAATTATTCTGCCAAACTATCACCGTACTTTTCACTTTTATGTACTTTATCAAGAAGTGCACTTTCGTTTGAAATTGTATCATAAAAGTCAGTACACGATACACCATTAAAGTGTGTTTTGCCAATGAGCAAGGCCCTCGCTGTTTCAACTTTCATTCTGTTTCTTTTTTTTTCCCATCTGACCACAAACAGTTCAACAATGAAAACACACGTTCCACAGCAGCATTTGACCCAGGAATTGCCAGACAAAACTCCACCAAACGAATCATGTTTTCCATGTAAATGTTTTTACTTTTGAAATAAGCAAATATTTTACATCACGTTGCACTAACACTTTCTTTGTCTCCTTCTTCACTTTTATGAAGTTCTTTGCACATGAAAAGTTTGTCTTCATCAACAAGAAAATTTGGCACAATACTTTTAACAAAAACACAACAGTCCTGAATATGCTTCCACTGTAGCTGCTCCTTTTCAGTGTTAACCCAGTCAAATGCTTTAAAAGGTGTGAGAAATGGTAAACACAATTCTTTAATATACTCAATGCAAGAGTCATAGCTTTCTTAGAGTCTCATGTACAAAGCATATGTGAAATCTTTCAGATTTTCTACATTGTAATTTGCCCAATAATTTGTTTATTTCTTGATAAACTTCCACTATTGTGATTTCTTGTTTCTCAGTACATTTAATTGTTGTGGAGAAAGATTTTAGCTGGCTAACAAGAAAATGTAGAAGAACAACAGACACAGGGTTATCAAAGAATTGTTGAAGGATAACAGGACACTTATCAATGGAAATGAAATATGATTTCAAAGCACGAAATATCTCTACAATTCTTTCCAATGCTGGTAGGAGAGATAGCCACCTTGCCTTGCTGTGCCCAAGTACAGTTTTGTATTCAGTTTCAGTAAACTTACAGGATGAGTTCAGAGATTCAACCCCTACTGTATATATGTGGAAATGGTGGTAGATTTTGTTTACAATTAATTGGCAGTCGATGGGTAGGCAATCTAAGCCAGTTTGTAAGGAATTGTGCACCACTTGTGCTGGACAGCCAACTCCTACTACATTGTTCACTGTATTCTGTTGCAGTTTATAGAACAAATTGCGTTTTCCTTTCCTCTGCTTATCACCAAAATTGGTGTTAGTGTTGTCTACTGAAACTAAAATCACCTTTCCCCTCAAGATCATATATCTTTAAAACCTCCAGCACATAATTCTGAAGTAAATCTGAAGTTTGTCCAGCCAAATTAACCAATTCGAGCACTTTCACCGTGATGCCATTTTCAGGGTGAAAATACCTGATAAGGAGAGGAACCAACTTCAAATCCAGATGATTCGATGTATCAATCATTACAGAAAAGAATCGAGCACTTTTCAGTTCATTTAAAACCTGCTGAGCAGCATATGATGCAATACCATTTAAAATGATTGCATTACATTTTGGGTGTTCACATGTGAATTTATGATTGAAAAGTTTTTCCTCCCCCCATGAACCATGCCATGAACCATGGACCTTGCTGTTGGTGGGGAGGCTTGCGTGCCTCAGCGATACAGATGGCCGTACAGTAGGTGCAACCACAACGGAGGGGTATCTGTTGAGAGGCCAGACAAACGTGTGGTTCCTGAAGAGGGGCAGCAGCCTTTTCAGTAGTTGCAGGGGCAACAGTCTGGATGATTGACTGATCTGGCCTTGCAACATTAACCAAAACAGCCTTGCTGTGCCGGTACTGCGAACGGCTGAAAGCAAGGGGAAACTACAGCTGTAATTTTTCCCGAGGACATGCAGCTTTACTGTATGATTAAATGATGATGGCATCCTCTTGGGTAAAATATTCCGGAGGTAAAATAGTCCCCCATTCGGATCTCCGGGCGGGGACTACTCAGGAGGATGTCGTTATCAGGAGAAAGAAAACTGGCGTTCTACGGATCGGAGCGTGGAATGTCAGATCCCTTAATCGGGCAGGTAGGTTAGAAAATTTAAAAACGGAAATGGATAGGTTAAAGTTAGATATAGTGGGAATTAGTGAAGTTCGGTGGCAGGAGGAACAAGACTTCTGGTCAGGTGACTACAGGGTTATAAACACAAAATCAAATAGGGGTAATGCAGGAGTAGGTTTAATAATGAATAGGAAAATAGGAATGCGGGTAAGCTACTACAAACAGTATAGTGAACGCATTATTGTGGCCAAGATAGATACGAAGCCCACACCTACTACAGTAGTACAAGTTTATATGCCAACTAGCTCTGCAGATGATGAAGAAATTGAAGAAATGTACGATGAAATAAAAGAAATTATTCAGATAGTGAAGGGAGACGAAAATTTAATAGTAATGGGTGACTGGAATTCGAGTGTAGGAAAAGGGAGAGAAGGAAACATAGTAGGTGAATATGGATTGGGGCTAAGAAATGAAAGAGGAAGCCGCCTAGTAGAATTTTGCACAGAGCACAACTTAATCATAGCTAACACTTGGTTTAAGAATCATGAAAGAAGGTTGTATACGTGGAAGAACCCTGGAGATACTAAAAGGTATCAGATAGATTATATAATGGTAAGACAGAGATTTAGGAACCAGGTTTTAAGTTGTAAGACATTTCCAGGGGCAGATGTGGACTCTGACCACAATCTATTGGTTATGACCTGTAGATTAAAACTGAAGAAACTGCAAAAATGTGGGAAATTAAGGAGATGGGACCTGGATAAACTGAAAGAACCAGAGGTTGTACAGAGTTTCAGAGAGAGCATAAGGGAACAATTGACAGGAATAGGGGAAAGAAATACAGTAGAAGAAGAATGGGTAGCTCTGAGGGATGTAGTAGTGAAGGCAGCAGAGGATAAAGTAGGTACAAAGACGAGGGCTAGTAGAAATCCTTGGGTAACAGAAGAAATATTGAATGTAATTGATGAAAGGAGAAAATATAAAAATGTAGTAAATGAAGCAGGCAAAAAGGAATACAAACGTCTCAAAAATGAGATCGACAGGAAGTGCAAAATGGCTAAACAGGGATGGCTAGAGGACAAATGTAAGGATGTAGAGGTTTATCTCACTAGGGGTAAGATAGATACTGCCTACAGGAAAATTAAAGAGACCTTTGGAGAGAAGAGAACCATGTGTATGAATATCAAGAGCTCAGATGGCAGCCCAGTTCTAAGCAAAGAAGGGAAGGCAGAAAGGTGGAAGGAGTATATAGAAGGTTTATACAAGGGCGATGTACTTGAGGACAATATTATGGAAATAGAAGAGGATGTAGATGAAGACGAAATGGGAGATACGATACTGCGTGAAGAGTTTGACAGAGCACTGAAAGACCTGAGTCGAAACAAGGCCCCCGGAGTAGACAACATTCCATTAGAACTACTGACGGCCTTGGGAGAGCCAGTCATGACAAAACTCTACCAGCTGGTGAGCAAGATGTATGAGACAGGCGAAATACCCTCAGACTTCAAGAAGAATATAATAATTCCAATCCCAAAGAAAGCAGGTGCTGACAGATGTGAAAATTACCGAACTATCAGTTTAATAAGCCACGGCTGCAAAATACTAACGTGAATTCTTTACAGAGAATGGAAAAACTGGTAGATGCAGACCTCGGGGAGGATCAGTTTGGATTCCGTCGAAATGTTGGAACACGTGAGGCAATACTGACCTTACGACTTATCTTAGAAGAAAGATTAAGAAAAGGCAAACCTACGTTTCTAGCATTTGTAGACTTAGAGAAAGCTTTTGACAATGTTGACTGGAATACTCTTTTTCAAATTCTAAAGGTGGCAGGGGTAAAATACAGGGAGCGAAAGGCTATTTATAATTTGTACAGAAACCAGATGGCAGTAATAAGAGTCGAGGGGCATGAAAGGGAAGCAGTGGTTGGGAAACGAGTGAGACAGGGTTGTAGCCTCTCCCCGATGTTATTCAATCTGTATATTGAGCAAGCAGTAAAGGAAACAAAAGAAAAATTTGGATTAGGTATTAAAATTCATGGAGACGAAGTAAAAACTTTGAGGTTCGCCGATGACGTTGTAATGCTGTCAGAGACGGCAAAGGACTTGGAAGAGCAGTTGAACGGAATGGACAGTGTCTTGAAAGGAGGATACAAGATGAACATTAACAAAAGCAAAACGAGGATAATGGAATGTAGTCAAATTAAATCGGGTGATGCTGAGGGAATTAGATTAAGAAATGAGACACTTATAGTTGTAAAGGAGTTTTGCTATTTAGGAAGTAAAATAACTGATGATGGTCGAAGTAGAGAGGATATAAAATGTAGACTGGCAATGGCAAGGAAAGCGTTTCTGAAGAAGAGAAATTTGTTAACATCTAATATAGATTTATGTATCAGGAAGTCGTTTCTGAAAGTATTTGTTTGGAGTGTAGCCATGTATGGAAGTGAAACATGGACGATAACTAGTTTGGACAAGAAGAGAATAGAAGCTTTCGAAATTTGGTGCTAAGAGAAGAATACTGAAGATAAGGTGGATAGATCACGTAACTAATGAGGAGGTATTGAATAGGATTGGGGAGAAGAGAAGTTTGTGGCACAACTTGACTAGAAGAAGGGATCGGTTGGTAGGACATGTTTTGAGGCATCAAGTGATCACAAATTTAGCATTGGAGGGCAGCGTGGAGGGTAAAAATCGTAGAGGGAGACCGAGAGATGAGTACACTAAGCAGATTCGGAAGGATGTAGGTTGCAGTAGGTACTGGGAGATGAAGCAGCTTGCACAGGATAGAGTAGCATGGAGAGCTGCATCAAACCAGTCTCAGGACTGAAGACAACAACAACAACAACAACAAATTTTTTTAACAACTGCTGTAGTACAGTCCATTGACTTAAAGCTATGGTTATGCATTGCACTGTGGTATGCAAACGTAGCTTCTTGTGCTGCCAACTGCCTATCAATTTCTGTTACTGATTTTAAGTTTACATAGTAGTCACTCACGCATTCATTTGCTCTTTTCGTTTGATCACTCGTGCAATGTTTCTTCGTCTTAATATGATTCACAATGTCAGACCTTCCACCATGACGAATAGCAAATTTTAACCTGCACAACGTACATTCTATGGTTTCTCCACTACCAATGATAAAAGGAAACTCGCTTTTTATATTGCTGTTAAAAATACACTTTCGTATTGGCATAGTGAAACACTGATTGCACATTGCAAAACATTAACAGTGTGGTGACGGAAGCCAGAGAGCAAGTATCAGTGGTGTAGAGTGTCTCTGGACTGAAAGGACGGATTCAGTGGATCAATTTAGAAGAGAAGAATCTTCATTGTTATTCATAACCTATAGTGCGTTTAAAATTATTTGTGATTTTTGACAGTTCAGTACATGTCTGGGGTATGTTGAAAGTCATAGCACACTTCCTAGCGTAAATAATTGTGCAGTTAATAGCAAGTCAAACAACCAGTAGCGTAAAATATTCTAGCCAAGTGGAATCATTAAAAAAAAGAGGGGCATTTGAGCGTTCCCCAAAAAATTTTCGGGACAGCGGGACATTTTGGTAAAAAATGGGACTATCCCGGGAAAAATGGGACGAATGGACACCCTAGTTTAGTTATCTACGCTGAAACCTGGGTTAACACTTAACACTAGGTGCTTTTTTCGCAATCGAGGAGGGTTTTTAGTTTTTTAACCTCATAAATGTTGTTACTGTATTAGCTTTAGCTGGTCTTAAATGTAGTTATGACAAGTGCGTATTTTTTGTTCCCAAGTTGAAATATTCGGGCCATATGACTAATCAATTAGGCATTCACTCAGCTTAAAACCATTTGGACACTATTTGCCACCTATCACTGCTAAAGATTGTGCCGTAACTGCAGTCTGTTTTGGGGAAGTTGACTTATTACATTAAATTCATCCAAAATGCAGCTTAAATCACTGCTCTGTTTCACTGCCTTCAGCAGACGTATGTGCTTTTTCAATGGACAAGGGAATTTCGATATACTTTTCAAAAACCTAAGAATGAACTTCTCAGTGACCCTTGCCTCATGCCTTTTGATCTGGTGAAGACACTTATCATACCAATGGACACATCTGATGTTGGCCTAGTGGCAGTGCTGTCACACAAGGTTGCTCCCTACACAAGATTGGCCCCTCGGAATGACCCATTGCGTTCACATGCCAGTTGCTTACTGAGACCCAACATAATTACAGCTAGATAGAGGAGGCGGCTCTGGCCATCATCATTGGTGTGTATAAATTTCACCGGTACCTCTATGGAAGATGGTTTACTTTAATCACTGACTACAAGCCATTCACTTCTTTGTTTCATCTGTCCAAGGATATACTGGATCAAACAACTCAGAAACTTCAATTTTGGACATTGATTATGTCCAATTACAATTATGATATTGTGTATAGGCCCACCATTAAGAACACAAATGCAGATACACTTTCATGTCTGCCAATGAGTGAAGATCCAGGTATCAATTCATCAGAAGATTCTTTATGTCAGCTGGATCATCCTGAACTTGAAAAACTGAAATACTTCCTCATCGATGCACAGATCATTTCTTCGGCCAAAGTACACAATCCACAACTGAAATGGCTTTCTCAATTCATTCAACACAGATGATCGACTAACAGACTGGGGATCATTGGTCCTGTCATTTGCCCTTGCTATCCACAATGTGAGGCATTGTCTATACAGCAAGGTGTTATTCTTGTTCACTCACCAAATGACCATACTCTAGTCCTAGTTGCTCTTGAGGGTCAAACTTCTGTTTTACACTAGCTCCGCATGGGACACTGGAGTCTGGTCAAGACCAAACAGCACGTTTGTTGACATTCTACTTTGTTTGGACTATTTTTAAAACGATTGAATGCATCGCTGTGCAATGTCAAGCACGTTCTGAGAATTATGCAGTGCCTTGGAAACAGAATTTCAGTTGGCCTCATCCTACTGTATTCATATTCACTTTTGTAGCCCATTCTGGAATACAAGATGGCTGATTTTAGTGTAAGCACACAGTATATTTTCCATTTGTGTCCCTATGCACCCTTACATCGTCAGTGAGCAATGTGTGTGCATGGGAGGCTATTTTTTGTTTAGAGGGATTACCAAATATGAGTGTTTCTGACAATGGAACTCAATTTGTTTCTGTATAATTTTGCCAGTTTTGTTGCCTCAATGGAATCAAGCATTTGACTACAACAACTTTCTCACCCTAAAGGAATGGGGAAGCCTAACACTTTGTGAGAACATTTAAGATGCAGATGATGAAGCTCTGCCAAGAAAATTCCAGAGAGAATGCTCTTCTCTTATTCTTCAGTTCTTTTCAATCTCTGCCTCCTAATGGCAAATCTCCAGCAGAGCTACATGGACATCACCACGGTACTATTTTGAGCTTATCGCATCCCCAAAAAGTGCCGTCGCCTCAGCACTTTTGCACAAAGTTCACAGGGTCTGACAACGTATACTTCTGCGTATATAATCAGCAACATACCTGGGACCCGCACACTGTGGTTGTCATTTAGGGGTGAGCACATTATGATGTCATGCCGTCTTCTGGTCATATTTGTTGCTGGCACCAGAATCAATTGAGAGCCCACCCTTATGATGATTATGGTGATTGTGTCATGAGATTTCATTCCAAAGATTCTGGCTGGTTGTCACCCTGAGCTTCAGTTGGCCTTTGCATCACAGGGCCTCCATCCAACTAAATGGAGTCTCCTCTGGCCAGCTCCACCTCCAGGCTGCAGCCACCTCTGCACGCCTTCAAGCAGCTTTTGCCACCAGTGCCACCTTCCCCGCTGCCAACCCACACAAATCTGATCCTGTTACCACCGCACAACCCTGTCCCCTCAGACCTGAATGCACCGACATCATCCCTGTTGCGACTACCTTCAAGAACCACCAGGAACGCCTCATGTCCTGGTGCCACTGAAGATCTGCCCCAGGTGTGCGCCCTGCTGACAGTTTCCTGGCAGATGTTTCCTCGCAGTTGCAAGACAAATGTCAGTGTGTGCGTTAGTGGGAGCTATCTGTCAGAGTTCTGCCACCAGTTTTCTAATCTATGGTAGTGCTCCTCCCCCGCCACCGCTCAACAGTTTCCCGATGACCGTGCATCAATTCGGTGAGGGATGGGGATGGTGTGGTACTCACGACTTCAGATAGTACCACACTACAATCGATAAGCTGCACTCTAAACACACTTAGCACAGCAGTTGTAAGAACTTTACCACAGTCTGTCAGGAGCCACAGTTGCCAACCCCTTTGAAATGCGATTGATCAATGCCTCAAATACTGGAGCACTGAGCTATAGTTGACTGTTCTCTTCAGTGCACCGAGTTGTATACGGTCTCCACTTACTGCTGAGTCTACAAGCTGCAATGTTTATCCACCATCTCCGAGGCTTAGGACCCATAGGGCAACAGGAAGCTGGAAGTTGAGGGGTGGAATGACTGAGCATTATGGAACCTTTACTTTTTTGTTTGATAGATAGATAGAGAAACCAGAAATTAATAAAATTCAACAAGTAACAGTGCCCAAAAATCATTCATTATCAAACGTTACCCATAGTTTTAAAAAAACAAGTGTAAAGACATCTGTATTGAACAACAGACTTGCAGCACCTCAACATTCACAAATGTTAAATAATAAAATATTCCACCTATTAAGTATAAACTGGTATCTCATGAAAGCTTGCCAGTTGGCAATAAGAAAATTTACAGAAAGTCCTGAAATGACTTTGTGACTTCAGTATAATAAAATTAATAACAGTACAAAACATGACAAACAGCTCCCCTATGCTAGTGTCACTCACTCTATATGTCTATTCAATAATACATTAACAACACTACATAAAAGACAGACTAGCAGTTAATTATGGTGCATTAAAATAAGTTCCGAGAGAGAGAGAGAGAGAGAGAGAGAGAGAGAGAGAGAGAGAGAGAGAATCATCATCATCATCATCATCATCATCATCATCATCATCATCGAACCAAAAAAAATTTTGCAGATAGGCAACTATTAATGAAATAAAGCAATGTGTATTCCCTTCTATCAGTGTGTGGCTGTGGAGTGGAGTACTTCCATACAATGTTAATCTTTCCTCTTGTTCTTGATTCTCCTGCCCATAACAACACACTCCTATGCATCTGCTATAGTGTTTTCAGAATGACACAGTGCAATAAAATGTCACCTGTAACAAACTTGAGTTTGTAACTTGCAGGAGCAATGTTGAAAGGTAGTCAATTCCACAGTAATCCACAAGGCCACTTCATTGGAAGCACGGTAAGCACTATAAGTGATTTACTATGACACTGTGATCAATGCCAATCTCAAATACCAGAAACACTTAGCATCCTTGCTGGCATTGCCTATCCCGTGGACATAATCCCAGCTCGGGCGTATAATCCTGAATGCATATTACAACCCTGTTGCTGTCAAACATTAACCGTCAGAGTTCGTCCATGGCGTCACAGTAACTTACGTCTCACTGCCCTCACCTCATTGCATGCCTCATGCCGCGCCAGCGAGACTCCTACCAGCCAATAGCCACATCCATGTCAGCATCGGACAGGAACTCGATGCCAGTCAGAGGTGAAGTCTTTAGTTGCAAGATGCAACTAAAGACAAGGTACATTAGGCATTGTAGGTCAGCTCTGGCCTCTACGTAGGCATCACTCAGAGGCACAGTGATAGGACTTTGTTATTTTAGAGAACTTGCAATAATTTAAAATGTCTAATTGTGCTGGACATTTCACAAGAAGCAGCATCCTTTAAGTCAAATATTTATTTATATTTACTAAATATTATTTTAGTACTAATTGTTGGGAATCTTTCTGATTGAAAATAACCTATGCCACTGTCCTGCATTCCCAACAGGAAGGTTCCCTCCAGATGGCTCAAACAGGATGGCATAAGTAAGTGTAAGTGTGTGTGTGTGTGTGTGTGTGTGTGTGTGTGTGTGTGTGTGTGTGTGTGTGTGTGTGTGTGTGTGTTGGCAGGGGGGGGGGGGGGGGGGATGATTTTTGACAAAGGCCTCGTTGGCTGAATGCTAGCTTCTGACAGTCTCTTTGTTGTGCCTATGCGTGACCAAACATGTCTGCTATATGGTGAGTAGTAACTATCCTTTACAAAACACTGTTATATTCCATTCTGGATTATCTATTGTTTAAAGGTCAGGTACAATTTTTCACTAGCTGTAGTTTGAGTCACAATCAGAGTTTCACCACAATCTAACATAATCAGTTTTCGATCTGATTGTTGTGCAACACCAAATCAAAATGGTTACTTTCTCCACACTAATTAGTGCATTTCTTGAAACTGCAGCAAATTTGTTGTTAGTCAATATTTACAGTCTGCCCTGTGCTTGAATTGCTCAGTTACGGATTTTATTCAGTGAAAGGTAATTCTACAGAATATCCTAAACAGTTCTTTTTTTTTACAACTACATAATTTGTAAATGTTGCTTGTTTAGGTTAAACTATATACAATGCTCATACAACTTGAGTAATAGCACTGCAGAAACAAATGGTAAGTTCCATCATAGTTACTAGTTATATATCTAAAAACAAAGTTGATGTGACTTACCAAACAAAAGCGCTGGCAGGTCGATAGATACACAAACAAACACAAACATATACACAAAATTCAAGCTTTCGCAACTAACGGTTGCTTCTTCAGGAAAGAGGGAAGGAGAGGGAAAGACGAAAGGATGTGGGTTTTAAGGGAGAGAGTAAGGAGTCATTCCAATCCCGGGAGCGAAAAGGCTTACCTTAAAGGGAAGAAAGGACAGGTATACACACACACACACACACACACACACACACACACACACACACACACACATACATATCCATATCCATCCGCACATACACAGACACAAGCTATATATATAATTTAAAAGAAAAAAGCTGTAATAATTTCTCTGATAAATTACACGTCTCAATAATGTGAGCCCTGAAATGAAACAAAAAATTAATAATCACTGCAAAATAATAATAACACTTATAAACAGATTAATTTTGTTAAAAGTAATGGGAAGACCACGGTGGACCAACAAAATATTATAGAAAGGACACACTGCTGCTAACCTCAGAGGACATGCGGAGGGACAGGAGGGCCTGTTGTATTTTTGGAATGGGGTCCTTGCGGCAGGGTTTGTAGGTGGTCATCTGCCATGTAATTCCTATGGATCACAACCATAGTGGTGGAGCCATTGTCAGCAGATAAAACTGTAAGGTTAGAATCCTTATTTTGCTGGGGGATTTCTGTGGGTGTATGGTTGGATTCCATGTTGAAGAAAATGAGGAATATTGGTGAAGCAAGGTTTGAGGTTAAGAAATTCTGTAATTTTAACTGGGAATGAGGGGGAGGGGTGTGGCAGGTTGGGGGCTGTCGGGGTGACCCATGGTTGGATAGAGTGAAATGAACCAGGCAGGGTTTAATATTGGTTTTGTGTAGAGCTTGATTGGTAGTGTCAGTGAAAAAAATATTTCCATATAGAAAGTGCGAGGAGGAGAGAAGTTCTCTACCAAGTCCAACATGAGTGACTCTGGTAATGAGGCATGAGGTAAGACCTTTGGAGATGATTGCTACTTCTGTGGTACTAAGATGTCTGCTACAAGAGAAAAGGTTCACGGCAGTGTTTTGGATCTTTTTAGGTTCTGGATTCTGTGTGGTGATGGGGAGTTTGTCAGTGAGGCAAGATTAGCCAGCTTTGAGGGGATGCAAGGAAGGCTGAGAGGTTCTTGTTGAAGTGTTGGATAGTGGTTGTCTAAGGTGGGGGGAGGTGGTGAACAAGATGGAGATGTTTTTGAGGTGGTGGTGTGCTCACTGCTCTAGTTCTTGGATGGAAAGTGTTTTAATGTGTGAGATGGGATGCAGGAATTTGGAAATGCAGAGCATGAGAAATTTACAGATGGAGAGGAGATATTGCAAGGAGATATTGCAAGGAGATTTGGACTGTATTTATTAACAATAAAATAAGGCTTTTTGCAGATGACACAGTTATCTGTAAAGAAGTACCGTCCGAGAAAAGCTGCAAAAATATTCAGTCAGAGCTTCATAAGATTTCAATGTGTTGTAGAGATTGGCAATTTGCTCTAAATCTTCAGAAATGTAAAATTTTACACCACATAAAATGAAAAAAATGCAGTATCTTATGACTATAACATCAATGAGTCCTGTTGGAATTGGCAAACTCATACATATACCTGGATGTAACACTTCGTAGGAATATTAAACTGAATCATCGCAAAGATTCAGACATGTGTAAAGCAACTTCAGTATTGGTAGAATACTGGGAAATAGATTGCCTGCAAAAAAACTCATTTGACCCATCCTAGAATATTGCTGAAGTGTGTGGGGCCCATACCAGATAAGACAAATGGGGGATATTTAACATTACAGAGAAGGGCAGCATGAATGGTCACAAATTAGTTTAATCCATGGGAGAGTATCACAGAGATACTGAAGAAACTGAACTGGAAGTTTATTGAAGACAGATGTAAACCATTCCAAAAAATTCAGTTAATAAATTCAAGAATTGGCCTTAAATGATTACTCTAGGGATATACTACAACCCCTCACATAGGAGTCATGAGGATAAGATTAGAATTATTACTGCACGCACAGAGCCATTCGAACAATCATTGTTCCCATGCTCCATAACTGAATGGAACAGGAAGACAACCCAATAACTGGTACAATGGGACCTAGCAGAGGCAACTTCATTGTTGTCAGAGTGTAGATGTAGATTTACATGGTCTTGTTGAATTACGTTACAGAGGACTATGGAGTGATAATTCAAACAGGCAGAGGTCCTTGTGAAAGGAGGAGTTGCAGCCAGAGATGGGCCATTTGATGGTGTTTCCATGGACAATGCAGGAACAGTATGCGGGTCTAGGTTCTGGTTACACATAGAGAAACTTTTCTGTATTGGTGTAGATGGAAGGAGCTAGGACCCATATTGGAGAATAAAAACGTGTAAAAACATGTACAAATATGTAGGAAGAACGCAAAATATGGAACAGATAAAGTAGGTAGAGGGAGTAGGCTGTACTGAAAAGTAATTATGTTCTGTTTGTGGGGTGCTCAACCGCACGTTCATCAGTGCCCGTACAAGGTCCGAAGTTTTACACAGTCCAATTTCTTTTTTACACAATCCAATCTAACCACTATCACAAATAATGATGATGAAATGATGAGGACAACACAAACACCCAGTCCCTGTGCAGAGAAAGTGTAAATAAACTAAAACTGTATTTAAGTTCCAACTCTCGGATATATAGTGGGATGCAGTTCAGTGGGCAAATGTGTGTGAAGGGAGGGGAACAGCAGTTTTGTTAGTTTTCAGTGCAGTGCATATTTTCCCACTGTCATGAATATCAAACATGACGACACATCTACAGTTTAACACCATTGCATTTTAAACAGATAAAACACACTTTATGTGCAACTATTTACCTCAACATGGTCAATGACTCTGCCAACAGTAGTGTACGTTTTCTCTGGTGGATCATTTTCCTCAGGAATGAATGACAAGGGAGCAGTTTCAGTCATGCCATAGAAAGTCTGCAAATAGGACACCAAAGTTATAAAACCCAGCAAATTTACTAGTTCATTAAAACTTAAGTAACTTATTTATTGTTCCTTACTGTAACTCTCTCAAGTCCAAATGTTCTGGTTAACTTTTCATACAGGTCTGGTGAAGATATTGCACCACCACTTGCCAAAATTTCTAATGAGTTTATTTTCAATCCAGAACTTTCTACAAAATTTAACAGATCTATATTCATAGTAGGGGTACCATACAGAACAGAGCATCTGCAACAAGAAACAAAAGCTGTGACTAAAGTAAACTGTTTTGGCTCTTCATCTCCTTTCCATCACACAACTTCAACAAAAAAGAAACAATAAGATTAAAATAATTTACTACAATTTTTTACTGAGTTAATGTATGGATGACACAGCTTGACATACATTTCAGACATGAACAGCTACAAGTGTAGTTTTAGAAGATAGTTCTTTCCTGGAATGATCATAATTCCACAGTATTGTCACGTAATAGCCTGAGTCATTAAGTTTGAATTTGGCCAAAACTTGAGTGCTGCTGAAATGAATGGGATGACTAACAATTGATACAGTAATAAATTTCTTCCATTTTTCAGGAAAGAACATAAAAAAAACATTAAGACTCAGTGATGTGGTATGTTAAACCATCAACAAAACTGACCCAGGCCTTAACAGATAAGGCATTTACAAAGTATGCTATAAGTTTAAACAGTGGTCTTTGACCAGAAAACCTCATGTCAAAGAATGATAGATATTATGTCAGGAAAATTGCAAATCCATATTCCAGCTAGTTTGAGAGCTTTCTATATTAGATTACTATTTAACCATACTTAGAAAAAATGATGATTGCAGGTTTTAGTGTTCACTGCTTGTAAAAAATCTCAGCTGCTAATTGACATTTTCTTCATGCACATACCATTGCTTAATGGCTTCTCTTTTCACTGACTAGTGACCTGTTCTCATACAAATACTTAACAAAATAATAGTTTATGGTGAAAATGGAAGCAAGCATTTTGACTGTGTAACTTTCTTATATACTATTTAATAACATGACATGTCATACTCTGAGAAGTCCTGATACGACTTATTCCAATTAAGTACAGTTTATCTTCCCACACACTGGTTTCACTTCGTACACTTCACATTTTTTAATTGTCTTTGTCCACAATATCATTAAGTGTTGCATTTAATTCCTGTCTCTCTCTCTCTCTCTCTCTCTCTCTCTCTCTCTCTCTCTCTCTCTCTCTCTCTCTCTCTCTCTCTGTGTGTGTGTGTGTGCGTGTGTGTAGTTGACACCTGGTCCTTTTTCTCTATTCTTTTCCACTAATTTCTCTATTTTTTCACTTAATTATTGTGAATGAGTTTAGTCACTTTATAGACTGAGCAGTCTGGTGTACCTACTGAGAAATTAGAGATTAAAAATTAGCCTTTTCAATAACAGCACAAGCTTTTGCGGCATGAGCAAAGTTAAGGTACAAATTTCTTTAGACTGGGTGCACTGCTGAATGTACCAATATGTATTATTATTTTTGGCATGGTAAATGACAAGTATTATAGTCTATTTAAGAACCTGGTGCACTTCTCCAAGCTTACTAAAGCTTTTTCAGTGGCAGAATCTGTACACAATGTCAACAAGATATCAGCCGATTTTTTTCATCGTAGCTGTCAAACACATTCAGGCAATCAACACAAAGAGCACTGTTTATCCTCTCTTGTACACTGATTCTCCATGACTGTTGATTTTCATCTGTAGCATTTCCATTAGTTATCATTTGAGCTGTGACTTCTATTGAAACTGTATCTGTCCTTGTTTCAATTAACATTCAATTTACAGTTAAACATAACTATTTAGTGGGTCTGTGTAAGTTTTGATGCTTTTTCTACATAGATTTTTGATCACAGGACACAGTCCACCAGAGGTGATATTTTGTGGGTTTGCCTCATCTGAGTTCAGGTATAGTTGTAGCATTTGGTTCAGAAGACTCAACTAGTCTTGTGACAGTTGTGACCCTGGCGTGATTAGCCAGTGTGAATAAACCTGCATTACGATAGTAATTATGCTCAATTTCTCAAAAAGTCAAAATTTTCCACACTGGCAGATGTACCCGCCGCAGGAAGATTCACAGTTTGAATAACTCATTTTGACCACACAATCCTACACTATGGTTTACTCAAGTTAAGGCAATTTCTCTTCACTCGAGTAACCACAGACTCCACAGAATTTGCTCTGGTGTTGCAGACGTCCAGGACATAACAACCACAGCACCTGAAACAGTCATACGAGAAGCTCAAGGGAGAGCTGATAAGCAGAGTATCTGCCTCACAAGAAGAGCACATGATGCAAGTACTTACACAGGAAGACATCGGAGACAGAAACACATCACAGTATCTCCAACATCTACTCAACAGCGCCAACACAGGCACGATACCAGATACAGTGCTCCACACACTGGAGCACCCAACTGCCAGCTCAAGTAAATGCCACTGAAGCGGCCCAGACAGACGCCACTTGATGCCATAGCAGATGCAGCAGGTAGAATTCACGACACTATTGTGCCACCCCACACAGTTCAGCAGCACCAGCACCAGCACGTAACAGCACATCGTTGGCCACAGTGATTCATGCACATTATGAATACCTCGTTAACAAGGTTGATGCCTTAAGCCAAGAAACCAGTAAGCTATTCTCTTGCCACAATCAGAGGTCAACAAGTCATTCCTCCATGAACTCTCCAGTAGTGAGCAGCACAGCAGAGCCTTTGTCTGACATTTTTTGGTGACACTGGAAATTCAAAGACCAGGCATGTAAATGCACTGTGTGCTTTCCCAAACAGTAACGGCAATTGGACATACATGCACTCACTTGACAGTTGCCATCCTTGTGCTCCTTCATAATGGATTGGAAGATACAATGGATGTTTCTCGTGGATGCAGGATTGATTTTTAACACTGATCCTGTTGCCTGAGCATTGGCAGCCAACTTCACTCTACCTCTCTGCAGCCAAAAACTCTAGCACAGTAACCTTCAGCACACAACACATGGAAATGAATTTGGGATTATCTCGCACTTCTGTTTGGAACTTTACCATAGCACACATGACTTAATCCATTAACTGAGCTGACTTTCTGGTGCACTACTGTCTACTGCCAGACATCGTCAACATGTACATTATGTGATAAGTATCTGTACACCCTCAAAAGCATACGTTTATCCATATTAGGTGCACTGTGCTGCCACCTACTGCCAGGTACTCCATATCAGCGACCTCAGTAGTCGTTAAACTTCATGAGAGCAGAATAGGGTGCTCCGCAGAACTCACGGACTTTGAATGTGGTCAAGTGATTGGGTGTTACTTGTGTCATACGTCTGTACACAAGATTTCCACACTCTTGAATATCCCTAGGTACACTGTTTCAGATTTGATAGTGAAGTGGAAATGTGAAGGGACATGTACAGCACAAAAGTGTACAGGCTGACCTCATCTGTTGAATGACAGAGACCGCTGACAGTTGAAGAGTGTTGTAATGTGTAATAGGCAGACTTCTATCCAGACCGTTACACAGGAATTCCAAACTGCATCAGGACCTACTGCAAGTACTATGACTGTTAAGCGGGAGGTGCGAAAACTGATTTCATGGTGGGGCAGTTGCTCATAAACCACCCATCACACCGGTATATACCAAACGATGCCTCGGTTGGTGTAAGGAGCATAAACACTGGATGACTGAACAGTGGAAAAACATTGCGTGGAGTGAAGAATCACAGTAGACAATGTGGTTATCCGATGGCAGGATGTGAATATGGTGAATGCCTGGTGAACATCATCTGCCAGCATGTGTAATGGGAACAGTAAAATTTTGAGGCAGTGGTGTTAGGGTGTGGTCATGTTTTTCATGGAGGGAGCTTGCACCCCTTATTTTGCGTGGCAGTATCACAGCACAGGCCTTCATTGATGTTTTAAGCATCTACTAGCACTTTTGAAGGCCAATTCAGGGATGGCAATTGCGTCTTTCAACACGATCGAGCACCTGCTCATAATGTATGGCCTCTGGCTGAGCAGTTACATGGCAATAACCTCCCTGTAATGGACTGGCCTGCACAGAGTCCCGACCTGAATCCTATAGAACACCTTTTGGATGTTTTGGACTGCCGACTTCATGCCAGGCCTCATCACCTGACACTGATACCTCTCCTCAGTGCAGCACTCCATGAAGAATGGGCTGCCATTCTCCAAGAAACACTCCTGCACCTGACTGAATGTACACCTGCAAGAGTGGAAGCTGTCATCAAGGCTAAGGATGGGCCAACACCATACTGAATTCCAACATTAGTGATGGAGGGTGCCACGAACTTTTAAGTCATTTTCAGCCAGGTGTCCAGATACTTTTGATTACATAGTGTATCTCATCACTGGCCTAGCTGCTACTGGTTTTTGATGCAGTGCAGCAATGAACAGTGCCAAGCTTATCCAGTCGGTAGGCAGCAGATACACCAAGCTCCTGTAGCAGTTCCCAGGTACTACATTACCTTCAGGTGCACTTAACGAGGTATGTCACAACCTTGTGCACTACATTAAGACTTCTGTAGCCCACCAATTTCATATAGGCGAAGAGGATTTACTCCTGATAGCTATGCTGTTGCCAAGGCGGAATACAATATTAAGCAGAAGGAAGGCATCATTCACCTTTCCCGTAGTCCATGGTCATTGTCTCCACAATTGGCGCCCATGTTGTCTGGCATATTATATCAAGTCAAACTGCAGTCAGTTCAGCACTGGAACAAGACACAGATGGTGCACTGAAGCCAACTGCATTTTATTCACACAATCTCTATCACAATTAAAAAGGAAGTGAGTTTGACTGCAAAGTATTTAATACTTTGCACACAGTTGGAGGCAAGAGTGTTTACCATTTTCCCCAGCGACAAAACCCTTCTGTGCCTTCCAAGAGATTAATGATAAATGCACGCCACAGCAATACAATCAGTTGGAATTTATCACTCAATTTGGCACTGACATACACTACACAGCCGGAACTGATAAAACAGTAGTTTGACTGCCTACCCCATGTAAACAGCACAATGAATGCTATAGATTTTGCTAACTTCCTAAAGCACAAAAGTCAGATCAGAAGCTTCAGGGCCTTCTCAAAGATGCTTCCTATAATCTTCAGCTGAAACTGATTGGTGTTCCTGCCACAAATGTAAAGCTTTATTGTGAAGTCTCTCCAGACAAGCTACTGAGAGCCTTCATAACTTTCACCATCCTGGTATCAGATCTACAGTTTAACTGATTGCTAACCATTTCATTTGGTCTGGTATGCAGAAAGATTATCATGTGTGGACTCATGCATGTGTTCAGTGTCAATGTAGTGAAGTATGTCACTACATGCACATTCCTGTGTCTGTGTGAAATTTCCCTGATGCAGCCACATGATTTGCACATGTGCCTTTACTGAATAGTCAACAATACCTATTAAAAGCAATCAACTGATTTACCCACTGGCCTGAAGCCATACCAGTCAACAATATTTCAGCAGGAACACTGGCCGCCGCCTCCATTTCACATTGGATTTCAAGCTTTGGTTGTTTGCTACATATCACAACAGACCACAGCCAACAATTTGAGTCTAAATTGTTTGCCCAGCTGAGCAAACTCTGTTGTGCCGTACATCACAAGACCACACACTATCACTCAACAAGTAATGGCTAGAGAGAACACTGCCACAGTTCATTAGGAGCCACAATCATGTGTAATGATCCACACTGGACATCAACCATACCATTGGTCTTGCTCAGTATGTGAAGCGTTTATGAACCTGACCTGGACTCTCCATCAGTTGAGCTCATTTATGTGACAAAGCCCAGTAACTGCCAAGTGAGGCAACTCTTCTAAGTGCAGTCAAGATGGATGACATCAATCTTACATATTTCATTTCTTGCCCAAGGGAACAGGTGAATCAAATCCAACCTCACAAAGCACCAAGACATGGAACTTCACCTACCTATATGCACACATGTTATGCTATGCACAGATAGAGTGAAACTCGCAGTGACAGTTCCATACACGGGCCCTTGTCATGTCACTAGCTGAGACAAAAGAACCACATAAATTTTGTATCAATGTCAAACCCAGTCTTCATGTTACCTGCATTACTACAAATGCTTGCACAATGTAACCAGCCACATTTCCAGGTGAATGAGAAACTCAACCCAAGTGCTGAACACGCCTTGGATGGCACGTACATTTCCCATTTCAATTCGTTGATGACAATCCACCTTCCCCAGAGTAGGGGCTGATGTAGCAGCAAACATCAGCACATCATCAAAGAGCTATGAGTTGGTGTGTGTGTGTGTGTGTGTGTGTGTGTGTGTGTGTGTGTGTGTGTGTGTGTGTGTTCAATTCATGTTTCGTTTACAGTGACTATTTAGTGTGTCTGTATAATTGTCTGTAGTTTGTTCTAAATAAATCACAGTACACCAGAATTTATATTTTGTACCTGTGCCTGGCTGAGTCGATGAATGTTTGTAACATTCAGTTCAGAAGACTATCAATTAGCCTTTAAGCACTTTGGTCTGCAACTAATTGTTAATTATGATGAGATTATTAAAAAAAAACTTACTTTTCTTTCAGTATTGCTTTTGCTGAATCCTCTCCTTTGAAACCCGCTGAAGGTAACACAAGTGTACACCCATGATGCAGTGAATTGAGAACTCCACACACATTTCCAAAACAGTGAAAAAAGGGCACTTGTAGACATATACGATGATGCTAGAACACAACAGATTCCCTGCTCTTGAATACCCATATTACTATATTTAAATCTCTCAGGTAATAGGTTAAATAATATATAACTTACCTTTTTATATAGGCCTGCTCTCTCACCCAAGAAATATGAGTTGTTGACAACACTATGGTGACTTAACAAGGTTGCTTTTGGATGTCCGGTTGTGCCCTATTAAAGATATACATATTAAAAACAAAGCAATTGCATAAACTATGAAAATGTAACAGAAAAAAATTAATTACACCAAACTGCCAATGGGACAATTTTGTATTATCATGCATAAAGAAAGGATTATATTTTCTTGTTAGCCAACTTTTGCATAATTTACCCGACACTAAGTTAAGAAGTAAAAAATTAACCACTTACTGTACAAATAAGGCCTCAATGCAATGGTTTAGAAAATAATATGTACCTTTTCTTGTCTAAGTGGCATAAGACCCTCTCTCAGTAGGCCTCTCAATTTAGAATTCTAATGTCGTGAGTCATTAAAATGAGAATAAGCCATGGAAGAGCTGAAAGTAGTCAAAACCAATCTCAACAATTTGAGAAAACTTGATTTTTAAACTGATGCATCAGAAAATGTACTTCTGTAGCTATTGCACATTTTGACATTAACAGGCCATTTCAAGCAATCCTGTTGGAGGAACATCTGCAGCTGAGCATTATACCAGAGGTTGAAAGTTGTAGATAGTGCGCCGCGCCTTGTACACATCCACTGCGCGGGGGAGGGGGGGCTCACAGCATCAAGTTACGATACCTGAACATGGACGTATAAGAGCCCAAAACCAGTCTTGTGATAACAAAAGAACTTTTACAACTCTAGCAGTACTTTCAAGCTCTGGTAGGAGGCAACTTCAGGCAATATTAGCTATGCAGATGGATTCCACAATGAATTTACAGTATTAACGCATTTTATGAACTGCCTCTAATGTTATGTTGACCTCTTCTTATGTTGTGGCTGTTTACAACAAAATAAATAAAGTAATTATTTTGTAGCCTAGTGGAAATAAATATCTTAATGCAAGGATTGCATCTATACATTCCAGTATGAAGACGATATGTACTTTCTATGCCACATAATCACTGTTTTTGAAACTTTCACATTAAACCTTGTTTAAAATAACTTTATGACTGACAATTAAGCGAGTCAAATGGTTGGCTTCAACAAGCCGCCAGGCACCTGGTAATAGTTCTTTCTCAACTGCCATGCACTTGCTGCATCACCTGTTTTGTAGGTTCATGCTGAGCCATGTCAAAAAATACTGCCAGCTGCCAATGGACTGTCAGTCTCAGGGTTATTTTAATTGAGCTATTACGTTTGGAACCCTTTAAATACGTATCTCATTTCATTAGATTTGATTGCTTTGCCTAGACCCAACTCATTGTCTTAATCTTTGTATTTTATTGGGCTATTCTTGAATTGTTTAACGCCTTAGATTCTGCAAATCATTCAGTAGTCTTACACAAACACTGCGAAAGGGGAGAAACATTAGATATCTTATAATATTCCAGAATTTGTGCACCATCACTATCTCCAGGGTTGCTCATAATAGAAATTGTTTTAATATGATACTGGGAAGTTCTGGGGGAAGACTATAAATAATGAAAGGAGCAAAGGCTTACAGTCATGCAAAAGGCTCCGCAAAATATGCATCAGAGTTGGTATACAATGTGACTGCTTTCAAAGGTGGCCCTGCCTCTTCTAGGATAGACAATGCCTGTCACAGGGCTAGAATAGGGTGTGCAAGTTGGGTAATGGGGCAGGTGTTGCTCCTTCCAAAAGGATATTTTTAATATGGAAAGGGGGTCGGGAGTAGACGTGATACAAAAATAATCCATGTTTTTTGTGCATAGGCATATGCTGTAAAATTTGAGAGCGACTGTGATAAAAGCTATGGGTATGCTTTATACAGCTTGAGTGCACCTTGAACATAGTTTTAGATTGCCATATGTTACCTAAAGTGTGTCTTCTTGATACATCATCATCTTGCTACCTTGTTCTGGTGGTCAGCACAATCCGTGCCACCACCATGCTTCACCATCCAACTCTTCTGCACTTTGTTCCATCTTGCAGTGAATGCCAACTGAAAGATCGCAACTTCGACTCCAAGCTATGGAATGACTGAACGAACATTTGTTTCAACTCTCCTGTATTTTAAAGCCCATGATACCTTCAATAGGAGGTATCACAGAATAAACAAGTGGCCCCAGCTGGTAGATACCTCACATTCTCCCCAATGTACCTTGAACCTCCCATAGCAGCTGTGTCAATATAAAGCAGTGCGGACAGTCTAATTTCGCCTTGCACACTATTTCTATCTATTTCCTCTTGCGATCATCTTTTGTCTGGATGATTCTTCTGGTGAACTAGGATACTTGCTAACAGATCCCGATACACTAATATCCCCATACTGAAGCTAAAGATGTCATGTACAAATTTCTTAACTGTACACATTACCAATGCTGTAGTACAGCTCCAACAGATAGGTGTAATAACTCTTAATTACACACATCATGACTGTAATACATATCCAACAGATACATATATTTCACACATCATAACTGATTACTATGCAGTTACTAACAGACCATAAATCCCCAAGAAAACATATTTCTTTCTATTCACTAGGTCAAAATTATCACAGCAAGTGATTGTTTTCTTTTACAATTCTGTACAAAACTCTCTTCATCAATATTTAAAATTTTTTTCACTTATGTAGATATTCTTTTTGCTTGGGCTTGATAATATAAGAGGACAAATTTGCTTTTAAATTTTCTAATGCTGACATCTCACATTTTCATTTAATATTTTTACACAGAACTTACAAATGTATACAACATTATTTTCTAGAAGTAACTAATACAGATTCCTTAACTTCCATGAGTACACCCCAATATTTCAAATTCTCTTGCATTTGTACATATGGAGATGTAAAAGGTCTCCACCCCTTGCAATTAGCACTGTTCTCATTACCTTCACTAGTAAGGAAAACCTCTCCAGATACATAACAATCTTCACTGTAACTATTTAATTACACTGTCAAATAATCATTAGACCTTACTGCACAATCTTTCTTTCTTTATTTCCATGACAGTGTCCCACTTCAATCCCTACAAATATGAGGTCTGTTCAAAAAATTCTGGAACATTCATAATTTCACACCAATGGTGTCTTGAAGCAAAATGCGCTTCCGTCCCTGCACAAGCCTGTGTTTAATGTGTAACTGCTGGAAGTTTCATTCTTGTATGTCCGTTAGTTATTTTTCACTACTTTTTTGAGTAGAACGTTGTCACACGGTTTGAGAATCTCAAGATGGCAGAGTTAGAGGAGCAATGCATCTGTATTAAATTTTGCCTGAAACTCAAGAAAACCTTCACAGAGACACAGCAAATGATGCAAGAAACCTACAGTGATGCATGCTTAAGCCATTCTCAGTGTTACAAATGGTTCACATGGTTTAAAAATGACCCGACAGGAGTTAAAGATCACATTCATTTGTGACGCCACTCGACATCTCAGAATGACACTCACGTCAGGAATGTCAACAAAATTGTGCATGCTGATCCAAGCCTGACTGTCTGAGAGATTACAGAAGAATCCAACATTTCAGTTGGATCATGTCATGAAATCCTGACACAGCATCTTGGAATGCATTGTGTTGCGGCCAAGACCCACGAGTCAAGAACAGAAAGACCTTCACCTCGCAGTCTGTGATGAGCACAAATGAGAAAGGGATGTTCCTTACGAGAACAACAGCCGATGATGGGACATGAGTCTACGGTTATGATGTTGAGACCAAGGTTCTATCTTCAGAATGCGTTGGGAAAGGTCAAATATCAAAGCTATGCTGATAGTTTTGACTTTGAAGGATTAGTTCATCATGAATTCTTGTCCCAGGGACAACCTGTTAATCGATGGTACTATTGGGATGTGCTGCAATGCCTGTGAAAAAATGTGAGAAGAAAATGGCCTGAAAAGTAATGAGACAATTTATGGCTCTTGCATCATGATAATGCACTTGCACATTTATTCCTGTTGATGCATGACTATTGCACAAAAAACTAAATCACTTTGCTGCCTCATCCTCCATACTCTCCAGACCAGGCCCCTGCAGACTTTTTTATTTCCAAAGTTGAAAAACCCATTGAAAGGATGAAAATCTCCAACGACACACTAGATAAAATGAAATTCGCAGATGGCACTTCATGCGATCCAGCAAAAGGCATACCTAGATTGCTTCCAAAAATGGAAACGGCATTGGGAGTTAAGTATCACTTGTAGAGGAGAGTATTTCGAAGGAGACCATGCACAATAAGTAGAAGGTAAATCAAACCATGGAAAATCTAGGATGGGATGTAACAATATTATGAGAAGGAAAGTTGCTGCTCACCATACACTCGAGATATTGAGTCGCAGATAGGCACAACAAAAAGACACTCACAATTAAATCTTTCAGCCATTAAGGCCTTTGTCAACAACACACCACCAAAAACGTGCACACAAACTCTCACAAAAACGTTCACAGAAACTCTCATGTGTGAGTGCGAGGTGTTTTTTTTTTTTTTGTGACTCAGCATCTCCACTATATGGTGAGTAGCAACTTTACTTCTCATAATCTTGTTATAAGTAAAAGGTAAAAAATTTTGTGCATGAAGTTCCAGAATTTTTTGAACAGACCTTGTATATGGTATATGCCATTTCTTTCTTAATTTCACAGGACCGTAGCATAGTTCACTCTTCTGGATCTGTCTACCAGTCTTCAATTCATCCTTCATCACTGCAGTTACACTTCACCTTTTTATCATAACTAAACAGTACAACACCTTTTTATTATTCTGTTACAATGCTACTCAGACATTCCTTATTTTACTTGTCTGACAGTACTCTGATGTCACTGTAAGATCTTTATCCGTAATTTTCTACAGTTCTCTAGTATAAACCCATTTTCTCACATTAAAGCAAATCTATGATAACCTAGCCTTTCCTGTATTGTTTTACATCTACCTACTGCAGCTTAAAGTGTCCATCATTCTATATATCTTTATTTGTCTCAGTCTGATCTACGAATGGCCTTTGATTATGAAATAAACAAGTGGGATTTGTGGCTACTGCTATTTTAATCACTATTCTTTGCTTGTAATTAAGGTCTGGCTTGTGGAAAGATCCTCTCACCATTACAGTTGTTTGCTCAACCATTTATACTCAATGAGTAATAGTACCGGTAGTACACTAGCATTTTTACACTTTAGCTAATGTGTGTTCTACGGAACATTTGTCTCACTGCAGATTCTTAATTTAACAATTCACAATACCCTTTACATACTTATTCAATGTCTCTCCACAAGAGTGTTAAGTATTCTTATCAATTTCTTCCTTATTCTACTATTTGGCTATCTACCTTATCCAAAGTGTACTTTTCTCTTTGGTGTCTGCACTTATCAAACGACACTTCATTAGTATGTCTGCATCATTCCCATCAACCCACCACAGTTTCCTGTCTGACAGATACATCATTATGAGCTCTGAGGACAAAGATATTCAGCATGCTCTACAGAACAAAGTGTCACAGTTTCTCCTGGTCAAATCCTCAAAAAGTAGTCCCAACAAACCCACGTTATAAAAGTGTTGATACAGATGCAACAACTCGTGATAAAAAGAAAATTCATAATATGTAAATCATAATTGTCCTAAGTAACATCTAATGTCATAAATATCATACCATGTCTCTTGTGATTATTCAGGTACCTAGCCATAATGAAATAAATTTCTATTTGATCTGTCTTTAATATAAATATATTTTTGACATATGCACTACTGACACAGCAAGCATTCGTGAAATATTTTTCTGATTTGCTATTCGAACAGTGTAAAACTTACAGTAAATGCCTTATTTACTGTTTCGATCACATCAAATCAGTAGTTTCTGTTACTCAAAAAAAGTGACTACTCATTTACAAATCTGCAATTTCTCTGGTATCTTTTGCACTAATTATTTATTGCTATAATATTGTTGAATTCAAGCTGATTGTTGACAAATGTGCCTTATCCTCCATTTACTTTGTCGTATTTACAATTATTGTTACTTATAATATTATACAAAGTTGTGAACTTCTAGGTAACTAGTGGCTTCTATTTCTGCACACCCACACTGTATGAACCTTTTATTCAACCGGTATTTGGTTTTACGAGGTTTTACTTCACTTTTTCTCTTTTCTTTTTTTTTTTTGTACTGAACAACACAGCAACACAACATAAAACTAAAAACTACACTCATTCTTTGGCAACACTCACAGAAGTGTAAAAGTTTGCTCACTTCATATGGCATGTCTCGTGTAATACACTTTATGAGTAATTTAAATTAAAGAGCTGGTAAATAATAAAGGCCTATCTTAACCACCTTTGTTGGTTAAAGAATTTTTTGATCTATTTGGAACTGTCCACATTAATAACAAAGAAAGACATAAGCAGAAAAGAACATTTATTTATAGTTGTTTATTAAAAAGCATGAAGATTTCACATTCTATAGATGCAGCTTCGGTAAGACATTGTCTACGACTTCGCTGTAGCAGCTACTTTCTCCATGAAGTCTGCCATTTTTATATCACGATGGCTGACACCATTAACATCTTGAGATGCCAGTGTAACTTGTACTTTATTGTAGACATTAAATCATTCAGGATGATGATCCATCTTCTCCACCAAGAGTGCAACACGAGTCATGAAACCAAATGCCTCATTGAAGTTGTTAAATATAAAATCCTTAGCAATGGCATCTCGATTCTCTGTAACTTTCCAGCCTTTCCCCAACAGTGGTTGGAGAACTTGTGTTTGCTCCTCCTCACTCAGCTTGCCAGACATTTTCTTATGTCTTGTACTTGCCGCTACGCTCGATTGCTTGAAGCACTGTAGTGGTACAGCTGACCTAGAGATCCGACAGGTGGCAGTACACACACCAAAAATCATTACATACTATAATTGAGAAACGTTGAAATGAAAGTACCGTAATTGTATTTATAATTCTTCAGCGTTACCAAATGTTTCTATTTTCAGCTAACAACTACCCTCTAGTTTTCTAAAATTAAGGGAATTACTACTGAACAAATATTTAAGCTTCATCGCTGTAGAGAAGGTCAATCTGCAGCTTGGTTCAGTGCGTCCTAAATTAGAAAAAAAAGTATATCATTGAAGTTCAAGGTAATCCAAATACGATTATTAATGTTTTGGTTAAGCGGCTCCTGCACAAGAATCAAACTTTCAACTTAGGTATTGGTAGTCATATGAAAGTACAAGACATAAGAAAATGTCTGGCAAGCTGAGTGAGGAGGAGCAAACACAAGTTCTCCAACCACTGTTGGGGAAAGGCTTGAAAGTTACAGAGAATCGAGATGCCATTGCTAAGGATTTTATATTTAACAACTTCAATGAGGCATTTGGTTTCATGACTCGTGTTGCACTCTTGGCGGAGAAGATGGATCATTATCCTGAATGATTTAATGTCTACAATAAAGTACAAGTTACACTGGCATCTCAAGATGTTAATGGTGTCAGTCATCGTGATATAAAAATGGCAGACTTCATGGAGAAAGTAGCTGCTACAGCGAAATCGTAGACAATGTCTTACCGAAGCTGCATCTATAGAATGTGAAATCTTCATGCTTTTTAATAAACAACTATAAATAAATGTTCTTTTCTGCTTATGTCTTTGTTATTAATGTGCACAGTTCCAAATAGATCAAAAAATTCTTTAACCAACAAAGGTGGTTAAGATAGGCCTTTATTATTTACCAGCTCTTTAATTTAAATTACTCATAAAGTGTATTACACGAGACATGCCATATGAAGTGAGCAAACTCTTACACTTCTGTGTGTGTTGCCAAAGAATGAGTGTAGTTTTTAGTTTTATGTTGTGTTGTGTTGTTGTGTTGTTCAGTACAAAAAAAAGGGGTATTTGGTTTTAGCAAGAAAACTGCTTTTGGATGTGATCTATTGATTATCATATAATGTCCACTGTACCTGGGAAAAAATTCTTGTGTTCCTTTATGTTAGAGCTTTGATGTACTTCTTTGACTAACAATAAGTCATTAAGTACTGATGTAATTGCTTTTTCATTTTACACTGAGGTTACAAAAGCCACGAGATCATGATATACATGTACACAGATGGCAGTGGTATCATGCACAAAAGGTATAAAAGGGTAGTGCATTGATGGAGCTGTCATTTTGAGCCAGGTAATTCATGTGAAAAGGTTTCCAACCCGAATTTACAGACTTTGAACAAGGATTGGTAGTTGTAGCTAGGCACATGGGACATTCTATTTCAGAAATCATTAGGGAATTCAGTACTATGAGATCCACAGCGTGAAGAGTACAACAAGATCACCAAAGTTTAAGACATCACCTCTCGACAACGACAACACAGTGGCCAACGGCCATCATGTAACAACCGAGAGCAGTGCTCTTTGTGTAGAGTTGTCAGTGCTAACAGACACGCAACACTGCATGGAACAACCACAGAAATCAATGTGGGATGTAAGACAAATGTATCTGTTAAGAAAGTGTGGCAAAATTTAGTATTAATGGGCTGTGGTAGCAGACGAATGATGCAAGTGCATGTGCTAGAAGCACGACTTCACCTGCAGTGCCCCTCTTGCCCTACTAGTGACCATATTCATTGGATTCCAGACGACTGGAAAACCATGGCCTGCTCAGATGAATCCCAGTTGCAGTTGGTAGTAGATGGTGGTAGGATTCAGGTGTGGTGCAGACTGTATGAAATCATGGATCCAAATTGCCAACAAGGCACACTGCACATTGGTGGATCCATAATGGTGTGGGCTGTGTTTACATGGAATGGACTGGCTTCTCTGGTCCAGATGAACCAATCACTGACTGGCAATGGTTATATTCAGTTACTTGGACACCATTTGTGGCCATTCATGGACTTAATGTTCCTAAACAACAGAATGGGGCCACAGTTGTTCGTGACAGGTCTGAAGAATATTCTAGGCAAATCAAGCAAATATTTTGCCATCCAGGCTGCCTGACATGAATCATGCACAAAATCCTGCACCAACAACACTTTCATGATGGACAGCTATAGAGGAGCATGGCTCAATATTTATGCAAGGGACTCCCAAAAACTTGTTGAATCCATACCATGTCAAACTGCTTCACTATGCTAGTCAAAAAGAGGTTTCACATGGAATTTTAGGGTGTCCCATGACTTGTCACCTCAATTTATTTACCCCATCATTTGCATGCTGATTCTCGTAAATGCCACTTCATCACTTCTTCCACTTAATTTGTTAGGCGTTATTGAAGTTATTTAAGTGGCCAGAGGCAAATGTAGATCTCTCAATGAATTTGTGGTGTAATATTCTTACAAGTGACAATCCATTTGATAAGTGGGGTAGTTCATTTAGTTGCGCCTAGGTTGTTTGCCTTTGAGAACTATGTCCTAGGTAACCTTCCTATTTACTTCATTATCCATTCACAAGGTTATGATTTTGGACTTTATTTTGAAACTGCAATACATTTTATGCCTTCCCATGTCAAAAACTATGACTAATAAATTGTGTTCCATTATCTGTAATAAGTCACTTCAGTTTTCCTACTTCAGCAAAATATTTTTGCGTACAGTTAATTAATGTCTCAGTATATGCACACATATTTGGACCAGCATTCCACAAGCATGTATATAAATGTGACATCTACCTATCAGTCAGCAACAGAGCATAAAAATCAGAAACTGATAAATCATGTAATCCTTTCGGCAACATCTGATGCACTGCATAACAAATACCAGTATTATCCTCCTTTACCTTCTGACATGTTATACAGGTGCTCAATAAATTTATTTAAGCCTCTGAAATGACAAAACTTACTCATGTGTGTAATACTCATGTGTATACTGAAACAACCATAAACTTTACATATGAACCACACCAATGCTGTCTGAGCATATCCAATAATACACAGTTTCCAAAATTGTGTATTCTGACTTTCTCATCAATGTAACACTTAGTTTACCACTAGCCATAATTCTCTCTCTGCTGGTAGTAGCAACCCCTGCTTACATTCTTGAACTTTACTCTTAAAACTTCAATGTTCCTTGTTTTATTTGATTCGTGAGGTTTCTTTCATTTTCAGTGTAACTACAGTTAACAGCAAATATTATCTCAGGCCCCTTGGTTTTTGTAAATTCCTTCTATTCTGATAATCTGCCTGGAACTTTATTGTGTTAAACCTTCAATGTATTTTATATCTAAACGAAACTGTTGAAGAAACAATACCCAATGCAAGCGGCAGCTATGTATAAATGACTCCCCATCAAAAAGTTAAGTTCTTGGTGGTTGGTATAGATTACTATTTGAGAACCCCAAATGAGGGTTTCAAATTTTTGTTAACTCCACACTATTGCTAATAACTTTTTCCACTGCAGTATGATTCAATACAAGTCTGTTTAAGCTTCGACTAGAAAAAGCAATTATTTTACGTTCTTCCAACTCAGGATCCCATTCCAAATAGCTATCTATTTTAATAACGATAGCAAACTTGGTTCATTATAACTTGTTCACATATATACTGGTGGCAGAAATCAGCTAATATTAAGAATGAACAGAATTGTCTTGAAGTAAAGAATGTTAGACAATTCTTCATAGCTCTTGTGTTCAGCGTCCAGTTTTACATTGTTTACTCCCACAAGATGTCCTTCAAACTTCAGTTCATCCCTGCCAAAGTGTGACTTTGCTAACTTAATTGTTATACCTGCCTCATAAAATTAATCCAAGGTTCTTAATAACAATGTTCTTTCCAAGTTTTGGATATGATTAATAAAATAATTATGTAGATCAAAAGCTCTTGCAGCAGCTCCCTACCAAAAGCTTTGTCTCAGACTCATGTAAATACAGAACCACATTTAGCCCAAATAGTGATACTCTGAATTTAAATGATTTTCCATCATGGAAAAATGCAGTGTATTGTTTTGCATCTTCATCTGAACTAATCTACCAATGGCCAGCTATAAAATCCACCGAACTAAAGTACTTTGCTTCCTCGAAACATGCTAACAATTTGTTGATACACACTGGCCTGTCCCTTTCAGTCTCTGTACATCTACTGAGCATTTAGCAAATTACAGCTTATCTCTATCTGCTAAAGTGATCCAACCAAGTAATCAAGCTGGCGATGGACTTGCATATAGTTTTGTAGTCAACAGCTGTGCTGAGATGGTATATGTTTTGTCAATAAGCCGCAACTACGTCAGCTGTCTTTTACATCACACCCGACAAATTTTCTTCTAAATTGCAGGCACACAGGCACACAACACAGATAAAATATAACTAGAATTTAGAAGAATGTCAGGTGTGATGGAGAAACACACACACACACCTGGCAACTGTCTTTCAGCTATCCAATTAAGTATGTGAATAATGCTATTGTGCACTTTTCAATATTATTTCTTTAGTATCTTTTATTTCTTGTCGAAATATTTAGATGACATGGTGTATTGAGCAATTTAGCTCTCTTGTTTGTCCTCAGTTGCCACAGGAAACAAAAATAATAATCTCAACATTTCCTGAAAGTTTGTATACTTTCTTGCAAAACTTGTGACCTTTCCAGCCTCGAAGTTTCTCCTTACTTCACAGTCCTAAATACTGTGTAAAATTTACAAATAGCTGCACTAAAAGCTGTCAGTATGCTTTATATAGGTTGAATACATCTTTAACATGGTTTTAGAATGTCATCTGTTACCACCCCAAATGTCTGTTCTTGATTAATTATTGTCTTGCTACATTGTTCTGGTCGTCCATATTCTCCACCCCATCACCACACTTGAACATCCAACGCTTCTGCACTTCATTCCATCTTGCAGGAAATGTTAAATGAAAGATCACAACTTCTACACCAAGCTACAAAATGACTCAATGAACTCTTGTTTCAGCTCTTCTATATTTTACATTATAGTGGTTCAAAGAAGCTATATCTATGGTAACAGACAAAAATCATTTAAACACTTCTAACTTAAAGTGCATACAGACAGGCAGTGGTATATTAAAAGATAATTCATTTGTCTTGATGATGAAGACATTGTCAGCAGGCTGTGTATTCCAGGCAGTGGTATATTAAAAGATAATGCATTTGTCTTGATGATGAAGACATTGTCAGCAGGCTGTGTATTCCAGGCAGCCCATGACTGGAGGCCCAGCTGCTAGATGTTGCACATTCACTGCCAACATACCTTGTCCTTTCCACAGCATCTGTGCCAATAAAAAGCGGCATGGATGGTCTCTAATTTCACCTTTAACACTATTTCTACCAATTTCCTCTATTGCAATCATGTCTTGGTGGAACAATTCTTCATAGTGGACCATGATATTTGCTGTAACATCCTGAAACACTACATTGGTGGGAAGGATTTTTTGAACGATGTTCTTTATTTTGGGGCACAATGAAAGAGAGAAAAAGCCTTAGCACTGGATACAGGTCAGTTGTCCAGAGCGTACACCTTTATTTTTTATTTTTGAGAGGGGGGGGGGGGGGGGGGCTGCTCCTTTGCAGCTGGTTAATGTAGATAGATAAAGAATTTAGGACTTGAGATAGGGTACATCAAGCTTGCTTGTGAACGACATGTCATGAATAGCACCTGTCTGTGAAGATGTTAGCAAAACCTTCAACAAACTGGGAGAAAGGTTTTTTCATCATTCCAAATGTACCATCCAAGGGCTGACAACTGTATGGGAAACAAACTTTGGTGTGCAATTAATGGCACATGTCAAAGATGACTATTGGTGATGGTTGATGGTCTTTATGTGGATAAGGGCACCTGAGATAGAAGTAGATGTTGAGGCTGAAGAGAGCCAGCTGAAACAGATAGCACAGTACGTGTTAAGACTTGACAGCTATATTTGTGGCTGTCAGTTCCCTCCATTAATCTTTCATGGCGTCCCCCCCCCCCCCGCCCCCTCCTTACTGCCCCCTGTTTTATTACCCCTTCACCCATGCCCAACTTAGTCTCATTTCATCATGTGAGAAACAATTATTGCAGCCTGCACCAGGACATGGCCGTTGTTGCCACATTCTTATTTAATTCCCTTGCTGCCTCTCCCTCCCAGCTGTCGCTATTGTACCCTGCCCCCCTCCTCTCCTCTGCTAGCAATCCTCACACCAGTTGGACTGCAATCCTGGGACAATGGACCCATAAGTGCATGAGCGTGTGTCCCCTTACATATAATACTGATGAGTATCTCTTGGGTTTGAGTTGGCGGCCATGCTCAGATCCCACAGCATAGCAGCAAGGGTCATATCTATAATTCTCAGATGAAGTGGCGAGTCCGTGGGAATGTCCTCTGGTTTGTATATGTAGAAGCTGTGCTTATTCACTTTGTGTACATTCTTGCCTCGGCTCATGTGCAACATATTTGTAGGTGAGCTCTCACAAAGGCTGCTTACAAAGTATTTCACGCTAACTTGAGATGATAGCACTCCTCTGTGTTTATCCTTATTCCTACTGATTACTTTATGGTGCTCTCCCTGTAATTGCTGACTACGCATAACAATGTTCCTTACAAAACCACACTCAACAATATTGTTGAGATTATGGGGAAATTAAACATTAAAATCAATCTTCACTGAGACTTGGTCTGCAGTGTGATAAACTGTAATTATTTGAATGACTTAACCCAATCAAACAATCGTTTTCACCCATCATGAAAGAGTAAAGATATATGTAACTGCCACATGTACCACGTATACAAAAGCATCAACACAAATTACAAAGGCAGTACTGTATTTCTCAGCATTGCATTGCATGCGTTAAATGCATACACATAGGATATAAAGAGAAATCGATGGTGGAAGAACACAGCTTCAATGTAAAAACATTTTATTTCAATGCATAATCTTGCTGTGACCTCACTATTGAGAGATTGTGCTAAAGAAATCAGTAACAATATTAACAAACATCATATCAGGGGAGACAAGAACATTAAGTTCTTATGGGCTTACGGGCTATAGTCAGAGGATGCTTGACACGGGGCTCGGGCAACGTTGGCCACACAGAACACTAAGCAAATACACTCCCCCTCCCCCCTTCCGCCTGGGCAAACACTGGTCCAGAAGAGCACAAGTACTTCCACAGAATTTGTAATTTGTTGTACAAGTAGTGCGAGCACCATTTTGAATGTGGTTCTTAAGACCTATGTATTTGTTTACTTTGGTACCTATTCAGATAGTGTTTTCTTCTTAAAAAAAATAGAATGAAAATAAAAGTAAAATTCTTACCGATGTGAATTGCACATTGCAGCCTTCATCTGCCTGGATATCATAATCGAGCTGCTTTAACTTCTCAAATGATGTAGTTGAAGCACAGTCCATAACATCACTGAATCTGAACATTCCACTGAAATGACATCATATTTTTTATAAGATAAACTGAAGCAACTAGGTTGCTGAAACATTATTATTGAAATAAAAGAAGCAATATTAGTCTTAAACCTCCGAGACATTATGAATTATTATTTTTTGAGAGTTATACTAATTCTGCAAAATATTCCAACAGTGGTCATTGCTGCTTCAAGTACTGTATGATATTCTACTCAGAAACCATTTATAGCATCACAGTAACACACAATTTGCACTGGTAATGTAGGAATTGAGTTGGTAATTTTGTGTATGGCTTTAAATGATCATATCAGCATACTTTAATTATGCTCCTAAGTTTGGGGAATTCTATCCTTAACAGTAGTGTATGGCATTCACACTAAGTACATATTTCTCTTTTCATGCTCATTATCTTTGTCTGTCTATGTTTAGCGTGAGGTGCCAGTATTTGACAGGCATTTGTTTACTGGATGACTTAAAGCTGTCACAAGAAAACACTTCTCCTTGCACAGCTACATAGGAACAGTTATAGATTTTATTTCTGATTTACAGCTGTTGTAAGAACATTCTCAAAAGCAACTATGTATGATACTCCACTGTTTTTACATAACGAAACTACAGCTAGTTCAGTTGTATAGAATTCATACATTTTAAGCTGTGTACTATTCGAGTTTATTATTATTATTATTATTATTATTATTATTGTTGTTGTTGTTGTTGTTGTTGTTGTTGTTGTTGTTGTACAGCCACTGAGGAAATTGATTGCTTTTTTCTAAGTTTGTCAGAGCAATACATGATGATGCATCTGTACTAAGAGAAGATTAACACTGTGCATACAGGAGGAGTGTTCACAATGTATAGTCTCACACATCCTTTTTATTCTATAAGAAGGATGGTTGGCAAAAATAACCTTACAGGGAATAAAGAATTTGTGACTGACAGACAGATGGACAGAGGGAGGATATTGGAGACAGAACCCAAGTTTGGATTGTTTCAAAGATGGGGAAGGAAATTGGTTGTGCTCTTTCAAAGGAATCATCCTGACATTTGCTGGGCACAATTTCGGGAAATCATGGAAAACATAAATGAGGATGGTTGAAGGTGCATTTAGTGTCTCATTCATCTGAATGCAAGTTCAGCATGCTGACTACTGTGCCATCTTGCTCTGTCAGGAATCACTGAGGCTGTTATGTAAGGTGGTGTTGTACCAGACAGATGGATAGATGGCTTCTGTCAAATGCCGGTGTAACCAGAAGAGAATTATGGTTTGGAGGTAAATATTAAAAACACAGAGAAATGAAAATGCTGAATAATGAAAGACTACTGCAAATCAGAGATAAAAACCATAAAAAGAGAGAACTGTAATGACCAAATTCGTAGATTGTCTGATTGTTTAAGATACCTGTAATGGATATGGATAAAAATTTATCATGTCAAATGCTTCATTCATTATGCTGAGGCAGCTACTGGCTGCTAGACAGATTGGGTTCATGAAAGTAGCTTATACATCAAAACACTGAACTTAAGGAAAAAAGAAAGGAATCACTTCGACAGACCACATTGTGATACTGGGAAAATAAGTAGGTAATTTAGATAGTACAGATAAAATCTTAGCAGGCTAATTACTTGCTGCCACCAATAAGAAGAAATGTAAATGAACTGCAGACATCTTGAGACTGTTGTTGATAGGTATTGGAAGGGATGTAAGTTACTGCTATGTGTATATTCAATTAAAATTTAAGACAGATAAACTGCAGAAGAAAGTAACATTTCAAAAAGCTGCTAGTTCCCATGTTTTACTAAATATCTGCTGATTACCTCCTATTGATAGCTTAATATCAAAATGAGCAGAATGATACTTATCATAAAATAACAGTTATCTGTGTCCCAAATGCAGTGGCTGTTAGCTGGTGGAAAGAAGGGAGAGAAGGTAACAAGCATCAAAAATGAGTGAAAATTTACAATACTTAGTTGTGTGAACAATGTAAGTGCATAAAAAAGAAATGACCTTAACTTAATCAAATAAACCGTGCAATGCAATGACAAGAGTTAACTTACGGATATTGCTTATCCCCAATTACAATGACTGTTGTGAGATTGGGTAAATTTAGACTTTTCAAATGTCCAGGCTTTGCTGCAGTCACCTCTGGAGCCAGTGCCTGCACCATCTCAGGATATTTTTGTGTCTTAAATGCTTCTGCTGCAACCAAAGCACGAACATGCACCTTCTTCAGGCAGTATTCTAACTCAGGGATTTGATAAGCAGGATTGATATTCACCTACAGAAGAAATTCATATGGTTGAATGGCATATTTAAAGAAAAATAAATTTTTTTTTTAAATGCAGTCTTACTTGTGTACACAAACTATCTCACTGTTCAGTACAAGCTTATAGAAAACTAACTGTATTTTAGGTGTCAGCAGAATCTCTGTACTTATGACAATTTAAATAACCATGTGACAAATTTTATATGTAAAGTTCTGACAGAATGTAAATAATTTACAAGTCACAGTTACAAGTCAGCTAATTGTAGTTGTCGAAAGGCACAAAAAAATAAAAAATAAAATAAAAATTTAAAAAATGAAAATTTCGTTAGCTTGTGTAGCTGTATGGTTTTTTGTGGGCAAATTTCTCCTGTAGGCCAAGTTATATTGGTACTTACAATGTAACTTGTAATAACTACAGTGCAACTCAGCATTTTTCACACATGTAAAGTAAGACAGCTCACAAGTTTGGTATTCCAGAATAAATATTTCATTCTCAAGTTGCATGTTCATGGTTGTGAAACATCCTGGCTGATTAAAACCACGTGAACTTTAATCCCGACTTTTGTTTTTCATGTACAATGATCTCAGCTATTCACGACTCATCCACACAGCTTTAATTCTGACAATACCTCTCTCATGCTTAACGTACTTCAGACAAGCTTACATGTCAATGTCTGGATCACACATTGTGCCTGTATAATTAAGTTGATAAGTGAACTGCTCATGAAAAGGAAGTGACTAGGTGTTAGTCGTGGTCCATCACAAAGTTTTAATCTGTAAGGAAGTTTCACAAGTTTCATATTACATGTATGCTTTGAATGATATGTAAAAATTAAGGGATCTTATTGTTTGGCAGTGGTATAACCTTTTTCTTTCACTGTCACTACACAGGTTTCCAGAGATTATATACTTAAAACCTATAAATGCAACATCAAGAGTTGTTATGTGAATGTAGACTCTAGTTTCCAGAAACATGACAGCATTAAGATACAGTTACATTCTGAGGGTCACACTCGTTGCCTTCTGGTGAAGTGCTGAGATACTGTTGATGTTCCAATATTCACATAAGAAGTATATCCCTCCTACCAGGTGGCAGGTGATTGGGCCCTGTGTGACCTACATGTGGGGGGAAGAGTGGGGATGCAGTTTTTGGGGAGTCAGGAGCACCAGAGTTTCACTCTAATCTTTGCACTGGTATTCACAGGATGCATCCTGAATGCCGGACAATGCCAAGTGCTCTTTAGCAGTGTTGCTGTTAATGTCAAATTCCAAACCAGACTTCGCCCCTAATGGCAAGATTCTCTTAGATCCCTACTTTTATGGACTACTTCACAATGTCATCCCAATAGCCATTTGCTTGGTGTAGCAACTACATGTTCTTAAAGTCACGAGTGTGATCATTTATTCAATGCTCTGCCACTACTGGTCTTTGTGTTTCTCAGTTTTACACACCTCGCGTGTTTTTCACAGTATTTCAAGGTACAGTGCTGTGTTTTCCCAATGGTATATACCCCAGATATATTAAATTTTGTTGGTCTTTCACCCAGCCAAGGAACTCTCATCTTAGGCAGTGGTTAGAAGACTGTTTTGCTGTTACATTTTCTAAGTAGCTTCACAATTTTAGCTGAGAACAGCCAAAACAAGAGTTTCTTTGTTCTGTGAAAGACCCAATGAAACTAAATGTACTAAGGATACACAGCATTCCTTATGAATGTAGCCAGCAACATATCAAGCAAAGGAGGTTCTGTATTCCAAAACAATCGAAGGAGCAGATGAAGGTTATATGACTGGGGCGCACAGAGAAATCGGTAGTGAGAGTGTGGATCACACTTTTGACTTCCAGAACAACAAGTTGCTATGCTAAGGGATCAACTATTTGGACAGAGTTGTAGAGAAATTCATAGAAGTGCAGATCCAAAAGAGGCTTGTCAATAGGGACAAAGGTTTCCAATTAAGAATTAACTTTAGCTCAGAATCCCCTGTTAGCATCTCACCCGGCATGCCAAACACATTCAGAATAACCATGTAGGGACTCGAGGGCAGCCTGCAGCCACCCCTATCACTGCACATCCAGCTCCTCCCCTTCCTCCAGCTGTACAGCAGATAGCACACACTTAGCCGCATCCATGTGCACCAGGCATTTCGCTCGTAGAAGTGGTGGGACATCAGCAATATTGTGACACTTCACTTGACGGTGAGTATGACACTCATCAAATCATCACAGTACCTTTGTTATTCTAATAAAAAGAAAATATACGTTATTCCTTCTGTGACACTAGCTATTACACATCTAATGTCAATGCGCACACAACCCCCCCCCCCCCCCCCCCCCGCCCCCACCCCCCCAACACACACAACAAACTATAAGTAACAGTATACTATATAATAAAATAAACTTACAATAACTAATCCAGCTTTGTTGGCAGCTAAGCTGGTCAGGTACCACTCGGTAAGGTTGGGAGCCCACACAGCAAGAGCATCACCATGCTTTAGACCAATCTCTAAGAAGCCGGCTGCTAATTTGTCAACCTGCACAAGTCAGTTATCCTTGAGCGATGTCTGTAAGATGAAAGCATATTATGTATATGCTTATTAATTTATGGACAATGACTATGGCGTCTGCAATTTGGGTATGTATTTTATTTTAAATTCACTTATTGCACAAGGGATTTCAGAGTGGCATTGCAACACTGTACAAAAAAATCTGACTTATATTATAGGTCAAGGTTCATGACAGTGTTTTATTGGATAAGAGATATCCAGAAAGTAACCTTCATTAGGCTACAAATAAATTTATGTAACAGACAAAGTAAATTAGAAGAATCTTAGAACTAACTTCTATATTACTCCTCCAGTTAATTACCATTCAAATTCAAGAATTTATCACATCTCTGAACAAGCTCACTAATAGCCTCTTCATATCATTCTGCTACCTGAGATTGCAGCCAGCCCACAAGAGCATCTGTATATTCTTCATGGGAGTAAAGGACTGGTAGCCAAGTCACATATTAGAGTTCTTGAAGAGATGGAAATCACCGAGTCAGGCTGTAGGGAGGATGTTAAAAATGTCCTATCTGAACTAAGTGAACAGTTCTTGTGTGTGCCTGGCAACAGGCAGCCGAGCATTATTGCGCAAAAACATGACACTTATAACCAAGAGTTTGTTGCTCGATTTGAATGGCTCTTCTCAGTTATCATACTTTGTTGAAATAGGCTTCGTAACTGATTACATGTAGGAAAATGTTCCAATAAATGGTAGCCATAACAAGGTGTATACTTTGACAACGGGGGAGGGAGGAATTCCCCAATTGGTCCCGGATATCCCATTTAAAAAATACGCTTTTTCCCCCGAGCGAAAATACGCTTTTCTGTGTTAAGTGACAGTACCATAGAATGACTTTTGAAAAGAAAAAAAAAAAAAAAAAGAGGCAAGAAGTTTTGGAAAGACCTTTGATGTGCAGCAACATACATGCTGCATATTTCCGTGTTACGAATGTATAAATTCGAATTGCACCAAACACAGCACATTAGTTTCTGGAGAATTTAAATTGAGATTGGGATGTCTTTTGTATGTAGGCTAGTCATATCTCATGCCACGTGATCTCGCCAGCCGATGACAGCAGGTATTCAGAGCATAGGACACGCGTTATAGTCAGCCAATAGCAAGATCACTGTTACGTACTACTCATGCGAAGAAAATTGACACTCAGCGTGCTGGCTGATTGGAGCAACACTTACTGTCACTTCCATAAGCCAGCTTGCCAGGTGTCAACTTTGTTTGCATGAGTAATAGCACAAACACACAAAGAGGAAAAGTTAATGATTTACATTAATATACATAGTGTAGCTACGAGAAAAGCTAAGCTTTCAATGTAATATTGATCTTTTTTTGTGTGTGTTATACTTTAAGATACATCACACAAGTGTGCCCGAAAATTTAAAGTAATGACATGAATGTCTGGTCTTCTGAGCTCGAAATTCTCGTAAGTGGCTGGTCCTCAAAGTGTTCAGTTTTAAATGCTCTGTGATTTAAGAAATTCATCCCACTTTATCACACGTACTTAATTCATCTTGCGTAAAAAGACTCTGAAACTTTGCACATGCGCGAATCTGGCAGCTAGGGCGTGCGAGAAATTTTTCTCATTTGCATCTGGCTGCTTTTTGCTACTGCCGGTACAGCTAACTGCCACATTTCAAGTAGAGGGAAGCGGGAGAAGGTACTGCTCATACGCGAGTCAACTGCGCATGCATATGAGCTCGCTGGCAACTGGTCAAACAAACCTAATGTAAACAGTTGTGACGTCACGTTCACAGAAAGCAGTTTATTGTTACAAAGTACTACATAGCCATCGCCCTACAGCCTTTGACATATTTTTGCTGTTTGCAGATGCTCGGTATGCACAGTGTTTTTTTGTTGTAAATGACATTTCCTTTGCCACTATTATTTTTTTCCTCTTGTTTATATTTTATTGCTGCAGTTATCATTCTCCAGTAGCAGGATACAGTAACATTCTTTGTTAGAGAATCAATTCTTAGCAGTCAAGATTACAAAAATTTAACTGGAATCTAAAACAATGAAAAATTCACGGAATTCCAAAAAATTCCGTTTTTTTTCCCCGAGTTTCCCAGGTCGTATACAACCTGCCTAATCGCACTGGGTGAAAAAGCTTGGCACACTTTTTATGGTTTGTTGTGAGAGGCAGTATAATCTCCCGACTATTGACTGGTCTTTCATGTTTGCATAACCACAGGAAACTCACATTTTATCACTAGTCATGATTCTTTTCAGTAGGATTTTCCTTTCCATTATGGTGTGGAAGGAAGTCCACAGAAGTAGTCATCTGTTTTGTGGAATTTTTGATCAATTTACTGTACATGCTAGTTGCAAGCTGCCGACAGATGTTCACTTTTGTCATCAACATAATCACTGACGACACTGTCAGTTATCGCATTTTGACTGTCTACAGCACAAATTTTGTGACGATTGATAGCAGTTTTCAGATTTAATGCCACTAAAACCCATATTACAGAATGGGTACCACACTTGATAGGATCTTCAATTGTAACCCTAATTTGGAATGGCTACTGAAGGTGAACAAGAATGAATGAATGAATGAACGAACTAACAATGTTACCACCTCATTATCAAGTGCTAAAATACACTGGCCTATTGTGACAGTCAGTGTAGTGACTGTTCCACCATTACTTCTCGCACTCCATGAAAATAGAGGTTCTTTATGAACAGCCCTCTTTCTCACAAACACACTGCCAGAGATGTGGTATCTTCTTTAGCAGTTTATCAGCTTGCTAATCCCAGGTGCTATGCTATTTACAGTGGTTTGAAACAGGCCCTCTTCCTCAACGTCCATTTCATTTGAAGGTGTATCTTTGCATTTTCCACTTAATAACCCAAAGATCAGTCTACAGGCACGACATACTGCAATGTTATGCAAGCTCAAATTTCTAATATTATTTATGGACATGCAGTCAATCTGATGAGTGACAAAGACTTACAGTGTGAAGCTGGTTAGTAAGTACTTGCAATACAGGGATATCATATGTTAGAGTGATTAGCTCACTTCTTGCTCTGAAATCTGAACATACACAAGATGCTCCAGATTGAAAAACAACAGCCTTGACACATCACAGAGCACTGCTGAGTTTCAGAGGATGCTGATCCAATAATGGGAGGTGTTATTTTCATGCTAAGAGTCTTATCCATAGCATCTGGAGCCATTGTGGATTCTGTATTGCCATGTGAGAGCTTTAAATTCTGAATCACCAGACACCATTGCACTTGGTAAGTGTGCTCATGCCTGGATTATTGGTATAGTTTGTATTCATATACATGTCACAATGTTGTCAGGGCAATAATTGTGTCAAATCATTTATGTCCCTCAACCTCAGTTCAGTCAAATGCCACTCCACCTGGGTTCCAAGTGGTTGTGCTCATTAATAACTACAGCTTACAGTAGACTGCTCTGACGCGAACACACAGTTGACGCGAACACCATTTTTTATTATGTTTGATCCTATTGGCAATGCTATGCTATCATCTTCCTTTGACTTGTAAATTGCTTACGCCAGTTGCAGAGGAATGTACCCTTTGACATGGAGTCCAGCTTGCCATTTTTCACATATACAATTCACTGCCAGAGGTGAAAGGTGCAAGGTGCAAGAAATAATAGAACAAAAATACCTGGTTGAAAAGCTGATATAATCCAATATCTCTTTGGAGTCACAGTCTGATCTTACGTGCACTGTGCTAGACTGAAATTTACACACACACAATCCTGCCATATGTTGAATATAATCAAATGAAACACCAGAAAAATTGCAAGAGGTACAATTTATTTCTGCAGCTCTTATCGTTCATATACTTCTGAATACCCTTAGCTTCAGGTGATTCAATCATGTAAGTTTCTCATTGACTTTATGACCTAGGAATCTCAATGACTGTTTAAAGTTGAGAATGTGTGTTGTTAATAAGTATGGTCAAGTTTGAAATAGGATAATAAGTAAAACAAAACACACTGATTACACATTGCACACATTCACAGTTGATGTTTACAGCGTTGATAAAATTATCATATTGACATTAGGCTGAGGTCTAACATCCCCAAGACCATGGCCTAATGCCCATATAACAAAAATTACCAAGAAAAGTTTTTAGTTCAAAAGCAAAACCCTGTTCCTTCTCCATTCCTCTAGCTTTTTAAGTAGCAAATGAAGTCCAAAGCTGTAATTGTGAGACTAGAGCATTAAGGAAATGAAAATTCTTCCCACAAAAGGGAATGCTGCATTTGACTTTTGACTGCACAATATGTTGCTTACACAGGATGTTTGTTTAAAACAATCCACTGAGGGACTTGTTGCCTGTAGGGAAGTTTAAGACAAATCTTATTCCCATTCATTTCTAAAAGAAATGATACCTCTAAATAGGGCAGGCAACCACACAAGCACCATTCATGCAACTGAAGTACAATGTAGTGCCTCCATATCTAGTGTTATACTCTGAGTGAAGGTTGCCCTGAAATGAATCTTTAACAGCCACTTGCAGGAGTACTAATTGTACAGAGTTGATCAATACTTCCTAAATCCACATTTTAAGTGGCTAGTATAGTCTTTTTGTTTTTCTTTCAAAAACTTTGATTCTATGATTATTAACCAAGTGCTCTAGGACCCTTCTGAGGCTGCACTGTTGCATGCAAGCGATCTTTTCCCCAAATAATAGAGTTATGTGAGTTTCTCTCACTTATCCATTGTGTTGTCCCTCAGATTACACAAAAAAAAAAATTAGGATGATTTTCTTGAATACCTAACATAGCTGTTTCAGCGTGCTATAATGAATCTTATCCTTATGTGATGGTTTGAGAGGCAGCTAATGTAGCATGAAGTTCCCACAAGGAGGGATTGGTTGCATATCTGAATGTTTACAATGTCAATATGGAGTTTGTTGTTCCACATATCTTTGCCATCTGCACAAAAATTTGAGCTTTGATTCTTCAATGATATATTGGGGAAGTTTGATGCCACTTAAGTGGGATATCTGCTGCAGTGGCTTAGTGAGCACCCCATTTTTGAGTATGGTTGTCAAGTGAACAGCCCTACTTTTGCACGACATCATCCATACTGACTAACACCGCTCCTATGGTTGAGGTGCAGTGGATAATCGTACTCAGGAACTTATTCATGGCTTCTTTAGGTTCTCCAGTTATTTGTTTGAAGTGCAAAATGGCTAAGCAGGGATGGCTAGAGGACAAATGTAAGGATGTAGATGCTTATCTCACTAGGGGTGAGATAGATACTGCCTACAGGAAAATTAAAGAGGCCTTTGGAGAGAAGAGAACCACGTGTATGAATATCAAGAGCTCAGATGGCAACTCAGTTCTAAGCAAAGAAGGGAAGGCAGAAAGGTGGAAGGAGTATACAGAAGGTTTATATATGGGCGATGTACTTGAGGACAATATTATGAAAATGGAAGAGGATGTAGATGAAGACGAAATGGGAGATAAGATACTGCGTGAAGAGTTTGACAGAGCACTGACAGACCTGAGTCTGAACAAGGCCCTGGAGTAGACAACATTCCATTGGAACTACTGACGGCCTTGGGAGAGCCAGTCCTGACAAACCTCTACCATCTGGTGAGCAAGATGTATGAGACAGGTGCAATACCCTCAGACTTCAAGAAGAATATAATAATTCCAATCCCAAAGAAAGCAGGTGCTGACAGAAGTGAAAATTACCGAACTATCAGTTTAATAAGTCACAGCTGCAAAATACTAACGCGAATTCTTTACAGACGAATGGAAAAACTGGTAGATGCGGACCTCGGGGAGGATCAGTTTGGATTCCGTATAAATGTTGGAACACGTGAGGCAATACTGACCTTACGACTTATTTTAGAAGAAAGATTAAGAAAAGGCAAACCTACATTTCTAGCATTTGTAGACTTAGAGAAAGCTTTTGACAATGTTGACTGGAATACTCTCTTTCAAATTCTGAAGGTGGCAGGGGTAAAATACCGGGAGCGAAAGGCTATTTACAATTTGTACAGAAACCAGATGGCAGTCATAAGAGTCGAGGGGCATGAAAGGGAAGCAGTTGTTGGGAAAGGAGTGAGACAGGGTTGTAGCCTCTCCCTGATGTTATTCAATCTGTATATTGAGCAAGCAGTAAAGGAAATGAAAGAAAAATTCGGAGTAGGTATTAAAATTCATGGAGAAGAAGTAAAAACTTTGAGGTTCGCCGATGACATTGTAATTCTGTCAGAGACGGCAAAGGACTTGGAAGAGCAGTTGAACGGAATGGACAGTGTCTTGAGAGGAGGATATAAGATGAACATCACCAAAAGTAAAACGAGGATAATGGAATGTAGTCGAATTAAGTTGCGTGATGCTGAGGGAATTAGATTAGGAAATGAGACACTTAAAGTAGTAAAGGAGTTTTGCTATTTGGGGAGTAAAATAACTGATGATGATCGAAGTAGAGAGGATATAAAATGTAGACTGGCAACGACAAGGAAAGCGTTTCTGAAGAAGAGAAATTTGTTAACATCGAATATAGATTTATGTTTCAAGAAGTCGTTTCTGAAAGTATTTGTTTGGAGTGTAGCCATGTATGGAAGTGAAACATGGACGATAACTAATTTGGACAAGAAGAGAATACAAGCTTTCGAAATGTGGTGCTACAGAAGAATGCTGAAGATTAGATGGGTAGATCACGTAACTAATGAGGAGGTATTGAATAGGATTGGGGAGAAGAGAAGTTTGTGGCACAACTTGACTAGAAGAAGGGATCGGTTGGTAGGACATGTTTTGAGGCATCAAGGGATCACTAATTTAGCATTGGAGGGCAGTGTGGAGGGTAAAAATTGTAGAGGGAGACCAAGAGATGAATACACTAAGCAGATTCAGAAAGATGTAGGTTGCAGTAGGTACTGGGAGATGATGAAGCTTGCACAGGATAGAGTAGCATGGAGAGCTGCATCAAACCAGTGTCAGGACTGAAGACAGCAACAAAAGTTATTTTGTAGATAGCCTAGTATGGAACCACCAGGACTGCCTGCCTAACACTTTTTGCAGAATGACATTTCTCATTCCACGAGAGACACGTCCTCTTCTAAGGTGTTTAGATGCCTTGATGGCTCTATGGATGGTTATACATTCTAGTTAGTTCTGAAAATTGCACGTTTTGCTGGTCAAATACAGTCTGTTGGCTGTAAGGAGTCCAGTTTGCCTATAAAAGATCCATTTTGGTTTTTTGCTTTCAGATATTCCTCTTTTTTGGCAGAACAGCTGGTCTGAGTAATCATCTCTGCTGTGCAAGTCTTTAAATATTTCCAATCAAACTGTTTTTGTGGTGGTTGGTGAGCATAAAGCAAAGTCATTGGCTGAAAACAAGGAATGATGTTTAGCTGAATTTGTGTCTTCCCTGTGATCAAAAGAAATATGTCGTTCAGGGTAGCAGGCAGCTTCAACTACCTGATTCTTGGGGGCATGTTTTACAAGAGCCTCATAGCTCACTGTGTTCACAGGGATCTCCTCAAAGGATAAATGGTTGTTGGGGCTTTGGTCCACAAGCTCACTGTCAATGGTATCATTTGGCAAGGAGTATGGTAAGCATATTTGTATGTATAATGAGAGAGGACAGTAGCAGAATCAGTTTGAAGTGCTGTAATTTTGTGGATAAGCCATCTGTACTAGCTCTCACCGAGAGTGGCAGGCTGCACCATTCACCCTGTCTGCACCAGGATGACCTTCCCAGTGAGGTTTGTAGCCCCCTTGTGTACATACATGGGTAGGTTTACACTGAGTCATTTAGAGACACATTGAAGTTCTTAGTGAAGGTATAGCTGCTCTGCATGTTCTGAAGTCATTTATATTCACATGTATGGGGAAGAAACTTAACAGATTTCTGTTCCACTCCCCCTCCCTTCTCCATTCCTCAACCTTGAGTGGGAAAGAAGCTCGAAGCAAGGTACGTTCAGTCATCATTGCTTCAACATCAAGTACAGAATCATCAACATGGAATGTCGTGCATAGCAAAGGATGTGTGTGTCTTTCTTTCTATCGCATTTGCATATTTTTCTCACTTTTTCTTGGGAGAAATGACAAATTGGATGCCACTAAGAATGTTCATGGTACATCAAGTACCAGCTGTCACAAACTTGTCCTTTTTGTTATCTCAGTACAGCACAAACAGACTAATTGTTTCTATTATATTGACAGTTTTTTCACAGCTGGCCCAGTCTCCTTAAAGTACTAAGAACGCCATCCTCCTCCATAACAGGAGCTCAATAATGCTCATATCCATAATATATATAGAAGCTAAAGCACCATTCAGAGCCTCATAAAGTTCTGTAAGTAATGAACATTCATCAAGAGAAACTGTTCGCCTGTTTGGGGATAGAATATCTTGATACAGGTGTTTCCTCTCATTAAAAAGGTCTTGGCCACTTCCTACAGATCTTTATGAATATGAAAAACATGCTCGAAAGTTCTACTTTCTTTTGAAAACAGTTAAAATTTTGGACAAACATTTTTGTTGTTGTTGCTAGTCATGACTTTCACTTTCAACTTAATACATTCTTTCAGAATGTAGCTCCTGTTAATGTTCACTTTTTTAAATAGAAGTTGGCCCTTTGTCACGATCTGCACAGTTAACCAAGCTTCATATTTGTAACATACAAAATTCTAGCATCACACATGACTGTTGTTCCAGTAACAAAAGAAATTTAAGTTACAAAGGACTGATGATACTGATGTGGAATGATCTAGGAGGCGCACACGACTTTTTTTTTACGCGTCAAGTTCCGTAGGGCCTAATTGAGGAGCAAATCTCCAAGGTCATGGAGCACGTCAGTACATGAAATTACAACACAAAAATAATAACAGATAAAAATAAATGTTATTGACCTAAAAAAAGTAAGTCCATAAATTTAAGTAAACACAATCAACAATACAATAAGAATAAGCTTAATTTTTCAAGGAACTCCTGAACAGAATAGAAGGAGTGACCCATGAGGAAACACTTCCATTTCAATTTGAAAGTGCATGGATTACTGCTAAGATTTTTGAATTTGAGTGGTAGCTTATTAAAAATGGATGCAGTAGTATACTGCACACCTTTTTTCACAAGAGGTGAGGAAGTCCGATCCAAATGCAGGTTTTATTTCTGTTGAGTATTAACTGAGTGAAAGCTGCTTATTCTTGGGAATAAGCTAATACTGTTAACAAGAAATGACAGTAAGGTATTTGGTTCGTGAAGTCACACAACTTACTGCCCAAACTGCCCGTTTCTGAGTCAAAAATATCCTTTTAGAGTGGGAAGAGCTTCCCCAAAATATACCGTATGACATAATCAAATAAAAATAAGCAATGTAGACTAATTTTCGTGTTGAACGATCACTCAGTTCTGATACTGTTCAAATAGTAAAAATGGCAGTATTCACAAAGTCTTTGAACAAGATCCTGAATGTGGGCTTTCCACGACAGCTTACTATCTATCTGAACACCTAGAAATGTTAACTGTTCAGTTTCACCTTTCTTTGAAATTAAAACATCAGGGTTTTGTTGAATTGTGTGTTAGAAACTGTAAAAACTGGGTCTTACTGTGATTTAGTATTAGTTTATTTTCTACAAGCCATGAACTTATGTCATGCACTGCACTATTTGAAACTGAGCCCATGTTGCACACAACATCCTTCAGTACCAAGCTAGTGTCATCAGCAAACAGAAATATTTTACAGTTACCCATAATACTAGAGGGCATATCATTTATATAAATAACGAAGAGGAGTGGCCCCAAGATTCACTCCCCCCTCCCCTCTCACTTGATGACAGTACCGCACTCAGACTTCACATCTCAACCATTATCAACATTGTTAATAATGACCTTTAGCTGCCTGTTGCTAAAGTAAGAGGTGAACCAATTGTGAGCCACCCCCCCTACTCCGTAATGGTCCAACTTCTGGAGCAATGTTTTGTGAACAACACAATCAAATGCCTTAGTTAAATCAAAAAATATGCCAAGCATTCAAAATGCTTGGTTTTGCCCATCCAGTACCTCACAGAGAAAAGAGAATATAGCATTTTCAGTTGTTAAACGACTTCTACAGCCGAACTGTACATTTGATAGGAAATTGTGTGATATAAAATTTGCAAGTATCCTTACACAACAGCCTTTCTAATAACTGTTGCAAACACTGATGGCATAGAAATAGGTCGAAAATTATCTACATAATCCCTTTCTCCCTTTTTATAAATCGGCTTTACTATAGAGTACTTTAATCGCTCAGCAAACTGACCATTCCTAAAGGAAAAAATTACAAACATAGCTAAATACAGGGCTAACATGTGCAGCGAGGTACTTTAATATTCTGCTAAACACTGTCATAACAATGGGAGCCCTTAGTCTTCAGTGATTTAATTATTGACTCCATCTCCCTCTTGTCTGTATTACAGAGGAGTATTTCAGACATCACTCTTGGAAAGGCATTTACCAAGAAAGTTATATGATTCCCTGGAGAAATTAAATTTTTATTTAATTCACCAGCAATGCTCAGAAAATGATTGTTAAATACTGTACATATATCTGATGTATCAGTAAAATAAATATTTTTACTGAAAACTGACTTTATATCATCAACCCTGTGTTGCTGACCAGACATTTCCTTCCCAACTGACCATATGGTTCTCATTTTATCTTGTCAATTAGCTGTTCTATTTGCATACCACATACTCCTTGCCTTCCTAATAACATTTTTACGCACCTTACAATATTGTTTGTCATGGGCTACTGTAGATTGATTATGACTACTTCTGACATTTTGATATAATTCCCGCTTTTTTCTACAAGATATTCATATCCCACTAGTCAGCCACCCAGGCTGCCTATTACTACTAGTAACCTGTTTATAACGTTCTAATGGAAAGCAAATCTCCAAGAGCATGAGAAATGTGTTAAGGAAAGCACTTTATTTATCATTTATGTTATCAGCACTATAAACATCGTGCCACTATTGCTCCTTGACAAGGTTTACAAAACTCTATTGCTGTTGGATTAACTTTCCTACATAGTTTGTAATTAAATATGACATTGGTTTGAGTACAAAAGCCTTTTAGTGTTGAAATTGGTGCATCATGGTCTGAAAGGCCATTCATGCTTTTACTAACAGAATGCCCATCTAGTAATGAAGAATAAATAAAAATATTGTCTATGGCTGTGTTAGTGTTCCCCTGCACGCTGGTTGGAAAAAAACACAGTCTGCATCAGATCATATGAATTTCGGAGATCTACCAACATCCATAATTGAAGTCACCACATATAACTAATTCCTGGTACTTCCTACAAAGTGAATCAAGAACCCTCTCTACCTTTAGCAGAAATGCTCTGAAGTCAGAGTTAGGGGACCTATAAACAACAACAATTAGAAGTTTAGTTTTACTAAATCCAGCTGCCATAGATCATAACATGCATTACCTATAATGAATTTACAAGGTAGAGGAAAGAGGTGGAGGAAGAAGACAGAAGAGGAAAGAGGAACAGGAGGAGACAATTTTTTTTTTTTTTTTTTTTTTTTTTTTTAACAACTGCACACACGGACTGTGACTTGCCTTTTCCTTGACTTCCTGAAAGGTGAGGCGGTGGCCCTGGTGCACAGAGACGATGGCTTCACGGTCTCCCCAAAGCTGTGCACTCTTGTCCACCAGTTGACCTACTGTCAGGTTGACAAGAGGAATCTCGCTGGCCTCATGCCAGTAGCTCAGCTTCGGGCCCTTGCTGCCACTACTGTACCTGCAAGGGAACAGGAACGCTTCATTTCACACTTGAGGTGGCTCATATCTTATTGTCACTAACAGCAGAGAAGAAAATTTTCTTTCACACTCATGAAATTGACCCCACAACTCCACACACTTCTCACGTCCATATTATTCAACCCAAAGTTAACTCTAAAATACTTTTATTCAGAATCACTATTAAATTGAGGGATTCCAGCCTCCACCAGTATGCTGGTCACCAGACTTGACCTAAAAGCTCCTGTCGCTAGTCGAACACCTGCAGTGGTGCACAGGGTCAAGTAAATGCAAAGCTGAGGGCACTGCTGAACCATAAATAACACTCCCATAGCCAAATTGGGATTGGACAAGGGCTCTGTAGAGGCGCAGCAGTGTAGAGCAATCTGCACCCCAATTGGAGTTGCACAGCCAACGGAGGGCATTGAAGTGCAGTCAGCACTTCTGCTTAAGCTGACAGAAATGAGGAACCCAAGTCAACTGAGCATCGAAAACCAGTCCTAAGAATCGATATGTCTCCACTACAGTGAACGGATCATCACGAACATAATGTTCTGTGTCCAAATGAACGGTATGATGCCAACAGAAGTGCATGACACACGACTTTGTGGCTGAAAACAAATCTGTGGGCTAGAGCCCATGACTGCACCTAGTGGATGGCTCCCTGTAGGCCACGCTTACCAACACCACTACTGGAGCAGCAGTACAAATTTCAGAAGTCATCTGCATACAGAGAAGGTGAGACGGAGGGCCTGAAAGCTGCTGCTGGACCATTAATGACCACTAAAAGTAGAGAGACACTCAATACAGAGTCCTGTGGGACTCCATTCTCCTGGATATGGGTGGAACTATGGGAGGCACCACCTTGGACATGGAAAATATGGAGCGATAGGAAGCTTTGGATAAAAATCAGGAGTGGGCACCGGAGACCCCACTCATACAATGTGGCAAGGATATGTCGCCGCCAGGTCATGTCGTATGCTTTACGTAAGTCAAAAAAGATGGAAATCAGGTATTGCCATCTGCAAAAGAATGTTCGGATGGCAGACTAGGGGGACAAGATTATCAGTGGTAGAGCGACCCTGGTGGAAGCTGCCCTGACATGGAGACAGTAGGCCATGTGACTCCAGGACCCAACCCAACCGCTGACATACCATACGTTCCAGCAGCTTACAAAGAACGTTAGAGAGGCTGATGGGCCGATAGCTATCCACATCAAGCGGGTTTTTACCGAGTTTGAGCACCGGTATGACGGTGCTCTCCTGCCATTACGATGGAAAGATGCCATGGCACCAGATCCGGTTGAAGATGACGAGAAGATGTTGCTTTTAGTCAGATGAGAGATGTTTAATTATCTGGCTGTGGATCCGATCAGGTCCAGGAGATGTGTTGGGACAATGTGTGAGGGCATTGATGAGCTCCCATTCTGTAAATTGGGCATTATAGGAGGCACTGTGGCATGTAGTGAATGAGAGGATGTTCCCTTGCAGTTGCTATTTCAGAGTGCGACAGGTTGGGGGTAATTCTCTGACACTGAGGCTCGAGCGAAGTGCTCAGACAAGTGCTTGACAATCGTGTTTGAGTCATTAGATAACACGCCATTTAGGGTAACACCAGGAACGCCTGTTGGGGTCTGGTACCTGAAAAGCTGTTTGATCTTTGCCCAGACGTGGGAAGGTGACGTACGGCACCCAATGATTGAGATGTATCTCTCCCAACACTTCTGCTTCCATCGTTTGGTAAGATGGCTAACACAGGCACGGAGCCATTTAAAGGCTATGAGGTGTTCCAGGGAAGGGTGCTGCTTATGTCGCTGTAGAACTTGCTAACATTCTTTAATTGCTTCAGCAACATACAGTGACGACCAAGGGACTGCATTACGCCTCAGGCACCCTAAAGAGCAAGAGATCGCATTCCTGCTGCAGAAACAATTGTTGTAGTCACCTGTTCAAACATCACATCAATGTTACCGTGTGGGGGAGATTCATTGGTGACATCAGCAGTGAAAGTTTGCCAGTCCACCTTGTTTAAAGCCCATCTGGGTAGGCATCCGTGGGCCTGACACTGCGGCAGTGACAGGAAGATGGGAAAGTGGTCACTACCACATAGGTCATCATGTGCTCTCCAGTGGATAGATAGGAGGAGTCCTGGGCAGCAGATTGATAAATCAATGGACGAATTACTACCATGAGCCACACTGAAGTGCGCAGCGCCTCCAATATTTAAGAGGCAGAGGTCAAACTGAGACAGTAAATTTTTGACATCTGCCTCAGCCAGTAAGCACAGTGCCACCCAACAAGAGGCTATAGGCGTTTAAATCTCTTAGAAGCAGGAAGGTTTAATGAGTTGATCAATCAGTGCAGCTAATACATTCAGAGGTACTACACCATCTGGAGAAAGATATACATTGCAGACGGTTATTTCAAGTGTGGTCCTTATTCTGACAGAGGGGTTTGAAGTGGCACAGTGTCACTACAGACTGAGTTTAGGACAAAAATGCAGACTCCATCTGACACATCATTATAGTTGCTACAGTTCCTGTAATATCCCTTACAGCTACAGAGAACAGGGGTCCGCATTGCCAGGGAACAGGTTTCCTGGAGGGCAACACAGATAGCAGGTGTAAAGCTGAACAGTTGCCATAGCTCAGCCAGGCTGAAGAAAAAACCGCTGCAATTCCCTTGGAAGATGACGTCATCATGAGACTGGGAGGCATGGAACATTCAATGAAATAGTTTACTCCCAGAGTCACCTGCTGCCACCGACTTATTGCCTGAGCAGTCTATATCCGGTGAGATCTAGGTCCTCAGTGGATGCCTGAATCTCCACCTCATCTGTAGACGCAGAGCTTGTAGGTAGCAGTGGTGTGGGAGCCACCACAATTCCCTTGGTCTTAGGGACTTTCCTTTTGGATTTCTCTCACTGCTGCTTGGGTTTCCCTGGCTGGGAGGACATCACTGGCTCAGTCTCCGGGACTGAGGATGAGTGTGAAGCCCTACGACCAGCTGCTTTTGGGCTCTTCAGCCACTGAGGGGTGTCATTTTTCCCACTAGCAGAAACCTGTGAAGGGAGTGACCCAATGGTCCCCTTCCTAGCAAGAGAAGCTGAAGACGACTTATACTTCTCGGGCTTAGAAGTGGGGACAGACGTTCCCGGTGGTTGGGGGGTTGTTGCTCACAAAGTAGGTGGTGCTGCAGCAACAGGGAGGGAAATGGCCCCCACCATCAAGGGAGCAGGAATACTCTTCCAGCTCCAAGAGGTGATTGGGTTTGGTGGAGCTGATGATGCCATAACTGTTGTAGCGGCAGCATAAGATGATATCATACACACAGGATGCAGGCATTCTCATTTTCTCATAGCCTCAGTGTAGGTCAGTCGGTCCACGGTCTTTTACTCAATGATTTTCCTTCCTCTCTGTAGAATATTGCAGTCTGGCAAGCAAGGTGAATGGTGCTCTCTGCAGATGACACAAATGGGAGGCGGAGCACATGGAATATTGGGATGTGATGGGCATCCACAATCTCGAGATGATAGACACAGGAAGATATACAGCCAAACTTCAGCACTTAAAGCGCCACATTGGGGCTTTACATCACAATGGTAGATCATCACGTTGACTTTCTCGGTCAATATATCACCCTCTAAGGCCAAGATGAAGGGACCATTGGCTACCTGATTATCCCTCTGATTCCGGTGGACACACCGGACAAAATGTACACCTCACTGCTCTAAACTGGTGCACAGCTCATCATCAGACTTCAAAAGAAGATCTCTGTGAAATATGGTACCTTGGACCATATTTAAGCTCTTATGGGGCATGATGGTTACAGAAACATCCCCCAGCTTGTCCCAAGTGAGTAACGTCCGTGACTGGGCAGAGGATGCTGTTTTGATCAAGACTGACCCAGATCTTATTTTGGAAAAGCCCTCCACCTCCCCAAACTTGTCCTCTAAATGTTCAACAAAAAGCTGAGGCTTTGTTGTCATGAAAGATTCCCCATCAGCTCTTGAATGTACAAGGTACCGGGGTGAATATGATTCGCTGCCATCCTTAGCCTGACGTTCCTCCCATGGTGTGGCCAGAGAGGGGAACGATTTGGGGTTGTATGTCTGTGGATTGAATTGAGCTCATGAACACTTAGAGACTGCTGGTGTTTCACCACCAGCAAGTGATGATGGACTATGTTTCATTGCGTGTCATCTGCCCTGATGCCACCCACTCCTACCAGGTGCCCTCCCACAGACGCAGCAAAGGCCACCTGGCAGGATTGCTATTGCCAGCAGTACTGATGCCCCTGAGGGGTGGGCATCTACCCCTTGGCATATGAGGGGAGTTAATGATGCAGGCATCAGCAGATCCTGTGTGGTCATGGGGGGTACAACCAACAGGGTACATGGTGGCCCCATCACAATGGTCTGGCTACCATGCTGGATATCAGGTGCAAAGATGTCCATGGCCATCGTCGACACAGAAAGTGACACTGCATAGTGCTTGGTGGAAAACACACCCAGGAAGGTGTCCTCGCCTGAGAGATGGAGAAAGGGTGGGACTGCAATGTGACGATGAGAAAGTGGTCTAAAGATCTGAATGCATGATAGACACAATGCACCATGTAAGGCGCCATTCACCAATTGGCTCACTCTTTGGTAAAATTTTAAAGAATGGAGGTTAAACCCTACAGGGGACCGTCACAGAAGACCGAAGCGTTTAAGTCTCCTTTTAGTCGCCTCTTATGACAGGTAGGAATACCACAGGCCTATTCTAATCCTCGGACCAGCAGGGGGAGGTGTACTGAGATAACAAAATGGACTAGTTTGTGACAGCAGGTACCTGATGTACCATGGAGATCAGTCCACAGCAGGACCATTGCCTCCTGCAGTGGCACCACCACCACCACCACCACCACCACCACCACCACCACCACCACCACCACCACCACCTTTGAAGGGGATTATGGTCCCAACCTCGTCAGGTATTTGAAATACTTTTTTCTGGCCAAAGGTCGGATACTTGTACATTTTACGAAGTGTGTGTTAAAAGTAATGTCACTGATTTTATCTCCAAACTTTTTTTTTTTTTCAAACAATGATATTGTCTCCTTCAAAGTAGTTCCCTTCAGCAGCTATACATTGGCGGAGTCACTGTTCCAATTCTTGGAAGCAGTGCTGAAAGGCTTGAGATGGTGGGGCCTTTGCCATTTTGTCTCAGGATCATATTCATCAATTTATTATTCATCACCTGTGATCACACAATTGAACCACTCATGGTCACTGGCAATCCTCTGAAGATTGTCAATGCACACCTTTCTTCGATTGTCCTTCTGCTCAATTGTGAGGTTTTGCGGCATCATTTTAGCCAAACCTTTTGCTTGTGCCAATCTTCGGTCAATTTTGATGTGTAGTGAAAGCGTTTAACCAGTGACCCATCATCCTCGTTGTTAAACTTTGATATGAGCACACATATGTTTGACATTTTTATAAGTTCTTGAAATTTAAAGTCTCCTTGAGTGAGGTTCATCATCAACATGTTCTCTGCCTTCCAAAAACGATTTGTGCCAGCGAAAAACTTCTGTTCTTGGTAAGGAATGTTCCCATAGGCCTGTTTCAAATTCTTAGAGGTCACACTCGTGGATTACCCAAGTTTAACACAAAACTTTATGGTATAATGTCGCTCTAAATTCCACAGTTACATTTCCTTAATAATAAAAAAAACAGTTTCACTGATGGCACTCTCAGAAATCATGTGATGGCTGTATGGAGCTGAAACTCAAGACTTAGCATCTGGAAGGAATGAACACACTACTCTACACAAGTAGAAAAACACAGCATTGGAAGATCACACACATCTATGGCAACCCACCTGTCATGTGTTCCTCCTGGATCATTCCACATTAGTATCACCAGCTCTCTGTAACTTTAAATTCTTTGGATGCTGGAACAGAACTGTCGTGTGATGCTAGAATTTTGTATGTTACAAATATGAAGCTTTAAGACCATGACAAACGGTCAACCTCTTATGGAAAAAAAAGAGGACGTCAACAGGAGCTACATTCTGAAAGGAAGTTTGCAGTCAAAGTCACAACTAACAACGAAAAAACATGTTTGTCCAAAATGTGTAACTGTTTTCAAAATAAAATAAAGGACTTTTGAGTGTGTGTTTCATATTTGCAAAGATCTGCAGGAAGTGGCCAAGACCTTTTTAATGAGAGGAAACACCTGTATCAAGATATTCTACCCCCAAACAGGTGAACAGTTTCTCTTGATTAATGTTCATTACTCACAGAAATGCATGGGGCTCTGATTGGTGCTTTAGCTTCTATAGATATTATGGATATGAGCATTGTTGAGCTCCTGTTATGGACAAGGATGGTGTTCTTAGTACTTTAAGGAGACTGGGCCAGTTGTGAAAAAACTGTTGATATAATAGAAACAATTAGTCTGTTTTTGCTGTACTGAGATAACAAAAAGGACAAGTTTGTGACAGCTGGTACTTGATGTACCATGAACATCAGCCCACAGCAGGAACATTGCCTCCTGGAGGGGTACCACCACCACCACCACCACCACCACCACCACCACCACGAGGTATGCATCCTTAAGTAACTGTGCACAAGCCAAAGTTGTTGACTGCAAGTTGCACGTCAATCCGTGTCTCGCTAGGGCATTTTTGCAGAATGTTTGACATACCTTCATGTTGTTTTGTCTTGATTGACAAGTTTGTAATGTACTCTTATTTCCACTGCTTCTTTGATGACCAAATCCCAAAATCTATAGGTACAACACAGCAACACTGTCTGCTCAGAAACAAACATGTCCTACACTGATGCTGTGTTCTGCCGTTGCAGACTAGTCTGTTTGGCCACAGTAACAACTGATGCTGTAGCTGCCATAGCCCTTAGCCCTAGCTGCTCTTTGACTACAATATCAATTGTAACCATTCAAATGGTTTGTATGTTGTGTTTCTCCATTGTCCAGTCTATCTTGGCTGTTGGCTGCCCTATGTGTGGAAGGTGCTTTGTTTCTTCTTCTTCTTCTTCTTCTTCTTCTTCTTCTTGCTTGGCTGGAGAGTCCCTCTTATTTGTTTCCTCATGAAAGGTTTTTCACACCTGCTGCAACTCAGTAGGCAAACTTTCCTGTCATATACTTCTTATGTTCTGTATATCACAGTCGCGAGGATAGATTTTCATTGCATTGGATGGAGGGTAGCTATTGCCGTTTAGGTACAGTTTTGTGAATATGGAACATCCTAATATGCAATCAGGGTCTTTCATTATTAAAAAGTCCAGGAATTGTAGACATCCATTTTCGTACCACTCCATGGTGGACCTGATGATGCTGTGGATCTTTCTGCTTACCAAGAGTGATACGTTACAGATTTCAGATTATGTAAGCAGTCAACATGAAAACTTTTATCTCCTGTACTAACAGTCTCGAATATGAATGGAGAAACTTTTAGAGAATTGCACAGTACACTTCAAACAATTACATGCTTAGCGCAATTGTACAGGATAGATAAGATACTGATTTGTAAATCACGTTAAAAAGTTGCTACGAAAGCAAATAGGTTCACTGTGACTTTAAATGTAGCAGAAGCTTCACAGACAAACTCAATTAAACCACAATTAGCATGATCAGAATCATACATTTAGTTCTCAATGAATGAGAAAGTCTAATTCTATCTGCCAAATTCTAAGAATTTTCAGCCTCATATTAAATCAACGTGACTGTAATGGCATAGAAGTGGAGGATGACATAAGAAAGGCTGAATATTAGATGTATTTTTCCAAAACTATTTCACTGAGGAAACTCACTCTGTAGTCCCTCTTTTAAATTATTGCATGAACATCAAAATGACATATGAAAATAAGTAACTATAGGATAAAAAAAATCAACTACAACCACTGAGCAGAAGAAAGGCCACAGAATCTGACTGGATACCAAAATGATTATACACACAGCATGCAGCAGAATCCGCTCCTCCTCCTGCAGCAGTGTACTGTTAGTCACTGGAGGAGCAAAGTGCTAATCAGAAGAAAGCATACTGGTAGGTCATTTCTGTCTGGTATAGAATTTTGAAACATATTTTATGTTGAAATACTATGACATTTCTGGAAGCTAAAAATCATCTCTGCTGGAATCAGCACGGGTTCTGGAAACAACAATCATGTGACACCCAGCTCACTCTGTCCCCAACACCCAGAAAGCAGTAGATACTGGCAGCTATGCTGGTGCCATGTTCCTCGACTTCTGGGCGGCATTAAATAGTGTTCCACTATGCCATCTAATTGACAAAATATGAGTGTATGGAATATCAGATCCGTTGTGTGATTGGGCTAAAGAGTTTGCAGCAAACTGAACACAGCTCGTCATTCTCAGAGAAATATCTTTTAGTCATGAAAATAATGGAGCTTGCAGAGTGTAGATCTAGATTTTTATTGCAAACCATAATGACTGTACAGGGTCGAATCCAGGATTTTTGTTTTGGGGTGAAGCGGAGGGGTGGCTGAAGTCAGAAATATCACCATCATAGAGGCATCAAAATTTACTTGTGTGAACAACAGTATTTCATTAGCCAAAGTCTGTCATTATACAGTGACGAGTACCAAAAAGTCATACAGTTTTATACACTTATGCAGAATCCTCTTTAAACTACCATATATCGTGCTGCATTCAGTTTAAAAATCTGAAAAAAATACAACTTAGCCACAAAAATGTGGTAGTTTATTATTGTATATATAGATCTTTACGCTTGACTTTAAATTGTTTCTCTTGAAAAATGTAAATTTGTTATTGTTCCCTACACCCAAAACTATACTTACTTTGAAGGGCCATTAAGAGTGCATATGAGTGCGCGCACGTGAGTGCAGTAACAGTAATTATTCTAATCTTATCATCATGATCCCTGTGCGAGCAGTATTATAGAGGTGGTTGTATATCCCTAGGTCGCTTCTTTAAACTCTATTCACAGACTTTCTCAGAACAGGTTACACCTGTCTTCAAGAGTCTTGCCATTTTAGTTCCTCCAGTATCTCTGTGACACACTCTCATGGATTAAACAAACATATGACCATTTGTGCTCCCCCCTCCATATACATTCAATATCCCCCTAGTTGTAGCCAGTATGGGTCCCACAAACTTCAACAATATTCCAGGATGTGTTGCACAAGTTATTTGTCAGCACCCTCTTTTGTAGACTGATAGCACTTTCCCAGTGTTCTACCAATAAACTGGAGTATATCACCAGCTTTACACATGACAATTACTTGATGATTCCATTTAATATCCCTACGAAGTGTTACACCCAGGTATTTGTATGAGGTGGCCAATTCCAACTGTGATTCACTGATATTTTAGTCGTAGGATAGTACATTTTCCGTTTCATGAAGTGCAAAATTTTAATTGCTGAACATTTAGAGCAAGCTGCCAATCTCTGCACCACTTTGCAATCTTATCAAGATTTGACTGAATATTTATGCAGCTTCTCTCAGATAGTACTTCATTACAGATTACCGCATCATCTACAAAAATTCTGATTTTACTGTTAATATAGTTTGCAAGGTCGTTAATATACATGAACACCAAGAGCCTCAATACACTTTCCTGTGTCAGACTTGAAGTTACTCCTCCATCTGGTGACTCTTCATCCTAGATAACATGCTTTGTCCTCTCTGGCAAAAAGCCCTCAATCCACTCACATATTTCACTTGATACTCCATATGATTGTACTTTTGAAAATATGTGTAGGTGCGGTACCATATCGAATGCTTTTCAGAAATCAAGAAACACTGCACCTACCTGGTTGACTTGATCCAAAGCTTTCAGCACAATATGTGAGAAAAGCTTGAGTTGGGTTTCACCTGATCGATGTTTCCAAAAACCGATGGTTGGCATTGAGGAGGTCATTCTGTTCAAGATATCTGATTACGTTTGAGCTCAGAATATGTTTTAAGAGTCTACAACAAATCAACGTCAAGGATTGCACAGGAATCCGGACAGTCAGCATCAGGACACGTAAAAAAGACTAGTTCCCCATTCTACTAAACTGCAAAGGAACAGCATTAAATGTATGGGAATCAACGATACAACCATCTCCCAAAAGCAGTAGAAAGTATTCAAGAACCAACAAAATTTAAAAATATGAAGAGCATGCCTAAGAAAGCACTGCTTTTGCAGCATATAAAACTTTCTTCAATGTTATCTAATCATAAATTAAAGTTTAGATTTTATGTTTCAAAATCAAACTTTTTGATTAGAAATAACCAATTGTCCATTAATTAAATTTGCTGTCTGATTACGAGCAGCATTATTATTTGACCTTATTCTTATGAATACATACGTGGTACATCTCCAGTGACACGTAAATTAAAAGAAATAATGCTATGTCTATACATGTTCTCATATTATTTGTTTGATTTGGTCCATATCATATTGTAAGCTTCTGTACACTGAATGATTAAGTGGATCAATAAATATACAAGTACAGTAAAGTACAATAAATATACAAGTACTGGTGACGATGCAGAACACTACAGCATAAGTTTATCTCAATCAAAATCGCCAAAAACTGGAGCACCAACAAAGCACTTCTGCCTCTTGCTCATAACAATGCAATAGCCTATGTAAGATGACGTAAGAAAAACATAATTACATTTTATAGGGAAAGTAAACTATCTGGTGAATACTTTACACATTGTCTCAAATTTATTTTATCTCCTCATACATTTCATCAATTTCTTCGTCATCTGCAGAGCTAGTTGGCATATAAACTTGTACTACTGTAGTAGGCGTGGACTTCGTGTCTATTTTGGCCACAATAATGAATTCACTATGATGTTTGTAGTAGCTTACCCGCACTCCTATTATTTTATTCATTATTAAAACTACTCCTGCATTACCCCTATTTGATTTTGTATTTACAACCCTATATTCACCTGACCAAAAGTCTTGTTCCTCCTGCCACTGAACTTCACTAATTCCCACTACGACTTTAACCTATCCATTTCCCTTTTTAAATTTTCTAACCTACCTGCCCGATTAAGGGATCTGACATTCCACGTTCCGATCCGTAGAACGGCAGTTTTCTTTCTCCTGATAACAATGTCCTCCTGAGTAGTCCCCACCCGGAGATCCGAATGGGGGACTATTTTACTTCCGGAATATTTTACCCAAGAGGACGCCATCATCATTTAATCATACAGTAAAGCTGCATGCCCTCAGGAAAAAGTTTGGCTGTAGTTTCCCCTTGCTTTCAGCCGTTCGCAGAACCAGAACAGCAAGGCTATTTTGGTTAATGTTACAAGGCCAGATCAGTCAGTCATCCAGACTTTTACCCCTGCAACTACTGGAAGGCTGCTGCCCCTCTTCAGGAACCACATGTTTGTCTGGCCTCTCAACAGATACCCCTCCATTGCGGTTGCACCTATGGTATGGCTACCTGTATCGTTGAGGCACGCAAGCCTCCACACCAACGCCAAGGTCCGTGGTTCATAGGGGGGGGGGGGGGGAGGCTCACCAAGATATGGCCCATTAATGACCACTAAGAATAGAGATACACTCAACACAGAGTCCAACGGAATCCCATTCTCCTGGATATGGAGGGAACTATGGGAGGGGGGGGGGGGGGGGGCACAAACTTTGACACGGAAAGTACAAAGTGACAGGAAATTTTGGATAAAAATCGGGAGGAGGCCTCAGACCCCACTCGCATGATGTGGCAAGGACGATGATGTTGCCAGGTGGTGGTATACATTTTTTGTAAATAAAAAAAAAAGATGGCACCCAGGTGTTTGCGTCTTGGAAATGCTGTTCGGATGGCAGGCTCGAAGGAAACAAGGTTGTCAGTGGCAGAGAGACCCTGGCGGAAGCCGGCCTGACATGGAGCCAGGAGGTCACGTGACCCCAGGACCCAACCCAACTGCTGACCTCACCATACGTTCCAGCAGCGTACAGAGAATGTTGGTGAGGCTGATGGGCCAATAGCTATCCACATCAAACTGGTTTTTATCGGGTTTGAACTTGTAATATTATTAGATTTCCGCTACTTTGCATGCGACATATGTCACAAAAGAAAAGGACCGCCAACGATCTGTAGTTCGTAAAGATGCTAAGCATCACAGCGAGAGAATAATATTTTTAATGTGCGCCTATACCAAAACTCGCGTCCAGCGTTCAAATACGCTAAACACTATGACCCACTGGGCGCAGATATTTAAAATCATTGCGGCAGCGGTTGATAGCAAGAAGGTGAGAAACAGAAGAAAGAACAATCTATCTTTTGTTAAGAAATATTCTAGCGACTTCATTATCCCTTGTACTTTTGGTCGCCAGCATGTTAAGACGTACTATATAGCATTGCTACAAGTTGGTTTTTATTTTGTGTAAAAACTATGTAAAATGACGAACCATGAAAATGCTTAACTATAGACTGAAAAGTTGGACTAATTCCAAGTTTAAAGAACATGTAACAAATTACAAAAAAATATATAGAAAAGTAATTACAAAAGCAAAATTACTAAGTAATGATACATTAATAAGAAAATCAGGCAATAAATCAAAAACTATTTGCTAAATTGTGAAAAGGGAAACAGGTAAGGGCCTCAAGGATCAGGAAATAGTACTAAAAATAGTGAAAATATTGAATTACAAGATGAAACTTTGGCAAATTACATTAATAATTACTTTTTAAGTGTACCAGTGTCATTAAGTAAAAACTTTACTAAACATGAGAAATTAACAGCCCCAAAAGTAGACAGTAGTATGTTGTTAACTCCCACAAACAATAATGAAATATTAAAGGTGATAAAGAGTCTAAAATAGAAAATGTCTGCAGGTGTGGATGAAGTGCCTGCGTCAATAATAAAAAAGTTGCCCAACAAATTATAAAGCCCCTGGTGCATATTGCCAATTTGTCTTTCAGCGAAGGTGTGTTTCCTGAGAGGTTGAAAATCTCTAACGTTAGACCTCTGTTTAAAAAAGGAGATCCATACAAGGTAGAAAATTATAGACCAATATCCCTTCTCCAATCATTTTCAAAAATTCTAGAGAAATTAATGAAAACTTTTTGATGCTCACAAACTCCTAAACTGCAGTCAACATGGCTTTCGCTGGGGCCACAACACAGAATCAGCTATACCAAAGAGATTGTCAGTTGTTGACACTAGATAAATCAAAGTTAATTCCCACTACACATTTTTTAAAGCTTTTAATACAGTAAATAACAAAATTCTGTTAAACAAGATGGAGGCACTAAGTGTAAGGGGAGTTGTGACGCAGTGGTTTGAATCTTACCTTCAAGATAGAACTCATCGCAGAACATAAAAATCAGAAAATCAAGTGGGTTTCAGATGCAAAGAAGTTGGAAATAGGTGTCCCACAGGACAGTGTTCTTGGCCCCTTATTATTCTTGCTTCATATAAACGACATAAAAAATCCTAATATTTCTACTAAAATAATGTTGTTTGCAGATGACACTAGCATAATAAGTGATGATAAAAAATCATTAAGCACCACAACTGATATAGTCCTGAAATATATTCAACGTTGGTTTAATGCTAATGAGTTAACACTTAATCTAAGTAAAACAAATTATATACAGTATGCCAAAGCAACTCAAGATATGGATCTCCAGTTAAAACTAATGGTTAAGAGGACAGAGAATGTACAATCCACAAAGTTTTTGGGCATGCACATTGATCAAAACTTAAGCTGGAAAGACCATCTCAAGTACTTATCCCACAGGCTCAATTCGGCATGTTTTGCATTGTGGATATTATCTACAGTATGCAGCACAGACTGTACGAGACTAGTGTATTTTTGCTTACTTCCAGTCCATCGTGTCTTACGGCATAGTGTTCTGGGGTAAATCTAAATCAAGCTTAACAGATATCATCACATTTCAGGAAAGAGCTATACGAATCATAACACATAACTCTCCAAGAACTCATTGTAGGCCCCTTTTCAAAGAACTGCAAATACTCAATACCATCACTGTATATTTTTAAAAGAATTATGTGTACAAGAGCACATATGAAAAATCTACATACTAATGAGAACTGCCATAAGTCTAATACTAGAACTCTTAAGAATTTGCATGTAGAAAGGGTAAGTACAACACAAACCCAAAAGCGTGTAAGTTATTTTGGAATAAAACTTTACAATGCTCTGCCAGTGTATATGGAGGAAATAATAGATGAAGTAAAATTTAAGACTGAGCTTAAAAATTACCTTTTAAGCAAAACTTTTTATGACGTAGTGAGTACTTTGATTGTGTGTAAATTTATTACCAAAAATTTTAATTTATATGTCTAAATTCGTACTTTTAAGAAATGCCTTGAAAGTGATATTCCATTATTATGTCTGTAGTACTTCGTTGTGACAATTCCTACATCATGTAAATGATTTACAGGAAGATAATAAAATGAAAATGAAGCATTTCGGTAACTCGGGTGTGGATACAGTGTGCTTACGCACACGCAAGGACATTTCATTTTAAGAAGGAACGGACTAACAAAGCAGCGATTATTGGACTGCGCCATTTACAAAAGAAGTATTAGATGTAAGTCATGCATTTATTGTGTATTTGTCAATGTGTAGAAGTTTAAAGCCAATTTGTTCAAAATATATTAATATGGTACGGTGCAGTAATTTTCTTCTTATTCTTTTCTTTCACTAACCAAAAATGACGTTCAAAGTGTATATGAGCTTTGTTACAGGTTCGCATTTTATCGCGGTGTCTCGATTGTATTTGGGAGACCACTAATGTGTTCAACTTCTGATCTGTTAATCTTTCCCTTACGAAATTCCACTAATTTGCTTTCGTTTCCATTTTATATCCAAATATGTCCCTTAAGCATTTTCATCGAAGATTCTGATTGCGTTAACGCAATCCGGGCCAAAAGGTCAATTATTCGATTAATCAATCCATACGTCTCCCGAAAACAATCGAGAACCGACGCATCGGTGACCAATTAATAATCTCTCTCTCTTTTAAAGTTGTACTAAAAAAAACGGCCGCACAGGATAGCTATAAGTACGCAATTTAGGATCTATGCACCCAAATTGCGTGAAAATGTAATCACATGCCATTTGTAGTATAATATATTTGTCCAATTTATACCCGTTTCTCGTCTGCATTTCTTCTTGGTGTAGCAATTTTAATGGCTAGTAGTGTAGTATTGATCTTACCAGTTCTCTAACGAATTACTTTTTAACGATGTATACAAAATCTCTTGTCTCAGCAATCTGCAAAATGTATGTATCCAGCACCAGTTCCAGTTTCGGAAGCTGTTCACTTTGTTCAAAAAGGATGCACGTACGACGCTCCACTTCTCTTCCTCTTAACTTTTTTTCCATGTGGAACACACACACACACACACACACACACACACACACACACACACACACACACAGAGTGGCATTATCGTGACCCGTGTGAACACTTCTGGCCTAAAAGTGTATTGCCACCAACATTGTCGGGCAACAGTGACCGACCATGTTGTCGAAATTGTGACACTCTTTTTTGGCGACAGTGTTGCCGTGCAATATTTCCGAGACACATTTTCGGCAGTATGCTACTTTTATTGCCTGTATAAACGCACCTCAAGAAATTTTTAGTGTGAGCCTGCGATTGTCGGGACAGTGGCTTTATTTGTCCTACAATAACTGCTGCCAGTCACGATTTTTGGGAAATAATTCCCCATTGTCAAGTGTGTGTCTCGTGTACTGTGGCACTTACGAATGATGATTCGGATGTGTGGTCTGCTGCATTACTCCGCTGCCTTTACTATGACGCATAAACACGCGCAGTTAAATGAAAACTGCATGATCAGTTGTGTAAGCGCTGTTTAAAGTCCGCAAAAGGAAGTATTTTTCCAAATTCTCCATTTTATATAGAGAACTATACATAGTAATTACTAATGTTTGTATTGAAGCCATCGGAATAATGCGGCAGCTCACATATCGCAACTGAAATGCCATAATGAAACGAAAAATGGGAATTATTTTGCAAAACGCGAAAACCGTGGCTGGAAAGAGCAAGCGTTATTTGACATTAAAAATCACTGAGAGCTTCTTGTCTGGCGCTGCTCCCATTTCTGACAATCACTCTCCTTACGAGGTGTAATGGAAGCTACAGCACTGAAGTACACATTCGCCTGTTTCTTAACGTTGTTTGAGTAAGCTGATTCTTAAGGATTGTTGGTAGACTTTTACTGTCTTATTAATAAATATTTCGTGTTAAGTGACGGTACGTAGTCATGCAGGATAAAAATAAAAATAATACTTTCAAAACCCCAAAGGAATACTACAAAGATATTTACATTGAAGTTTGTAAAACGATGCAATCTTGCATAACTGAGCGATTTGCTTCAACTGGAATCACACAGGTCATTGCAGTTGAGCAAGAGTGCTTGCTTTTAGTAAACAGAGGTGAAACAAATTTGGAAAAATCGACTGAGTTTTTCAAAAATCAGCTAGACATTTAGAGACTGCGCTTACACTTGAATATGTTAACCGACATCGCTAATAAAAAAACAACTGGTCTAAAAAAACATGCGTGATGGGAGGAAGTACATTACACAAGAGCCTGCAGCTGGAAAAATGTTATGTGAAGTAGTGAAGTGCATTATGTTTCTCGAGGTAGTTCCAATCACGACAGCAACAGCAGAAATGTCATTTAGCGCCCTTAGACGTCTGAAGTCGTATCTCCGATCAACGATGGGACAGAAGCGATTGAACAACTTGGCTGTTCTTCATGCCCACCTAGATGCTTCAGAGGAACTGGAGATCCGACCAGTCATCAAGGACATCATATTCAGTAATGCAGTCAGACGGTCGACATTTGCACCTTTTTAAAGACACTAGCCCTAAAATGGCATTTAGAGCAATATTAAAAATCGTTATAAAATAGATAATTAAAAACATACATAAAACTTTATGAGAATAGAGTTGTCGTGGTTCACACGAAACGTGAACGAGATCGCCGTCGTCGTTTCACGCCTTGTCCGCCAACTGCACTAGGAACCCACGCGTCTAGAGTTGCAGCAAACGGTCCTGCTGTCTGGCTGATTGATCACCCCCTATCCATTACGCGTAAGTGGTTTCCACATTGCATGTTTGTAAGTCTTTCGGCTTTTCCTTGTTATAGGGTCATATGCTATAGGTAAGGTATAACGTAAGACTAACACATGTTTGGGCTGAAAATGAGAGACTGGTAAGGGACTTGATCACAATTCAACATACCAGAAAAATAACCTGCATACATGCTCCGCAAACTACTCTACAGCGCTTTGTCGTACGAATAACAGCCGCAGCCGATGTTTCACTCTGTACGAACCCTGCTGATTGAAGAAATTTTCGGTCCCTCGTTCTTTCACTGCGAAAGTGGCGGGAAGATGGTGCCGTAAAATTCCTGAAAACCAAAGCTCAGTTTACGTCCAGGATTAAATTCCGAAACTGCCGGCGGTGTCTCATGAAAAGCGTATATGGTAGCTGTTTGACTCTGATCCATCTTTGGATGGGGACGCTACGCTCAACGCCCGCCTCTAAGCTGCTTAAGGCGGCAGGCCGTGTGCGGGACCGCACTACACCCTCCCCTTTGTCCCATCCTCACGCAACAAAACATAACGCCACATTATAAACACGTCGACGAGGGATTTAAAAGTAATTCCGTTCTTCTAAATATTCAGAAGGCTTTTAACACTGTACCTCACAAGCGCCTTGTAGTCAAACTGGGCGCTTATGGAATATCGCCTCAGTTATGCGACTGGATTCGTGATTTCCTGTCGGAGAGGTCACAGTTCATAGTAACTGTGAAAGTCAGCGAGTAAAACAAGTGATTTCTGGCGTTCGTCGAGGTACTTTTATACGCCCTCTCCTGTTCATTATCTAGATAAACGATTTAGGAGACAATCTGAGCAGCCGTCTTAGCTTGTTTACATCTAGTAAAGTCATTAGATCGAAAACAAATAGCAAGACGGTCTAGAAAACATATCTGTATGGTACGAAAATTGGCAATTTACCATAAATAAGAGAAATGTTAGGTTATCCATATGAGTGCTAAAAGGAATCCGTTGAACTTCAGATAAACGATAAATCAATCAAATCTCTGGCTGTAAATTCAATTAAATAGCTAGCAAGTGCAATTAACAACAACTTAAATTGTAAAGAACACGTATAAAAATGTTGTGGGGAAGGCGAACTAAAAATTTGGTTTTATTGGGAGAACAATACATTAAGCTTGTCCGTCCCCTTTTGGCGTACTGCTGCGCGGTGTGCGATCCTTACCAGATACGATTAACGGGGTACCTCGAGAAAGTTCAAAGAGGAGCAGCTCGTTTTGCATTATCGAGAAATAGGAGAGTGTGTGTCACGGACATGATACGGGATTTGGAATGACGACATTAAAACGTCATTTTTCGTTGTACCTGGAACTTCTCATGAAATTGCGATCGCTGACTTTCTCCTCCGAAAGCGAAAATATTTTGTTGTCGCCGACCTACATAGGAAGAAAAGGTCATAATAAAATGAGGTAAACCAGAGGTCGCACGGAAGGATATAGGTGTTCGTTTTTTCCGCGCGCTGTTCGAGGGTGGAATAATAAACAGTCATTGTTAAGGTGGTCCAATCTGTATGTGTATTAACCGGTTTAAGGACAGGATTCGGTTTGGCTCTAGAGCTTCAGATAGCTCAGATTTTTCACTGGAAGGATAACTAGTGGCTTCTCTGGATATTGAAACTATGGATGCATAGTTTTGACCTACTTTCCTCTGACATGAAACATCTGCTGTTGTATCATAGGCTGTCCCATTAGTAATTATTCCATACTCAAGCATATACAAACGTTCAGCTCAAGAGCTTACCTCGCTTGTAGCAGTTTGCTACTGCCACTTCGCTACTGTTTACAGAAAACACCCAGTGCAAACCTGCTTCCTGAAAACAGGGTCACAATTCCAGTATGCCACCTTCCGCTTTACCTAAGTACAGCCGTATCTCTCCCGTGCCACTACCAATACTCACCACTCAAGTCAGGCAGACAACAACATTTTCCATACGACAATGTTCAAGTTTGCTTAGTGACATCACCGTGTAACAACCACCATATTCCATCATCAGCAGTAACCTCATGTGTACTTACATGGACGAATTTCCCCAAGGTTCAGATTCAGCTCTAGTGCCCAACGCCTTGTTAAAGTTCTCCGGTTGTCAAAGCTGGTACCACAGTGCACACACTCCACTCCTGCTGAAGAGGTGCAACACAGCTAAGATAAGAACTAAGTCTTTTACTTTGACACGCAGCAGTCGGAGAACAGGGAACTCCTATCCCTTACCTCCCCCTTCAAGAAGTTTGCACATACAAAAAAAGCATCCCTAAAATACCCAAACACGCATATTAACGTGAAAGTACATCCTTACTAAAAAATGAAGGAAACCTCTTCCTCCTACCGTCGTCCTCTACAGGCATGCAAATCATTTATGCTTCTACAACACACACACACACACACACACACACACACACACACACACACACACACACACACACTCTCTCTCTAATCAAAATTTAAACTATTCCCTCTTACTTCGTTGGTATTAATCCATACAGAATCTCCTGCACTGTCCGTGAAAGGTTACCACACTTCCTCTTCTTTCTACTGCCCATATTCCTATCCTCAAAAGATGACTAAACCTACGTCGACGCATCTGGAGCACCTCTAAAGGTTTTCCAACACCCCACATGCACAGTAGCTTTACGATTCGTTAACTGAAGCTTGACGCTTACTGATAACTTTGTCTCAAACTACCTGAAACAGCTCTTGATAACTAGTTCCAAATTCCTTTGTCTTACCTTTCGAAATGTACAGATTCGATAACATTACACAATGACCGTTTTTATACTATGGTAATCTGCTCACATGATCCCCAACTGCTTTTTATGTTCCAGGGCTCTGGCGTTTTGTCCCTGAATATGTTCCAAATTTTCCTCACTTTCTTAGCAAAATACTTAATGGACTCATATGAAGATAACCTTGTCACAGAATGGACTTTTGAATTACAAGCACTCTTAACAGAAGATAAACACACATCCTAATCATTACTGCATACAACCACATAATGACAACATCCTTCTGATCGTGCAATGTACTCTTTGTGTCCTATCATTAGCCTGAGTGTGCAGTGAACTCGTCCTTTAACCATTTAACCTCTAGCAAACTGCATGGCTCCTGTAAGAAACTGGGCAGAGATTGGCCTTGGTCAGCGATAATGGTTTCTGGCACTCCAAATGTGAGCACCGAGATGCTGACCACTTGTAGCACTGTTGCCACCTCTTAGGGACTGTAATTATTTCCACATATCTGAAAAAATGATCAGTAACAGTTAACACAAACTGATTCCCAGCTGGAGTCCTGCTGAATGGCTCAATCATTTTAAAAGGCTTTGTTCCTTCTGTTAACCTCTGCAGAGATATAACTTAAAGGCTCATGTCTGCCCACTACACACATTGCATACTGATCCACATCTTTCCTAGACTTCCACCACTCACCTAGTGATTGATTGTTTTGTTTTGCTTTAGGGCACAAAAAACAACTGCAGACATAGTTGCCCAAGTCAAAACTATAGAACATGGACAGAGAGAGGAGTTAAACGACTATACATCAGTCCCAATGGATAATAGGAGACAGCTGAAAAAACAGGCACATGGAAAAAGGACTAAAATGAAACACCATGCAGAAGTGGAGATGCAAAGCTACAAATTGAATGACCTTTGCCATATTGCTTCGGTGTATAAAAAGTAAAACGCGGTCGACAGCTCATGCGCCATTCACTAAAACAGCTGATAAATCAGACGGCAAACCCAAGCTGGAACGTAAATAGTTAAAAAAAAAGGGCATTCCAGCAGAAAGTGATGGACAGTTAAAATTTTGTCGAGATGTGTACAAAGTGGTGCTATAGCGCCACTTAGCAAATGACGATGGCTAAAAAGGTAGTGCCCAATACGCAACCAAGTTAAAATAATCTCCTCCCGGCAGGAGGGCAGAGAGGACGTCGTCCAAGGCGCTGAGAGAGGCTTAATTAGCCAAAGCTTATTCCTGTGAAGGGAGGACCATTGGCGTTTGCCAAAGGGACACCACCTCCTGACAGACAGCAACGTAGAGATCATTGGAGGTAGTATAGCTACTCCTGGGCTGAGGTGTAATGACTGCAGCCTTGGCAGCTGCATCTGCAGCCTCGTTTCCTGTCAGACCGACATGACCAGGGACACACCGAAACATCACACTGGCTCCACCAAGAGTGAGTAAGTGACAGTATTCATGGACTCGCTGCTCTAAGAGATGAGCAGTGTACAGTGCATATAGACTTTGGAGGGCGCTGAGTGAGTCTGGGCACAGGACAATTGGAAAGAATGTGTCGCCGGATGTACTCGATCGCCTGATACAAGGCGAAGAGCTCGGCTGTAACTGGGCAGTGTGCTGGAAGCCAATATCCAAAGACACAGGTACCAATGAGGAACGGACACCCGACCCCATGGTCAGTCCGTGTAGACAAAGGTACTATGGCGAAGTTCGATGTGGAGGTCGTGAAACTGGAGGCAATAGACCGAGGCTGGAGTAGTGTCCTTAGGAAGCGAATGAAGGCCAAGGTTAACATGGTTCACTTCATGAAGCCAAGGTGGTGAAGGGTTTACACCCACTGGGTAAGTTGCAGGTAGTATGAAGTTAAGCCGCTGTAGCAAGTGGCGAAAGTGGACTCCAGGTGGTAACAGAAGAGGGATGCGCCACATACTGGTGATCAAAGGAATCACTGAAGGAGGCAGCATAGGACAGGTGCCCATGCATGGCAGACAAGCTGCATGCACACCTGCTGAGGAGAAAGTCATGGTGTTAGGACGGTAAGAGTTCAGCAACTTCAGCATACAGACTCAACTGGGCTAGTTGTAAGATGGTGTGGTCTCCTGACCGTTTCTTACATATTCCGACCTCACCATCGTATTCTGCGTATCAGTACGTTTCATTTGGGCCCCAACTCGATAGGGTAGAGTCAATTTTACAAATTTCCATTTAATTGATATGCAAATCTAATAAATAAATCGCAAGTGCACACCGAGATTAAAAAGTCGAGGCTGGAGTACACAAACATTCAAGACACGATGGCCACAGGAGATTTTGTTCGGCAGAGTCAACCAGCCCGCTGGGAAGTCCGTAGGAGGGTGGGTTAGCACGCAGCTGCCCCGGCCGGCCGATTGCCCACAGACCAAAACAGTTTTTGCCAGAGAAAAGGGCTAATGACCTGCCCACTGTTTTGTTTGGGAGAGCCCCAGCATACACATTTTTTGACGGACCTAGTGCACAGTTTCAGAGTTCTCACAAGTGGACAGGAAATGCCCAATGCAGATGCTATGTGTTTCTGGATTGGTCGGCTTAGCCATTCTCCCATTTGTAAGAGTAACACTGATTGGTGGACTATTCATGACGCAAGAGCGAGGGAAAGACAGTGGATGATATACCCTTTCGCTTTTTGCGTGGAGGGAGGCCGTTCTGGTGATGCTCTTGTAACGGGAATATGTAGTGGGAGTGTGTAGCAGGAGCGGGTGCGCTCGTGCATGTACGCAGAGGGCGAGGAACCAAATCGCTACTCAGTACTGCACTGGGAGAGCACCTCTGTCACTAGCGAATCGGAGTGATACTCTATATTGAGTCGCTCGCAATTAAGCGTTTGTTCACTGTGTTGGTCGCGACAATGTGTGGTGTGAACACAGACAGAGTATTAGTTAGCGCCCGCAAGCAAACATTGAGTGGCATCGCGGTGGACTGGTTATCTGACCGATGTACCATACCAATAGTTAAACTAGGAGCAGATAGGAGTCCTTGACTTTATCAAGGTGTAGTGAGAGTTCGATTGGTGAAGGTCAATCCAGATAGAAATAGATAGTTTTGTAATTTTTCAGCAGTGGACGACGCAGGCAGCAGTCGTTGCAGCTCATGGTATTGTGCGCTACAGCATAGGCGAGCCCCATCTTTCCTCCATTAGAAATAAATTACTTCATTCATGTTACTCCATTACATTTCTCATGCGACACCCCCGCCTGTACTTAGAAAAATTCAATCAGATAATTATTCAAGTTGAGTAGGCATGGCTCTCAGCTATTCTGCTGACTACATAACATTCTTAAAGAAAAGGGACTTTCCCACAATTTGGATATAAATGTCATTAACAGGATTCCTATCCATAATGGGCAACCTCCTATTCTGAAAAGAATCCGGAAATTTGTGTATCAGTTTATTTATAAAAGTTTCATTTGATTTTTCTTAAATTTTGCAATAAATAACATTTTTCATTCGTTTAATGTTTTTCTTACACTAACTAGCAATACTCCAGTATCCAAGTATCCCACGAGTTACGTAAGAAAATAGAATATTTTTGTGTCTTTTCCGTACAACGCACAACTCCAGAAGATATTTATTGCTGAAAGTTTTTCGGGCATTTCTTTTTGGAACATCAGGAGCGTCTGTCTGACTTCTGTAGTACTGTGGGGTGGAAATTGCTTCTTACAGGAGCCAAAGGGTACTTGTCAGATCAATTCGTTGCTCAACTCCTCAACACAACACCCACACACTGACAGTGTAAAAGGCATCCATGACAAAACGGATGCCATGATGGTGCATAGTGTTGAGACAGCGTAAAATGGGTGGACGTGCACCCATCGTCGAGTTGCGAATGGACAAGGGACCAGAGGAGGGTGATTCGATCGGCACCCCAGAAAGTACCATTGAGGACACGTAGGACATTGATAAACTGTGTATAGTGGTCTGCCAGGTAGGCCAAGAGTGTTTCCTGTCGAGCATGAGCCCCAGAAATTTCGTAGTTTCAACGAATGGAAGAGCAACAGGCCCAAGATGTAGCGATGGTGGGAGAAACCATTTGCACCGCCAGAAATTCATACAAACCGGTTTGTCAGTGGACAATCGAAAGCCATTGTCGATGCTCCAGGAGCAAACACGATCAAGAGAGCGCTGAAGATGCCGCTCAGTGAGACAGGTCTGTGGAGATGGCAAAATCGTCTACAAAAAGAGAGCCGGAGATGCACAGTGGGACACAGGCCATTATGAGGTTAATGGTGATAGCAAAGAGAATGACGCTCAGGACGGAATCCTGAGGCACGCCATTTTCCTGGATAGAGGCGTCCAACAAGTCAGAACCCCCCCCCCCCCCCCCCACCCCCCCCCCCCCACACACACACACACACACACACACACCTTGAAAATTCGGTCTTGTGAAAATGCCCAAAGGAAACAGGGCAGGCGCCCACGGAGGCCCCATTTCTAAAGAGTACAGAGTACAGAGAATACCAGTCCTCCAGCAGGTGTTGCACGCTGCCTCAATATCGAAAAACACGACCACAGTCTGGGATTTACGCAGAAAACCATTCATGTCATTGGTGGACGAAGTAAAGAGATGGTCAACTGCAGAACACTGTGCTCGAAATCCACACTGTGCATTCGTTAGTAAATGTCGAGACTCTAGCCACCACACCAGCCTGGCATCAATCATATGTTCCATCACCTTGCAAAAGCAGCTGGTAAGAGAGATGGGGCTGCAGCTAGAAAGAAGGTTTTTGTCCTTACAGGGCTTAGGTATGAGTACGACAGTGACTTCACGCCAGCGTCTGGGAAATGTGAACTCTGCCCAGATGCAGTTGTTTGTGGTAAGCAAGAAGTGCTTGCCCGCAAGTGAAAGGTGCTGCTCCATCTGAATGTGGATAGCGTCCGGCCATGGGGCCTGAGGCTCAGGATGAATTGAGGGCATGATCGAGCTCCACATAGTCAAGGCGGCATTGTAGCACTCACGATTTGGAGAAGAGGAGGGTATTGCCTGAGCCTCCTTCACTCGTTTGCGATGGAGGAAGGCAGGGTGAAAGTGGGAAGAGCTCCAAACTCCCCCAGAATGGTGGCCCAAGGTGTTGCAGATTGCAAGAGGGTACAAAATAATATCGGCAACTACTGTAAGGCTGGAAATCAGAGAATGGATCTTGGTCCCAGGGAGCCGTGGGTGGTTGGCCCACACGACAGAGCAAAGGGTGGAACTACTACGACAACTAGTGAATGAAAGCAGCTAGCTCGTTTGCTATCCCAAAGGACACTACGACACTTTACTTGCATCTGTTTATAATGAATGCAATTTTCCATCATAGGATGATGGTTAAAAACGTGGAGAGTACGTCTCCGTGCGCGAATTGCATCACGGCATGCCTCAGTCGAGCAAGGGACTGGAACACGAAGTGGCGAAGAGGAAATACAAGGAATGGAACTTTCTGCAGCAGTAAGGATAACGTTGGTGAGATAGTCCACCTCGTCATCAGAACTGGGGAAATATTGCTCTGCAAAGGCCGCCAGGGAGGAGTAAAGCTGCCAGTCAGCCTTAGTAAGCTGCCATTTAGGCGTGCATGCGGATGGGGTAGGAGTCAGCAAACAGAGAGCACACAGGAAATGGTTGCTCGAGTAGGTGTCAGAAAGAACGGGCCACTGAAGACGATGGGCAAACTGGGGAGTGCAAAAGGATAGCTCCAAATGGAAATAGGTGTGCGAGGAGTCAGAAAGAAGTGAGTGCTCCAGTGTTAAGGTAGAAGTGGTTGAGTTGGTTAAGGTCAGCCTAGAGGGCACCTCCCTAACAGGTCCTGGGATATGATGAGCATTAAAGTCACCAAGTAGTAAAAACGGGGGAGGTAGTTGCCCAAAAAGCTGAAGGAAGTCTGCCCTGGTGACATCGAATGACAGAGGAACATAAATGGTACAGAGGGAGAAAGCCAGGTGGAGAAGGAAAAGGTGAACCACAACAGCTTGAAGATGCAAGTAAGGGAGGTTTGTTGACTATGAAAGCCATTCCATATGAGACGGAATGCCGATCTCAGGGGGGAGGTCAAAACTAATTGGTAAGTAACGTGAAAGCTCGAAGTGGTCATGAGGGTGGAATTTCGTTTCCTGAAGGCAGAGTACAAGGGGATGCTGCGATGCTAAAAGCAACTGTAAATCCTCTTTGTGGACCAAAGACCACAAACGTTCCATTGGAGGACAGTCATGAGGAGGAAGAGATGGAGGGGTGTCAACTCAGCGGTCGTCGAGTGACAGCCGGTGTGGAGTCGCTACTACAGGTCACAGGAGCAGAAGCATCGGCTTGCTGTGCAGTCGGTCGTGGAGTCCGACGTAGAAAAACGGTTGGTGGCGCACACTGGCGAGACAGAGACCCGCCAGGCTAAGGTAGCATGTGGCGACACCGTTGAACAGAATCTTAGAGTTGGCGAAGGAGAAGACCATTTGCTATTAACGGATTCTTCGAGCCTTTCCAGTTAGAGGAAGAGTCGGGTGTTTGTTTGCAGGGACGCAGGATGTCTTCACATGAGTACCTTTCCTGTCCTTTTCTGCCTACAGGTTGTATAGTCGGTGGCTTCACACCTTGAGGCGAGAGTTCGACTGTTTGTTGCACAGCTGGACAGAGGGATGGCGATGCTACCTTGACACTGGGAGAATTTTAGGTCGAATGTCTGCGTGGCCATGTCCTTCATGGAGCGAAGGGTAACAAGAACAAAACTATAGGTGCCAGACGGGAGAACACAGGGTTTGCGAGTAGCTAGTAACTTGCGAGCTACTAGGTAAGGCACTTTTTCCTTTAGCCAAATCTCTTGGACGACCCGCTCATCTAGATACACGGGACAATCCCGAGAGGAGACGGCATGGCCGCCATTTCAGTTGACACAGCGGGGAGGAGGAGGCAGACAATCGCCCTCTTGTGCATCCCTGCCACAGGTCACACATTTGTGTACATGTCGATAAGATGTTCTAGGGTGGCTAAAACGATGAAATTGGAAGCGGCTCATCGGTTCGGAATGTACAGCCCTAGTGTGATAATTTCATAACCTGCTTTGAGCTTGGACGGCAGCACCACCCTATCAAAGGTGAGGATAAGAGTGCGACTGGGCACTAAGGAGGAATCTACCTTTTTGAGTAGATGATGAATGGTAATGACACCCTGATCAGAGAGGTAACATTGTATTTCAGCCTCAGAGCGTCAAGCAGCCTGGTGTAAATTACTCCACGGGAATAATTCAAAGTTGTGTGGGCCTCGACACAAACATGATAGCCACGGAGAAGTGAGGCAGCAAGCAGGTGTTGCGTTTGAGAATCAGACGACGTCTCCAAAAGCAAAGTGCCATTCTGTAAACGAGAGCAGGATTTCACAGGATTTCTGAATAATAAACGGATTGACTGTGGCGAAGGACTGACTGTCTTCAGTACGTGAGACCACAAGGATCTGCGGTGCAGTGGGAAGGGTCTTCAAATCAATAGCCTCATTACGTTTACGTTTTGTAGAAGTCGACTGGGAAGATGAGCGACTCACTGCAAGAAAATCGCCTATGATTGCCATCGTCTCCGATGGCGCACTCCTCCAAACTGGGGGCTCCCTTCACAAGCAGGCACACCCGCCATAGGTGACTGTTCAGACCTTACGTCACACCTCCTGATCATCTGACAGAGAGAGCAATCAGCAATTTGGGAAGATTGCAGCTCAGGCAATCACCGCTCCCTGGACCTGGCCTGTACCATGGGGTACTTGTGAACCCTACTTTTCGACCTGGGGCTGGGAATAACATGTTACCCATTCACCTGTTACACGTCAGACACGTGGGCCGGCCTTCAGAAGAGCACAGGGAGGAAGAAGGAAGAAAAAGAGGATCATCAAACGCCAAAGTGAAGGAACAAGAGGAGACGGGAAACAAAGAAAGGAAAAGGGAGCCAAAAATAAAGGTGAGACTGTTCGTACGTCAACGAAAGAACGCAGAACATGCCCAATAAATCCCCAGACATGTCCCCCAAGGGAAGGGAAAAAGAATAGTATGAGGATAGACATGCAGCTCGGAAGGGAAAAATGCTGCAAAGGCCACACACATTCCACTCGTCTCGGGTTGCAGTGCCAGACTGCTGCGACGCCCCCGCTGCAAGTGCGTGGTCCACTGGTGGTGCCTGTGACGCCAGAAGGGCGGCCGATTGACATCTGCGTCCTGCTTTGCCGACTCTTTCTGCCTCACACACTAGCGCGTACTCGGCTCCAGCAATATGTGGTCTCGAGTGAGCAGTGCCACAAAATTCCCGTAGGCGGCCACAGCTACTGGATTCGCATCCCGCCCTGGTGCTGAGGCCTGGAGGAAGACGTGCCCTGGCTGTGAAGTGCTGCCCTCCGAGGCACAGGCCTGGTGCCGCTGTGGCGCCTGGGGGACAGCTCCTCGTCGTGTGGCCCAAAACCTCGGGGCGGACTGACAGTCGCTCACTGGCTTGGCGGAGCTGGCTTCCCAGACCGGTATCGGCCGCTGGATGGCGTGTTGGAGACCGCCGCTGACCCGAGGGTGCTGCCAGACTGCACCCTCGTTGTGCCGCTCCACTGCTTCCAGGCACATGGAGATCAACACCTGTTTGCCCCGACAGTGTGGAAATATACCGCCGGCCAGCCCGGCGTTGCGTGGCCTCGCTGTGTCGCCACCACTGCGCGGCTCAACCTGGCCACGTCGCGCCCTACAAATAGGCTCGCCTGCGAAATTAGATATCAGCGTCTCTGTGGCTACCCACCTACCTCTCGTACGGCTGCAGTGGAGTTGCTTTAATTCAGAAGTGCTAAAATTTAACGACGCCTTTACACACATGAAACCAGGATTGCTACAAGTTTCCAAAACTTAAATTCCCTGATATTTCCCTGATTTTCAGACAAGTTTGAACATTTTTGAGATATTAAGGGTAAGTTAAGACGTGAGTTGACAATCTGTCTTTGTTCAAATCAAATGGCTCTGGGCACTATGGGACTTAACATCTGAGGTCATCAGTCCCCTAGAACTTACAACTACTTAAACCTAACTAACCTAAGCACACAACAAACATCCATGCCCGAGGCAGAATTCGAACCTGCGACCGTAGCGGTCACGCGGTTCCAGACTGAAGCGCCTAGAACCGCTCGGCCATTCCGGCAGGCCCTGTCTTTGTTGCTACGGTACAAGAAACAATAGTGCGAACGAGGAACCATCTAAAAAAACTTGCAAACGGATGGAGTTTCCTGTTGTGAGCAAAAATGTTAATAGTTAACATTAACGTCTTTTGTAATCAACTATTTTTAGATGGCGAAAGAAAGCCAGATGATGTGTGTGTTTCATTAAGACCACTGATGTTATTTTATTTCAATAAAACTGAACACATTTGGTGACAAAAATGCGCTGGAGTTGCGAAAAAGATTTAAAATTCCTTCACTATCCTCAGAAATAATCTCTGAAATAACTAGGCCTCTGGAAAGAAGGCAGGGAAGTGTAAACCAACACTAACGGACCGCCAATAAAATGTTGGTTCTACTATGTTCGTTACTTTCTATTATTACCCACTGTGGTATTTTATAGGCATTTTGTGATTTTTCGTTCGAGAAATATAGGAGTACATAGCGTACAAAGCACCAGCGACTAACAATTTTTTTCTTATCGTCCATACTTTCTAATATATAAACTACTTTTGAAGTGCCAAAATGTACTAGAACAAATAAAACGCCACGCTGTACGATGTACTTGTGGTGAGACAGTCCATCCCTTAACCCCCATCGTCCATGGCCTCTTGCCTGCTGAAGCGCACCGCAGTCCTCGGTGCACGGATAAACCATGAAAATCCGTCGCATTACGCCACACACAAACAGACCCGGCCTGCGGGCAGGTCGGTGAGACCAGATCCTTCGGGCAGGAGCTGCACATCAGAGGGAAACGAACGGCCCCAGATCGGCAGGTCAGATCCATTACAGATGCCCGCAGAAACGGCCTATGGTTTTGATCTGTCGCGGAAATCCACTCCTATGACAAGCTATTCACGAGCCACAGACAAATTGATGAAATGAGATAACAGTGATCAATCCGTGCAACAGATAACTTATTCAAATACTCTGATAATCAATAATGAGGAGAGGTAGAACCTCACTGTAAAGATGATCACTGAGCCGCAGACAGACAGTCAGAAAAGACCATCACACTTTTAAGGTGTCAGGCAAATTCAACGCCTTCCATGAAAACCCTGACATGATAAGCAAATCCAGTAGTATGTCACATAGCTCCGAATAAATCGTGACATTAAATTAACCAAAGTAATACGAATAATGAGTGAACAAATGGAATACCACAGACTAACACAAGAATGCCTAAATGCATGTCATACCTTCCCACCGTGAGACAGACGCAGTTCCGAGGGGAAAAACGATAACAGAAGCCGAGAGCAGAACCGTGTTAAGCTAGAAGGCCCTACGATAAGGGACGGACTGGACACCCATGTCGCCAGCCTACCCGCACGTTTTAGCGTGAGACTTTTTTCGCGTCTCTGTTGCGTCAAGGACCACCCCCCAGGCCATGTTAAAAGCTAGAGCCCTCCAGAAAAACAGTATAGATCTTACGATAACACAAAAAGGGCCACACCACCCGCAAGTTTTAGCGTGAGACTGTTTTGCGTCTCTGTTACGTTGCAACCTTTAAAAACATTGCCCCACTACGAAAAGTATAACGTTTCTCATTGGATAGACAGAATTATTGTAGGTGGAACGTAAAGTTAACATTGAGACCCTGACTGGTCAGATAAAAACACAGCCAGATAGTTTTTTTTAAACCAACTTCGGTAAATTGTAGTAAGGAGAAGTTAGAGGAGTTAGTTCCGAGTCGGCGAGGTGAGCGCAGCTGCGCTTCCCGCGGCCCGCTGACGAACACCGACAAGGTAATGAACGCACGCGATGCTGCATAACAGCGCATAAAGCTTTACTCAGAACTGCAGAAGTCTCATCTGTTACACCTCCTTTTTGCGTAACACTAGTGTCGATCGTCAATTAAAGCTCATGCTGTTCACATTTGCCACTTGAAGTAAAAATCTGAAACACGATGATGTTTCTGTTATATAGTTATTGAGAAGTCACATCAGCCACTGTAATTTACGACAAGTTATATAAGTTATTAAAGATAACTGAGGGTCACTGTAGACCATTTTGATAGTTTTTCTCTTTTGTGAAACTTAATTTAAACCTAGATTATAGATGTGATAGGGCATAGGTCATCCTTCGATCCATTGTAGAACTTGGAAACCCATTCAGGGAATATTCGTTCACATTTTTGTTGAACGCAGTTGGTTTTTACCATCCTGTATTAAAACACTTGCTTTTATCAATAGTGCAATTTACAAACAATGTTTAGTGAGTAGAATAAAATTTCCAGTGGTAAACTTAACTGCTTTTTCGACGTTATTTTACCAGCTAACTAAAAATAGGAAAGCCTTGAACCCCTTCCACTAAATTTAGTTAGTATTAAGATTCTTTTACAGGGAGTGCAGTGGAGCTGACGCTGAGATCATTAAGTATTTGGTTATATCATCGCTAGTCTCACTGAACTCTTCTGAATTCTACATATCATGTGTGGTCTGTCGTCTCCTTACCAGCAACAGGTCCCAGGTTCAAACTAGTCAATTCCCTAAAAAACACGCTCAGAGCGTCGTTGCGCGAAAGTGGTAGGGAGACACGATATAGAACAAACAGACACCACCATGAATGTTTAGACACTCTCAGAACTAAATTTTCGGCCATAGCTCTTGTCAGCAAACGAGAGCGCGCACGCAATCTCTCAGACAACTCGTGCTCACATGACCGCTGTCTCTGGCCGCTGCAACAATCTGAGAATCAGATCCAAACAAAACACTCCTCACGCCTTCCTGCCGCTAGGCTAGGCTAGGATAGGCTAGCGGCAAGAAGTGGTGGCTGCCCTGACCTGCAAACTGAGGGGAGACGTAGGAAGGGAAGGAGCAGTAGGCATGAGGGCGTAGGGAAGCGGCGCACGTACTCAGCTGCACCCAGCCAGCGACGATGCATGCACCTCAGAAAAAAAAAAAAAAACACATTTCGTCTACCGAGACGAAAAAGAGATTTTTCCAGTGTGTGTGTGTGTGTGTTTTCAAATTTCCCTGATATTTCGCTGATCTCCCTGAAAGTGAAGTGTGTGAAATTCCTTTATTTTCAGAACCTTTGGCAACACTGGAAACTTGCGGCTTGCCGAGGCCTTGCAACGGTGGCACTCTACCTGTCAGCGTCAAATAATCCTGGCCTAAAAACGAGGGTGTAAACGAAGGCAGGGGCTAGCGAACGTAGGGTTTTCGTTGCGAGACTGAATACCGTAACTCTCAAATCCTCCAAAAACAAACGAAAAATATACCATTTCAAAAAGCAGATAAAATTCTGCTTGTCGCCTTTCTGAGAGAATCGCCACTCCATCCGAGTTAAAGTGTAAACTAGCAATGACTTGAATTCAGAGAAATAGTACCGACAGCAGTTGAGAGACTTATACCAAACAAATTAACGCACCTGATTCCCAATGCTACACAAATGCAGTTTATAACACTGTTGAGGAAACAACAAAAACCGCGCCAAATTTAAACGAACGCAAAATCCCTTAGATTTCTGATCTTTTACAGAAGCTCGAAATTTAGTGCGGACTTTAATGTGAGATACTTAGTTTCCACAACGAAACTTTATCTCTAAGCCTTGCAGAAAATCCAAAAAGATTCGTCGCATGTAAAGTGTGCTGGCAGCAAGACACAATCAATGCCTTCTCTGTGCGATAGCAATGGAAATACTATCGATGACAGAGCTACTAAACACAGACTTCCGAAACTCTTTCACCAAAGACGACGAAGTAAATATTCCAGAATTCGAATCAAGAACAGCTGCCAGCATGAGTAACTTAGAAGTAGGTATCATCGGAGTAGTGAAGCAGCTTATATCACTTCATAAAACCAAGTCTTCCAGTCCAGGCTGTATACCAGTTAGGTTTCTTTCAGAGTATGCTGATGCAATAGCCCATACTTATGTAGTGACTACTCGCTCACCGAAAGATTCGTAACCAAAGATTAGAAAGTTGCACAGGTCTTACCAATACTCAAGAAAGACAGTAGGGGTAATCTGTTAAATTACAGGTCCATATTATTAACGTCGATATGCAGCAGAAATTTTGGGACATATGTTGTGTTCGAACATTATGAACTACCTTGAAGAGAACGGTCTATTGACATTCAACACGGACTTAGAAAACATCGTTCTTGTAAAACACAACCAGCTCTTTACTCACACGAACTGAGTGCCGTTGACAAGTGATTTCAAATTTATTCCGCACTTTTAGATTTCCAGGAGGATTTTGACACCGTACCTTACAAGCGCCTTGTAATGAAATTGCGTCCTTGTGGAATACTGCTCAGTTATGGTACTGGATTCGTGATTTCTTGCCAGAGGAATCACAGCTAGTAGTAACTGGTGGGAAGTCGTCGAGTAAATTACAAGTGATATCTGACGTTATGCAAGGTGGTGGTATAGGCCCGCCTCTCTTCCTTATCTATATAAAGAATTTAAGAAACAATCTGAGCAGTCGTCTTAGGTTGTTTGCACGTGATGTTCTCGTTTATCGTTTAGTAAAGTCATCAGAAGGTCAAAACAAATTGCAAAACGATTTAGAAAAGATATCTGTATGGCGTGTAAATTGGCAATTTACGCTAAATAATGAAAAGTGTGAGGTCATCCACATGAGTGCTAAAGGAATCCGTTAAATTTCGGTTAAGCGATAAATCAATCGAATCTAAAGGCCGTAAATCTCACTAAATACCTAGGAATTACAGTTACGAGGAAACTTAAATTGGAAAGTACACACAGAAAATGATGTGGGGAATGAGAACCAAAGACTGCTATTGATTGGCAGAACAACAGATGCAACAGTTCTGCTAAAGAGACTGCCTACATTACGCTTGTCCGTCCTCTTTTGGAGTACTGCTAAGTGGTGCGGGATCCTTACCAGATAAAATTAACGGAGTACATCGAGAAAGTTAAAAGAAGAGCAGCACGTTTTGTATTATCGGCAAATAGGGGAAACAGTGTCTCGGACTCGAAAAAGGACTTGAGTTGGACACCATTAAAACAAAGGAGTTTCTCGTTGCGGTGAGCTGATCTCACGAATTTTCGATCTTCTTCCTCCTCCCAATGCGAAAAAGTTTTGCTGATGCTGACCTATATAGGGAAAAACGATCATTATCATAAAACGAGGGAAGTCAGAGCTCGCACCGAAAGGTGCAGGTATTCGTTTTTTTTCTCCGCGAAATTGGAATAATAGAGAATTATTGTGAAGGTCGTTCGAGGAACACTCAGCCAGCCACTTAAGTATGATTTGCAGAGCATCCATGTATATCTAGGGCAAGACGATTTGTCATGTGTATATACAGGTTTGTTTATAGGACAGGGCATAGAGCTATGATTATAGTTCAGATAACAACATTAGGTAACTCAATAGAGTCACTCTTCATATTACTTTAAACAATTTAAGCATCAAATGCCGTAAGAGTTCTCAGGAGGCATGAATACTACTTACTCCATTACTAAGGTTCTGCGCCTCAATTGATAAAAATGGATCCCTTGTAGGATCTCTGTTGTCCGTTTGTCCGACTGTTAAGATCTGTTTGTCTCAGGAGAGAGCACAGGCACCAGGTTGAAATTATTGTCGCGTGCTAAGGTCTATGATACTTTCGCATTGTAATCAATTTAAGCTTCTGAGTGCATGCAATCAAAAGATCAGCCATCTATGTCACCTATTTTTACACTCGCAAACTCACTCATCACAGCCTATAGGGTACTTCCTGTTGCCGTATAATCAAGAAATTTGGCAAGAAGCAAGGTTTCACAGTACAAGTAAATGAAAAAACATCTGAAAATAGTTAATTTGTACTAATATCACACGAAAAATTATTTGGTAACCTTACCTAGCAGTCCGTCATAACCTCTTTTCTCTCAGGAATGGGTAGATGTTGTTGTTGTTGTTGTTGTTGTTGTTGTTGTCGTCGTCGTCGTCGTCGTCGTCGTCGTCTTCTTTAGTTTGATTCATCTCTCCATGGTACTCCATCCTTCCCTCCAGTACTAAATTGCTAAATTTGTGCTCCTTTATGCCTGAGAACGTGTCCTACCAACCGAGCCCTTCTTTTAGTCAGGTTGTACCACAATTTTCTGTTCTCCCAATTCTATTCAATACCTCCTCATTAGTTGTGTGATCGACCCATCTAATCCTCAGCATTCTTCTCTAGCACCACATTTCAAAAGCTTCTCTTCTCTTCCTGTCTAAACTGTTTTTTGTCCATGTTTCACTTCCGTAGATGGCTACACTCCATACAAATACTTTCAATAAGGACTTCCTGACAAATCTATACTCAATTTTAACAAATTTCTCTTCTTCAGAAACCGCTTTCCTTGCCATGCCATCGCCAGTCTACATTTCATCCTCCCTGCTTCCAACCCATCATTTAGTTTGCTTCCCAAACAGCAAAATTCATTTACTACTTTGAGTTTCTTATTTCCTAATCTAATTCCCCCAGCGTCACCCGATTTAATTTGACTGCATTCCATTACTTTCCTCTAGATGTTCATCTTATATCCTACTTTCAAGACACTGTCCATTCCGTTCAGCTGCCCTCCAAGTCCTTTGCTGTCTGACAGAATTACAGTGTCATCGGCAGACAGTTTTTATTTCATCTCCCTGGACCTTAATTCCTATTCAAAATTTTTCTTTTGTTTCCTTTATTACTCGTGCAATATACAGATTGAATAATAGGCTGCAACCCTTTCTCACTCCCATCCCAACCACTGCTTCCCTTTCATGTCCCTTGAATCTTCTATCTGCCATCTGGTTTCTGTATAGATTATAAATAGTCTTTCGCTCCCTGTATTTTATCCCTGCCACCTTTAGAATTTGAAAGAGAGTACTCCAGTCAATATTGCCAAAAGTTTCTATAAGTCTTCAAACGCTACAAACGTAGGTTTGACTTTCCTTAAACTAACTTCTATGAGAAGTCAGAGTCCTACATTTCTCCGGAATCGAAACTGATCTTCCTTGAGGCCAGCTTCTACCAGTTTTTCCATTCTTCTGTAAAGAAGCCGTGACTTATGAAATTGGTAGTTCGGTAATTTTGACACATGTTACCACGTGCTTTCTTTGGACTTGAGATTATTATATTCTTCTTGAAGTCTGAGGGTATTTCGCCTATCTCATACAACTTGCTCACCAGATGGAAGAGTTTTGTCATGGCTGGCTCTTCAAAGGCTGTCAGTAGCTCAAACGAAATATTGTTTGCTCCCGGGGCCTTGTTCGATTTAACTCTTCTAGTGCTTTGTCGAATTCTTCACGCACTATCATCTCTCTCTTCACAACTTCCTCCACGTCCTCTTCCATTTCCATAATATCTCCCTTGTATAGACTGTCTATATATGTGTATTGGATAGATGTATCAAGTTTAAATTTATGTGACATACATTGTCTTGACAGTGTAACTAAATTTTTGGATTATTTCCTTCACTTGTACTGTGCAATCCTGCTTCTTGGCAAATTTCATGATTCTTGGTCAACGCGAAGTACGTTATAGGTTCTCTTAGTGAATCATTTTCCCCATATGTATATGAGCCAGACAAATGAAACAAAGATACACTGTATAACGAGCAAGATGAGGACGTTGTCTTCTATTGGCAAACAAAGGAACTACGCGAAAATTCGCCACTGTGCCATTCGTCTTTTAGATGAGCTCGGCGTGACGTCAGCGAGTAGTGTGTGTCAGACTCCACTGTTTAGTACTGAAAAGACGAACAGAGCGTTAGGAAGTGAAATTTATGCCCAAATGTCGAGCGTGTGGGTGCGCGTGGAATACAGTAGGACACGTGCGCGCGTGTTTGCGTGGAATAAACGATTCTGAGAAGGTCGGGTGTCACTGAAAGACAGCAGTTGGAGACGACGGGGTCACCGTGTCCTAAGCTCCCTGTCACTGCTGCCGTGGACGCTGCCGTCGGAAACGAACGGCGGCGGACCACGGAAGAGATTCGGCTCGTCCTGGGCATCAGTCGCGGCGTTGCTGACGCCATCATATGACAGAGCGTCTGAAGTTCCACAAAATCTGTGTGCACTGTGTTCCCCGAAGCCTGACGGAAGGGCGGAAGTTGAACAGAATGTCCCATAATATCGCGGGAGATTAAACTGGGTGTAATAATTTTGATCCGGAGAACAAATGTCGGAGACGATAATGTAGCCCATAGTTTCACAACCATCGAAAAAATCCAAAGCTGTGCACGGCAGGTCCGAGGAAGTAATGTTGACTTTTTTTCTTTGACTGCAATGGCTCGCTTGCTCATCAACTTTATGGGGCTCGATGCTACAACTACCACGCAACGGTACGTGAACAGTTTCCAAAAGCTGACGCACGTCAAGTCAGTAAACCCGGGAATGTTGACGGCCGACGACGTTCTATTGCGGGGTAGTGCCCGTCCACGTGCTGCTAGGGCTGTCACGACTACATTGCAGAAATTTCGCCAGGAAACCGTTCCACATCCTCCATACACTCGCGATGTCTCACTGTGAATATCCGTATTTATTTTATTTTTTTGAGTCCTGAAGAAAGACATTCGTGGATTTTGATTTAATTCGGATGAAGGTGCGCGCCTGCGTAGTCACGGTTCTGCAATCAACCTCAGACGTTTTTCCAAGGGGGCATTGACGTCTTGTCTCCCAGTGGGAAAATTGACGGCGATTACCACACACGACCCGTTTGTACAACAATGTGTTGTTTTCCTAAGAGACGTTCATTTTTTATCATTTATATCAATGTTAAGCAAATGAGTTGAACTGTGTCATCTTACACGGTGCACCGAAAAACGATGTTAATGATCAAAAACCATTGTACTCTACAATGGTGTGAAAGCTGAAATCTAGATCGTACATAAGAATAACAGTAATATACAGTCAAATGGCGCTGTATTCTTTAAAAAAATGTTCATAGGCTGTAAACACGATATTCTGACGTCAGGGTGTTCTGTGTATTGTGGTGTAAGAAATCCGTGATCACCTGGGCCTCGTTACAGAGTAAATTACATTATGATTTAGTCGATTTGTTAACCGAATTAGCTTCACAACAGTGGAAAGACCCAAAATATACAATCACAACAACAGAAAATAGTGCAATGCAACAACTCTCAAAAGCTGCAGTGGTACTGCGACTTGTTCTGCGACACTGGTGACAGCTGAGCAGAGCGTCGCCCTCCCATCGTATTCACTCAGTGAACCCACAAGCGAGGTGCACGCCAACCCGTTCCTCGTCGGTAAAAAATTCCTACTGCTGTCTATCTATGTATTGAAACACTGCCCAAAAAACCAAAAACGAACGGAGCAGTACTGAATGTTATCGTGAGGGCGAAGAGCAAAACCGGCATCACTGTTCCCAACGGCAAGTACCATGACTTGTTTGTAAACAAGCTGGTTACATTCAGACAAACGTGTAAACGGCCGACATTTGCACTATTGCGCAAATATTTTCAATGTAACAGAAAGACAAATGGGGTAAGAAATTAAACTAACTGTGGAAGGAATTAGCTACACAGGGACATGTTATATTTCTGGGGAACATGCGCATTTGGCTCCATGTGGATTGCCTACGCATTACCAATAATCCGACAGTTCTTTCTAATTTAAAGGGAACTCCAGTGACTCAGCTCAGTGTTGTCAGACAGCAAGCAGCAAAAGTAGGGCTAAATATATCGCTTGAGAGAAAGAAATAACCACCTCTCAATATCACCAACATCAGTGACTCCGTGCACATCACATTTGCTGCAAGGAGAGAGTAGGAAAATCAGCATGAATACCTGGTAGAATGGCTCGAAACCAATCATTCCGAAAGAATAGCCTTACCACGTCCAGTAAACCAGCTGAACCGTCCTACCAACTGACCAAGAGCACCTGTAACAAAAAGTACCTCTCCTGTTGCTGTTGTTGTGGTCTTCAGTCCGGAGACTGGTTTGATGCAGCTCTCCATGCTACTCTATCCTGTGCAAGCTGCTTCATCTCCCAGTACCTACTGCAACCTACATCCTTCTGAATCTGCTTAGTGTATTCAACTCTAAGTCTCCCTCTACGATTTTTACCCTCCACGCTGCCCTCTAATAATAAATTGGTGATCCCTTGATGCCTCAACACATGTCCTACCAACCGGTCCCTTCTTCTAGTCAAGTTCTGCCACAAACTAATCTTCTCCCCAATTCTATTCAATACCTCCTCATTAGTTATGTGATCTACCCATCTAATCTTCAGCATTCTTCTGTAGCACCACATTCCGAAAGCTTCATTCTCTTCTTGTCTACACTATTTATTGTCCACGTTTCACTTCCATACATGGCTACACTCCATACAAATACTTTCAGAAACGACTTCCTGACAACACTATACTCAGTGTTAACAAATTTCTGTTCTTCAGAAACGCTTTCCTTGCCATTGCCAGTCTACATTTTATATCCTCTCTACTTCGACCATGATTTATTTTGCTCCCCAAATAGCAAGACTCCTTTACTACTTTAAGTGTCTCACTTCCTAATCTAATTCCCTCAGCATCACCCGATTTAATTCGACTACATTCCATTATCCTGGGTTTGCTTTTCTTGATGTTCATCTTATACTCTCCTTTCAAGACACTATCCATTCCATTCAACTGCTCTTCCAAGTCCTTTGCTGTCTCTGAGGTTCGCCGATGACATTGTAATCCTGTCAAAGTTTTTATTTCTTCTCCATGGATTTTAATATCTACTCCGAATTTTTCTTTTGTTCCCTTCACTGCTTGCTCAATATACAGATTGAATAACATCCATCGGGGATAGGCTACAACCCTGTCTCACTCCCTTCCCAACCACTGCTTCCCTTTCATGTCCCTCGACTCTTATAACTGCCCTTCTGTACAAATTGTAAATAGCCTTTCGCTCCCTGTATTTTACCCTGCCACCTTCAGATTTAAAAGAGCGAATTCCAATCAACATTGTCAAAAGCTTTCTCTAAGTCTACAAATGCTAGAAACGTAGGTTTGCCTTTCCTGAATCTAGCTTCTAAGATAAGTCGTAGGGTCAGTATTGCCTCACGTGTTCCAACATTTCTACGGAATCCAAACTGATCTTCCCCGAGGTCGGCTTCAACTAGTTTTTTCGTTTGTCTGTAAAGAATCCGCGTTAGTATTTTGCAGCCGTGACTTATTAAACTGATAGTTCGGTTATTTTCACATTTGTCAACACCTGCTTTCTTTGGGCTGGAATTATTATATTCGTCTTGAAGTCTGAGGGTATTTCGCTTGTTTCATACATCTTGCTCACCAGATGGTACAGCTTTGTCAGGATTGGCTCTCCCAAGGCCGTCAGTGGTTCTAATGGAATGTTGTCTGCTCCCGGGGCCTTGTTTCGACTTAGGTCTTTCAGTGCTCTGTCAAACTCTTCACGCAGTATCTCCAATTTCATCTTCATCTACATCCTCTTCCATTTCCATAAAATTGTCCTCAAGTACCTCGCCCTTGTGTAGACTCTCTATATACTCCTTCCACCTTTCTGCTTTCCCTTCTTTGCATAGAACTGGGTTTCCATCTGAGCTCTTTATATTCATACAAATGGTTCTCTTTTCTCCAAAGGTCTCTTTAATTTTAGTGTAGGCTGTATCTATCTTAACCCTAGCGAGATAAGCCTCTACAAACTTACATTTATCCTCTAGCCATGCCTGCTTAGCCATTTTGCACTTCCTGCCGATCTCAGTTTTGAAACGTTTGTATTCCTTTTTGCCTGCTTCATTTACTGCATTTTTATATTTTCTCCTTTCATCAATTAAATTCAGTATTTCTTCTGTTACCCAAGGATTTCTACTAGCCCTCGTCTTTTTAGCTACTTGATCCTTTGCTGCCTTCACTACTACATCCCTGAAAGCTACCCATTCTTCTTCTACTGTATTTCTTTTCCGCATTCCTGTCAATTGTTCCCTTATGCTCTCCCTGAAACTCTGTACAACCTCTGGTTCTTTCAGTTTATCCAAGTCCCATCTCCTTAAATTTCCACCTTTTTGCAGTTTCTTCAATTTTAATCCACAGTTCATAACCAATAGATTGTGGTCAGAGTCCACATCTGCCCCTGGAAATGTCTTACAATTTAAAACCTGGTTCCTAAATCTCTGTCTTACCATTATGTAATCTATCTGAAACCTTCTAGTATCTCCAGGGTTCTTCCATGTATACAACCTTCTTTTATGATTCTTGAGCCAAGTGTTAGCTATGATTAAGTTGTGCTCTGTGCAAAATTCTACCAGGCGGTTTCCTCTTTCATTTCTTACCGCAATCTATATCCACCTACTACGTTTCTTTCTCTCCCTTTTCCTACTGTCGAATTCCAGTCACCCATGACTATTAAATTTTCGTCTCCCTTCACAATCTGAATAATTTCTTTTATTTCATCATAGATTTCTTTAATTTCTTCATCTGTAAAACAGAAATTAAGCACTTCTATACAGTCATACACTCAAACGTCCTACATCCTTCAGAGTGTCTAGTAGTTTAGACGAAGGGCCTCCCAGAAAAACTTTAAATCCAGATGAGAAAGATAGTGAGAAAGTTACTGCGGCCAGTCGACGAAGGTAACGAATATCAAAAGCGACGAAACCAGTACCTCTACAAGCACTGTGAAAAAAACCAAGCACGTGGCTATGTAGAGATGTCTAACCTTGTGTGGACACGTCTACAGACTGCATCCGAGCGGGTTGACCAGTCAGTTTCTCTCATATTGGCAAAAGAGGAAAGAAGTAAAGCTGTGAGTACCGGACCTGAGTCGTGCTTCGGTAGCTCAGTTGGTAGAGCACTTGCCCGCGAAAGGCAAAGGTCCCGAGTTCGAGTCTCGGTCGGGCACACAGTTTTAATCTGCCAGGAAGTTTCATATCAGCGCACACTCCGCTGCAGAGTGAAAATCTGGAATATGAGTTCTATCTACAAGGAATGAAGCCAGTCAGTAATCTGTTCTAGTATTCGATAAACTTATTTAGTCCACGGCACTGAAGGAGTGTCTGAAACCCCCGAAAGTCAAGGAACGCGGCATCAACTTGGGCGCCGTTGTCTACACCGCTCTAAATCACAAGGGTAAACGTAACTAAGCGAAATGCACAATTTTGTCAGTTAATTTTCTTGATTCAATTTCTTTACGTGCGTGTTTTCGTCCATGCAGTTTCGTGGCTGAGGTCGCCAAGGCCAGCTTAAGCGGAGGCGCCCTACTCTGAAGTGCGTGGTTCACATCTTTGTAGCGGAAGAAATCTTCGTCATTATTCTCCTGTGCGATGCGTAACCATGTTTGCGACTGGACGCAATTAGAACGAGACATTCACAAGCAGTGTGTGGCACAAGGGAGTGTGATATGTTTTGAACTACTTGTTGGTGGTCTTACACAATGATTTAGTGGATAGTAATACACTGAGGTGACAAAAGTCATGGGATAATGACATACACATACAGATGGCGGTAGTATCGGCGCACAGAACGTGTAAAGGCCAGTGCATTGGCGGAACTGTCATTTGTAATTAAGTTTCCGGCGTGATTATGCCGCACGTCGGGCATTAACAGATTCTGAACGCCGGATGGTAGTTGAAGCTAGATGCATGGGACATTTCGTTTCGGAAATCGTTAGGGAATTTGGTATTTCGAGATCCACAGCGTCAAGGGTGTGCCGTGAACACCACATTTCAGACATGGACAACGCAGTGGACGACGACGACCTTCAGCTAACGCCCGAGAGCAGCGGGATGTGTGTGTGTGTGTGTGTGTGTGTTTTTTTTTTGTTATCAGTCTACTGACTGGTTGGAGTAGCACTTGCAACCTACGTCCTGAATTATTTGCTTGACGTATTTCAATCTCTGTCTTCCTCTACAGTTTTTGCCCTCTACAGCTCCCTCTAGTACCATGGAAGTCATTCCCTCATGCCTTAGCAGATGTCCTATCATCCTGTCCCTTCTCCTTATCAGTGTTTTCCACATATTCCTTTCCTCTCCGATTGTGCGTAGAACCTCCTGCGTGAAGTAACAGCAGAAATCAATGTGGAACGTTGACGAACGCATGCGTTGGGACAGAGCGGCGAAAGTTTGCGTTAGTGGGCTATGGCAGCAGACGACCGAAGTGGGTGCCTTTTCTAACAGCACGACATCACCGGCAGCGTCTCTCCTGGGCTCGAGACCGTATCGGTTAGACCCTACACAACTGGAAATTGTGGCTTGGTCAGATGAGACCCAATTGTAGTTGGTGAGAGCTGATGGAAGGACTTGAGTGTGGCGCAAACTCAAATCCAAGGACCCATGTTGTCAACAAGGCACTGTCCAAGCTGCTGGTGGCTCCGTAAAGGTGTGGACTGAGTTTACATGGAATGGTCTCGGTCCTCTGGTCCAACTGAACCGAACATTGACTGAAAGTGTATGTTTGCTACTTTGAGACCACTTGCGTTCATTGATTCTTGTTCCCAAACAATGTTGTCGCCAGGCCACACTTGTTCACGATTGTTTTGAAGAAGATTCTGGACAATTGGCCTTTTAGATGGCCCGACATTAATCCCATTGAACATTCACGGGACATAATGTAGAGGTCAATACCTGCACAAAATCCTGCATCGGCGACACCTTCGCAATTACGGGCGGCTCTAGAGGCAGCGTGGGTCAGGACTCACATAGCTGTACCACGCCGGTTAGGAAGAGGACCGACACGATATTAGGAGATATCCCATTACTTTTCATCTCAGTCCAGTTCCACCCACGGCTTTTGCAGAGGGTGCATTAACCATCAGTTATATCACGACAAAATATTAGTCTAATACAGACATTGGCAAATACTTCTCGATGCAGACAAATGGACGGCAAATCCAAGGTATCGTCTAACTATTAAAATAATGAGTCACATCGAGATTCAGCGATGTCAAATATTTAGGAGTAACAGCGACCTGAAATGTGTAGTGAAGCAACCAATTACTCAGTTGTTCATTGAGAAACTGAAGCTCGACTATAAGAGATTACACACGTTCACTTACTTGTACGATGTGTACTTCAGGACTGCTCTCCCATATCACGGTATACTTACAGAAGGCCATCGAAAGCATACGAAGAGATGCGGCCAAAGGTCGTCAGCTGATGGCTGCAGAGCAGTACATACCACACTGCGCCAGTATTCCTCTGGGTGGTCAATGTCTTCAATAAAAATAATTGTGTTTTTACCATTTAATGCTATTTTATGACGACACTTGCCTGATGTAAAGATTCTTGGTCAAATCTGTGCTTCTTAGTGATATCAACGGTATTCGAGTGATCAAATTCAACGTGTCTAAATAAAAATGCTGTATTGCTTTTAAAGTTTTATTATAGTGGGCACTATTTTACTACGCCATTTCTTCGTTTCATATTTTATGATATTTTTAGATATTTTTACATTCAAACTGTTTAAGAGATGAAAATGCAACTGTATACACGGGGAAACGGTATCACTGCTGGTCTCGATTTATATCTATTTAAAACTCAGAATTAATCTTTGGTTACTAGTGTTTGACGCACCTACTTGGGAGATGGGTGCGACGACTCCGTGCCAGACGTAAGGGATATCTGTACACTACGTACCATGCGTTTGCTTCTATACAGAAAAATATATCTTAAGTTTCTCTTGCATTATTATTCGGTCTATGTATTGGAACTTTTTGATCGTAGAACGACTTGAGGATGGTACTGTGTACCGAAACCGCAGCAAGTAGGCAAAGAAAGAAGACTATAGACAAAAATAAATTTCTCCAGTGTATTGGTCGCTGTTGCTACAAATAGTATGTACAGACTATGTTATAAGAAGAGGGATCAGAGGCTAGTTTGACTGGCGGGAGAGTAACATGTAGATCTATACCCTGGGAACCGTGGCGTGCATGGCGGAAGGTATGACCCATTGTTACAGTTATTAGGGCTTCTTCCCGTATCACTCACACTTGGGGCGCACGCAGAATGACTGCTTTGCTGCAGTTAGCGTAATCTCGCGGGAGCGATACGTGGCAGATTCCACCCACGATACTGGATCTCTAAGCTTTGTAAGTGGGCTTTCGCGATTTCAGTTTCTTCAGCATCGCAGTGAGACCCTTCCGTGGGTAAAACACAGCTGTGATGCTTCGTGTTGACCTTTGTGTACGTTCAGACACCCCTGAGACGCGCGCGCTTCAGAATTGCCGTTTATTAGAATCTAATCGGAAAATTCTAGAAACTGTCATTAAGGGCAGAAACTATGAACATGTCCTGCACGCTATTTATTCTATGCAGTCAGTATGGAATGAGAATAATCAAGAAAAAGACTGAAGTGATGGTATGCAGTACAGGAGCAGAATATGAACCTCTGAGAATGAGCATTGGGAGAGAGGAGTTAGAAGTGACAGAGGAATTTACTTACCTGGGAACCAAAATCACAAGAGATTGTAGAAGCCGGAAAGAAATTGCGACCAGAATACAAAAGGCCAAAATTGCATTTAATCGGAGAAGTAACTTACTCACTAGCAACAACATCAGTCTGAAAATAAGGAAACGTATCATGAAAGGTTTCGTTTGGAGTGTGGCCCTATACGGATGTGAAACTTGGACGATTTTAAGAGAAGACTGCTAGAGGCCCTGGAGATGTGGTGCTATAGAAGGATTAATGACGATCAGTTGGAGAGATAAAGTAACAAATGACGAGGTGTTTAGTAGAGTACAAGGAACCAGATCTCTGTGGAGGCACATCCAAATAAGAAGAGAAACTTTTAGGGCACATCCTACGACACAACATCATTGGAACAATAGCAGAAGGAACTATTGAGGAAGGAATCGGCGGGGGCGACCAAGGATATACATGCAACAGATCATGAATGGCGTTGGATGTAACACATACGTGGAAATGAAGAGGAAGGCAGACAGAAGAGAGGAATGGCGCTGCAAACCAACCTCAGGGTTGAACACTAAAAGAAGAGAAGCTATTTATTGAACCAACATATCCTGCGTATCTAAACTTAGGCAGGTGAGAGCTCACACAGAGGTGTGTGTACCAGGCTAGCAGAACTGTTCCACGCTTCACCAGCGACAGGAATTGAGGATAACCTAAATAGGTAACACAGCAAAAATATATTCGCGGAGTAGTGTTGTACGAAAGTTGTTTGAAAAGTTCTCGGAACGGAATAGAAAAAAGAACTTACATCACAAACTTCTTTCATTTTTCAATGTAGTCTCCTTGAAGATGAATGTACTTGGTCCAACGATGTTCCAGTGCCTTGATCCCATCTCTAAAATGAGTGTCCTCCAGGCAAAATAGATGTCAACTCCAGTTACCAATTCTTCGTTTGAAGTGAACCTTCGTCCACGAAGAAGAATTTTTAGTTTTGGGAAGAGACGGAAGTCTGACGGCCCTATATCAGGTCAGTAAGGTGGATGTGGTAACAATTCATATCTTAGTTCGTGTAATTTTGCCATGGCAACGGCACATGTGTGCCGGCGCGTGTCAAGACTCGCGGCACCCATCCTGCAGATAATTTTTCATTTCTAATTCTTCAGTTAAAATGTGATATACCCTTTCAGATGGCATCTGGCAAGCGTGGGCAATTTAACGCAATATCAATCGGCGATCCTCCATGACCATTTTGTGCACTTTTACTATGATTTCTGGAGTAGTGACACATCTTGGCCGAACACTGCGCGGATCATCATCAAACCTCTCCCGACCGAATTTAAATTCATTTGTCCACTTGACAACAGGACTCTGCTCCTTCATATTAACCTCAGTGTATTATGGAAATCGGCATGAATGTCCTTTGCTTTCATAGCTTTCTTTACGAAGTACTTAATCACTGCTCGAATCTCTATTTTTCCATCTTCGCAAATCACTGAGGGAACAACAACAGAACCACATCACCGCCACAGCTCTCTTCCAAGAGCACTGACGTGGCACATGTTTACAGGCAACAGTTCAATAAATATCACGTGAACCACTCGCGATAGCGCTGACCTATCATGGTGATTCCGAGATCTTTTCAAATCACCCTCGTATTGCGGTGGCGCGGTTCTTTCCGTCCCTTTACGACGGACCTGCACCTACCTGTGAACATTGTCTCAGCAGATCATCAGTAGGGAAGCCGAGTGAAACCTACTGAACTTCGACGTGAACCAGGCTGCAATTTAAGTCACTAATCTACGTTTCGGGAGAAAGTTTTCACACAAATGAAAGGTTGGAAATTTTGTCCCCAATTAATATATTCTGAAACTTAGGTGAACAAGTATCACTGGCAAGCCCAAGGCAGGATTCGAACCTTTGACCGTAGCGATCGCGCGGTTCCAGACTGAAGCGCCTAGAACCGCTCGGCTCCACGGGCTGGCTTACAGCAAGACCTTCCGTTCTCTTTGTAATTTTGTTAATATACAGCAAGGAGTTAAGCTGCCCAATTACTCTTCTTGCTCAGTTTTATTTGCGGTATCTTGTGTGCTGCTAAAGTTCGTTGTAAAAGTGGCGCCCAAGTACTTATACGTACAGAATTTTTTTTTATTTTACAGGAACCTACACCCAAGTTTTATCGGTCATCTTCACACATTATTATTCACTTTATGTGCTAATTGTTAGGGCCCATTTCGAGTATTCTTCGTGCCGTTTCCTGGACATATAATTGGAGTCATCTTTACTTTCATTATCAGTATCTGGCCATGGCAAACGAGTAAAGCATACAGTGTTTCTTGTTGCACAGGGATTCCCATTGCACGAGTTTTTCGGTTTTGCAAAACTTCTATTTATAGTTTAAACAAAGTCATTCCTAATGAACACCCTTGCATTAGACAGTACTTATTTACGAACAATTTTTGCTAATTTTTTAACTTCTTCAATCACACTGTTCCAGCCTCCTGGACATATTTTTATCGATAGTAAAATTTTGTAATGCTATCTACGACATAGTGGCACTCTAATGTATGCCTCCTGCAGATTAACAAATGTTAAGTGAGCCGTCATTCCCCTTTCCAGCCTCTTTTCAGTGAAGTGTTCAACAGAGAATACGCCATCTGTACATGTGCGTCCCATTCCAAATCCAGTTCTCCCCTCAGACTCCCTTGTTTGAGCTTCTGTTTTATACTTTACCATGTAATCGGACTACTGTACAAATAAAACAAATTCCTCTAAAATGTGCACAATCGCGTCGGATTCCTTTAAATGTGGATGAAATAATTCCTTTTTTCCATTCATTTGTCAGTTCCTCGCCATTTAACCATATATTAAATATTTCTGCCAGATATTAAAAGTTAGTAACTAATTGTAGTATTTTACTTAATTTTACAGATTTCTGGTCTGCTCCGTAACTACAGCATCCTCCCTCCTATGAATACACAATAACTTATTCATCGTACCTGGAGTAACCGCAGAATTATGATGACTTTCACATGGAAACAGACTACACAGTGCTTCGCATGGCGCACTACTTCGCAGTGGCTGGGTTGCGATATCACTAAGCTTTAAGCAAAAGAAATGAGCTATGTGTGTGGTAGATAATAGGTTAGCTACGATTAACGTCATTCGGGAGTCTCTTCCAAAATTTTCTTCGTTCAGTGTTCACAGACCTCTGTAGCCGCGGGCAGTCGGTGCCGAAGTTCTCTGCCGCCCATCCCCGAGGCTCGGCTGTCACCAGCTTTAAACGAAAGGCAAACACGAAGACAGTCGTTCTGTCCCAAGCAGCACAGCCGTCCAGGAGTCGAGACGGAGCTGCCTAGACCTTGAGCTTGTTGACCCTGGTGGCTCCTTGGGTCAGGCCATCGCGTGTCTGTGGCTTGTTTCGCTCCTTTGCCGTTTCTTTTGTACCACTGTTGGACTGTACTTTTCCCGGGGTACGCAGTCTCACATCAGAACAGATAGGAATTTGGTCTACTGCAAATCACCTCCCCGAAGAGCCAGCTTTCCAAAAATGTAGAATTTTCGAGCCTGGGAAACGTCCAACAGTTTCGAGGAAGTTTTATTAAGAAGCTTGACTGTTCGTAAGTGCGATTCATGTGACGGGTCTGTTCACACTTTAAAACAAATGAAACGTGTGTCAGATTTTGTGCATGACGTTACTTGCAGCAACGTCTGTTTGCGGGTAAACGGTGTAAATATTTACTTCTTTATTGTAATGTTACCAGTGAGGATTTTTTAATTGTGCAGTGAAGGTTGCACAGGAAAGTATATAAAAGTCAATATTTCGTGCCACAGATAAGGCAGTTTTAAAAACGTCAAAAATTTGCTGCCAGATTTTTTCGGGTATAATGTAATTAAATTACAATCTAAAGCTAAGGAACAATATTGCGAATGAGCAGATGGAAACAGTGTTCTGTGTAAGTGTATTTATTATTTGATGCATGTAAGTTCCGAATTTGCTTATAAAGGTTATTCTTTATCTGTCTCATACAACAGAAACCACTGTGGAATGTTATTAAATGTTATTTTTATATTCATGGCAAGAACTGGGTAGCTTCTTATGTAACCTTTAATACTGATTGTCTGTAAGGTTAAATGCGAAGATGTCTCCATCCTTGTTCTCTAAGGAAAAATTTAAACGCAAGCAACACAAAATAGTGCAATAAACTTTGTTTGAATCTATTGAGCCCTTCTGAGCAGGAAGTAAACTAAGGCCATGTACTGTGGAATCGGTATCCAATTTTTTTCTTATTTAACATCGTAACTTACGATTGATAGTTATCTGCAAGAAATGTCATTAGCATCAATTCGAGTTTTAGATTGCTACTTTTATCGATACAATTTTAAAATTTTTATGCAAAAATTTCAATAGCTTAAATGTGTAGTTTTATTCAGTCTGAAACTACGTTTAGCTGAAGTTTGCATAAAAATCTAACAAAAGGAAACCACTTACATGAGACTCTTAAGATCCTAGCACAGAAATCTTCAAGTGGTGCACGAGCCGAAAGCTGGGATTTACGTTGCTTGTCAGATCCAGAACTCGGCGAATGGCAAAATTTTGGGGCAACAAAATGTTAATATTACTTGATTCACTGGGGAAGTGCAATCAGTCTACATATGAGATTTCTTGCAAATCACTCATGCGACCAATTCTATAATAATGGTGAAGTGTGTGGGACCCTGTATGAAACATTAACAGGGATATTTAACTATGCGGAGAAGGACAGCACGAATAGCCACAGGCTTCTTTGACCGATGGGAGAGTGTTACAGCTTATGATGATACTGAACTAGCGCACTCTTAGACTTAAACTATCCCGAAAAAGTCTACTTATGAATTTTCAAGAATCAGCTCTAAATATGGCTCTAGGAACATATTACAAGCCTCCATGTATCTCTCCCGTAGGGATCGTAAGGACAAGATAAATTGCAGCAGCCATGGAGGCATTTTACACAAACATTCTTGCCACGCTCCATACGTGAGTGGGACTCTAAGGAGCAGTACCAGTTTGGGGTTTTTAGAGTGGTTTGTAAAACATAGACGTAGAGGCAACGGAGGGAGGCCAGCGTAGCGCAGTGATTAAACGTTTAAAGTTTACTACAACTCGAGAAGAGATTAATGCAGGGAAGCTAGATGTTGTCTAGCGTTTATTGCTGAATCAACGAATGGTCATACTTAGGATTGCGGATGTCGCACAATGCGAAGCTCGTCTTCGTGTTTGTGGATCTTCTCCTGTATAGGTGTGCACTGCCTGGAGATGTTTCATCCATATTTGGTACGCACATGATTTACTGATTGGGGAAAAATGCCCTTGGACTAACATAGAATTTGATCCCGTATGGATGTCGTGAAAGTGTCAAACAGACGACGTGTGAAAAATATTGGAACCTGCGATATTTGTGTTGGGGCTACAGTTATCGCGCTCGTTAGGCTTGTGATTACAGTCACAGTGGCATTCAACTCTAAGTCGCTTTATCTTATTGAGCAGGATTTATGTAAGCATGATGAAATAGTGTGACTGAGATATTTCGACACACTTTTAGTTGCACTGTACGGTAACCTCTTTCGAGCAACACTTCAGGAGCTGCGACCTGTTCAGCTAAAATATGTCTTCCTCGCCCGGCATCTACATGACCATTTCTTTGGTTATGACACAAACTTGCAACGCTGATGATGTGTCAGTCCGTCCTCTGCTCCGTAACCATTTCGTCGAATGCTATAAAACTAAACATGCTGTGGCAATATCCCAGTAGGCTGTGGGAATCTAAGAATCATTGTTTGCATGACACCGTACACCTAGAGAAATGCGGACAGGAAACTACACAATGCACTGCAGACGTGCGTGTACACTAATATAGTCACTCCTGACGTTAAGGCCTGTAGCACCGCAGTCTGTTTACAAGTCGATGGTTCCAGTGGATCAGTCGCAGTGATATGCCATTGTGCCCGATCACGGCGTATCCGTAAATGGGCAACCAAATGGAAACAATAGGGAAGAGAGACGGCAGTGCTAGGTACAGTTACTTATATAATTCATTGCAGATGTACCTGTTTCTGGAATTGTAAGAGGAGAGGTGAGTAACAGGAGAAAGATTGGAACAGACGGTGTATAGTTGCGGTCATTTCTGTAAGAGCGTTTATTGAAAACTGCACAGTGATCAGAGTTGTGGACCGCAAGATATTTCAGTTCTATCTGTGATAATGATGGAAATTGAAGAAATGAATTAAAATTTGTACCATGCCCGAGACTTGAACCCAGGTGTCCTCGCTTACTAGGGACACCACCACAGCATTGAAGGTAAGGTAGCTGCATGGCCTTCCCTAGTCCAGTGCGTCCTCCCCCCCCCCCCCTCCCAATAAACTAAAATTCACATATTTAGCTGAGGATGTGAATTGAAGTTTGTTATGGGTGGGTGGGGGCGGGGGGCACTGGACTAGGGTAGACCATGCAGCTATGTTACCTTCAATGCTGTGGTGGTGTAATGGCTAGCATACCTACCTAGTAAGCAAGGAGACCTGGGTTCACGTCTCGGCCATGGCACAAATTTTAATTCATTTCCTCAGTTTTCATCATTATCGTAGTTAAAGACGTGACTCAAATGTCTCAAGGAAAATTTGATTATATCAGATCTATGGATCACCTACGCCTGAGGCACAGGCAGGATTTCCCTATTACATCCAATGCTTGAGTGCTATTCCAATACTGGAGAGCCTCGGCAATAAGATGATTGCAATTTTAATTCAGACTGAAATCAGCATTCGCGGCAGTGCACGGAGGCTCACGGCAGACATTGTCGCGAGTTTAGGGCGACAGAACGCCCAAGGACGGCCAGTCGTAATGGTGGGAAAAAGAGCACGGTGGCGGAAGGTTTTCGGGAAACTGGCATAAGAACATGAAGGGCACAAACTTCATGTTAGACGTAACATGCAAGAGCAGACATCCCTTGGCAACAAGTAAGTGGGTGAGTGGAAAGTATGGACGACTGGAGAAAGAAAAATAATCCACCCAAAAAACACATTTTGAGAAGTGTAGTAAGAGAGAAATAATTCAGATAGTGTTCCAGAAGGGTTTCCAGCGGAGGAACCTATGTTGGAGAGGAAATCATCGGTAAAGCGGCTTGTCTGACGTAACATTTTTCTCAAAAGCTGTAGGTAGGGGTGACCGACGACTGTGTAGAAGGGGACGCGTTGGGGCTTGGCTGAGGTTGACCTACGTCAGGTGGCACTACAGGTAAGTTACACGATATGCTTTGTTTCTGTTCTCTTGATGCTGAAGTCTGGACACATTCGCATAGGTAGTGCTTTTAACTGGCCCTTCGAAGTATATTTTCGATAGTGAGAATATCTCCACACTCACACGGAGGCAGGTTAACTGAACAAAGCTTATGGGATGTCTTAAGTTATCTCGAAGCCAAATACCGGTGAGTTGGACGATGCTGATTATCTAGTTGATTACTGTCTCGGTGTTGCGATAACTTCGTAACTGAGGGGAAGAAAACACTGTTACGGGGAAGTTTACAAGTTGTATTCGGCAAAATGTCCTTGTAGTTTACATGACGATTCCAATGGTTAAACGAAACAGAAAATGTGGTGTCACCGCCAGACACCACACTTGCTAGGTGGTAGCCTTTAAATCGGCCGCGGTCCGGTAGTATACGTCGGACCCGCGTGTCGCCGCTATCAGTGATTGCAGACCGAGCCCCGCCACACGGCAGGTCTAGAGAGAATTCCTAGCACTCGCCCCAGTTGTACAGCCGACTTCGCTAGCGATGGTTCACTGACTAAATACTCTCTCATTTGCCGAGACTATAGTTAACATAGCCTTCAGCTACGTGATTTGCTACGACCTAGCAAGGCGCCATTATCTGTTACTATTGATACTGTGAGTCATGTAATGTCAACAGCGACCTTCGTCATTAATGGATTAAAGTTAAGTATTCCACCAGCTACGTCCGTTTTTCTCAATTCTAATTCCCTTGTCATGTGAGCTAAAACGCGTGCATTTCGGCCTCCTTTGGTAACCCTGTGTTGGCTCTCCTGCCAACCACAAGAGAAAAAATAGAAACGACATACCAGCGACCGAGGAAGGTAACCAGCAGCCTTGGAAGAGAGAGAGAGAACGAGCTTGCTGGTGTGGATGACAAGCCTCCAATCGCTACACGATCAGTTACATGTGAAATGTGTGGGTCACAAAATACTGTATTCAAAGTAATATAAAGTGGGTTTTAGAGGAACTTTTTGTTCTACCACAATGGATTCTTCCTGTTCTAGTCACGAATGGGAAGAAAAATTCGTTGTATGAAGAGTGGACATGTCAAACTTGGTAAGTGCCAAATCTTATAGCTCTCCGCAGAATGAAAGAACAATAAATTTCTTTTTGTACCCCCAATTATTTGTATCCAAAAAATTGAGAAAGTCTTCTGATGCTACAGAATCATGCTGCTCACTTCATCACTGCAAAAAAAAAAAAAAAAAAAAAAAAAAATAGTGAGAAATTAAGAAATAAATACCTTAAGGAGATTCTAGGTGCCGTACCAGGACACAGACTGATTCTAATTGCGAACAGGAAAACTTTTGTTTCAAGTTCCATTAATACTGATGCCATAAGTTTCTCTTATCTTTTAGATTTCTTACAAGACGATAAAATTAAATTCAAGAACAAATGTCTCAGTATTGACTTCTGATTTTTACACAATCCCATTAATTTTATCAGATGCTGCGAACTTTACGGTAGAACTCCCTTTGGCGTCTAAGAAATAACATCAACATGACTGTTTTGCAACTGATAAACATGTCTGGTCTCTCAGCTGCAGTATGGCATGGCACACATCAACCACGGTCTTTCGCTTTTTGAATACACTGACCTTTTCCCATTCTTCTGTTTCAAAGAAATAATTTTTAATAGCTGTTGGAGATGACACTTTGATCATATTCCATTTGGATATCTCTGACGCCTGCATTACCATGAGTGTTTAACCAGCATCTTTAAAATCAAACTAACTACTTGTATGCAATGGAGTTACGTGGATTGCTTCCTAGCTTTAGCCGACTCAGTGTCGTATAAATCTCTCAGAACACAGACATTTTACATTTCTTTGCTTTTCCATAATTGCAAAATTATCGCATCTCGCTGTAAACAATCCTAGGCTTATCAGAAACGTAATAAAAACTAAATGGAGAAGATCTTGGCGCAAGGCACTCTGAGCTCTGCATTGGCCCAAGATTACGCACCATTCAGTAACGAATGTTTGAAACGATATCTACAAGATAGGGTACTTTGAAGAAGTCTAGGGACATACAACAGAGTACTCAAACCGCAGTAGCACAGAGAATTTTTTTTAAAAAAAAGTGTTTAGAATGCTTGGTATTTCCACTCTTCATATGTTCTGTGCAAATTGTTATTAGTCTCATTTTATATCCATATGTTGAAGCACTGGCCCTGTAATTGCCACTGTAACTGCCCATACGATGCCAACAGTCTGTCCATACCAACCACGTTGATACGGACACTGGTGAAAGCTCTTAGATTGGTGATGGACATGTAATTAGACACACTTCCGTAGTTTTTTGCCGATAGTAATGTTATCTTATCGCACACAAATACTTTCGAACACACAAACAGAAACAAACATCCCTGCTCAACGTGATAGAGCAATATCAGCGGTGCAAATAGTGAAATCGGGAACGAGCAGCGTGGAGCACCACACAGCGTTGTTCCACCTGAGTAGGTAAGATTAGACTCTCGACGGAGGACACCTGCCAGCGGCCTGCATCTACCCACAACCGTGAGTGGACAAGCAGGATCCTTCCCAGGGGGTATCTTACCCGGTCAAGGATTAGCCGTTTAAAATAGGTTGTGGGGGTCTGTCGTTGCTAATGAGACAACGGTATTTTTACAGGAATAGTACGAGATGCCCCCATGAACCATGGACCTTGCCGTTGGTGGGGAGGCTTGCGTGCCTTAGCGATACAGATGGTCGCACTGTAGGTACAACCACAACGGAGGGGTATCTGTGAGAGGCCAGACAAACGTGTGGTTCCTGAAGAGTGGCAGCAGCCTTTCCAGTAGTTGCAGGGGCAACAGTCTGGATGATTGACTGATCTGTCCTTGTAACAATAACCAAAACTGCCTTGCTGTGCTGGTACTACGAACGGCTGAAAGCAAGGAGGAAACTACGGCCGTAATTTTTCCCGAGGGCACGCAGCTTTACTGTATGGTTAAATGATAGCGTCCCCTTGGGTAAAATATTCCGGAGGTAAAATAGTCCCCCATTCGGATCTTCGGGTGGGGACTACTCAAGAGGACGTTGTTATCAGGAGAAAGAAAACTGTCGTTCTATGGATCGGAGCGTGGAATGTCAGGTAACTTAACAGAGCAGATAGGTTAGAAAATTTAAAAAGGGAAATGGATAGGTTAAAGTTAGATATAGTGGGAATTAGTGAAGTTCGGTGGCAGGAGGAACAAGACTTTTGGTCAGGCGAATACAGGGTTATAAATACAAAATCAAATAGAGGTAATGCAGGAGTAGGTTTAATGATGAATAAAAAAAATAGGCGTGCAGGTAAGCTACTACAAACAGCATAGTGAACGCATTATTTTGGCCAAAATAGACACGAAGCCCACGCCTACTACAGTAGTACAAGTTTATATGCCAACTAGCTCTACAGATGAAGAAATTGATGAAATGTATGAGGAGATAAAAGAAATTAATCAAATAGTGAAGGGATACGAAACTTTAATAGTCATGGGTGACTGGAATTCGAGTGTAGGAAAAGAGAGAGAAGGAAACATAGGTGAATATGAATTAGGGGGAAGAAATGAAAGAGGAAGCCGTCCGGTAGAATTTTGTTCAGAGCATAACTTAATCATAGCTAACACTTGGTTCAAGAATCATAAAAAAAGGTTGTATACATGGAAGAATCCCGGAGACACTAAAAGGTATCAGATAGATTATATAATGGTAAGACAGAGATTTAGGAACCAGGTTTTAAATTGTACGACATCTCCAGGGGCAGATGTGGACTCTGATCACAATCTATTGGTTATGAGCTGTAGATTAAAACTGAAGAAACCGCAAAAAGGTGGGAATTTAAGGAGATGGGACCTGGATAAACTGAAAGAACCAGAGGTTGTAGAGAGTTTCAGGGAGAGCATAAGGGAACGATTGACAGCAGTGGTGGAAAGAAGTACAGTAGAAGAAGAATGGGTAGCTCTGAGGGATGAAGTAGTGAAGGCAGCAGAGGATGAAGTAGGTAAAAAGACAAGGGCTAGTAGAAATCCTTGGGTAACAGAAGATATATTGAATTTAATTGATGAAAGGAGAAAATATAAAAATGCAGTAAGTGAAGCAGGCAAAAAGGAATACAAAAGTCTAAAACTGAGATCGACAGGAAATGCAAAATGGCTAAGCAGGGATGGCTAGAGGACAAATGTAAGGATGTGGAGGTTTATCTCACTAGGGGTAAGATAGATACTGCCTACAGGAAAATTAAGGACACCTTTGGAGAAAAGAGAACCACTTGTATGAATATCAAGAGCTCAGATAGAAACCCAGTTCTGACCAAAGAAGGGAAAGCAGAAAAATGGAAGGAGTATATAAAGAATCTATACAAGGGCGATGTACTTGAGGAGAATATTATAGAAAAGGAAGAGAATGTAGATGAAGATGAAATGGGAGATACGATAGTACGTGAAAATTTTGACAGAGCACTGAAAGACCTGAGCCGAAACAAGGCCCCGGGAGTTAACAACATTCCATTAGAACTACTGATGGCCTTGGGAGAGCCAGTCCTGACAAACCTCTACCATCTGGTGAGCAAGATGTATGAGACAGGCGAAATACCCTCAGACTTCAAGACGAATATAATAATTCCAGCCCAAAGAAAGCAGGTGTTGACAGATGTGAAAATTACCGAACTATCAATTTAATAAGTCACAGCTGTAAAATATTAACACGAATTCTTTACAGACGAATGGAAAAACCAGTAGAAGCCGACATCGGGGAAGATCAGTTTGGATTCCGTAGAAATATTGGAACACATGAGGCAATACTGACCTTACGACTTATTTTAGAAGAAAGATTAAGGAATGGCAAACCTACGTTTCTAGCATTTGTAGACTTAGAGAAAGCTTATGACAATGTTGATTGGAATACTCGCTTTCAAATTCTGAAGGTGGCAGGGGTAAAATACAGGGAGCGAAAGACTATTTACAATTTGTAAAGAAAGAAGATGGCAGTTGCAAGAGTCGAGGGGCATGATAGGGAAGCAGTGGTTGGGAAGGAAGTGAGATAGGGTTGTAAACTCTCCCCGATGTTATTCAATCTGTATATTGAGCAAGCAGTGAAGGAGTAGGTATTAAAATCCATCGAGAAGAAATAAAAACTTTGAGATTCGCCGATGACATTGTAATTCTGTCAGAGACAGCAAATGACTTGGAAGAGCAGTTGAATGGAATGGACAGTGTATTGAGAGGAGTATATAAGATGAACATCAACAAAAGCAAAACGAGTATAATGGAATGTAGTCGAATTAAGTCGGGTGATGCTGAGGGAATTAGATTAGGAAATGGACACTTAAAGTAGTAAAGGAGTTTTGCTATTTGGGGTGCAAAATAACTGATGATGGTCAAAGTAGAGAGATATAAAATGTAGACTGGCAACGGCAAGGAAAGCGTTTCTGAAGAAGGGAAATTTGTTAACATCGAGTATAGATTTAAGTGTCAGGAAGTCGTATCTGAAAGTATTTGTATGGAATGTAGCCATGTGTGGAAGTGAAACATGGACGATAAATAATTTGGACAAGAAGAATGCTAGAGATTAGATGGGTAGATCACATAACTAATGAGGAGGTATTGAATATAATTGGGGAGAAGAGGAATTTGTGGCACAACTTCACGAGAAGAAGGGACCGGTTGGTAGGACATGTTCTGAGGCATCAAGGGATGACAAATTTAGCATTGGAGGGCAGAGTGGAGGGTAAAAATCATAGAGGGAGACCAATAAATGAATACACTAAGCAGATTCAGAAGGATGTAGGTTGCAGTAGGTACTGGGAGATGAAGAAACTTGCACAGGATAGGGTAGCAAGGAGAGCTGCATCAAACCAGTCTCAGGATTGAAGACCACAACAACAACAGTACGAGATGTGAATGCCTGTACCTGCTTGATGTGTTGCCTATTTTTAGTAAGGTGTCCGTTTATCCTTACACTTTGGGCTCATAAATTCTGCTGGTCCACAAATTTTTGCTGTTTATTTTTACTGATTTACAGATTTGAATGCGCTGAAAACGAACATCAAGGTTGAAACTGTCTCCTAGCTAAGGTGTTTGAGTGGGACATTTTAACAGCTACATGCCGAGGCACTATGACAAGGGCACCTCTGTCCTGAGTGAGGTGGATGTTTCCAGTACAATTGGGCAATACTGGTTTACACCACGACTCGTGCGCGGATCATCCAGTCACGTGAGCGTTGTCGAATGCAGAAAGCAGATGCGTCATTTGTCACGACTGCGAGCTCTTATGCTGCGTAAGTTCGCTTGTTACCGCAACGAGTGTCGTGGCGTTTGGCAGGTACGTATGTGAGGTGAAGCATCAAAATTCAAGAATTGTGTCCTTGTGCACATGTACGCTTTCACAAAAATATCCCCCCCCCCCCCCCTCTCCCTCCCTCCCTGCCTGCAGTAACAAACCCGATTACTTTTGTTACATTTGTGCAGATGTCACTTGTGGTTCAAGAAGGCGATCATTTCTAAAGCAGTGAAAGCAGCCTACGCCTTTTATGTCGGTTATCGAGTTGGAGACGAAAATAAATCGTGGGTTCTACACGTGTTGCATATCGCGTTCGTCTATACTGGGTGCTTGAATGCATGGTGAAAACTTCTCCATGTAGTGTGCCATTTAACATGAATTCATGCATCAGATCTCTATTTTTGTATGGTACCTCCCTTGAGGAAAGAAAATACCAAGAAACAGACGACTATTCGATACCCCGACATCCCATCTGCCATTCAAGCTGCACACACACACACACACACACACACACACACACACACACACACACACACATACACACACACACACACTGACAGAAACCAACGTCGTCACCTTGGGATCAACACAAGATCACACAATGTGAACTCAGTGGTCTGGTTAGAGATTTACATCTTCCAAGGAGTAAATCTGAACTCGCCACTGCAGCAGTTGAATGTCCTCACTGACAAAAATGCGCGCACGTGTCCGTGGAGCGTAAGAAAAATCTTTACTGTCATTTCTGGACTGAAGGTAACATTACATTCTTCAGTGACAATCATGGCTTGTTGGAAGACCTGAAAATTACATACAAACCAGACGAACCTGAAGGCAATACTGTGGTAATGAAAGGCCATTCATCACTATCGCATATGTTAGCTTAGCTATAGAAAGTTATATCGGGTGAAATCTTCTGTAAACTGTTAAGTGGTGTTTTGTGGAGATTTTGAAGCCACTGCGATGCTGTTTGTTTTGCAAGGGGGTTACACTAAGCATTGCCACTACTTGTTTGAGTGGGGCATTCGCACAAGAGGAAAATACTACAGAGGGAATGGCCTCTACGAACCTCTATGGTGCCTGGGCCAAAAACGTATTGCTCAAGAATCTCTAGTGAATACGAACAAAATTATTCTCCCACCATTGCAAAATAAGTTGGGACTCATGACAGCATTCGTTAAGTCCCTGCACAGGAATGAAGCAGTATTTCAGTATTTGTGTAAGAAGTTTACTCAACTCAGCACAGTAAAAATCACAAAGGTGATATTCATGGCTCTACAGATTCGTTTTTAACCCATCAGCTGCACGCGTGGCATTGTTTTCGTAACATAACATAGTTCTTGGGAAACGAGAGAGCCGAAAATTAGAGGGACCCCATGGACGAACTCCGTCCTGGTAAGGTCATTGGCTGCAACATGACCCTGAAGATGCACTTCCTTTATTCGCGCCTCGAGGCGTTACCAGATAACTCTGGTACATTCAGCGATAAGCACGCCGAGCGCTTCCACCAGACCTCTCTCATGGAACACAGAGATGCTCCAGTAATCATCCACAACAGGAAGGCAAAGAACCAGCGCGAATGAACTAGGTAAATGCAATTAATGTATATGCCCTATTTATTGCGGTAACAATATACTTAAAACATAAAATCCCAACTTACTTGTAAGGCTGCGATAGGAGACAGTTTTATAGTGATATTCGTGTTCAGCGCATCGAAATCTATAAAGACCGTCGAATTTGGTTTCTGCAAAATATTCGCTATGGAGCAGTGATTTATCGTCCGCCAGTGGGATCAACATTTACAGCCACGGGCAGTCGCAACATTGGCTACATTTTTCGTTCACAGATGCATTTATTATGAGTCGATATCAGGACATCAAACGCTGTGGGGTACTGAGGAAATTCGGATGAACAATTAATGCCCAACGCACTGTATTGTCTGCCGTATATCTCGAGCAGTATGTTGCTCGATGTGACAGAAGACATTGCCCGTTTTGTTTGCATGAGAGGTGATTATGCTGTTTGGTTTGTGGGGCGCTCAACTGCGCGGTCATTAGCGCCCGTACAAAGTCTTAATTTTTACACACTCCAAATTTTTTTTCGCAGGTCAATCTAGCCACTGTCACGAATGATGATGAAATGATGTGGACAACGCAAATACCCAGACCCCAGGGAGAGAAAATCCCTAATCCGACCGAGAATCGTTCCCCGGGACCCCGTGATCCAGAGGCAGCAACGCTGACCATTCGACCACGAGCCGCGGACGTATGAGAGATAGTGTAACATCTGACAACCGATGGGAACCGCCTAAGACGATGACTCACGCATGAAACAGACCTATGGGGCTGTAAGAATTGCATCCCAAATTGTTGAAACCAAATGAGTCAAATTTTCACTTTTCGCTTTTTCATTGAATAGCACATTTATGAGTACATCGTATCGTTTGGTGTTGAAATGAAACACGTCATGCTCCTACAAATTGTAGAAAAGATGGTGAGTTTTATGCTTTGTTGTTGAAACCAAATAAGTCACTGGCTTATTTATCTTCGACAGATGCTGCACGTTCCCGCGCACAGTTTGTTTTCCTCCAATACTACACATTGTTGATGAAATTATCAACGTCCTTTGTTGCGGCACTAATAGTCGCTGCTAATATTCATTGAGCAGAAGTTGGTTGTCTTACAATGGCTTCAAAAAGGAAGAATAGTAGTGCAGATTATGATAGAAATAAGGTAATGACAGGTCATACCAAATGACTGCCTTATCGAAAATGCAATGGATATTATGTTCCAGGGAAAGCAGTTAGGGAATCTTATTTACCAGCAATTACAATCTGATGTTATTAATTTACTTTCAGCTCCAGAATGAAATGATTCCATTGAGGTAATTAAAATTAATATTATGGCAAGATTTCTTGATGTTCCCACCAAAGATGCCCAGGACATACATCTGCAGCGCCTTATTGAAAAAAAGAAGAAAAGGCGTCCTCGGAATTCTGATCCAGAATGTTGTGGAAACTAAGGATGCAACGTTTCTTTACCATATAATGCTTGGAAGAGAAAGCAAAAGTGTCCAAGAAAGCTTTCCTGAATATATATGCGAATTCGCTCGTGTATCTTTATATCGGTAGATTAGTAAGACTTGTCTTTTTCTTAAGTGAAAAGTATGAGTCCATCATTCCAGGATTAACGGACAGCATTCCAGTGGCCTACCAAACATACGAAGTATGTATTTCCAGAATGAAGATGGAAGATGTGAAGAAAGTCATTGAATATGTGCCTGCTGCAAAGAGATCATTCTATGAAGAAGTACTCTCTTGGCCATTGATTGACCAAATTTGTAGCTAATGTACAATTAATCGTTATTGCTGTTAAAATAATTCAGTTTGTGCTATTTTATCAGACCATGTTAATATGTTATGAAGTGTTCATAGAATTAAATCCTAAAAAAAACAAAAAATGTTGTAAATTGTTGAAACCAAGTTTGTCAGAAAACTTTGAAATCATTAAACATCGAAATGATGTACTGTAAGTTAATTATTTCTCTCTCAATAAAAGCAGAATGATGTCACTTTCAGTTCTGAAAAATTCCAGTTGTGTAGCAGTAATATATATGGCAATATTTAGTTTTTTGGTTTTACTGAAAAGTGTAAAAAATTGACTTATTTGGTTTCAACAATTCACAGTTGAATTGCTGATAAACTGGAACGAAGTTAGAAAAGCCAATAACTGCCTTAACCGCTCGGAAAGAAACACGTTGCTTCTGACCAGTGACACAAAACGGTCTAATCTTTGCGTTTGAGAAGGTTACATCTGCTCACTGGCACATACTGCACTAACGATGGTGTCTCAGAGCAGGAACGAGGATACCGATTGCTGTATACAGAAGTAGTTACTTGAGTGACTTACCACTAATCTGTCTTAGTTGTCCGGATCTTTGTCCGCCAGCCACCCAATTTTGGCCAGTTTATTCGCTGATGTGATTCGTGGTGAGCGAAAGATATCTGCGGACAGCCAGATTTACAGTGCCGAGGTTTGAGCATCTTCGGCTTCGTATGGGAGTAAGAGATACACGAATATAATGTACTGTTCGATATCTTGTAACTTATAGTGTTGCATATTTACGATTGTGTTGATTTCTTCCACATTATTCCTTATGTAACAGTAGTTGGAGTTATTTGATGTAGTGTAAATAACAGAGTTCATTATGTTTTCGTTTGCCAGATTACTGAACTATAAAACTTGCAATTTCGTGTTGAGACAAATCAATTTAAAATCCAGGAAGCGATTTCTTGATGTCGCTAACGTGTCGTAGCGAATTATTCCAAATGTAAGCAGTTTAATAAATGATCTTTAACATGATATGTAAAACAGTTGGAGGTATCAAGTAATATAGCTTCAGCAATGAAACTTCTGTAAATGATAGCAATCAAAATAGGAATTCACATATTTCAAAATTAACTGTTCCAAATTACTACTTTACCATATTTCACATGAAGAAAGGTAACGCATAAGTAATGTGACCATACGATCGGCGATCAGCGGTCTTAAAGACCTCGAGGGAAAAGAGAAATTAAGGCTATTATTGATGGGTCCCGACAATCGGTTATATCCAGCCACAGGACAGCAGTTTACAATATTCCACAGCCCTTTTAAGGACACTGACTTACGATGCGATGCTTTGCCGGTGATCCTACTCAGCCGAGAAGCTGCTTACAGGGAGATAACGGGCCAAGGTCACGGTTGCCACCTTCGGATATTGGGTGAGGATCGACTCTTAACGATAACAGCTAACTGTTTGGTAGAGCAGAAGCTCTTGCTCGTAGCTATATCTCTAACGTCGATCAGCTGTAGAATTTTGGAACACATTATGTTCGAGTGTAGCGACTTTTCTGGAGACTAGAAATCTACTCTGTATGAATCAGCATAGGTTTCGAAAAAGGCGGTCGTGTGAAACCCAGCTCGCGCTATTCGTCCACTAGACTCAGAGGGCCATAGACACGGGTTCACAGGTAGATGCCGTGTTTCTTTACTTCCGCAAGGCGTTCGATACAGTTCCCCACAGTCTTTAATGAACAAAGTAAGAGCATATGGACTATCAGACCAATTGTGTGACTGGATTGAAGAGTTTCTAGATAACAGAACGCAGCATGTTATTCTCAATGGAGAGAAGTCTTCCGAGCAATTTCAGGTGTGCTGCAGGGGAGTGTCGTAGGACCGTTGCTATTCACAATATACATAAATGACCTGGTGGATGACATCGGAAGTTCACTGAGACTTTTTGCAGATGATGCTGTGGTGTATCGAGAGGTTGTAACAATGGAAAATTGTACTGAAATGCAGGAGGATCTGCAGCGAAATGACGCATGGTGCAGGGAATGGCAATTGAATCTCAATGTAGACAAGTGTAATGTGCTGCGAATACATAGAAAGATAGTTTCCTTATCATTTAGCTACAAAATAGCAGGTCAGCAACTGGAAGCAGTTAATTCCATAAATTATCTGGGAGTACGCATTAGGAGTGATTTAAAATGGATTGATCATATAAAGTTAATCGTCGGTAGAGCAGATGCAGACAGATTCATTGGAAAAATCCTAAGGAAATGCAATCCGAAAACAAAGGAAGTAGGTTACAGTACGCTTGTTCGCACACTGCTTGAATACTGCTCAGCAGTGTGGGATCCGTACCAGATAGGGTTGATAGAAGAGAGAGAGAAGATCCAACGGAGAGCAGCGCGCTTCGTTACAGGATCATTTAGTAATCGCGAAAGCGTTACGGAAATGACAGATAAACTTCAGTGGAAGACTGTGCACGAGATACGCTCAATAGCTCGGCACGGGCTTTAGTTAAACTTTCGAGAACATACCTTCACCGAAGAGCCAAGCAGTATATTGCTCCCTCCCATGTATATCTCGCGAAGAGACCATGAGGACAAAATCAGAGAGATTAGAGCCCACACAGAAGCATACCGACAATCCTTTCCACGACCAGTACGAGACTGGAATAGAAGGGAGAACCGATAGAGGTACTCAGGGTACCCTCCGCCACACACCGTCAGGTGGCTTGCGGAGTATGGATGTAGATGTAGGTGTAGCTTCGTTTGAGCGCATTCCGCTCCAGAAACTAGCAAATAGTCTACACAAATCAAGGGGAAAATTCAAACTATTGTGGAAACTCAAAATGTTATGAGTAATGCAATAAAAATTGATTAAAGACCATCTCTATTTCCTTTTTTTAAGCCGTTTTGAGAATCGTCCGTGACTTTCAGAAACACGAAAAGTTTTTTTTTTTCCTACAGAGACTACTATCAGTCAGAAAATCTGTTGACACTTCAGTTATTTAATGAAGTAACACGATACTGTCACTCTGATGGCCTTGCACACCGCAGTCTGTTTTTAGCCTAGTCAAGTTGGCGTCACCTTCCCTTGCTCAAAGTACCTGAAAATCACAGGTCAGCTGGACTTTCGACCTTATTTTTGGGCTGCTTAGAGGTCTTCATCTTTTGGGCTGCTTTTGACACTTTCTCAATCTTGACATGGTCACTATCTCCGCGTCCTTGTCTTGGCTTGAGCAACATCTTGTTATGTATCTCCCTGAGCTCCGTGTTTTTTGTTGTTCGCTGTTCTTCCCCTTTAGAAATTGATACAAATCTCCAAGAATGAATTTTCACTCTGTAATGGTATCAAACTTCCTGGCACATTATAACTGTATGTCGGGCCGTGAAACTTAACAGCCCATTTTTTTGTAAGATTTTGAAGTTAATATCGATCGCTTTATTATTTGTTAAGTCATTACGTAAGACCTAAGTATGCAATCTACTTGCTCAAACACAACGTCAACAGTCCGCGGGGTTTACTATGTTTGTCTTTTAATCTGTCTCTTTCCTCAAGGATTTTGTTTCCTCGTCGTTTACAGCTAATTCAATTTCCATTGCTGTTTTTTTAAAAAAAATAGCTTTATTGCCAGCATTTTCAGTTCATAGATTTCCAGCTGTTAACGTAACACCATCTGGAAAGGCAAGTGCATTCACTTGTCTGCCTATACTGATTCCCTCTGTTTCGCTTGCTGCATCCAGTGAGTGCTTCCTGTATTGTTATGTTGAACAAGAGTGATCATGTTCCGCCTGGCTCTTGTATTTTTGTCGAAAGCCGTGGAATATTTTCCTCCCAGTTTCACTCTCGCTTCCGAGGTTTACAGTGCAACTTTCACAATGTGTGTCATCTTCCTTGCTACACCAGACTTGTGCACTTTTTCGCAAACTTTTCTCTGTTTATGCTATATACTAGTGTTGAAATATTTGTGTGCCACAGAGCTCTGAAGGAATTAAAGGAGGCGAAGGGACAACGTAGGCTGTGGACGCTACCACCACCGCATGACTCAGACAGTCTTGCAGGTAAACGGAAATATTTTTTGTAGGGTTTTAGGGCGCTCAAGTACTAAGGTCATTAGCGCCCAGTCACAAATGTAAGTGCACATATAACCTGGTAAAACTCAAGGGGGGGGGGGGGGGGGGGGACACCAGAAAGTTCTTACAAAGACGCAGATAAAATAAGTGAAAGAGTTAGATGTCTTTGGACAAGTCCGGTAAAGTAATAAAACGAAGAATATAAGCAGCTGCTCGAGCGTCATCAGCTAAAATTTCCTGTAAAGTAGATGGCGGAGACAGGACAACAGGAGATTGATTAAAACGGGGACACAATAATAAAACATGGCGCACTGTCAATGTATGACCACAAGGGCACTGTAGGGCGGGGTCACCGGATAGCAGGTAGTGGTGGCTAAACCGGCAATGCCCAATCCGCATCCTGGCCAAAAGGACCACCTCTCGCCAAGATGGTCGGGAGGAGGTTGTCCAAGCTGTTGGGAATGATTCTATGGCCCGGAGCTTATTTTCTTGAAGTGACTACCAAGTATCCCACCATAATGACACAAGCCTCTTACAAACAACTCCACTAATGTCAGATGTTGGGACACAAAGGGAGACTGGCCGAGGCAGGAGGACTGCAGCCTTGGCCGCAGCATCAGCAGCCTCATTCCCAGGCACTCCTACATGGCCAGAAACCCACATAAAGCTAACAGGGGAACCATGATCAGCAAAAGAATGGAGGGATTGCTGCATCCGTTGCACCAAGGGATGGACCGGATATGGAGCTCCAAGGCTCTGAAGAGCACTGAGTGAATCAGAGCAGATTACATACGGAGAATGGCGGTGGCGGGGGACATACTGAACGGCCTGATAAAGAGCAAAAAGCTCGGCCGTAAAACTGGAACACTGGTCGAGGAGCCGGTATTTAAAGGTGACGTCCCAGACGACAAAGGCACAGCCGATATCATCGTCAATCTTGGAACCATCAGTGTAAATAAAGGTGTTACTGGCAAGTCGCGCACGAAGTTCCACAAACCGTGAGCAATACACCGCATCCGGAGTACGCTCCTTCAGGAGCGAGCTAAGGTAAAGATGAATGTGAACCGGAGCCTGGAGCCAAGGTGGTGTCGAGCTCTCACCCTCTCTGAAGGTGTTAGGGAGGGCGAAATCCAATTGTCGAAGCAGGCGACGAAAGTGGACTCCAGGGGGGCAGCAGGGCAGACACATACAACCCATACTGGCTGACGAGAGAATCGGCGAAGAAGGACTGATAAGAGGGGTGGTCGGGCATTGACAACAGCAGGCAGGCATACCGACAAAGCAGTATGTTGTGCTGGTAGGCCAATGGTAATTCGGCAGCTTCAGCATAAAGACTCTCGACGAGACTAGTATAAAACGCTCCAGTCGCAAGACGTAACCCCCAATGATGGATGGAGTTGAGACTGTGTAAGAGGGATGGACGAGCAGACGAGGCTCCCATAATCCAGCTTTGATCGGACTATGGACTGATATAAGCGAAGCAGGACAGTGCGATCTGCTCCCCAAGCTGAACCACTAAGAACAAGGAGGACATTAAGGGAATATGTACAATTGGCAGCCAAATAAGAGACATGCGGAGACCAACAAAGTTTCCTGTCCAGTGTGAGCCCTAAAAACTTCGTTGTCTCCACGAATGGGAGAACAACAGGACTGAGGATTTGAAGAAGGCTTACGATACCTGTTGGAGAGGAGGTATCCTCCGCACTATGTACAAGTGGGGCCTACGTGGTCACTATGGCAAAAAGGGCTACGCTCAAAACAGAGCCCTGTGGCACTCCGTTCTCCTGGAGGAAGATATCGGACAATACGGAACACTCACGTACCCTAAACATCCGATCTGTCAAATATGAATCAATAAAAAGGGGCAGGCGACCACGTAGGCCCCACCTGTACATAGTGCGGAGGATACCTCCTCTCCAACAGGTATCGTAAGCCTTCTTCAAATCGAAGAACACCGCTACCGTTTGGCGCTTTCGCAAAAAGTTGTTCATGATGAACGTGGACAAGGTCACAAGGTGGTCAACAGCGGAGCGGCGTCGAACATTGGTAAGTACCGATCGAGATTCAAGAACCCAAATCAACCGAGCGTTAACCATGCGCTCCATCACCTTACAGACACAGCTTGTAAGAGAAATGGGGTGGTAACTAGAAGGAAGGTGTCTATCCTCCCCAGGTTTGGAGGTTTCTCAGGCGGTGGCGGCGGCGGCGGAGGACGAGGAAGGGTGGCCCCTGGGGCAGAGGGGGCAAGGGCCGCGAGGGAGGAGGATTTGGAAGGGATGGATTTGGGAGGCAGAGGCATAGACCCCAGATGGGATGAGGAGGTGAAGGGGTGACAGGATAGGGGTGAGGGTACTGCGGAAGGAGTGGACACGACCGAAGCAAATGATGCTGTCAACATCACGGGATGGAGATGGTCATATTTCTTCCTGGCCTCAAAATAAGACAGACAGTCCAAGGTATTCAATTCTTGTATCTCTTCTCCTTCTTATATGGGGGGCAGTCGAAAGATCTAGGCGAGTGGAGGCCAGGACAATTGATGCACAAAGGTGGTGGGGTGCATGTATGTCCCTCACGAAGAGGATGTCCACAATCACCACAAAGGGGCTCAGCTTCACACCGTGACGACATGTGCCCAAAGCGTAAACATAGAAAGCATTACATAGGAGGCGGGACGTAAGGTCGTATGTCGCACCAGTAGCACATCACTTTTACCGTCTCCGGGAGAACATCCCCTCGAAGGCGAGGATAAAGGCTCCAGTGTCGATGCGACGGTCTTTGGGGCCGTGCTGGACTCGCCGGACGAAATGCACGCCACGGCCTTCCAGGTTGGTCCTGAGCTCCTCACCAGATTGCAGCAGGAGGTCCCGATGGAAAATAATCCCCTGCGTCCTATTGATCGCCAGATGTCTGGGATGTCCCCTACTTGGTCGCATGCCTGGAGCGCCGCCGACTGTGTAGCGGAGGTGGTCTTTACGAGAATGGACCCCGAACGCATTTTACTAAGAGCCTCAATTTCTCCGAAGATATCCTCAATATGCTGTACAAAGAACATTGAGGTGACGAACGTCCCCCATCAGTCCGAGAAAAGACTAAATAGTGGGGGAAGTATTTCGCCCCAAGCCAGCGAGCCTGTCCTTCCTCCCAGGGAGTGGCCAAGGGAGAAAAGGCAGAAGTACCAGAAACAGAGACAGAACCTTTCCTCTTAGAAGACGCGGCCGCAGAGCGACCTGATGCATGTTGACGTTTCATCTGCAAAACGTCCACCCTGATACCAGCCACTCCGACCAGGGGTCTCCCCACAGGCGCCACCCAGCCTCAGCAAGGGCCACCTCGAAGGATGACCGTTGCCGGGAGTCCTGATGCTCCAGGTAGCCGTGCATCTACTCCTTGGCTGACGTGGGGAGGGTGTTGTCAGGGGGCTACAACCTCTAGGTACATGACGACCCCACCACAACGGGCTGGCTACCGTGTTGGATTTCAGGTGGCACGGAAAGTCCATCATGATCGTAGGTGCAGATGGGGACGCACTATGGGCGTAACTTGTGCAACCCATCAGGTGTTTAGGCCCAAATTGATGAACAGTGGGTGCAGTTACGACGCCGTTACGATGGTGAGTGCCAAGGTCTTAGTGCACTGAGGACCGGTGATACACCATGTAAGGTGTCCTTCCCCAAAAGGCTCGTACTTGTGTACAATTTTGAAAAATGGAGGTCAAACCCTAATGGGGACCATCACATTGAAGGCCGAAATGGTTGAAACTCCTAGTCCCCTCTTACGACAGGCAGGAATACCTTGGGCTTTTTCTTACCCTGGACCCTCAGGGAGGGCAAACAGAAATGCCGTGTGGCCAGGACCTCCCTTCGGGGGAGTTCGAGTTGACGCCACTTCGGCGACTTGCATGTAGATGGTGATGAAATTATAAGGACAACGCAACGCCCAGACCCTGAGTGGAGGAAATCTCCGACCCAGCCATGAAGGGAATCCGGGCCGTTAGGTATGACATACCGTCGCCTTGACCACTCAGCTACCAGGGGCGGACAATCTTGCAGGTGGCATGTAGGTTTTCACAGAGACGGCCGAGTTAGGAGCGGACTTCGAAAGAAGTCCAAGGAAGTCTTGACGCTTTCAGCTCTTCAGCCAGGTGTGTCGTAGCATCTGTTCACACAACTGAGCACACACTCAAACTAAAACCTTCGAGTCGAAGTATATACACTCCTGGAAATGGAAAACAGAACACATTGACACCGGTGTGTCAGATCCACCATACTTGCTCCGGACACTGCGAGAGGGCTGTACAAGCAATGATCACACGCACGGCACAGCGGACACACCAGGAACCGCGGTGTTGGCCGTCGAATGGCGCTAGCTGCGCAGCATTTGTGCACCGCCGCCGTCAGTGTCAGCCAGTTTGCCGTGGCATACGGAGCTCCATCGCAGTCTTTAACACTGGTAGCATGCCGCGACAGCGTGGACGTGAACCGTATGTGCAGTTGACGGACATTGAGCGAGGGCGTATAGTGGGCATGCGGGAGGCCGGCTGGACGTACCGCCGAATTGCTCAACACGTGGGGCTTGAGGTCTCCACAGTACATCGATGTTGTCGCCAGTGGTCGGCGGAAGGTGCACGTGCCCGTCGACCTGGGACCGGACCGCAGCGACGCACGGATGCACGCCAAGACCGTAGGATCCTGCACAGTGCCGTAGGGGACGTCACCGCCACTTCCCAGCAAATTAGGGACACGGTTGCGAATGGTCCTCGCCGATACCCCAGGAGCAACAGTCTCCATGAAGCTGGGCTACGGTCCCGCACACCGTTAGGCCGTCTTCCGCTCACGCCCCAACATCGTGCAGCCCGCCTCCAGTGGTGTCGCGACAGGCGTGAATGGAGGGACGAATGGAGACGTGTCGTCTTCAGCGATGAGAGTCGCTTCTGCCTTGGTGCCAATGATGGTCGTATGCGTGTTTGGCGCCGTGCAGGTGAGCACCTCAATCAGGACTGCATACGACCGAGGCACACAGGGCCAACACCCGGCATCATGGTGTGGGGAACGATCTCCTACACTGGCTGTACACCTCTGGTGATCGTCGAGGAGACACTGAATAGTGCACGGTACATCCAAACCGTCATCGAACCCATCGTTCTACCATTCCTAGACCGGCAAGGGAACTTGCTGTTCCAACAGGACAATGCACGTCCGCATGTATCCCGTGCCATCCAACGTGCTCTAGAAGGTGTAAGTCAACTACCCTGGCCAGCAAAATCTCCGGATCTGTCCCCCATTGAGCATGTTTTGGACTGGATGAAGCGTCGTCTCACGCGGTCTGCACGTCCAGAACGAACGCTGGTCCAACTGAGGCGCCAGGTGGAAATGGCAAGGCAAGCCGTTCCACAGGACTACATCCAGCATCTCTACGATCGTCTCCATGGGAGAATAGCAGCCTGCATTGCTGCGAAAGGTGGATATACACTGTACTAGTGCCGACATTGTGCATGCTCTGTTGGCTGTGTCTATGTGCCTGTGGTTCTGTCAGTGTGATCATGTGATGTATCTGACCCCAGGAATGTGTCAATAAAGTTTCCCCTTCCTGGGACAATAAATTCACGGTGTTCTTATTTCAATTTCCAGGAGTGTAGTTCCTACCATAAAAACAACACCTCTGAACATTGCGACAGAGCTACGTAATGGAGGTGTGTGTTCTAGGTCTACAAGTAATATGCGAACCATTCAGTCTTTTGCAACTGTGAAGTCTTATTTGGACCAGACGTGTTTCGCTTTATTTAAAACCATCATCAGTAGTCACTATAACAATTGTGGTCTTGTTTACAAATCACTTTAATGAAGTAAAGGTGAGAACTCTCTGATCTAGTTAAATTCATTTGTAAACAAAGCGACTGATGTTGCAGTGTCTACCGGTAATGGTTGTAAATAAACAGCGTCTGGTAGAAGTAAGACTGCACAGTCGCGAAAGATGACATGGCATCCATGTTATCTGCAAAACTGCGACTGCCGAAGAAGAGGGGTTTTAAAAACAAAGACGCAACATTTAACCCTAGGGCTGTTCGCTAGCTGATTCATCTCCGAAGAATGATTAGGCTTATTACTCACAAATCAAAGAGAAGTTACAGTGTAGTGGAAGAAGTTTGGCGTTAAGCTAATTGCAGACCATGCTTCTGTTTTCAACTCATGCAGTGCTCATTGATTTAACCGGTTAGCTTTTTCGGAACTCCAGCGCCGAATATTCCGCGAGTTGACGTACCCTGATGATTTCAGCCAGGGCAGGACCCTTGATAAGCGCAACACGGGCACTCGACACGGACAACACGAGGATGTGCAACATTCCTCACTCCGGCGCACAGAGTATCAGAAACCACAGCGCTCAGGGGCTGGTACACCCTGCTCTGTTTCAAGCACTGCATTCGAACCCACGCTTCCACTTTGACATTAGGGGAGAGAGGGGGGGGGGGGGGGGTGTGAACGCACAACACACCAACTGCTTTTTGGGAAATATGACTAAGTTTTTAACATTTTTATGCAGCGACAGCAACTGATATACAGCCTACAGTTGCAGGTTAACTTTATCGTTTACCTAGGTTTCAACTTTAGTAATAACGTCTTCTTCAGAACCTGCAGATAGTTAATGTTATAATGTGCTAGTAAATTATATTAGATATGGTCATCCTACATGATGCAACGTGTAGCACTTACATAAAATATTATTTAAATAATTGCCTAAAACAAGCCATGTCCTAAGTCAACTTGATAAAACTTGATGCATAACCGTAAGATTTTGTCACTCCTATTAAACAAGCTGTAGCAAATTCACGTTAAGCCCGTTGTATGGGCCTCGTCGTGTGACTAGAGACTGCGGACCGCGAGGGCTTCGCGGTCTGCCTCAGAGGGCGGCGCGCATGCGCGAGACGTATAGAATCAAACTATTACGCACGCGTCAGATAACATTTTTGCTATGAATTAATTTTGTACTTTACTATTGTAAGTTAATTACAGTATCCAGCAGGACTACGTTTTACATTATAATACAGAGCCTTATAAACTGACCAACAAATCTCGGATGAACATCTGAAGAAAGACTGTCATAGGTCAGCGAAATTGGTCAGTGTAGAGACTCTTCGTGCTCGTATTGTGGACGGCTGTGATACAATACGACATTCTCCAGGGCTGCATCAGCGCATCAGGGATTCCATGCGACGGAGGGTGGATGCACGTATCCTCGCTAACGGAGGACATTTTGAACATTTCCTGTAACAGAGTGTTTGAAGTCACGCTGGTACGTTCTGCTGCTGTGTGTTTACATTCCATGATTAATGTGATTTGCAGAGAAGTAATAAAATGAGCTGTAACATGGAAAGCAAGCGTTTCCGGACACATGTCCACATAACATATTTTCTTTCTTTGTGTGTGAGGAATGTTTCCTGAAAGTTTGGCCGTACCTTTTTGTAACACTCTGCATAAGGGTTCATGGAAGAAGATCACTCCAATAATTCATGTTGCACTAATTCTACTGGACACTCCGATTTCTACAACAAGCAAATCCTCTGGATTTTCGTAGCTCCAAAGTCGTTCGTTCTTTGAGTAGCTTAGCCCTGATAAATGCAGCCTGCTTCATCATAAAAAAAGACAAGTTTCGGGGTATCGTGGATATTAAGCAAAGACTACAGTAGCTAGTTGCAGTACTGACGTCGCTCAGTAGTATCTGAGTTGTTTGGTCTACGCTCTAACCGTTACTCTGAAAGATCTCAGCGTGAGAATCATTGACAGCTCGGTGAGCAGACGATGCTGACACCAACGGCGCAGCCGCGAACGGACTGGCCCCCAGGGCTTCTGCATGTTTTTCTTGTTCGGCACGACGCCCCGGGGTCCGAGACTTGCCTGCCCGGTACTGACTCAGCCCAGCGCCGGATAAAGCGCTTGTGCCCCACGTGAGGCAACGGCCACTGGACGACTTTCATCAGTTCCAGTGATTGCCGTTCACAGTCTTAAATGTTGGGTAATTATGCAATTACGCGCATACTATCAGCGACAGGTTTACTCTCAAGTGGGACTCATCGAGAGAGAATTCGTTCTCCTGACATTTAAGTCGCGGGTAAGTCCTCTACCATCTGAGCTACCAAAGCATGACTCACGCCCGGTACTCACAGCTTTACTTCTGCCAGTATCCGTCTCCTACCTTCCAAACTTTACAGAAGCTCTCCTGCGAACCTTGCAGAACTAGCACTCCTGAAAGAAAGGATACTGCGGAGACATGGCTTAGCCACAGCCTGGGGGATGTTTCCAGAATGAGATATTCACTCTGCAGCGGAGTGTGCGCTGATATGAAACTTCCTGGCAGATTAAAACTGTTTCGTATCAGCGCACACTCCGCTGCAGAGTAAAAATCTCATTCTGGAAACACCTCTTCGTGTTGTAATGGTACTTGAATTACGTAACCATTATGGTACCTCACCTGAACCTCTCGATACCAGCAATATTCTACTGTATTTCTGTAAAGTAGTTAACATATTTCTGAGACAACATTTAGATTTGATTTCATTAATGTAGAGTTACTTTGATACATCGATATGTTTGTATTGCAGTGATATTATTCTTATGTGTATTCCTTCTTTTGTCACTATGATCTTTGACGTACTCGTAACTCCGATTTTTGGGCGCGTAAGCGATTATTAGTTTGTTGGAGAGTCGGGCCTTGAGAAGGTCAAGTCTTGGACGTCATGCTGAAAAGACACATATTGTAGTCAGCTAATAAAATGTGAACTTTAACAGTGAGGAAGATGTTTTCAAGTATGTTTTGCATTGTGATGTTTTGTGTGTTACGTGATGTTGCAGCAAAAGTAATAAAAAAACGCAACTTAAATTCGGGGTGCTGATTACACTTTTGCAGGACAATGGTGATGTAAAAAAGTAATCTGCAAGAATAGTTTGTGAAACACATCTATAAAACTTTTGAATATAGCAGAATAAAACCTAGGCCTCTTTGCATACGAGCTTGTAGTGATCACCACCTAGCTTTTCGACGATTGAGCCATGATTTTACAACGACGCCAGGGGAAACACGAAAAGGTGAGTGCCTAGTTTATTAACTGTGCTCTAATGACACCTGCCACATAATTACTTCGTTGTTGCCAGAAAATGCAGTATTTAGCAGCGTGAGGAACACCACAATCATTATTAATTTTTAATCTTTGTTGTGGTAGGGTTGTTAGAGTGTGCTTTTTTTTTTTTTTTTGAGACCGCTTAGAGTTGTAGCCAATGGAGCACCTCATCTGAGATTTAGGGTGTGAAGTAAACGTTTATACTTCGCTATGTAACGACAGTTATTCTGCTTCGAACTGAGATTATATCTATGCAGCGATTTAATATCTTTCTCCAATTTTAGACTGTATGTTTTTTTTTAATTCATGGAGTACAGCTAATCTTTACCTCTCTGAACCATTGGACTACCAGATCATGTGATCTCTAAGCTCTTAATATTGTTTTTCAATAATGATCCACTAAAACATTTCTGTATTTTTCAGCCTGTTAAACTGCCTGGAAATGATCGGTTTGATGACGCAACGACTGCGCGCCATGAGCAAGGATCGTTTTCACATTTCTGGGTTGTAAGTCAAGCCTGCAGTCCATGTTTTCAAGTCCGATCAGTATTACTATTATCACGCACAGCATTTCTTTGCACTCAAATTTAAAAAACAAAAACACGATTCGATTTTGTGTCACCAAGCTCCCCGCTTTCCAACTGCTTCTGAGCATCATGCTTCAGCTTCAGCTTCAGCAAGAGAATCGGTATCTAATTAATTTAAAGTGATACGCCCAGCAGGAAATTTGTCGATAATTTCAGCTCAATTCTAAAGCCTACCTTTCTATGTATTTTCGTTAGTCTCTTGTCAAATGTTACGCGACCTTCCTTCGTGAACGTTATCATCTTATTTTAAAGCATTTAAAAATTCACAGCGGTACAAGAGAAGTAGTATTACACAGGCGAACTGGTTTCCAGAATTTTACTTATGTATACTCTGTCCCCTTCAAGGAGACTAGTAATTCAAATCCCAAAGAAAGCAGGTGTTGGTAGGTGTGAAAATTACCTATCAGTCTAACAAGTCACGACCGCAAAATAATAAGACGAATTCTTTACAGACGAAAGGAAAAAAAAATGGCAGAAGCCGACCTTAGTGAGGATCAGTTTGGATTCCGTAGAAAAGTTGGAACACGTGAGGCAATACTGACCCTACGACTTGTCCTTGAAGAAAGATTAAGGAAAGGCAAACTTACGTTTCTAGCATTTGTAGACTTAGGGAAAGCTTTTGACAATGTTGACTGGAATACTCTCTTTCAAATTCTGAAGGTTGCAGGGGTCAAATACGTGGAGTGAAAGGCTATTTACAATTTGTACAGACACCACATTGCAGTTATAAGAGTCGAAGGGCATGAAAGGGGAACAGTGGTTGGGAAGGGAGTGAAACTGGGTTATAGCCTATCCCTCATGTTATTCAATCTGTATATTGAGTAAGCAGTAAAGGAAACAAAAGAAGTAATTGGAATAGGAGTCAAAATGCATGGAGAAGAAATAAAAACTTTGAGGTTCGCCGATGACATCTTAATTCTGTCAGACAGCAAACGACCTGGAAGAGACGAACGGAATGGACAGTGTCTTGAAAGGAGGATATACGATGAACATCAAGAAAAGAAAAACGAGGATAATGGACTGTAGACGAATTAAATCAGGTGATGCTGAGGGAATCAGATTAGCAAATGAGAAAGTAGTGGATGAGTTTTGCTATCTGGGGAGCAAAATAATTGATGGTGGTCGAAGTAGAGAGGTTATGAAATGTAGACTGGCAATGGCAAGGAAAGCGTGTCTGAAGAAGAGAAATTTGTTAACGTCGAGTGTAGATTTAAGTGTCAAAGTCTCTTCTGAAAGATGTTGTGTGGAGTGTAGCCATATATGGAAGTGAAATATGGACAATAACTAGTTTGGACAAGAAGAGAATAGAATGATGCTACAGAAGAATGCTGAAGATTAGATGGGTAGATCACGTAAGTAATGAGGAGGTACTGAACAGAATTGGGGAGAAGAGGAATATGTGGGACAACTTGACCAGAAGAAGGGATCGGTTGACAGGGCATGTTCTGAGGCATCAAGAAATCACCAATTTAGTATTAGAGGCCATCACGGAGGGTAAAAATCGTATAGGAACACCAAGAGTTGACTACATTAAGCACATTGGTAAGGATGTAGGTTCCTGTAGTTACTTGGAGATGAAGCTTGCGCAGGATATAGTAGTATGGAAGGTTGCATCAAACCAGTCTCCGGAATGAAAACAGTAACAAATTCTGTGTATATAATTTTATTGTTATTGCAATGTTAAGTTTTGTGTCTTTTTCATGTACACTGGCAATGATGAACTCTAGAAGAAACTAAATGGAAACTAGTAATGTATTTGGAACGAGAAGTTGTGAATGAATGAACTTCAGGAAATTGATGAAACTAATTATTAACGTATTTTTCTGAAAATTAATTTCCATTACAGTGAAACATACGAGGTAAAGACAGCGTTATTTATTCTCCCTTGCCTATGCAAAAAGTGTCAGCTGGCTCAATGAAGGCCATTTCTTATCAGGAAATTATTTGTAATTTTGTAGTTACATGCAACAATTAGTAACTGGATTGAACACGACTGACAGCATCGCGAGCACGGGTAATGGCGCAGCATTTCTTTGTTGTTTCAACAAATTAATATCATCTTCACACTAACATTGTTATTTGTTCACTGATGTCAAATTTAAATCTGTAATTCTACACACAAAATCAGCCGCCATTTATGTTGTGGTAAGAAAGGAAGGCCCACAAAAATGGAATCGAGGTAGAATCAAGTGCCGGTGATAGTGACCGTTGAAAACACTTCAGCTCGCGAAATTTAGTCTAACGCTGAGAGCGAGGAAATACATCCAACCACCAACCCCGCACAAAGATCCATTTACTGCATCGGTTAACAGGTAAGGAGGCATAATGAAGTCATGCATTGAACAATTACCAACCACCAAAATGAAATGCGAAAAGAAAATGTCGCCCAAGCTGACAAATTGATGGACGCAAAAATTTACATTAACCACTGAAATTACAGAACAATGAACAACATACCAGGGTCTTCCAGATACAATACAGCGTTAATGGATATGTGAAAATTGCGGGCAGCCACAAATCTGTGAAATTCGCACCTAGTTTTGCTGGAAGGTACCTGCTCAAGGGCAGAGTCTACCTGCGCCCCGAGAGCTGTCATCCACCAGAAGCCATCCCTGTGCAGCACCGCCTACCTGCACTCGGGAAGTCCTCGGCCACTCAAGTGACTGACCGCTTGGCTACTCATTGTCATTGTGACTAACTTTCGGAGTGTTCAGCTCGTTCGCCTCGTGCGTCTGTGTCCTTATACGTTCGATATGGAACAGTCACCAACCATCCACGGTAAACCATATGCCCACTATGATGGTTATTCGTACATCTTTAAGAGAAGCGGGACTGTGATATGGCGCTGTTCGAAATATAGAACAACATATTGCCGAGGAATGCTGAAGACCAGAGACTGTATTGTGCTTAGTTCAAACGAGCATCAATGTGAGGCACCGGATGACGCTCGCTTAGAAGTAAAAATGACGTTCAATCGGGCGAAGAAGGGATCAGGAGAGGAAGATACTTCGCTTTCTAAAATATATACTGAAGAGTATGATTTTGTTACCGAAATGCCAGAACAGCAAGCAAGCAAGCAATGAAGCACGGGGCCAAATCACACGGCAATAAGAAATAGCCAGAGTAAACAAGACTTCATGGGTGGGACCTTCAAATGCTTTAGCAAGAAATTTTCACATATATGTACTATTCATGCAGACTTCGGAAGTTCAAAGTACGAAACAAACATCTATTGGGTGGCTTTTGTATTCTTATCAGACACAAGGAAAGAAACATATCTGTCTTTTCCGCAATGTTGTGGATAATGTACCAGAACGGAAACCTAATAACGTCGCCGTTGATTTCGAACCAGTTGCTTTTGCTGTGCTAAAAGTTGTGATCCCGTCGGTTCAAGTGCATGGCTGCCATTATGTATACTGCGGCATATTTGTATGTGGCACCAGAATAAGATAAGAATGTTAATCAATTAAAAGGAAACCAATATAATATAAACAACGAATGTCTCTCTCATAGGCTCGATAATGTGGATCGCTGACTGCGCGACCGCAGAGCCAAAGTTACTGTATTGCTGTGTTGAAGTAAGAGAGCTCTGAGGGAAAGACGAAATATACAATTTCTCTGGTGTGCTGTGTGAAGCCACCAAGAGTTAGATTAATGTAGGTATGTCAATATTGTTGAAGATAAAAGCAGAACTCTTCGTGGAAATAAGATAAAACTATTAAATAATTACGATTTCTGTATTTGCCAGCGCATTTGTATAGATGAATTGGCTGATAATTTTTAATTGTTGAGTAACCCCAAAATTTATGTAAAATGTTTTGAGAAAAAGACTCGTTATATACTTAATTAATCTAACAAAATGCAGATCATCAAATTACACATAGCTCTGTTAAATCTTCAAAGCATTACAAAAAAATGAAGTTAGATAATACTTGCTGTTTAAATCTCATCGTTTGTGAATCAATTGTGAGTAATTTAACTGCAATTGTCAGATGTTTTACAAAAACCAAACTTAACTTACAATATAATTTTGCTAAAAAAACTTAGTAATTCACCATAATCAGTACCGCCTCCCAGTTCAGGTTGTATTTTTAAACAAGTTGAATTTTCTTAAATGCCTGAAAATGTACTGTTGACCCAAGCATATTGCAACAAACGGTGTATTTCTATCGCTGCTCGTTTAGTTTTTATTGCCGTTTCAAATATACCGGTCATTTTTGAAACACCCTGTATGTCATGCCCTTGAAATATATTTCTTACATTGGAATATTAACAGCACTACATTCCATATGATTGATAGGTCGGAAACGCAAACCAACTAACATTGTAGCCCGTTTTAAGTGCGGAACGTTGTAGCACTAGGAGTGCGTGTGTATGTTCTCTCTTACCAGCACCTTCCACTTACTCACCCTTGACTCTGGAAGAATACATTACAATTGATAACTTGGTTGATTTACGTAAAAATGCTTCGAACCCCATCCATCTGAAGCTCTACCACACACAAAAAAATCACCCGTTCATTCTTCTTCTTCACCGTCTGCTATTACATCAACACCGTCAAAGCTGTTACTAAACATCTAAGGAGTGCTAACCACCTCGACATGGCGCTGCCATACATGGATTTCTAAAGCCGATATAGCTTTTAACATGGATACTTGTGTTCACATGTAGGACCAAGACCGCTTGTGACAGTAACATACAGTAGTTTGGATCGGGTTTTGTAGCATCTGTGCAGTTGGTTAAACCTCTCTTTCTAAGACACAGAGGTAACACCCGCAAGAAAAACTTACGAGGCATGTCCACCGATCTTTGATTTTCGGTCAGCATTATTTCGTATCGCCAGCGATCAGTTATTGACGAAGTATTATACTTAGTGGTAGGGGGTACGCGATAGGTTCGTCCTCATCATCAGGCTTATGACTTCATAAGCCTGGTGTGTGTGTGTGTGTGTGTGTGTGTGTGTGTGTGTGTGTGTGTGTGTGTGTGTTCAGGCATGTGCAAAGGTAGGTCTGGATTTGACGCGGAATACTTTGACAGCAAAGGGAAGAATATGTCAGGTGATAAGAATGGTACAGATACACTCCTGGAAATGGAAAAAAGAACACATTGACACCGGCGTGTCAGACCCACCATACTTGCTCCGGACACTGCGACAGGGCTGTACAAGCAATGCACGGCACAGCGGACACACCAGGAACCGCGGTGTTGGCCGTCGAATGGCGCTAACTGCGCAGCATTTGTGCACCGCCGCCGTCAGTGTCAGCCAGTTTGCCGTGGCATACGGAGCTCCATCGCAGTCTTTAACACTGGTAGCATGCCGCGACAGCGTGGACGTGAACCGTATTTGCAGTTGACGGACTTTGAGCGAGGGCGTATAGTGGGCATGCGGGAGGCCGGGTGGACGTACCGCCGAATTGCTCAACACGTGGGGCGTGAGGTCTCCACAGTACATCGATGTTGTCGCCAGTGGTCGGCGGAAGGTGCACGTGCCCGTCGACCTGGGGCCGGACCGCAGCGACGCACGGATGCACGCCAAGACCGTAGGATCCTACGCAGTTCCGTAGGGGACCGCACCGCCACTTCCCTGCAAATTAGGGACACTGTTGCTCCTGGGGTATCGGCGAGGACCATTCGCAACCGTCTCCATGATGCTGGGCTGCGGTCCCGCACACCGTTAGGCCGTCTTCCGCTCACGCCCCAACATCGTGCAGCCCGCCTCCAGTGGTGTCGCGACAGGCGTGAATGGAGGGACGAATGGAGACGTGTCGTCTTCAGCGATGAGAGTCGCTTCTGCCTTGGTGCCCATGATGGTCGTATGCGTGTTTGGCGCCGTGCAGGTGAGCGCCACAATCAGGACTGCATACGACCGAGGCACACAGGGCCAACACCCGGCATCATGGTGTGGGGAACGATCTCCTACACTGGCCGTACACCTCTGGTGATCGTCGAGGGGACACTGAATAGTGCACGGTACATCCAAACCGTCATCGGACCCATCGTTCTACCATTCCTAGACCGGCAAGGGAACTTGCTGTTCCAACAGGACAATGCACGTCCGCATGTATCCCGTGCCACCAAACGTGCTCTAGCAGGTTTAAGTCAACTACCCTGGCCAGCAAAATCTCCGGATCTCTCCCCCATTGAGCATGTTTGGGACTGGATGAAGTGTCGTCTCACGCGGTCTGCACGTCCAGCACGAACGCTGGTCCAACTGAGGCGCCAGGTGGAAATGGCATGGCAAGCCGTTCCACAGGACTACATCCAGCATCTCTGTGATCGTCTCCATGGGAGAATAGCAGCCTGCATTGCTGCGAAAGGTGGATATACACTGTACTAGTGCCGACATTGTGCATGCTCTGTTGGCTGTGTCTATGTGCCTGTGGTTCTGTCAGTGTGATCATGTGATGTATCTGACCCCAGGAATGTGTCAATAAAGTTTCTCCTTCCTGGGATAATGAATTCACGGTGTTCTTATTTCAATTTCCAGGAGTGTATTTCTATTTCCAGAGCCATAGCCGTCAGTAGGCTGTATTTCTGATACTTCCCTCAGTGTCGAATGTCTATCAATTGAGACCGCGATCGTAACATTTAATTGTAAGTACAATGATAAAACACACATGTGACCTGTTTTCTAGAATGATTCTGCCTATTCGTGCTTCGCATGGAGCGCTGGTGACGGGAATGATTCACGTTTCCCGTTAACGGTGGGAGCTGTCTGAATGGAAAGGCCTGAGAGTGTAGGAGTGTAGCTGACTTAACTGTGTAGTCCTCTAGACAGCTGAATAGCGAACTAATACTTAGTATGTGTTGGACAGCTTTCATGATCACGTGGAAATTTGAGAAGATTAAATATGGAAGTGTTTTTGCACTGGGGCATTATTCCCACGCATGTAAATTTGTTCGCTGACTGCTTCACATTTCGCGTCTTTAGTTTAGAGAAGGTCGATTGTGGTGTACACATCTGGTAGGTGGAAGACACTTTTCCTGGTTCACTAGACATGAGAAGCATGTTATTTGGCTTTGTAAATTATAGGGGTGATTTGGAATCTGTTAAATCGTCGACATCGATATTAGTGAGTGGAAATATCAGTTTATTTTTCTTTTGTCGAGGTTTTTTTGTCTTTAAAGTGAAGGTCTTTACAGACGGGATAACCTTCTAGTTCCTCTCTGGTCTAGAGTACACCATCTCGCCAAAGTTTTGGGTTTATAGAGAAATAATTTCCAGTCTGTATCTTCTGAATAATGTTGCACGCGCGATCGATAGGATACTGCTGTGTGCTTGATATCAAGAAGTACCACGGAAATGGTATAATATTATGGCAAAAAATGCCAAAATACATGTGAACTTGTAATCCCAGAGTCTGGAGATGGGTGTAGAAAAGCAAAGAAGGAAGGAAGGGAAGGAAGGGAGGAAGGAAGGGAGGTGGTTCGGAACAGAAACAGTAACGCGTTTGGAATGAGCCCGAATTTGTAGAACAGCTGTGACAGTGACTTAGGTCCACTTAGGGCGCTCTGGTCATCCATCAGGAGTGGTTGACCGTAGACATGGCAGAGAAATATCTAGTGCTGCGAGGAGTGTATCCGGTGCTGTCTGTCTTTGCGGTAAATGTACAAATGATGTAAAAGGGGTGATTTTCTATGGCGCAGAATATGAATTGTATGTTTTACTACATCGACACGGTACACAGTTATACACTCCTGGAAATTGAAATAAGAACACCGTGAATTCATTGTCTCAGGAAGGGGAAACTTTATTTACACATTCCTGGGGTCAGATACATCATATGATCACACTGACAGAACCACAGGCACATAAACACAGGCAACAGAGCATGCACAATGTCGGCACTAGTACAGTGTATATCCACCTTTCGCAGCAATGCAGGCTGCTATTCTCTCATGGAGACGATCGTAGAGATGCTGGATGTAGTCCTGTGGAACGGCTTGCCATGCCATCTCCACTTGGCGACTCAGTTGGACCAGCGTTCGTGCTGGACGTGCAGACCGCGTGAGACGACACTTCATCCAGTCCCAAACATGCTCAATGGAGGACAGATCCGGAGATCTTGCTGGCCAGGGTAGTTGACTTACACCTTCTAGAGCACGTTGGATGGCACGGGATACATGCGGACGTGCATTGTCCTGTTGGAACAGCAAGTTCCCTTGCCGGTCTAGGAATGGTAGAACGATGGGTTCGATGACGGTTTGGATGTACCGTGCACTATTCAGTGTCCCCTCGACGATCACCAGAGGTGTACGGCCAGTGTAGGAGATCGCTCCCCACACCATGATGCCGGGTGTTGGCCCTGTGTGCCTCGGTCGTATGCAGTCCTGATTGTGGCGCTCACCTGCACGGTGCCAAACACGCATTCGACCATCATTGGCACCAAGGCAGAAGCGACTCTCATCGCTGAAGACGACACGTCTCCATTCGTCCCTCCATTCACGCCTGTCGCGACACCACTGGAGGCGGGCTGCACGATGTTGGGGCGTGAGCGGAAGACGGCCTAACGATGTGCGGGACCGTAGCCCAGCTTCATGGAGACAGTTGCGAATGGTCCTCGCCGATACCCCCGGAGCAACAGTGTCCCTAATTTGCTGGGAAGTGGCGGTGCGGTCCCCTACGGCACTGCGCAGGATCCTACGGTCTTGGCGTGCATCCGTGCGTCGCTGCGGTCCGGTCCCAGGTCGACGGGCACGTGCACCTTCCGCCGACCACTGGCGACAACATCGATGTACTGTGGAGACCTCACGCCCCACGTGTTGAGCAATTCGGCGGTACGTCCACCCGGCCTCCCGCATGCCCACTATACGCCCTCGCTCAAAGTCCGTCAACTGCACATACGGTTCACGTCCACGCTGTCGCAGCATGCTACAAGTGTTAAAGACTGCGATGGAGCTCCGTATGCCACGGCAAACTGGCTGACACTGACGGCGGCGGTGAACAAATGCTGCGCAGCTAGCGCCATTCGACGGCCAACACCGCGGTTCCTGGTGTGTCCGCTGTGCCGTGCGTGTGATCATTGCTTGTACAGCCCTCTCACAGTGTCCGGAGCAAGTATGGTGGGTCTGACACACCGGTGTCAATGTGTTCTTTTTTCCATTTCCAGGAGTGTATATTGCTGGATTGGAGATTGGTTTCGGACTAATATTCAAGCTCCTGTCCTCAGTGGGAGAGCAATGTAACTGAATAGAAGTTTTCCAGTATGTGACGATATGTAGGGCACTTTGCAAGGTTCACTGTCAGTGCAATATGTGGATCTGTGTAAAATAGTTTTTTTGCCACTAATAGCCTCATGTGCAGAAAGAAAAACAAGGCGGACAGTGCTTCCACACCAGCAGCACCAGTTGTTCGGTGAGTAAATTCGATAAGAGCCAATCAGAATGCACAATTCATTCAAAAGACATCCTTTGTGCTGGGATATAGGAGTTTCTACATAGCGGTGAGAACGTCTGCAGATGTTGAAAGCAGGAAGGGTAACACGTGATGGACAGTGTGCCATGTTAGGATCATGAGGAAGAATGCATTCGACGTTACTCTGCGCTATTTTCGTAAACAGGTTCTGTTAGGGCAAGAATTTCCATGCATATAAGCCCAGACATGACAAAAGCTCCTACAAAAGTGCACATTAAGTATTTCTGGGGAACTATCAATTTCCAGAGTTCGACTTGGTTCTGATTTTAGACAGCCATGTGGCTTCAGTATAACATTGAGAACGTTGCTAGATGTGCTTGCGACGGCATGTAGCTATGCGCAGTGATGCGTCAGCCACACGACATGCATGTCCCATTACAACCGCTAGGGAGAAAGCAGCCTGTGCTATTCTGGAATGGATTTCTGCAGCGTCTGCAAGGGTGAGTCGCTTGGCAATTAGGTCTTTGCTGAACTGCAGGTAGCAAGAGAGATCACACAAGAAGCAGTAAACACATGCATGCACGGCCCAGAGGATGACTTGGTACTTATTTAGACAGACCTGACGTCAGTATAACACTCTACGAACTTTAACTGTAGAGGTGACTGACATGTCGTCGGCAGCACTGTGGGAGTGATTGCTCGTGCTGGCTTGCGTCCGGCAGTGGTCTGCGTTGGTCAATACGCTCGCGCCCTTTGAATGTCTGCGCTCTGCATATAGGTCTTTGCTCCCATCTGGTTGGGTCAGCAATGGTGCCTCGGTGATCACGTATTTCGAGAGGAATTTATCAAGTGTCAAGTATGAAAGGGATGCCGCCACCTGATGCTTGAGGGACCCAAACAGGCACCTGTGTGTGGCTTGGCAGCTGCCAGTACATCCCGACTTCTGGGAACATGTGCAGTAGCCTCCTGTGCAGTCCAGTGGATTGGGAAGGGACGGCTGGTGGTGCCTGTGCAGGTTGTTTGCGCGTCTGTTGCATTACTTTGCGACCAGGTCTGTAGCTGTGCTGTGTGTTACTTGGACAGTCTGTGTGTTGATTTCGTGTCTGCACATCTGTGTACTGCTTTATTTCGGAGGAATACTGAAATTGTTTCGGTAATTTAGGAGTTGTTTGCGTGTCTGCAGAGCGTTATTTCGGTAATATAGGGGTAGTTTACAGGTCTGAAAACTGTGTGGTGTGCCCTCAAGCATGTCAAAGCATGTGTTTCGTATCAGTGTGATAAATATACTATCTAAAATCCATCCCTAAACAAATTGTTCAGAATAAATTAAGTACACTCCTTCCTCTCTCCAGCAGCATCATTTTCCCCTCCAGACAGCCATCTTGGGTTACATCATGGAATGGATGACAGCACCCTCTGGTGGTACTGTGAGCGAGGTCAGTTCAACTCTGGACCCCATGGCGACCACACTTGATGGTGGTACTGCCTCTAATTGTTTAAATAAATATCACATGGAAATAAAGACTTATGTCCAGCATAGACTGAGTCCTCTTCCCCTCGAGTTCCTAGGAAAAGGTGGCGGTCGTGTGACAGGTTAGTGGAGTTAGTCCAAGTGACCTACCTTTCCGCCAAAATCCACCATCTTGGATTACATCATATGTTGTTGCCAAGTCTACAGGCCGCCATCTTGGATGACGTCATCGCCGCCGTCTTGGATCCATCTGGCAACAATGAAAAGTGGGGTGGCGCCGCCCTTGTCCCCCTACTGATGGTTAATGCATGTTGGAGTGCCTTTCATGTGCTGAGTACGGTGCTATGCAAATTACAGAATTTTTCTGCTGCACTATTCTGTTCATTGATTTAACATTTGTGCTGAGAGATGAGTCGTGTGAATGTAGATTTGTACAGAATTTAATCTAGCATGTGCATCAATTGACCTTTGAAGACATCTGTGAAGTAGTGAAATTTCTCTCGATATTTTCAATGAGGTGTGTATTATTCTGAGGTGCATGCTCAAAATTAAAAGGTTGTTTTCCCTTCAGTTTATGTATCCTGTATATCTCGTTTTAAGTGAATCTGGTGTTCAATGGGCTGCATATCTACGCCTCGCTTTCATCGCGTGTTACTCTTATCTACAACGCGAAAGAAGTTGCGGTTTTGTTCCAACAATGACCGATATTAACTAAAAGCTGTGCAAGGAAAGCTATTTAATTACCTGTTATAGTTTAAGAAATACGACATTCAGTAAAAAAGACGGTTCAATTTGGACAAATTTGGTGAACATAGCTCAAATCATTGTGAAGATATATATACCTAATGGTCTGAAAAAGTAGTTTCGAGAAAATGAGAACAGATTGTTCTCAGTGTGACTCACCAAATGCCTTTTTCAGGATATTCCAGCAACATTATTCTTGCTGGCCAGCTGTTTCATAATCCTCTGTAGACTTTCAGGAATAGTTTCTTTACTCTGGACTGTTTGTGGTGACTTTCGCAACACTTTCAACTTCAAGTACTTGCTGGCAGTCTTCGGCATTCGACACAGGTATCATATTATTGCTTGGTTGGATGCCTAGTTTGTCCATTGCTAATTACAACATAAACTGATGACAGCATCCATTACACCTGTTTTTGGTATTCTGCACCACAAGCAGCTGTTTAAACTTTCATTAGGGTTTGGTGTATGGCAAGGTAGACATGTAAGTAAATTTGTATCTGCAAAGTCCCTGTACATTGGCTTTATTGTTTCCGTGACTGTGGGTGGCAAGAAATGTTTATGGTGATATTCCTTGCCTGTCGCATGAGCGTAGTTGGTTCACAGACATTTGTTCGAAGAGGGTTTAAGACCAAAATCAACAAGTGAAAAGTGATAAAAATTCATACTTTGAAACGGGAGAAATTTGTTTTTCAGATGGTGACAAAAATATGTTTTCCATAATTTCAGTCGTTTAACATCCATGTCACCTTACATGTCCATCTCTCCAAAATAGGCTTTATTACATTCGTTGTTTTCGATTTTTTAACTGCCAGAATAGTTATATCGTCATTTTTTGACTACTTCATAAATGATGTTGGTATGGAGAGTGATTGTCAGAATTGCGATAATGCCTGCAATAAATAAGCCTGCGTACTCTGATGACAACAAATACTCCACAGTATATAAAATATCGTTGTCACGTGGATCACATTTTGGGTAATGAAAGTGCCACAATTATTATATACCAGTATACACGCGCGACAATCTTCGAACGCAGATATGAGATACATTGGAGTGTGGTGACATATGACAAATATAACTGTCCACACCAAACACTTCCTAAATTCAAAATGCGTAAATAGTTTCCATATGAACCGTATTATTTACGATACCTTCATCATCTACAATCAACGCATCCACTCCCAACAGATTTTGTTTTGTGTAATAACTGGCTTGTGAAAATGGGCGAAGTCCGAAACTAGTCAACCAACACTAAATATAAATAATTAGCAACTTTGTTAAAATGTTTAAAAATGCCTTTTATTCCATATTTTTGAGCTGCCAGACGCGACGCACTGAAAAATTTTATATCTTTAAAGTTTATTCCTCATTCATATGCTTCTTGGTACAAGGCATTTGCAATGCTTTGGTGGAGATGCTCGAAGACTTTATTAAAGTAGTAGACCAGAGTCATAGTACGCGCAAAGTATACAACCATCGCAATAAAACTGTAACAGTTGGCAAATTGATGCCCATTTGAGCACTGCAGTTCTTCTAAAACGATAGCAGTTGTCTCGTTTGCCCAATTTTACATACCTGTAACTGCTTCTGTATTCTTGGAGCAGTGGTTCGTGTAATTCATTAGATGAACCTTATCTCGAAGAACGTAATTACGCTGTTTCACGTGACTTGACACAGCAGCACTGTCGGCTGGGGAAGAAGAATCGAGGCTGAGAGTGAAAGGCAAACACATGCAGATAGGAACCGAGACGGATGTGGGCTGGGCATCGACGCGTTGCAGCAGTGTTGCTGGCAACACTACTGCGGCCACACATGGCCGTAAAAAAAAAAAAAAAAAAAAAAAACCTTCGGCTCACCTACCCGCCGAGCGGAGATCCGAAGGACCTTTTCTGGGTGTGAATTTCAGGACACCAGCATTAACTGACTAACAACAAGCACAACTGAAAGCATCTGTTCGTAAACTGAACGAAACAATGAATAATTTTACATTTCAACAGGAAGTTAAAATTAGGGACTAATAGAACGTGCAAAGAGAAAGTTTTTCCTAGGAAAACTAAATAAAAAGTGAGAATCAGAACTAAGAGTTGTTGTACAACAATCTGCCTGCTGAAGTTCTCTCTCACAAGAGCACTTCAGAAGAAACAGTTAAGACTGAATTGAACGAAAGCTGCTTTACGCAAAGATTTACACGAGTGGCGGGGCAGTGCCACGTCTCAAATTAGTAACATGCAACAAGAACTGACCGTTGTGAGTTCATGCCACACCGCCATTTGTTCCTACGGCAAATGGTGATTGTACAGCCCTGTATCATATGACAGAATGTGTAGAGTTTGTGTTGATCATACGACTACATCACCTAATCATACATATTGTTGAGTGGGTGCAGCACGTCCGTCTGTTATGTTAGATGAGTGCTTACCAAAACAGCTTCCTGTATTTTCACCTGACAAAATCGTCATTCTGTAGTGTTTATCAAGTCGTTTGAAGATGTGTTATGAAGAGCAAGCACAGATCAGTAAAGTATCCACTTCACTACAGGCTTTATTCAGAGAGAAGCCACCCCTTGAGCAATCGAGACCAGTGAAGATCGTCAGACTTACGAACAGTTTGAGAACGCATTTTTATCGAAGTACTGGTTCGGTTGTATGAAAGAGTCCACAGGGAGGTATTTAATTCTGAACCACTTAACAGTAGGCGACTAAGTCTAGACAAGTATTTCGAGAAGAACAGAGTATCGAAAAGAATCATCCGATTTTGCACGTCTGTATTTCTGAAACTAATAAACATATACAATGAATTCTGTTTTTTGATGAACGGTAAACTCAAAGTTTTTCTTCATACCCTTTCATAGGTGTTCAGTATGGCCACCTTGGGATGCACGGCGTATGTCAGTGCGGTATTCAGATTGTTTCCACACTGCAGCCAACATATCTCGAGACACAGCTTCCACAGCTGCTGTTATGCGACGTCTCAGTTCATTCATTGTTGTTGGTGGTGACGGAGGTACATAAACAGTCTTTTATAAACCCTCCATAAGAAATAATCACATACGGTCAGGTCCGGCGACTTTTGAGGCCAGTAATTTAAGGCTGAATAATTTGGGCCAGTGCGACCGACCCATCGTTCAGTAATCCTTAGGAAAGTACCTCATGTTTTACAACTTCATGTGGTTGATCCATACCCCATATTATCACATTATGTCAGTTCACCTTTGCATTTAAATGGAATATTGCCTCGTCACTGAACACTAAGCACATTAGAAAACTGTCATCCTTCATCTTGCCAAGAACGAAATTACAGAACTACACACCTTGTTATTACACTTACGAAGAGCTTGCAGTTGCTGATTTTTTTTATGGTTTCATTCATAAACGTCGACGCAAGACACGCCAGACGGACATCGGAACCTTGTTGAACTGTCGAGCTGCACGGCGAACGGATTTCTGCGGGCTCCTTATGAAACTATGACGGATGTGTTAGACGTCTCTGTCAGAGACTCTGGGACGGCCCGACGATTTGCCTTTAGACAAACAACCTGTTTCTCGGAGTTTTTCGTGCCATCGGCTAATGCTCTGTGCTGCAGGAGGATTCACACCGTACCTATCACTAAAGTGACGCTGAACAGTTATTACTGCCCCGCACTGCGCAAAACGTAGACACTAGTTTCCCGTTGTCCCGACACCATTTTTACTAGAACTGAAGTGGGTGCAAACTGATGCTACCTAGCGGGAAACATGTTAAACTCTAGAGTTTGCTGTTTCGAACAGTGAGTTGTTCACGCACATATCTCAAACATAATAGTTCTGATTTTTTAAAAAGTCGAATGATTCTTTTTGATGCTCCCTGTACTTTAAGACGACCCGGTATTTGCAAGGAGGCTTTTACGAATTTGGCGCTGGACCTAACATACATTAGTTCACAGGTCAGAAACCTGTCTTCAGCACTTCAGGTCTGTATTACATTACTATCTTATAAATCGAAACTGAGCAATGGCCATAACGACAGTGGTGCAGCTGTCAGCCTCTTCTGCCATTCCTGCTGTTTTTTCATCGCGGCACGTCACACCTGCATTCAGCCGGCTGCACCTTTGCCAAGCAATGCCGGGTGTGCTGCACACAGCGCCAAATTTGTGTGGGAGGAGAACAGGTATTTAATTAATTTAAGGCGATACACACAGAACAGGAGAACTTCGATAGCTTCAGCTCAATTCTCAAGCCTAAATTTCTGTGTCTTTTCTCGTTATTTGGCTGTCAATGTGATGCAACCTTCCCTCGTGAACTTTTCATTTTAAAACATTAAAAATCCACACTGGTACAAGGGAGTTAGCTTTTTCAGGTGATTAAATAGTAAATGGTTCCTACAGAATGGGGAGCAGGCATCAGCCCCGTTCACACAGTGCACGTGTAAGTTTTCGATATCCAAGCAGCAATTCGTGGGCCTTGAATCCATAGATAGCGTCCGAGCTCTTCTGTCTTAACGGACGTGCCTTCTACTCCAACATCCATCCAACTAGCAACGTTTTCTCCAGCATCGTTGAGCACAAAATCCAATCCAAACAGACCACACTTCAGCATCACCATGCAGCAGAGCTGACGCCCTAGGTAGGGCAGGTGCTCCAATCATTCCCTATCCGACCTTCCCCATGTAGGTTTCGGCTTTTTTTTTCCTTTCTACACTACAAATGTAAGTACGCCGGTTCCTTGTAACCCAACAGGTGCAATGACACTTCTTTTATTGTTTTTGAGAATACTTTCGAGTTCTATTCCTTTCCCCTAGACAATAATACCGCTTCGTAGGGTGGCCTTCATTCTTGCACACTCTTGTTTAAAGCCTTTTGTATCGATATCTTTTTTAATTCCACTCACACAGGGCATGTGCAACGCCCTCTGACTTAGACAAACGGCGCGAATTTGTTACTTACATGGCACTCTGCTATCTCTGTCGTATCTTGAGTTTCTGGCAAGTAAGTCGTTTGGCAACGTGGAGGCCTTCGTTATCGAGATAACGCAACACAATCTTACTTTTCGAAGGGCAATATTTACGATGTCTCACGGTGTTGGGAAGTGTTGAGATGGGTATCACGTAATTCAAATTTTACGAACAGCATTTTCATTAAAAATGGCTGGACGAAGAAAATAAATTAGAGATGGCTAGAAATTAGCCAGAATAAATAATATAGGAAACACTATTAGAATTATGGGAACATTTTTCCACAGAATATTAGATATAAAATATTTTCGAAATTGGCAATATGAATTTAATGATAGCTACAGTTTCTGATATAATAAAGAAAACAGCAGTGAGACGAGAACGAGCGGAAGGTATTGATAAAGACTAATAAATACAAAAAACAGGAAGCGTTAAAAATTAAAACAGAATCCCAAAAACAAATGATCGACCAATACGGAAAGGATCATTAACACAGCCTAAGGGGGAAAAAACAGACTTCAAGAAGGATATAATAATTCCAATCCCAAAGAAAGCAGGTGTTCACAGATGTGAAAATTAACGAACTATCAGTTTAATAAGTCACAGGTGCAAAATACTAACACGAATTCTTTACAGACGAATGGAAAAACTGGTAGAAGCCGACGTCGTGGAAGATCAGTTTGGATTCCGTAGAAATATTTGAACACGTGAGGCAATACTGACCTTACGACTTTTCTTAGAAGGAAGATTAAGGAAAGACAAACCTAAGTTTCTAGCATTTGTAGACTTGGAGAAAGCTTTTGACAATGTTGACTGGAATACTCTCTTTCAATTCTAAAGGTGGCAGGAGTAAAATACAAGGAGCGAAAGGCTATTTACAATTTGTACAGAAACCAGATGGCAGTTATAAGAGTCGAGGGGGCACGAAAGGGTAGCAGTGGTTGGGAATTGAGTGACGCAGGGTTGTAGCCTCTCCCCGATGTTATTCAATCTGTATATTGAGCAAGCAGTAAAGGAAACAAAAGATAAATTCGGAGTAGGTATTAATATCCATTGAGAAGAAATAAAAACCTTGAGGTTTGCCGATGACATTGTAATTCTGTAAGATACAGCAGAGGACTTTGAAGAGCAGTTGAACGGAATGGACAGTGTCTTGAAAGGAGGATATAAGATGAACATCAACAAAAGCAAAACGAGGATAATGGAATGTAGTCGAATTAAGTCGGGTGATGCTGAGGGAATTAGATTAGGAAATGAGACACTTAAAGTAGTAAAGGAGTTTTGCTATTTGGGGAGCAAAATAACTGATGATGGTCGCAGTAGAGAGGTTATAAAATGTAGACTGGCAATGGCAAGGAAAGCGTTTCTAAAGAGAAATTTGCTAACAACGAGTATAGATTTAAGTGTCAGGGAGTCGTTTCTGAAAGTATTTGTATGGAGGTAGCCATGTATGGAAGTGAAATATGGGCGATAAATAGTTTGGACGAGAAGAGAATAGAAGCTTTCGAAATGTAGTGCTACAGAAGAATGCTGAAGATTAGATGGGTAGATCACATAACTAATGTGGAGGTATTGAATAGAATTGGGGAGAAGAGGAGCTTGTGGCACAACTTGACTAGAAGAAGGGACCGGTTGGTAAGACATGTTCTGAGGCATCAAGGGATCACCAATTTAGCACTGAAGGGCAGCGGGGAGGGTAAAAAATCGTAGAGGGAGACCAAGGGATGACTACACTAAGCAGATACAGAAGGATGCAGGTTGCAATAAGTACTGGGAGATGAAGCTTGCAAAGGTTAGAGTAGCATGGAGAGTTGCATCAAACCAGTCTCTGGACTGAAGACAACAACAACAACAACAACAACAACAACAACAAGGGAAAAAAAGAGCGCAATACAAGCTTATAACAGGAGGGCATTACAGACAATTTATGTTGCAGCCTCGCTTCTCGCTGATAGTAATTAATTGTCCACATGCCTACCAGAGTCAAACAGCACTGCTGGAGTGACCTTGAAGTAACCAATCATGTTCAAGTTTCACGACATGCATGACGGGGATCTTATAAATCATCGGGGTGAACAACGATGGTGCAAGTTAAATGGAGCGGTAAGACTCAGTGGCCTTACTGCGTTATCGCCTGGCATGCTGGCAGCCTGCGAGCACACAGTTGGCAGCATAAACGCATCTTAACACATGAAGACCCACGCGCAGTCACCCAGGAAGAACTTCAAAACCTATTCAAACAATTGCTCTTTTCAATGGGAACATACAAAAACTGGTTTCAAATCATAATAGAACAGCACGTTGCAAGGCATCCCAGATATGCTCAGTAACGTTAGAGTCTGGGGAGTTTGGTGGCGAGCGGAAGTGTTTAAACTCGGAAGTGTTTAAACTCAAAAGAGTTTACCCAGAGTGTGTAGCAATTCAGGACGTGCAGTGTGTCGCATTGTCCTGCTGGAACTGACCAAGTCAATCTGAATGCACAATGGACATCAAAGGATGCAGGTGATCAGACAAGATACTTACATAGGTGTCATCTGTCAGACTGGTATCTAGGCGTATCATGGGTCCCACATCACTACAACTGCACACTCCCCACACCATTACAGAGCCTCCACCAGCTTAAACAGTCCTCTGCTGACGTGCAGGGTCCATGGATTCATGGGATTGTCTCCATTCCCATAGACGTCCATCCTCTCGATACAAGACTCGTCCAACTCGGCAACGCGTTTCCAGTCAACAGTCCAATAACGGTATTGACGGGCCCAGGCGAGGCGTAAAGATTTGTGTCATGCAGTCATCTTGGGTACAAGAGTGGGCCTTCGGCTCCGAAAGCCCATTTCGATGATGTATCGTCGAATGGTTCGAACGCTCACACATGTTTATGGACCAGCACTGAAATCTGTAGTAATTTGTGAAAGGATTACTTTTATGTCATGCTGAACGATTCTCTTCTGTTACCGTCTGTCCCGTTCTTGTAGAATTTCTTTCCAGTCGCAGCGATGTCGGAGATTTGATGTTTTATCGGATTCCTAGTATTCACGATACACTCGTGAAATGGACGTACGGGAAAATCTCCGCTTCATCGCTACCTCCGAGATGCAGTGTCCCATCGCTCGCACCGACTATAACACCACGTTCAAACTCGCTTAACTTTATAACCTGCCATTGTAACAGCAGTAACCCATCTAACAACTGCGCCAGACAGTTGTTTTATATAGCGTTGGCGACCGCAGCGCCCTATTCTGCCTGTTTACAGGTCCCCGTATTTGGATGTGCATGCCTATACCAGTGTAGAATAGCGTTAAATGGTCAATACACCAGCCTTTGAATGTGTGGAGTCTTCTTACCCTCATTTATGACAGCATAAAAATGTAGTTACGGCTTGTATAAATTTCATGCCCACACTATGCTGATAGCAAAGGGGCTTTGAAACTGTGACTGTGTACCTGACCCCATCTTGACAAGAATACTTCCTAGCAGCAATTTTATTTTACTTTTCTTTATGAAAATTTCGTTTCAGCTTTCCAAAACTTGTTTAGGTGTGTACATACTGAAGTAAAAAATAATAAATGCAACTAATTTACTCTTACGATTGAAACAATCTTTTACGTACTTTTACGTCTCCTCAGATGTATAACCAACTTCAGATTTCAAAAATATATTACGCCGAACTTACTCGACTTCTAAAATTTTCGCGTTTTCTACAGTGTAGAAGGAAAACGCCGTTACGATTTCTCCTGTGCATGTGCATTTTATGAGTCCAGGAACATTAGCTTGTTTTTGAGGAAGCATTACTCATATTCTAATCTTATTTACCCATCAGTATCTGCCTCACACACACCAGACTACAGACAGATCAATACTTGGTAAAACAGCCGACAGCACCATCGATTCCGTTGTCCGAGGTATTTGGAAAGTTTTCCACGAAATGTAACAGTTAATTTTAAAATTAAGATATTAAAGGATGTTTATACAGAAGGCGTCCAATGTTCACACAGGAGACAAAATTAGTCGAAGCTAGAAAAAAGTCCTGTGAACGTATGTCCGGAAACAACTTGTTGAGATATGGTTCATGCTACTTGCGTAGAGAACGATTAGCTCACAATAGAGTAGGCTGTTTTCCCGTTTACGCCCATTGCTCGTCTTTTATTGGCTGCGTGTATTCTGCACTTAATCCTCTGAATGCGATGGTTTCTCTACACATCGAGCTGAATCTATCTTCCACAGCAGTCGGCGCACATACCATTTTGGAGTAGTGTTGGCATCATAACAAGATTCCGGTGAAGGTTGTAAAGGAACTGAAAATATTGTGATTTAATCGCAGAGGTGCTGAAAAATTGTTCCAGTGACACACCAGAGAAATATCTGGTAAACTTTTTATCTTTGAGAGACATAGGAACAATTTCGCCCTTCGTTTTTTATTTCTTGTATGAACGACTACTTTTTGTTCTGATGGGCTGGTGGGATGTCGTACTGTCTAATTACTAGTGTGTGTGTGTGTGTGTGTGTGTGTGTGTGTGTGTGTGTGTGTGTGTGTGTGGTAAATGAATGAGTTAAAAGACGCAAGACGTGTTTTATATTATTGTCATCGCACAACAAGCCTTATTCCCATGCCTATGGAGTATTTATGTTAAGCAGAGAAGGCGAGTTTTAGATGGAACCGAAGATCTTCAAAACGGCGCTGCTCAACAATAGAGGTACGTGATTGTGCTCTCTACTTTCCTTTCGTGGCCGCTAAAATTACTTCCGATTCGTTTTGCCGAGACGTTCAGAACCTGCAATCTTCTTTTTCTTATAAAAATACTAGTCCGATGCAAAAGAAATACTCTTAGATTTAAATAATTGCCATTCTTTTACCCAGGCCACGGGGAATGATAGAACGTACGTGCCTCTACTTTGAATGTACGTTCGCAATCTCCGAGTGTGTTACGACGAAATTATTTCACAATGAAAATTTCTCATCAGACCGCAACCACTCGCACGCGAATGTACGTACCCTCTGAATGTATCTAGTCAGTCACGCGCGTTGTTCAAAAGCTTTACTTTTAATATTCAGTGGATTACATTTCCGAAATTAATTTTTGTTTATGCTGCAAATCGTACTTCACGCGAAGTATTTATTACGTAAGTTTCAGGCTCAATTTAATAAAAAAAAAAAAGATTCCGAATAATAGAAATAAAGAATAACAATCAAACAAATCAAACCTAAATAAACAGAAAGAGGGAACGTTACAAGGTGAACAACGTAAACTGTTGAATAGAGTCCTATTATTCCACATTAGCCTTGCAGAAAGACAACTGACGTGGTTCGTCCATGACGGGGCAATAACCCACTTTCTATATGTTATAAACAGTGATGAGGAATTTTCAGGATCTCTGAAAAGTGGTAACTGACAGAAACACCGTTGCCTTTAAGGTGAAGAGTGGTCGAAGAGGTAAGATCAGTCGCCGGAAAGTTGCTACGAGCAGCACTAAAGTGGGAAGGAGTACCGTTAAAATGGAAAGACTATGGACAATCAGAAGGCCCTACCAGCCCAGCCATACTTCCTCAGAGTGGAAAGTAAACGGAGGAAGAATTGTTGGATTAAGATGATCATCTAAAAGGTAAATTAACGTTAGTAACTGAGATTGCTGTGGTCGTTTGCGCTTACATTGGTGCTGCTTATGACGTAGTACGGACGGAAATCCACTCATTGACAGTACCTGAGCAAACCAGTGTTCTGACCTCTTCAGGTCCATTATGGTTTCTGCAGAATGTACGACAACCTCGGAGTGTGTGTGTGTGTGTGTTTGAGGTTTACGGGCGCTAAACAGCGTGGTCATCAGCGCCCAAGCGCATAGAAACAGGAACACAGGCGGTGAAGGGACGAAGACGGACGCCGAACAAGGAGAACGGCTAAAAGACACAGGCCTGACGCAGTTCCAAATGCGCACATACAGAGGCAAAACAAGAGGAGAAGAAACACACTAAAAAAGGAAAGGAAACAAGGAAAAGAGAACAGATACCGAAGTGAAACAAGGAGGTAATCGTGACTGGCGGACCTCTTACCTAAAAACTGGGTGAGCCAGTCACCCAGCAGCACATTAAAACCTTCTCCCTAAAATCCGAGGCAACAGATTGGACAGGACACAAAACCGTAAAACCTTAACCACAGTCGCTGCGTCGTCTTGCAAAATAGAGGGCAAATCCGGTGGCAAGGAAACCACCGCCCTCTGGTCAGAGAATAAAAGACAGTCAAGTAAAATGTGGCGGACAGTAATCTGGACGCCACAAGCACTGCAGATTGGGGGGGTCCTCCCGCCGGAGTAAAAAACCATGCGTGAAGGGACTGTGTCCAATGCGGAGGCGAGTGAGGAGAACCTCATCCCGCCTGTATGACTGGTAGGACGTACGCCATGGTCGCGTAGTGGCCTTTACCAGACGCAGCTTATTGTCAGAAGCTGCCAACCACTCCTCTTCCCATTGATGCATAACACGAAAACGCAAAAGGGAGGTTACAGCATGGAGGGGGACGCCACATTCAACAACGTGAGGGAGGGAACATGCATCTTTGGCAGCCACATCCGCCAGTTCGTTTCCCCTAATACCCACGTGCCCCGGCACCCAGCAGAAAGAAACCTCCTTCCCCTGCCGTTGCAGGTGGAGTAGGGCATCATGGATGTTCTGGACGACCGTATCCGCTGGGTACAAGTGTTGAATGGTCTGAAGGGCACTCAGGGAGTCAGAACAGATGAGGAACTTAATACTGGGAACACATCTCATCTGCTCCAATGCCCGCAATATTGCAAACAATTCGGCATCGAGGATGGTAAACACCGCAGGAAGCCGTAACTTGACGACTATCAGGGAAAACAACAGCACAACCAACAGTGTCCCCCTGTTTAGAGCCATCTGTGAATACAGGTACATGGTCCGGATGCTGGTTTAAAATATCGTAAAATAAGGAGGTAAAAACAAACGCCGGAGTGCAGTTCCTCCGGTTCTCCGACAAGTCTAAAAGGATGCTGGGCCTCTGGAGCAACCAGGGAGGCAGGCGAGTAAAACCTTGTCGTTGGGGGGCCACACGCTCCACACCAAGGGACTCAAGCAAATGCTTGGCACGAATCCCAAATGGTTTTGTTGCCCTGGGACGACTGGAAAAGAGACGTTCCATAGGCGGTCGGGCAACGGTAGGGTACGCAGGGGAGGTAGGACAGGCAAGGAAATGACACACCCGTCGCACCATGAGGAGTTTCCGCCGGATGGCGAGCGGCGGTTCCCCTGCCTCAGCACACAGACTGGGGATGGGACTGGTACGGAAGGCACCAGTGGCCAGCCTGATACCCTCATGGTGTACTGCGTCAAGGATCTTCAGATACGAAGGCCTTGCTGACCCATACACGGTGCAAGCATAGTCAAGACGTGATCGGACGAAAGCCCTATAAAACTGCAGCAGACGCGCCCGATCTGCTCCCCAGGACCGATGACTCAGACACTTCAAAATATTCAGTGCCTTCAGGGCCCACACCTTGAGGTCTTTAAGGTGAGGCAACCACGACAACTTGGAATCAAAAGTGAGGCCCAGGAACCTCACAGTGTCTCTAAAAGGAAGAACGGTGTCCCTCAGACGCAATTCAGGGGAGGTAAAAAGACGCCGAGAACGATTAAAATGAACACACACAGATTTCTCTGCAGAAAAGGTAAAACCCGTCTTTGCAGTCCATGCCTCTAAGCGCTTTATCGTAAGCTGTAACTGCCGACTAGCACTGACAAGACTGGAGGAAGAACAGAAAACAGCAAAATCGTCCACAAACAAGGAGCATTGGGCAGGACTCCGGATAGTGGACGTGATACTGTTAACAGCAACGGCAAAGAGGGTGACACTTAAAACGCTGCCCTGAGGAACACCATTCTCCTGCACGTACAAATCCGATAGCACATTACCAACCCGATACCGAAAGAGGCGGTGAGAAAGAAAGGACCGAATGAAGATGGGGAGACGGCCACGAAAGCCCCACTCATGGAGTTGATTGAGGATAAGGCGGCGCCAAGTAGTGTCATACGCCTTATTAATGTCAAAGAAGACCCCTAGACAATGCTGGTTACGTAGAAAGGCCTGCTGGATGGCGGCCTCAAGCAGGGTCAAGTTGTCTATAGTGGAACGACATCTCCGAAAGCCACACTGAGAGGGGCTAAGGAGCTGCCTGGTCTCGAGCAGCCAAACCAGGCGGCGGTTGACCATGCGTTCCAACGTCTTCCCAACACAGCTCGTCAAGGCAATACTCCGATAACTACTGGGATGCGTTCGGTCCTTCCCTGGTTTGAGGAGGGGAATCAAAATTGCCTCCCTCCACGAGTCAGGGTACGTGCCAGATAACCATATCATATTGAAACAGTTCAGGAGAACTTCCTTGGATGGCAGCGACAGGTGCCGCAGCATGCTGTACCGGATTTGATCATGACCAGGCGCAGTATCATGAGCCACAGACAGCGCAGAATCCAGTTCCCACATTGTGAAGGGGCAGTTATAGGGTTCAGAATTTAGAGACCGGAAGTCCAAGTGACCCCTTTCGACGGCAGTGCGGTAGCGGCAGAAATCTGGATCACAGTTAATAGTGGCGGTAGATTCCGCAAAATGCATGGCCAGTGTCTGGGCAATGTCTCTCGGCGCCGTGAGGAGACATCCCTGATGCAGCAATGCCGTGACAGGTAGCTGGCTGAGTTTCCCGGAAATCCTCCTGATGGCTTCCCATACTTTCGTAGAACTAGTGGAGCGAGAGATGGAATTCAAGAACGATTGCCATGACCGTCGTTTGCTCTCTTTAATCACTCGCCGCGCTCTGGCCCTTGCCACCCGAAAGGCCGCAAGATTGTCAGCTGAGGGACGGCACTTGAAGCGGCGCAGTGCTGCACGGCGGGCGCGGATGGCTGAGTGGCACTCAGTGGTCCACCAAGGGACAGGACGCCTATTGGGATGACCGGATGATCGTGGGATTGACAATTCAGCAGCATGAGAGATCACGGCTGCAACATGGTCTACCCATTCGTGGACGCTGGCACGGTGTTCCAAAACAGCCAGTTGGCTGAAAAGTGTCCAGTCAGCTCTGCAAAGGTGCCACCGGGGCGGCACTGGTAATGCCACAGCCTCATCCAGGAGGCGAATCCAGAGGGGGAAGTGGTCACTAGAATGGAGGTCAGCTGCAGCCTCCCACAGAGCAGAATCCGCGAGTGCTGGAGAGCAAAAGGAAAGGTCAATAGCCGATGACGATCCGGAAGCAGTACAGAAATGAGTGGGAGCACCAGAGTTGAGGAGGCACAGTTCTTCAGACATCATGACGCTTTCCAGAATGCGACCCCTGGGGCAAGTAGTCGGAGAGCCCCATAAAACATTATGAGCGTTGAAGTCCCCCAGAAGAAGAAATGGGCGAGGGAGTTGGCTAATAAGGTCCGTGAGAGCCTCAGAGTCTATCGCATCCGGAGGTGGTAAATAAACAGAACAGACTGTGAGCCTCTGACCCACAAGAATGTCAACTGCAACTGCTTGCAAGTCGGTGACGAGAGGGAGCTCAGATGAGGGGTGCACATCACGGACAAAAACCGCAACACCACCCTTTGCCCTTTGCCCCGTCAGATCATCTTTTCGATATGCGGTATAGCCGCGTAAAGAAGGAAAATCAGTGGCCCGAAAATGTGTCTCTTGGATACATAAGCACAAGGGGCACTCTCGTATAAGGAGTTGTAATTCGGCCACATGCGTCCTGAAACCATTCAGGTTCCACTGTAATATGGGAGCCAGTGATCAGGGTGGCTGAACTTTCACCCTGCCTCTGTGCTTTGGAGGAGAGACCGTACTGGCCGGAGATTTATTCCTGGGGCGAGAAGATCGCCCCCGGTCGACATCAATGTCCATAAGATCCGATGACGACCCACGGGAGATGTCAGACAGTACGATGGCATCATCATCAGACCGACGCTGACTAGTCTCCTCAGGTGGCAGAACCTTCATCTTCTGAGGCTTTGTCTTGGGGGGGCTTGGAATGCAGAGCCTTGTCAACAGTTGGAGGTTGACTCGCCTGGGCAGAAGGCGCCATATGGGGGGAGGCTGGAAGTACCTCAATGTCAGCAACCACGGCCTTGTCCGATGTAGCGGGGAGAGCCGCAGATTGCAAAACAACCGCAGCAGCACAAGTGCACTGGCAAGCGCAGGTTTTAGTGCTAACACTAGCAACCTCCGTTTGCGTAGCAACAGTGGCCAGTTGTACCGGTTTTTTGAGAGCGGAAGCGAAAGATGTGGAAGACACAGGAGGTTGCATGGCCTTAAAGATCTTCTTGGCCTCACCATAGGGGATGCACTTAGATGTTTTAATCTCCTGTACCTGCCGCTCTTCGAGATAGATGGGGCAGATCCGGCTCCAGACAGGGTGACTCCCAGAGCAATTCACGCACTTCACAGGCGATGAACAATCGGCTCCGTCATGGGCAGGCTGACCACATTTACCACACGTGGCTATCCCATTGCACCCCAACGTAGTATGCCCAAAGCGCTGACATTTAAAACAGCGCATTGGGTTGGGGAAATATGGCCGTACGGACAAACGTAAGAACCCCGCTTTAACATGCTCCGGCAGTCTCGGGCAACTGAATGTGAGAATAAACGAGTCAGATTTGACGAGGTCCCCATTGACTCGTTTCATAATGTGCTGCACGTCAACAATTCCTTCGTCAGCCCACTCAGATTTTAGCACGTCTATGGGGATATCCACCAAGTCCCTACACGTCACAACACCCTTACTATAGTTCAAAGCGGAGTGGAGCTCGGTCTCGACAGCGTACTCTCCTAGACAATTTGCTTTCCGAAGGGCAGCGACTTGACGGGAACTAGAAGTTTCAACTAACAGAGTCCCATTGCGCAGTCGCTTTACAGATTTCAGTGTTCCTGCAATTCCCTCAAGACCCTTGTGGATGTAAAAGGGAGAAACCCTCTCAAAGCTACCCTCCTTCCTTTTAATAATCAAAAACACATTCTGATTATCAGCATGTGCTCCGTTACTACATTCTTTTAAACCTCTAGCAACACCAGGCGCTGGAGGACTCGCAGCGCGTAGCCGCTTTTTCGATTGGGTGTGTTTTCCTACCAGCGGCCCACCCAAGCCACTGGTAGGGGGAAATGTAGAGGCCGAAGGGTCCATTGTGGTCCCACGAGCAGCTAGGGAACTAAAAGTCCGCTCAGACAGAGCCCCGCGTGCCTGAGTAAGCCTTATACAACTGGGGTGCGGCAGGTGCCCCAGAGGTTGCCCGCTTGCGACTGTTCCACCCCAACAGCCATGCATCTTCTAGGCGCGGAGCACACCGAAAGATTGAGGGGTTTTTATAGAGGTTGGCCTTCCTCGCAATCCAGGCGGTCAAGCCAAGATTACCATTCTCCGCAGCACACAACATTTCACCGCCGCGCCGTACGGTGGTCGCTGAAGCATGTCCGGGGGTTACGGTGACAGGACACTGGCGGTGCAGACCAGTCCCCAGCTCAGGACCCCGGGGTCGCCAAGCCCGTACTCAGCAAGTGAATGCTGAGCCCCTGGGGGGGACAACCTCGGAGTTTGAGAACAGTCAACAGCAAAGCAAATTTCTTGGAGATCAGTACACATCGCAGAACAAGAGAAAACTAGTTATTTCGCAATATGACCATCTTTGTTTGGCATGAAAGGGTCAGGAGGACAGGTTACAGTTGGCTGGTTAGTTGGTTAAATGAACCAAACCAGGAGGTCATCAGTTTCTTTTTCTTACATGACTACATCAGAGACGACCTACCATACAAAGCTCAGGGGAAGAAAACGAAGGTCTACCTGACGCTTGTGATGGCTAGATAAGAGACAAGAAAGAAGAAATGGTTATGTAGGAAGAAAGGCAGGTGAGGTTCCCTATCTAGTGAGTAGCTGGAAGCTCCCAGGAGAGTGCACCACTTACCAGAGGTACCTCACTCAAAAATTGCCTAGTAAAGACTACCTACACTGACAGTACAAGAAAAGCACAGACAGACAAGGCGATGAAGTCTAAGACACCATGTGAGAGAGGGTAGGAAAAGAAAAGAGCAGGTAGGGTGAGGGCAGGGATGGACCACCGAGCCAAGGCAGCCACAGCGTGGTCTGTGCAGAAGAAGCAACAGATTGTTGCAAAAACTCCCTTCACGAATTACATATAAAACTTAGTCAGCTGTTGAGGCATTGGCTCATAATACCTGGGGTAGCGAGGCAGAGAGATTAAGTGCCTGCCAGTCCGTCCCCTGTAGCTGAGTGGTCAGCCCGACATAATGTCAATCCTAAGGGCTCGGGTTCGATTCCCGGCTGGGTCAGAGACTGGGTGTTGTGTTGTCCTAATCATCATTTCATCCCCATCGACGCACAAGTCGCCGAAGTGGCGTCAAATCTAAAGACTTGCACCTAGTGAACGGTTTCCCTGACAGGGGGCCCTAGACACACGACATTTATTTAGTGTCTGTCACAGGGTGGCTAGTTTGGGACAGTTCATCAAAATGTAGACCACTGTCAAAGGGAATCGCAGCGACACTGGGTTGGGTCCTCACAATGGAGGAGACAATGAGTCATCCAAGTATGGCCGATGTGGAACCGGCAAAGGACGGTAGAGTCTTTGCATGAGGCCTGCATGGAAGACCTTCATAGATCTGACGTCTCCATTCTCACCTGTAGTTAGTTTGGATGAAGTTAGAGTGAGCCATCCGTATTCCAAATCCCTAAAACTTGACGGCGTAATATCGATCGGGGGTCTGTTTCCATACCAATCTCAAGAGTCTGTTTACTGGTATCCAGTTTGGCCAGGCTCTTGGATCCCAATGTGGTTCAAGGTCCAGACTAAGCTCACTTAGTCTCTACGTTGTTCAAGTGGATACATGGAATCCTGGGTACCATCGACAAGGAATAGCGAGAGTAACACTGGTCGAGAGCTTGTAAACTGCTCAAGGAGTCGCCGCAGATGAGAAGGGACACGCTGGTGCAGGAACAGATGTGATCAACAGCACAATAGATGGCTACTAACTCCGCTGTAGAAACACAAGTCATCCAGTCAGAAGCACAGTTTGTAAGTAGGCTGTTTAGGTTTTCTTATTGGTAACGCCACGTAGCGCTCTGTATGAAAAATCACTGGCTGTGCCGTGTGCAGTCTGTGGCTGGTTTGCATTGTTGTCTGTCATTGTAGCGTTGGGCAGCGGCAGCTGGATGCTAACAGCGCGTAGCGTTGCGCAGTTGGAGGTGAGCCGCCAGCAGTGGTGGACGTGGGGAGAGAGATGGCGGAGTTTTGAAATTTGTAAGAATTGGTGTCCTGTATATTTTATGACTACTAAGGTAAATACATTGGTTGTTCTCTATTAAAATCTTTCAATTGCTAACTGTGCCTATCAGTAGTTAGTGACTTCCGTAGTTTGAATCTTTTAGTTAGCTGGCAGTAGTGGCACTCGCTGTATTGCAGTAGTTCGAGTAACGAAGATTTTTGTGAGGTAAGTTATTTGTGAAACTTTTAGGGTAATGTTAGTCACGGCCATTCTCTTGTAGGGATTACTGAAAGTCAGATTGCGTTGCGCTAAAAAAATATTGTGTGTCAGTTTAAGCACAGACGTGTTTAATTTTTCTAAGGGGACGTTTCATATGTCGACCCTTAGCCGAGGATACCTCACTGGAATCTTCTGATTTTTTTCTTGTAGTTTGTGTAATTAGTGTAGATTTTGTTTATTGCTAGCGCGTAATTATAGAGAGAATTTCCTTTGTAGTTGCTGTCTTTCATTGTTGTACAGTAAAACAGTTGTAGCATGCATGTAGATTTGCACCAAGTAGTTCGCAGCTGCGCTTGCAATTAACTAGATATTATTTTCAGTGCTATGTTAATGTGTTCTCTTATTGTTGCTCTTCAAATTTTGTTTTTCTGTGTTGTGTGAAATATTGTGACAAAAATGGCGTGTGAAAAACGTAATACTAGGCTCTAAAGTAAACTGAGAAATGACAGTGAAGAAAGCAGTATGTTAGCGCCACTATGTAATGAATTAACTAATGTTCAAAGTAGTAATTTGGTAATAGTGCATAGGGAAATGGAGCGGGCTGCAAATAATTGTGTAGGCAGTGAAACAATTAGTGAACAGGGAAGCATTATCGATCGATCGGTAACAGCTCGCGTCAAGAATCCGAAACGACAGGACACAATCTTGCAAATACTGTACATTCAGGTTTTGCGTCCTCACCGTTTTCTCAAATGAGTCAAGACACATTTTCTGCCTGTCAAAATGTAAATGTTGCCGGTGAAAATGCACTGCCAAAAAGCATAGAAAAACAGATTCCAGACGCTAATACATTATTATTGCAAATAATGCAACAAATGGAACAAAATCAGAAACAAATGGGGCAAAATCTTCAAAAGTTAGACACAATGGAACAAAATCAGAGACAAACACAGCAAAAGCTTCAAAATTTAGACACAATGGAACAAAATCTTCAAAAGTTAGACGCAATGGAACAAAACCTTCAAAATTTACACGCAATGGAACAAAAGCTTCAAAAGTTAGACTCAGTGGAACATACGCTTGAAGAAACACGTGAAGATTTAACTACTGAATTACATAAAATCGAATAGAAATGTCAAAAAGTCTGTAATGACGCAAAAACACAAATTTGTGAGCATTTCCAACCTATTTTTCCGCGGCATGAAAATGCATTACAGAATCATGAAGCAGCCATAAAAGAACTGCAAACTATTGTTCATGAAAATCATGAGACCTTGCAAGCTAAAATTGACTCGGTTGCATCTACCGATTCGGTTACGCAACTTGCAAAAACTCAAGAAAACTTAAAGGACACAGTAGATACTCTGAAAATTGGTGCAAAAAGACACATCGAGGACATTAGTTCATTATCAGAGAAAGTAGTTTAACTTTCAGATCAGCTAAATAATTTATCTACGAAGGTAGATGATAATCTGAATGACACAAAACCGGTAGACTTAAATGACACAGAAGAGTTCGAACAAATTAGGAAATTAAAACAAAATCAGAATCAAATTAATACGCAACACCAAAGAGAAATCCGGGAAATACAAGATCAGCTGACACAGGTAATACAAGAATTACGCATTTCAGAGGACACTCGCACTCCAATACGGGAAGAGGGACATAAAAATACGGAACTGCCACAAAATAATAACACAGGGCACTTTGGAGATTATGAAAGAAATTGGCAAAGTACACCGAATTTTGAGATGGAACCGCCGAAACGACGTAACAATGACCGACATGCGACCAGCCCACACGACGATTTTGACTATAAGCTGTTCATTACTACACCTAAATTCAAAACATTTAAGAATTCTGGCAACGACATTCATCCACAAGCGTGGCGTCATCAATTCTCTCATTGTTTCCCCCCCAACTGGTCATTAGAGCACAGATTAGAATTTATGTGTGGCTACTTAGAGAATGAACCAGCTGTAAGAATGCGATCGGTCATTCACGATTGCCACAGTTGAGGAGAATTTTACCATGCCTTCCTCTCAGGATATTGATCTCAAGCTACACAAGACCGTGTAAAACATGGCATCATAATGATGAAACATTTCGAACAATCTGAATTTTCAAGTCTTGTGAAATATTTTGAAGACATGTTACATAAGAATCAGTATCTTTCAAACCCATACAGCCCGTCAGAACTCAACCGCATTTGCTTAATCAAATTGCCTGAACATTTACGGCATATTATTTTGGCAGGCCGTTGCAAAGACGACATTGAAGCTTTTCAGGGACTCTTACAAGAATTAGAAATTGACACTGACAATCGTGGAACGCGAAAACAGGAACACAACAATTACAGGTCACATCCGTCGCAATTCCGCGATGAAAGAAATAATAACTGGACACGACAAGGCTATTCTCACAACACAAATCGTGACCAAAACAGACACCACCCGTATGACAACCGTTGGCAGAGTAGTAATAATTACAGGAAAAGATCACCTCTCCGCAGTAGTGACTATCACAGAGACAATCAGAGAAACAGACAATATGGGAACCAAAATAATTATTATCAAGGGAGACAGAATAACTTAAGACGCAACGGTCTAGCGCGCAGTTACGATTCAGAGAGAAATTCTCCACCACGTGACCGACAAGAAAGAAACTATGGAATCTACCGACATGACGACAGACGATATGATCGTAACGACAGACCTGAATTGCAGCAGAACTGGCGGGATTCAAACAGAGCAGGGCCCTCTCGACAAGGTGAATTTGTAGAAGTTAGGTCTCCAAATCCCAATAACGACGCGCGCCAACAAAGACACAATAGGCAATGACTCATACCGCTGGCAGCCACGAAACGTTCTTATGAAACTGACGACGCAGCTGCCGTAGCTAGTAATTACGTTAAAATGGAAGACATTAGGAACATATTACTCCAGGAACACGACGTAAAACATAACATTGCATATCCTGTGATTCACATTACTGTAAATGACGTAAAATTTACGGCAGTACTTGACTCAGGCAGTCCCATTTCAGTAATTAGTGAAACAGCTTTTAGCAAATGCAACAAATCGAACGATTGCCCCACACTTCCGTTACACAAGATTAAATTACAAGGTGCAGTCATTGGAAAAAGTGTAGATGTACGCCAACAAACCAACTTAGAATTCTTTTGTCAAAGCCACAGCTTCTCTATGAACTTTCTTATTGTTCCATTATTGTCGACGAAAATTATACTGGGAGTAGACTTTTTGAATGAATACAAAGCAATCAAACTTTCACGATGCTGAAATAAGTTTAGAGAAAGAAGGTAAGTCAATAGCTTTGAAACCATGACGAGGAAATTGATCTGCTTTACCTTCTGTTAGACAACAGTTCGGAATTTTCTACGGAACTAGACACTAACAGTCGCTATGCAAGTACTGACAGGGATGATATCGACGGCACATTTGAAACTAATGAGTTAATTCAGAATAAAATTCAAACAATTGAGAATTGTAAGGACACTGATAGGCAGGACCTTTTTGAGATTTTACAAGCACATTCCACAGTTTTTACTCACAAAACAGGAACAATCAAGGGATTTCAATACCAATTTCGTGTTCGTGAGCATACTAAATTTTGTGTTAGACCATACGTAATTCCTGCACATTATAAGGACCGTGTTACAACAGAAATACAATCTATGCTTGACGAGGGCATTATTGAGCCTGCAGTAAGCTCATACAACAATCCATTACATGTTGTTGAGAAGAAAAATGGATCGATCAGGCTTGTCTTAGATTCGAGACAATTCAATACTATCATTATTCTTGAAACAGACAGGCCGCAAACGTTGGAAGAACTTCTTCAAAATTTTAATGGTGTAAAAGTGTTGTCTTCCATTGATCTCAGATCCAGCTTTTATCAGATCGAACTTCATCCAGAATGTAGAAAATACACAGCTTTCCTTTGTTTCTGCGTTTGTTATCAGTTTCGGAAACTTCCTTTTGGTTTGAACATTTCCTCGGCAGCATTCATTCGCGGGCTAAATTCCATATTACCTGAGCTCTTAAAACGTCACATCACCTTATATGTGGACGATATTCTGATAGCAGAAGCCTCATGGGAACAACATAATCGCATCCTCAACAGCTTGTTACATATTTTTGCAGAATCTGGAATTACAGTTAACTTGGAAAAGTCTGAATTCGGTAGGACAAAAGTGAAGTTTTTGGGACATATTTCTTCTGAAGGCATTCAGCCGGATCCTGAAAAGTTAGAAGCAATCAGAGCCATTCCAGTTCCATCCACAAAAAAACAAGTCTGCAGTTTTCTAGGTCTCGTAAATTTTTACCGTCGTTTTCTGAATATGCAAATTCTAGTTACACCAAAACTTTGTTCTCTCAGTGGAAAAAATACTATTTGGAACTGGGACGAACAAACACACTTGGAATTCAATTCTTTGAAAGAATCGCTACTTAACACGCCAATACTAGCTCATCCAGATCTGTCACAAGATTTTTGCCTTAGCACGGATTCTTCTAAGGTCGGTCTTGGTGCCCATTTATTTCAAGAAGCCATAGAAAATGACACTACCGTTCAGAGAACCATTGCTTTTGCTAGCCGAGTGCTAACAAAATCTGAAAAAAAATATTCCGTTACTGAATTAAAAGCTTTAGCTATCGTTTGGGCATTTAACAAATTCCGTTTCTTTCTTTATGGTAAGTACGTAAAAGTATACAGTGATCATCGGGCATTACAATTTCTTATGTCTTCAAAATTAAATCATGACAGGTTAAAACGTTGGGCATTGTTTCTGCAAGAATTCCACTTCACAATAGTCTACATTCCCGGCAAGGAGAACATTGTTGCGGACGCACTGTCACGCGCACCGGCTGGGCTTGAGAAAAGTAACACAGAAAGGAACCTCGAGAAAAATTTCAGTATTCTTTACATTCAGAAAGTCGCCTTTGAAAACTTCATCACCACGTCTTTAAAGGACATTGCTCATGAACAAGATAAAGATCCGATTTGGAAAGACATCAAAAGTAAATGGCATGAAAAGACACACACACAGATTCGGCATTATTATCTGTTAGAAATAACATACTGTTCAAACGATGCACTGTTGATGACAAGCTATGGGTACTTTGCATTCCAGACGATTTTGTTAATAAGCTCATTTGGTACATTCATTTCAGCTATGCACATTTTGGTCCACGGAAATGTTATCATATTCTTCGAACGACTTGTTATTTTAACAATATGGAAAAGAGAATTCGAAGAGTCTTGTCTATTTGTAAACTTTGTCAAAAGGCGAAACCATCTACTGTCTCTCATCGTGCTCCATTGTTTCCTATCATTTCTTCTAAATTAAAAGAATTTGCTGCTGTTGATCTCTTGGGACCGCTTGTCAGAACATCTAATGGATTTTCGTACGTTCTAGTCGCTGTTGAACTTACTTCAAAATTTGTTTCTTTCACTCCGTTACGTAAAGCCACTGGACGGTCTGTATCCATCGCCTTTGTTAAAAATTTCTTACGTGAACTTGGACACGTTAGTAAAGTCATTTCAGATAAGGACCGCAATTCAGATCTGCTGTTTGGTCACGCATGCTTCGTAACCATAAAATCAAATCTGTTTTTATTTCATTGTACTCACCACATTGTAACCCGTCTGAACGGATTATGAAAGAAATCAATAAGCTTTGCGGACTTTGTCACAGAAAGCATCAGCATTGGGACAGATATTTACACTTATTTCAAAACGTGCTGAATGAAATGCCTCATGACTCCACTGCTTTACCACCTGTTCTTGTACTGAAGAATAAAGAACCACCGAACAGAATCAGAGAGCTTGTACCTTTTCCGAATACGCGTAAACTTCGACACAAAGACATTATTGACTTGCTATTAAAAATATAAATTCTGCTGCAGACAAAAGGAGAAAATTACACGGTATAGCAAATGCAAAGAAATTATATATTGGTCAGAAAGTTCTCATTAAAGCTCATTCATTGTCACATAAGAAGAAACACTTGAGTCACAAATTCTTTCTAGTTTACAATGGACCTTACAGAATCCGACGCATACCACATGATAATTGCGTTGAAGTTGAAACTCAGCGTACTAGGAAGAGTAAAGGTTTACACCACATTTCACATGTAAAACCATTTATTGAAAGATAATCTGCTTTTGAACTTTGTCTTTGCCATAAAACATTTCACTTCTCATTTTTAGTATGCTTTGTCACACTGAGAAACTGTTAACATGCAACAATGTTTTGAAGTTAACTATCCAGTCTAGAACCTAGGGAATATTTTTAAACAAAAATTACGAATGCATGGTTATAGTGGACAGACGACACATTGTTGTTATTTGTACATTCTTGCTTGTTAGTTGCATGATTACATAACGACTATAAGGCTTACATACTTAGAACATATACTGTTAATGAGATTTTAATGCAACATTTTGGTTTAGTTGAAAAGACATTCTTTATTTGAAGTACTTTCTGTGAGATTAAAGATGACTTAGCATTTGGTTTATTTGATAGCTACACGATTATATCACGACGCTACTAATGTGTGACACAATTTACATTGTGCTTTTGCGGTGTATCTGTTTTATATCTGCACAGTTTTTCTGAATTCTTCTGGAAAGGAAAACAGGTTTTAGTAGTAACTTTGTGGTATAGCTACAATGAGACAGCCTTTTCTGTATTACAACAATACGTTACAGTACAGTACTTACTTCATCACGGCAATAAGCGTAGTAACTACGATATCTATACGCAAAGCATTTCACTTTTGTTTATCATGAGGTCAGTACATTGACTTCTGCAGAACTTAGCTTTCGGAGGACGATAACTACGACACTTCCACAGAGATTATCTTACAACAAGACGCACAGTTTAGTGCTACAGTACGCGTATTTGAGTGACTAATTTTGTACTTAAAACATTTATTTTTAAAGATATTTGAAGTTCAATGATACAAAGGTTTTCCATGATACATTTCATTCCATTGCTGTAATCTGTAACACCTCAGAATATAATTACATTAATCCTCATGGGGGTACACGCCTACTTTGTGTACCATGTGTGTGGCAAGCACAAGGAACCCTAGCTAATATGGTATTTGCTTATACAACTTTACACATCGGTACCATATTTCTCTAACACATAAATTACACAGCAATCTGATCATTTAACTGAGAGAGACAAATATTTATTTTACTACATCAGTGACAGATGTTACGTAATTACATGGTTGGATAACTTCACACTTGTGAAATTGTATTTTGTCTATACTTTGTGAAATGTTCACATTTTTTCGGAAACATTGTGATACTATGAGAGCTTTGAATGTCGCATTTGGTGCGGGGTCATGATTTTTAAGGTACGTTTGAGGTAGATGACACTTTTGACATGAGCAGAGAATTTTTTTTAGGTTTTGAAATTATTGGAAGAAGCTACGACGATTTTGAGATTTGGCTGAGGTTTTATGATGTTATGATGACGATGTGTATTACGCTGTTGCGGTATGTTTATGATCAATAAACTGATGCTATATGAGTTATTTGATTATGCTACGTGTCTTTGTGATGAAATATTGAAGAAGTGTCGACGAATAATGTAAGGAATAATGAGTAGTGGTTAGGGACTCTGGTTTATGAAAAAGGTGGTTGGAAACCAAGAATCGTACTTTAAGAGTTATGAAATGTATGTAAATGAGTGAATGTATTACAATGCCGACGAAACTTTTTTGGACACTGTTATATCAATAGGATTTTGTTTCTACAGATTTGTAACGCCAGTTCTTGACCTGTGAAATTTTTTATATGACACTGCCACTGTAGCGGAAACTGGTGTCGTAAATATTTCGGTAAGACAGTTAAGTGACCACCTGCACGTAATGCGTCGTGGGCACCCAGCCATTATCCTCGCTATTGACATTCCTTTGTAGAAAGCACCGCAAATACGATACGCTCATTTCTTGGAAACATTCTTACATCTGCACACCTGATTATGACAAGTGTCTTTCTACGAGATTTGAGAGAACTTCTTCTGACTTATGAAATGCCACATAGCTATTGAATGATGTTTTTATTCTTTACTTTGCATAATTGCTTATTTCAGTTGATATCTGTTTTCCAGCTGTGTTACAACATTGGTTTTATATGAAAAGGAAAGAACAATAAGAAGAGACTAGTAACAGGAACTGCATACATAATTTTCTTTTCAAGTACTTGGTAATTCATTTCATAGAATAAGTTGTGATGCACCACTTTAATTACATAGACATTAAGATGTGATTATAACTTTTCCTTATCTGCATTGTTGTCTTTAGTATACCATTTTTTTCTGCTTGTGGGTTTGTCATGTTTAGATATAAGTTATTACATTTACTGCTGCTTGCTTTGCAAATCTGCATTTTTTTGGGTCATTGCTGTTTGTGTTAATTTGTTTTGTGCTGCTGCATTGCGTCGCCCCTTAGTTTAGCATCTGAGCTCAGTAGGTTTAAGTTAGCTTAAGAGGGGGTAGACTATATAAGAAACTATGATGAATTGAAAGGAAAGCATTGAGAAGCTATAAGAAAATGGTTTGGCCAAAAAAAAGTAGTGTACAGTGGATAAAAACTATTATTGAAATAGGATGTGAACAAAATACAGAAAGGATGCTTGGATAGCATATTTTTGGTGGAAACAGATGTTGAGATATGACGAAAGATCTACAGAATGAAGTTTTGGGTTGGACTGCAGTACCAAATATTACACTGAAAACAAACCCTGCCCTTTCCTCTTGTGTTATCCCACTATGTGTTTGTGTACCCTTGTGTATTTGTTTTCTTCCTGCCTCTGTGTACTGTTTCATAGAATTTTTTCTCTTCTAATACTAAGCTACATTCACTATGATGAGGAATACTGTTATCCTCAAATATAATTTACATTAATAACATGTTATTTACTTTGTAAAGATGTTTACACATTATTTATTCTGTTTTGTTCTAATGCTCATGTGTGAAGTTGATGTTTCAAAAGTTATTCTGGTGTTTTATGTATGTACTTATGTCGTAATTTTTGTAACACTGATGTAATTGTTATTTCGATTCTTTTGTAAAGCCTGTATTACTACAAATGTTATCTGTATTGTTATGTTCTTTACTGATGTATTTTGTATCTTTGTTATTGTACTCTTATGTTATAAAATTGTAATTGACACCAGTTCATCAAATTAAGTAACTTGTAAAATACATTTCACTGCACACATTTCTGTTGGTCATAGTATATGGACAATATGTGAGAAGTAGGGACTGATAGTGTTTTCACATGTGTTAATAATTCAGTAAGGGACTGGATAACAGCATTGCTGGTTCTAAGGACATTTCAAAAACAGTTTTTGTGAGTGCACAAGTGGTGGTTATGGACTTGCTATATTATCCGCAAGACTCTTGGATGGTGATTGTGCGCCTGCACAGTCAAACAGATGGCTGCTGGCCATCTCTACAAGGACTACAGTGGGTCTACACCTTTGATGACCCACCAATATCATTATTTCTACAAGGACTGCAGTGGGTCTGCACCTCTGGTGGCCCACCAATACCGTAATCTCTACCAGGACTACAGTGGGTCTGTTGTTTGATGACCTAACTGCCAATATTCTTCAAAACTTCGACTGACTCTGCGGTGGGTTTGCTCTGTTGTGGCCCATTACCTGTCTGCATGTCGAGAGTCAGCACTGTCTTTCCGTTGGAAGGACAACACTATTTCTTCAAGACTGCATGGAAATCCACTACTTCCGTCTGCATTTTCTTTTACTACTCAGACTTTGAGAAAAACACTGCAATTTTACTTTAATGAATGATCAGGACTGTCTTTATGGACTGAGAGAAAATTTTAGCTTTTGACCAACATTGTAACAATAAGTGTGTGCATTTGATTTCTTTGCTATTGTAATCACAATTATGAAAAAAAAATTCAAATCTGTATTGGCCACTGCCCAAAACAATAAGTAATTTTTTTTGTGGGGAGCATGGGGGCTATGTAAGTAGGCTGTTTACGTTTTCTTATTGGTAACGCCACGTAGCGCTCTGTATGAAAAATCACTAGTTGTGCCGTGTGCAGTCTGTGGCTGGTTTGCATTGTTGTCTCCCATTGTAGTGTTGCACAGCGGCAGCTGGATGCTAACAGCGCGTAGCGTTGCGCAGTTGGAGGTGAGCCGCCAGCAGGGGTGGACGTGGGGAGAGAGATGGCGGAGTTTTGAAATTTGTAAGAATTGGTGTCATGAACTGATATATATATTATGACTATTAAGGTAAATACATTGGTTGTTCTCTATTAAAATCTTTCATTTGCTAACTGTGACTTCCGTAGTTTGAATCTTTTAGTTAGCTGGCAGTAGTGGCGCTCGCTGTATTGCAGTAGTTCGAGTAACGAAGATTTTTGTGAGGTAAGTGATTTGTGAAACTTTTAGTCAGAATGCGTTGAGCAAAAAAATATTGTGTGTCAGTTTAAGCACAGTCGTGTATAATTTTTCTAAGGGGACGTTTCAAGTTCAGTGCGTCCCACGTAAGTATATGCAAAGCATCCCTGGCCAGCAACCATCGAGTTACCAGTATAGACCACTATTGAACCTATGAGTAGCCCCCATCCGGTTGTATGTTACGGCCGAAGTGCTCCGAAGATGCTTGAAGAAATTCTCTATCCTTTTTACTGCCTACTGACAAACACGAATCGAATTTTGCAGCTTAAGTCTTAGTAATTCGAAAAAGGTTACTGTCGGCAGAACGAAATCTCTTCGAAACAAGCTGATATCAAGCTGATCCCGTGAAGTGGATTACAATGGTTAGGAAAATCATGCTGGGTAAACGAGCAGCCTCGAATATAGTGGTGTCGCAGGAGAAACTCAATATTCTAGGATACGACAGAAATCATCATTCAAAAGAAAAATGTCAGGTAAACATGGGCTCTGAAACGTATACATTATGAGTTATGAGCATTTTCTCATCTGTTCTATTGGGAAACATCTCTTCTACTGAAGATGTGCTCATAACTCTTAAAATACGCATTTTAGAGAGCATTCTTACTATAATTTCTTAGAATGATCGTTCCCGTCAAATCCTTGAATATTTATCATTCCTCCTGACAAAAAATGGCTCTAAGCACTATGGGAGTTAACATCTGAGGTCATCTGTCCCCTAGACTGAGAACTACTAACTAAGTTAAAGGCATCACACATGTCCATGCCTGAGCCATTATTCAAACGTGCGACCGTAGCAGCAGCGCGGTTCTGCACTGAAGCGCCTAGAACGGCTCGGCCACAATGGCCAGCGATTCCTCCTGAGGCATCGTGTATGTAGAATATAACTGAACGTTATCGACTTACTTCCAGGTGTTGTAGAGGATGTCTAACTTTCGGAGGACAGGCTACCTTGTCGGAAAGCGCCATCCAACGTCGCTGTAAGGCGACATATGTGTGGGAGTCGATACCCGCTGTCACGCCACCGGTACTTCAGGCAACATGCGCTCGTACGCTAGCGGACCACAAGCAGAACTGCTCGCAATGCGGCTGACAGTGACCTCAACTATACACGCCGTCGATCGAGTCCACTACTGCTATAAAACTCCGCAAAGACCGCTGTGGTCCATTAATGCAGAACGAGTGTGCGAGTGCCTACTCTCTGCACCTAGCCACGTCACAATGATGAACAACGAGCTGTTTCACAATGCATTTCGGCCCCTCCCCATTGTTCCTTTTAAACGAGTCGCAACGTGGTGTCCAAGTACGACTGGGACTTTATTTAGAACTAAATGTGTTTACCATACAGGGGATACAGTAACTGATTTAACTAACGCAAGAAACGCACACCAAAAACTCACAGCAGGCTGAACTACCAACGACAGAATAATTCTTAATCATTCTCCACGGCAAGTAGGGTATTCAAGGACATGTACTACCGTACAGAGGCAACTTTGTGACAGCAGTGTAGCTGTTGTCTGTATGCGCTGTAACTGTTCGTCTGTACATTTCTGACACGGTTTTTGCGTTTTCGGAAATACCATATTTGATTACGTTACTAGCATTTTAAATTATGATCGGGCCGAAACAACTTATCTAGTGCATAAAAAAAGAAATTTGCAACTTTGGTATTTCGTTGTACTGGAGTTTTTTTCGCATTCGAAGGAGATATTTGGTGTTTTAAATCTCGTGAGAAGATCATGCCGCAACGATAAAAATGTTTTAATGATTATCACCGCAACTCACTTATCACACCTCTGAAGCGAACTGACTTTTGAACTTTTTCTGCTCTGTCTGGCAAGTGTCCTATACCGCTTAGAAACACCCCAGGAAGGGATGCACAAGCCTGATGTAGGCAGTCTCTTTAATAGGCTTGCTGCTTGTTCTAAGTGTTAGCTTTAAGACGCAGTCTGTGTGTGTGTGTGTGTGTGTGTGTGTGTGTGTGTGTGTGTGTGTGTCGAATTTAAATTGTTCCTAAGTTTAACCCTACGTATTTAATAGAATTGACTGCCTACAAACACGTGTGATTTATCGTGTAAGCGAAATTTTACGGATTACTTCTAGTACTTATGTGGCTGACATGCTTTGTTATTTAGAGTCAATTACCCTCTATGCTCGACACAGATCTTGTGCACATTTTGCAATTGGTTTCGATCTTCCAATGACTTTACAAGACCATATACAAGTACCAAAGGAAACATAGCAAAATTAAATTACAAGGAATTAGTCTCACGTTCTAGTTTAAGTCCAGAAACACCCAAACACGGAATTTTATGGCCATAGACAGCTGGACCTGCCAAGGAAAGCGTGGCATACATCTATAATACTGTTTGTACGAGGATGAGTCAACAAGTAAGTGGCAAATGGACAGAGACATCAGAGCCGAGTATGTCAGTTTGAAATTTTCCTTTTCGACGTACTCCCCTTGGCAACCACACTTCTACTATCGTTCTAGAAGGCGGTAAAGGCCTGCAACATAGAATTCTTGTGGCAGTGTTCGCATCTAACGAGTGACCTCTCTGGTAGAACAAGTTTATTTCGTTCCTTAAATTACTGCAGGTAAAGAGATCGATGAGGAAATAATGTGCCATCAGTAGATAACCGAGATGGTCAGTACACTCCTTGTCTGAGACTTTTCTTGTCCTTTGCCGAATCCCCGTATCCAACTGTGATTGAGAGCGGGTGATTATGGGACGGAACGGCTATGTCGTCAGTACAGCGATTCCAGAGTATTTGCAGAAGAGAGAGGGTCCGCTAAGAGTGGACAAAATCAGTCAGAGGTCAAACAATAAAACGAGGTGGTTAAAACACACACAGCAGAAGACATAAAAGATAAAGCAAATCTAAGAACTGCAAAAACAGAAGGAGAAAAGAACGGTCTTTCGACATGGGAGTGGTCATGGGTCCCTGACTGAGGAAACATGAAGAAAGGCCCCAACCACAATCACCCTGCCCCTGCTCCAGCAGTAAAGCAACATAAAAACCATTTTCACGCATGAAACTGAGGACCAGTTCAACCATCTGTGAATCGTCTGTTGATACTGAAGATAAAGAATCCGGAAGACTATACATAGCACGAAGGGCCAATGAAGGGGCATTCCACCAATATATGGGATATCGTGAGTCTAGCTCCACAGCTACATTGTAGGGGGTGGCTCATTCTGCAAGAGAAACCAATGGGTGAGCCTGGCACGACCAATGCATAGATGATGACCGTGGACTCTCCCTGAGAAGACAAAGGCAGAGCGCCAAACTGCAGTTGTCCCCTTGACTGTGTGGAGTTTCCTACTGAGAGCAGTAGTACACTAGATGTTACGCCACTTTTGGGCAAAGAGATCTGATGTGGATCCGCATATCTGCGTGGGAAGAGGGGTAAGTATCTGCCTCTCTACCTAAACAGTCAGATAGTTAATTCCCTGGGATGACCACATGACTTGGGACCCAGAGAAAGATAAATGAGCCGGTGGCACAGCCAAGAGCACAGAGAAAGAGCCGAGACCAAAGGTTGGCGAAGGTAGCATTAGTCGATAGCCTGCAGGCTGCTCATTGAGTCGGTACATATGAAAACACTGTTGAGGGAGGCGTTAGAAACAAACTGGAGACCAAGTTGATGGCCAGCAGCTCTGCTGTGGACATAGTACATAATCCCAGTAATAAATGGTGTTCTAAGCCAGACGACAAAGTCATATCCCGCATTTCTATAGTCTTTGAACCATCAGAGCAGAGCCCAGGAACTCTGCAAGGATGGAACGTATAAGACTCTTGGAGACCATAGGGGAGACAGAGACCTTACGACCCTGGAATAGGTCAGTCCTAATCAGCTCGGTGGGGGTTGGAACAGAGCAGGCCTGCTGAAGTTGGTGTTTCTGCCAGAAGAAGGTAGCAGGATAGGAAGAGGACGCCGACGCTGTCGCCAAGTGTGTCGCAAGGTGTCCTGCAAGGACTGATGGATCAGTACACAGAGCAGCATGGATGATAAGACACTGGATAGATGACTGTCGCTGGTGGCCCAGAACGCTTTGGAGCTTGGACCAGACGTTCAATAAAGAGACATACATCTCCAGGCAGGAGACATAGCGCTCCCAGCATTCTTTTTTACTTTGCTTATTTAGGTAGCAAGCCTTAGCAAGGAGACGCTTAAAAACAATGAGATTGGTCTATGAAGGGTGTCATTCAAATCACTGCAGCGTCTGTCAGCGGTCCTGGATTGCGACTGCCACGTCCTTGGTCCACCACAGTGCCAGTCAACGACGATGGGGACCTGTGGGTAGGTCGATAGTAGTGCCAGCAGAATGAAGAATAGTGGCAGACACTCCTTGCACGACCACATCAACACAATCAGAGAGAGGCGTTTAAGTACACAGCAGACATATATAAAGGCCAAGAGGCCCTGCAAAACGCCCAGCGTGGGGATCTGTCTGCCTATCAGCCGCAGGGGGACGATAATAACACTGGAAACTACTCACTGTCAGGAAGATCATGGGTGACCAATATAGGGAAGCCATGAGAGGAGCTGTGGTCAGATGGGTGGCACTGAAGCAGGTAGGGGAACCGTCATTGAGGAGACAAAGTAAATTCTGTAATAAGTTGGTCAATTAGAAGACCCGTACCCATCAAAGTGGCACTCCCCCACAGAGGTTGGTGATTACTAAAGTCCCCAAGGAGTATATATGGGGCCGAAGTTGCTGTATTAAGGTCAACATACGAAGGTGGCCTACCTGGATGGAGGTAGACACTGCAAACGATGATTGGTGGGGTCGTTTGCAGTTTAACCTCTATCGCTCCCAGGTTGGTACGAAGATGGTCCAGTCACTAATGACATCGGAGAAACTCAAGGTGCGGACCTCTCCAGATGCTATTCCGGACTTGGTATCATTCTGACATAATGCTGATAACCACGAAATGTTGGAGAGTGGTCATCACAGGAGTGCATTTCTTGAAGAGCAAGACAGAATTGATTTCCAGTATGTGACGATAATATCTGGAGGCTGAGGAGGGCAGGCTGCAGAGGGAGGAGGATTCTGCAAGACACAGAAGCAAAAGAGTGGACACACAGATGGTATGTCTTGCGGCCGAGTCGAGGTAGTAGGCTTTATGGTGTGAGACAAGGGGCCCAAGGAAGTGAGAGGGAGGGAGAGAGCGGTGAAGGAAGACAGAGGGGGAGAGAGCGGGGAAGGAAGAGGGAGGGGTGGAGAGCGGTGAAGGAAGAGGGAGGGGGAGAGAGCGGTGAAGGAAGAGGGAGGGGGAGAGAGCGGGGAAGGAAGAGGGTGGGGGAGAGAGCGGGGAAGGAAGAGGGTGGGGGAGAGAGCGGGGAAGGAAGAGGGTGGGGGAGAGAGCGGGGAAGGAAGAGGGTGGGGGAGAGAGCGGGGAAGGAAGAGGGTGGGGGAGAGAGCGGGGAAGGAAGAGGGTGGGGGAGAGAGCGGGGAAGGAAGAGGGTGGGGGAGAGAGCGGGGAAGGAAGAGGGTGGGGGAGAGAGCGGGGAAGGAAGAGGGTGGGGGAGAGAGCGGGGAAGGAAGAGGGTGGGGGAGAGAGCGGGGAAGGAAGAGGGTGGGGGAGAGAGCGGGGAAGGAAGAGGGTGGGGGAGAGAGCGGGGAAGGAAGAGGGTGGGGGAGAGAGCGGGGAAGGAAGAGGGTGGGGGAGAGAGCGGGGAAGGAAGAGGGTGGGGGAGAGAGCGGGGAAGGAAGAGGGTGGGGGAGAGAGCGGGGAAGGAAGAGGGAGGGGAGAGAGAGAGAGAGAGAGAGAGAGAGAGAGAGAGAGAGAGAGAGAGAGAGAGAGAAAATTGGACACAGATTTCCGTGCAACACTGTTTTAACTATATGAGGGAAAAATTTCGTTTTGGACAGTGCCTTGGCACACAATAATCACGCTGTTGTAGGCGGGTACACTTCATAGCACACCTGCCATCGCAATCGGATCGCAGGTCATTAATCATTAGCTGTGGAATACTGAGTATCGACCGCGTGACATATGCCGCTACTTTCTAGATACGTCTAGCAGCGAGATTTAAAACGCTATGTGGTAGTCTGGGGTCTTTAACTTACTGATTCACACTCGCATAAATCTATGGAAAGAAGTGTTTTGGAAAGATGAACGTAGTGAAATGTTGGATACCTCAAAAGCTTAAAAATAAAGGTGGTGCAACGGTTAAAAGCTCGAGTGTCATTCGGAGGAGCAGCTTTGAAATCAAAGTTGACTATAAATGTTTCCTTAAGTCGCTTCAGGTGAACACTGAGGTGACTCCTAATCCCTTACCCATCCTTCCTCAATCCGATATTATGCTCTTCGTCGACGGAAACAACCGTATTCTATAGGGAGTGTGTGAACTTTATGGCAAACTAGTCACGTTTGTGAAGTACATACGAGGGTCTTTTAGTGAAAAAATGCTCCCTGGAGATGTGGTTAGATTATGGCAAAAGATTACGTTTTCCGTCTCTCTAACCGCACCGTAGCACGTGAAATCAAGTTAATATAACTTTAAATGCTTATTTAAAAATGGTTACGCGGAACGAATCCTAACTGAGCTGATTTTTAAAAACAAACGATTTTTTTTTACCACTGAGCAAAACTGAATATCGCTCTTTAAGTAAATTTTACTACGGTTCACGTTACATGTATTCTAAACCTTGTGTGTGTTGTTTTAGATAAAAAAACAAAGCTATTTGGTTAACACCAACGATGCAGCTGTGAATGAATACAGTATCATCCAAAAAAAAAAATTCTCTGATGTGCCAAATATTTGGTGGAGCATACGAAAAGTCGCACAATTCCCTCGTGGTTCGGATCATTATTTCTGTGACGAGCACTCTCAACCCGTCGGTGCTTTCGCATCATTTTTGTTGACCACTGCTGCTTATTTGGCCTCAAAGGACTGGCTGTGTCCCACACCAGGCCTTTCGAGTGACGGTAAACTTAGTACAGTCACCAGTAGTCGAACCTCTGGCGTTTGCATATGCAAGCAGTGGATCTAGTCTAATCACTGTATTTTACTGATATTTCCTGTTCACGTTGGAGAAATGATCCCGCTTTAAAGAAATTATACCATCTGTTCCGCGTGAATACCGTGTTGCAGACTTAAGAGCTTGTACATGTGTGCAGCGGAAAGCGACGAGGGATTATTTTTAGCAAATTTTCGATTTAGTATTTTCAAACTAAGCATTAGATTCTCAATAATTTGATGCAAAAATTGTGTCTAAGTTACGGACATTTAAAGTTTATTAAATGAAAATGGTCTCGAGGAAAACACATTCAAAAGTCGAAAGTAACGCAGAACCTTTGTATTTTACATTTAAGTAATTAATACCGAAAAGACAGCTTTAAATGTCCTCTTTTAAATAGTATAAAAATGTTTCAGAAGTCCATAGGTTGAGCGTTTTCGACGCTTTTTTGAGGGTCAAGGAACTGCTTGCGGTGCGTCAGGTTTGGGATCAGCAGCTGTATTAGTGTTGGTTTCAGCAGCAGGTTAAAGGTCAACTGAGGATATATAACGTCTTTGAATTCGCCTTTACAGTACGGTCTGATATTTTTGAAGAGAGGTTCTTGAAGTTTCCATGTCACTCCTTGTGGAGCAACATGTATAAGTACATGATAAAAGGCCCCCAGGACGCCGCAAAATTAGGAGTTATTAAAAAACAAAAATTGAAACCCCGAGTAACCAGAGAGTTGGCAAAGAAGTTAATTATGAATGTGTGGCAAGGCGCAAAGAAACGAGAACATTTTTTCATTTAATTGGTTGTAAAGATTTTTTTTGTTTTAGGCGGACACAGAGTCTCGCATGTAGAAGGACGATGAAGATGTGCGATTTTAGATATGATGTATTGCGAGCTCTATGTATCATATGTGGGCGCGAATAATATTATACGGAAAAAGAGTCAAGTATTTTTATATATTAAAGTAAGTGAAGAGGAAAATTACAGGAAGATGATTTTTGTGATTACGACAAGCGCCGGTGTCCCCGGAGTCCTCCGCTGCCTGCAGCTTCAACAAAAATGTAAGGAAGTCCGATGCCCAAAAGAATACCAAGAAGCACAGAACATTTGAACAACGCAACCATATTCATATTCAATCATATTAATTTACATAAAAGATTTCATATATATAAAACAAACTATCATAAAATCTGTTAGGACAGTCTTCTAATGGGAATACCTTGTGCTGAACAGAGTTCCTGTAAAGTCGATTTTGCAACACCTTACCTTTGTTCTCTAAATAGTACTCAAAGTAGTTGTACCGAGTTCTTAGTTTTATTTTCTTGGCAGAATTCTTGTGAAAAAATTTAACCTGTCACGTGTTTTTACTAACTCTCACCAGTTTAAATTCCATCTATCACAGCAGAATTAAAATTAGTTGTTGGTTTTGATTTTTCAGTGCAATCAACCAAGTCCAAAAAAGAGAAATTACTCTGAACACACTTTTAAATGCCCGAAGGCCCAATCACAAGGAAATTGTGTGTTGCCTATTAGCAATATCTGAATGGTGCGAAAAGTGGCAGTTGACCCTAAATAACGAAAAGTGTGAAGTCATCCACATGAGTGCTAAAAGGAAATCAAACTTCGGCTTACACTACAAATAATTTAATCTAAAAGCCGTAAATTCAACTAAATACCAAGGTATTACAATTACGAACAACTTAAACTGAGAGGAACACACAGAAAATGTTGTGGGGAAGGCTAACCAAAGACTGCGTGTTATTGGCAGGACACTTAGAAAATGTAACAGGCCTACAAAGGAGACTCCCTACACTACGCTTGTCCGTCCTCTTTTAGAATACTGCTGCGCGGTGTGGGATCCTTAACAGATAGGACTGACAGAGTACATCGAAAAAGTTCAATGAAAGTCAGCACGTTTTGTATTATCGCGAAATATGGGAGAGAGTGTCACAGAAATGATACAGGATTTGGGCTGGACATCATTAAAAGAAAGGCGTTTTTCGTTGCGACAGAATCATTTCACAAAATTTTCAGTCACCAACTTTCTCCTCCAAATGCGAAAATATTTTGTTGACACCGACCTACATAGGGAGGAACGATCACCACGATAAAATAAGGGAAATCAGAGCTCATACAGAAAGATATAGGTGTTAATTCTTTCCGCGCGCTATACGAGATTGGAATAATAGAGAATTGTGAAGGTGGTTCGATGAACCCTCTGCCAGGCAGTTAAATGTGATTTTCAGAGTATCTATGTAGCTGTATACGTAAATGAATGAATTATTTTCTTCTTTCTCTCTCGGCAAATTCTCCATGCCAAGTACACCATCAAGATGATGGATTATTCGTACAACGAAATTGTCGGAACTTGACAAACATTTTTTCCTTCTCCTAAACTACTATTTTCTGACGATGAAAAAGGGTCACGATAAGATTAAAACCTGTAGTTGTACTGGAACTATCGAGAGTAAGGTATTTTACTTGTAGTTTCTATCGTGACACCAGAATACCTACTTTAAAAGGCACTAAACTAGATAGGAGCCAGTTGCAAAGGGTTGCTTGGCGTGTGCGCTAGTGCCGTGTCAAAACTGTAATGCGAAGTTATCTCTAGTTTTGTGTTGACGTTATAATACCTTCTCTCCTCAAACAATCTGTAGGTGGGATCTCATTTTCTCAATCATCTGTAATTTTGGTCTCTTCGGAAACGAAAGCCATTTCTGCACCAGACGTAAAATGTTTTTGACATTAAGCACATAAATCTGTTCTGGGTTTCATTACTACTGCAACAGGGCAAACTTTCCTCGAAATGTTGGGAAACATCCTTGAATGTACAGGTTCTGTAAAATGCGTTTTGTAAGTTTTCACTGACAAACTTCTCAGTCATTAGAAGGTACCAGTTTTAAACGTGTTTTGAATACTGTGCTGCTTTTGCCAAGCTATGTCTAACGTGTTGTCCTGCAGAATTGTTCAGAAATAAACTCACCATCTGAAAAAGATGTTACAGCTTTTCTCAGTTTTTTTTGAATTTCCATGCACTTTTGCAATGAATGCTGTACTGTTATACACTTAAGCAACACATATCAGCCTTTTAATTTTGAACTGGTAACCAAACAGACTGTCCAACGTTTGACATCTAATGTGTTCATGCACTTTTCCTTTGCTTTTCTTCTTCCAACTCGATGTTAATGTAGGATCTGTGGTCAGACAGCAAGGTGACCTAAAATCATTTGATCTAATATATTAAAGCTCATGATAATGATCGATTACAGAGTATCTGCAAGAAAGTCATTAGCACAAAATAAGAAAAACAATTTTCTACTCGTCCAGACATTTTCTAGGAAATTGAGCTCAGCACTGATCATTTTCAAAATCAAAACTGTCAACTAAATCAACATAATTCTCAATTGTTATCAGGTTTTTCCCACCACCATTCTCATCAATTACCTTCGGAACATCATGACCTCCTTTTATTTAAACTGTAACATCGTTAATATTAACAACAGCCTCGAATTTACTTAAAGTTCATCCACATTTGGTATATTTTTTAACGAAAAAGTTCCTGAAAGGTTAACTGATTCTTCTTGTTCAGGCAGGTCTTCCTCTTCAGTCGATTCGTCACTGCTCAAACATTTTTCCGGAAAAAATTTGCACACACGGTGTAATCTAAATCTTTGAAATTATTGTAAGTATCGAAACCTATCTTATTTAATGTATCTAAAACTATCGTTACTGCTTTCTCCTTGACACACAATCAATCAATCAATCATAGGTAGACCGATAAAACATTATGATCAATTTTAACTCGACACTAACAAATCAAGCAAACACAATCAGATATGTTCATCCGCTAATCGATTTGCAATTGTTTGCATGGTTACCAATACTTGTTTACAAAAGTTAAACACCACCGCAATTGTTTGAAAAATTATCATTCATAATAACTAACTCTTAAAGGAAATAAACAGAGCTAGAGTCTGAATATCAGCAATATTACTGGCTTCCAAACATAGAAGGAAAAAGAATCTGTAGTCGGAGCAGACATAGTTATCAGGAAATTTCCTTCTGTTGAGAGGAACCAGTATTAGTTCCTGCTAGCATTCAGTAGAGATTAATTTTCAAAGTGATTAGCATTAGCCAAGTACATTAATAAAAAGGGACATCTTTTCGGCCCGTGTTATTTTTCCATAAGCGACGACATTTTTTCTCTAGACTCTAAATTCGCTACTTGAACGACAGATTTCAATGTTTAATTATCGATTGAAGCTTTTAGAGGACGAAGTAAAGTGTATTAAATTGGAGAAAGTCTGTAGCGTTGAAGAAAACTACTTTTTCAATGGTACTGAACAATTGACTTTGTCAACAAGAGTTCATTTTTTACTTTCCGCCTCACATCTACTGTTGCATTGTGGTTGTCATTCCAAATATTAGGTTGGTATTGCTATCTGAGGGATTTATTCGTTGCGTTTAGCAATTTTCTATACGAAATTTAATAAGCTAAACACCGTTTTCCTGCAATACTTTTAATTTCACACTAACAACTGATTTGAAAATAAAAATTTAGGAGTGAGAATAGAGCAGTTACATACAGTTTTGAGAATCTTGCTTGCAGTTCACTTCTCTGAATAACTGATGCAACCTACATTCATCTGAACCCACTATGTTCAAGCCTTCATCTTCCTCTACAATTTCAACACGTTGCCATAACACACACACACACACACACACACACACACACACACACACACACACCATATTAAGTTTTCCTTGACGCCTCAGAATACGAGCTGTCAACTCATCCCGTCTTTTGGTCAACTCTTACTATAGTCGAGCAAGTACATCCTTACTAATAATCGAATCTGCCCATTTAGTCTTCAACGCTCTTTTGTAGTGCCACATTTTCATACGGGGCTATACTCCAGACAAATACTCTGGCTCACAAAAAAAGTACCCAGAAGGGAAGCAAGAAACTAAATGTAACAGACCTACTAAGGAGACTCCCTACACTACGCTTGTCCGTCCTCTTTTAGAATACTGCTGCGCTGTGTGGGATCCTTACCAGATAGGACTGACGGAGTACATCGAAAAAGTTCAATGAAAGTCAGCACGTTTTGTATTATCGCGAAATATGGGAGAGAGTGTCACAAATGATACAGGATTTGGGCTGGACATCATTAAAAGGAAGGCGTTTTTCGTTGCGACAGAATCATCTCACGAAATTACAGTCACACCGACTTTCTCCTTCAAATGCGAAAATATTTTGTTGACACCGACCTACATAGGGAGGAACGATCACCACGATAAAATAAGGGAAATCAGAGCTCATACAGAAAGATATAGGTGTTAATTCTTTCCGCGCGCTATACGAGATTGGAATAATAGAGAATTGTGAAGGTGGTTCGATGAATCCTCTGCCAGGCAGTTAAATGTGATTTGCAGAATATCTATGTAGCTGTATATGTAAATGAATGAATTATTTTCTTCTTTCTCTCTCGGCAAATTCTCCATGCCAAGTACACCATCAAGATGGTGGATTATTTGTACAACGAAATTGTCGGAACTTGACAAACATTTTTTCCTTCTCTTAAACTACTATTTTCTGACGACGAAAAAGGATCACGATAAGATTAAAACCTGTAGTTGTACTGGAACTATCGAGAGTAAGGTATTTTACTTGTAGTTTCTATCGTGACACCAGAATACCTACTTTAAAAGGCACTAAACTAGATAGGAGCACGCTGCAAAGGGTTGCTTGGCGTGTGCGCTAACATAAGACTAATCTAGGAGTGGTACTACAGTGTCGTCTACATCGTCGTCGTCATCGTGCAACAGTGCTCTGTGAGACTTAGCCTTCTGTAGGCGATTATTTCATTCTTCCAATTCTGAATTGGAATTTTCCTGATGATGTCCTCTGACGCCTTCCTCTTTCCTTACCTGTCATAAATTTTTGTTAATGTCCCTGTTTCAGAACCGTACATTGGAACCGGCCTTACTAAAACTTTTACACCCATAACTTCAGTTTTTCTGAACAGCAGCTTTGATTTCAGATATTTTTTGAGTCCTTGGTAGTACTTGTTGGCTGACAATACTCGTTTTTGGAGAGTGAAACTAAGAACATCAAACTTATGTGAACAAATTTCTAAGGATGTGGGCTCATTTCGATAATCGTCCTTATTGGCAGGCGTACTGTTAGTTTTCATTTATCTGTTGGATCATGTTTCTAGCAGCTATTTCAAGAATTGTAAAGACTTCTTTCGTTGCTATTTATATTCTTGCAACTATATCATCTGTATATGCCAGCACCTGAACTGATTTCTACAGGATAGTCCCACTTGCATTGATTTTTATTTTTTTTTGTTTTAGAGCGCAAAAACTAAGCTTAGCACACTAATACGACAAAGTAATTACAAGCGACTACTCGGTAAGCCCAATCGATGAAACGAAAGAGCTCAGAACAAGGACCTCCTCTTAGCGGAAGGTCCACAAAAACGCCGTAGAGATAACGCAGGTCCCGAACTAAAGATTGAATGTTGCACTGCACCAAACAGTCTTTAGCCCAAAAAATTTACATCTCTTGTTTGTATCGCTTCAACTTGCTATCGATTTTTAAGTGCTAGAAGGGCGAAAAGATTAAGTTGTTTATATAGTTTTCTTAAATTTGTGTTAAAATGTTGTAGATATGTGACACTCGATGGTCGACAAAAGCTGTCAACTCAGCGAGGTTGCAACGAACAGACGTTCGCTGAAACGCGGCGTGTGGCGAAGATAGCTGCTGTGCAGCTGGACACTACGAACATCTGCCGGCGACGGCTAGGAACAAACACTTATTGTTAATGAGAGAACTAGCGTGATATGATTGTTCGCAGAGAATGGTTCTTGGCTAGTCTTTACAGAATTCCGGTAGTAGTGTCCGAGTATTGTTCGAGTAGTGAGCGTCGAGAGAGATTAACAGTTTGACGAAATCGGCTCACACGTACGATACGTGAATTTGTGTGCAATGGGGACAGAACACAAGATTTGTTCAAAGCAGCTATAAGTCGTTTGGGAAAGTATTTTGAGAAGATCATCGGCTTATACAGAAAATGATTTCTTCGCCAGTTATAGGGAAAGCTCCGATTTATTGAAGTACGAGATTGGTTTGTCCTGGTTGCGATTAATCGTGCGTTGTACTGTTCGATTGCCACGCGATGGTATGTATGTGAAGAGGTGTCCACGCGAAGTCTTGATTATTTTATGGTTGAGGATTAAAGCACGCACTAAGGGATAGAAGACTAGGATTGTACTCTGTGGTTGTGTAGGTGTATGCAAGCACTAAGAAGTAATGACTTAGCGATATTTGGTTAGGATTTATTCTGTGACTTTGACGTGAGCGTCGCAGTGTAGTAAATTCCGGAAATATCGTATGTGCTGAATGTGTGAAGAGAACGGTCGTCCTACGCAATACCTATTTATTGAGAAACAATCTGAAGCTTATCGAGAATGTGATAGCTTCTCCCTTTGGCTCTAAACGACAAATGAAGATCCATATAAAAGAGAAAAGGCTAGTTCTCTGAAAGAGGTTATCGAGTGCTGAGTTTTTAGTTTTAATTATTAGTAGGTCGCGGAAGTCAACGCCTGAAGTGGTTGAGCTTTTTCTGATTATCTGGAGTTCATATAGCTGAAAAATGGCGGTCACACTCAGGTTTCTTTCATTTTTTATTATATTTCCGCTTAGTGGGGTTTTGCAGAGTCAAAATCTCATTCTGGAAACATCCCCAGGCTGTGGCTAAGCCATGTCTCCGCAATATCCTTTCCTTCAGGAGTGCTACTTCTGCAAGGTTCGCAGGAGAGCTTCTGTAAAGTTTGGAAGGTACGAGACGAGGTACTGGCAGAAGTAAAGCTGTGAGGACGGGGCACGAGTTGTGCTTGGGTAGCTCAGTCAGTAGAGCACTTGCCCGCGAAAGGCAAAGGTCCCGAGTTCGAGTCTCGGTCCGGCACACAGTTTTAATCTGCCAGTAAGTTTCACATATGGCTATGTTTCGACAGGACATTTGAGTGTGGTCGTAATGTACCCATTGGTAGCAGCGTATCAGGTTTGCAGTGCACAGTCTGACGATGAATTTATAATCTGCTTTGATCAAAGCACTACTCAATCATACCTGAGAAAAAGAGCACATGTGAGCACTAAGGTTGCACCAACCTTTTACATTACCCGGTGGCCTGCAGTGACACCCTGATCAGAGAGGTAAGTTTGGATTTGTCCCTTAGTCAGATCATAAAGCATCCCAGCTTCAGTAACACCAGGTAAAGAACTCAGCATTCGGTGGGTCTAACTAGTAGGATAGCCGTGGAGGAACAAAGCTGCAAACACTTGTTGGACTTTAAAATCCCAATTGGTCTCGAAAAGCAAAGTGCCATTATGTAAACGAGAGCAAGATTTCACAGGTCGTGCAATTGAATCAACACCTTTCTGAATAATAAACTGTAAAATAAATGATAATATTAAACTCTAGCAAAGGACTAACATTTACTATGTACCATGTCGAACTGAGATGCAACTGGGAGATTCTTGAAATCTTTAGCCTCATTCCATTTACCTTTTGCAAGATGAAGACTGACGTAGTGACTGGCTCATTGCAAGAAAATCTCTGCTGATTGCCAGAGTCTCCAATGGTGTGCTCCTTCCAACTGGGGGTCTTCCCTCAGAGGGGGGCTCACCTGACTGATGAATGGTCACACCTCCTGAACTCCTGACAGAAAAATTGGCAAGTTGGGGAGGTAACAGCTCAGGCAGTCACCCTTCCCTGAGCCTGGCCTGTACCAGGAGGTGTGCACCAACCCCACCTGTCGACCTGGTGATGGGAATTACGCGTCACCCAGTCACCTGTTACGCGTGTCTGACGTTCGCAGTTTTAAGTCAAGCTGCCACCGCAGTTACGGCGCTGACGTCGTTTACATGCCAGGAATAAAATCTGTCTTAACTGTTTTCTTACATGCATACAATTTAGCACAATGTTACTGTCTAAACAAAGTGACGATGAATACTTAAATACTCTTGTGTAGTGCAGGAGTAGCCGACATGTTGACAAAACATTTATGGAATCGGAAACAACCATACGAAGATGGGCATGATAGGCTGAACCCGGTAATAGCATCGAAGTATTTTAAAAGTATTTGTGGCTGATTACGTTATTCACCAGCAAAACGTCGTCTATATGTTGTACTGAAATGACAGAAACCGGCATTGTGATGCGTACTAAAAATCTCCATGACAGCAGTACAATCCACCTTCCACACTAAATTCGTTCCTCCTGTGCTATTACGCCACAAATTTATGTAGAAGGAGGGCTATGTAACAGGATTTGGAAAGTATGCAGAGGCAAACACGAAAGTTTGAGGCAGTCTTAACTGGTTTATGAAAGAAGGAAAGTCACATGACATCTTCGTTTGGGAGACTCGTAGGGGATAGTTCATCCACGTAACTGGAGTATTTTTTCTTTCTTCGTACACGATGGCACCTACCCCTTGCGAAGTCGGATTTGTCGTTGGTTGGATGATTAAAGAGACCAGACTACTAGGTCATCAGACCCTTTTCCTCGAACAGACAAGTCTGCATCACTGTAGATCACAGATGGCCTTGCGCGCAAAATCAAGGGGAAGAAAACTCAAGGTCCACCCAAGGTCAACGAAGGCGAGAAGGGACAAAAAAGAAGAAAGGGAGTCATAGGAAGAAAGGCAGGCAAGGTGCCCCTCTAGGTATCAGCCAGAAGCCCCAGAAGGCAGAGAGTAATGACAGGACCCACATCCCCCACGCCCCACCACTTATCAGAGGCACCCCACACAGCAATGGCCTAGGAAAGACTAGCAACACAGACGGAGCAAGAGAAGCACAGAGGGGCAAAAGACGAAAAAGTCGAACCACGAGACGAGGGAGGAAGAGTAAAAGAACAGGTAGGGCGATGCCAAGGCTGGACCACCAAGCCCAGTTCTGTCTGGGCAGAGGAGGCAACAGTGTTTTGCCAACTCCTCAGTGGGCCAATAAGGTTAAGTGGCTCTCCCTTAAAAAGAGAGTTAAAAGTCCCTTTGCGAATAAAACGTAAAATTAAATCATCTACTGAGGTACTGTCCTCTAGCACCAGAGTTAGCGAGTCATGAAGATCAGGAGTCTGCTGCAGGTTGGATGAGTCAAGCAAAACAGGAACCTCAACGACATTGAGGCGGGTCCTCGCTACGTAGATGACCACGAGTCAACCAAGTTGGCAGGTGTGGAGCCGGTAAAGGGTGCTGCGCTAGATTGGTGTCTTAGCGTATCTGCTGAGTAAAGGTGGCCTTGATAAGGGGACATGCTGCTTTAGATGTTCTGTTGTTGACGACGAGGAGAGAGAGGGTAGAACCAAGTTCGTCTGGAATAGCAATTAGTGGGCAACACAGCCTAAGGTCTCCATCTGTTGGACCACCATCAACAGCGACGTGAGACGCTACGGACGGTTTGTAATTTGGTCCATAACAATGGCACAGTGACTAGAGGTCGGGAATTTACGCGTCCACATCTAGTCGGTCAATTATCAGCGGAGAAAATTCATTCCAAGACCAGGGCTGGAACCGGTTGGCTACGAATTGAGCACTGCACAGGCGTGCTTCAGGAACCTCTGATATGGAGGAAGGTGTTAATGGTGTTGCTGGTACCATGCATCCGAACTGAATTCAGGTTTGACAAAAATAGTCTAGTGTCACAAACGATGAACATTTGCAATTTTTGATAGCGGATACAAACGCTGCAAGATTTTTAGTGGTATTTAACCACTGGCTGAGCTCCATGGGATGCAGTCCGCTTAGGACATCGGTTTAGAGTTTTACTCGTGGATACTTAATAGATCTGTTTACCAGTAAAGGATGGAAGGGAGATTATAATTCAGTTCTCCGTCTACGATGAGGTCATTATGGATGGGAGTATGGGGAAGGAAATAGGCCATGCCTTCTCAAAGGAATTATCTCAGAATTCACCTTGAGCGATGCTGGAAAACTATGGAAATCAAATTTCTATGGCCGGGCGTGGATTTAAATCCACGTGTGCTAACAACTGGTTTTTTTTTATTACTGTGCGCACACAGCAAACAATAGCTATGTATGCAACTAGCGTGCATTCTTTATTGGTTCAAACAGTTTCAATTGACCTCCTAACATACTTTAATTCCAAATGCCTTCAACGAAAGGGGTGTTAAATACAATCCTGCGGTAATGTATAATATTTTCGACACTACAAGTTATGACCCATATTTGTCTATTGTTCATGACGCACAATGAACTACTTACATGTATTCATTTATTTCCTTAGCGTAGTGTAAATATGTAATATCATTAAAAACGCTTGTGCAAAATTTTGTGTGTGGTGTGGACGATTATGGAAATTAAAAGAACCCCATCAAACAGCTCATGTTAACGTCGTCCAACAGTGTCACATGGCCTCATTCCACGAAACGCTGTGCAGTAGTTTCCGACGCAGACCAGGGCACTGCTACGCACTCTGCTGGCCAGGAAATCCACGATATCGCCTGCCTACGCCGAAAAAAAATTAAAAAATGACGTTGATTAAAGTTTCTTGCACCAACAGAATTCGTTCACACTTCCTCCAGGACGAACACCACCGCATTGTTGTGATTTTATTATACCGATTGTGGTGCTTTTTGCATACCAGCCCACTGTGCACTTCGTACAATTTTCATCTGTCTAATAGGGGAGTGTAAAGATACTGCACTGTACTTGCGAGTTGACGGTCAAAGTCCTTACAGCGGATGACCTCCACGGTGAATTGCCTGGCTATTACACAAGCTGTTGAGACTCCACTCATACAGTTAAGAGAATAGCAATTGACTATAACGTAATAGTCAACAGTAATTCACGAACATAAATAACATTGCAAACCATTAAAGTTTCACATAATACCATCCATCGCTATTTTTTTTCTTTCACATACGGCGATCAGTGAATAGCAGTGTGAAGCAGACAGGGGAGTTTGTGAAATAATCAAGAAATCCATTGGTTCAGAGTAGTAGCTGGTGTGAATTGATTTGGTGTGCTGCACTGACATCTGAGGACCGTGTAGAGTGTTGTCTTGAGGTATCCCACGATAGATTTTGTTCTCTCCGGGATGCAGTCCGCTTCCAGTCAGAAAAAGGCTGGAAGAAATATTGCGGTTTAACGAATTGCATCGTTAGAGAACTGAGGATGGATTGAGGAACGGAATCGATCACACTCTTTTCAAAGGAATCAGCAGGCATTTGACTAAGCAATAAAGAAATCGTGGAAAAACCTCATGCGGATGGCCAGACAGGGGTTTGAACCATTGTCCCCTCGACATCGAGTTCAGTGTCTTACCATTGCCATCCCTCTCTTACAGTCAGGAACAACCCGAGTGATAGAAACTGAAGGGATAAATAAGCTTTTAAAAGTAAAAAAATGTTTAATAAATTTAGTCTAATTAAATCAGGCTATGCTGAGAGAATCAGTTTAAGAAATGAGGCACTAAAATTAGACAATTTTTGCTATTCGGGCAACAAATTAAATGAAGGTGTGGAAATAAGTTGGGCACAATATGAAGATTGGCAGTATAGAGGAAATAGCTTCAAAAAAAAGCTGAAATATACCGCCTGACAAAAAGTGGAGCACCTGGCAGAAGCGTGTGGATGATGGATGGATATGGTGTTATCGGCGCTCAACAGTGTAGTCTTTAGCGCCTGGCAGAAGCGGAGGAAACAAAATGAAACTACACTGATACAGAGGGTATGTCACTATTTCAGTGACGACAGAGTCGAGTCAAATTTTCGAAGAACTCTGCAGTGAAGAGTCCATTTGGCAGTATGACGTTGCACCTGATCGTGCCTGGATGCGTGCACCGATTCATTTGAGAAAGCTGTCTAAGCCGCGTCCTCTCTTGAGGCAAGCCAACCCGGAGCTGTTTTAAGTGGTCTCCGGTATTCCGGATACTGGCGCTGGGACGTACTTTACACCAGAGCTGGTCCGAAACGTTCCATCTGGGACACACCTGTGGGGTCTTGTTGGTCGTGGGAGTGCCTGAGCGTCACTCAGGTCGTTCAGACACGTGTAATGTGTGTGCGAGCAGTGTCCTGTCGAAAAATGGCGCCACGATTGTCACGTGGGACGTAACACGAGGACGCAGGATGTCTGAGACTTACTATTGTGCCAAGAGAGTTCACTGTATCACTGCCAACCGTCCCCTGAAGACACACCGAATGGATCCCCGTGTCACGACTCTAGAAATAATTCCACCAAGGCACTCCAAAACATTGGAAGACAGACTTCGGCAGATCCCCCATAATCGCCGGCGATGGTCGTCTGGGGGTCGTGCAAAACCACCATTTATTACGGAACACCATGTGAACGCCATTAATCATGAGTCCGCGCTCCCCAGTCAAGACGCGGCCGTTTATGCTGTGCAGTTACCGGCAGCCTACACCTGTCACCGTGACTCCCTAGTCCGTCTGCTGCGGGCGATCCCTGAACGTGTGATGCCTTTCACGCTCCTTGTACACCCTGCCAGGCCCGGCAACACCAGTAAGGACGAACGAAACTAATTCACTCTGGTGAGCGTTGTACTTGCGACAGAACTGCAACTGTAATCTTACATACCAGCCGATGGTACGCACGTGCACGAAGTTACGTTGACATACAACCACGTCTTCTGGATGCTTCGTTTTGCGAACGAGTGCATACTACTTCAAGCAAATGTTTAGCTGAGGTGAAATTTAAAACTTCTCCGACGTATAGGTTGTTCCATGAAATTTCGGGTGAACTAGCGTATGTTGCGACGGTATGAATTCCTAAACTTACTTATACTCTCTCTCTCTCTCTCTCTCTCTCTCTCTCTCTCTCTCTCTCTCTCTCTCTCTCTCTCTCACACACACACACACATGGGAAGACTAGCCTCCGGCGGGAGGGACCGCGCAATCCGTCACATGGCGCGCCAGACCGCTCGGGCACGATTTTTTGACGCAATCTCCTTCCAGCTTGAGTTCTGTACTGCCATGGGTATACACGTGAAGACGACCAGATGACTGCCTCGAAATATCGTGACAGCACGTTCCAGGCATCCGATAGTTCACACGGTACTCCATGGAACAAAAAATGTTTAGCTTTATGCGCTATGACACTTCATTTACGACTCTCGTGAAGCGGCCTGTAGTAGTTGTCTGTTACACCGAACCGTTTCCTCAGCGACTTACCTCAGACATCGAATGTGCACAACTGCAGAGTTTTACAGAAAAATGGCCGCGATTGGTAGTAGAACAAACACGTCTCTATTTTTAAAAATCTTTTGATTCAGTTTCGAGGTAGGGTGCTTCCCTTACGTATCAGAAACGTTCTAAGGATCTGTAAGTTAACCAACAGGAACACGCTTGCGGTACATTTGTTCGGCCAATTTTTGGGTACTGTTCGTCGATGTGGAACCCCTACTAAGTGGGATGAACGAAAGAGCGAGGGATAATCCGAAGACTAGCTCTGCGTTTCGTCATGGACTTGTTTACTCTGCATGAAAGCTTTACCGTAACACCCGATAGGCTGAAGTGGGTGATGCCGCAAGAGACACTGTGCGACGTGGAGACTTTCTGGAAATCCCCCAAAGTCCACTGAACGATACAAGCCAGATGGGACACTGCAGCCTAAATTATACCTCGATTAAACTCGAAAAGAGAAACATTAAGAGACACACAGGTACGCAGACAACCTTTCTTTCCATGAACGGATCAGGAAACAGTGCGAGGTTGAGTCACTGGACGCAAATTCCAGGATAGCGGTTCTGATCCCTGCTCAGGCACTCAGATTTTTTATTTTCCGTAGTTTCGCTAAATCGCTTAAGGCGAATGCTGCGATGGTTCCTCTGAAAGGGAGTCTGCCCGTTTTTCTCCCCATTGCGCCTTCAATTCGATCGTGTGATTTGTCTCTAACGAACTTTATGTCCTTTCCGCCATGCACCAGCAGTCGGTTTGCAGAGGACGGATGAATGTTTTCTGGCATGTTCCACATCCACGAAAATCTATGGGTCTGTGACGATGAGAATCTGTCATGTAACCCAAACTGAAACCGTATTCGGGAGGAGCACAGCCCAGGTACCAGTCCAGCCGTCCAGAGTAGGGTTAAAATTCCAGTAGCTTTCCTCAGTCACTACAGCCATGTCGGAACTACACCAGTTAATGTCAGTATTTTTCTAAAGCTAGCACAGTGCTCCACTGTTTACCCTGGAAACATCACAGAAAAAGGCCAGACATCAGTATTCAGCGCGCTATGAATTTTCGACTGATGTTTACTGCCTCTCCGTTATCGTATTTCGGGACGGAAATCCCTCATCTAACTTTCTGGTGAGATAAATAATAGTTCATTAAGATATTGTTTTCAATACCGTGCCAAATTCAACTTTCAGAAGATATTTTTCTGAGAAAACGAAATTTAATGAATGGTTAGTATACAGTTATGTATTTGGTTTATGACGTACATACAGACATTGTTCTGCAAGTTCAGGTGATGAAGTCCCGCATCCTTTGTTCCTTATGGTTCACGATCAGGATTCGTCAGTCAAGATCTGACAAAAGTAAGCGCTGCTAAGTTGATACAAAAACGGCACTGATTTATGAGGTCACGGTATCACAAGTTCAGATAAAAGTAACACTGTTGAGCAACTACGCCCGTCAGTATCTTCTTTCTGCATCTTCGCCGAAGGCTGCGGCAGTTTTCAGTCATTGCTGTTCCGGCGGAATGTATCTTTTTTTTAGTAAAGCGCAGTTTCCTGCCGAATCTTTCTATTCTTCCCATTTGCAACCTCCCAGTGAACTAAGCAGTTCAAGGCCGAATTACCACGAACTCACATTGTATTTCATAGACTGACTAATCGCTGTGTGACTTATTGGAATGCTTCCTCGCCACGATAGGTGTGTAAGTAACAGTGTGGCAACGCACTGTTTACCGCTAAAGTAACTTCAGAACCTATGCAAAGAACTCTTGCATGCATACTTAATTTGGAAATTACGTGCATATTTATGAGCTACCAGCACGTATTGATGATTCAAAAATGATCATTGAGGCTGAAATCGGCCGACTATACAGACTTTTGCCTATTACAGACAAAGCTACAACAGCTTCTAACAACTGGCTGGGCACCCCAATTCGAAGAAACTGTACACATGAATATTTCGTATGTTAGTAATACCAGACATTATCACCAAACAGAACACCGATCTTACGCAATTTCAAAAAATTAATTGTTTTATACAAAACTTTAGTTATCTGGATTGCAAACAATATACAACATTAAGTTTGATAACTAGTTTCCGTTTTTTCGCTCAGCCATCCTCAGATCTGAAAGAACGAGCAAAAACAAAACTGCTTCAGGAATACTGAGTCTTCAAGAATATACACATTTCTAGGAAGTGTAAAGGCATACTGTAATGTACACAGTACAGCTAGACAATATCGCCTGCATGTATTGGTACGACGTAAGAAAGGTAAAACAGCTACAAGGACGTGCACCGTAATTTTATGGCGTTACAAAAATAGTGAAGTGACAAACGTAAATAAACACCGTTCTCAGACGAGAGAATCCCAAAAAGTGCTGGCTTTACCAAAGAGAAAGTGATTTTAAGTCTAGAGGGGTAAAAGGAGCAAACAGTTTAATTACAATCAACGAAATTAATCGGTTTATCACAAGTTTGTTTCTGCCGATTTATTCCATTATTTGTAATGAAACTGTTTGCATCTTAGTCCTGCTGGTTTAGAATCAATCTTCTCTCGCTAGTATAGCCAGCACTTCATTAGAGTTCTCTCTCACATGGGAATGGTATGCATTTTGCGTTTATTACTTACCTATTTTTTAATGCCGTAAAATTATTGTCCACGTCCATCTGACAGCAGCTTTTCCTTTTATACTCACTCTACGCTGTCTAGACTCCTTCTATACATTTACACTCTGCCTTCACCATGATTGGTATGTCTTTTTGTGAGTTACTATACCTACAAATGTGTGTATTCTAGAAGAATGCTTACGCTGAGGCGACAAAAGTCAGGGGATGCCTCTAGCGCCGTGTCGGGCCTCCTGTCCAGCGCAGTGCAGGAGCTCGGCGTGGCACGAAAAGTCGCTGGAAGTCCCCTGTAGAAATACTGAGCCATTCTGCCTCTATAGCCGTCCATAATTGCGAAAGTTTTGCCGCTGCAGGAGTTTCGGCACGAACTGGCCTCTCGATTACGTCCTACAAATGTTCGATGGGCTTCAAGTCAGTCAATCGCGCTGTTGCCAAATCATTTGCTCGTATTCTTCAAAATGTTCTTCAAACCAATTGCAGACTGCTGTGGTCCGGTGACATGGCGCATTGTCATTCATAACAATTGCATCTTTTTTTTTTTTTTTTTTTTTTTTTTTTGGAACATTACGTTCATGAATGGCTGCAAATGTGGTGGTGGTGGTGGTTAGTGTTTAACGTCCCGTCGATAACGAGGTCATTAGAGACGGAGCGCAAGCTCGGGTTAGGGAAGGATTGCGAAGGAAATCGGCAGTGCCCTTTCAAAGGAACCATCCCGGCATTTGCCTGAAAGGATTTAGGGAAATCACGGAAAACCTAAATCAGGATGGCCGGATACGGGATTGAACCGTCGTCCTCCCGAATGCTAACCACTGCGCCACCTCGCTCGGTGGCTGCAAATGTTCTCCAAGTAACCGAACATAACCATTTCCCGCCAGTGATCGATTCCGTTGGACCAAATGACTCAGTTTATTCCATATACATACAGTCCACACGATTATACGGGGTGTTACAAAAAGGTACGGCCAAACCTTCAGGAAACATTCCTCACACACAAATAAAGAAAAGATGTTATGTGGACATGTGCCCGGAAACGCTTAATTTCCATGTTAGAGCTCATTTTAGTTTCGTCAGTATGTACTGTACTTCCTCGATTCACCGCCAGTTGGCCCAATTGAAGGAAAGTAATGTCGACTTCGGTGCTTGTGTTGATATGCGACTCATTGCTCTACAGTACTAGCATCAAGCACATCAGTACGTAGCATCAAAAGGTTAGTGTTAATCACGAACGTCGTTTTGCAGTCAGTGCAATGTTTAGCGGAGTTGGCAGATGCCCATTTGATGTATGGATTAACACGGGGCAATAGCCGTGGCGCGGTACGTTTGTATCGAGACAGATTTCCAGAACGAAAGTGTCCCTACAGAAGCACGTTCGAAGCAATTGATCGGGGTCTTAGGGAGCACGGAACATTCCAGCCTATGACTCGCGACTGGGTAAGACCTAGAACGACGAGGACACCTGCAATGGACGAGGGAATTCTTCGTGCAGTTGACGATAACCCTAATGTCAGCGTCAGAGAAGTTGCTGCTGTACAAGGTAACGTTGACCACGTCACTGTATGGAGAGTGCTACGGGAGAACCAGTTGTTTCCGTACCATGTACAGCGTGTGCAGGCACTATCAGCAGCTGATTGGCCTCCACGGGTACACTTCTGCGAATGGTTCATACAACAATGTGTCAATCCTCATTTCAGTGCAAATGGTCTCTTTACGGATGAGGCTTCATTTCAACTTGATCAAATTGTAAATTTTCACAATCAACATGTGTGGGCTGACGAGAATCCGCACGCAATTGTGCAATCACGTCATCAACACAGATTTTCTGTGAACGTTTGGGCAAGCATTGTTGGTGATGTCTTGATTAGGCCCCATGTTCTTCCACCTACGCTCAATGGAGCACGTTATGATTTTATACGGGATACTCTACCTGTGCTGCTAGAACACGTGCCTTTACAAGTACGACACAACATGTGGTTCATGCATGATGGAGCTCCTGCACATTTCAGTCGAAATGTTCGTAAGCTTCTCAATAACAGATTCGGTGACTGATGGATTGGTAGAGGCGGACCAATTTCATGGCCTCCACGCTCTCCTGACCGCAACCCTCTTGACTTTCATTTATGGGGGCATTTGGAAGCTCTTGTCTACGCAATCCCGGTACTAAATGTAGAGATTCTTCGTGCTCGTATTGTGGGCGGCTGCGATACAATACGCCATTCTCCAGGGCTGCATCAGCGCATCAGGGATTCCATGCGACGGAGGGTGGATGCATGTATCCTCGCTAACGGAGGACATTTTGAACATTTCTTGTAACAAAGTGTTTGAAGTCACCCTGGTACATTCTGTTGCTGTGTGTTTCCATTCCATGATTAATGTGATTTGAAGAGAAGTAATGAAATGAGCTCTAACATGGGAAGTAAGCGTTTCCGAGCAAATGTCCACATAACATTTTCTTTCTTTGTGTGTGAGGAATGTTTCCTGAAAGTTTGGCCGTACCTTTTTGTAACACCCTGTAGAGCCACCACCAAGCTTGCACAGTGACTTGTTGGCAGCTTGGGTCCATGGCTTCGTGGGATCCGCGCCACACTAACCCTGCCATCAGCTCTTACCAACTGAAATAGGGACTCATCTGGCCAGGCCACGGTTTTAAAGTCCTTTATAGTCCGACCGATGTGGTGACGAGCCCGGGAGAGGCTCTGCAGGCGATGTGCTGATACCGGAGGTATTCACGTCAGTCTTCTGCTGCCGTTCCCCATTAATGCCAAATTTCGCCGCACCGTCCTATAGGATACGTTTGTCCTACGTCTCACAATGGTTTCTGCGGTTATTCCACGCAGTGTTGCTTGTCTCTTAGCACTGACACCTCTACGCAAAAGTTGCTGCTATCAGCCGTTAAGTGGCGGCCGATGTGCACTGCGTTGTTTGTGGTGAGAGGTAATGATCTAAATTTGGTACTGTTTACGTCCTATGGACTGCCAATCTCTGAATATTGAATTCCCTAACGATATCAGAAATGGAATGGCCCACGTGTCTAGCTCCGACCGTCATTCCGCGTTCAAAGTCTTTCCCATCGTGCGCCCTTAACTACGTCGGAAATCTTCACCTGAATCAGCTGATCACAAATGACAGCCTCGCGAATGCACTGCCCTCTTATATCTTATTTAGGCGATACTACAGCCACCTGTATATACAGGGCGGTCCATCTGAACTTTCGGATGAGATTAAGATGGTTCAAATGGCTCTGAGCACTATGGGACTCAACTTCTGAGGTCATTAGTCCCCTAGAACTTAGAACTACTTAAACCTAACTAACCTAAGGACATCACACACATCCATGCCCGAGGCACGATTCGAACCTGCGACCGTAGCGCTCTCGCGGTTCCCGACTGCAGCACCTAGAACCGCGCGGCCACTTCGGCCGGCTCGGATGAGATTATCTCGAAACTATATATCGGGTAAAAATAGTGGGTAAGGCAAGTTCGTAAGCTGAAATGGGGACATCAAATGATTACACGTGACCTCCATCTCCCGCCCCCTTGGGTGGTGCAGGGTGCAACTTTTAAATCTTAAATGGGAAACCCCATTTTTTAGTGCAGATTCGTATTCTCCATAAAGAGTAATCAAGTTTTGTCTGAAATATTTTTGTAAACCATTGGTAGATGGCGCTGAAATCGAGAAACATTAAAATTGGGGAAGAACTCTGATTTATTTAGAATGATCCGAGAATGACATCAAATCTGTACAAAATGTGCACCAGTTCTTTCATTACTCCGAATTAAGCATTTTTTATTTTTTTTTTTTTTTTTTTTACAAAATGTATCCCACCCGCCACAGTTTATGATGGAGGGAGGCGAAATGGTATTAAAATCTCGTTAGGGAAGTCTTCACAATTGCATTAGTCACCGACTGTGATGCCACCGTGGCCAAACTGCGAACTGTAGCTCAGTATAAAGGTCGGTGCAGTGCAATCAGACGTGACTTCACTTTCAAATTGTGAACAAACGACGAAAGTAAACTATTCTTTTAGCGAAACATGGCTCACTATCTTCCTACGGAGATTGTTGATATGATAATTTTAGGTATGCGGATCGTTTCCCAAACAGTCGACATCCAAGCGAAAACATTATTCGAAATTGCACTCAACGAGCTTGAAATGGATACATGCAACGTCAACCTCGTCATTGCAAATACAATGAAAATGACACTCTTAACCCTACCGTTCTCGTCTGTGCTCAACTGGATCCCGAAATGAGTAGTGCGATTCAGAGAAACTGGAATACCAAAATCGACTGATTTGAGGATTTTGAAGGTACATAAATATCATGCGTACCATATCATGCTGACAGGCAATTACGCTGAAAGATAAGCAAACACGCATGCATTTCTGCATATAGGACTTGGAAATAAGAGGTGAAATGATTTTTTTTTAGATACGTTATGTTCACCGATGAGGCCACATTCAAAAACAATGGCGAATTAAACCGTCATGATTGTCAGTATTGGTCCCCTTCAATCCACACTGGCACAGACCCGTTGACAATCGACGCAAATGGTCGTTAACGGTCTGGTGTGGAATTTTAAACGGTTACTTTATAAGACTATTATTTGACCGAAAAGTTACTGGTGAATCTTGTTTACAACTTCTCCGCGATGATTTGTTGGAGCTAATCGAAGATGTTGATTTAGAAACTATTGAACGAATGTCGTCCCTACAGGACGTAGCAGCTACCCGTTATGGTAAAAATGTGCGGAATGTTTTAAATTTACTGTACCCTGGTCGGTGGATAGGACGCGGTGGACCAATTCAGTGGCCTCCACTTTCACCAGACCTAATATCTGATTTTTTTGGTGAGGTTATTTAAAATATATTGTTTATGAAAGACAGCCCACGACCAGAAAGGATATGGAGCAACGCATTCGAAGAGCATGTGTTGCCATACCACGGGATGGTAACATCATTCTACGTTCCTGGATAACGCTAAAAGTAGGATACAGCCCATTTTCTACAAAAATGGCTTAATTTGGCGTAACAAAAGAATCTGCGCACAGTTTTTATCGGTTTGATGCGTCTTTCTCGGATAATTCCAAATAAATCAGAGTTCTTCCCTAATTTTACTTTTTTCTCGATTTCAGCGCCATCTGTCAATGGTTTAAAATGTTTCAGACAAAATTTGATTACTTTTTTATGGAGAATCCGAATTTGCAATAAAAAATGGGGTTTTATATTTAAGATTTAAAATTTGCACCCTGACCCACCCAAGGGGGCGGTGGCTGGAGGTCATGTGTAGTATCTTTTGGTGTCTCCTGTGAGCTTACGAACTTGTCTTACCCACTAATTTTTACCCGATCTATAGTTTTCGAGATAATCTCATCCGAAACTTGAGGTGGCCCACCCTGTATACATATCGCTACCCTATCACTCGTCACCTCGGTATAAGACAATTTACCTACAACATTTTTCTGTTTCTGCTTTTTCTTACAGATCTGAGGATGCTCGTGTGAAGAACCGAAACTACTCACCAAATTCAATGTTTTACATTTTTTGCCATCCAGGGAGTGAATAATTTCCTATAAAATCTCTAAATAAATTCATATGTCGTCATAAAATGATGGAACAAATGCATCGATCGTGTTGCTACTATAAGAGTGTAGATCCAGTTTTTTATAGGTTGATGATAGAGGACGCATTTTACGGAGTATATAGTTTTGTTGGCCTCTGGTTGCTACACAGCAAAAGTCCAGCACACACACCTCTGGATTTGGCGTTCGCCCTACGAAGGCCTTACTACTGTTGTGTGTTTGTTGTGTTGCCGCCACCTGCTAATGATTCAGCTAATACTGTTGCAGAATGTATCTCTTTCGCTCACAAGTAAGGTGTAAGATTTCATTTGTACACAGGAATTTTTGCATCATCTTTATGCGTCACGGCTACAAATACTGCGAGGGTGCAGAGCCTGAGGTCCTATGATTCGTGTAGAAAAGTTTTTTTTTAATTTTAATTTTTATTTTTTAAGGAGGGACAACAGAAAAAATGAAAATCACTTGAGTCTTGTGGCATAACGCGCGTCTCCGATGGATAAATTCATGTTCCTCCTTGGAAAAGTTTGTTTTCATTAACGTCTTCCGTTCTCTAAGTGCTAGGAGCGTTTTATCTTAAGTACGACTGATACTAGTACAGATGACGGCGTGCCGCGTATGGGATTTTTTGGAGGATCAGAGCGGCAGGAGAGTATGAAAAGCAGAGAGTGCCGTTTCCGGTACATATCTACCAAATCTCCAGAAGTCTGAATTTAACACAGGACAAAATCTCGAAGTCGAATGATCAGGAACTGCATACCATTCCTTCCAATCTACTTTCCTGTTAGATACTGGCCTTGCAAATATACCTTACCACCGCAGTACTGGATGTCTGCAGCGAAGAATAAACAGGTACCATATGATGTTTACAAATGACAAGCTTCTCGTGGACAGACTACGGAAATATCCTGCGCCGCAAGAAATATTAATTCAAAACTGTTTTTCTCAGTAAAGCTTTCCTGCTTGAGCAGTAAGTGGAATGTACGTCATGAAGACAGAAAGACAGCTGAAATTACGTCAATAAATGTGAAATAAGCAGAATTTTATCAGCACTCGGCACAAAATAATCTTATCAGTACCGCAAGAAGAAGAAAGGTCGTACGTGATGTGAATTACGGGAGCCCACACAGAGAGACGTTGACTGCTAAAATAAAAGCTACGCCACCGCGGATGGCAGCGACCTGGCGCCTATACACAGAGTGTTTCACAATTCCTACTAAGGACGTCAAGGGGCTGCAGATGGGACTACGTAGATAAAGTTTCGATAAAGGCTCCGTATCCGGAAAAGTATCATTTAGATATAAAACAAGTCCAAAGGCCAGTTCACTTCCAGATCAGAATAATTTGCTTAGGACGGGATACAAGCATAAAGAGCGTGTGAGCGCGGGTGTGTAAGTACTCACCGCCTCGCCGCGGCCCTGCTGCCGAGCACGATGACGAATCGCCGCCACAGCACCATCGCCTCTGACGGGAGACGGCCTACTAACGCGACTTACCGTCGACGCCTACCGCTTCCATGCAGCGGCTACTCCAGCACCGTACAGCGGCGGCCGGGCTAACTAATGAACTAGCAGCGTGTCCGTCGCTAACTCGAGGAGAAACTGGTTTTACACACAAAGAAAAAGTTTGTGTAATGTGAAAATCTATCTCTTTTTTGGTGAGTGTGGAATCTTGACTTGAAAAGTTCGTCATATGATTTAAACAAAGCTGTTGTTGTTGTTGTGGTCTTCAGTCCTGAGACTGGTTTGACGCAGCTCTCCATGCTACCCTGCACGCTGCCCTCCAGTGCTAAATTTGTGATCCCTTGATGCCTCAGAACATGCCCTACTAACCGGTCCCTTCTTTTTGTTAAGTTGTGCACACTCCTCTTCTCCCCAGTTCCGCTCAATACTTCGTCATTAGTTATGTGATCTACCCATCTAATCTTTAGCATTCTTCTTGTCCAAATTATTTATCGTCCATGTTTCACTTCCACACATGGCTACACTCCATACAAATACTTTCAGAAACGACTTCCTGACACTTAAATCTATACTCGATGTTAACAAATTTCTCTTCTTCAGAAACGCTTTCCTTGCCATTGCCAGTCTACATTTTATATTTTCTCTACTTCGAACATCATCAGTTATTTTGCTCCCCAAATAGCAAAACTCCTTTACTACTTTAAGTGTCTCATTTCCTAATCTAATTCCCTCAGCATCACCCGACTACATTAGACCACATTCCATTATCCTCGTTTTACTTTCGTTGATGTCCATCTTATATCCTCCTTTCAAGACACTGTCCATTCCATTCAACTGCTCTTCCAAGTCCTTTGCTGTCTCTGATAGAATTACAATGTCATCGGCGAACCGCAAAGTTTTTGTTTCCTTTCCATGCATTTTAATACCTACTCCAAATTTTTCTATTGTTTCCTTATTGCTTCCTCAATATACAGATTGAATAACATCGGCGAGAGGCTGTCTCACTCCCTTCCCAACCACTGTTTCCTTTCATGCCCCTCGACTCTTTATAACTGCCATCTGGTTTCTGTACAAGTTGTAAATAGCCTTTCGCTCCCTGGATTATACCCCTGCCACCTCTAGAATTTGAAAGAGAGTATTCCAGTCAACATTGTCAAAAGCTTTCTCTAAGTCTACAAATGCTAGAAACGTAGGTTTGCCTTACCTTAATCTTTCTTCTAAGAGAAGTCATAAGGTCAGAATTTCCTCACGTGCTCCAACATTTCTACAGAATACAAATTGATCTTCCCCGAGGTCGGCTTCTACGAGTTTTTTCATTCGTCTGTAAGGAATTCGTGTCAGTATTTTACAGCTGCGACTTATTAAACTGATAGTTCGGTAATTTTCATATTTGTCAACACCTGCTTTCTTTGGGATTGGAATTATGATATTCTTCTCGAATTCTGAGGGTATTTCGCCTGTCTCATACATCTTGCTCACCAGATGGTAGAGGTTTGTCAGGACTGGCTCTCCCAAGGCCGTCAGTAGTTCTAATGGTATGTTGTCTACTCCCTTGTTTCGACTCAGGTCTTTCAGTGCTCTGTCAAACTCTATGTGCAGTATCATATCTCCCATTTCATCTACATCCTCTTCCATTTCCATAATATTGTCCTCAAGAACATCGCCCTTGTATAGACCCTCTATATACTACTTCACCATTTCTGCTTTCCCTTCTTTGCTTAGAACTGGGTTTCCATCTGAGCTCTTGATATTAATGCAAGTGACTCTCTTTTCTCCAAAGATCTCTTTAATTTTCCTGTAAGCAGTATCTATCTTACCCCTCATGAGATAAGCCTCGACATCCTTACATTTGTCCTCTAGCCATCCCTGCTTAGCCACTTTGCACTTTCTGTCGACCTCATTTTTGAGACGTCTGTATTCCTTTTTCCTGCTTCTTTTACCGGATTTTTATGCTTTCTCCTTTCATCAATTAACTTCAATATTTCTTCTGTTACCCAAGGATATCTACTAGCCCTCGTCTTTTTACCTACTTGAACCTCTGCTTCCTTCACTACTTCATCCCTCAAAACTACCCATTCTTCTTCTACTGTACTTCTTTCCCGCATTCCTGTCAATTGTTCCCTTATGCAGTCCCTGAAACTCTGTACAACCTCTGGTTCTTTCCGCTTATCCAGATCCCATCTCCTTTAATTCCCACCGTTTTCCAGTTTCTTCAGTTTTAATCTACAGTTCATAACCAATAGATTGTGGTCAGAGTCCACATCTGCCCCTGGAAATGTCTTACAATTTAAAACCTGGTTTCTAAATCTCTGTCTTACCATTATATAATCTATCTGATACCTTTTAGTATCTCCAGGATTCTTCCATTTATACAACTTTCTTTTATGATTCTTGAACCAAGTGTTAGCTATGATTAAGTTATACTCTGAGCAAAATTCTACCAGACGGCTTCCTCTTTCATTTCTTCCCCCCCAATCCATATTCACCTACTATGTTTCCTTCTCTCCCTTTTCCTACTGACGAATTCCAGTCACCCATGACTATTAAATTTTCATCTCCCTTCACAACCTGAATAATTTCATTTATCTCATCATACATTTCTTCAATTTCTTCGTCATCTGCAGAGCTAATTGGCATATAAACTTGTACTACTGTAGTAGGCGTGGGCTTCGTGTCTATCTTGGCCAAAATAATGCGTTCACTATGCCGTTTGTAGTAGCTTACCTGCACGCCTATTTTTTTTATTCATCGTTAAACCTACTCCTGCATTACCTCTATTTGATTTTGTATTTATAACCCTGTATTCGCCTGACCAAAAGTCTTGTTCCTCCTGCCACCGAACTTCACTAATTCCCACTATATCTAACTTTAACCTATCCATTTCCCTTTTTAAATTTTCTAACCTACCTGCTCGATTAAGGGATCTGACATTCCACGCTCCGATCCGTAGAATGCCAGCTTTCTTTCTCCTGATAACGACGTCCTCTTGAGTAGTCCCCGCCCAGAGATCCGAATGAGGGACTATTTTACCTCCGGAATATTTTACCCAAGAGGACGCCATCATTTAACAATACAGTAAAGCTGCATGCCCTCGGGAAAAATGACGGCTGTAGTTTCCCCTTGCTTCCAGCCGTTCGCAGTACCAAAACAGCAACGCCGTTTTGGTTAGTGTTACAAGGCCAGATCAGTCAATCATCCAGACTGTTGCCCCTGCAACTACTGAAAAGGCTGCTGCCCCTCTTCAGGAACCACACGTTTGTCTGGCCTCTCAACAGATACCCCTCCGTTGTGGTTACACCTACGGTATGGCTATCTGTATCGTTGAGGCACTAAGCCTCCCCACCAACGGCAAGGTCCATGGTTCATGGGGGGAGGCAAATTAACATGTATATTTTAAATTGTGCCGTAATTTTACTTAGTTTTCCGCAGAATACATTATTATCGCTAGACAAACCTAAAAAGATGTTCATTTACGGTAACCGTACATGCCAACGGTTTATTAAAATTATTTTTAAGAGCTAGCTTTTTTCTTCCCCATGAACCATGGACCTTGCCATTGGTCAGGAGGTTTGCGCGCCTCAGCAATACAGATAGCCATACCGTAGGTGCAACCACAACGGAGGGGTATCTGTTGAGAGGCCAGACAAACGTGTGGTTCCTGAAGAGGGGCAGCAGCCTTTTCAGTAGTTGCAGGGACAACAGTCTGGATGATTGACTGATCTGGCCTTGTAACATTAACCAAAACGGCCTTGTTGTGCTGGTACTGCGAACGGCTGAAAGCAAGGGGAAACTATGGCCGTGATTTTTCCCGAGGGCATGCAGCTTTAGTGTATGGATAAATGATGATGCCGTCCTCTTGGGTAAAATATTCCGGAGGTAAAATAGTCCCCCATTCGGATCTCCGGGCAGGGACTACTCAGGAGGACATCGTTATCAGGAGAAAGAAAACTGGCGTTTTACGGATCGGAGGGTGGAATGTCAGGTCCCTTAATCGGGCAGGTAGGTTAGAAAATTAAAAAGGGAAATCGATAGGTTAAAGTTAGATATAGTGGGAATTAGTGAAGTTTAGTGGCAGGAGGAACAAGACTTTTGGTCAGGTGAATAAGGGTTATAAATACAAAATCAAATAGGGGTAATGCAGGAGTAGGTTTAATAACGAATAAAAATAGGAGTGCGGGTAAGCTACTACAAACAGCATAGTGAACGCATTATTGTGGCCAAGATAGATACGAAGCCCATGCCTACTACAGTAGTATAAGTTTATATGCCAACTAGCTCTGCAGATGATGAAGAAATTGATGAAATATATGATGAGATAACAGAAATTATTCAAGTAGTGAAGGGAGACGAAAATTTAATAGTCATGGGTGACTGGAATTCGTCAGTAGGAAAAGGGAGAGAAGGAAACATAGTAGGTGATTATGGTTTGGGCTAAGAAATGAAAGAGGAAGCCATCTGGTAGAATTTTGCACAGAGCATAACTTAATCAAAGCTAACACTTGGTTCAAGAATCATAAAAGAAGGTTGTATACATGGAAGAATCCTGGAGATACTAAAAGGTATCAGATAGATTATATAATGGTAAGACAGAGATTTAGGAATCACGTTTTAAATTGTAGGGCATTTCCAGGGGCAGATGTGGACTCTGACCACAATCTATTGGTTTTGATCTGTAGGTTAAAAATGAAGAAACTGCAAAAAGGTGGGAATTTAAGGACATGGGATCTGGATAAGCTGAAAGAACCAGAGGTTGTACAGAGTTTCAAGGAGAGTATAAGCGAACAATTGACAGCAATGGGGGAAAGAAACACAGTAGAAGAAGAATGGGTAGCTCTGAGGGATGAAGTAGTGAAGGCAGCAGAGCATAAAGTAGGTAAAAAGACGAGGGCTGCTAGAAATCCATGGGTAACAGAAGAAATATTGAATTTAATTGATGAAAGGAGAAAATATAAAAATGCAGTAAATGAAGCAGGCAAAAAGGAATACAAACGTTTCAAAAATGAGATCGACAGGAAGTGCAAAATGGCTAAGCAGGCATGGCTAGAGGACAAATGTAAGGATGTAAAGGCTTATCTCACTAGGGGTAAGATAGATACTGCCTACATGAAAATTAAAGAGACCTTTGGAGAAAAGAGAGCCCTTTGTATGAATATCAAGAGGTCAAATGGAAACCCAGTTCTAAGTAAAGAGAGGAAAGCAGAAAGGTGGAAGCAGTATATAGAGGGTCTATACAAGGGCGATGTACTTGAGGACAATATTATGGAAATGGAAGAGGATATAGATGAAGATGAAATGGGAGATACCATAGTGCGTGAAGAATTTGACGGAGCACTGAAAGACCTGAGTCGAAACAAGGCCCCAGGAGTAGGCAACATCCCATTAGAACTACTGACGGCCTTGGGAGGGCCAGTCCTGACAAAACACTACCATCTGGTGAGCAAGATGTACGAGACAGGCGAAATACCCCCAGACTTCAAGAAGAATATAATAATTCCAATCCCAAAGAAAGCAGGTGTTGACAGATGTGAAAATTACTGAACTATCAGTATAATAAGCCACAGCTGCAAAATACTAACGCGGATTGTTTACAGACGAATGGAAAAACTGGTAGCAGCCGACCTCGGGTAAGATCAGTTTAGATTCTGTAGAAATGTTGGAACCCGTTAGGCAATACTGACCTTACGACTTATCTTATAAGAAAGATTAAATAAAGGCAAACCTACGTTTCTAGCATTTGTAGACTTAGAGAAAGCTTTTGATAATGTTGACTGGAATACTCTCTTTCAAATTCTAAAGGCGGCAGGGGTAATTTAAAGCGAGCGAAAGGCTATTTACAATTTGTACAGAAACCAGATAGCAGTTATAAGAGTCGAGGGGTATCAAAGGGAAGCAGTGGTTGGGAAGGGAGTGAGGCAGGGTTGTAGCCTCTCTCTGATGCTATTCAATCTGTATATTGAGCAGGCAGTAAAGGAAACAAAAGTAAAATTTTGAGTAGGTATTAAAATCCTGGGAGAAGTAATAAAAACTTTGAGGTTCGCCGATGACATTGTAATTCTGTCAGTGCCAGCAAAGGACGTGGATGAGCAGTTGAACGGAATGGACAGCGTCTTGAAACGAGGATATAAGATGAACATCAACAAAAGTAAAATGAGGATAATGGAATGTAGTTGAATTAAATCGGGTGATGCTGAGGGAATTAGATTAGGAAATGAGACACTTAAAGTAGTAAAGGAGTTTTGCTATTTGGGGAGCAAAATAACTGATGATGGTCGAAGTAGAGAGGATATAAAATGTAGACTGGCAACGAGAAGGAAAGCGTTTCTGAAGAAGAGACATTTGTTAACATCGAGTATAGATTTAAGTGTCAGGAAGTCGTTTCTGGAAGTATTTGTATGGAGTGTAGCCATGTGTGGAATTAAACATGGGCAGTAAATAGTTTGGACAAGAAGAGAATAGAAGCTTTCGAAATGTGGTGCTACAGAAGAATGTTGAAGTTTAGGTGGGTAGATCACGTAACTATTGAATAGGATTGGGGAGAAGAGAAGTTCGTGGCACAAGTTGACTAGAAGAAGGGATCGGTTGGTAGGACATGTCCTGAGGCATGATGGGATCACGAATTTAGCATTGGAGGGCAGCGTGGAGGGTAGCATGGAGAGGGAGAACAAGAGATGAATCCACTAAGCAGATTCAGAAGGATGCAGGTTGCAGTAGGTACTGGGAGATGAAGGAGCTTGCACATGATAGATTAGCATGGAAAGGTGCATCAAACCAGTCTCAGAACTGAAGCCCACAACAACATGTTAATTTGCTTTGAACAATTTATTTTGCATTGAACAAAATAAAAAGAACCCGGTAAAGATCTTAGCAACTGAACTTTAAAAAGAAACAAAGAAAAAAGAAGAAAGGCTATTGAAATCGTACCTGTCTGGCTTCGGTTTGCGCAAACTCTTTCACTCGATTAGCGCAATTTAAGTGGTCTGCAACCTCGTGCTCAATAGATATCGTTGCAAGATCACTTAAACGAGTCTGGCCCATCGTTCTTATGGAAACTTTTTTATCCGTTTTAGTTTTGCGGAACTTCTCTCTCCACTCGCAACTGTCATCGGGAGCTTTAGCAGAATTATTACATCGTTGTTAACACTGAGGCAAAAATTATGTCCTATAAATCCTAAGTCTCTGTCAGGCCTATTCCGGTTTTCACCGACACTGAAAGCACTTTTAAGTTGTACCCTCAAGTCTAGCGCGTCAACTTCACTTGGCTCGTTGGCTTGCGAGGTTTCTGCGCTTTTTGTCCAGGCTATCAGGAGGCGTATTCTTCAGCTTGCCGATGTCGTACAGAAAATCAAAATTATTCCAATGAGACTTCAGTCGAGTTAATCTCTCGTCCAAAAATTTGATGACAACGTCTAAACGATAATACAAGTAATAGAATGCAATCTTGTAACGTTTTGTTGGATCCTCAATCGTCTCATCCCTTCCTTCATAGGTAAAGTGTCTTAGCTTCTTGCTTCGTCTCCGGGTAACACTTAAAGCGGCAACGTGAGATCTTGTAGCTCAAATTCTGTGGCGATTCCTTGGATCTGTCAAGAAAGACACAAGCTTTTTTCTGTTCTGCTGTTCTCAAGATATAATTTCCTACTTTCAAGGATTGCCACGGCCTCAGAAAGATTCACGTCGATGCTTTGGAGGGCTTACTGACAACGCTCATATGAAGAAGTACGTCGTACCAGATTAACAGAGAAGTAAGGTATAATTGTTTCGCCTGATTACCAAGTGTTGTGGTTTTGAGAGCGGTCAAGCCATCGGATTCTTCTTACATGTTTACAAGTGCGTCATAACTCCATCTCGAAAGCTAAGTGGAGGAAGTGCATCAGTGCAGCTTTCCCACCTAGTATCGCTCTGCGGTTTCGACGTCAGGTTAGACAGATAATACATCAAGACATCCCAGCGTCGAGCGGAGGAGGAGAAGAAATCGTTCAAGCTCTTAACTGTCGCAAACATGGAAAAAGCATATTGAGAAGACATAACAAAATCAGTTACGACAAGATTCAATGACTGACTGCTACATAGTACACAGAATGATCTCTTATTCTTATCTGGATACCACAACGCTTTTCCTTCCCGCCGGCCGGGGTGGCCGAGCGGTTCTAGGCGCTACAGTCTGGAACCGCCCGACCGCTACGGTCGCCAGCTCGAATCCTGCCTCGGGCATGGATGTGTGTGATGTCCTTAGTTTAGTTAGATTTAAGTAGTTCTAAGTTCGAGGGAATGATGACCTCAGAAGTTAAGTCCCACAGTGCTCAGAGCCTTTTTTTTTCCTTCCCGTTCGCCCCATTCGTAACCTTGACCTCTCATACCGGATGGTTATAATTAAACTTCCTCTATTTAACACATTATAATACAGAAATTAATTACTGTACGAGAACCAAACTTTATAGCATTAATGTCAAGGACGCGGGGAAGAGAAATAATACAGAATAATACTGTAAGTAAGCTGTTTAGGTTTTTTTATTGGTAACGCTACATAGCGCTATGTATGAAAAATCACTGGCTGTGCTGTGTGCAGTCAGTGGCTGGTTGGCATTGTTGTAATACTCGCCATTGTAGTGTCGGGCAGCTGGATGTTAACAGCGCGTAGAGTTGCGCAGTTGGGGGTGAGCCGCCAGCAGTGGTGGATGTGGGGAGAGAGATGGCGGAGTTTTGAAATTTGTAATAATGGATGTCATGAGCTTATATATATATATATATATATATATATATATATATATATATATATATATATATATATATATTCCTGGAAATGGAAAAAAGAACACATTGACACCGGTGTGTCAGACTCACCATACTTGCTCCGGACACTGCGAGAGGGCTGTACAAGCAATGATCACACGCACGGCACAGCGGACACACCACGAACCGCGGTGTTGGCCGACGAATGGCGCTAGTTGCGCAGCATTTGTGCACCGCCGCCGTCAGTGTCAGCCAGTTTGCCGTGGCATACGGAGCTCCATCGCAGTCTTTAACACTGGTAGCATGCCGCGACAGCGTGGACGTGAACCGTATGTGCAGTTGACGGACTTTGAGCGAGGGTGTATAGTGGGCATGCGGGAGGCCGGGTGGACGTACCGCCGAATTGCTCAACATGTGGGGCGTGAGGTCTCCACAGTACATCGATTTTGTCGCCAGTGGTCGGCGGAAGGTGCACGTGCCCGTCGACCTGGGACCGGACCGCAGCGACGCACGGATCCACGCCAAGACCGTAGGATCCTACACAGTGCTGTAGGGGACCGCACCGCCACTTCCCAGCAAATTAGGGACACTGTTGCTCCTGGGGTATCGGCGAGGACCATTCGCAACCGTCTCCATGAAGCTGGGCTACGGTCCCGCACACCGTTAGCCCGTCTTCCACTCACGCCCCAACATCGTGCATCCCGCCTCCAGTGGTGTCGCGACAGGCGTGAATGGAGGGACGAATGGAGACGTGTCGTCTTCAGCGATGAGAGTCGCTTCTGCCTTGGTGCCAATGATGGTCGTATGCGTGTTTGGCGCTGTGCAGGTGAGCGCCACAATCAGGACTGCATACGACCGAGGCACATAGGGCCAACACCCGGCATCATGGTGTGGGGAGCGATCTCCTACACTGGCCGTACACATCTGGTGATCGTCGAGGGGACACTGAATAGTGCACGGTACATCCAAACCGTCATCGAACCCATCGTTCTACCATTCCTAGACCGGCAAGGGAACTTGCTGTTCCAACATGACAATGCACGTCCGCATGTATCCCGTGCCACCCAACGTGCTCTAGAAGGTGTAAGTCAACTACCCTGGCCAGCAAGATCTCCGGATCTGTCCCCCATTGAGCACGTTTGGGACTGTATGAAGCGTCGTCTCACGCGGTCTGCACGTCCAGCACGAACGCTGGTCCACCTGAATCGCCGGTGGAAATGACATGGCAAGCCGTTCCACAGGACTACATCCAGAATCTCTACGATCGTCTCCATGGGAGAATAGCAGCCTGCATTGCTGCGAAAGGTGGATATACACTGTACTAGTGCCGACATTGTGCATGCTCTGTTGCCTGTGTCTATGTGCCTGTGGTTCTGTCAGTGTGATCATGTGATTTATCTGACCCCAGGAATGTGTCAATAAAGTTCCCCCTTCCTGGGACAATGAATTCACAGTGTTCTAATTTCAAATATATATATATATATATATATATATATATATATATATATATATATATATATATATATATATAATGACTATTAAGGTAAATACTTTGTTTGTTCTCTATTAAAATCTTTCATTCGTTAACTATGCCTATCAGTAGTTAGTGCCTTCCGTAGTTCGAATCTTTTATTTAGCTGGCAGTAGTGGCGCTCGCTGTATTGCAGTAGTTCGAGTAACGAAGATTTTTGGTGAGGTAAGTGATTTGTGAAAGGTATAGGTTAATGTTAGTCAGGGCCATTCTTTTGTAGGGATTTTTGAAAGTCAGATTGCGTTGCGCTAAAAATATTGTGTGTCCGTTTAAGAACAGTCTTGAATAATTTTTCTAAGGGGACGTTTCATATGTCGACCCTTAGCCGAGGATACCTCACTGGAATCTTCTGATTTTTTTCTTGTAGTTTGTGTAATTAGTGTAGCTTTTGTTTATTGCTAGCGCGTAATTGTAGAGAGAATCTCCTTTGTAGTTGCAGTCTTTCATTGTTGTACGGTAAAACAATTTGTGGCATGAATGCAGATTTGCACCAAGTATTTCGCAGCTGCACTAGCAATTAACGAGATTTTATTTTCAGTGTTATGTTAATGTGTTTTTTTATTTAACTCTCCAAATTGTGGTTTTCTGTGTTATCGTGTGAAATATTGTGAGAATAATGGCGTGTGAAAAACGTGACACTAGGCTCCAAAGTGAACTGAGAAATAATAGTGACGACAAGCGTAGCTTACCAGCTCCACTGTGTAATGAATTAAGAGACATTCAAAGTAGTAATTTGGTAACTATGCATAGAGAAATGGAGCGGGCGTCAAATAATGGTGTAGACAGTGAAACAGGTAGTGAACAGGGAAGCATTATCGATCGATCGGTCGGCAACAGCTCGCCTCAGGAATCGGGAATGACAGAGCACAATCTTGCAAATACTGTAGATTCAGGTTTTGCATCCTCACCGTTTTCTCAAATAAGTTAAGACACATTTTCTGTTTTTCAAACTGCGAATATTGTCGGTTCAAATGCATTGCCGAATAGCACTGAGGAACATGTTTCAGACACCAGTGCATTGTTATTACAATTAATGCAACAAATGGAACAAAATCTTCAAAAGTTAGACACAATGGAACAAAATCTTCAAAAGTTAGACACAATGGAACAAAATCAGAGACAAACACAGCAAAAGCTCCAAAAGTTAGACACAATGAAACAAAATCAGAGACAAACACAGCAAAAGTTAGACACAATGGAACAAAAGCTTCAAAAGTTAGACTCAGTGGAACACACGCTTGAACAAACACGTGAAGATTTAACTACTGAATTACATAAAATCGAATCGAAATGTTAAAAAGTCTGTAATGACGTAAAAACACAAATTTGTGAGCATTTCCAACCTATTTTTTCCTGGCATGAAAATGCATTACAGAATCATGAAGCAGCCATAAAAGAACTGCAAACTATTGTTCATGAAAATCATGAGACCTTGCAAGCTAAAATTGACTCAGTTGCATTTACCGATTCGGTTACGCAACTTGCAAAAACTCAAAAAAACTTAAAGGACACAGTGGATACTCTGAAAATTGGTGCAGAAAGACACATGAGGAAATTAGTTCATTATCAGAGAAAGTAATTGAACTTTCGGATCAGCTAAATAATTTATCTAAGAAGGTAGATGATAATCTGAATGACACAAAACCAGTAGTCTTTAATGACACAGAAGAGTGCGAACAAATTAGGAAATTAAAACAAAATCAGAATCAAATTAATACGCAACACCAAAGAGAAATCCGGGAAGTATAAGATCAGCTGACACAGGTATTTCAGAGGACACTCGCACTCCAATACGGGAAGATGGACAGAAAAATACGGAACTGCCACAAAATAATAACACAGGGCACTTTGGAGATTATGAAAGAAAGTGGCAAAGTACACCGAATTTTGAGATGGAACCGCCGAAACGACGTAACAATGACCGACATGCGACCCGCCGACACGATGATTTTGACTATAAGCTGTTCATTACTACACGTAAATTCAAAACATTTAAGAATTCTGGCAACGACATTCATCCACAAGCGTGGCTTCATCAATTCTCTCATTGTTCCCCACCCCCCCCTCCCCCCAACTGGTCATTAGAGCACAGATTAGAATTTATGTGTGGCTATTTAGAGAATGAACCAGCTGTAAGAATGCGATCGGTCATTCACGATTGCCACAGTGAAGGAGAATTTTACCATGCCTTCCTCTCAGCATATTGGTCTCAAGCCACACAAGACCGGTAAAACATGGCATCATAATGATGAAAAATTTCGAACAATCTGAATTTTCAAGTCTTGTGAAATATTTTGAAGACATGTTACATAAGAATCATTATCTTTCAAACCCATACAGCCCCTCAGAACTCATCCGCATTTGCTTAATGAAATTGCCTGAACATTTACGGCATATTATTTTGGCAGGCCGTTGCAAAGACGACATTGAAGCTTTTCAGGGACTCTTACAAGAATTAGAAATTGACACTGACAATTGTGGAACGCGAAAACAGGAACACAACAATTACAGGTCACATCCGTCGCATTTCCGCGATGAAAGAAATAATAACTGGACACGACAAGGCTATTCTCACAACACAAATCGTGACCAAAACAGACACCACCCGTATGACAACCGTTGGCAGAGTAGTAATAATTATAGGAAAAGATCACATCTCCGCAGTAGTGACTATCACAGAGACAATCAGAGAAACAGACAATATGGGAACCAAAATAATTATTATCAAGGGAGACAGAATAACTTAAGACGCAACGGTTTAGCGCGCAGTTACGATTCAGAGAGAAATTCTCCACCACGTGACCGACAAGAAAGAAACTATGGAATCTACCGACATGACGACAGACGATATGATCGTAACGACAGACTTGAATTGCAGCAGAACTGGCGGGATTCAAACAGAGCAGGGCCCTCTCGACAAGGTGAATTTGTAGAAGTTAGGTCTCCAAATCCCAATAACGACGCGCGGCAACAAAGAAACAGACAATGACTCTCACCGCAGGCAGCTACGTGCGTCGGCTGGCTCAGAGAAAAATAACATAGACGCTAACCTTGAGAACAATTTTAGCATTATTTAGCGACGTATACCACATGATAATTGCTTTGAAGTTGAAAGTATGCGCACTATAAAGCCTAAAAGATTGCACCAAATTGCACATGCAAAACCATTTATTGAAAGATAATCTGCTTTATAACTTAGTCTTTGCCATAAAATTTCTCACTTCACGTTACTAGTATGCTTCGTCAGTCTTAGAAACTGTTAACATGCAACAATGTTTTGAAGTTAAATATCCAGTCAAGAACGAAGATAACTTATTTAACAGAAATTACGAATGCATTGTTATAGTGAACAGACGACACAGTGTTGTATTTGTACATTCTTGCCTGTTAGTTGCATGATTACGTAACGACTATCAGGCTTACATACTTAGGACATATACTGGTACTGCTAATGAGATTTTAATGCGACATTTTGGTTTACTTGAAGATACATTCTGGATTTAAAGTACTTTCTGTGAAATACCAGATGACACAGTGGTTAGTTTGTGTGACAACTATACGATTTTATCACGACGCTACTAATGAGTGACAATTTACAATGTTGCTTTTGCGGTGTATCTGTTTTATATCTGAACAGTTTTTCTGAATTATTCTGGAAAGTAAAACATGTTTTAGTAGTAACTTTTGTGGTGTAGCTACAATGAGACAGCCTTTTCCATAGCACAACAATAAGTTACAGCACAGCACTTCTTTCATCACGGCAATAAGCGTAATAACTAAGATATATATACGCAAAGCAATTCACTTCGTTTATTACAAGGGAAGTACATTGACTTCAGCAGAACTTTGCTAACAGAGGACGATAACTACGACACTTCCACAGAGATTATCTTACAACAAAACGCACAGTTTAGCGCTACATTACACGTATTTGAGTGATTAATTTTGTACTTAAAACATTTATTTTTAAAGATACTTGAAGTACAATGATACAAAGGTCTTGCGTGATACATTTCATTCCATTGCTGTAATCTGTAACACCTGAGGGTATAATTACATTAATCCTCAGGGGGGGGGGGGGGGGGGTACACGCTTACTTTGTGTACCATGTGTGTGGCAAGCACAAGGAGCCCTAGCTAATATGGTACTTGCTTATACAACTTTACACATCGGTACCATATTTCTCTAACACAGAATTACACAGCTATGTGATCCTTTAACTGAGAGAGACAAATATTTATTTTACTACGTCAGTGACACATGTTTACGCAATTACACAGTTGGATAATTTCACACTTATGAAATTGTATTTGGTCTGTATTATGTGAACTGTTCATATTTTTTGGGAACCATTGTGATACTATGAGAGCTTTGAATGATCTACACTCCTGAACATGGAAAAAAGAACACATTGACACCGATGTGTCAGACCCACCATACTTGCTCCGGACACTGCGAGAGGGCTGTACAAGCAATGATCACACGCACGGCACAGCGGACACACCAGGAACCGCGGTGTTGGCCGTCGAATGGCGCTAGCTGCGCAGCATTTGTGCACCGCCGCCGTCAGTGTCAGCCAGTTTGCCGTGGCATACGGAGCTCCATCGCAGTCTTTAACACTGGTAGCATGCCGCGACAGCGTGGACGTGAACCGTATGTGCAGTTGACGGACTTTGAGCGAGGGTGTATAGTGGGCATGCGGGAGGCCGGGTGGACGTACCGCCGAATTGCTCAACACGTGGGGCGTGAGGTCTCCACAGTACATCGATGTTGTCGCCAGTGGTCGGCGGAAGGTGCACGTGCCCGTCGACCTGGGACCGGACCGCAGCGACGCACGGATGCACGCCAAGACCGTAGGATCGTACGCAGTGCCGTAGGGGATCGCACCGCCACTTCCCAGCAAATTAGGGACACTGTTGCTCCTGGGGTATCGGCGAGGACCATTCGCAACCGTCTCCATGAAGCTGGGCTACGGTCCCGCACACCGTTAGGCCGTCTTCCACTCACGCCCCAACATCGTGCAGCCCGCCTCCAGTGGTGTCGCGACAGGCGTGAATGGAGGGACGAATGGAGACGTGTCGTCTTCAGAGATGAGAGTCGCTTCTGCCTTGGTGCCAATGATGGTCGTATGCGTGTTTGGCGCTGTGCAGGTGAGCGCCACAATCAGGACTGCATACGACCGAGGCACACAGGGCCAACACCCGGCATCATGGTGTGGGGAGCGATCTCCTACACTGGCCGTACACATCTGGTGATCGTCGAGGGGACACTGAATAGTGCACGGTACATCCAAACCGTCATCGAACCCATCTTTCTACCATTCCTAGACCGGCAAGGGAACTTGCTGTTCCAACAGGACAATGCACGTCCGCATGTATCCCGTGCCACCCAACGTGCTCTAGAAGGTGTAAGTCAACTACCCTGGCCAGCAAGATCTCCGGATCTGTCTCCCATTGAGCATGTTTGGGTCTGTATGAAGCGTCGTCTCACGCGGTCTGCACGTCCAGCACGAACGCTGGTCCAACTGAGGCGCCAGGTGGAAATGGCATGGCAAGCCGTTTCACAGGACTACATCGAGCATCGCTACGATCGTCTCCATGGGAGAATAGCAGCCTGCATTGCTGCGAAAGGTGGATATACACTGTACTTGTGCCGACATTGTGCATGCTCTGTTGCCTGTGTCTATGTGCCTGTGGTTCTGTCAGTGTGATCATGTGATTTATCTGACCCCAGGAATGTGTCAATAAAGTTTCCCCTTCCTGGGACAATGAATTCACGGTGTTCCTATTTCGATTTCCAGTAGTGTATTTGGTATGGGATCATGATTTTTAAAGTACATTTGAGGTAGATGGCACTATTGAAATGAACAGAGATTTTTTTTAGGTTTTGACATTATTGCAGAAAGCTACGTTGTTTTAGAGATTTGACTGAGGTGTTGTGATGTTATGATGACAATGTGTATTATGCTGTTGCGGCATGTTTATGATCAATAACCTGATGCTATATGAGTTATTTGATTATGCTACATATCTCTTATGATCAAATATTGAAAAAGTGTCGACGAATAAGGTAAGGAATAATGAGTAGTGGTTAGGGACTCTGGTTTGTGAAAAAGGTTGTTGGAAACCAAGAATGGTAATGTAAGAGTTATGAAATGTATGTAAATGCGTGAATGTATTACAATGCCGACGAAAATTTTTTGGACACTGTTATATTTATAGGATTTTATTTTCTACACATTCGTAACGCAAATTCTCAACCTGTGAAAATATTTTTATATGAGACTGCCACTGTAGCCGAAACTGGTGTCGTAAATATTTCGGTAAGAAAACTAAGAGACCACCTGCACGTAATGCGTCGTGGGAACCTAGCTGCGCGACAGCCACCGGGAAACAAGCCATTAGTGTGTGCCATTCAGAGGCACAGGAAAAAAAAGAGGCCATTATCCTCGCTATTGACATTCCTTTGTAGATAGCATCGCAAAAACTACACGCTCATTTCTTGGAAACATTCTTACATGTGCACACCTGATTATGACAAGTGTCTTTCTACGTGAGTTGAGAGAACTACTTCTGACTTATGAAATGCCACATAGCTATTGAATGATGTTTTTATTCTTTACTTTGCATAATTGCTTATTTCAGTTGATATCTGTTTTCTAGCTGTGTTACAACATTGGTTTTATTTAATAAAATTAAATGCATTTGCTAATGTGAACACTTTCTCTGTCAACAGATCTATTAAATAATCTTTTTATGATCCACGTTCTTCGAAAAAGGAGAACTTGGAAAGGAAAGAACAATAAGAAGGGATTAATAAAGTTACTGCATACTTAATTTTCTTTTCAACTACTTGGTAATATCTTTTGTAGTATTAGTTTTGTGGTGCACCACTTTAATGACATAGAAATTAATATGTGAATAGACATTTCCCTTTTCTGCATTGTTGTCTTTACTTTAATATTTTTTTCTGCTTGAGCTTTGTCATGTTTAGATATAAGTTATTGCATTTGCTGCTGCTGTTTGCCAGGCATAGTGTTACTCAATTTCACTTTGTATTACTATGTTAAGCCAGTTTTACTACTGATTTATTTTTCTTGTTGCTGTTCATTGCTTCATATTAGTTGTAATGTTGCATTTGCTTTTGTAAGTCCTATATTGCTGCTTTTTTTGCCAATTTGCATTTTTTTGTCATTGGTGTTTGTGTTAATTGTTTTGTGCTGCTGCATTGCGTCGTCCCTTAGTTTAGATTCTGAGCTCAGTAGATTTAAGTTAGCTTAAGAGGGGGTAGCCTATATAAAAGAATGAGTTGTGATGAATTGGAAGAAATGCACTGAGAGGTTATACGAAAAATGTACAGAAAGCAGGTATAGGTAGGATTTTCTTTGAAATAAATGATGAGGTAAGATACTGGAAAATAAATAATGAGGTAAGAAATATGTGAACATATAAATACAGAAAGCAAGCTTGGATATGATTTTTTTGGTGGAAGCAAAGGTTGAAATAAGACGAAAGATCTATGAAATGACGTTTTGTGTTGGACTGCAGTACCAAATGTTACCCTGAAAACAAACCCTGTCCTTTCCTTTTGTGTTATCCCACTATGTGTTTGTGTACCCTTGTGTATTTGTTTTCTTCCTATCTCTGTGTACTGTTTCATAGAATTTTTTCTCTTCTAATACTAAGCTACATTCACTATGATGAGGAATACTGTTATCCTCAAATATAATTTGCATTAATAACATGTTATTTACTTCGTAAAGATGTTTACAAATTATTTATTCTGTTTTGTTCTAATGCTCATGTGTGAAGTTGATGTTTCAAAAGTTATTCTGATCTTTTATGTATGTACTTATGTCATAATTTTTGTAACTCTGATGTATTTGTTATTTCGATTATTTTGTAAAGCCTGTATTACTGCAAATGTTATCTGTACTATTATGTTTTTTAATGATATATTTTGTACCTTTGTTATTGTATTCTCATGTTATAAAATTGTAATTCACACCAGTTCATCAAATTAAGTAACTTGTAAATTACATTTCACTGCACACGTTTCTGTTGGTCACAGAATATGGACAATATGTGAGAAGTAGGGACTGATAGTGTTTGCACGTGTGTTAATAATTCAGCAAGGGACTAGTTAATAGCATTGCTGGTTCTAAGGACATTTCAAACAAATTCTTTTTGAATGGACAAGTGGTGGTTTATGGACTTGTTATATTGTTCACAAGACTCTTCGATGGTGATTGTGCACCTGCACAGTCGCAACAATTGGCTGCTAGCCATCTCTACAAGGATTACAGTGGGTCTACACCTTTGATGACTCACCAATACCATTATTTCTACAAGGACTGCAGTGGGTCTGCGCCTCTGGTGGCCCACCAATTACATAATCTCTACCAGGACTACAGTGGGTCTGCTGTTTGATGACCTACCTACCAATATTCTTCAAAACTTTGACTGACTCTACGGTGGGTTTGCTCTGTTGTGGCCCATTACCTGTCTCCATGTCGAGAGTCAGCACAGTCTTTCCGTTGGAAGGACAACACTACTTCTTCAAGAATACATGGAAATCCTCTACTTCCGTGTGCATTTTCTTTTACTGCGCAGACATTGAGCAAAAAAACTGCTATTTTACTGCGATAAACGATCAGGACTGTCTTTATGGACTGTGAGAAAATTTTAGCTTTTGACCAACAGTGTATCGACAAGTGTGTGCATTTCATTTCTTTGTTATTGTAATTATGAAAAAAAATTCAAATTTGTATTGGCCACTGCCCAAAACAATAAGTAATTTTTTGTGGGGAGCATGGGGGCTATGTAAGTAGGCTGTTTAGGTTTTTTTTATTGGTAACACCACATAGTGCTCTGTATGAAAAATCACTGGCTGTGCTGTGTGCAGTCCTGGAGTTTTGAAATTTGTAAGAATGGATGTTATGAGCTGATATATATATATATATATATATATATATATATATATATATATATATATATATATATTGACTATTAAGGTAAATACATTGTTTGTTCTCTATTAAAATCTTTCATTCGCTAACTATGCCTATCAGTAGTTAGTGCCTTCCGTAGTTCGAATCTTTTATTTAGCTGGCAGTAGTGGCGCTCGCTGTATTGCAGTAGATCAAGTAACGAAGATTTTTGGTGAGGTAAGTGATTTGTGAAAGGTATAGGTTAATGTTAGTCAGGGCCATTCTTTTGTAGGGATTTTTGAAAGTCAGATTGCGTTGCGCTAAAAATATTGTGTGTCAGTTTAAGCACAGTCTTGTATAACTGTTCGAACGGGACGTTTCATAATAGAATTACATACCGGTACTATTACTGCTACAAAAGGGGCTCAATATGGCCGCCCATCCTGACCAGAAGAGTCTGAAAGGGCAGAACTGCACTTTGCACAGCAGAACGAAACATGTCAGTAGATATGCTGGCTAACTCCCTTGATATGCTGCGCTTCAGATCAGCACATGTGTGAATGTTCCCCTGGTAAACCCTGTCCTTCAGGCAGCCCCACAACGAGAAATCTCAGGGAGTGATATCAGGTGACCGTGCCGGCCAAGCATTTGGAAACGGTCGGCAGATAATTTCATCCTTTCCAAATGTGTTTCAAAGAAGCAGGTGAACTTCACGAGTGGTGAGCTGTGGGCCCCATCTTGCATGGAAACTTTTGAGTTCTCCTGTGAGGCGGGTATGACATGCTGGCAAAGCATATCGCTGTAACGCTGGCCAATCACACTGCACGTCTTTGGTCGTCGAGTGCCAGTCTGTTCAAAAAAGAATGGGCCAATGATGAACATAGCCAGTAGAGTGACATCATACAGAGAAACTTCATGTACAGTGACTGGAGGCGAAGATCCGCACACTCGGAAAATGTGTGTGTTCACCTCATCCTTCAGAGAAAAATGAGCTTCGTCTGTCCGTAGGATGGTTCAGGGCCAGTCCTCGTCAACTTCAATCCTTGCTAGAAAGTGGAGAGTGAAGTCAACACGTCGCTGTGCGTCCTGTGGTGCAAGCTGCTGTACGATATGGATCTTGTACGGGTATCGTTTAAGAACGGTTCGATGCACCTTCCGTAGAGTGCACCACAGGATGTTCAACTGTCGTGGCACAGCAGGCCTGCTGCCTGACGATAGGGAATTGCACTCCGCGTTGTCTGCCGCAGCAACAGCAGTTTCACCAGCCACCTGTGGTGCAGCTGGTCGTCGGCCTCTTCCCAAAGCGACGCCCAGTTCTCCAGCTGACCCGAACTTCTACATCGTGCTTCACACAGCAGGTGGAGAAAGAGGACCCTTCCGTAATCCCTTCAGAAGGCTATTATCCAAGTGCAGCTGCAGCGTTACTGTTGTTTTGACGATTGAATTTTACAAATAATGCCCTGCTCCTTTTGTCCAAGCTCACGTTGACACACCAACAAGTGCACTGCGACTGGTCAGGTGTGTGAGACGATGAATCACGATGACTGATCACGGCACCTGGCGGCCACAGTTGGAACTGTACGGTGGCGCTGTGACGTGTGGCAATGATGCACCCCATACTCTGGACATTAGTGCTACCAAGTTTGGTACTCGTACGGTAATTAGTTATAATGTGTTATAACGTGTTAAATAGGGAAAGTTTAATTATACCCAACCGGTATTACACAACGGGTCTTTTTTTTATATTACCAGAACTGAAGTACGACCTACGTCAAAGTGGAGCTTGAGGAATCGGGGACTGGAGGAAATCGCAGCATATGCTCGTGAATTCAGACATCGTATGCCCCTTCGAATAGTGTCTCCTGGGCAAGCGTACCACAACGGTCATCTGCTCAACGTTTCAAGTATCTGGTGTGCAACACAGAACGATACTGTAATAATTCGCAGGTTTAATCATTAATAAAATGTTGTTGGTTGTAGATGATCCATTATGATGAGTTGCTTCGTTCTGCTTGGTCTTTTCCAAGATGTTGATGACCCTTGTTCTCCCTTGCTTTGTTTTTTGAAAGTGTTCCATCGTCACAGCGTCGAGTTTTCTGTGTAACCGAACAAGTATCAAGAAGTTTTCGTCGTCATGCTGAAAGTGTTTCTGTACTCCCTCTCAAAGGTAGGCATTGTTGACCCAGGAAATGTATTTCCGCGTAAATGCTGAAGAACGTTTTCCGATGTTCGCTTTCAGAATTCCATAACTTTGATGATGGGCGTCGACAGATCGTTAATTTCTCTGTACTTCTGGAAACACGATCCACTTTTTGTGTAAATTCAAATGCTCGATAGACTTCCCATGATTTTCGAGATAAGAAGCAAGGTGCGGCCAGTCGCTTATACCGTTCTTTACAAGTCTTACAGTAGATCACGAAAAACTTTTGCAACAAAAACAGATGACACCATCGTTTCTCTATGAGCTTGCCAACCAGTGTCTGTCTACTTTTTCTATAGTATTCAAAGAATAGCTGCAATGCACAGGGTTGAAGTGCCCATTGTCTGCGTTTTAAGGACATTCTTCAACTTCTTCAATGCCCCCGGGAGGAGCTCGCATCAGCAAAGTTTTTCGTAAGCAATCGTTAATAATTTCCAACCATCTTCCGCGATATCAGTCACTTCTGTCTTCAAGTTTAGGCTCACCTTCAATCTCATCTGCTGTGGGACCTCCAGAGCTGATGCCACTCCGGCATTTTCCGAGTCGGCTCGCCTGATTTCACTTCTGTCTGATGTGTCGTTCTCGGAGTTTCCCTCATAAGGCAGGTATTCAGTTGGGTGGAGACCTGTTGCCCGCGCCGGCCGTGGTGGCCGAGCGGTTCTAGGCGCTACAGTCTGGAGCCGCACGATCGCTACGGTCGCAGGTTCGAAGCCTGCCTCGGGCATGGATGTGTGTGTTGTCCTTAGGTTAGTTGAGTTTAAGTAGTTCTAAGTTCTACGGGACTAATGAACTCAGAAATTAAGTCCCATAGTGCTCAGAGCCATTTGAACTATTTTGAACCTGTTGACCGTCATTTGGATGGCCCCTGCTGTATTCTGTGGTCACAGGGATTTTCTCCTCAGCTTTGTGGGAGCGTCCTGAAGATGAAAACGCAGCTTCAGTAGCTCCACTAGTTTCTTCGGTCTGTGGTTCAGCAACCATTTTTCCACCCTCAGCGCTATTGGGTTGTTCTCTCTCTTTGGCTTGAAATATCGTTGTAGTGCATCCATTTGCTTTTTATCGTCTTCTTCCTTCAGAGTCCGTCTTCCCCTGTTTTCACTGCGAGACAGTGTTTTTCCCCTATCAGACATGTCTCTACACCGCCTAAGAAATTAACTGTTGATGTCTTTTTTTTTTAATTGCCTATCTTCATTTGGCTTTCCTCGTCTCTGCTTCGCCCATTTCTTCAACTAAAAAATTAAAGAAAAGTAGGAAGGAAGCGGCCCTGGTCTAAATATAGGAATGATTCCATCACTGGTCTTGTCAAGCAGAGAAATCCTTTTCCTTTCCTGCATTCATTAAGTTTATTTCAAATTTCATCGAAAAATTTTATGTAAATTGGGGTTCTGGCAGTTTTCAGAAATCATTTTTTTCTGGATTAAAATTGCTTGAACTCGTACATTAATAAATAACTTCAGAGTATTATAGAACTTAATACTGCGAATTATTAATGACTAAGAAGTCAAAATTTATACAAGGCGCGATTTGAAGTCCAGTCAACAAAATGAATAACTTGTTTATACAACAATTTAAATTTAAAATTCCATTCAAACAACTAGGCTGCCCAGTTTGATTTTACCATATTTTTTCTCGGAAAAAAACATACATGCACACAATCAAGGACACATGTTTTTCAATGAAATACTTTAAAAAATATTAACGCTCTAACAAGTTACATCCTTGGTTGATTGGAACTAAACGAATCTAAGAAATAGTTTATGGTTGGGAAAGTTTTAAAGGTAATTACACACACACACACACACACACACACACGCACACACACACACACACACACACACACACACACACACACACACATATATATATATATATATATATATATATATATATATATATATATATATATGTGTGTGTGTGTGTGTGTGTGGGTGGGTGGGTGGGTGGGTGGGTGGGTGGGACACACAAAGGGGAAGCTTAGTTACCACATATCTCGTAAAGTTCTTGACCGATTTACTTCCAATTTTACACAGTAATCTTATGAACATTCAGACAGACAAAGGGTACATATTTTTGGGTAATTGTTGTTGCCAAATATCTCGAAAAGATGTTGATGGTTATACCTCCAATTTTTACACAATACTCTACTGAATGTTGAGACAGAAGTGGACATAGAGAACGGATGGACAGAGAGATGGAGGGGGGAGGAGGGAGGGGAAGAGATGGACAGGAAGAACGAGTGGGGATGAGATGGTGGGCAGAGAGAGGGGGCAAGCAATTTAGGATGTATACGCAATTTCCAAACAAATTTAGCAATTGCGAAGCATTGCCGGATTCGCCAGTAATTTCTAGAAATATATAAATTTATTTCTTTCTCAATCAAATACGTTGTTAGGAACAACCGCTTGAAATTGTAATTCCAACAAGCCGTATTCTTGAGTGGCTGTGCATGAAATAAAATTTGATTTCTGCAAACCAAAATGTGTGATATTGTTATGTTAAAATCGACTTAAAGCCATCTCTATAGTTGCGCCTTTGTCCGCCGCGCGAAATGCACGTAGTCTTTCCATATCCGTTCATAAAATTTTTTTAGAACTTCTCATGCAACAACGAAGCGAGCGTTACAGGAAGGTGCAGCCTGCTGAGAAGGTCAATAGGGCTCAATTTCGTAACTTTCTTCCGAAATCCCTGTTTCAGTTTCAGTACGTAGAAGAGATTATTCGATTCGTAGTAACATCTGTAGAGATAAGGAGAGGGATTCTTGTGACAGCAAGCAAATGGGAGTAGGTTCTTTTTGCTTTAGGTAAAATTTTGCTTCATAATTCTGAAATTAGAAGTGTAATAGAACGGAATGGACAGTGTCTTGAAAGGAGGATATAAGATGATCGTCAACAAAAGCAAGACGAGTATAACGGAATGTAGTCGAATTAAATCAGGTGATGCTGACGAAATTAGATTAGGAAAGAGGCACTTAAAGAAGTAAATGAGTTTTGTTATTTGGGGAGCAAAATAACTGAGGATGGTCACAGTATAGAGGGCATAAAATTACACTGGCAATGGCAAGGAAAGCGTTTCTGAAGAAGAGAAATTTGATAACATCGGGTATAGATTTAAGTGTCAGGAAGTCGTTTCTGTAGGTATATGTATGGAGTGTAGCCATTTATGGAAGTGAAACATGGACGATAACTACACTCCTGGAAATTGAAATAAGAACACCGTGAATTCATTGTCCCAGGAAGGGGAAACTTTATTGACACATTCCTGGGGTCAGATACATCACATGATCACACTGACAGAACCACAGGCACATAAACTTAGGCAACAGAGCATGCACAATGTCGGCACTAGTACAGTGTATATCCACCTTTCGCAGCAATGCAGGCTGCTATTCTCCCATGGAGACGATCGTAGAGATGCTGGATGTAGTCCTGTGGAACGGCTTGCCATGCCATTTCCACCTGGCGCCTCAGTTGGACCAGCGTTCGTGCTGGACGTGCAGACCGCGTGAGACGACGCTTCATCCAGTCCCAAACATGCTCAATGGGGGAGAGATCCGGAGATTTTGCTGGCCAGGGTAGTTGACTTACACCTTCTAGAGCACGTTTGGTGGCACGGGATACATGCGGACGTGCATTGTCCTGTTGGAACAGCAAGTTCCCTTGCCGGTCTAGGAATGGTAGAACGATGGGTTCGATGACGGTTTGGATGTACCGTGCACTATTCAGTGTCCCCTCGACGATCACCAGAGGTGTACGGCCAGTGTAGGAGATCGCTCCCCACACCATGATGCCGGGTGTTGGCCCTGTGTGCCTCGGTCGTATGCAGTCCTGATTGTGGCGCTCACCTGCACGGCGCCAAACACGCATACGACCATCATTGGCACCAAGGCAGAAGCGACTCTCATCGCTGAAGACGACACGTCTCCATTCGTCCCTCCATTCACACCTGTCGCGACACCACTCGAGGCGGGCTGCACGATGTTGGTGCGTGAGCGGAAGGCGGCCTAACGGTGTGCGGGACCGTAGCCCAGCTTCATGGAGACGGTTGCGAATGGTCCTCGCCGATACCCCAGGAGCAACAGTGTCCCTAATATTCTGGGAAGTGGCGGTGCGGTCCCCTATGGCACTGCGTAGGATCCTACGGTCTTGGCGTGCATCCGTGCGTCGCTGCGGTCCGGTCCCAGGTCGACGGGCACGTGCACCTTCCGTCGACCACTGGCGACAACATCGATGTACTGTGGAGACCTCACGCCCCACGTGTTGAGCAATTCGGCGGTACGTCCACCCGGCCTCCCGCATGCCCACTATACGCCCTCGCTCAAAGTCCATCAACTGCACATACGGTTCACGTCCACGCTGTCGCGGCATGCTACCAGTGTTAAAGACTGCGATGGAGCTCCGTATGCCACGGCAAACTGGCTGACACTGACGGCGGCGGTGCACAAATGCTGCGCAGCTAGCGCCATTCGACGGCCAACACCGCGGTTCGTGGTGTGTCCGCTGTGCCGTGCGTGTGATCATTGCTTGTACAGCCCTCTCGCAGTGTCCGGAGCAAGTATGGTGGGTCTGACACACCGGTGTCAATGTGTTCTTTTTTCCATTTCCAGGAGTGTAGTTTGGACAAGAAGAGAATAGAAGCTTTCGAAATGTGGTGCTACAGAAGAATGCTGAAGATTAGATGGGTAGATCACATAACTAATGAGCAGGTACTAAATAGGAAAGGGGAGAAGAGGAGTTTGTGGCACAACTTGACAAGAAGAAGGGATCGGTTGGTAGGACTTGTTCTGAGGCATCAAGGGATCACCAATTTTCTACTGGAGAGAAGATGCATTGTAAAAATCGTAGAGGGAGACCAAGAGATGAATACACTAAGCAGATTCAGACGGATATAAGTTGCAGTAGTTACTCGGAGATGAAGACCCTTGCACAGGATAGAGTAGCATGGAGAGCTGAGCCATGTCTCCGCAATATCCTTTCTTTCAGGAGTGCTAGTTGTGCATGGTTCGCAGGAGAGCTTCTGTAAAGTTTGGAAGGTAGGAGACGAGATACTGGCAGAAGTAAAGCTGTGAGTACCGGGTGTGAGTCGTGCTTCGGTAGCTCAGATGGTAGAGCACTTGCCCGCGAAAGGCAAAGGTCCCGAGTTCGAGTCTCGGTCGGGCACACAGTTTTAATCTGCCAGGAAGTTTCATTGTGATAAAACGTTTTTTATTCCAGAGGATGCCCAGTGCACCATTACGACAAACTCCCAAGAACATTCCAGTGAAAAAGGAAATGACTTCGCGATCTCTTAGTTATAGAGAGCGTAAATGTGCAGTGCCTCAGAACAAAACTTGATACATTATCACTGTTTGTTGACGAACTTAGACCCGATGTATTATGTATGTGTGAACACTGGCTAGCTCATATAGAGAAACTACTATCCATGGTGGTGTGGCTGTGTATGTAAATAGTAAACTCAGTGACAATAAAACTGACTTAAGTAAATTTTGTGTAGACCTAGAATTAGCTGCTTTGGGACTGTCAGATGCCAACCTCATTGTTGTTTCTTTGTACTGTTCCCCAGGTCGAAATTTTGAAAATTTCCTCAACCAGTTGGAAAGCTGTCTGTGTCACCTAGTGCACTTAGGGACAAAAATTGCTTTATTTGGATACTTGAACATGCATGTTGGAGAAGGTAATGATAAAGAAAGAGCGTTAATGAATTTAATAAGCAGTTATGGGTTGTTCATAGGAAACTCTCTACCAGCAAGAGGAGCTATTTCTCTTGATACAATTGTGACAAACCTAAATAGATGGGACTACAAAGTAAGTGTGGTGGACCCTATACTAGTAGATTACCATGCAGTAATCATGGAGTTACGGACAAACACAGTAAGTACACAAGAAATTCCCAGCTGGCATTCAAATTATGTATTCAGAAATAGAGTTATTAGAAAGAAAAGTTTGGATGATTTCAAAACTACTATGTCTTCTATAGATTGGCACCAAACAATTGATGAATGGCCACCAAATTCTGCATTCAGTCACATGTTCCATACCCTTAAAGTGAAATTTGATGAACATTTTCCATTAAAACCCAAGAAATATTCAAATGCTAAATCAAAATGTAGACAAAAAAGTAACAAAGTAAAGAGGTGGTATACTCCTAGGAGATATAGATATTAAGAATAGACTGTCCTCTAGTTATTTACAGACCAAAAGGATCACAACAGAAAGGAAGTAGTAAAAGCAAAGAAGGAAAGCAATGCCAGATTTATTGAAGAAGATCACAATCCTTGTAAAGCAGCATGGGATCTGCTTAATGAGCACAGGAAAAAGCCCACCTCTTGCTCTAATTCTTGCAGTCCAGATGAGTTTAATGAATATTTTACAAAAATAGTGGAAAACAAAGTAGATGAAATTCCTGACTTCGGAATAGATCCTACAGCTGCTGTGAAATTTGAGAATAAATGCAGCATGGTAATGTGGAACAGAGTGTATCCAAAAGAAATAATAAAAATTGTTAAAAAGTTACAAACCTTCAGGGAGCCCTGATATTAATGGCATGTCCTATACTATGTTAAAAACTATAATCAGCAATATTGCACAGCCATTAACAGTACTAATAAATAAAAGCCTTCGTGCAGAGAATTTCCAGACTTCCTGAAAGTAGCACACACAGTTCCTGTTTACAAAAGAGGCAGTCCACATGAAGTGTCAAGCTACAGGCCCATATGTATTATACCAGTACTAGCGAAGGTTATGGAGTCAATAATGAAAGAACAACTATTAAGTTACTTTGTTGGAAATAGTCTCTTTTATGATGCTCAATATGGCTTTTGGAAAGGCAGGTCAACAACAACAGCTGTACTTAGTTACGAACACAAGTCAGGGTTTTGAAGACGAAGAGTCTACAGAAGTAGTACTCTGTGACATTAGTAAGGCATTTGACTGCATCCCACATGAGGCCCTGCTCAGAAAGCTAACCACATACCGTATAGGGGGATTTGTCCTGCAAACTCTTGAATCCTACCTGAGAAACAGACGACAGATTGTCTTCGTGCAAGGACCTGATTCACGTGAGAAGAGGCTACAGCATGGTGTGCCACAGGGATCGGTAATAGGGCCCCTGCTGTTCCTTATCTTCGTAAATGACATAGGCTCCAATGGGCACACCTTGCAGTTTGCAGTTGATACAACCTTGTTCTCAAAAGGAGAGAATGTGAACAGGCAGTCCAACAAGCAGAAGTCTTGTTCAATGAAGCTAAGACGTGGTTTATCATAAACAAAATGAAAATTAATGAAGAAAAAACTCAGAGGATGATAAGCAGCCTCAGCAGTACTGGAGCACTGGGTAACACAATAGATGTTAAACCCCTGGGCTTTCTCATTGATACCACATTAACCTGGCAACAGCACGCCAAACATGTATGTTCCAAACTTTCACGGGTCCTGTACCTCTTGAGGATACTGAAAAGTACAGTACGAGAACAGTACCTGATAACTGTGTACTATGCAATGTTCCACAGCCACATCAGTAATCGGCTCTTGTTGTAGGGCCATTCTGCAGGCTGCAAGAACGCGTTTTTACAGCAAAAGAAAGCAACAAGGATTATTACTTCAAGCAAAAATACAGACCACTGTAAACCAATTTTCTCCAGTTTAGGAGTTCTGCTTACATCCAGTATATATTGAGCTGCCTCTTCCACATAAAGAGAAACCAGGATATCTACAGAAAGACAAATGAAGCTCGCAAATACAGCACTCGCAACAAAGACATTATCGACATGCCAAGGTGTCGATTAGCGAAGACGCAAAACAACTTCCCAACGGTGGCCCTAAAATTGTTTAATGCTCTACCTGATGACATTCACTTTTCACCATGGGAGCAGTTTAAAACTACTATTTTGCGTAAGCTAAAAGAGCAACCCTTCTACAATATTGATGAATTCTTCTCTAGTAATAGCTTAGTGTTTACTTGAGCTGCAGCACAGTTCCATGACGCCAACAGCAACTGTTATATTTAATTTCATTATATACTTGTGTCCCCTCCGCCCGTGAACCATGGACCTTGACCTCGCCGCTGGTGGGGAGGCTTGCATGCCTCAGCCGTACCGTAGTTGCAACCACAACGGAGGGGCCAGACAAACGTATGGTTCCTCAAGAGAGGCAGCAGCCTTTTCAGTAGTTGCAAGGGCAACAGTCTGGATCACTGACTGACCTGGCCTTGTAACACTAACCAAAACGGCCTTGCTGTGCTGGTACTGCGAACGGCTGAAAGCAAGGGGAAACTACGGCCGTAATTTTTACCGAGGGCATGCAGCTTTACTGTATAGAGCTGCATCAAACCAGTCTCAGGACTGAAGACCACAACAACAACAACAACTTGTGTCTATTATACTGTTGTGATATTATTGTAATCTAATTTATAACTTAAATATATCTTGCTGTATTAAATTACTATCACAGTAGAGTTGTATTCAAGTAGTTTAATAATGTTGTATCTTTATGCCGTCTGACCAGCTGTGGCTGATGAATGACATAGAATTGGTAATAAAGTAAGAATAATAAAGGAAGGCGAATGGTAGACTTCGGTTTTTTGGGAGAATTTTAGGAAACAGTGGTCCACTTGTAAAGGAGACCGCATGTCGCATATAGGACGCTGGTGCGACTAATTCTTGAGTACTAATCGAGTGTTTTGGATCTGTACCAGGTTAAATTGAAGGAAGATATTAAAGCAATTCAGAATTGGGCTGCTAGATTGTTACTGGTGGGTTTGAATCACACGTAAGTGTTACGGAGATGATTTGGGAACCCAAATGGAAATCCCTGAAGGGAAGGCGACATTCTTTTTGAGGAGCACTGTTGATAAAGTTTAGAGAACTGGCATTTGAATCTGATTGCCGAGCGATTCTACTGCTGCCAACATAAATTGCGACTAAGGACCATAAAGATAGATACGAGAAATTAGGGTTTGTATGGAGGTAAACAGATAGTTGTTTTTCTCCTGCTCTGTTTGCGAGTCGAAGAGGAAGGGAAACTACTAGCAGTCATACAGGGTACCCTCCGCCACGCACCGTACGGCGGTTTACGGAATATCTATTTAGCTGCAGATGCAGATGTGCACACACACATGCGGTCGGTAAAAAGTGATTGGCTGCAGGCGTGCGAAGTCGTCTCCTGCACTGTGGACTGACCAGCCATTTCAGAAACACGAACAGCTCCAACACAGGCAATAGCCTCAGTGAGGTGTGAAATGCAGCTTCAGTCCATCCCACTGCATAACCATTATTTGCTGGAAAGTATTCCCCTGTGCTCGTCCATTATCACCTCCTTTCATTTCTCATGTGGGAAGCTAGAGACACAGTTCTCGACTGTATGCTTACAGGTAAGCACTCATTAAACACAACCCGCGATATTGTCCAACACCGCCATCTGGTCAGTTGTGCTCATTTCCCGCCAAAAATAAAGATAGCACCTTCCACTGCAGCCCTTGTGCCACCAGTTCACAAGGGAGCAGAGAGATTTATTCTGATTTGTAGGTGGAGGGATCATCCAATGTTGTTGTTGTTGTTGTTGTTGTTGTCTTCAGTCCAGGGACTGGTTTGATGCAGCTCTCCGTGCTACTCTGTTCTGTGAAAGGTTCTGCATCTCCAAGTAACTACTGCAACCTACATCCTTCTGAATCTGCTTAGTGTATTCATCTCTTGGTCTCCCTCCACGATTTTTACCCTCCACACTTCCCTCAAATACTAAATTGGTGATCCCTTGATGCCTTACAAACAGGTGAAGTGCTGAACCACGTACCCGAAAATGAAATACATTCACAATATATCCAGTCCTTAATGCTCTCAGGCAAATTAAGATGGGGCTAATTAAACACATTCCATCATGTATCAACATCACTAGCTGCCTAGCTACGTACATGTTATGTATGTGGTCAGGAAGGGCACGTCAGATTGATGTGTCCCCACTGACACCTTACGTAACTCCCATTGGGTAATCAGTGGTGGGATCATGGGGCCAGAACCCTTCCACTCACTTACGCTGCAACAGTGAGGCCAATATCTTCACCCGACGAAGGACACTCTCTCTCTCCTGAGACATTGCATTACGACACCACACGAGGGACAGATTTGAATAATGACGTGACAGAGGCGGTGCAACAGCTGGAGGCCATTCTACAGCAGTCTTTGCTCACCACAGTTTTTGATGCAATTGACTTAACATGCCATAATTGTGCTGATTGCTGGTCCACTATGGGAGTGAGACGCGACGGCAACCCACTAACCGTATTCCAGTTCTGAGTCACGTGTCCACAAGCAACTCACTCTGTGGAAACACATGAAGTGACATCGGACACAATCTGATGACTGTGTCTTGTAAACATTAGCCATGGAAGATGGACTTCTTGCGACCAACGAGAACAATGCGCGAACCTAGACTGTACAACACTCAGCAGATCAAGAGGCCACGTATACAGAACTGCGACCATCAATATCAACGACATATGTACTTATGTACTTGTCCTAAGTTACTGTTGTTACAGGACATGATAAACGCAGCTAAAGTCGTATAGCTTTCCTCCAAGAAGTCAGCACAGCAGCGTTCCCCGACGTACAAGTTTATGGTTACAACGCATTTGTGTCCCACGCTCCACCCAGCAGCAGCGGCGTCACAATACTCCTCGAGGAGGCTGGAGGAGGACCTACAGGCTAATGACGTGTTCTGCCTCCCCAATGCGAGAGGGATGGCGCTCACAGCGCTTGGAGATCAACTTATCAATGTGTAAGCTCCATCTGAATTCACAGCCCCCTGAGGCAGTGCGCCACGTTTTACAGAAAGAGTGGCTCCTTTTTCCCAGGGCAGACATGACGAGATCGTTCTTCGCAGTTATCTGAACAGTGTTTTAGCGCCAGAGTACCAAGTTTAGCGAGATTCTCCATCTGTCAAACTAGCACCTCTAGCTCTTGTTTGGGACTTAAGACTGGTCGAGACTTGGGACCAACTAAAACCAGATCCTCCCAAATTCATCTATTATGCGAGTCATTCATCCAGCTGTATTGACGAGATATATATCTATCGTCCCTTTACACCCGCATTGCCACATGCAGGGCTGCAACCAACTGCCTTTACAGACCATTCAACCACATAAGCGCTGTCGCCCTCTGCAGCCAGCAGATGTGTGGCGAAGTCAAAGTCTCTGGAAGCTTAGCATTGCTTGTGTGACTTTCCCTGACTGCAAACTCGCCATTGAGGATGTGTGGCACTCTTTCATCCACCACACAGGGCATATCCCACAACGCTGATGTGATGGATTGCTTGTGATCATCTCTCGTACTTAGATTGCATACAGTCACAACACGGCTGCATGGAACCATCGATAACTCGACTTCTATTACAATGCCTTACATGACAATCCTCACCAGAGAGACAAATAGCGGTAAACGTGACAAAAAGACAGATTGTGGCAAACATACACTGACAATTCGTGCTGTTATACGTGCACGGACGCCTGATAGGTTTACAGTGGACAGACCAGCCAGGTATCGTGCTGGGAGAGAACGTCGGCAGCGCCAGTGAGCACTGACAAGTGTCCGTGACGTGTACGAGAGGCGGCACTTTTCCACACAGCGCATCAGTGTAGCCGTCTATGGTCCCTACACCATGCTCCACTCGGCTCAAGACTCCGACCGACTGTCGGTGATGGAAGTCACGAAGCAGATCCAAGATACCTTAACACCTGCCATGACAGACGCCTTCATAGCGCACCTAAGGACGAAGGGCTTGACGACTGCTACGGTCGCAGGTTCGAATCCTGCCTCGGGCATGGTTGTGTCTGATGTCCTGAGGTTAGTTAGGTTTAAGTAGTTCTAAGTTCTAGGGGACTGATGACCTCAGCAGTAAGTCCCATAGTGCTCAGAGCCATTTGAACTATTTTTAAAGGGCTTGACGCCATCAGTAAAGACGAGAACCACAGATCACCGGGCTTGGGAAGACTCTCTTTGGAGTTCTGTCGGACGTTCCAGTATTAACTCGCAGAGCACTTCATTATCAGATGGGCATTCTGTTAGCAAAAGGGTAAATGGCCTTTCAGACGATGACGCACAAATTTTAACACTAAAAGGTTTTTATACTCAAGCAAAGGTTACGTTTGATTACAAAATATGTAGAAAAGCTAATCCCATGGCAACAGAGAGTTTTTTGAACCTCGTAATGGAACAAGAGTAGCAGGATGTTTATGGTGCCGATAGCATAGATGACAAAAATATAATGCTTTGCTAAACATCTTTCTCACACTCTTTGAGAGTTGCTTTCCATTAAAACGTTCTAAACAGGATATTAGCAGTAAAGGGCAGCCAGGATGGCGGATAGTGGGAGAAGGATATCATGTAGAACAAAGTGGGAATTATATCAAAATGTTAGAATTAGTCACAATCAAGCCATTTGAAACAGTATTGTAGGGTGCTTCAAGACGTTATGTGGAAGGCAAAGAGTATGTGGTACGCAAATAGAATAGTTAATTCGCAGGATAAAATTACAACCATTTGGTCAGTTATGAAGGATGTGTCTGGTCAGCAGCACAAGGTCGATGGTATAAAGGCAGTTTGTAGTAAAAATATTTCTGTTAGTGATAAGTCAGATATAATCGTATGTACGCTATTTAACAATCACTTTCTGAGCGTTGCTGGTGAATAAAATAAAATCTTAGTTTCTGCAGGGAATTATGTAACTCTCTTCCTTTCTGAGATTGATGCCTGAAATATTCCTCTGTGATACTGACAAGGGTAGATCGAGGAGTCACTGAGGACTCTTATGGGTATGATGGAGCGACCAGCAGAATATTAAAGTACTGTTCTGCAGATGTTAGACCTGTACTAATTTTTCCATTAAGAATGCTCAGCTTCATGAACGGTTAAAGTACTCAGTAGTAAAGCCGCTTTATAAAAAAGGAAGAAGGGAATAATGTAGACAATTTTAGACCTGTGTCAGTGACGTCAGTGTTTTCTAATGTTATTGAAAAGGCTGTGTGTGTAAGGATATTTCATCATTTTACATCACACATTTTGCTGTCAAATGTACAGTTCGGCTTTAGAAGTCGTTTAACAACTGAAAATGCTATATTCTCTGAGGTACTGGATGGATTAAATTTAAGATTTCGAACACTAGACATCTTCATCGATTTAACAAAACGGTTGATTGTGTTTATCACAAAATATTGCCCCAGAAGTTGGACCATTATGGAATAAGGGAAGCAACTCACAATTGGTTCACCTCTTACTTTAACAACAGACAGCAAAATGTGATTATACACACTGTTCAGAATGACTGTGATGTGTGGTCTGAGTGGGGAACATTTAAATGGGAATTGCCCCAGTCTTCAGTGCTGGGACCACTCCTGTTCCTTATATATATATATATATATATATATATATATATATATATATATCATATGCCCTCTAGTATTACAGGTAATACTAAAACATTCTCTTTGCTGATGACAGTAGCTTGGTAGTAAAAGATGTTCTGTGCAACAAAGGCTCTGTTTCAAATTGTGCAGTTTGTTACGTAAGTTCATGACTTGTAGAAAAGAAACTAACGTCAAATCACAGTAAGACTCAGTTTTTACAGTTTCTATCACACAATTCAACAAACGCCGACGTTTTAATTTCACAGAATGGGCATATAATTAGTGAAACCGAATGGTACAAATTTCTAGGTGTTCAGATAGATATTAAACTGTCGTGATAAGCACACGTTGAGAATCCTGTTCAAAGACTAAATGATACCATTTTTACTATTTGAATGGTATCTGAAGTCAGTGATCGTCCGACACGAAAATTAGTCTACTTTACCTATTTTCATCCCCTTATGTCGTACAGTATTATATTTTGGGGTGACTCTTCCCATTCTCTAGGGATAGGAAGTTCGCAAACCTCTTGTCGCCCCATTTTACTAGTCTGGGTATTTTGACATTGGCCTCTCAATAAACGTATACTTTACCGTAGTTTCTGGTTAACAATATCAACCTATTTCCAAGAATTAGCAGCATTCATCAGTTAACACTAGGCAGGAATGCATTCTGCATTTGGATCACATTTTTGTTTTACTCTTGTGCAGAAGGGTGTGCAGTATACTGCTGCACCCATTTTTAATAAGCTACCACAAGTATTCAAGAATCTTAGCAGTAATCCACGCGCTTTCAAAACGAAACTGAAAGTTTCCTGATGGGTCACTTCTATTCAGTCGAGGAGTGCCTTGAAAAATTAAGCTGATTGCTATGTTTTATTGTTGACTGCATTAACTTAAAAATACGTCTTGTCTTTTTTTGGGTTCATAGTCATTTTTTATCTGTTATTACTTTTATGTTGTAATTTCATGAACTGACACGTTCCATGACCTTGGAGATTTCCTCCTCAATTTCGTCCTACGGAACTAGACGTGTAAAATAAAAAAGAAACTGGTGATCCACATATCAGAAGCTGCTGTCCCTAGAGATGTCAATTCCAGCTACCTTCGATGAGGAAGGTCATCCCTATCTTGGAACCGAAAGGCATAACATAGTTTCGAGATTATTGCCCTTTAAAACTTTTTAATTATGACATGAAAATGCCGACCCGCCTCTTGTCGGCACGCACTCGCTGGACGCTGTTCAGCGACATCTCATACGACCAAGCGTCGCTAGGAGAACCAAATAACACCATGCTGCTTTGTGCAGATATCTCGATGCCATAGCCCTAACGAAGACGACAGTTTACCAGTGCTCTGGCATCCCTGGACTTAATCGAGGCTTCCAGACGAGTAGACCACTCTTGGTTGTTGCACACTGTCCTGAACATGGGCTATCCGCAGCACTTCCTTACCTCTAAGGATGAACTCCCAAAGTCCTAATCAACGGGCAGCACAAGCCCCATACTTCCATCGCACGTCCGTTGCTGAAGGGATGCCCGTTAATGCACTCTTGTACACACTGGTGCTTGAACCCCTATTATGCGGCCTTCGCCAAAAGATTACGGGCATGATATTCCGTGGAATTACGTTTCGATGTCCAGTTCATTCTGACGATCTGGTGGTTGTGCTCCGAAATAGCGACGATGTCTCTAACGCACTGTACTGCGTACATACGTACGGTATGGCCTCAGGTAGCGTCCTCAGCGTCGAAAATTCGGTAAATATGGACGTAGGGACACGACTCAATCTCGTGTGTGTCACTCCCTTCCGACTTTGTGGCGCAATGAGGCGTCTAGGTATTGAATTCGGTAACGACCCACACAACACAGCGACCCATGACTATCGGCGCCTTCTGTAAACGTCAGGGTTCTCATCGTCGACCCACGGTTGCGAGCTGCTGACATCATTCAACGATCAAACATCTTCAACACCTGCTTGGCTTCTCGTATCCCTCACCCAGCCCAGGTCTTACCCATGCCAGTCACGACTGCACGGCGTGCTGTGGAGACGCGGGTGACAAGTGGCACGTGGTGTGACAAATCCTGACCTACTTACTTCGAATAACGCCGGCACATAATGATACAAAGGCGCTCCTTTCCCAGGACGATACCTACTACCCTCGGTGAAAGCCGACGCAGTTGCGTGGATCAGAAGACAGGAGGTTCGTTACCTATTTTGGAATAATACAAAGACGTGTCGGACTTCCGTACTTACTTGCAAGAAAGGCATACCAAAACTCTTCGCATTCCAAAGTATCAGCAGTTCTTTGCAAATTACATAGGCAGTGCCTTCCGCGACCGTTCGTGCAGCTGGAACATCGCAGGTAGGAGACGACACCCGGCCACGAGACTTTCCGTATTTAATTTTCCTTACCGTTCTCGACTTACTTAGCTTTTCGCCATAAAAAAGCAAATAAATATGTACATAAACAAAAAATAACGATGAAAAATCTTATTTCTCTGTATTTTCAATACGCTTTACCCTTCCTTTGTTCCCAAAGTGAGCCCCGCCAGTCGGGGGAGCTGGAGACACTGTGGTCATGACATCCCAGCCCTGTCACCCCCTAAACCCACAGCGACAGCCAATTAAAAATAACAATAGCAATAATAATAATGAAGGTCAGGAAAAAAGAGTTGATTTTTAGGTGGGTTCACATCCCACTAGGTGAATGCTAGATTGGTACGCATCTCGCACCTTAGTTACACGATTCGCTAACATTTAGACAACTTTCGTTCACTTTCAAACGCATAACACCACCCTCAGACAGTTAGAGTAAACATATTCTATCTCGGAGGGTCTACTGCGTCCGCCCCTACTTCTCGTAAGTGAATTTTAGCCAACTCGCTTACTTCGCATCTCGTAGATGTTGCCCCAGTCGCGAGCTCTAACGTTTGTTCAATAAGCAGTGCATAATAATGTCACAAGTGGGTAGGTTTGATTCCTAAGCGTAATAAGAATCGAAAAATGTTAGGATGCCAACTTATTTAGTTTTGTTTCACTAACGGCAATATTAGTAAAATTATTTGTACCGCCAGACTATCGTTAGTATTCATAACAAGATTCCCGGTCATTAATCATTTGTTCCCGAGCACTGCAGAAGTCACAACAATGCTTCACGCGACCTTAGAATCAACATGAGATCGCACAACTAAGTTTTCCGAAGCAAATGTAAGTCAAGGCTCCTGAGACCGCTCGGTTACCCCGCGCGAGGTGTCTAACGTATTGTTGAGCGTCGCCACTGTGGTGTGGCAACGCGACCTTTGGACACTGCCACAGTGGCCGTAGGGTAAAATCTGCTCGACGAAAGCGCCGCTGGTGTAGCGACCGGGGCATCTGGCTGGACGGGACAGGACCTGTGTTCGTTTTCCAAACGCATTTTTCATTTGTGTTCTTCTCTCCACCGAAACTATTAAGATTAGGAGTTCAATAACATAAGAAGTAAGGAACAACAGCGAGGAAGGCAGGTGAATTTCACAAACGACTTGAGTTTTCATTGTGGTTGCCAAACCACAGCTCTTTCACATACTCGTTACAAGACCTCAGTTCCCTTCAAACAACTTCATGTATGATACATGTCATGTAAACATTCGAAGCAAATATATTTGCAACACAAAAAACAGATATTGAATGCAATCTTCGCCCAACTATGCCGTTCATTCCGACGATTTGACGGAAAACAAATTTGGTTTACATTTAAGAAATGGACTTCAATGCATACCACACATGCAATGACATCGCCTGAGTTATGGGTGCTGAAAGTTGATAATGAACCGTGCTAAGTATCGTTGTTGCACCCCGATGGATAGACGATTTCCGTTGTGTTTCCAGAAACTCATCGCTGTTCTGAAACCTCCAAATGAAGTTCTGCACCGCGCCTCGTTGCAAACCAGCATCGCGCTTTCGGCTGTCTCCGGTCCCTCGTGACGAATTCGGAGCAGTGTTACACGGAACTGTTTTCATGCGAGACTTAAAGAATTGATTCCTCACTCATCCAAGTAGTTTGAGAAATTTATTACCTTGTCTTGTTATTCTTCCATATTCATTACCTTATTAACCATCCTGTTCCTATCAAAATGCATACGAAAAAGATACGTAGAAAGATAAACTGCTAATCCATCGAAGACAGACCTTCTTCTCACCAGCCAGATTCTTTGGCCGCTATGCCGGCGGCGCTTTCGCAGAAGAGCCTTCACGTTTTGGTAACGTATCAGGCACGTTTCTATGAAAGTATTCTTTTTCCGACCACAGTATGACGACGAAGAATGCACAATTTGCGACTGTCTTTCGAGCCTGTCAATTTTGACTCGATTGATCTTTATGAACGTTAGAGGTGGTTTTCTCTAAAGCGGTGAGGTGATGAACCAAATTTTGTTAGAGTCTTTCATTTCAGGCTGTACACAAGCGATCTGCCAAATACGATCCCAGTCGGTTGGCCGTGTTTAAGGCTTTCCCCTTGTTAGTGGAGAACGGGAAGAACTGAGCAAGTTCGCCCCTCTGCTCACTGAAACCCATCTGGGAGAGCTCATAAGCCTGTGGAGTATCCCCCCAGCTGTTGGGGTATCACCTGTGTAGATGGAAAAATAAAATCAGATACAACGATTAATGTGGCTTCAGTTTGACGGTGGATTCAAGATGTTGGAGGACGAAATGGTACTCTGGCGCTCAATCGGTGGTGTAAAGATGGTTCGAGTGTATGTTTTGTTGTGTAACCAAATACAAGACAGTTACAAGATGTCACCTAGCGCTCAATTTGCAGGTAAAATATATTACATGTGTTATGACGTCAAATATTCGTATGTTTATTGCCAGTGTTATTTGTGCGATTGTAAAGTTTCATTTTTTTTTTTTTTTTTTAAGATTCTTTGGTATCTGTTTCATGTCGAGGGAAAACGCTGTAACAGACGTCGGCCCCATCTTCGGCGCTGCCACGAAGCTGAAGGCTGACCGCTGTTGCACACCAAGCAAGGCCATCACGCTGCGACAATATTCTGTCGGCGTGCCTCACGGCGCTCTGATTCACATTAGATGAAATGAATTTACCTGTGTACAACAAAGATAATAATGGGCGATTAATGACGCAAATGGAAATTGTAATGATGGTTGGTTAGTTCTTGTCTTGACGTCATACGACTAATATCGATGTTAACTTAATACTTATGCTGTAATAAAATGCGTCGGAAGACGTCAGAATTTATTTATTTAACCATCATGAGTTTTCTAAAGTGAATACAAATCTGAAATAATAATTTGAATATGAATCTGACTGCATAAGGGCAATATTGATTTCTTTATGATCAAGTATTACTGGACATTTTGAATATCTTGTCGTCTGAAATGGATCAGCGGTCGATAGTTAAAAGCCAGAGTAGCGATAACACTCCAACTAGAAATCTTTGTGAAGACAGGGAAGTTTTGTGGAACGGGTGACACGTAAAATGATTGGAGTTTTCTCTGCACATCCGAGCTTGCAGAAAGTTAATCTATTTCACGGTAAAAATTTACTTACGGCAACGACGGCGCAGTACGTCAGTGTTGAGAACAACCGGCTGTGAAGTAAATAATTAATGCTTTTCCTACTCTGTGATTGACAGATTCTTGTATGTGCCCTTGTGCGCTGTAAACAGAAATGAAGTCCCATGCTTCTCGACAGAGCGTAGAGGAACGACACGGGAGACCTGCACCGCCGTACGAGGCAGGGTCCTAACGGAGGTGGTTTGCCGTCGCTTCCTCCGACCGCAATGGGGAGGAATGATGATGACGACACAACAACACCCAGTCATCTCGGGGCAGGTGAAAATCCCTCACCCTGCCGGGAATCTATCCCGAGACCCGCATTTGGGAAGCGGAAACGCTACCGCGAGACCACGAGCTACGCTCTTTCGCTCAGTAAATTCGTGGTATTATCCTTTTAAAGGGAATATTTCATAATAAAAGGTTTGTTTTTCTATGAAAGTTACATACTTCTTACGTATACCTGATTAAAAGCTTTCGCCCACTGTGTATACGTACGATGTCAACTGATGCTGTATGTTTAAATAACATAATAAGAGACGTCGCACCGCAATTTCGTTTTTATATGCAGTTTTCTCGAACATTAGTGCGGACATTGTGTTGGAAGTAGTTCATCACTCACATGACCAAAACTGATTGATTAAACGGGAAATCAATCCATTTCAGGAGTATGTCTCCTTCTTGATCTCGTAATTATATACAGAGTGCGACACAAGTCCGTTATCCGAAAATGCATTACAGTGTTTTGTATGTTTAAAAGTTTATGCAAAGGCATTTTTTCTACTCAGAATGTTCACAGTGCCATCAAATGTTGTTTAGGTATGTAACACATCGTTTATCACTGATTTATGAATGTTGTCATATGACTTCCCATTATTATCAAAAATGTTTTCAAATTCTTGTTAAATGAAATCCCATAAATGCTGTAGCTTTAATGGTTTTGTATGGGAAACGTAGTCTTTGAGTGTCTCCCACATTGAAAAGTCAGACTGTATGAGGTCGATTGATCTTGGAGCTCAATCGACTTTATTGCACCTGAAAACTGTCATTTAAATATGCACAGACGTGTCATTCACAGCGTGGTGGAGCTCCGCCTTGTTGCCAGATGAGGTTGTTCCTTACAGCTTCAAGCACAGTCGTATTGTCTGCCTTAATACGTTAATAACTTCTCTGAACATTTCATGGCGTGCTTGCATAGTCACGATCGCATCGATGAAGTAACGGCCGTTCACTGCTTTCTGCATATACCAGATCAAACCGAACCTCCAGAAACAATTACCTCTTCAACAACACTTTCAGAAGACAAGTACACTCAGTTTTAGTTGTTAAATCTTCCACTTGACTTAAAACTTGCTGCATCAGCCCACATGATTGTTTTGCTAAAGTTAGTCACTTTCCCTGCGCCGACTCACAGAATTCATGCTTCGATAAAGATCATGTCGTTTACGGCGTAGGCTTCCGATGTAATATTTTTAACATTCTACTTGAACTACTGTAGTTGCTTAGAATCTCTTCTTGCAGATTTCTTGGGTGGTTGAATGAAAGTCTTTGCAATGAGCTGCAGATTTTCAAGAGTAGTTATTGTGATTTTATTTGAAGATAGCTCGCCTGCATGGTGGCTGTATTTGCAGGAAGTTTTCAATGAAAGATTGTCTTTCATCTTAATTACACCCACCTTATCCGTAAAGTAAGCTTGCGTCGTTCTGCTGAAAATTTTTTGTTCATGACGTATGCTTTTCACGCTTATAATGAGTTGCACAGATGACGCCAAAGCTTAGAATTTCACCTGTTAGTAACAAATCTTCTCTGATATCACCTGCGAAACAGATTTCACTGTGTACCGGGTTTGGCAATTTTTCATCGTGGGGCTTATTACTTAATTTGTTTGTTGAAGTGTGACCTGGACAGAAATGTGCAGCAGTTAACTGAGTTATGTCGCATACAGTGCTCTTAACAAATTTTGTGCTCTGTAATTAGAAAACAATTGTAGGTAGTATTATACATAAAAAACAACTTTAAAGCTTCTCATATTGTGATTTATTTAAGAAGACAAATCTTTTAACAAACCATTAAATATCTGGGACATTACATACAATGCAATCTTATTGTTCGTATGTTTTGTAGCTGTTGGAATACATAATGTTTGGTTTTTAATGTTTTTGTAACATTGCTGATAGTTAACGTGTTAACAAGTTAAGTCCCCGTTTATACGCGAAGGCAGAGACTGCTTCAAAATATAAAATCCATTTTTTTTTCTTCAACATGCTTTTCTTCAATATGTTTCTTCCCTGTTGCATGACAGGCGGCATCACCAAAACGAAGTCTTTGTTCACTGCATACCACTACACTGCCTCCTGATGACCCCACGAGTGCAGATAGCAACGGACTCTGCATCACTGAAGGAGTGGGCTGTGGGTCCCCACCAGAGAAGCTCGTCGCAGTGACTTCCACCGAGTTCATAGTCTCTCAATGTGTTTTACACTGAGGTCTTCAGTCGAATAACGGTGAATTTTGTGGACCTCATCGATCAATCCGACGGCGAGGCATCCAGCCCGAGAACACAATAAACGTAGGAATATAAGAACGGCTGCACTGGAGATTTGGCGGGGCGACGCCATCAGCCGTCAGAGACACACGAGGTCCGGGGCCGAACAGGAAAAAACGAAAAACTGCAGAACTTTATAAATTGTAGAGGTCGTAAAACGACCAGACTGTGGGGGGCCGCGCACTGGAGCTCAGCCACCGCTCCACGCACAGCTCGGCAGCGCAGAGCCGCAGTGTGACGTCACGGCAGTGGCGGCGCTGGCGGCGCTCCGCCTCCCGCAGCGGCGGCAGGCGATGTGTGCTCCGTGCGTAGTGGCGGGGGCAGCGGGGGGGCGGCTGCCAGCTGGACGCACTGCTGGGGCTGGTCTCCAGCTGCACCTGCAGTCCAGACAGGGGGACTCGTCACTGGTCTGCGGCTCTTCTCTCTCTCGCTCACACACACACACACACACACACACACACACACACACACACACACATATTATTTGGACGGTACGTCAACTAAACTTTGCACCCAAAAGTTATGCGAACGATTGTCCTACATAAAGATGTGCTGCGTATGGCTCCCAAAGTTCTCGGATACATGTTACGTATGGTACGGGTGTAGGCAGTGCATCTGAACTGTCTGTTAGAGGCTGTCACGTAGTGGACCTGGCAGCATGTCGCGAGATGACAAACTTGGAACATGGGATGATAATCGGTACCAGATGCACTGCTGCTAGAATATCACAGATTACACAAGAATTCGGGAAGCCAGATGCATAAAACCACCCACATGATAACTAGAACTTTATGTATGAAAGTAATGTCGCCTTCACACAACCAGATTGCACGCCATTTGAATGTGGGGTGAGATGAACCCATTTCCACCAGGATTGTACGGAAGCAAACAAAACGTGTAAGCTTCAGCAGGCAACGACTGACTCGTGTCATAGTGCCTCCCATCACTCTTCAGTACAGAGTGTCTCAGTGAGGAAGTAAGGATATCACAGTAATTTTGACTGCAAGATCTTCCACAATGGTTGCACAGGTGTAAAAGATCAGAGAAAACAGGTAAGCAAAAGTTTTGCTGGTAACTCGAAGATAGCTGATCAACCACATGTGGGGATGCACCTCCATCGTAAATCCCCATCCCCTAGCAAACGTCAGTGGTAATGGCAGATTAAGAGCTATCATACAAACTCTCCGCTCACACGAGGTCGTTGCTTACTGACTGTACCGGCGGTAGAGCGCAGGGACGCCCATCATAAGGGTCCATTTCCATCACAGTCTCTTCCCCGGTCTGTTCTACACAATAGGCGCGGAGACTCCCCAATTGTTCCCGCAGTACTTCATCAATATCACTGTTCCTTTTATGTGAATGGTATCGCGACGCACAAATCACTTCACACAAGCCTAAGCAACATGAAATACCAATTTCTCACTAGTACCTCTACATCATAAAATTCCAAATCTTCCAAAACCATCAAGAATTTTTTAAGATGGATCAGCATGGGCATTTAAGTGAGTATCTATTCCCACAGAGAGTATCTTTCTGCTCCCTGGACTGTCTACGTATTCATTAATTTCTTCCTTACTGAACCAGGACAGTATGTAGCAGTTTGACTTTATAACAAACTAAGGTTCTTGTATCACTCTTTCCTCTGTTTCCCTCAATAACATCAAAGAGTTCCCACGATGTGTTATTATGATTTGTTGTCAGCACGTATGAGATGTTATCTGTTTATATAACACTTTTAATGAGGTGTATCACCTGCTTATTAAGGTGACAGACATACCATGAAACAAAATTAATTGACGAAGGAAACTGAAGCTGACAGGACGTCTGGAAAGCCGTAGCAATGCGCCTGTTTTATTTTAATAAGGCAGCAGCACATGTGACCTTGTATGAGCCAACCAAGCTACAGTCTGATTTTCCTCAAAAAGCAGTAAAACTGTACGATGAGTGCCTGTTCCTTATGTTCATGCTCACAGACACCACTGTGCTTGCTCAGACCCACAACTGGCAAAGAATTAATAGCGGCAGTCACAACTATACCCAACCAATGTCTCCAAGAATGAGTCAGGAAATGGCACTATAAATATTGGCTACCTGCCGTTTTGTATGCCTCGTATCGAAAACGAGAACTCCACAGTGCGGGGGACGGCTCCAGTTAATGAACATACCTGACAGATGTTCGCGTGTGTGACTTGGAATAAGATGTGTGCCAACAAATACAAAGGAACCCTCTCTGCACTATGATTAACATTTGGAATATAGCCCCTAAAGAATAAGAACATAAGATATAAATTGTGTCATGGCCTGTTTCTGACGTGCCTTAAAGTATTGGCCGATGACCATGGTATTAACCCCGTATGCCGGGGGAAGGGTACGTAGGATAATAACAAAATCTGTGGAAAGATTTAGAGATTCATTTATATTGGCACGATCCGTAGGTATTTACCAACTAGATAAACGGAAGAGAAGCTACGCCATTCTTGCATTAATTCGTCAAACACTTCCATACAGAGTTTTCAAAAACAATAAATAATTCTTTTTGAACGTATCCGCTCAGATACAACAAAGTAACTTCATTTTCATCTTTGAAAAACATGTGAAATCCTTGGACTAAACGTGGACTAACAGTGTAAATCATGCGCGTTTTGTGTAATTCGCTTTATTTCCGTAGTTGCGCTTAAAAATGTGAAATTAGTGGGGCGAACCGTAAGAAAAATGCGTCGAAGTTTCGATATGCAGTTCGTAATTGCTTAACCACGAGTGAGAAAATCAGTAACATTTCGTGAACGTTGAGAGAAATATAAGCAACAGTGCATTCGCCGACTTTTCTGTATGGAAACAGATGACAATCTATCTATACTGATAGCAGGTACGCAGTCTGTATACATTTTAACGTCCAGTTTTGTTAAGTATCAACTTTAGTAGAGAGTATATATGGCTAATTATAATATACGTACGTGGTCAGAGACGGATGAAAAGCTTGTGAGGGTGTTGCAGGGGACATTGTACTAAAAAATACTGTTAAGAAATAAATTCTTTGCGTTATACCGCTACTGAGTGGATTAGCATTGAAGTTAGCCAATCAGGTGTGGCTGTCAATTCAATTAAATACCTAAGAATTACAACTACGAACAGCTTAAATAGATAATATTATGGTGAACGCAAACGCAAGCAATTGCAAACGCTAAAATGCGGTAGTGGACAGTGTGATATACCTTTTGCATTTCTTACTTTCATGTTTTCATCCTCTTTAAAAGCAAAGAGAAAAGATGAGGTGGTAGTAGCCCAGCGTAGAGCCTGTGCCTACCGTCAGGTATTTTTGACTTTCAGATGTTAAAAGACAGAGCAGTTTTTGTTCTTGTACGAGTTGTTGGAAGGAAGGTTTCGCTCAGTGAGTGAACGAGTGAGAACCGCCATTTTTTAGCGAGTAATTCCAGACCGCCATTGTGTGTATTTTCTATGTGCATCGAACACAAATATAGTAGTGTTTTATTAACAGAATATTTGTGAGAGTTATTATTATTTCAAGTATAATGCAATAAGAAGAACGGAAGCCCACCTGTGTACTTCGGAAAATTTACGAAGATCCGAATATAACAACACGGCCACAGTCAAGGAGACGGCGATCGGACATAATATTAATAATTGGTACGCACAAAATACTATGAAGACGATTTATTTATATAAATATAAACTAAAATGATTCCTTTCCCGTTACAGGCAATGCCTAGCTTATTGTGCTTGTCCTTCATGCCAAAGAATTAATCTCTTTAATTCATCCACTTTAAAAAAGCCACACATTCCAACATTTTATTATCATTCATTCCCTATCCTATTATATTATCATTTTATTATATTATAACAGACAGGTTTGCGTTCGTGAGTTACAACTTACTGAAATGAAATGTTTCTTATCAGTTAAAACACGGCTATTTGGGAAATGATTAATTTTAAGGTAGATGAGCAAAAGCTACGTTTTTTTTCGGTTTGCACAAACGAAGCAATGAATATGTTCAGCGACACAATCTCTGGTAGGCTGATTGAAATTTGTGGGCGCGAACACCTGATTGGTCAACTTCAATGCTAAATAACTGGCAAACGACAACGTATCGAATTTTCTTCTTGTCATCTGTTTCTCACCTCAGCCTGCAACACTCTTACAAGCTTCTTCAGACTGTTTCTGACCACCTTGTATAAAGGATAAGCTTTCACACTAATGCTTCTTCTGTACATGTTCACCCGTTGTGATATTAAGAACTACTTCAGCCACTTTCCACTTTGCCTTTTCTCTCGCCTTACAGAACATTCATTCGACCGATTCTTGAACATCCAAGTAGGATTAATAGAAGAGTCTGTGAGACAGAAAGGATCTACCAAAGGGGAGAAGTAAAGGAGACGCTCAGCAAACGCTACAAAAGAGCCGTTGTGCATCGCAGAGACGGGTATTGTTGAAATTTCGGGAGGGTAGTTTCCATTAAGAGTAGGACAACATGTTACTTCCTCCCTCAGAATTGTGTGTCGAGAAGTGAACGCGACGATAAAATCTGAAAAATTAGAACCCATACGGAGGATTACCGACATTCATTCTTCCCACGCGCCGTTCGAGCGTGGAACAGGAAAAGGGGTGGTGCAAGGAAAATCGTTAGTCAGAAACAGTAACGTGGCTTTCGGAATATAGTCATAAATATAGACTTTCGGATAGTGGCAACTGTCTCTGAATAAAGAAAACTGTGAGGTCATCCAAATGAGTACGAAAAGAAATCCATTAAATTTCGATTACACGAAAAGCCACTGAAATATAAAGCCTGTCAGTTCAGCTAAATACCTAGGAACAGTAATTATGAGCAACGTAATCCGGAACGAACACGTAGATAACGTTGCGGGAAAGGCAAACCAAAGACTGAAATTTATCAGCAGAACTAAGAGTTTGCCTACGAGTACTGCTGTGTGGTGTGGGAACTTTACCAGACAGGATTAACGGAAGACATCGAAAAAGTCCAAAGAAAAGCAACTTGTTTTGAATTATCCCGAAATACAGCAGAGAGTGTCACGAGTATAATAAGCTGTTGTGGCAATAATTAAAATAAGACCATTTTTCACTGCGGCTATACCGTTTGACGGAATTTCAAACATCAGCTTTCTCCTCTGAATGCGGAAATATTTTACTGTCGCCAGCGTACAGAGAGAGAAATAATATCCATGATAAAATAAGATAAATCAGAGAGTAAAGAAAGATTTAAATGTTCAGTTAAATTCTCATACGCTGATAGAGAAGGAAACTGAAGGTGGTTCGAGGAACCCTCTGCCCGGCACATAAATATGTATAGGAGATTAGCTACGTAGTTGCAGATGTACATTTGCTAAATCAGCAAGTTTATTGTGAGGTATGCAGCAAACTTATTAACTTCAGAGTAGAAATAAGTGAATGGAATGAGTAGGTGGGCCCCAGCCTTTCCGACACCATTACCCCTAAGTGAAATTACATGTCAGCCATTCCTCGCCCTCTCCCTCCCCCATCTTCAACGCTAGAACCTAAAAAAAAGAAGATAAATCAGAGCTAGCAAAGAAAGATTTAAATGTTCAGTTAAATTCTCATGCGCTGTTAGAGAGTGGAACGATAGAGAAGAAAACTGAAGGTGGTTCGAAGAATCCTCTGCCCGGCACTTAAATGTGTATTGCAGATTAGGAACGCAGTTGCAGATGTAGATGTGTTTTGTCAGTTAGCAAAATCAGCAAGTTTATTGTCAGGTATGCAGCAAACTTATTAACTTCAGAGAAGAAATAAGTGAATGAAATGAGATAGGTAGTCCCCAGCCTTTCCAAGAGCAGCCACTTCTTGCCCTTTCCCTCCCCGATCTTCATCGCAAGCCCCTAAAAAACTTTACAATGAAAAAGAATTTCTTAGAGCACTTTTATTTCAGAAATGCTAAAAGATGAATATTTAGTTTTTGTAAATAAACCGAGAATTAATGGCTCAATGAGACAATTGGAAATGCTTATTTCTAAAAACCTCTTTTGTAAAATGATGAAGCAATTCTCAGTTTATGAAGAGCGCTACATACAACTTCTCCTTGGCAGTGAAGGTTAACTTTCCACATTGAGGGTAAATACTTGATATAAAACATGGTTTCTCTGCTACACTTGCTCCGTTCACGCCCTGTACTTCTATTTAAAATCAGCCAAGTTAAAATGAATGAAGTAAACTTGAGCCTACTGTTTGTATATCACCTAATTCTTGGACTCCATACTTCTCAACTGACAGACACTAGAAGACTTCACCCTGCCGTTCCTTTGTGTATGACCGCCGTCACTAATAATAATAGTAACAATAAGTAGAACACTGTGTAAGCTCTATATGTGTTTCTGTTGTGGTGTCAATACTTTGTTTGTCTGGTGAAAAGTGAGTAATGCAGCAATTTCACGGTCTCTCGTGGAAACTACCAAATTTGAGGTGGCGTTTTCAAGAGATTGACGTATTTGATATACATGCCAAAGTTTTACTGTTGTACATGCATGATACAAAGTATGTGTGCAGTGGGTCAACTACGTATTTGAGGAAGATGTTCATACCTTCGTTTCCTACCCGACGGGAGGCCCTCGTCACACGACATTTCATTTCATTTCACTAGCTAAACGTCCAACACATTGTCTCACATGGGAATGCTAGTATTTGAAATAAGAAACGAGGTATTTACTGGTAAAACGTGTAATAAGCATTACAGTTTTGCAAAATTGTGATCCTACTCAAATAATTTAGCTCCGTGATCGTAACGCAATTGAAGCTGTCTGTTTTCGGCCCTCCGAAAATTTCATTTTACCCTCAGGGAATAGTAGCCCCCACGATGGGAACCACTGATTTAGATTACAGCAACTACACCGAGAGCTCCGACCACTCGTGCTGACTCACCCAGCTCGTCGAGGCCAGCGCGCAGTCGAAACGCTCCTCTCGCTCGATGGCGCTCCTCCTGGAACGCGACCGCCAGTAGAACAGGTCGCCCCGAGAGCTCCTGGTCCATGGCGCGGGGCTGTGGAGGACCACCGAAGCGCTCGGCGACCCGAGGTACGAGGTGCGGCCCAGGCTGGCAGGGGGGCCGACCCACCAGTCGCGGTCCCCACAGGCTATGGCCCAGAGGCGGCGGATCGCGCGCCAGATGGCGGCCAGGGAGGGCGGCCGCTGGTCTTCCCAGGGCCAGTCCGGACTCTCGTGCAGGCCCAGCCTCTCCAGGAGGAGGTGGCCCAGCGCCGACAGCAGGTCCACGCTCGTCGTGCTGCGCGACACACTGGCCGTCACACACTCTACACGCGCTGGCTGCAGCAGGCGTGGTGCCAGGGAGCAAGTTCTGATATCGGAGCGAAGGGGGCGTAAATATTCATCCTACGATGGAGTACCCGAAACGACTGGAATTATTTTTTAAAAGCTATATCATTTCAAATCGTTTGCAAAACCACGCTATCCCCTTAAAAGTACCCCCCATTACAACTAATACATTGCACCACCAATGCTTCCACTGTTTCGAACATTTTCTGTAGCCATCTTTCCAAATACTGGCAGCTCCTCCCTGGTTTTCTTCTTGTCGTCTTCAACGTTGTCAAAACGTTGCCCTTTGATGATCCTTTCAACACGTAGAAAAAAGAATAGTTGCACAGCGCCAGGTCAGGCAAGTAAGGTGCGCGGGGCAGCGGAACCGTGGCATTTTCAGCCAAAAACTCGATGTTCGTTTTGATTGTCAGTCAGAAGCCGAGGAACAAACTTGGCAGTAACCTTTTCCGTTAAAATTCGCTGAACCGAGCTCCAAGATAACCCACTTATCTCTGACAGTTGACCAATTCTCAGTCGTCTGTCTGTGAGCTCTTTTTTCAATATTTTCTGGATTCTGGCACTCGATCGACGTCCAGAACGAGCTTCGTCATCAATCGACATATCGCCATTTTTAAATCGAGCAAACCATCTCATACACTTGAGTTTTCCGCCTGGCGTCATCTTGGTAAGCTGTTTTCAAGATTATAACATTTTCAGCAGCATTTTTACCGAGTAGAAAACAAAATTTCACAGCTGCACTTTGTTCATTTAAAATTGCCATCATGAAAAACGAAATAGGAACAAAACAGTACTAACACGCCTAGCGGCAGAAATGCGTACTACACGAGCTGCCCTCACGTTTTTTTTGGGTACCCCGTCGTTGTCTCTTATTGTCTGCCCCCTCCCATTTGCACAAGTATAAGATGCTTGTCGCCCACGTTTTTACCGTGCCACAGATACTACGATTTTAATAATAAAAAATCTATAAAGCTGTCATGTGTGTCTGCTTGTCTGTTTGCACATGCTTCTCCAAAACTACCACACCTATTTGCATGAGGTCATCACAGGTAACTTGAGCTTAGCTTGGGGCGCAGTACAGGCTTTATTTCATCAAAATCGGATCACGGAATAGAAATATATCGTACCTGAAAGCTTCATCCAACGATTATTATAAATGCAAAACTAGCTTTGCCTGTTACGTTTTCATGACTAACGCGCTAAATCGATTTCAGTGACATTTGGTATGGAGATAGCTTCTACATCTACATCTACCGTTCGAGCTCTGATTTATTTTATTATGATGATCAATTGTCCCTACGTAGGTGGGTCTCAACAAAATATTTACTCGTTTGGAAGAGAAAGTTGGTGATTGAAATTTCGTAAATAGATCTCACCGCAAAGAAAACCGCCTTTGTTTCAATGATTTCCACCGCAACTCGCATATCGTATCAGTGACACTCTCACCTCTGTTGCGCGACAACACGGAACGAGCTGCCCTTCTTTGCACTTTTTCGATGTCCTCCGTCAATCCTAACCGGTAAGGACCACATACCGTGCAACAATATTCCAGCAGAGGACGAACAAGAGCAATGTAGTCTGCCTCTTTAGTGGGTTTGTCTCATCTTGTAAGTGGTCTGCCAACAAAGCGCAGTATTTGCTTCACCTTCCCCACAACATTATCTATGTGGTCTTTCCAATTTAAGTTCCTCGTAATTGTAATTCCTAGGTATTTAGTAGAATTGACAGCCCTTGGATTTGTGCGATTTATCGTATACCCAAAATTTATCGGATTTCTTTTAGTACCCATGTGTATGACCTCGCACTTTTCTTTGTTTGGTGCCAATTGCCAATTTTCGCACCATACAGATATTCTCTCTACATCATTTTGTAATTGGAATTGATGGTCTGATGATTTTACTAGACGGTAAATTACAGCATCATCTGTAAACAATCTAAGGGGTCTGCTCAGATTATCACCTAGGCCATTTATATAAATCAGGAACAGCAGAGGGCCTATGACACTACCTTGCGGAACGCCAGATGTCACTTCTGTTCTAGTCAATGATTTACCGTCTATCACTACGAACTGTCACCTCTCTGAGACGAAATCACGAATCCAGTCACACAACTGAGACGATACTCCATATGCACGCAATTTGATTAATAGTAACTTGTGAGGAACGGTATCAAAAGCCTTCTGGAAATGTAGGAGTATGGAATCGATCTGAGATCCCTTGTCGACAGCTCTCATTACTTCATGGTGTTGCACAAGAACGATATTTTCTGAATCTGTGTTGGTTATGTATAAATACGTCATTTTCTTCACGGTGATTCATAATGTTCGAGTACAGTATATGCTCCAAAATCCTACTGCAAATTGAGGTCAGTGATATGGGTCTGTAATTCAATGAGTTACTCCTATTTCCTTTCTTGAATACTAGTGTGGCCTGTGATACTTTCCAGTCTTTACGAACAGACCTTTCGTCAAATGAGCGGTTGTATACGATTGCTAAGGAAGGCGCTATTGTGTCAGCATACTCTGCGAGGAACCTGATTGGTATACCATCTGGACCGGAAGACTTGCCTTTCTTAAGTGATTTGAGTTGTTTCGCAACACCTAAGATATCTACTTTTATGTCACTCATGCTAACAGCTGTTCTGGTTTCGAATTCTGGAATATTTACTTCGACTTATTTCTAGAAGGGATCACGGAAAACTGTATTTAGTAACTCCGCTTTAATGGCACCATCATCGGAAACATTTCTACCGTTATCGTGCAGTGACGGTATTGACTGTTTTTTGCCACTGGTGTACTTTACATACGACAAGAATCTCTTAGGGTTTTCTACCATAGTTTGAGACAATATTTCATTGTGGAAACTATTAAAAGCATCTCGCATTGACGTCCACACTAAATTTTGAGCTTCCGTGAAACTAAGCCAGTCTTGGGGATTTTGCCTTCTTCTGAATTTGGCATGCTTTTTTCGTTGCTTCTGCAACAGTATTCTGACGTATTTTGTGTAAAATGGTAGATCAGTCCCATATCTTATTAATTTATGCGGTATGAATCTATCTATTGCTGTCGATATTGTTTCTTTGAATTTGAGCCATATTTGGTCTACACTTAGATAATTAGCTTGGAAGGAATGGGGACTCCCTCTAACAAGGCATTGAGCGAATTTTTATCTGCTGTTTTAAATAGATATATTTTGTGTTTATTTTTAGTGGTTTGGGTTGGTACGGTTTTGAGCCTCGCTACAATGACCTTGTGTTCACTAATCCCTGTATCCGTCATGACGCTCTCTATTAGATAAGGATTATTTGTGACTAAGAGGTCAAGTATGTTTTCGCAACCATTTACAATTCGTGGTGGTTCATGAACTAATTGTTCAAAGTAATTCACAGAGAAAGCATTTAGTACAATTTCGGAAGATGTTTTCTGTCTACCACTGGGTTTGAACATGTGTTTTCGCCAACAAATCCAAGGCAGATTGAAGTCTCCACCAATTACAACTGTATGAGTGGGGTACTTATTTGTAATGAGATTCAAGTTTTCTACCCTGAGAAAGAACACAGGTTTCTTTAGAAAGTGTATGGTACATGATACATGTTGCTTTGAAGAGTATCAAACACAGGTTTCTTTAGAAAGTGTATGGTACATGATACATGTTGCTTTGAAGAGTATCACACGAAGTAGGGAAAAGTATATACTCTTTGAGAAAGCTATTTACTCTTTGACTTTTGATATTTATCATATTTGTGAGACGCTTGTATTGGTCGATGTGTACCAAGTGATATGATTGAAAGTAATGAATACAGTACTCATACAATCTTCATTGTGTTCAATCCATACTTCAACACTGTTTGTTGCATAACGTACACCTTGTATAACACATAGGTACTTCAGTAGCACATTGCATACATGAGCACTCCTGCCCATGACTCTGTGTATTCACTGCTCGACAGGGACGCTGCTGATGGATTGCGCTTTGAAAGAATTTGAGAGGCGTGAGAACGACCACACATCACATCACGAGCTATGCTTAGCTGAACAGGCAGACATGTGAAGGCTGCTGATGTTACTGCATGTATAATAGGTTACTTCTTCAACATCACACATCATACCAGAACTACTGGTATGTGATGCACTCACATAACAGATCGTTAATAATAATAATGAAGATGGTGACGATGATAATGATACTAGTAATAGTAATAATCTTCTTCTTTATCTTCTTCTTCTTCCTAGTACTTTCCTGTTGGAACAGAGGCCACTTTTTCGGTCAATCACGCAAATTTTTATAGTCTAACGCTTCCTCTAGACTTACGCTTCTTGATCTTAGACGTGCTCTTACAACTTGGTAAGAGGAGCTCCATTAATCTGTATAGTTCCTGGAGATTTAATCGTTTCGAGGTACTCAGTCTTGTGAATATTCAAATGAAAGCCATATGTTGTAGACGGAACATACCACATTCGCACTTGTGTTTCAAGATGTTCCCTGGTGTCTGTTTGCTAGCTTAATGTCATCAGTGTACAGCATTGCCCACAGTACACATTTCTGTAAGTCGGCCTCATGGTTATTTTTATGGTAACAAAGAACAGTGGAGATAGAGCTGATGAGTGTTGATGAATCTCAATTGTGACAGGGAGCTTGAGTCAGTGCTGCTGAGCATGGTACGCAGACTCTGGTGTTTTTGTACAGATTTTTACCTAATTTACGTACATTTCAGGAACTTGACGATCACAAAGGCAGTACCAAATCATTGGATGTGGTACTTGACCAAGTGCCTTCTCAAGGTAAGAAGGCAAGACGTAGTGACCTCCTTTCCTCACGGAATTACTACAACAGCAGGTTTGCAGAAAGAAATACGTGTATCGTGCCCCATACCTACCACAAACCACATTGTGAGTTAGACCATCAGTGACAGAGCACCTCAAGTTCCTGCTGCTACTAAGCCAAGTACCCCGTTCGTTTGTTACATATTTTTAAGAGCTTCAAGCAGGATCGACTTCAGTAATGGAAAAGAAGAGTGATTGCTGTGGTCAGATGTGAGCTGTGTTGGTGACCCTTCACTCACAGCTCCAGGCAGTGTTGGCTTCCATAACACAGCTTGAGGTTTCTGCCAAGGTGCATCACTGGGGGGGGGGGGGGGGGGCTCAGATGTGTGGATGCAAGGGATGTCGAGTACATCCCATGTGTCCCCCGATTGGTCCACTGCTGTAGCTGCCCTGAGTACTGCCTGCACTGAGGTTGACCCCTCAGCCGTGGTCGAGTGGGTATCATTCCAAAGTCTGGAAGATAGCGAAAGACTTTCTGAGAAGCCGATTGTAGGGCCTCCCCAGTTTGTTTGATGAACTGGTTTCGGGTGTTATCTGTGGCTGACGAAATCTCTAAGCTGGATGCAGTCGTCTACCCTGTTGCAAAGGAAGGTTCTCGTCCTGCAAGGTCTGGGAATTCACAGAGGGTTTGTTTGTTGGTAGTTGGGAGCTCCAACACTAAGCAAATAATAGGGCCCCTTAAGAACATGGCTGCCAAGGAGGGGAAGGAAGTCAGTGTGCACTCCGTATTCATACTGGTGGTGGGGGGGGGGAGTAATTCCGGATGTGGAAAGGGTGCTTCAGGATGCCATGAGCAGCACAGCGTGCAGCCAACTGCAGGTAATGGCTAATGTCAGTACTAATGACATGTGTCGCTTTCGTTTCAGGCGGCTAGCGGAAATGGTAAAGAGTTGCGAGATTAAGTTGGAGCTCACCATCTGCAGCATTGTCGATAGAACCGACTGTGCACACCTGTGTGGAGGGTCTGAATCAGAACCTCAGGTAGTTTTGTGACCGTGTAGGCTGCAGATTCCTTGACTTGCGCAGGTTACCGGGTTCTGCTTAACAGGTCAGGAGTCCACTACACACAGTGAGTGGCTACACGGATAGCGGGGCTGTGTGGAAGTGACTGGGCGGTTTATTTTTAGGTCAGAGGGTCTCAGGAGACCACAGAACTGGCGTCTGTCTAAAAGGGGGCAGGTAAAACTGAGTAAGGTAGTTGTAGAAACGATCAGTACTGTAGTTGTAAAATGTCGTAACTGTGTTGGGATGGAACCAGAGCTCCAAGCCCTAATAGAAAGTACTGAAGCTTAAATAGTTATAGGTATGGAAATCTGGCAAAAGCCGGAATTTAGTTCAGCAGAATTTTTTTTAAAACGATCCAACCGTGTTCGGAAAGGATAGATTAAATACAGTTGGTAGCAGAGTATTTATTGCTGTCAGAAGTAGTGTACCTTGTAGTGAAATTGAAGTAGGTAGATCCTGCGAAATACTATGGGTAGAGATCATATGGCTTCAAATGGCTCTGAGCACAATGGGACTTAACATCTGAGGTCATCAGCCCCTTAGAACTTAGAACTACTTAAACCTAACTAACCTAAGTAAGGACATCACATACATCCATGCCCGATGCAGGATTCGAACCCGCGACCATAGCAGTCGCGCGGTTCCAGACTGAAGCACCTAGAACCGTTCGGCTAGAGATTATACTTGACACTCCTACAAAGCTATTAATTAGATAGTTTCACCGGCCCCCCCGACCCCCCTCCCCCCCCACCCCCGATTCAGAAGATTATAACTATCCGGTTTTTACGGGTTATTACGTTAAGGTTATCGGGAATGGAAATACTTGTTGCTTGTGAAATTAACGTGAGAAGATTAGGGTCGCCACCGACTCTAACCATACAACTAATCAAAGATTTGGCCGAGACGGAAAATAAATTAATTTGATTACAGACCAAAAACTCATAAAAATGCATACGTCGTGAAATCGCTCATAGAGGATGCGATGTAATTAATAGTATTGCCCGTGCACTTTTCACGAGAAGCAAACATTTAAAATAAACTAGTAAATGCGTGAACACTGTGCATAAGATCAGCTCCCAGCAACACACCTGAAAATAAGACTTAATCTAAAGCATTCGTTTTAAAATAAAAGGGGAAATTACTCACTGGACCTGTGCGTAAGGAAACAAGTTGGATGTGCTGACCGGGAAAGCTATGAGATGAGTGGCTTAGGTGCAAAAACGTAACCTCGGAGTACGAGAGCAAATTGTGGATAAAATCATTTATTCCTAAGATATGGATGTGAGGCATATACACAATTACATAACATTAATTCCTAAAACATTAAATAAAAGCATCGATACATTCAATGTTAGAATCTACACCTAAAAGCAATGGTGTGAATCATTCATACAACTGCTGTTGCCTGATAACTGATCGCAATAAAACGGTACACGTTTCGCAGTACACCTGCGTATCCACGTGGTTTGTTTAGACGCGATTTCTTGGTATCGTGGACAAGTTGTAACAATATCACATCACGCAATCATTCTTTAAAAACAAACATGAGATCGGACAGTTAGTGCTGAAGGTAGCCCAACAAACTCTAATGTTCTACCACGTGGTTGACTCCCCACAGATGAAAGAAACATAAAGCAAGGAAAATTTACGAGAAGGCAAAGCTATTAATATTTAGAAACATAAAAGCGTATACAGGCACAGCTGAAGGCAAACAGACATTCATACAGAAGCGAGTGCTCACTTCTTATCGACACCTTTGTGTGGCGCTCTTCTGGCTGATCTAAGTCTGCTACAGAAATTTACTAAAAGAAAAATCTGCCAAAGTTTTGCATTCCTTGCTGCGACAAAGCAAAGCAATCTTTTAGTGTTGGAAAGCGAGACCAAAAGCTAACAGCTCTCCTCTCGCCAAGTAACAACGCGCCACACGATCAGTCTAACTCAGCGTTCTTCGACTGGAGCACAGCTGTGGACGCTTCCCATACCGGCGGCTGACTGCCTCCCATTTTCATCTCTAGCCTCTTAGACGCTCCGCGTGGACCGGAAAATCCAAAGACGCCATTTCCGCCACCAACCTAACGCAGGTGGATTTCTCACAAGTAGCTCAAATGGCTCTGAGCACTATGGGACTCAACTGCTGTGGTCATTAGTCCCCTAGAACTTAGAACTACGTAAACCTAACTAACCTAAGGACATCACACACATCCATGCCCGAGGCAGGATTCGAACCTGCGACTGTAGCAGTCGTACGGTTCCGGACTGCGCGCCTAGAACCGCGAGACCACCGCGGCCGGCTCACAAGTAGCGAAAACCTCTTTGCCTACTTGACCACTATGAGAGTTCGCCATTCTGTACAACTGCTGCTGAATCTGTATGACTATCACAGACTTTCTGCAGCAGACTACGCCACCGTCTAGCAACGTGACACACAACCACATTCATTCAATCACACCAATATGAGAGTTATGAAAAAAGAGAAACAAGGCAAAGAAAGAGAAATGTGAGTGAAAGTAGGTTACTGGACTAATGAAAGGTGGCTACCGGACCCTTTCAAGATATAGTTGCTGATACGTTCAAAGGAAACTTGAGTCTCATTTCAACTAGGTATCCCACTTATACAACTGTAGTCGATGATGACTTCAGTAAACCCTCGATACACTGGAAAAATAATGCGTTTAAAGCCAGCAGCAGGCATAAAATGTCATCCGAAATTGTACTGAGTGCTTCCTTAGAAAATAATTTTGAACAGTTAGTTCATGAGCCCACTTGAAGCATAAATGGTTGCGACAGCATACTTAACCTCTTAGGAAGAAATAAACCTTGACAAATTGAGAGTATCGTGACGAATACAGGAATTAGCGACCACAAGGCAGTTGGTGCTAGGCTGAATACCGTAAACCCACAACCATCAAAAAGAAACGTAAAGTACATCTGTTTAAAAAAAACCTGATAAAAATGCACTTAACGCCTTTTTAAGAAACAGTCTCCACACCTTCCCATCTGATTATGTAAGCGTATAAAATATATGGAATAATTTCAAAGAGATAGTACCGACGGCAATTGAGAGTTATATACCAGTTAAATTAATAAGTTATGTTACTGATCCCCCATGGTTCACAAAACGGTTCAGATCGTTGTTGCAGAAGTAACGAAAAAAGCATGCCAAATTTAAAAGAACACAATATCACCAAGATTGGAAAAGTTTTGCATAGGTTCGAAAGATAGCGTGTACTTCAATGGAAATTGTTTTTAATAAATTCCACAACGAAACACTGTCTCGGAATCTGGCAGAAAACCCAAAGAGATTCTGGTCATAGGTCAAGCACACCAGTGGCAAAACACAAATAACCTTCCATACAACAACCTAGTATCATTACCACTACACTACAGCGACTGCGCTGCTCGGCTTCTTTTGCGACAATTTTATGGAAATGGAAGACGACATAGATGAAGATGAAATGGGAGATATGATACTGCGTGACGAGTTTGACAGAGCACTGAAAGACCTGAGTCGAAACAAGGCCCCAGGAGTAGACAACATTCCATTAGAACGATTGATAGCCTTGGGAGAGCCACCCCTCACAAAACTCTACTATCTGGTGAGCAAGATGTATGAGACTGACGAAATACCTTCAGACTTCAAAAAGAATATAATAATACTAATCCCAAAAAAGCAGATGTGTGAAAATTACTGAACTATTAGTTAGTAAGTCACTGCTGCAAAATACTAACACGAATTCTTTACAGACGAATGGAAAAACTGGTCGAAGCCGACCTTGGGGAAGATCAATTTGTGTTTCGTAGAAATGTTAGAACAAGTGAGGTAATACTGACCCTACGACTTATCTTAGAAGATAGATTAAGGAAAGTCAAACATACATTTGTAGCATTTGTAGACTTAGATAAATCTTTTGACAGTGTTGACTGGAATATTCTCTTTCAAATTCTGAAGGTTGCAAAAGTCAAACAAATGGAACGATAGGCTACTTACAATTTGTACAGAACCAGATGACAGTTATAAGAGTCGTGGGGCATGAAAGGAAAGCTGTGGTTGGGAAGGGAGTGAGACAGGGCTGTAGCCTATCCCTGAAGTTATTAAATCTGTATACTGAGCAAGCAGTAAAGGACACAACAGAAGCATTTGGAGTATGAATTAAATTGCAAGGAGAAGAAATAAAAACTTTGAGGTTTGTCGATGACATTGTAATTCTGTCAGAGACAGCAAAGGATCTAGAAGAGCAGTTGAGTGAAATGGACACAATCATGAAAGGAGAATATAAGATGAACATCAAAAAAAGCAAAATGAGGACAGTGGAAAGTGGTCGAATTAAATCATGTGATGCCTGGGGAAGATACATTAGGAAATGAGACATTTAAAGTAGTGGATGAGTATTGCTATTTGGAGAGCAAAATAACTGATTATGGTCGAAGTAGAGAGGATATAAAATGTAGACTGGCAATGGCAAGGAAAGCGTTTATGAACAAGAGAAAACTGTCAACATCAAGTATAGATATAGCGTCAGGAAGTCTTTTCTGAAAGTATGTGAATGGAGTGTAGCCATGTATGGAAGTGACACGTGGACAGTAAATAGTTTAGACAGGAAGAGAATAGAGGCTTTCGAAATGTGGTGCCACAAGAGAACGCTGAAGATAAGATGGATAGATCACTAACTAATGAGAAGGTATTGAATATAATTGGATAGAAGAAGAATTTGTGGCACAACTTGACTAGAAGAAGGGATCGGTTTAGAGGACATGTTCTGAGGCGTCTAGGGATCACGGATGTAGTATTGAGGGACAGTGTGGAGGGTAAAAATCGTAGAGGGAGAGCAAGAGATGAACACACTAAGCAGATTCAGAAGGATATAGGTTGTAATAGGTACATGGAGAGTCAACTAAATACTTAGGGATTACAGTTACAAATAACCTAAATTGGAAATATCAGATAGATAATGTTGTGTGTAGAGCAAACCAAAGACTGTGATTCACTGGCAGAACACTTAAAAGGTGGAACAGGTCTACTAAAGAGACTGCATACAGCACGCTTTTCCACCCTGTCCTCGAGTATTGCTGTGCAGTGTGGGATCCGCATCAGGTGGGACTGATGGATTACATCGAAAAAGTTCAAAAAAGGACAGCTCGTTTTGTATTATCGCCAAATGGGGCAGATAATGCCACAGACATGATACATGAATTGGAGTGGCAATCATTAAAACAAAGGCGTTTTTCGTTGCGACAGCATCTTCTCATGAAATTTTAGTCACCAGTTTTCTCCTCCAATTGCAAAAATATTCTGTTTGAACCGACCTACATAGGGAGAAATGATCATCACGATAAAATAAGAGAAATCAGGGCTCGCACAGAAAAATTTAAGTGCTCGTTTTACCCGCGCGCCTTTTGAGAGTGGAACGGTAGAGAGACAGCTTGAAGGTGGTTCATTGAACCCTTCGCCACGCACTTTATTGTTAGTGGCAGCGTAATCAAGTAGATGTAGATGTAGATTTATCTATTGTGAGCTAGACTATATTTTGGAGCCAGTTGTCAACAATAGGTTTCAATATCTTCATACTGTGGGAGAGGAGCCGTATAAGACGGTAGTTGATACTTTCAGCAATAATAACAATAATAACAAAACAATATACAAAATGCTTTAATATAATAATATTTTTTTACATCACACGTAGTACATCTCTTTAGCATAGCGTGCTAGACATTTCAGTTCAGAGAAATATAATGTTTCAAAAATATATGTTCAAAAATTGAAGAAGTACATGTGACGTACGATTAATTCAAGAGCTATGGTAGTAACATACCTCACGCGTCTGACACAACCAAGCAAGCTCACCCCACAAAAGCATTCGTCATGCCTGGTGCACATACAGATGAACCGTTAAGCCTTTATAGATAGTGCAGCGATCTATTCAAGTGCTCAACCGCGCACTCACTGCTTCTATGTGAGCATAAGGAAGTAGCAATCCGTGTTACATTTATGTTTCAAGCGGAAATTGTACGTAAACATGGGTAAACGTAAGGTCGTGACAAAATGCCCAAAATGGACTATCGCGTTTGGCTGTGCCTAAAGCACAGTGGACTGTTCACCGTGTCCACAGACAGTGGTGTAATACACGTGGCCACGCAGCAAGACAGCCGAATTGCAGTCAGAAAAAGATCCTGACTGAGACGGACCAGAGACGTGAATCAAAATCGCTTTCAAACGCGACGGAAATGAAGGTCCATCATAACCTTTAAGCGACAGAACATTGTGACGAGAACTCCAATGAATGAACATTTGGAGTTGGTCACCTAACAAGAGGCCATTGCCCACACAGGTATATAAAGCAGCGCATCTTCAGTGGGCTAGAAGTCATGGAACATGAACAGTAGCTGACTGATGGAACGCTATGTGGTCTGACTATTTATGTTTTTGCCTATATTGAAATGACGCATGTCGTCGAATTCACCAAAGACCAAATGAAGCATTTCATCCTGAACGTATGATAGCTCAATTCAAGGTGGAGGCAGGGTCAGTTATGTATTAGGGGTGTTTCTCTGATCGTAAATTGGGCGCGTTCATTGAAGTGACCACTAACATTATTTAATCATTCTGAATGATAAGGCTTTACCTTCCACTCAACATGCATATGATAAGGATGCTATTGGTACTTATATTTTTCAAGAAGACAACAACAAAGAAGAATATACGCCAGGTTGTCCGAACACTGCCCAACCCTGTTATACCTCGACTAGCGTGCGAATTCATCTGACTTGAAACTCATAAAAAATCTGTGGGACGTGTTGGAACAGCAGATAAAACGCCGGCATCACCATCCCCACAATCTGGTAGAACTGTGCGACCAACTCCTCAGCGAGTGGCGTAACCAGGATATGACGTACCTGCACAACCTTCGACAAATTTTCTTTTTGTCATTTTATCGTATTGGATGGTCTCTCATTTTGTGTCTTTCCCTGTTCAGCTCCCTGTGATTTTCCAGTTCTAAGTGTGGACTTACAAACAGTGTCGAATCTGTTGTTGACAGCACTTATTATCAAGATGTGAATGCACGAGTCAAGCCACTTTCCCATCGCCCCTGACTCCCTCAGGTGTTCTGAAGACGTTTCAGAAAACGTACCCAGCAGCCACAACAAGAAGGTCGCACTGCAATGTCAAGGGGAGGAGGTATCATCGTGCTGGTTACCAGCCTATGGGGCAATAGTGAAAAACGAGCAAGCTTATACCGCAGCAAGGGTTGCATACAATGTAGCTTCCCACCTCGGGTTGTCTTTTCGATCGATGTTACATCGTTTCTGTGGAGGTGAGTTACGTGCGAGTGGCAGAATGTGTGTCTGGGCACGCAGAGTAACTAAGTGAGACTGGTGAAGCCTACAGTGTCGGTGCACCACTATTTGCTTCATAACAGGTATTTTAAACTTTGGCAAGAGGGCAGAATCACTGTTTGACAAGGGTTCTAATTCTGATATTAAAGTGTGTTCTTCTGAACCAGTTTACCACGGGAGATTCAAATATGTAAACAAATATCGTTGTCAGGGATACTTTTTATATAATATGTATACATATATAGATGTATATCCACAATTCATGGCAAAAACAGGAGCGTTATAGAGAATTACAGGTATGTTGCCGTATACAGTAGTAATGGAACGTAACAATTTCTTGTTCAGCAGCAGGTTGGAAGAATCAGAGGTCATTGGGTTATCCCCAGCCTCACCCATGTCATTAAGACCACCTGCAACAGCTCATCAACTCGAACAGCGACAGCCGGTCGCTGCCTCGGCAGTAAACCTTCACGCTTCCCATAGGCAGGTGCATCGAATTTACAAAAGTGGTGTAATTTGTGTCAATCCTAACGAGTGAGTGTTTTGTCTGACAAGTAGCCCTCTCTGTCACATTTCTGAGCACAGTTGAACTTACAAGTTCCTGTGTTTAAACTGATTTAGCCTGATGCTGAAGGTAAATGACTGCTTGTTTTTACATATCAGCATTTCTCTAGTTTCAGGAATTCCAGGTCGTTGTGGATGTCGATATAAGCTAGACAACTTCTTCTATATCTGTAAGAAGCTCACCTTTGTCAGAAGTCGGAAGAAAATTTCAACAGTCATAAAGATCGCGTATAAACATTACTTTGAAATAGAGATAGGTTACCAAGACAGAGAATGGGCACGAAATTTCTGTTGTGCTACATGTTACTGCAAACTAATGCAGTGGTGGAAAGGTAAAGAGAATGTGGCGTTATTCGCTGTGACCATGGTGTGGAGAGAGGCCAAGGGCCACGTTACTGATTGTTGTTTCCGTCTTACAAAAATTCAGGGTTTTACAAACAAAAAATGGAAGAGGCACATTGTTTACCCAGATCTGCCTTCAGCGAGAATGGCAGTGCAGCATTCTGTGAACACAAGAAGATTTAAATGATTTAGTACGTGATCTGGGACTAAGCAAACAAAAGGCGCACCTGCTTGGTTCAAAATTACAAGAGTATAATCTACTCTGCCAAAGTATTAAAATCAATGTGTTCTGGTACAGAGAACATCTCTTTATTTCCTATTTTGCAACTGACAGAGCACTGGGATTTTGCAATGACGTTGGTGGCCTAATGAAAGTGTTGAACTTCACCTGTATTTCACAGGAGGGGAAACTTTTCATAGAGGCATCGAAAAAGAGTCTCAAGGGTGTTTTACTCCATAACGGAAATATAATATCGTCTGTTCCAGTAGCTTATGCCAGCTTGACCAAAGACAATTACAAATTCGTACAAAGGATGCTAAATTCATTCCAATACAATAAATACAAATGGAAAATATGTGCAGACTTCAAAGTAATTGCTAAGGTACTGGGAATGCAACAACGCTACACAAGTATGCCTGTTTTCTTTGTGCGTGGGATAGTCGAGACAGAAATTCTCACTATTTGAAAAGAAATGGCCCAGGCGGAGAAGGAAAGTGGGTGAAAAGAATGCACAACGTGCAAGTCTGGTATCTCGAGAAGATATACGACGTCCATCACTTCACATCAAACTTGGCCTAATGAAACAAATCGTAAAGGCCATGGATCCACCAGGCAGTGGATTTGAATATCTAGCTCTCAGATTCACCCATCTTTCAGCAGCAAAAAAATCCAGAAGCTGCAGAAAGATGCAAATTCTGAAGCACGTTTTACTGACAAAGAAAAGACAGCATGGGACTGTTTCAAGGTGGTGTCAGAAAACTTCTTCGGAAGAAGAATAGGTACTAACTACAAAGCAAGAGTCGAGGGACATGAAAGGGAAGCAGTTGTTGGGAAAGGAGTAAGACAGGGTTGTAGTCTCTCCCCGATGTTATTCAATCTCTATATAGAGCAAGCAGTAAAGGAAACAAAAGAAAAATTCGGGGTAGGCATTAAAATCCATGGAGAAGAAATAAAAACTTTGAGGTTCGCCGATGACATCGTAATTCTGTCAGAGACAGCAAAGGACTTGGAAGAGCAGTTGAATGGAATGAATAGTGTCTTGAAAGGAGGATATAAGATGAACATCAACAAAAGCAAAACGAGGATAATGGAATGTAGTAGAATTAAGTCGGGTGCTGCTGAGGGAATTAGATTAGGAAATGAGACACTTAAAGTAGTAAATTAGTTTTGCTATTTGGGGAGCAAAATAACTGATGATGGTCGAAGTAGAGAGGATATAAAATGTAGACTGGCAATGGCAAGGAAAGCGTTTCTGAAGAAGAGAAATTTGTTAACATCGAGTATAGATTTAAGTGTTAGGAAGTCATTTCTGAAAGTATTTGTATGGAGTGTAGCCATGTATGGAAGTGAAACATAGACGATAAATAGTTTGGACAAGAAGAGAATAGAAGCTTTCGAAATGTGGTGCTACAGAAGAATGCTGAAGATTAGATGGGTAGATCACATAACTAATGAGGAAGTATTGAATAGGATTGGGGAGAAGAGAAGTTTGTGGCACAACTTGACCAGAAGAAGGGATCGGTTGGTAGGACATGTTCTGAGGCATCAAGGGATCACCAATTTAGTATTGGAGGGCAGTGTGGAGGGTAAAAATCGTAGAGGGAGACCAAGAGATGAATACACTAAGCAGATTCAGAAGGATGTAGGTTGCACTAGGTACTGGGAGATGAAGAAGCTTGCACAGTATAGAGTAGCATGGAGAGCTGCATCAAACCAGTCTCAGTACTGAAGACCACAACAACAACAATGGTGAATGACACGATCAAAGCATATCGAGATCTGGCGTGGAATATGTCTTTAGAGGTACATAGCATGGACTCTTATCTGGACTACTCCTCAGAAGTTATAGTGACGTATCGGATGAACATGGCGAAAGATTCCATCAAGGCATATCTACCATAGAAAGGCGTTATGAAGGGAAGTGGGTTCCTTCTTTGTTAGCAGATTATTGCTGTAATATCATTCGCGAGAAGAAAGATTCACAATACAAGAGAGGAAAGTGATGTTCATTACAATACAGTGGCCCATTTTTTGTCAATTTTCTTTAATTTCTCACGTCAGATAAATTCTACGAAGCGTATACACAAAGATTACTGTTTTATGTGATAGCTCTCACCCTCCATTAATTTGATGAACTTATAACATCATAAAAATGTGAATTTGTTTATCGAATTTTACCTCATATCAGAAACAGAAAAGAAAAATAAAATTGCTATTACTCATAAACTTTCCGTGACGGAACAAAAAACTAAAAACAGTTTTGAATTAAGCACTCGTGGTACAACTATGATCACAATGTATTTTTTCAGAAATAGAAACAAGTTCTTTTTGTAGAACAGTGATATTTTCTTGATAACGATTGCTCCACTCTTTTGAATAACAGCGAGACGAGCATGGGAAAGGTTCTAAGGTTTTGTGTGTTGTCATGCCTCCTGCTTAAATTATTAGGGAAGGTTAGTTTAATGTCCCTCAGAAGTGGCTCGTTAACTCTCTTTTAGTCAGTGATCAAGCCTGCTACCATTATCACATCTCCTTCATTCTATATTTTTAGAGTGAGCATCCTCTTCAACTAACTGCCGTTTTAGATAGTATCTTGTGTGGATATTATACAGGGTGTCAGAGGAGAAATGACAAGTGTTCACAGATAACACAGGAACGATCATTCGAACGAAAAGGTTTGATAAACATAGGCTGTTAAATGCATACCTTAAGAGACATGGGCACCTCTTTCTTTTCGACATTATGAAACAAATCTCTTCTACTGCAACCGCTATGCTTTCCAATGTTTGGAAGGAGGTAGTATGGAACAAAAAAAAAGGAAAAAATGTCTAGTATACATGGGCTCTAAAGTGTTTACTTTAAGAGCTATTATCACTTGTTCGGTAGAACAGATGTGTTTCACAGTAGCGAAGATAGCTCTTCACGGCTGCACTGCAAGGTCCATGTTTACTGGAAAGTTTTTCCTTGTTTTGTTCCATAACACTACCTCTCAAAATCTGGTAAGCTAAGAGCTTGCAGAAGAACACACTTATTTCACAGTGTCGATCATGAGGAATTGCTGATACTGAAAGGCACGAACGAGCATGTAGACACACACAGTCCCATGTACAAGTTTTATTATCCTTTTTAATATATTGGTAAAGTCCTAATGTTTGTGTTGCGATTGCCAGACAGTCTTTCAAGTCTCTTGTAAATGTGTACAAGTGCCTTTGTCCCAAGGAGACTGCTTATCAGGAACTGTTTTATTTCCACAAAGCTTTTAGTGTGTTCTGTATGTATCCTGATAATCACGCTGTTGAGCACCAGGAAACCAATATCATCATCACCATCATCATCGTCCCGTCTTGTCACTGTTGCGGCGTAACGCCATGCTGTGGCCATGCCACTAAAACATTCTTGCTTTGTTTGGGATTATGTATCACATGACTTCAGTTATGACCAAGGTACATGCAGTGATTGGTGGTTGAGGAGATCATTAAGTTCCGAAGGGCCACAACATGCTTAATACGAACATAAAAACGTTATATGAATTACGGCCATCATAAATATAACGAGGGGTGTGGGGAATGAATTAATGAATGACTCAGTGATTCAGAGTTGGATGCAAATATTCATTTCATGTTGAAGAGCGCGGCGGGAGGTTATGAAACATGACAGGGCTTGTGGGAAAAGACTGATGCACTGATGAGAAGCAGGCAGGAAGATTAAGAGTTTGACGTCCCATCCGCGGCTCGAACAACAGAGACGGAGCACAAGCTCGCATTACTACAGGGTGGGGAAGGATTCGGGCCAGCCGTTTCCAAAGGAGCCATCCAAGAATTTGCCTGTAGCGATTTAAGGAAACCACAGAAAACTTAAATATGCTTGTTTAGAAGGCTCTATGAACCATCGTCCCCCTGAATGCGAGTCCAGTGTGCTAACCACAGTCATAAGTCTGATGAGAAGAGATATATTACAAGGTAGCAAATTTGAATTTCAGGCTTCGAAAATTAAAAGAAGAAGTGCATCAGTTCATCTGGTCCATAGACAGCCAATTTCAGCCTCGAACATGTAGAACACCTGGTCCCACACAGCAGCCTTTTCAATGAAGGCAATGATGCACAATGGTATTGAGATGGCCTTTTGAGTGTCTTTAAAAAAAAAAGCAACTTTGGAGTCTCCTTTCTGTATGAATTTTTCTTAAATTAATAATCTATAAATAACTCAAGATAATGCTTCTATATGTGATATGAATGTTTTACAGCGGCATGTGTATCATGCAACAATCCGATATGAATTAATGGTATTTCATGACCAGCAAGCTACAAGGCCCATACATCACAAAATTAGTAACATAGGGAATGAAATAAGGAGGGGAATCACATTTTCAGAATATTCCTGAAGATATTTAAAATACCACAATTTTGCATCGCTCGTTTTACGAACCAGTTGCCAGACACTGATGCCGCTTGGCCACCTCCTGTGACGAATCTTGTGGAATATGCTTTGTTGCTTATGTCAGGACACGACCATAAAAAGCGTTTCATGAATGTACCTCCATTACAATTTAGGCTGGGTGAACATAACCTGGTTTCAAAACACAACCCCAAGTTCCTTGCTCTTACAAATGAGAGTATTCCTTTCATTGACCTAATCAAAATTTAAATCCATAACAGCACCATTTATTGAGTCAAGTAATTTTATCACATTTTCACTTGTCTTCTTATGTCATGTACAGATTTTTCTAGAGCAAGCACATGCTTTGTTATAGTTAAACAGGACCACATAAACAAGCTCTCACTTGGAATATAATCCAGCCATCCATAGTCATGAGCCCTGATGAAATCGAGCCAATAAAATTAATTTTGGTCCTTTCAGCCGCTAAATTCAGAAAGATAGCAATCTTGTATGGTAGCTTTGAGAAAAATTTGTTGTTTCCAGTCTCTTTTTAGACTTAACTCCTCAGTTATTTCGCACAATTATTTCAGGAGCTGTATTCATGTTTGTAGGAATTGGAGCGTGCACATTAGAACACCCCAGAGTTGAGCTGCTGCTACTCTTATAGAATGTGGGATCCATACATCATACAAAAATAGACGTATGTGCATATAGAGTGTAATGGGGTAAGTGCAGAGATTTTTATATGCGGTACCTTAGTATCAGTGTGTTGTTTACTTATTCTCTCAGTTGAACAGTATTCCCACAAACATGTCACAAACTTTCTGACCTAATGTTTGCTGCATGGCCATAACTGCTTTCCTCTGAGTATAGGCTAGCATCCACGTGTCCACAGTTCAACACTTCCCTGCTGCCCACGGGGAAAATGGGCATTAATGTCTTGCTTGTGCCACATGTATGCCGAGGTACTAACTACCCTACCTAAAAACATACAAGTTGAAACAGTTGTAATTATCAGTCTGCAAATGATGTAAAAACAGAAGTAATGTTATTTCAGCACACTGTTGAGAAAGCAGTGTCACCTATGATGTGCAAATACCCATACCTAACTCATCTAGCATTTGAGAGTAAGACGCTTAACGACTTCCAACAAATTCCACTCTCGATTTAAAACTTTTTCTTGCTGACGATTCCCAGAAAATGATGAAACGTAAAACGCTTATAGCTTACTACGTGTTCGCTGTTCGTTGTTTCAATTTATTATTTCTTTAGTACTAACTGCTTCCTCGACATATTTTCCAGACGGTATTCAAATTTACCACTGAATGTACTTGAAAAATAGTAACATTGTATTACCCACACTTCAGGAGATATGATGCCATCAACACTAAGATGCGTGAAAAACTTCTACATCATGCATGACGTTTTAAATTCGCAGAGCGAAATTCGCTAGGAATGCAGCTGTAATACGTGTACAAATACGCGTGAAATACGTTTAATATATGTGACATGTATTTGACATGTGCGTATGGGGACAAAGCCATGAGTAAAAAGCTCGTCCTATACCCCTGGAACTATTTCAACCAAATTTGGTACACATATTAGTTACGATTTGGGAAGAAATGCTGTGGTGGTAACAACTACCAGCTTTCTAACGGGGTGAGCGTGTAATGTGGAGAGAGAAGGAGGAGCAGGAGATGGACAGACAACGAGGAGGATGGAGATGTGAAGAGATATGGGGAAGGAAGACATAGACACATAGAGAGGAGGAGGAAATTAACATTGAAAGGAAAGAGGAGGAAATGAACAGAAACAGGGGGAGGAAGGCATATGCAGAGGAAGGAGGCGGAGCAGATCAACAGACAGAAGGGTAGGAGGAAATGGACAGAGAAAGGGTTAGAGGAAGAGATAGACAGAGAAAGGAAAGCAGAGGAGAGTAACTGGTAGAGGGGGGAGGTGGTGACAGACAGAAGGAGAGGGTGGAAGATACTGATGGCGAGAGGGGAGAGGAGGAGATGGACACAGAGAGAGCTGAGGTGGAGATGAAATTTGAGGGGTGAGGAGGAGACTGACAGAATGGGAGGTGCAGATGGACAGAGGGGGAGGAACAAATTGACAGAGAGGGTGGGGAGGAAGAGGTGGACATAGAGTGAGGCAGGAGGAGTTGGATAGAGAGGGGATGGAGAGGAAGAGATGGACTAACAGAAGATTGGAATAAATACATAGCCTGTCAATGCCAGGAGTTCAGCTACTACGAATACAATTTAATACTCACTACTTACCCTCTGAAGCACTCCCCAAGATGGCGCCAACTTATATTCAGAGCCCTGAAAACGAAAATATCCACATTAAGTTTTTACACTGTTGAAACAGTATATGCTTTGGCAGTTGCAAATGCTATTAATAAGCAAATACCACAAAATCTAGTATGCATTTATTTACCTTTGCTACAAGTACAATTGAGTTAATACAAAGCTTAAGGCAACACGCAGAAGGTGCCCGATAAGTAGGGACGGATATTAAGGTGCTATAGAACACACAAAATTTTTTGAAAATGTAATATTTTTGTTAAAAACGCATTAAGCAAGCTACTTATTTATATGAAAAATTTTATCCTCCATATGACCATGCAAGACCGCGGAGCAACGAGCAATGCGTTCATTGAAGTACTCGATGACGCATTTGCAAACATCTCGTGGGATGCCGTTAATAACACTTTTAATTTCATCCTTCATATGGTATGTTGTTTTTCGGTTTGTTCACGTACGCTTTTGATTCCATAAGTCCGCACAAAAAGGTTACAAGGCATAAGACCGCACATTTGGCAGGCCATTCCTGGTTGCCAGGCAGAACATTAGATTCACGGGATGTGTGACATGTCTTGCTGAAACCAAAAATCGTCGTTTTCATCAATAAGAGGGAGAAACAAATCAGAAAGCATGTTTCGCTAACGGTGGCCGTTCGCAGTGACGGCAACTCCCTCATCATTTTCAGAGATGTACAGGCCGGTAACTCCTCCTGCCCAGAACCCACACCACACAGTCGTGCGTTGTGGATGTGTCTCGTCTTCCACAGTCACTCGCGGGTTTTCGTTACTCCAGATTCTGCAGTTCTGCTTATCGACGTATCCACTGAGGTGGAAGTGTGTCTCATCCATGAAAATTATTTTTGTGAAGTTCTCGTACTCCGCTTGTCGAGCCAAGATCCATTAAGCAAATCGATGTCTCTTTCCAGTCTCTGCAGGTTTCAACTCTTGCTTAAGTTGAATCTTGAACGCATGCATTTCCAGATCTCTAGAAAGAATTTCATGCAGTGAACTTGGTAACAAATTCAATTGTTGAACTCGTCGGTAAACCCATCTTCTGGGCCTTACGGTGGCATTGTCATGCACGACTGCAATGTTTTCTTCTTTTTGAACAGCACACGTTCGTCCTGTTTTCTTAACGTCTGAAACGGAACCCCTGGTCTCAAACTTCCGCATCAACTTCCGAATAGATGATTCCTTTGGATTAGCATTACGTCCGAGTGTCACACGCAAGTCAAGAACGGTTGCCATGGGACTTTTACTGTTTTAGTAATAACTTTTTATCACTTGCCTAAGTTGTAGTCATCTGTTCCAGGACGAAAATAAACATCAAACAACAACACAAAAGCTATTAGGTTATTAATAGGAAGGTGCTTTGCGGGTATAGAGGATAGCAACAAAACGTCCAACCCGGCTTGGAACCGACACGAACTGATATCGGAAGGCAGATGTTGGTACAATCCTGCAACTACACTGCGCATAAAAGAGTATCAGTTATAAGAAATCCCCTAAATGTCTCCCATTGCGACGCGTAAATTTGGAATTTAGCTCAAAGGTACCTTCCACCTCCGTCTGTAATTGTGCAGAAGCGTAACGCCCTGTGACGTCACTCTCTGGCTCGCCGGCGCTTCAAACAGCAACGTGTCGACACATGGGGAAAAAAGGCCACAGCTCTGAAATTCACATGAGTTGTACGGTGGATTAACGACGTCACATCGGCACCAAATTTCACCACAGTTGTGCACAACGCCATCGTGGAAGCGTCACACGGTGCGAAGGTTGTCACACTCGCTTTTATCCACAATTCATCCCTTCTTTTGAGACCTCTGGGATTTGCGATGGAAGTCAGAACTGCAAAACTCAGCGTTGAAATAGGTCGTTTTTTTATGAGTGGCCGAGGAAAACATTTCAGATACACTGCTGCCCATGATCGACACGAAAATCCCGTCAGGAGGTGGCATAGAGGGCGTTAATGAAACCACATCTTCCCATGAGGCCTTGATGCCATGAAAGTATGCATTATATTGAACAATGGGACGATGTTCTTAATAACGTTTGACACTTCTCACTCGTGCGACTCATCCCCATTCTACGGACACCCTGGGGATGAGACCACACCGAACGTGATACGACCCTCTGGAGTGTAGTGCAACCAGAACTTTTCCTCTGCTACACAAAATGGAACCGCAAGGCAGGGCACACTAGAGCAGCCGCGAGGCACCACTTAGCCACATGGGAAAGTGCGTGGCTGGCAGCGAGGGTGTTGCCGGAGTAGGTGGGATGGGGACTTCAGCGGGACCCTCTGCCGTTTTCTTCACGCAGAGGTCAGTGTTGCAGCTCAGAGTGATCATGTCAGAGGAGGGCGCGAAGCAAGAGAGCTTTCCAGGTGTAGACACCCTTTGCTGCTTCGGAGCACGTTCACATATCGTCGAATGGTTTTGCACACTTCTTAGTAGTCTCACGCAGTGTACTGCAGCAGAACTTTCGTTCGCACTACACTCCAAAGGGGTCAGATCACGTTCAGTAAGGTTCAGTTCCCACGATGTCTTTAGAGAACGGATGAGTCGTCCAGGGTGGGTCATCATTGTCGAATGCTGTCGAGAGCGTCGTCCTTTTTCTCATCACACTGCCAGCTGTCGTTTTCGACGGCCAAATATGTGGGAATCAACCCCCCAGGGGAAGGGGTGGTCTCATTCTCGCCGTCTGCAGCTCCTCCTGACGGGATTCTCGTGTCGATTCTGGGCAGCGGTGTGTCTGAAACGTTTTCTTCGGCCACTCGTAATAAAACAGCGCGATTTCAATGCCGGGTGTTGCAGTTCATGTTCCCATTTACAATTATTTCGTATCTCACAAATCGGATGTTGGACTTGTTGACTCCCTGTTGCAGCCTATGACGACCGGGTGCAGACACATCGACTCGTGCTTGTCATACTTCTAGTAACAGGAAGAACAGTACAGCTTAAGGTCTGACACAGGCGAGCCACGTGACGTAGCTGTAGGATTCTACAGCCTCGTGAAGCTGGTGGCATCCCGCTTGGCGTCGAGTGTGGCCCTTCCGAACCCAGCCATCCCGCATCCGCATGGCAGCCGTGGGATCCCGACCTACACGAAGGGCGATAGTGCCGAACGATGAACCACAGCCCCGACTGGTCACGATTCTTCCTATGTCAATGCTGAATGTTGTGGAAGTTTCCCCCTCTCACAGGAGGCATAACACGATGTTCTCGCTAATAACTACATCTCAGACCTGATTTGTGAACGAATTACTGGCTGCGTACCCTTAGCTTACTTACAGAATGAACATGGCTCTACTCCTAGCTACATTTTGCGGCAGTGCTGCAACGTCGACCACCTGTCTCTAAAAAATCCCCATTAATATGTTGATCACCCTCTCTCCAAAGGCTCAATAACGTTGAGATCTTGTGACTGTGGTGTCCAGGGGACGTGCGACATTCATCCTCGTGCTCACAGAACCAGTCCTGACGATACCAGCTGTGCGAACACGGAGCCTGTCAGCTTGGATTAGAAAAACGCCACTGGAGAACAAATATTGTGCATTGGGATGGACCTGATCAGCCAGATAATCCTTGGTAGTAATGCGAGAATGCAGAGTAATCTTGGGGTCCACAGAATAGCACGATGGGGCTGGCCCAATAATCACCAGACCCTCGCTTCACTATTGGGACGAAACCACAGCCATTGCGTCATAGCTCAGGTTTTGTGGCTTCGTCGTTAAGTCTTCCTGTTAAGCGCATTTGCATCACTGATCGGTAGTTTTGCAGTTCCAACGTGTCCTGCAGTTCCAGCCTATGGAGCAGCCTCCGTGTTGTTTTGGGGCTGGCAGGGATCGTGAGTGCAACGTTCAGTTCTGCAGCGACTTGTGCAGCTCTCGTCCTCTAATATTATGTCACACTTCTCTTCACGACTTCGTGGCACAATCACTCGACACACACCATCGTCCGCGCTGTGGCTTAGTGGATGACATTTCTCCGCTTTCCCAGTATGCGTATATATCTTCTATAGGGTGCCTCTTGAAACACTCCATCTGCGTTGGTTATCACACGACCACCGATAATCTGCCAACGCTCGAATTCACTTAGTGCCCACATAACGCTCTCTCGCCTACCCAGAACACTGTTCCGACCACGATTGACTCCTGCGACCCGTCGAAAACATTCCATAGGCACCGCTCATGGTGGAATACAACGGCGCAACCTGCGTGCTCGGCTATCGTTTGCATCTGTGTTCGAGCACACATTTGTCGCTGTGTTCCCCAATTTCTGTACAACCCCTGTATGAGTAATTGATGCAGCTAACTGTAGATTACACTTAAACTAATCTTCAACTGGGATAGTAATAAATTTACTTACATGTCGACGTAAGATGCTGCTGTTGTGACAAGCTGCAGAGAAGAACAAAAAACAGACTGGTTAGAATGAGAATTTGTTCGAGGAAATCCGAGATCAATATGTTATCAAAGTCCTAGAAATATTGCATTATTGTTAGCTTTATTCTTAATAACAGAATGTTGTGAAGCGCGTGTGTTGAACGACGATTTTAACTTAGTTTCACACTTTAACTTGCGTTAAATGCTAAACCTGGGACACAGCCAATTTTGGGGAACTGATTTATAATTTTACACATGGTTATTAACATGAAGTTTTACAGTTATTTCAAAAATGTCCCTAAAGTCTAGACTGCTTCGTTTGTTCTTAAATATTTAGCCTCTAAATTGAATACATTTTTGCGCGTCCCCAGACAACAGTAACAAATAAACTACGTATTATGAATTTCTTTTACCTGTGCGTCAGCGAATAATAGCACCTACAAACACAGACACTTCAATTCCATAACCGAGGACTGTCATTCTCTTTCCCAGAACTTGCAGGCAGAATGAACACAGCAGTAACCAGGGGTGATTACTGTTCAGCAGCCACAGAACAACACCAGTACTCTACACGGAGGTTTGCGAGAGCACGGGCAGTGAACTGGTCTTACAGGGGACATTTTTCGCCAACTGGGGGGGTTTTCGCGTGGGAAAATGAGCTTGTTACTTGAGGGCAACGGAAATCACAAAGGACCAATCATATCCGTAGTATTAAAAATCAGAGCTGGTCAGACAAAACAAGGACACACCATAGATGAAATCTTGCAGAAATATGGCTCAGAGACAAGACCCTTACTTACAGATTCTTTTGTTCTATACCTGATGTGAGAAAATTTCACGAAAACCTTGACAGAAATTGTGGGATTGGAACAAATTTATTCCTGGGACAATTCGTCCATCTTAAAGATGATAAGGAATGCGGTCTTTGAATAACAGTGTAGCGTTCATTGTATTCTTTGTATTCTTATTAGATTAACGTGCACCGTTCTGTATCTTTGTTCTTCCATCCAGATCTCTGTGCTTTTGTAATCTTCTTCTCCACTTCACACGGCAGAGTGGGCTCTTTTAGACTGTAGAGGCTCGGTTCTTTTTCAGCCATCGAAACTGGCGAGGAGATAGTGAGATAGCGCGTTCCCAGTCACAAAATACGGTTACAGTCGACAGTCTTCGGTACTGATAATCGGGGATTCTAGGATGATTGGTGGACTGAAAACGCTGTTTATACATTCGTTCATTAAAAATAAAAATCCTCAAATAATAAAATATCGCCAGCTGATCTCTCCAAGGCGTTTGACTGAGTAGATGATTTTATGTGCTGCACCAGTCCGTACATACATTCCTTTACTGAGGCAAATAACCCTCTTAGAAAATGAGATGAAGAAATCTGGCATCTTATCTATGAAATTTGTTATCTGTTTCGGCTTTTTCAGCAACAAGAAAGAAGGAGCAGATGCTATTGTTGGCTGTGAAACCCAGAGGCATAAGCCCATTACGCCGTGATATGTTTCTGTTGTATGATTATCAAAAGCAGTGCCACGAGCCTACATTTCGAGAGACAAAGAGGAAAGTTTTGGACTTTAATCTGAGACATTAGCGATCAGGAACTTTATACCACCGACTTTCCTTCTCTTACCTGCCAAATTCTAGTGCTGAAAAGTTTCTCCCCATACTAGCCACCATAGAGACAAATTTTAGTAAGAATCACTGTGACAATAAAAGCAATGGATAATTATTTGCTGGGAAGAACAGGCAGTGTACATTGGTTGATGGCATACGACGAATTACCTACCATCTTATGAGTTCCTATGTACATTCAAGACCCAAATTTGCAATAACAAACTAATCTTTTATGCGAAGCCAAGACCAGAGGTTATGTTGCAATGGTCCTCGATTTCTCAAAACGTCGTTGCCACGACAAAAGCAATTGCAACGAAAGCTTCCAAGTGCCAAAATCCCACCTCAGATTTAATCATAGGAAGTTTTGCCAACCCCTGTATCGAATCAGTATGGGCCTTTATCCCTGCTCTGACTGGGTCCGATGAAAACGCCAACTGTATTTTGTCCCGTTATCTCCGAAGAGATCGTAGGACCATGAACTTGCTGCAGATGTCGTCGAGAAACGTGCTCCTCAAGAGTCAGAAAAATTTACTAGCGGGGAACGGTATAACCATATACGAGTACAGAGGCACCTTACAGAACCTGTATAACTTTACAGTAGAACATGAAACAAACATATAGACAAACGTTTAGCTACATAAATTAACAAGTGATTAACGTGTCATAAAATTATCGTACTATCCTACGAGGCATTTATATAATAATTACTTTATCTGTAACTGTCCTGTTAAATTAGTTCCGTATTATATGATATTATTTTTTAGAAATGTCATGTAACACCTTAAATTGCTTTTTAATTACTTCTTTGATGTGCGATCAGTTTCGCTTAAAGACCATTACCACATTCAGAATTTTACTAACTGTAGGAGTTACACATAAAAATATCCGATAAAAATACAATGTCAAGGGTATAATATTTATAACAAATGTAATTTCTAATTGATGTATAAATCTTGCTGTGAACAGAAATCTGTGCTGGTTAATAGTCCTCGACGGAAACAGGTCACACAGAAAACTGACAACAGCCTAATGTCTTACACGATATCATTCCTGCAATTTATAATAGCCGTAGAACACCATCGAGAATAAAACGTATTATTTGCCACCAGAGACGCACTTCATATGGACTACATGAAACACGAGGTGTCCGACTAATGGATTATGTACGGAGACCACAAAAATAAAAACATTATCTGTCTGGGCGGAAACTTGTATGCATTTTGTTTTGTGCCTCAAAAATTTAGAGCAGGAAAGTTTCGGTTCCAGTGAGGAGCTATCTTATACGGTAAGTTAGCTTATATTTAAAGCTGTTTCGAAATAAAACTATAATGCAGTCCGAAAAAATTACACTCAGCGATTCGTTAATGTTGTAATATCGTAACATTTATAATTACGTCGCTACTTGTCTTTAAGGGGAACATTCTGCTATGTAACTGACTATAAACCTGAGTGGGTTTCAAATTCGCTAAAATGTGAACACATTTATGTGCAGCGCAAGCTGTAAGCCACACACACCACTCTCCCTTTTCTTCTCACCGGAAACTGGTATTTATTCAGTTTACAAAACATGGTACCTGTCGCATTTGGAAGACCACAGCATTATGTAGGGCCAACGTGTTACACACCTGCAACAGAGCGATGGGAATTACCCACCTTCAGTTCCTAGGGCTAGGAAAACATTTAAGAGTGGAAATCAAACGTGGACATTTTACAACGTAATAAACTCCCTAGTTGTCTTAAATTCAAAGAAATAGTATCGGCAGCAATTGATTTATACCAAATAAATTTACAAATGACGGAGCTGATCCTCCTTGATACACAAAACTGGTTAAAACACTGTTGCAGGAACAACGAAACAAACATGCCAAATTTAAACAGACGCAAAATCCCAAGGGTTGGCGATCTTTTACAGAAGCTCGAAATTTAGCGCGGACTTCAATGCGAGATGCTTATAACAGTTCCCAAAACGAAACTTTGTCTCGAAACCTGGCAGAAGACCCAAAGAGATTCTGGTCGTATGTGAAGTATGTAGGCGGCAAGAAACAATCAGTGCCTTCTCTGCGCGATAGCAATGGAGATACTATCGAAGACAGTGCTGCCAAAGCAGAGTTACTAAACACAGCCTTCGGAAATGCCTTCGCAAGAGATGACGAAGTAAATATTCCATAATTCGAATCGAGAACAGCTGCCAACATGAGTAACGTGGAAGTAAATATCCTCGGAGTACTGAAGGGCCACGCGGGATTAGCTGAGCGGTCTGAAGCGCTGCAGTCATGGACTGTGAGGCTGATCCCGGCGGAGGCATGGGTGTGTGTGTTTGTCCTTAGGATAATTTAGGTTAAGTAGTGTGTAAGCTTAGGGAATGATGACCTTAGCAGTTAAGGCCCATAAGATTTCACACACATTTGACCATTTAGTAGTGAAAAACTTAAATCACTTCATAAAAGCAAGTCTTCTGGTCCAGACTATATACCAATTAGGTCCCTTTCGGAGTATGCTGATGCATTAGTTCCGTACTTAACAATCATATACAACCGTTCGCTCGACGAAAGATCCGTACCCAAAGACTGGAAAGTTGCACAGGTCACACCAATATTCAAGAAATGTAGCAGGAGTAATCCACTAAATTACAGGCCCATATCGTTAACGTCGCTATGCAGCAGCATTTTGGAACGTATATTGTGTTCGAACATTATGAATTACCTCGAAGAAAACGGTCTATTGACACACAGTCAACATGAGTTTAGAAAACATTGTTCCTGTGAAACACAACTAGCTCTTTATTCACATGAAGTGTTGAGTGCTATTGACAAGGGATTGCACATCGATTTCGTATTTCTGGATTTCCGAAAGGCTCGTAGTGAAATTGCGTGCTTATGGAATATCGTCTCAGTTATGTGACTGGATTTGTGATTTCCTGTCAGAGAGGTCACAGTTCGTAGTTACTGACGGAAAGTCATCGAGTAAAACAGATGTGATTTCTGACGTTCCTTATCTATATAAACGATTTGGGAGAAAATCTGAGCAGCCGTCGTCCGTTGTTTGCAGATGACGCTCTCGTTTATCGACTAATAAAGTAATGAGAAGATCAAAACAAACTGAAAAACGATTGAGAAAAGATATCTGAATGGTTCAAAAAGTGGCAGTTAATCCTAAATAACGAAAAGTGTGAGGTCATCAACATGAGTGCTAAAAGGAACTCGTTAAACTTCGGTTACACGGAAAATCAGTATAATGTAAAAGCCGTAAATTCAACTAAATACCTAGGTATATACAATTACGAACAACTTAAATTGGAAGGAAGACACAGAAAATGTGGGGGAGTCTAACCAAAGACTGCGTTTTATTGGCAGGACACTTGGAAAATGTAACAGACCTACTAAGGAGAGTGCCTACACTACGCTTGTCAAAATGGCTCTGAGCACTATGGGACTTAACATCTGAGGTCATCAGTCCCCTGGAACTTAGAACTACTTAAACCTAACTAACCTAAGGACATCACACACATCCATACCCGAGGCAGGATTCGAACCTGCGACCGTAGCAGTCGCACGGTTCCGGACTGCGCGCCTAGAACCGAGAGACCACCGCGGCCGGCTACGCTTGTCCGTCCTCTTTTAGAATACTGCTGCGCTGTGTGGGATCCTTACCAGATGGGACTGTCCGCCCCCGGTAGCTGAGTGGTCAGCGCGACAGACTGTCAGTCCAAAGGGCCCGGGTTCGATTCCCGGCTGGGTCGGAGATTTTCTCCGCTCAGGGACTGGGTGTTGTGTTGTCCTAATCATCATCATTTCATCCTCATCGACGCGCAGGTCGCCGAAGTGGCGTCAAATCGAAAGACTTGCACCAGGCGAACCGTCTACCTGACGGGAGGCCCTCGTCACACGACATTTCATTTCATTTCACCAGATAGGACTGACGGAGTACATCGAAAAAGTTCAGAGAAAGGCAGAACGTTTTGTATTATCGGGAAATATGGGAGCGAGTGTCACTGAAATGATACAGGATTTGGGTTGGACATCATTAAAAGAAAGACGTTTTTCGTTGCGACGGAATCTTCTCATGAAATTCCAATCACCAACTTTCTCCTCGAAATGCGAAAATATTTTGTTGGCACCGATCTACATAGGGAGGAACTATCACCCCGATAAAATAAGGGAAATCAGAGCTCGTACAGAAAGACATAGGTGTTCATTCCTTCGGTGCCCTATACAAGATTGGAATAATAGAGAATTGTGAAGGTAGTTCGATGAAACCTCTGCCAGGCACTTAAATGTGAATTGCACAGTAGCCATGTAGATGTAGATGAAATGCAAAACGAGATGAACTACGGTGGGTTTGAGGCCTGTGACGGAAAAACAGGATTGGCATACCTAATAGTCTATTCTAACAAAAATATTCCTGGTGACTATTCCGGAAATTGCCTCCGATTTCAATGCTGGTCCATCAACAAGAGTCAGCGTGTGAACCATTCAAGGAAACATCATGGTGTGCACTTGACGTCAGCACGACACAAAGCTGTACACCTCGCTTGGGCCAGTCAACACCGACATTGGACTGTTGATGACTAGAAACATGTTGCCTGGGCGGACGAGTCTCGTTTCAAATTGTATCGTGTGGATGGACTTTTACGGCTATGGAAACAACCTCACGAATCCATGCACCCTGTGTGTCAGCAGGGGACTGTTCAAGCTAACAAAGGCTCTGTAATGGTGTGTTGTGTGTGCAGCTGGAGTGATGGGACCCCTGATACGTCTAGATGTGACTTTGACAGGTCATACATCCCTAAGCATCCTGTGTGATCATGTGCATCCATTCATGTCCATTGTGCATTCCAACGCATTTGGGCAATTCCAGCAGGACAATGCGACATCCCACACGTCCAGATTTGCTACAGAATGTCTACAGATATGCTCTTCTGAGTTTAAACACTTCCTCTGACTACCTAACTCGCCAGACATGAACATTATTGAGCATATCTGGGGTGCCTTGGCATGTGCTGTTTACAAGAGATCTCCACCCCATCGTATTCTTACAGTTTTATGGACAGCCCTGTAGGATTCATGGTGTCAGTTCCCTTCTGCACTACTTCAGATATTAGTCGAGTCCATGCCATGTCATGTTGCGGCACTTCTGCGTGTTCGTAGGTGCTCTACACGATATTAGGCAGGTGTACCAGTTTCTTTGTCTCTTCAGTCCAGTATGTTTGGAAGTGTAATACTAGGAAGCCGTAACAAACTACTCACCTCGACGTACAAACTCCGCTAGCTCAGCGAGAAAATACAGAATCACTGCACTTGATCTGCGAGAGCGCGGTCTGCTGCGATCCGATTGTCTTTTCACAGGCAGAACGAAGTAACCATGGTTTCAACCTGGCATTGTTGCCAGCGATCGGAACCAACACAGGAGTGCTTTTACCACAGATGCGTGGCTTCGCCAGTAGTCACAAATCACCGAAAGTAGTATAACCGTGTCCCTAGCCCATTCAATAAACGCAGTTTGAGATGGGTTTTTCTATTCGATTAATTATGTAGCGTTAGAATGCTGAATGAATGCGGTTGATATTCCAACCAGCTACGTACTGCTTTTACACTTACGGCGTTAATGTTATAACGCCAGAATTTAATAATGAAAATTTTAGCGATTGCAACGGTGGTGTTATCGTTAGCTACAGAGCAATTGTTCTAGTGGCATTAAGTAATGGTTTCTGTATATGTACCCACAGCTATGTTAGGCAAGCTGTTGTACCATGTTTTGTGAAGAGTATAAAGTATATGAGTATCGTTTCCCCTTCCGTCCCACATGCAGATGGTGAGTGCGAAATGCGACTTTCGGTGCGCCTAGAGTGTTATCGTCAATACGGCGCTGAGTATTACACGTACAAGGAAGAAACGGGATTGCAGCTCTGCTTGGAGCATCTGCTGTCGCGGTTGCAAGACCAAGCCTTTCTGTAAAGCGAAAAAATGTGTGTACCGGACGTCTGGCGGGAGATTGTTGATTAAAATTGTGACGCCCAGCGCTGACTAAACACTGGAGTGAGGAATCGGCCAATTATCCTTTGAATCTCGTGTCTCTCTCTGTCTCTCTGTTATATTTATTCCGTTTGTTGACATTCTCAGAATGTGCGGAATCGCCCGTACACAAAGCATCTGTCCTACCGATGGTATTGCTTGTAAAGAACAGAATGTGCGTACAATTAGGCTTGGAAGATACATCGACTGTGCGTCAAAGAAGTAAACAAGATAACATCCAGTACAGCGGAATTATCATTTCTTTACATAAAATACTGCACAGAAAATCTTTTTCTCATGCAGCCGTCATCGTCTTACTTCTTTCCAGAAGATAGCAATGCAGTTATGCGTTACTTTATCCTCACTATTTTCTGCCGTGTTTCTAAGGCGTTAGTGGGTAACACGCGTGTGAAACTCGTCCCAGAACCCGTGAGGGGCTGACCTGGGGGCCACGGTAGGCTGGTACGTCCACCACGTCTGCGCTGAGGCGGCGGCGCCACAGGGGGTCCGTCGACCACGGCTGCAGCGAGCAGCAAGCGTCCCAGCGAGCTGCGGGGGAGGAGGACTCGTGACGGCGTTTATAAAAGAAAATCTCGTGTATGAAATGGTGGCCACCTAGAATGAGACAGACTGTGAGATGAGACTTTACATTAAATGGGTGACGTCTAATTGGTGAACTCATGAGCAGCCGTTGCCTGTCGTAGAAATACTACCAGGCAAGCTGCAGTGCAGCACTTGGCAGAGAGTACTTCTTAACGAAACGTATCCCTACTTTTCCAACTCCTGTCGTGAAAAGAGCGCGGAAACATGATTTTTTACTGTGTTTTTAAAATACACTTCGCTATCTTCTCTGTCCGTTCGGTATATATTTTGCAGCTGACTTTAAACTAATTTCCCAATGAATTAGAAATCTGAAATTTTAAACATACCTCAGAACTGGATGACAATGTAGTACAAAGCCACTTTCTTGACCGGTATGGCACGAACGTTACTTTGTTTACTACAGCTATTCCGCGATTACCTGGGGGCTTCAAACTTTCGGCAGAGATCAGAACTGCGTGAGTATGGAACGTAAACTCGCTTTGTGTCTGGTGTATGGTGCAGGGTACTTCGTGTACCACTGCCAACTCCCGCAATTCCTGCTCCAGCAGCGAATGGCTCACGGTAAGGTAAGACTCTGTGTCACCTCGAATCTTCTAATTTTACATTCCCGGTCTTTCTGTGAGACGTGTAGGTGCAAGCAATATATTAGTTGGTCAGACGAAGATAAACCAAAGTAAATCTGAAAGTTATCAACTGTCTAACGTCGTAACCTCATCAAAATGGTTAAAATAGATTGGAGAAGACAAAAAAGCAAAAAATAATTATTTAAATGAAGATAGTTTTAATATACCACTATTTAATTCAGACTAAAATGTATAAAATAATTTCTCCTAGCCCCATATAGATTCTTAACCACATTCAGATGCTCCTGAAAATCTGGGATTGTGGATTTTTAATAGGTATTATTATACTTACAGAATTTAAAACTAGAAACGTCAAGCACGTGCAATACATAACTGATGCACGAATCGTTGATACCCTTACTGTTACACTAGTTTACCAATTGATGCACGAATAGAGCTCTTCCTTTTTATTATTTATTGCATGCGCCTCACGTTTTCCGTTTTAAGTCTTACAAGTGTTTTCGTAGCTAATAAAAATTCGAAATCACAAATTTTCAAGACTATGTGTGTGGGATTAGGAATCAGTAAGCCCCAGAATAATAATTTGTACTTTTTTATCTTATTTATAAACTTGTTGTATAAAAATTCATTCTTATTCAAATAAATGTTCTTTACCTCCGTAAATCGTCCATGTCTTAAATTACCCTTATCGTCCTTGGCAGGACAGGTAATAAAGGAGTGTTTTCACAATCCTTTTAGAAAATTGTTTCTTAAGGAGAGGTTTACTATCTTTCGCCCAAAAATAGCACGTTCTCTTTCGGAAATGTCGAAGAGCAAAGGCGGAAGTGCCGTCGGAACGAAACAAAATTTCAATGTAGACCTCCACGCTCGGTATGTCACAGGTCAGCCGCCTCGTCTGAAATCAAAATTGAGTTGACTTTAGCGAAGTATATATATTTCTTTAGGAGTTATTTGGACCAAAGGAAACAAAATGGTGGCCATTTGAAAAAATAGGGTTTTTTTTCATCGATTTTGCGACTTCGTCGGCCAAGAAAAATATTTATAGTTGATGGATCGGAATAAAAGTGGTACAACTCCTAGACAATTTAGTTAGCTTGGTCGTAAACAAAGAATCATGCCAATCGGTTTAGTAGATTTGAAGTTACAATATCGCTGGGATAAAAAAAAAGTCATTTCGAGAAAAACGCGTTTGAAGATTTGACTACATATAAATGCAGAATTATTCAACTTACGTTCAATCTGCTATTCCGGGTCCATAAACTAGTCCTTCCTCTTCCTCACAGAGGGCGTTCTGCTCGGTCTGGACCATCCTGCGCTGCTCCAGAGGCGCTCGTACGGCCGGTGACAAGCGATTTTCGGCCGCTTGAATCCGGTGATCGTCCGAATGCTTGGATAACTGCGCCGAATACAGTCCCAGGGTGGCGTCCGTCGTTGTCATGGTCTTCAGAATTGCTCAATACCCTTCGTTGAAGCTGCTCACTGCCAGGGAAGTCGCAACCTCCGCAGTCTTCGCACCAGAATGCAAATGCTTGGGGGCTAACCTCCAAACACACGCGTTAAAACTTCCATTTGAATTTTGTGCGTTTCCTCCCAAGCACCGGTACAATACAGTCCTCCGATAGGGCCTCATAGATGGTATGGATAACTTTTTGAGCTCCTTTGGAGAGCGGCTGGTCGTGTTGATATTCGTCCGGATGTCCGGTAGCCTCTGCAGTGCGCCACTTGCACCAACTAGTTTCTCCAGCCGGACAATTTTGGTGTTGTGGGTACTCATCCGTTGAACACTTGTGAAATACGTTGTCCAAATTGCCTTCTTCATCTGTTCCACCGAATTGGAATGCCGTCAGATTGCTAACCCGTAGTACGTCGTAAGCTCCTTGATCACTTTATCAGTTTTAGTCATGGGTAAGCACATAATTTTTCGCGGGTACAAAGACGAAATTCCCGAAAAAACTGGTGCGTGAAAAACGCCGATTTCAAGCAGGTGCATTTTTTGTTCAAACGCGAATAACAAACATTTCCGTTCCGTATTCGGAAAAACCGTTTCAGGGGTGGATTCTAAACACTTTTATGGTTCCAAAAATGCAATTTAAAAAAATCTATTTTTTTAACCAAAATATAGTAACCTTACCCTTAAACGTTACGTGAGGTATCTTTATGTGTATACATAGTAGTCAACCTTGAGTGACGCGTGTACTTGTAAAGGAGGCACGCTGTCGCTTCTAAACACACTTGAACACCTCTCATTTGAAGTGAGTTGTGCTTCTATAGACAGCATATATGCAAGACTTACATTATGCCCACTGTACGTCCCATTGTAACAGATACACATTGCAGCCAGAGATATATTAATTTCTTTGCAAGTTACGAGTACTATTGCGGCGTTAGGGCTTTTTTGTGAACTAGTAACCGACATGTTTCGCATGGAGTGTGATGCAGTTTACAAGGGTGTAGTCAGCAATAACAGAGCAGCGAACCTTCCCCCTACCCATCTACCCCCCCCCCCCCCCCCCCCTCATCACGAATCCCCAATCATTTCTTTCTGGGTATCAGTTTGAAGAAAACCAGATCATGTAATGGATAGTGAATAGTAGTCGTTAGTCGATAAATATAAAAACTGATTCGTCACCTTTACAAGCAAATGATCGTATTACGCTGTTTCTGTCGATATCGTAGCTTAAAAAAGACCTTCATTGAAAATAATTGAATTGCTGAACGCCATAGGTTTAAAAGCTTTGGGAGTCTTTGTTGAGTACTGGTGGTGAAAGTTTCGGGATATCGTATACCACGTAACTTAGGAGCCAGCATGTTTCTTACCTGTTGCGAACACCGCTTTAGTCCTGTAAGGTGTCATGCATTATTTGTACGTGAATTAACCAAGCAATCATTATTCTCATATCGGTTTCAAGGCGTCAGCAGGTTGATGAATTTCTCTCACGAAGCCAGGCAGAGGCACACCAATAGTTTAGAATGAAATATAAACCAGGTTTCTGTATTTACAATTATTTCGTATGTCAAAAAGCCGATGTTGGACTTGATGACGCCCTGTTGTAGGCTATGACCACCGGGTGTAGATACATTCTTTGACGGTAGGTAGCAGGAAGAACAACACAGAAATGCAAAACGAATTGTCCAAATGCTGAACCACGGTCAGTCGTCACTTTGACGTCCCACGAAGTTGCTGGCCAGAAACATTCGAAAACCTTGGATGTAAATTACATGACTTCGGGGAACTGAACTGTTTCAGCAGTTCAGTAAGTAACTAGAACACACGCCTATATGTTTGCTAACGATTTGTAAACAGTTTCTATAAACCCAAGTGTGACATTGGGTAATGACCTTAATGAAGGGGAGTGATATTTCCTCTTAAAAGTGCCCGGAGGAGGATAGATAATGAGATACAGAACTGAAGTGCAGCTCATCAGTCGTAACATTCAATGTTTATTAGGTCACACGAGGTGATAAGATGTTTATCACAGAGCATGAAACAGTTGAAGAACGTAAGAACTCCGTGCTTCGCCTGTAAATGGAGGGAATGTTTGAGACATGGTCTGTGGCTAACTAGGGCTACAAACTTCCCAGTGCTCTTCGAGATGAGGACTTCATTAGACAGCCAATGGAGAACTGTGGAGTATCATGTACTGCTTAACTTCATTGTTGACATGAATTGTTAGTACAACGGTCAAGACAGTTGTCAGCGTTTAGACGGCACAACACAATGCATGGGACATTTTTTCTAAACCTCCTCATTTTGTCCCATTGCGGCACAGAAGTTCGAAATTTGGCTCAAAGTTGCCTACAACCTTGTTGTGTAATGGTGTCAACCTCTGACTCTTGACTCTGCGACGGCAGGATGTACACACAAGAGGAAAAAAAAAAAAAAAGGCCAGAGTTCAGAAGTTCATGTGAAGCGTAAGGCGGGTTAATGATGCCACATTGGCCTCAGGAGGTGGCATAGAGGGCGTCAGCGAACTGGTCTTTCCTTGAGAAGATTTTTTACTCACATTTCGCGATCAAAGACGACAGTTGGCAGTGCGATGAACAACACGACGACATTCCTGACAACCTCAGATACTGCTGACTCCCCCCAACGCTTCAATCCTTCTCTAAGGACCCCACTGCACGAGGTCTGCTCCCTTTGGAGTCGAGCACGACAATAAATTTTGGTCTGGTGTACAGAGCATAACCTCCAGCGACCGTTCTAAACCATTCAACGAAATCTGAACGAGGTCCAAAGCAGCAAAAGGTGGTTATGCTTTTCAGCCTTCCTGTTTCGTGCCCTCCGTTGGCATGATCATGGGGAGCTGCAACGCTGATCTGTGTGTAAACAAAATGGCAAATGGTCCGTCCAAGAGCCCCCCCCCTCCCCTACTTCGGTAATACCCTCTGTGCCACCCACGCACCTTTTATGGACATTTGAAAAATGAACCCGTACGGAGACAAGGACTCACAGATGACTATGTGACAGTGGGAGAGGCAAATTTACTTGATTTACCTCAGCTGAGTGTAGCTGTATCGCTATACTAGCACCTGCTGGCTGCATGTGAAAGCTGACAGGCGTCAAAAGTTAAGTCTACCTTGCCAGTGCTTAGGCATCGACGACTGCGTGTCTCTGTACAGGGTCGTTTTTACCATGTTCATCAACATGTGCAGGCAGCACTGAGGGTGTCTGCAAAACTCTGGGGGTGGTGTGTCTTAAAGGGACCGTTTCAATAGAGACAGGAAATTACGTTCTTAGCCAATTATGGCATGTGATGCTTTCGAATGACACATACACTTTTGTCCTCCCAGAGGTCCAACAATCAGACGCATATCACGTGCCTTGGTGTCCTAAATTTTGGCTTCGAGTGCTGCTTGCATAGTGCCAAGAACGTTGCAACTGAAAGAACAAATGGAAAGAGTACTGTTTAACTATGTGAACGAGAACATTTTAATTTGGGCTTTCATGAAAGCCTCAACGTCCATTAAGAAAAATATTTTTATTTTGACATTTAGTTATCAGTTCGTGATGCTAAAGAGTTAATTGAACTCTCGGACGATTATTAGTTGCTTCTACCGATAGCTCACGTCTATGTAAGGCCTGCTGCAGGTCGATGAAAATAACATGAACATTTCTCGCGTTGCTACTTCATTTAGTTCTTTTATTTTCTATTGTCCCAACTCTGCTTCTTTTTGGTGGAAATCTCTTTCTACTTCAGTTTTCTTGATTTCTTCTTCAGAAGCAAACGTAGTTTTTTTTTTTTTTTTTTTTTTTTTTTTCACCATTAAACTGTTTTGCTAAGGAGCCGTACTAACCACGTGCGTCTAACCTTAATAATTTATTGCCAATATTGATTACCCTTTTGAAACAATGCCGACGTCCTTCTGGTTTCAATAATCAACGTAGTTTTTCTTGTACAGAACAGAAACATTCATCTTACAGTCAAAATATAGCTTACCCGGATTTTGTAAACGATTTATTGCAGCAAAATAGCCATTACTCGGATTTTATGACCTACTGTACTGGCTGGAGTATTTTGGAATACTGTTCGTAAAATCTCAAACATCTTTTCTGCTGTCTTCTATGTTACAAATATTTACTTCACTTCTCTGATCTAGTTTTGGCGAAGAGTTGTTTCTGTAGAATCTGAGTTCTGATATGATTTTGTACACCAAGGGTGTTTAAAAACGCCTTTTGCAAACATATATTAATATGCCTCTGCTATGTATTTGGACTCGAATGTAACTCCCGTGTTAAAAACGTCATGCTTTCTGTTTTCTCGATACCCGAAATAAATTGAAAGCATTAATTACTCACATGAAAACTGCTTTGTTTATATTGCTCATTATGATAAATAAGTATAATATTATGTTAAAATACTCTGAGCTCAGCTTTCTTACCTTCTCTTTACTTCAGCCATTTCCATTTGCCCCACAATGTATGCAAATCCCAAAATGTTTATTTTCAATTTTTTCGAAACATTTCTTTGAACAATGCATGATTTTCACATCGATTTCGCTTCAATTTTTTGTGGGTTTATCTGATACAAAAACTCTTCCTTCATTTCTTCTGTTTTTGCACTTGGCTGAAGACCAAGTTTTGACATTTACATTTCTGTCGATGTTTTTGGAAATTTAGATGGAATCACTTCACTTTCTCTGGTTTTTGGAGTAACCTGCAGAAGAAAATCAACATGCCATATTTCACAGAAAGATAAACACAAACCATAAAAATGTAATATGGCTACTCAAGTCTCTATTTAAAATATATTAACATTAATTAATAAATATTTTTTTCTTCAGTCTATATATTTACACATTTAATACAATTTATGTCTGATATTTATGCTCAGTACTATTTCACTGAATCTGGATAAAAGTTACACATATTTTTGAATATAAAGTTATAAGTCATTTAAGGTTATTTTCAAACAAGTAAATAAAAGTATACTGTAACTGTACACATTCTGAATCTGATCCATGGGTATTGCAATTACATGAATTTGTGCTATCAGAAAAATCAGTATCACACTCTGTTGAAGCATAAGTAATGCTTAAATCTTCATTTTCTTTAGATGGAAGCAAAACCTTCTCCTTAACTCATCCCATTTTGCAGTTGCTTGTGATTATCTCTCTAGAATGTGTGTGAGTGATACGTTATACCAGACAATAACACTGACTTATAATTTACTTCTTTGGCCAACAGGTGCCACCAAAAGATATGTATTCAGAGACATATGTTGGTTATAAACATAACCACTTACAAAACTCTAAATTGTTTGGAATGTGACTTCTGATTATCTCTGGCACAACCCTTCAATTAGAAAATTTTGCATAAATTGAAAACTTCCTCTAGTGGTAGGTACACATATTTATTGTCTGATTAACTTATGGTTGCTTCCCATAATACCTACAATACATACACCAGCATCAGATAGTATGGGACACAGGTCTTTGTTTCTCATTGTTTGTAATAAATCTTCTGAGATCAGTGAAATCTCACTCCTAGAGCCTATATAAATACACACTTCCCTTCTGAAAATTTTCCCATCTAATATGGATTTTGGCAGAATTCCTTCTGTTTCCTCCTCCTCCTCCAACAACCACTCTCGCATAGGTATCTTATGCGTAAAGGCAATGAACATTTCTATACATGGACATATGTCTGTATTGTCTCGTCATTGATCCTGGCCCCTGTCCCAGGACGTTCGACATTTTCCATTATCATTGCAAGATAAATCCATTTGATTACCTTGTTATTTGACACAGAGCCATTTACAAGAATTGTATTATCCATACAGTTATTGACTGAGTTTGGTACAAACACTTCTTTTTCCTGTGCTTTGAATTACTTTGATTATGGTGGTTATGGACATGACAGGTTCTATTTTCTTTGCAGATTGTTTGGGAAAACGCTTACCCACTGTGTCATTTTCCAAGGTTTCTTCCTGGACATTCTCACTGTCTTCTTTATTCGCAGTATCTAGGCCTGCAGTGAAGGTCAGCAAATCACTTGCAGATGTCCAACATCTATATCAAATTTCCAATCTCTGTGCAAATACTTTCACAATGAGTGATTCTTTGAATGGGTTAACTAAATGTTTACATTGAGTTATATTCCACTCAGTGTATTTCTTCTGCTGCTAGACCCAACCTTCTCTTGTACTCCATTTTCAGTTAGTCCCTGTCGAAGTGGGTCCAAATTAGTCCAAGTGCTCTGGTAATTAATTACTTTACTAAATTCTCTACTTTATTCCAACACCTCTACTCAGCTTTGTGTATCTGGGATTTGAGTATGTGTACGATTGTACTCATGGGTTGAAAACTCCTTTGTTTGTTTCATCTTATGCTTTACTTTTTTAAACTGTACTTTAACCTCCTGCTATACTAAATCCACTGTCTTTCTACTTCAGTTTGTATCTCCTTTGGTAGGTTTAATAATGTCACTTCCATACTTGAAATTTTATCATTTATTTCCTCTTTTGAAGAGTCTACTTTGGTAGCTACCTCCCCCCCCCCCCTCCTCCCCCCCCCCCACCAGTATTCGTTAATTAACAAAGTTGTATTTAAATTTTTAAAATCCTACTCTTCAGCATTAATAAAAGCCACTAATACCTCATCATCTTCACCCACATTGGCATACAACTTTCTGGCTATCCAAAGCCAGTAAAATGCGTTTTCATTCTTTACAGAATGAATTGAGAATATAGCATTTCAAGTCCTCAGTCATGGATTAACCCTGATGTATATCCTGATCTCACATTGCACCTTTGGCCTTGAAGGTTGCCCAATCTCTGAGCTTTTTTTTTTTTTTGCGAGGGTGAGATTGTTAAGGACTCTTTTCTGTGGGTTTCCCCTTACATCAATTTTGCATGAACCATGATGCCACAGAGCAGCAGTGATTGCAGGACCTCCAGGCACGCTTACAAGCGAATGGGGAAAGTTTGGCTGGTGTCTCGATGTTT